>NC_050099.1:238288587-239538587 GCF_902167145.1 Zea mays | reverse complement strand
AGAGCGAGGAAGACCTTCAATAAAATCGAGAGAGATGTCTTGCCACACACCTTCAGGAATAGGAAGCGGCTGCAATAATCCAGCTGGATGAGACTTTTCATGTTTGGCATGTTGGCAAGTAGGACACTGCTTAACAAAAGAATCAACATCCTATTTGAGCCCTTTCCAGACAAACATACGTTTGATTCAGTGGTAAGTCGCATCAATACCAGAGTGACCCCCAAGAGCACTAGTGTGACAAGTAGCAATGAGTTTGGTCTTCAAAGCAGAGTTATGACCGATCCAAATCAGTGTACCAAGCCGGATCACACCATCAACCAAGGAATAACCATCAGCATTTGGACTGTGCACAGCAAGCTGCTGCAATAAATGTTGGGATGCGGAATCCGTAGCATAGGAGTTAATAACCTCTTGAAGCCACAAGGGTTGTACAGAAGAAATGGCATGCACCGACATGTGGTGATTGACGCGGGATAGAGCATCTGCAGCAATATTTTCAGAACCCTTCTTAAACACAATCTTGAAATGGAGACCCAACAGTTTACTCATGGCTTTCTTTTGGAGCTCGAAATGTAAGTGTTGAGCATCCAGATAACACAAACTCTGATGGTCTGTTCGAATGATGAACTCTTGGCGTTGTAAATACTGCCTCCAGCGATCCACTGCCATAATGAGGGCCAAGAATTCTTTGTCATAGATAGACAAATACTTATGTCTGTCGCCCAAAGCCTTGCTCATAAAGGCTACTGGCTGGCCCTTTTGCATAAGAATAGCACCAATACCGACAGCACAAGCATCAGTTTCTAACACAAAAACCTCATTGAAATCAGGTAATGCCAACACTGGGGTACAAGACATAGCCTGTTTAAGAGCCATAAAAGCCTGTTGTGCCGTAGTATCCCACTGAAATTGCTGTTTTCTCAGAAGATTAGTCAATGGTTTAGCCAACAATCCGTAATTCTTGACAAATTTGCGATAGTAGCCAGTAAGACCCAAAAACCCACGTAACTCAGTCACATTAGAAGGTGGCGGCCAATCCTGCATGGCTGAGATTTTAGCTGGGTCAGTAGCAACCCCATTTTTTGAAATGATGTGACCCAAATAATGAAGCTGGTGTTGAGCGAAGGTACACTTGGAGGGCTTGACAAAAAAATTGTGGTGTCGAAGCACATCGAATACCTGCTGCAGATGGTGCACATGCAAGTCAAGAGCGGGGCTATATACCAGAATATCGTCCAAGAAAACCATAACAAATTTGCGGAGAAAGGGTTCCAGAATATGATTCATCACACACTGAAAGGTGGCTGGTGCATTCGTGAGACCGAAGGGCATTACACGGAACTGATAGTGTCCGTGATGTGTCTTGAATGCTGTCTTATGTTCATCTGCTGGTAACATACTAATCTGATGGAACCCAGCCCGGAAATCAATACTAGAAAAGTAACGAGTACCAGCAAGTTCATCCAAAATTTCATCAATGATGGGCATATGAAATGTGTTCTTAACCGTCAGGCTGTTCAATTTCCTGTAGTCGACACAAAAGCGCCAACTACCATCTTTCTTTTGCACTAAGAGCACCGGGGAGGCAAACGGACTTGTACTGGGTACAATTAAGCCAGCTGCCAACAATTCCTTGACCTGTCGTTCAATCTCGTCTTTATGTAACGGTGAATACCGATAAGGTCTTGAGTTGACAGGTCGAGAATCTAGAAACAAGGAAATAGCATGATCGTACTCTCGCTGAGGTGGTAACTCAAGTGATTCCCCAAAAATGTCCTGATAATCTTGAAGCAACCGAGCCACTGGCTGTGGAACATCCGTAAGTGGAAAGCTAGACAGAGTATTAAGTATGGCCACTGACCAAATATCATTGCCCTTGCTCCATTTCAGAAATTGTTCAGCAGGCAACTCTTGAAGATGAAGCTGGGGTTTAGAAACACCCTTAAGAGTAACCACTACCCCATATCCTGGAAGGTTAGAGACTTAGCATTCCAATCACAAAGCATGGGACTATGAGATTTCAACCAATCAAAACCCAAAATAGCATCATAAGCACTGAGGTCCAAAACTCTCATATCATGCGTGAATGTGTGACCTGCTGTCCACCACTGCATATGTTTCACCACAGCATCAGAAATTAGTGTATCTCCATTAGCAACCTTGACTGTCAGCGGAGATAAAGCAGTAATAGGTAAATGAAGGCGGTTCACAAACGAAGAATTGACAAAACTGTGGGAGCTACCCGAGTCAATCAGAATAAGGAATACTTGATTGCCCACCAATGCACGAACACGCATGGAATCAGCAGATTCAGTACCGGCTAGAGCGTGTAAAGACAACTGGCAAAGATCTTGGACTAAGACATCTTCCATCTCCAACTGATTGAGAGTTTCTTCAGTCAGGGTCTGATCCAAATCATTCACCGCCAATGCATGCACCTGAGCCTTAGGCCGCTTCAGACAATGATCTGCATGAGTAGCATCATATTTCTCCCCACAGAAATAACAAAGTCCATTAGCCCAGCGATAATCCCTCAACTGTCTTTCCCTCCACAAGCCAGAGGATGAGGCAGTAGACGATTTGTCAGATTTAGGAGTGGAAGAATGATATCTGGGTGTAAAAGGTCTAGCTGAATGCACTGAGGACCTCTGTAAAGACTGCTGCTGGAGTTTGGCCAAGAAACTAGCCCGAGCAACAGTTGCGGGAGCTTGGGAATGAACCACCCTTTTAATATCCTCTTTGATACCTTTCACATAATGAGAAGTAAAGAACAGATCATCCAAATGTGGGTTATGCATGTGAGAGCACCTAGAGGGGGGGGTGAATAGGTGATCCTGTAGAATTCAAACTTATGGTCACAAAAACTTTGTTAAGCGTTAGCACAGTTGATGCCAGGTGGCTAGAGCGAAGATCTTGCACAAAATGATAATCACAAGAGGTTCAACACAGAGAAGACACAGTGATTTATCCCGTGGTTCGGCCAAGTACAAAACTTGCCTACTCCACGTTGTGGCGTCCCAACGGACGAGAGTTGCACTCAACTCCTCTCAAGTGATCCAATGATCAACTTGAATACCACAGTGTTATGCTTTTCTTCTCAATATCCCGTTTGCGAGGAATCTCCACAACTTGGAGCCTCTCGCCCTTACACTTGAGATTCACAAAGAAATACGGAGTAAGGAGGGAACTAGCAACGCACACAAGACTCAAAATCAGAGCAACAACACGCACACAAGCAGCAACAAGAGCTCGCAACACAACAAAGAGTTCACAACTCCACAAGAGCTCTATATGCTATCACAATGAAACGAATGTGCGAGATCGATGTCTTGGTGCTTGGAGATGTTGTAGGAATGCTTGGTGTCCTCCTCCATGCGCCTAGGGGTCCCTTTTATAGCCCCAAAGCAGCTAGGAGCCGTTGAGAACAAATCTGGAAGGCCATCCTTGCCTTCTGTCGTCGGGCGCACCGGACAGTCCGGTGCACACCGGACACTGTCCTGTGCCCGATTTCTTTCCTTAACAGGCACAGCCGACCGTTGCCGACCGTTGCAGATCTGGCGCACCGGACAGTCCGGTGCACACCGGACAGTCCGGTGCCTCCTTTCGACCGTTGGCCAGACCACGTGTCGCGCGCAGATTCCGCGGCCGACCGTTGGCTCACCGGACAGTCCGGTGCACACCGGACAGTCCGGTGAATTTTAGCCATACGCCGTCGGCAAATTCCCGAGAGCGGCGTCTTCAGGTCGAGGCAGCCTGGCGCACCGGACACTGTCCGGTGCCCCAGACCGAAACAGCCTGTTGGCTGTACACAGCCAACATTCGCCTTTTCTTCTTCTCTCTGTTTCTAACACTTAGACAAATATATTAGTACACAAAACCAATGTACTAAGGCTTAGAAACATACCTTTACTTGTGATTTGCACTTTGTTCATCCATGGGCATAGATTCACATTTAAGCACTTGTGTTGGCACTTAATCACCAAAATACTTAGAACTGGCCCAAAGGCACATTTCCCTTTCAATCTCCCCCTTTTTGGTGATTTATGCCAACACAACATAAAGCAACTAGAACAAGTGCAAAATCACTTCAAATAGAACTCAAATCTATTTTGATTCATTTTTGGCATATATGGATCATCCTTTGCCACCACTTGGTTTGTTTTTGCAAATCAAACTCAAATCTCTATCTCTAAGTCAAACACACATGTTGAAGCAAAGAGAGTCATTCCAGAAGAGATTGATCAAAGATTTCAAAAACTCCCCCTATTTCCCATAATCATTACTTCTCCCCACAAGAAACCAACTTTTGACAAAAGAGACAAGAAGAGAGTTTTGACAAAACAAAAAGCTCTATTTCACTATTTTCAAAATTTCTCAAGTGGTAGCTGATCCATTTATTGCTTTGGCCTTTTGTTGGTGACTTGTTCTCAAATGCTTTGAATTAAGAACAAGGCAACATAAAAAGTTTTACACATTAAGGTCCTTCGTCCTTCGAAACATTATGTCCCTTCGGGAAATAATGATTTAGGACGAAGGTCATCATAGACATACCTTCGGGAATATAATAAGTAATGCCGAAGGATTCATATAAAGCATGAAATACAAACATCAACATAAAATCATTTCTATTTTATTAACATGGAGAAATAGAAATGATTTTAAATTACAAATGTACCTTTGGTCCTGAGAGAAGGTAAAAAGTACAAGCGTGATGCAAAAGCCAATGCCAAGTCAGCGTGAACAGTACGAGAGTACTGTTCATCTATTTATAGACGCGGGACGCAGCCCACGTAAAATTACATCCATGTCCATTACATTTGTTAACGGCTTATGGAAATCTGTCGAGGCCCCCGAAGTCTTTTCATCTTTAAGTCGGTTCCCCCTTCTGCCATCGCGCCGAAGCTTCCCTGCGCACAGCTTCGGCTACACTCGACCTTCGTCTGGTTCAGGCTTCGTCCTGGCCGTGCTCCATATTCATAATTCTGGATCCGAAAATACCTGTTCACATAATCCACTCGGAAAACATTGTCAAATCATGTTTTTGAGGACCTTCGGAGGACGAAGGCCCCCAACAGTAGCCCCTCGCAATATTAATTTGTAAATAATAAATTCAGATTGCGATATGGACGAAGGCCTTGAGCCGAAGGTCCGAAAAAACACCTTCCCTTTGCTAGAATAGCAACATCTACTGACAAGCGGGGCCTTTCAATTTTCAACGCCCTAGGCGTATAAATAAGATCACATCGCGAACTGATTTGGTACGCACACTTGCCCTCTGCTTCGGCCCACTAAAATTTTTAGCTCCTGCGCACTAAGATTTGCTGATCTTTTAGCTTTGAAGCTTCGGCTTTTAAAAACAGTTTTTTAGCGCTTCCGAAGATGTCTGAAGCTGCTAAGAAGGCTGCTGCTGAGATGAAGCTGAGTCTTGATGAAGAGAAGAACCTAGGGTTTCTTATAGCGATGTCGAAGTCCAACACAGAAAAGATTACCAAGGAAATTCTGGAGGGGTTGTCTGAAGATACTGGTGACAGTGAAAGTTATGATATAGACAGTAGTGGCGAAAACTCCGAAGATCGCCCCTGGCGACCAAGCCATTCAGTTTATGGTAAATCAACTATCAAAGAGAATCATCTTGTTAATATGAGAGGAAGGTATTTCCGGGATCTGTCCATTGTGAGGGCGGACGAAGGGGAAAAAACTTGTCCACACCCTGAAGAAAATGAAGTTGTGGTGTACCGAAGCTTTTTGAAAGCTGGATTGCGATTCCCCTTGAGCAGCTTCGTCGTGGAGGTGTTGAAAATCTTCGAAGTCTATCTTCATCAACTTACTCCCGAGGCAATTATAAGGTTAAATATCTTCGTGTGGGCCGCGAGGAGCCAAGGTCTGAAGCCTGACGCAAGAAGCTTCTGTAATGTTCATGAATTATTATATGAAACAAAGCCTTGGGGCAAAGAACAGTACCATAACAACTTTGGCTGCTACAGCTTCGTTTCTCGGTCCGGGGCAAGCTGTCCCGTACCAACCTTTCGGAAGAGATGGCCCGGGGATTGGATGACAGAATGGTTTTATGTGAAGAATGACTTATCAGCACGAGAAGACATCAAAGGTATAATTATGCGTCCTATTTGGCAAAGCTTCGGCCTTCGGAGGCCGAAGGTTGAAATGAACGAAGCCGCCGAAGAGTGCCAAAGAGCCTTCGGCGTTGTCTGTTCTTTTATAGGAACAAGGGACTTAGTACAAGAACATATCGCCTTCAGGGTGTGGCCGCTTGCTGAGAAATGGGAAATGCCACAAGAAACCATAAAAGAGGCCGACGAAGGTGGGCTTGTGAGACTGAAGTACACCTTCAAATTTGGAGATAAATTTATTGAGCCAGATGATGAGTGGTTGAAAAGCATTGACAATTTAAGTGATGAGCTACTCGGGACCTACTCGAAGGCTGAAGATAATGCAATGTCAGCAGCCTTCGGAGGCCGAAAAAAGAAGAGACTGAATCGGGTATTTGATGCCATTGGGTTTGTCTACCCTGATTACTGCTATCCCATTCGAAGGCAGAAGAGAAAAAACACAATCTCTGCAAAAGAAGAAGCTGCAGCTGCTCCTAGCGAGCCAGAACCGAAAAGGAAAAAGATAAAGGTTCTTACGCATCGGCCGCGTTATATTGAACCAGCTTCGGTGCCTGAGTTCACCGGAGAAGCTTCTTCGGCCATCGAAGCTGAACAACCAACCTTGCTGCCAGAAACTGCAGAGATGGCCGAAGCACCATCCACAGAAAAAATGGAAGAAGCGAAAAAGCCGACTAAGGAAAAAACATTAGAAGTTTTGAGTCCTGCAGTAAATATTGAAACAGCAAAAAACCAAAAGGGGCCATCAGTGACCCCAAAAAGGAAAAGAATGGTAAATGTACTAGACGTCTTGGAGACAATTAAGTCTTCAAGCACGATTCCAAAAAAAAGTGTTGAAGTTGCTGAAGCTTCTACTGAAGCTTCGGCTCAACAAGCTGAAGCTGAAGCTGGGCCTTCAGAGCCCTACAAGGAGCAACCTTTTGAAGCCGAAGCAATAAAAATTCCAGAACCAGTATTAGTTGAAGAAACTGACACCGCCATCCCCGAAGCACCTGCCAGCATGCGTGATTACATGATACGACATGCTTCGGGGAAGAAGCTATCTGAAGAAGAAACTCATGAAGCCATCCATTATGCAAAGGAACTAAAATATCCGAAGGGGGCAGTAATATTTAATGGAACGAATGAAGATGACTTCTTATACTGCCTGCCTGACAACAAAGAGCTATCTGTCTGCCGAGAAATGGCCAGAAGTATTGGTTTCCCGAAGCTTGAATCTGGATTAAGCGCCATGACGAAAGAAGATCTCGCAGACAGTCTTGCGTACAACAGCCTGAAGGTATAGGAATTAAACACTTGAAAAACCCCCTTATTTTTACGCAACTCATTCCTTTTTTCTTATATGAATTCTTTTTCGTATAGGGCCTGATCCTAAGCAACGCACTAAGAGCCCAAAAGAGCGCCGAAGATGAAAGCTATGAAATTGCGTTTAATAATTTACGCTCCGAAGTTATCAGACTGAGAAACGAAGCTTTGGAAAAAGATAAAATTCTGCTTACACTGGTAGATAAAGTGAAAAAAGACGAAGCTGCTTCAAAGGCCCAGGCCGAAGCTCAAAAACGCGAGATTAAAGATCTTCAGAAACAGCTGGCTAGAGCTAAAGAGGAGCGCGCGCTTGAGGAAACGAAACGAGAACTTAGTGATTTTATGGTCAGCAAATTGGAATCAAAAGTTAAGGAGCTTCGCACATCTCAGAGGAAATGCTATGTCAAATCTGTAGAATGCGTGAATAAAATTAAATCCAGCTTCGCCAGCGTAGGCGCCTTTTCCAGCGAAGAGAATTTCTCTCGAGGCAATCCCGAAGGTCCGCTGGAGTGGATTAGCCACGAAGCGGAGGCCTTCGAAGAGATTCTGAACAGTCGTGGCGACATATGCGCTTTTTCGGGCGCCAGAGGAATTGCTTCTGTCTTAGAGAGGAAAGGTTGCGGGCATGTAAAATTTTTAGCTCAATCCGAAGCTACCTTATCTTCCGAAGACGTCAAGGACCCCTCGGCCGAAGCAAGCGTGGTTGGTGGCAAATTTTTTACTGATATCTGGAACGACGGCGGCCGAGGAATGGCGCAAGAGATCATCCAAAGGAGCGAAAAAGGCATTCATGACGCCAGAAAAGTGGCAGAAGCTGCCGAAAGGAGTACAGAGCCCGAAAGGCAATTAGGTACCAATTAGTCGCTCTTATTGTGTTGTAATTTTTATTCCAAACTTTGCTCAAGGTTTGCAAAAGTAATGAAGAAATGTTCTCTTCCCTCAGAAACTGCTGGATCAAATGTCGACGAAGAAATTAAACAAATGGCCGAAACTATCTTGGACAAGGTTGTTGACCAATTTCTAAATGAGGCCGCCGAAGAAGTATTGAGAGAAGATTAGATGCTATTTGGAAAAATCATTTAAAATGTAATCTATGTAACACTTTGTACATTTGAATGTAATATACAAATCTCCTTTCATTATTGAATTCTTTACGATGCATGAAACATTAAATACATACCATTTTTGAGCCTTTGGCGAAAAAACACCTTCCCTTCTTTTCATGCTTCGTGAAGAAGGCATTCTCCGTTAAAATTATTCTGATGAATCACATCCATGCTTCGTCAAAACATTCTTCGAAGCTAAACTCCGAAGCTACACAACTTCGATATTGATCTGATAAAGCTCGCCCATGTTTCGTAAAAGTATTCTCCGAAGCTGTATTCCGAAGCTGTACAATTTCGATGCCACTTTCTCAAAGCATCCTTTCGAAGGTTGAGAGTATCTCCTTCTCTTGCCAAATGCAACATGATGTATGATGCTTATGCTATGCAAAATGATGTGATGATGTTATGTTATGCATGTGACATTTGTTCCGGAGATACACATAAAATATATTCGTAAGCTCTGCATTCCCTTGGGAACGTCTTTGGAGCTTCTTCGTCTTTTACTTAGACGGTATCAGCGTTGACTTTTCGCTGTAAGCCTCCCTTAGGAGCTTCTTCGCCTTTTACTTAGGCGGTATCAGCGTTAACTTTTCGCTGTAAGCCTCCCTTAGGAGCTTCTTCGCCTTTTACTTAGGCGGTATCAGCGTTGACTTTTCGCTGTAGGCTCTGCATTCCTTTAGGAACGACTTCTGAGCAGAAAACTTACACTGCGCTCCCTTTGGAACGGCTTTTTGTGACTTCATAAACTTACTCTGCGTTCCTTAGAACGACTTTCTGTTACTCCGAAGGATTTTTAATCCGAAGGTCCTCCTTGGTAACGGAAAAAGTTTTAGGCTTCAGCAACTTAGGCCTGTGGAGCAAATAGATTTTCCTCGTGGGAAACAACGAAATTATTACATGAAAACTATCAATGTTTTTTGCTTCACAGAAAATAAAACTGAATAGAAAAGACTGCTATCAAAGGTAGGATATGTCAATAAATGTGCTTCGACTCTGGCACAGTGCTGTTGACTGTGCGAGCTTCGGACTGTTCTCTGAAGTCCCTCTGATGTGGAGCGTATTGACTCCCTTCTGGCTGTTGACCTTGCTGCAATGGAGGTGGAGGCGGAAGCTGCTGCCAGGAAGCTTGAGGTTGACTTGCCGAAGCTACAGAAGCCGCAGGGTGGTTGTCTATGTATTGTGGGACATAAGGCGGATGAAACGAAGCAGTATGCATAACCTGCTTCGACTGAGCTTGTTGAGGTGCAGCTTCGGCTAGTTCCTTTTGCTTCTGGATTGTAACATGGCACGTCCTAGTGGTGTGGCCCTTGCCCTCTCCACAGAATAGGCAAAACAGTCTCCTTGGCTGATCTCCGAATCTTCCGCCGAAGCCCCTGGCGCCTCTGCCTCTTGGAGCTGGTGGCCGAAAGAAAGTTTGTTGTTGCCCCGAAGCCTGTGAGGAGCACTGCTGCCTGTTTTGCTGACTCCCCTTATCATCATTCTGAGTGTTGTGAATGGAACGGACATGCCTCGGGTAGTATCTTCCTCCGAAGCCCCTGGTCATCTCAGAAAATCTGAAGGCCTCCTCCCTTCTTTGGCGAAAGTCATTGTCAGCACGAATGTACTCATCCATCTTTTGGAGCAATTTCTCCAAGGTCTGAGGAGGCTTCCGAGCAAAGTATTGAGCTGCAGGTCCAGGACGGAGCCCCTTGATCATGGCTTCGATAACGATTTCATTGGGCACCGTTGGTGCCTGCGCCCTCAATCGTAAGAACCTTCGGACATACGCCTGAAGGTATTCTTCGTGATCCTGAATACACTGGAAGAGGGCTTGAGCTGTAACCGGCTTCGTTTGAAATCCTTGAAAGCTGGTCAGTAACATATCCTTCAGCTTCTGCCATGAAGTGATTGTTCCTGGCCGAAGGGAGGAATACCAGGTCTGAGCAACATTCCTGACGGCCATGACGAAAGACTTCGCCATGATTGCAGCGTTGCCCCCGTACGAAGACACTGTTGCTTCGTAGCTCATCAAGAATTGCTTCGGGTCGGAGTGGCCGTCAAACATGGGGAGCTGGGGTGGCTTATAGGATGGAGGCCAAGGTGTAGCCTGCAGCTCAGCAGACAGGGGAGAAGCATCATCAAAAACAAAATTTCCCTGATGGAAATTATCATACCAGTCGTCTTCGTTGACGAAGCCCTCCTGATGGAGGTCTTTCTGATGAGGCCTTCTGTTCTGCTCATCGTGAGTGAGATGGCGAACTTCCTCAGAAGCTTCGTCAATTTGCCTTTGCAACTCAGCTAGGCGGGCCATCTTCTCCTTCTTCCTCTGCACTTGTTGATGTAGCATCTCCATCTCTCTGATTTCTTGGTCTAGCTCTTCTTCCTCAAGCGTCGGGCTAACAGCTTTTCTCTTCTGGCTTCTGGCCTCCCGAAGAGAGACGGTCTCCTGGTTGTGGTCCAGCGGTTGTAGTGCTGCAGTCCCAGCCGCTGAAGCTTTCTTCGGCGCCATAGCGAAGGTCTATAGCTTCCGAAGGTGTTCACGAAGACTCGAAGTGGAAGTGAGTTCACCGGAGGTGGGCGCCAATGTTGGTGACTTGTTCTCAAATGCTTTGAATTAAGAACAAGGCAACATAAAAAGTTTTACACATTAAGGTCCTTCGTCCTTCGAAACATTATGTCCCTTCGGGAAATAATGATTTAGGACGAAGGTCATCATAGACATACCTTCGGGAATATAATAAGTAATGCCGAAGGATTCATATAAAGCATGAAATACAAACATCAACATAAAATCATTTCTATTTTATTAACATGGAGAAATAGAAATGATTTTAAATTACAAATGTACCTTTGGTCCTGAGAGAAGGTAAAAAGTACAAGCGTGATGCAAAAGCCAATGCCAAGTCAGCGTGAACAGTACGGGAGTACTGTTCATCTATTTATAGACGCGGGACGCAGCCCACGTAAAATTACATCCATGTCCATTACATTTGTTAACGGCTTATGGAAATCTGTCGAGGCCCCCGAAGTCTTTTCATCTTTAAGTCGGTTCCCCCTTCTGCCATCGCGCCGAAGCTTCCCTGCGCACAGCTTCGGCTACACTCGACCTTCGTCTGGTTCAGGCTTCGTCCTGGCCGTGCTCCATATTCATAATTCTGGATCCGAAAATACCTGTTCACATAATCCACTCGGAAAACATTGTCAAATCATGTTTTTGAGGACCTTCGGAGGACGAAGGCCCCCAACACCTTTATTTTCTCCCCCTTTGGCATCAAGCACCAAAACGGGATCAATCTTGGCCCTTTAACCCTATTGCCTCACCAAAATCTTCAAATAAGAGCAAATGGCAATAAGAGTTCATGAGATGGACTTGGAATAAGTTACCCTCTCATCGGAGTGCAGTGGAAGTCTTTCATGGTCCAAGTCCACCTTTTCCCTTTCAATTCTCCTTCGAGACTAAATCAAACAAACTCAAGCATATGGTTAGTCTCAAAGGGTCAAGTTGTAACACATCTCCCCCTAAACATGTGCATCACTTTGCAACGGACTTGTGAGGTCCAGGGAGTGTTTGTACAACTTGAGCACCACAATAAGCAACAAAATACAGAATGAACATGATCAAAAGCATAACACATGTATGCCACAATTCAATCCAAGTTCCGCGAATCTAAGACATTTAGCTCACTACGCAGCCTGCAAAAGGTCTTCTCATCTAGAGGCTTGGTAAAGATATCGGCTAGCTGGTTCTCGGTGCTAACATGAAACACTTCGATATCCCCCTTTTGCTGGTGGTCTCTCAAAAAGTGATGCCGGATGTCTATGTGCTTTGTGCGGCTGTGTTCAACAGGATTTTCCGCCATGCGGATAGCACTCTCATTATCACATAGGAGTGGGACTTTGCTCAGATTGTAGCCAAAGTCCCGGAGGGTTTGCCTCATCCAAAGTAGTTGCGCGCAACACTGTCCTGCGGCAACATACTCGGCCTCAGCGGTGGATAGGGCAACGGAGGTTTGTTTCTTAGAATTCCATGACACCAGGGACCTTCCTAAGAATTGGCACGTCCCCGATGTGCTTTTCCTATCGATCTTACATCCAGCATAGTCGGAATCTGAGTATCCAACCAGGTCAAAGGTAGACCCCTTTGGATACCAGAGCCCGAAGCAAGGCGTAGCAACTGAATATCTCAAAATTCGCTTCACCGCCACTAAGTGACACTCCTTAGGATCGGATTGAAATCTAGCACACATGCATACGCTAAGCATAATATCCGGTCTACTAGCACATAAGTAAAGTAATGAACCTATCATGGACCGGTATGCTTTTTGATCAACGGACTTACCTCCTTTGTTGAGGTCGGTGTGTCCGTTGGTTCCCATCGGAGTCTTTGCGGGCTTGGCGTCCTTCATCCCAAACCGCTTTAGCAGATCTTGCGTGTACTTCGTTTGGGAGATGAAGGTGCCGTCCTTGAGTTGCTTCACTTGGAACCCAAGGAAGTAGTTCAACTCGCCCATCATCGACATCTCGAATTTCTGCGTCATCACCCTGCTAAACTCTTCACAAGACTTTTGGTTAGTGGAACCAAATATTATGTCATCGACATAAATTTGGCACACAAACAAATCACCATCACATGTCTTTGTAAAAAGAGTTGGATCGGCTTTCCCAACCTTGAAAGCATTAACAATTAGAAAGTCTCTAAGGCATTCATACCATGCTCTTGGGGCTTGCTTAAGTCCATAGAGCGCCTTAGAGAGCTTACACACATGGTCGGGGTACCGTTCATCCTTGAAGCCAGGGGGTTGCTCTACGTACACCTCCTCCTTGATTGGCCCGTTGAGAAAAGCGCTCTTCACATCCATTTGGTACAACCTGAAAGAATGATGAGCGGCATATGCTAGCAAGATACGAATTGATTCTAGCCTAGCCACAGGAGCAAAAGTCTCCTCGAAATCCAAACCTGCGACTTGGGCATAACCTTTTGCCACAAGTCGAGCCTTGTTTCTCGTCACCACCCCGTGCTCGTCCTGTTTGTTGCGGAACACCCACTTGGTTCCCACAACATTTTGCTTCGGACGAGGCACCAGTGTCCAAACTTCATTCCTCTTGAAGTTGTTGAGCTCCTCCTGCATGGCCAACACCCAGTCCGGATCTAGCAAGGCCTCCTCTACCCTGAAAGGCTCAATAGAAGAGACAAAGGAGTAATGCTCACAAAAATTAACTAATCTAGATCTAGTAGTTACTCCCTTGCTAATGTCACCCAGAATTTGGTCGACGGGATGATCCCTTTGAATCATCGCTCGAACTTGGGTTGGAGGTGCCGGTTGCGCTTCTTCCTCCATCACATGATCATCTTGTGCTCCCCCTTGATCACACGCCTCCTGTTGATGGACCTGTTCATCGTCTTGAGTTGGGGGATGCACCATAGTTGAGGAAGAAGGTTGATCTCGTTCATCTTGTTCCTGTGGCCGAACGTCTCCAATCACCATGGTTCGTATCGCGGCCGTTGGAACATCTTCTTCATCCTGTTGATGGCGTGGCACGCCGTGTTCACGGCTTCCGTCCAAAAGTACTCGGGGGTCTTGAACTCTCCTAGCATCGTCCTCGCCATGTCGATGAGCGTCCTGTTCTTCCTCTCTACCACACCATTTTGCTGTGGTGTGTAGGGAGCGGAGAACTCGTGCTTGATCCCTTCCTCTTCAAGGAACTCCTCCACTTGAAGGTTCTTGAACTCGGACCCATTGTCGCTCCTTATCTTCTTCACCTTGAGCTCAAACTCATTTTGAGCTCTCCTGAGGAAGCGCTTGAGGGTCCCTTGGGTTTCAGACTTATCCTGCAAAAAGAACACCCAAGTGAAGCGGGAAAAGTCATCAACAATAACTAGACCATACTTACTCCCTCCTATGCTCAGGTAGGCGACGGGTCCGAAGAGGTCCATATGCAGCAGCTCCAGGGGTCTTGAAGTGGTCATCACATTCTTGCTGTGATGTGCTCCTCCCACTTGTTTACCTGCTTGACAAGCTGCACAAGGTCTTTCTTTTTCGAATTGTACGTTAGACAAACCTATCACGTGTTCTCCCTTTAGAAGCTTGTGAAGGTTCTTCATCCCCACATGTGCTAAGCGGCGATGCCACAGCCAGCCCATGCTAGTCTTAGCTATTAAGCATGCATCTAGACCGGCTTCTTCTTTTGCAAAATCAACTAAATACAGTTTGCCGTCTAATACACCTTTAAAAGCTAGTGAACCATCACTTCTTCTAAAGACAGACACATCTACATTTGTAAATAGACAGTTATATCCCATATTGCATAATTGACTAACAGATAGTAAATTATATCCTAGAGACTCTACTAAAAACACATTAGAGATAGAGTGCTCATTAGAAATTGCAATTTTACCTAACCCTTTTACCTTGCCTTGATTCCCATCACCGAATATGATTGAATCTTGGGAATCCTTATTCTTGACGTAGGAGGTGAACATCTTCTTCTCCCCCGTCATATGGTTTGTGCATCCGCTATCAATAATCCAGCTTGAACCCCCGGATGCATAAACCTGCAAGGCAAATTTAGGCTTGGGACTTAGGTACCCAACTCATGTTGGGTCCTACAAGGTTAGCACAAATATTCTTAGGGACCCAAATGCAAGTTTTGTCTCCCTTGCATTTTGCCCCTAACTTCCTAGCAACAATTTTCTTATCCTTTCTACAAATAGCAAAGGAAGCATTTAAAGCACAATAAATTGTAGAAGGTTCATTCACTACTTTCCTAAGAGCATGAGTAATATTCTTTCTAGGCATAGCATTTTTCCTGGACATATTTCCATCATGCATAAAGGAAGAACTAGAAGCAAACATGGCATGAGAGTTAAAATCATCATATGCATTATAACTCCTATAAGCATTTCTAGTTTGTCTCCTATCATGATATATAAAAGCATGATTTCTTTTAGTGCTACTTGCCATAGGGGCCTTCCCTTTCTCCTTGGCGGAGATGGGAGCCTTATGGCTTGTTAAGTTCTTGGCTTCCCTCTTGAAGCCAAGCCCATCCTTAATTGAGGGGTGTCTACCAACCGTGTAGGCATCCCTAGCAAATTTTAGTTTATCAAAATTACTCTTGCTAGTCTTAAGTTGAGCATTAAGACTAGCTAATTCATCATTCAATTTTGAAATAGAAACTAAGTGTTCGCTACAAGCATTAATATCAATATCCTTACACCTAGTGCAAATTTCAACATATTCAACACAAGAGTTGGATTTATTTGCTTCTATTAGTTTAGCATTTAAATCATCGTTTATGCTCTTTAAGTTAGAAATAGAATCATGACATGTTGATACTTCACAAGCAAGCATTTCATTCCTCTTAATTTCTAATGCAAGGGATTTTTGAGCCTCTACAAACTTATCATGTTCTTCATACAACAAATCCTCTTGCTTTTCTAAAAGTATATTCTTTTCATTCAAGGCATCAATTAATTCATTAATTTTGTCTATCTTAGATCTATCTAAGCCCTTGAACAAACATGAATAATCTACTTCATCCTCATCACTAGATTCGTCCTCACTTGAAGAAGCATAGGTAGAGTTGCGAGTACATACCTTCTTCTCCCTTGCCATAAGGCATGTGTGACGCTCGTTGGGGAAGAGGGTTGATTTGTTGAAGGCGGTGGCGGCGAGTCCTTCATTGTCGGAGTCGGAAGAGGAGCAATCCGAGTCCCACTCCTTGCCTAGATGCGCCTCGCCCTTTGCTTTCTTGTAATGCTTCTTCTTTTCCCTCTTGTTTCCCTTTTCCTGGTCATTGATCACGATTCCCTTCCCCTTAGGATCCATCTCTTCGGGCGGTTAGTCCCTTTCTTGAAGAGAACGGCTCTGATACCAATTGAGAGCACCTAGAGGGGGGGGTGAATAGGTGATCCTGTAGAATTCAAACTTATGGCCACAAAAACTTTGTTAAGCGTTAGCACAGTTGATGCCAGGTGGCTAGAGCGAAGATCTTGCACAAAATGATAATCACAAGAGGTTCAACACAGAGAAGACACAGTGATTTATCCCGTGGTTCGGCCAAGTACAAAACTTGCCTACTCCACGTTGTGGCGTCCCAACGGACGAGAGTTGCACTCAACTCCTCTCAAGTGATCCAATGATCAACTTGAATACCACAGTGTTATGCTTTTCTTCTCAATATCCCGTTTGCGAGGAATCTCCACAACTTGGAGCCTCTCGCCCTTACACTTGAGATTCACAAAGAAATACGGAGTAAGGAGGGAACTAGCAACGCACACAAGACTCAAAATCAGAGCAACAACACGCACACAAGCAGCAACAAGAGCTCGCAACACAACAAAGAGTTCACAACTCCACAAGAGCTCTATATGCTATCACAATGAAACGAATGTGCGAGATCGATGTCTTGGTGCTTAGAGATGTTGTAGGAATGCTTGGTGTCCTCCTCCATGCGCCTAGGGGTCCCTTTTATAGCCCCAAGGCAGCTAGGAGCCGTTGAGAACAAATCTGGAAAGCCATCCTTGCCTTCTGTCGTCGGGCGCACCGGACACTGTCCGGTGCCCGATTTCTTTCCTTAACAGGCACAGCCGACCGTTGCCGACCGTTGCAGATCTGGCGCACCGGACAGTCCGGTGCACACCGGACAGTCCGGTGCCTCCTTTCGACCGTTGGCCAGACCACGTGTCGCGCGCAGATTCCGCGGCCGACCGTTGGCTCACCGGACAGTCCGGTGCACACCGGACAGTCCGGTGAATTTTAGCCGTACGCCGTCGGCAAATTCCCGAGAGCGGCGTCTTCAGGTCGAGGCAGCCTGGCGCACCGGACACTGTCCGGTGCACCACCGGACAGTCCGGTGCCCCAGACCGAAACAGCCTGTTGGCTGTACACAGCCAACATTCGCCTTTTCTTCTTCTCTCTGTTTCTAACACTTAGACAAATATATTAGTACACAAAACCAATGTACTAAGGCTTAGAAACATACCTTTACTTGTGATTTGCACTTTGTTCATCCATGGGCATAGATTCACATTTAAGCACTTGTGTTGGCACTTAATCACCAAAATACTTAGAACTGGCCCAAAGGCACATTTCCCTTTCAGCATGGCCACCTGATACTGTAAAGAGGCAAAACTTTGAGTATAATCCTCAACAGTACCCTCCTGTCGAAACTCAAGTAACTCATCCAAAGCTGTGTGATAGTCATAGGTACCAAACTGATCAAGTACTGCACTCTTAAGTCTAGGCTAGGCTACAAACCCATGCTGTAATTTGAAAACCTGGTACCACTTGGCAGCATTTCCCTCCAGATGTAAAGAGATAGATGAAGTTTTCAGATCATCACTCACATTATATATGCGAAAGTATTCCTCACACTTGTCAATCCAGATCTTAGGATGTAGACCATCGAAACGTGGAAACGACATTTTGGGGATGGAGGATTGCTGTTGGTATACCTGATCGTCATGGTGGTGACGACCCTCAGGGCGCAGCCGGTGATGAGGATGACACGGACGCCCGGTAGGCGCAGAAGCGAACCAGTTCTCTTCCTCCGCATCGGATCTGTTGGAGACTGGAGAAGAAACTGCATCCATCTTCATTTGCCACATGGTGAGGCGCACCACAGCGTCACCCGTAGCCTTGAGTTGCTGGGACAAGAGAATTTGATCCTGGGTACTCTGGTTCATCGCCTTCGCTGTGAGATCAATCTGAGCCGCCATCTGCTGTTGCGAGGTGTCCATGGAACGGATCTGCGCAAACAGCAGATCGAGACTCTCCTGCATCTTGTTCAACCGGACGTCCTCCTTGTGTGTCGCTTCCGCCATAGCGTCGAGGAGCAGCTGGGTTGGCTTCGACGGCTTAACGGGAGGCGGCGCCGTGGTGCTGAGAGGGGAAAACACCAGGAACGAATCGAATCGCGAGTGGAGCGCGGCCGAGGAAGGGCTGACGTCTGATACCACCTGTGATACACGCCCGTGGCCAACGACGGTGAGAACCGCGGCGTGAGGGTGCTCGGCGGTGCTCACCCTCCGACCAACTTGGAACACAAGTTTGTGGAGCAGGTATTTCTATTTTTCTTTTCTGTCTGTCTCTCCCCACGAGGTTAACCTTATACAAGTCTTAACAGAAAGCCCTACGACCTGACAGTGGACCAACCTTATTACAAAATACGTAAACGACAATGAAACACGTATTACACTTATGCCATAACTCCGGTGATGGTTGGCGCCGGTGTTACACCATGAAAGGGAGGTCTGCCTTCCATTGACGGACCTGAGCGGAGATCTCTGACATTCCATTGACGGTGACAGAGGAGGAGGTTGCGGATCCCCGGGATTTGGCCACGGACCTTCCATCCGCGTCCTCCATCCGCGTAAGGTGACCTTCCATTATCAGCTCAATCAAGGACCTTCCAGCGGGCGTGCGGGCGTGAGGACCTTCCATTCTCCGCTGCGGGGCGGGCACCTTCCAGCGGCAGCGGACCTGATAACCTTCCATCGGCGAGCACCTTCCAGCGGCTGACTGCGGGCGCGGATGACCTTCCATCGGCGAGCACCTTCCAGCGGATTGCGGGCGGCGATTGCGGGGCGGGGCGGAGAGGCGGGCTGCGGTGCGGGGCGGGGATTGCGGGGCGGCTGGCTGCGGGGCGGGGACGGGGCGCTGGCAGAACGCGACAGCAGAACGCGATGTGTGGACGCATACAGTCCACACATATAGAGTAGTAGAGATAAATTCCACACAATATTTCTGAGTTTGTACATTTGTAGGTGTACGCATGGTTATTGCACTTTGTTGACTCGACTCTGTTAAGGGCAATGGCAAAAAAAGGCTTGGTCTCTTGGGATCAAATATCAGCCACGTAGAACTCGCTAGTGTACCACTAAGCATCTCAAGGATCGGCCCTGGTGAATATATGTGCGCTGTCTCGTGCATGCATTCTTGAATACGAGGGAGATGCAGTCATGCAGACACAGAATATATCTATGAATCACTACGGCAGGCCACTGCGCTTGCTTGCAACTGTTGAAAAGGTTCAGTTCAGGCGATGAATGCGACACGGATTTGGGCAGCCTGCAAAACCACGACACGATCGAGCGCCTCGCCACTCTCGGCGGCGCCGGAAACGGTCCAGCGTGCGCGTGGCGGCTGGCGAGCAGGAGCATCCGCCGCGTGTTTGATTTCCACGCGCGCGAGCTAGCTCTGACAGTAGACGTTGCAGTTGCAGAAGAACCCCGCCAAAGACGCCCAACCTTCTACAGCGCCAATGGATCCATTTTGATGCATCGAGCCTGTGCTGTGCTGTGCTGCACTGCTGCGCTGCCAGATCTGACCTTGTTCGGGCGGTATCTCTGATCTCTCTCTAAGCTAGGTCGCTAGCTCCTTGCATCGATCATGGCAGCGGCGGCCTTCCAATCCCAGGCGGATGCGCTGTTCAGGAAAAATCTCGCGATCCAGGTACTCATCTAGCTCATCCATTATCTATCCTTCAATTACATCTTCTTCCTATCATTCTAAATTCCGATCGATTCTGAATTCTGATTTCTGATCGACGATGGATGGATGGATGGATGGACGGATTGTCTTCTCGTGCGGCTTAATTTAATTCCGATCCACGCAGAGGCGCGCTTACAAGACGAACTGCTGCCTGATCCTGTTCCCGGTGCTCGTCTGCGGCCTGCTCGGCGGCCTGCAGACGTTCATGGACACGCTGTTCAACACGGACGACGGCTACAAGCCCGACTGCAAGGGCTGCGCCGGCGGCGGCGTGCGCGTGCGCCTCAGCGAGGACGCCGTCGGGGGCCTCGCGTGCTCCCAGAGCTGCCCGCTGCCGGCGGCCCAGCGATGGCCCGTCGCGCTGCTGCTTCCCGCCGGCGGGGCGGTGGACGTCCTCCCTGACCTCTCCGCCCTGGCTGGGACTGGGATGAAGGAACCGCCGCCGTGCGTCAGCCCCGAGTCGTGCACGGCGCCAGCCAAATTCCTCGTCACCGGCGGCAACAAGTCATTCGCAGAAAGTAAGCCCTAGACTAGACCTGACGATGACGCTAGCCCTGCTTTGATCTGATCTGGTCTTGCAGGTCTCGCGGCCAACATGTTCCCGCCACACGCATCGCCGAAGCTGACGGCTGACATTTCCGGCTTGG
The DNA here is from genome assembly GCF_902167145.1 of Zea mays. Classification (NCBI taxonomy): domain Eukaryota; kingdom Viridiplantae; phylum Streptophyta; class Magnoliopsida; order Poales; family Poaceae; genus Zea; species Zea mays. The sequence goes on along the minus strand of NC_050099.1, from coordinate 239,517,933 downwards.
CTGATTATGCGCTGGTCCGTTGGATTGGATTCCCGTTCCCTTGCCTTGCAGATGATCTGATTTCTGTCACCCTTAACTTGATTACCGAGAACTTTCTGACGGAATTTTTGCAGGCAATAGAGGGATCAAGTTTTGGTACTAATACTTATGGCGCCGCCTTCGATATGGCGGGCCTTTATTTTCTTCAGAGAAAATGCACTCCGAACTCAATACTTTCTTTCCCAGTTCAGTACGGTCCAAAAATGGGCATCCAAGGTGACTGCAAATTAACCCACACTAACTGCTACTGTTAACTAACCCCCCCCCCCCCCCTCCCAACAGAAGCAAGATGTACTCAAGGATTGTTTGAATGGCGAGAGAATTCAGTATCCATGAACAATGAACTGTATAGAGGCTTCAGAGCTGACAAAACCAAAGAAAGGATAGAGAACAAGAACGACATTGTTTCAGGTTTTTACCATCGATCCCACCATCTTTTCATTTCCTGCCTGTAGTTTGGTATCTTCACTACACTCTAATCAGGTTCCTTAAAACCTGAAGCCATTTCGAGCTCTCCCCGCGTTTTGCGGTCGTTGTTTTGCAGAAAGGCCCTTCGTCTTTTCGCGATTCAACCCGCCGTCCTCGCCCGAACCCCAATCAGGTTCGGTTGGCGCCCCGTCGCCGTCCCCCGAGCACAAACCCTAGCTTCTTGCCGCCGCCTCCGCCTGCTTCGAAGCCCTTGACTTGCTTCACCGCCGTGACGAGCCTCTCAACAACCTCCGCCACAACGACGGTCACGAGCCCCTCCACCGCCTCCGACTCGTCGCCTCGGCCCACCGCTTTCTTACTAGGGCGGCACCGCTGTTCGCGCAGAGGAACAGAGATGCTGCATCCACATGGACTTCGCCGCCGCTGTCCTCCTCGAATCTACCTCCGCCTCTTCCGCCAACGTCGCTGGCAAGGAGATGTCTGGCCGCCGCCTCGCCCACCGCGCTACCCCAACATGACCTCCTCCTTGCTCTGCAGGAAGTCATACCTCGCGCTCCTCCACATGGTCCCCTGTGTCCCGCTCAGCCGCCTCCTCGACAACATCCAGGAGGTTTTGGTCGCCACCAGGCTCACCCTCCTCTTCCCCGTCGTCCTACTCGCGTTTGCCGCGTGAATCTTCCACTTCAGCTAGGCAAGTCCTCTCCATCTCCCTCTTCCTCCTCCTACTGTCATTGTAACTTTTCCCCTTTAGTATGTGAAATGGTGGTATGTTCTGCGTTTGCAACATGCAAGTTTCACAGATGTTCAAATAATGCAACCAGATATTCATATAATGCACAGAGCCGACAGTGGGGTGTGCGAGGGATTGCTCGTGGTTTTGCTCCTGCATCTCTAGCGTAGTCCGCATCTCGTGCTTCTACCTTCCTGTTTCTATTGATGCATCTGTCTCGAGAGATACACTCAAATCTCCAGCCATCCTCTTCATAAGACAAACAAACCAGGCATTTTGTCCATGGATGTTCATCCTTCAAAGGTTAGTTTGTTACTATGTGTTGTTTGGATATTGTATATCCATTTGCTGTAATGGCACAAAAATTATTCGCTTATAACTGGCAGTGATGCATTTTAATTATGGAAATTAGCATCCCACACATGGCTGTTTAAATGCTACAAAATCCTTGTCTTAGCTGGCATATTTAGCTTTAAGCGATTACGGATGATTTGTGTCCCATTACTTTATGCCAAGTGTTTCAAGTGTAATATGCCTGGATGATGTATATGTCTGAACAGGAAAACCAGTGTTTGTTCTTGATGCAAGAGCCTTCTCAGAAAATATTGAGTTATACCAAATTATATTCACAAGTTTTCAGTTGTCATCAGTTCATCAAGATTATTTATGTACCTGTACCTTTAATGGGAACCTTATTTTTTAACTTTAATGTAATTGAGTTGATCTGGAATTTCATTCTATTTATCCAGCTACCTTGTGGATTCACAGGATGTTGCAACTGGGGGTATCGATACAAATGCAGTAATCTTTGATCGGTCATCTGGTCAAATCTTGTGCACGCTTACTGGTCACTCAAAGAAGGTATTTCCTCATGTGATTTTGAATTTTGTTGTAGTTTGCTGCAAGCTGTAACATTGTAACTTCCATTACACAGATAACCACTTTGAAGTTTGTTCCACGGGATCAACTCTTTGTAACTGGATCAGCAGATAAGGCAATTTCCATTTACCATAGGTTTAAGTAACCACTGGAATAATATGGGGATGCGAGGGATTGCTCGTGGTTTTGCTCGTGCATCTCTAGCGTAGTCCGCATCTCGTGCTACTACCTACCTGTTTCTGTTGATGCATCTCTATGTGATTGTAACAACCAAGAAGCATATGTGGCCTCTATTTAATCCACCATAAAAGAAGTATTTGGCGCGTTGGCCCTATTTCTTTTCCGGTGATCAAGTACACTTGCAATATCAGAAATGGTGCTTTCAACTGTTCCCTTTTAAAATTTATGTCCTATTTTTTTTGTTACAAAATCATGTTCCTGTTTTCATTTTACTCAATCGGATTGCAACTAATACATTTTTTTGTTCAAACTCATTATGTTTTCATGTTTGCATTTTCCTATATTTTTTGCCTTTGTAGAACAGATACTATGGAATTGAGATGTTTGGTTCTACATATATAGTGTAGGCATTGAATAAAATCAGGTCTGCATACTTATTTTTGTGCAATCAAAGTAGCTGTTAGTGGGTTCCTACTTCCTAGAATGACAATGTTGGTTTGGTTGAGAAGGATCTTGGAAATCAGAAAGTCTTGCTCTCAGGCATCAATCTCGATGAGGATGCAAAACCAAGAGGGGACAACTGTGAACAGTGGTCATTGTTCGTCGGCACTGGTAAAACTCTGCACAAATCACCAACAAACGCTTACACTGCACTGAATATAGCAATTTGATAACTTGCAATGGTCTATCTTATTTGAATTATATCTGCTCAGCTCAAGCATCATTGACGTTGGCGCTGGCCTCCTCTGTACAAGGCCAGGGGTAAGTGCCTTCCTCCCCTTTATTAGTTGATTCCTCATCCTCTCTGTCTCTTGTTTGTATTTTGTAGACCTGGATCCGAGATATCGCCAGCTCCCTTTTTTTGTTTTGGCCCTCATTGCTCTTCCCTACCACTAGACACCGTTGTAATAGAGTTGTTGATATCGATGTCGTCCGTGAACTGACTGTCGAGAAGGCCTCCGTGGATACCTAAGGCATGCAGCTCCTCATTACTTTGGTAATTTGTGAATGTCTTGCTTCTGTGAATATTTTATAGTAATTTCCATGTGACTGCATTCACAACTTGGTGTAGTGTGCACAACTTAATGAAATTTATATGTGAATAACTTAAATATTGGTGCCCATTTTAAGGTGTACTGACCCCAAGGCCGGTGCTGTTGACCCCAAGGCCGAGAACAAGGTGCTAGATTGAAGATGGCGCAGAACATTGCCATCTTGCTGCTCGTGCTGAATGTGATCAAGAAGAGGTCTGCAACGTGCTCTGTGATGGTGAAAAAATCCTCGCTGCACTACTTGCTAGATTTCAGTCATTTTGATTTGCTGCTTACATGCTGCATTTTCACGCCCGCATAGGATTAGTTTTGCTTGTCAGTTGTGTCTGACCATCTTCAGCTTATGACTGGACTACAGGCTACAACCATGCTTGTTCGTATATTTAGTATATTTAGCTATGTTTCTTTTTGGCGATTTAGTACCCACTATACCTATGCCTGTGGAAGTCTAGATCACCATCTCTTCAGGAGTAAGCATCTGGCATCTGCTACTTTATTTTAGACATATGTTGCCAGCTTCAGATATGTTCTTGACAACACTACCATCTAGAGAAATGTGAAAATATGTTGTTACATGGGACTATACATACCTACTGTATATTTAGACCTGACACGAATCTAAGTATATAGGAAAACTGCCAACTATTTATTAAAAATATAGACTTATTACATGGAAGGATCGGGTGACAAAGGTATGTGCTTTTCTTTTGGTTGCTATTGTTCAGTTCTCCAATCACTTATCATCTGTGCTTCTCATGCAGGCTATAGAGAAGATAAAATCTGCCAGGAATAAATCATCGCAAGGAAGGTGAGTATCTCTTGGCATCTTGTACAAACTACAAAGTGCAGGTGAGTATATTTGCTTCTTTAAATTGATCTTACTGCCCTAAAACTACTAATTCTCGACTTCATGTGACCAGACTAGATTTTTTTTTAATCCAGTTGCCACCACATCAGCACCACTGCAACGGAAAGTACCTCCAGAAAATGTGACCCCAACTTTCATGATTATATGTTATTCTTAGCCTTCTCTGTAGTCATCAATTCTAGATAGGGCATCTCAGTCTATGCAGGCCAGGTAGCAATTAGGTCAATAGAAGCTGTATCTTACAAGCATGTCCTCGAGACACATGGCAGCACTTTTTCATTTAAAGTCATATGTTACTCATCTAAATGCACTATAGGGTTGTTCTTCTGCATGCCAGTTGTGTTTGAAGAGATTGTGTAAACAAAACTTAATTATTATGGTTGTTAGTTCTTAGTTCATGTCTGTACAACTTCCTCCTGTTCTTTAAAGCATATATGTTGCAAATTTTAAGGCGGTTATGTTGCTGTTTTGCACTTTGCCCGGTAATGTGCTTGATCCAATGGTCGAGCTCAGTGCTTGTGCAAAGCACACATGCTGTCCACGGGAATAGTCACCACAAACGGTTGCAAGTGGAAACCAAAACCTTGTTCGTGGACGGCGGTAATGTTTCACGTGATCTTGTTTATTTGTCTCTGGTCAAGCGCCCGATAGGGCGCCTCTTTTCTAGTTGCCTACATAACGCACACGCTCTCCTGTTTACAGCATATGACTTCACAAGCTCAGACCTCAAGCACTACAACATGGTTCTCCAATACAATCCTGATGAATCAAACGTGCTCCGGGTTCCACGCTTAATGAATCTGGTAATGTTCGTTTCTTAAGCTGAAAGAGAATACCAGGTTAACAAGATAATGCTACTGTTCCACGCTTAATGAATCTGGTAATGTTCTTGTGCATGCTATTAGTAACAGTGGCGAATCTAAATGAAAATATTGTTGGGTTGAGTAAGATCAGTTTTACTATATGATATAAATTTTCTTAAACTTTAACGGTGTTTTGCTAGATGATTTATAAATTTTATCAGGGTCAGTTTACGCCAACAAACACCCCCTAAATCCACCCCTGATTAGAAATATCCAAAGTCCAAACAACATTTAGCGCATTGCCTTTTTTTAATATCTGTTTATCATTTTGTCGATCGCCTTACAGAGAGTTTCTAGCTATATATTCTGCAGGCCTCAAGTGCATACCTTCGGTTGAGGGGTAATGATACTAATATGCGGTTTGTGTTTGTTAAAGACATGCCTAGAGATGGTCATCCTATGAAGGCTCCTGACATGTCTTTTATAGTTGGGAAGATGGTTTTTGTATGGATTATAATGCTCCTTTTCCCGGTATGATCTGTTTTAGTATAAACTAATTAATTAATGAAAATTGAAACCCTTTTATTTTGTAATATATAAACCATTAGTACTTGGAGAAATATATTATTATAATAAAATAATCCATTCAAAATTGTAAGCTTTGCCCTATGTCAAATTTCTCTAAGTTCAATCAAATTCTTAGAGAAATGCACCGTCATCTACAATACCGAACAAGATTCATTAGATATACACCATAAAATATATTTTGATAAAGTATTTTTTTGATATTTTATATGTAAATATAAACTAAAATAATTTATAATTTAAAATGGACAAAGACACGAAGTATGTGAAATAAGGGCGTTGTAGCCCCCATATAAGTAGGCCAATACAATAAAATTGTGACTCAATTTACACTACTGGAGACGGCTTCTTTATTAATTATCAAACACTCGGTAAAGGTTTTACCTTATAATACATATAAATTCGTAAGAACACTCTCAATACATATACACTGGATATGAACAAAGTGCCTTAGCTTATACAATGGGAGAATAAAAAAAAGAGGAAAACAAACAAACCGACATTTATCTTAAAATAACATACTAACATTGCAGGTCATCCTGAGCAGTTTAGTGTATGAGAAACAACAGAAGCTAAGGGCAATGATGAAGATGCATGGTTTAGGGGATATGGCATATTGGACTATATCTTATTGCTACTTCCTTGTCATATCATTACTTTATATGTTCTTGCTGGTTGTATTTGGCGCCGTCGTTGGTAAGATAATACCACCTACATTTTTATTAAGAAAGGTTCCGTGTATCACAATAAATAAGATTAGCATGACTTTCTAAGGTGGTTGCGGTTGCAAAAAGTGAAAAAAAATTAAACTGACTTAATTTTCCTTTTGCTTCTCTCATCAACAATAACTACATTATAATTACTGTAACTTTTTAAATTAAGGGGGTGTTTGGTTTCCAGGACTAATTTTAGTCCCTAAATTGCTAAATACAGGAACTAAAACTCTCGCTATTTTAGTTTCTGTATTAGGTAATTTATGAACTAAAATGGAGGGACTAAAAATTTGTTCTTAAAACCGAACACCATTAGTGTATCTCTGAAAATCCCCCATCAGGAACCTTCTATGTGCTTTTAATGATGGAAACCATTTGTTTTCTTGCAGATATAAAGTTATTTGCAGTGAACAGCTACGTGCTACAATTCTTACTATATTTTATCTACATGAACTTGCAAATTTCATTTGCGTTCCTCATGACAACGTACTTTTCTACTTCCGCAACAGCTACCGGTACGTCGTACGTATACGTTTCTACTTGAGTATTCACCTTTTTTCTTGGGTTCAGAAAAGATGGCTGCAGGAACATTCTATCTACCTCGTGCAGTAACAGGATACCTCTATGTTATTGGGTCTGGCCTCATAGGAGAATATCTGTTCAGGCCTTTTGTCGAAGACACCTCCGTCTCAAGTCTGTGCCCAGCTTTCGTCTTGTATACATACATATACACTCTTATATATATACTGCCAAGTTTCAGAAACTTCAATTCGTTTCTTCAGGAAGCCTGATTACGCTGATGGAGTTCTTCCCACCAATGTCTCTGTACCGCATAATCTACGAGCTCTCTCCACCTCCATCGCCGTCGGGGCCTTTCTCGGACTTCTCCGGCGTACGCGTGGGAGACCTGAGCGACCCTGAGAACGGGATCTTGGTCCTCATGGTCGTGATGGTTCTTGAGTGGCCTACGTTTCTTTTCCTGACATTGTATCTGGATGGATTTGGCTGGCTCCAAACTAGAGTTAGAAAGCTGCCGCCGGCGGCGGCGGCATCTTCTCATCAGACCCTTCAGAAGCCGTCCACCACACGGCCTCAAGAACGACCCGAAGCTTCGATTGAAATAGACGGGACGACAGATATCCCGGGAGAGGTAGCGCGTGCATGCGCAGAGAGAGAGATAGTCGACAGGTTCTTGCAGCAACCGGACCAGAGCTACGCAGTCATAGTCGACAACGTCAGGAAAGTGTACCCTCCGAGAGACGGAAACGCAGAGGTGGTCGCAGTGAACGGCTTCTCGCTCTCCATCAAACGCGGGCAGTGTTTCGGACTCCTTGGCTCAAACGGCGCCGGAAAAACCTCTCTCATTGGCATGGTATGGTATGGTATGGTAATGGTATGCGTGCGTTTCCTGAGCCTTTTTTTTTGTTGATCTTGTGATGAGAAGGAGCATATGCATGTGTTGAATACAACTGAGTTACTACTTCACATTACCAATTTTTTTTTATTATTATGCTAACAACAGCTGACTGGGTTCACTAAACCTACATCCGGCACGGCTTATATTGATGGGATGGACATACGAACAGACATGAGCGAGATCTACACGAGAATAGGCGTTTGTCCGCAATTCAAGTAATTGGGTTTACTAAATCCTTTACAAGATTCAAATCTATATGTATTGTCGTCTAATTTGGAATCTTTTTTTTACCTGTGATCACTGGTCCCTTTTTTATATTCTCCATATATGCAGCTTGCTATGGGAAACACTGACCGGCCGTGAGCATCTGATGTTCTATGGCAGACTAAAGAGACTGAACGGCGCTGCATTAACTGAGGTACAATTGCAAGCATGGCCTCTACTGTTTTTTTTGGGCATTGTTTCAGGCTGAAAGCTTTGTATTTTCTTTTTTCTTTCCAGGCTGCAGAACAATCTATGAAAGTACTGAAGATATTCGAGGGCGGTGTCGCCGACACGCTGGTTTCACAGTACAGCGGTGGCATGAAACGCCGCCTCAGCGTCGCTATCTCTCTGATCGGGGACCCTAAGGTTAATAGCTTTGCTCTGTGCAGTTATCCATGACGATCAGAGAGAAACACAGACAGTATTTCTTATGGGGACAGATTCTATATATACATTATTGGTTAATTTATTTGGAGCCTTTCTGCAGGTGGTGTACTTGGACGAGCCAAGCACAGGGTTGGATCCAGCGTCAAGGAGCGCCTTGTGGGACGCTGTGAAGCTTGCCAAGAAGGACAAAGCCATCATTCTCACAAGTAATATAAGATTAATTTCCCTCAGACACTAACCCTAGCTACTTCCATAGATAATTATAACCTTTTTTAACTGTCCCTGAAAATTGAAATCATGGGATGTGTGCCTTCTTCTTCGACTTCCAGCGCATTCCATGGAGGAGGCTGAGGCTCTGTGCGACCGGATCGGAATAACCGCGCATGGACGTCTCCGCTGCACCGGAACCTCCAAAGAGGTATATATATACACACGCATACGGCGCCTCCTCTCGGTCTCAGCTGACGCTTTTAACATTGCATGTCGCAGCTGAAGGCCAAGTACGGCGGCACGTTCGTGTTCACGGTGACGACGGCGGCGGCGGGCGAGGACGAGGCGGTGGAGCGGCTGGTCCGCGGCTCCATCTCGCCTGACGCCAAGCGGACGTACCACATCGCCGGGACGCAGAAGTTCGAGCTGCCCAAGCAGGGGGTCAGGATCGCCGAGGTCTTCCGCGCCATGGAGCAGGCGAAGCGCTCGCTGAGCATCGCCGCCTGGGGCCTTGTCGACACCACGCTCGAGGACGTCTTCATCAAGGTTGCTGCTTGCTAAGGAGAGAGAGAGACCGAGAGAGTGCGCGCGGAATGCCCTGGATGCGTCGTAGTCGTCGTAGAGCCGGGATCGCCACCAAAAGCGTGCAGCGCTTGCGGATACGCCCATACGCTTCTGCAACCCAACTGAAGATTGCTCCCCCCTCTCCGTTAGTAGGATATACTAACAACTCTACAATCACTATCGGAATTTGGCTCTTTGCCGAGTGCCAAATTCTTTGCCGAGTGTTTTTTTTCGGGTACTCGGCAAAGAGCTCTTTGCCGAGTACCACGTAAAAAACACTCGGTAAAAGAAAACACTCGTCGAATAAGCTCTTTGCCGAGTGCCACGTAAAAACACTCGGTAAAAGAAAACACTCGTCGAATAAGCTCTTTACCGAGTGTTTTTTTGACACTCGACAAAAAGCTCTTTGCCAAGTGTCAGAAATTGAGAAATACAACACTCGGCAAAGAGCTCTTTGCCGAGTTTTTTTTCCAACACTAGACAAAGACAATTTAAAAATCACATTTTAAAGCAGTAAATTAATTCAAATGAAAAAGTTTTAACTATAAATTTGTATAACTCATCATGATGTACAATTTATATATTGAACATTTCTTTATATGACAAAATAAAAATAAATTTGTTCATAAAACATATATCTCTCTCGTAGTTTATAAAACTACGAGAGAGATGTATAGAATTTATGCATATTGTTAGAACCATCATGTGAGATGAACAAATGACCAAACAACCAAAATAAACTTTGTAGATCTTGAGAAGTTATAGAAGTTTGTAGTTAACAACTTTATCATTTGAAGTCATATTGTCAACGAAAACTACGTCTGAATTTAAAAAAATTAAAATTTGAATTTTGAAAACGATCTCGAAAGAAAAACCACCAACATGAAAGTTGTATGTATTGAAGAGTTATGAAACTTTGTAGTTGACAATGTTTTGGTTTGAAATGATCTTGTTATGCAAAACTATGTTTGAATTTTGAAATTTGAATTTTTCAAACTATCTCGAATGAAAAAACCACCAAAATAAAAGTTGTAGGCCTTGAAATGTAATGAAACTTTGTAATTGACAACTTTTTTCATTTGAAATCATCTTATCATTGAAAAATTCGTGTGAAGTTTTCAAATTTAAAATTCAAATTTTGTAAACGGTCTCGGATGTATAAACTATTAAAATAAAACTTGTAGATCTCAAAAAGTTATGCAACTTTATAGTTGGTCACATTTTCAAATGAACTCATTTAGTGCCTTAAATAATCAAATTACTCTCGGTTTGTTATAGTACATGGGGAATGAAAACGTAATATAGACATAATTGATGTAGTAGTATAGTGGTATAGGAGGGTATGCGCGAGAAAGAGTTTGCGAGTTCGAATCTCACCATTTACAAAATATATAAATTTGATTCAAAATAATAGTGAAAAATGATAGGGCAATGGGTATGGTAATAGGGCAGGGTAGGTTGGAGAGTTGTTCCTATAATTTAAAAAAATGTTTTGCTGTTTTTTTATTTTTTTCGATAGATTCTTAATTTGACGAGTACTTTTTTCGGACACTCGGCAAAGACTTTACCGAGTGTAAAATAGCCTTTGCCGAGTGTCTTAGACACTCGGCAAAGAACGCGATTCCGGTAGTGAATTAATGATGACTAGGTCGTACGTCGCAACGTACGTGAAAGGGAATTAGGCTTACACCTTTTTCCTAATTGATTTTGGTGGTTGAATTGTCCAACACAAATAATTGGACTAACTAGTTTGCTCTAGTCTATAAGTTTTACAGGTGCCAAAGGTTCACAATAAGCTAATAAAAAGACCAAGAAAGGGTTCAAACAAAGAGAGCAAAAGACAACCCAAAGGAACCCTGGTCTGGCGCACCGCCGGACAGTGTCCGGTGCACCAGGGAAACTGAAGCTGAACTCGCTACCTTCGGGAAAATGGGAGGGCGCTCCGCTATAATTCACTGGACTGTCCGGTGTGCCAGCGGAGCAACGGCTACTTCGCGCGCAACGGTCGACTGCAAACGCATTCAATGCGCTACAGTGCGCGCTAGAGTCAGAGCAGCGCCAGACGCCGCACCGGACAGTCTACAGGACCAGTCCGGTGTACCACCGGGCAGCCCAGAGGTCCCACAAGTCAGAGCTCCAACAGTCAGAACCCAACGTCCGACTGACGTGGCTGGCGCACCGGACTGTCCAGTGCGCCATGCGACAGCAGCCTTCCAACGACCACTTTTGGTGGTTGGGGCTATAAATACCCTAACCACCCCACATTCATTTGCATCCAAGTTTTCCAACTTCAACACATTACAAGAGCTATATCATTCAATTCTAGACACAACCAAATAGATCAAATCCTCTCCCAAGTCCGGAATCACTCCAAATCAAATAGTGACTAGAGAGAGCGACATTTGTGTTCATTTGAGCTCTTGCGCTTGGATTGCTTTTTTTTCTTTCTCATTCTTCTTGTGATCAACTCAATTGTAACCGAGGCAAGAGACACCAATTGTGTGGTGGTCCTTGCAGGGACTTTGTGTCCCGTTTGATTGAGAAGAGAAGCTCACTCGGTCTAAGTGACCGTTTGAGAGAGAGAAAGGGTTGAAAGAGACCCGGTCTTTGTGACCACCTCAACGGGGAGTAGGTTTGCAAGAACCGAACCTCGGTAAAACAAATCATCGTGTCCCACTCTTTATTTGCTTACGATTTGTTTTTCGCCCTCTCTCTCGGACTCGTTCTTATTTCTAACGCTAACCCGACTTGTAGTTGTGTTTAAGTTTATAAATTTTAGATTCGCCCTATTCACCCCCCTCTAGGCAACTTTCAGTACGTCATACATTTATTCAATAAAATATTAAAAACAACGATTAAATAAAAATAAATAATATATCTATTATCGCGATCTCAATATTCATAAATTTTTTACCAATAACTAATACATAATTTAATTGATATAAATCAAATTATACTACAATGTGAATACCACAAAAACAATACCTAAGAAGTGAGAACTAAAGCTGAGCAAACACCGAAGGCTCACGCATAAATAGAGGAACATAGTATACTAAGTTTCATTAGGCACACTTAGAGGTGTACATGGGGTCCTGATACTCGTTAGCCAATGAGGAATTCCTCTATTAGAGTTATGATATGGGAAGATTTTAATAAAGTGCACGACTATACTCCTCGCCCAAATCCAACACTTCAACTCCCAAGCCACGACTATACTCCTCACCTCTCTAAGTCGAGAGGAGTATAATAAAGTGCAAGGGTTGAAGAGCGCAAAGGAAATTTGGGACGTGCTCAAGACCGCACACGAAGTCGACGAGGTGACCAAGATCACCAAGCGAGAGACGATCGAGGGGGAGCTCGGTCGCTTCCGGCTACGCCAAGGGGAAGAGCCACAAGACATGTACAACCGGCTCAAGACCTTGTTAAACGAAGTGTGCAACCTCGGGAGCAAAAAATGGGATGACCATGAAATGGTCAAGGTTATTCTTAGATCACTTGTTTTTCTTAACCCTACGCAAGTTCAATTAATTCGTGGTAATCCAAGATATACACTAATGTCTCCCGAGGAAGTAATAGGAAACTTTGTGAGCTTTGAGTTGATGATCAAAGGCTCAAAGAAAATTATCGAGCACGACGACCCATCCACGCCCGAAGCACAACCTGTCGCATTCAAGGCGACAGAGGAGAAGAAGGAGGAATCTACATCAAGTAGAATACCCATCGATGCCTCCAAGCTCTATAACGAGGAAATGGCGCTCATCATCAAGAGCTTCCGCCAAATCCTCAAGCAAAGGAGGGGGAAGGATTACAAGCCCCGCTCCAAGAAAGTTTGCTACAAGTGTGGTAAGCCCGGTCATTTTATTGCAAAATATCCACTATCTAGTGACAGTGACAGGGGCGACGACAAGAAGGGAAAAAGGAGAGAAAAGAAGAGGTACCACAAGAAGAGGGGCGGCGATACCCATGTGTGCCGCGAATGGGACTCCGACGAGAGCTCCAGCGACTCCTCCTCCGACGAGGACGCCGCCAACATTGCTGTCACCAAAGGGCTCCTCTTCCCCAACGTCAGCCACAAGTGTCTCATGGCAAAGGACGGCAAAAGGAAGAAGGTAAAATCAAAATCCTCCACTAAATATGCATCCTGTAGTGATGAAGATCATTCTAGTGATGAGGAAGAAAATTTGCGTACTATTTTTGCCAATCTTAACATGGAACAAAAAGAAAAACTAAATGAACTAATTAGTGCTATTCATGAGAAGGATGAACTCTTGGACACCCAAGAGGACTTCCTAATCAAGGAAAATAAGAAACATGTTAAGGTTAAAAATGCTTATGCTCTAGAAGTAGAAAAATGTGAAAAACTATCTAGTGAGCTAAGCACTTGCCATGATACTATTGCCAACCTTAGAAATGAGAATGCTAGTCTAATAGCTAAGGTTGATTCAAATGTATGTGATGATTCAATTTCCAATCTTAGAGATGATAATGCTAATTTGCTTGCTAGGATTGAAAAATTGAATGACTCTTTTGCTAGCCTTAGAAATAAAAATGAAAACTTGATTGCTAAGGCTAAAGATTTAGATATTTGCAATGCTTCCGTTTCCAATCTTAGAAGTGAAAATGATATTTTACATGCTAAGATTGTTAAACTAAAATCTTGCAAACCCTCTACATCTATCGTTGAGCATGTTTCCATTTGCACTAGATGTAGAGACATTAATGTTGATGCTATCCATGATCACCTAGCCTTAATTAAGAAACAAAATGATCACATAGCTCAACTTAATGCTAAAATTAATGAGCATGACTTAGAAAATGAAAAATTTAAATTTGCTAGAAGCATGCTCTATAGTGGGAGACGCCCTGGCATCAAGGATGACATTGGCTTCCAAAAGGGAGACAATGTCAAACTTAATGCCCCTCCTAAAAGATTGTCTAACTTTGTTAAAGGCAAGACTCCCATGCCTCAGGATAACGAGGGTTACATTTTGTACCCTGCCGGTTATCCCGAGCATAAAATTAGAAGAATTCATTCTAGGAAGTCTCACTCTGGCCCTAATCATGCTTTTATGTATAAGGGTGAGACATCTAGCTCTAGGCAATCAACCCATGCTAAATTGCCTAAAAGGAAAACTCCTATTGCATCAAATGATTCTAATATTTCATTTAAAACTTTTGATGCTTCTTATGTTTTAACTAAAAAATCTGGCAAGGTAGTTGCCAAGTATGTTGGGGGCAAACACAAGGGATCAAAGACTTGTGTTTGGGTACCCAAAGTTCTTGTATCTAATGTCAAAGGACCCAAAACCGTTTGGGTACCTAAAATCAAGAACTAAATTTATTTTGTAGGTTTATGCATCCGGGGGCTCAAGTTGGATCATCGATAGCGGGTGCACAAACCACATAACAGGGGAGAAGAAGATGTTCTCCTCCTATGAGAAAAACCAAGATCCCCAACGAGCTATCACATTCGGGGATGGAAATCAAGGTTTGGTCAAAGGATTGTGTAAAATTGTTATATCACCTGACCATTCCATTTCCAATGTTTTTCTTGTAGATTCTTTAGATTACAACTTGCTTTCAGTTTCACAATTATGTAAAATGGGTTACAACTGTCTTTTTATGGATACAGGTGTTACTGTCTTTAGAAGAAGTGATGATTCAGTAGCATTTAAGGGAGTGTTAGAGGTGAAAGTCGCCTAGAGGGGGGGGGGTGAATAGGGCGAAACTGAAATTTACAAAAATAATCACAACTACAAGCCGGGTTAGCGTTAGAAATATAATTGAGTCCGCGAGAGAGGGTGGAAAACAAATCGCAAGCAAATAAAGAGTGTGACACGCGGATTTGTTTTACTGAGGTTCGGTTCTTGCAAACCTACTCCCTGTTGAGGTGGTCACAAAGACCGGGTCTCTTTCAACCCTTTCCCTCTCTCAAACGGTCCCTCGGACCGAGTGAGCTTTCTCTTCTCAAATGCTTGGAACACAAAGTTCCCACAAGGACCACCACAAGATTGGTGTCTCTTGCCTCAATTACAAATGAGTTTGATCGCAATGAAGAATCAAAGAAAGAAGAAAGCAATCCAAGCGCAAGAGCTCGAAAGAACACAAGTAAATCTCTCTCACTAATCACTAGGGCGTTGTGTGGAGTTTGGAGAGGATTTGATCACTTGGGTGTGTCTAGAATTGAATGCTAGAGCTCTTGTAAGTAGTTGAAGTGGGAAAACTTGGATGACTTGAATGTGGGGTGGTTGGGGGTATTTATAGCCCCAACCACCAAACTAGCCGTTTGGTGGTGGCTGACTGTCGTATGGTGCACCGGACAGTCCGGTGCGCCAGCCACGTCACCAGGCCGTTGGGATTCGACCGTTGGAGCTTCTGACTTCTGGGCCCGCCTGGCTGTCCGGTGTACACCAGACAAGTACTGTAGATTGTCCGGTGCACCGTCTCGCGCGTGCCTGACTTCTGCGCGCTTCTGGCGCGCATTAAATGCGCCTGCAGGTGACCGTTGGCGCGAAGTAGCCGTTGCTCTGCTGGTTCACCGGACAGTCCGGTGAATTATAGCGGAGCAATTTCCCGAGACTGGCGAGTTCCGGAGCCGCTCTTCCCTGGGGCACCGGACACTGTCCGGTGTACACCGGACAGTCCGGTGAATTATAGCGGAGCGCCTCTGGATTTTCCCGAAGGTGAGGAGTTCAGCGTGAAGTCCCCTGGTGCACCGGACACTGTCCGGTGGCACACCGGACAGTCCGGTGCGCCAGACCAGAGGTGCCTTCGGTTCTCCCTTGCTCTCTTTGTTGAACCCCATATTTGGTCTTTTTATTGGCTAAGTGTGAACCTTTGGCACCTGTATAACTTGTACACTAGAGCAAACTAGTTAGTCCAATTATTTGTGTTGGGCAATTCAACCACCAAAATCATTTAGGAAATAGGTGTAAGCCTAATTCCCTTTCAATCTCCCCCTTTTTGGTGATTGATGCCAACACAAACCAAAGCAAGTATAGAAGTACATAATTGAACTAGCTTGCATAATGTAAGTGCAAAGGTTGCTTGGATTTGAGCCAATATAAATACTTATAAGATATGCATGGATTGTTTCTTCGTTTTTAACATTTTGGACCACGCTTGCACCACATGTTTTGTCTTTGCAAATTCTTTTGTAAATTCTCTTCAAAGTTCTTTTGCAAATAGTCAAAGGTAAATGAATGAGATTTTTGCGAAGCATTTTCAAAATTTGAAATTTTCTCCCCCTGTTTCAAATGCTTTTCTTTTGACTAAACAAAACTCCCCCTAAATAAAATTCTCCTCTTAGTGTTCAAGAGGGTTTTGATATATCAATTTTGAAATACTACTTTTCTCCCCCTTTTGAACACAATAAGATACCAATTTTAAATTTATCAATTGAGAATCATACAAATTGAAAAACTCTTTTTAAAATTAGGTGGTGGTGCGGTCCTTTTGCTTTGGGCTAATACTTTCTCCCCCTTTGGCAGGAATCGCCAAAAATGGAGTCATTAGAGCCCTTTAGAATTACTTTCTCCCTCTTTGGTCATAAATAAATGAGTGAAGATTATACCAAAGACGAAGAGTGATCTCTCCCCCAGATGGAGAGTTGCTCGGAGCGACGGCGAAGGATGAGTTACGGAGTGGAAGCCTTTGTCTTCGCCGAAGACTCCAATTTCCTTTCAATACACCTATGACTTGGTTTGAAATAGACTTGAAGACACATTAGTCATAGCATATGAAAGAGACATGATCAAAGGTATATGAATGAGCTATGTGTGCAAATCAACAAAAGAAGTTCCTAGAATCAAGAATATTTAGCTCATGCCTAAGTTTGTTAAAAGTTTGTTCATCAAGTGCTTGGTAAAGATATCGGCTAATTGATCTTTAGTATTAATGTAAGAAATCTCGATATCTCCCTTTTGTTGGTGATCCCTTAAAAAGTGATACCGAATGACTATGTGTTTAGTGCGGCTATGCTCAACGGGATTATCCGCCATGCGGATTGCACTCTCATTATCACATAGAAGAGGGACTTTGGTTAGTTTGTAACCGTAGTCCCTAAGGGTTTGCCTCATCCAAAGTAGATGCGCGCAACAATGGCCTGCGGCAATATACTCGGCTTCGGCGGTAGAAAGAGCTACGGAGTTTTGCTTCTTTGAAGCCCAAGACACCAAGGATCTTCCCAAGAACTGGCAAGTCCCCGATGTGCTCTTTCTATTGATTTTACACCCCACCCAATCGGCATCCGAATAACCAATTAAATCAAATGTGGATCCCCTAGGATACCAAAGCCCAAACTTAGGAGTATAAACCAAATATCTCAAGATTCGTTTTACGGCCGTAAGGTGAGCTTCCTTAGGGTTGGCTTGGAATCTTGCACACATGCATACGGAAAGCATAATATCCGGTCGAGATGCACATAAATATAGCAAAGAACCTATCATCGACCGGTATACCTTTTGATCGACGGATTTACCTCCCTCGTCGAGGTCGAGATGCCCATTGGTTCCCATGGGTGTCTTGATGGGTTTGGCATCCTTCATTCTAAACTTGCTTAGAATATCTTGAGTATACTTCGTTTGGCTTAGGAAGGTGCCCTCTTGGAGTTGCTTCACTTGAAATCCTAAGAAATACTTCAACTCCCCCATCATAGACATCTCGAATTTTTGTGTCATGATCCTACTAAATTCTTCACATGTAGACTCGTTAGTAGACCCAAATATAATATCATCAACATAAATTTGGCATACAAACAAGTCATTTTCAAGAGTTTTAGTGAATAAAGTAGGATCGGCCTTTCCGACTTTGAATCCATTAGTGATAAGGAAATCCCTAAGGCATTGATACCATGCTCTTGGGGCTTGCTTGAGCCCATAAAGCGCCTTAGAGAGTTTATAAACATGGTTAGGGTACTCACTATCTTCAAAGCCGGGAGGTTGCTCAACATAGACCTCTTCCTTGATTAGTCCATTGAGGAAGGCACTTTTCACATCCATTTGGTAAAGCTTGAAGCCATGGTAAGTAGCATAGGCCAATAATATACGAATTGACTCAAGCCTAGCTACGGGTGCATAGGTTTCACCGAAATCCAAACCTTCGACTTGGGAGTATCCCTTGGCCACAAGTCGAGCTTTGTTCCTTGTCACCACACCATGCTCATCTTGCTTGTTGCGGAAGACCCATTTGGTTCCTACAACATTTTGATTAGGACGTGGAACTAAATGCCATACCTCATTCCCAGTGAAGTTGTTGAGCTCCTCTTGCATCGCCACCACCCAATCCGAATCTTGTAGTGCTTCCTCTATCCTGTGTGGCTCAATAGAGGAAACAAAAGAGTAATGCTCACAAAAATGTGCAACACGAGATCTAGTGGTTACCCCCTTATGAATGTCGCCGAGGATGGTGTCGACGGGGTGATCTCGTTGGATTGCTTGGTGGACTCTTGGGTGTGGCGGCCTTTGTTCTTCATCCTTCTTGTCTTGAGCATTTGCATCTCCCCCTTGATCATTGCCGTCATCTTGAGGTGGCTCATTTGCTTGATCTTCTACTTCATCAACTTGAGCTTCATCCTCATTTTGAGTCGGTGGAGATGCTTGCGTGGAGGAGGATGGTTGATCTTGTGCATTTGGAGGTTCTTCGGATTCCTTAGGACACACATCCCCAATGGACATGTTCCTTAGCGTGATGCACGGAGCCTCTTCATCACCTATCTCATCAAGATCAACTTGCTCTACTTGAGAGCCATTAGTCTCATCAAACACAACATCACAAGAAACTTCAACTTGTCCGGAGGACTTGTTAAAGACTCTATATGCCATTGTGTTTGAATCATATCCTAGTAAAAAGCCTTCTACTGTCTTAGGAGCAAATTTAGATTTTCTACCTCTTTTAACAAGAATAAAGCATTTGCTACCAAAGACTCTAAAATATGAAATATTGGGCTTTTTACCGGTTAGGAGTTCATAAGATGTCTTCTTGAGGATTCGGTGTAGATATAACCGGTTGATGGCGTAGCAGGCGGTGCTGACCGCCTCGGCCCAAAACCGATCCGAAGTCTTGTACTCATCAAGCATGGTTCTTGCCATGTCCAATAGAGTTCTGTTCTTCCTCTCCACTACACCATTTTGTTGTGGGGTGTAGGGAGAAGAGAACTCATGCTTGATGCCCTCCTCCTCAAGGAAGCCTTCAATTTGAGAGTTCTTGAACTCCGTCCCATTGTCGCTTCTAATTTTCTTGATCCTCAAGCCGAACTCATTTTGAGCCTGTCTCAAGAATCCCTTTAAGGTCTCTTGGGTATGAGATTTTTCCTGCAAAAAAACACCCAAGTGAAGCGAGAATAATCATCCACAATAACTAGACAGTACTTACTCCCGCCGATGCTTATGTAAGCAATCGGGCCAAATAGATCCATGTGTAGGAGCTCCAGTGGCCTGTCAGTCGTCATGATGTTCTTGTGTGGATGATGGGTGCCAACTTGCTTCCCTGCTTGGCATGCGCTACAAATCCTGTCTTTCTCAAAATGAACATTGGTTAATCCTAAAATGTGCTCTCCCTTTAGAAGCTTATGAAGATTCTTCATCCCAACATGTGCTAGTCAACGATGCCAGAGCCAGCCCATGTTAGTCTTAGCAATTAAGCAAGTGTCGAGTTCAGCTTTATCAAAATCTACCAAGTATATCTGACCCTCTAACACTCCCTTAAATGCTATTGAATCACCACTTCTTCTAAAGACAGTGACACCTACATCAGTAAAAAGACAGTTGTAGCCCATTTGACATAGTTGAGAAACGGAAAGCAAATTGTAATCTAATGAATCTACAAGAAAAACATTGGAAATGGAATGGTCAGGAGATATAGCTATTTCACCAAGACCTTTGACCAAACCTTGATTTCCATCCCCGAATGTAATAGCTTGTTGGGGATCTTGGTTTTTCTCATAGGAGGAGAACATTTTCTTCTCCCCTGTCATGTGGTTTGTGCACCCGCCGTCGATAATCCAACTTGAGCCCCCGGATGCATAAACCTACAAAACATTTTTAGTTCTTGACTTTAGGTACCCAAATGGTTTTGGGTCCTTTGGCATTAGAAACAAGAACTTTGGGTACCCAAACACAAGTCTTTGACCCCTTGTGCTTGCCCCCAACATATTTGGCAACTACCTTGCCAGATTTGTTAGTTAACACATATGATGCATCAAAAGTTTTGAATGAAAAGCTATGATCATTTAATGCATTAGGAGTTTTCTTCTTAGGCAACTTAGCACGGGTTGGTTGCCTAGAGCTAGATGTCTCACCCTTATACATGAAAGCATGGTTAGGGCCAGAGTGAGACTTCCTAGAATGAATTCTCCTAATTTTATCCTCGGGATAACCGGCAGGGTATAAAATGTAACCCTCGTTATCCTGAGGCAGGGAGCCTTGCCCTTAACAAAGTTGGACAATTTCTTAAGAGGGGCATTAAGTTTGACATTGCCTCCCTGTTGGAAGCCAATGCCATCCTTAATGCCAGGGTGTCTCCCACTATAAAGCATACTACGAGCAAATTTAAATTTTTCATTTTCAATTTCATGCTCGGCAATTTTAGCATCTAATTTTGCTATATGATCATTTTGTTGCTTAATTAAAGCCATGTGATCATGTATAGCATCAATGTTAACATCTCTACATCTAGTACAAATAGTAGTATGCTCAACGGTAGATGTAGAGGATTTGCAAGAATTAAGTTCAACAATCTTAGAACGCAATATATCATTTTTGTCTCTAAGATCGGAAATAGTAGCATTGCAAACATCAAAATCTTTAGCCTTAGCAAGCAATTTTTCATTTTCATTTCTAAGGCTAGCAAGAGAAATGTTTAGTTCTTCAATCCTAGCAAGCAAATCATCATTATCATTTCTAGGATTGGGAATTGAAATATTACAAACATTTGAATCAACCTTAGCTAACAAATTAGCA
Organism: Zea mays; assembly: GCF_902167145.1. Lineage (NCBI taxonomy): Eukaryota > Viridiplantae > Streptophyta > Magnoliopsida > Poales > Poaceae > Zea > Zea mays. The sequence continues at coordinate 239,496,856 of NC_050099.1, read as the reverse complement.
TTTTCATTTCTAAGGTTGTCAATAGTTTCATGGCAAGAGCTTAGCTCACTAGAAAGTTTTTCACATTTTTCTACTTCTAGAGCGTAAGCATTTTTGACCTTAACATGCTTCTTATTTTCTTTAATAAGGAAGTCCTCTTGGGTGTCCAAGAGATCATCCTTTTCATGAATGACACTAATCAATTCATTAAGTTTCTCTTTTTGTTGCATGTTGAGGTTGGCAAAAAGAGTGCGTAAGTTATCTTCCTCATCACTAGCATTTTCATCACTAGAAGACTCATATCTAGTGGCGGATTTGGATTTAACCTTCTTCTTTTTGCCGTCCTTTGCCATGAGGCACTTGTGGCCGACGTTGGGGAAGAGAAGGCCCTTGGTGACGGCGATGTTGGCGGCGTCCTCGTCGTCGGAGGAGTCGCTAGAGCTTTCGTCGGAGTTCCACTCCCGACAAACATGAGCATCGCCGCCCTTCTTCTTGTAGTATCTCTTCTTCTCCTTTCTTCTCCCCTTCTTGTCTTCGCCCCTGTCACTGTCACTAGATATAGGACATTTTGCAATAAAATGACCGGGCTTACCACATTTGTAACACACTTTCTTGGAGCGGGGTTTGTAGTCCTTCCCCCTCCTTTGTTTGAGGATTTGGCGGAAGCTCTTGATGACGAACGCCATTTCCTCGTTGTCGAGCTTGGAGGCGTCGATTGGTTGTCTACTTGGTGTAGACTCCTCCTTCTTCTCCTCCGTCGCCTTGAATGCGACCGGTTGGGCTTCGGACGTGGAGGGACCGTCAAGCTCGTTGATCTTCCGTGAGCCCTTGATCATAAATTCAAAGCTCACAAAATTCCCGATTACTTCCTCGGGAGTCATTAGTGTATATCATGGATTACCACGAATTAATTGTACTTGAGTAGGGTTAAGGAAAATAAGAGATCTTAGAATAACCTTAACCACCTCGTGGTCATCCCACTTTTTGCTCCCGAGGTTGCGCACTTGATTCACCAAGGTCTTGAGCCGGTTGTACATATCTTGTGGCTCCTCCCCTTGGCGAAGACAGAAGCGACCGAGCTCCCCCTCGATCGTTTCCCGCTTGGTGATCTTGGTGAGTTCATCACCCTCGTGCGCCGTCTTGAGCACGTCCCAAACTTTCTTGGCGCTTTTTAGTCCTTGCACCTTGTTGTACTCCTCCCTACTTAGAGAGGCGAGGAGTATGGTTGTGGCTTGGGAGTTGAAGTGCTCGATTTGGGCCACCTCGTCCTCATCATAATCCTCATCCCCTACTGAGAGCACCTAGAGGGGGGGGGGGTGAATAGGTGATCCTGTAAAAACTTAAACTTATAGCCACAAAAACTTTGATGAAGCGTTAGCACAATTATTGCCAAGTGGCTAGAGAGGAGTCAAAACACAATAACCACAAGAAATCAAACACAGAGATGACACGGTGGTTATCCCGTGGTTCGGCCAAGTACAAAACTTGCCTACTCCACGTTGTGGCGTCCCAACGGACGAGAGTTGCACTCAACTCCTTTCAAGTGATCCAATGATCAACTTGAATACCACGATGTTCTTGCTTTTCTTTTCTCAATCCCGTTTGCGAGGAATCTCCACAACTTGGAGCCTCTCGCCCTTACAAAAGATGTTCACAGAGAATCACGGAGCAAGGGAGGGATTAGCAACTCACACACGACACAAAGATCACAGCGAATACGCACACACAAGACCCAGACTTGAGCTCAAGAGACTAGCACACTAGAACGGAGCTCAAATCACTAGAATGTCGAACAAGTGCGCAAGATTGATGTGTGAGTGATCAAGAGTGCTCAAGGAGTGCTTGGTGTTCTCCTCCATGCGCCTAGGGGTCCCTTTTATAGCCCCAAGGCAGCTAGGAGCCGTTGAGAACAAATCAGGAAGGCCATCCTTGCCTTCTGTCGTCGGGCGCACCGGACAGTCCGGTGCACACCGGACACTGTCCGGTGCCCGATTTCTTTCCTTAACAGGCGCAGCCGACCGTTGCCGACCGTTGCAGATCTGGCGCACCGGACAGTCCGGTGCACACCGGACAGTCCGGTGCCTCCTTCTGACCGTTGGCCAGACCACGTGTCGCGCGCAGATTCCGCGGTCGACCGTTGGCTCGGCCGACCGTTGGCTCACCGGACAGTCCGGAGCACACCGGACAGTCCGGTGAATTTTAGCCGTACGCCGTCGGCAAATTCCCGAGAGCGGCGTCTTCGGGTCGAGGCAGCCTGGCGCACCGGACACTGTCCGGTGCACCACCGGACAGTCCGGTGCCCCAGACCAAAACATCCTGTTGGCTGTACACAGCTAACTTTCTCCTTTTCTTCTTCTCTCTGTTTCTAACACTTAGACAAATATATTAGTACACAAAACTAATGTACTAAGGCTTAGAAACATACCTTTACTTGTGATTTGCACTTTGTTCGTCCATGGGCATAGATTCACATTTAAGCACTTGTGTTGGCACTTAATCACCAAAATACTTAGAAATGGCCCAAAGGCACATTTCCCTTTCAATCTCCCCCTTTTTGGTGATTTATGCCAACACAACATAAAGCAACTAGAACAAGTGCAAAATTACTTCAAATAGAATTCAAATCTATTTTGATTCATATTTGGCATATATGGATCATCCTTTGCCACCACTTGGTTTGTTTTTGCAAATCAAACTCAAATCTCTATCTCTAAGTCAAACACACATGTTGAAGCATAAAGAGAGTCATTCCAAAAGAGATTGATCAAAGATTTCAAAAACTCCCCCTATTTCCCATAATCATTACTTCTCCTCACAAGAAACCAACTTTTGACAAAAGTGACAATAAGAGAGTTTTGACAAAAACAAAAAGCTCTATTTCACTATTTCAAAATTTCTCAAGTGGTAGCTGATCCATTTATTGCTTTGGCCTTTATTTTCTCCCCCTTTGGCATCAAGCACCAAAACGGGATCAATCTTGGCCCTTTAACCCCATTGCCTCACCAAAATCTTCAACTAAGATCAAATGGCAATAAGAGTTCATGAGATGAACTTGGAATAAGTTACCCTCTCATTGGAGTGCAGTGGAAGTCTTTCATGGTCCAAGTCCACCTTTCCCTTTTAATCCTCCTTCGAGACTAAATCAAGCAAACTCAAGCATATGGTTAGTCTCAAAGGGTCAAGTTGTAACACATCTCCCCCTAAACATGTGCATCACTTTGCAACGGACTTGTGAGGTCCAGGGAGTGTTTGTACAACTTGAGCACCTCAATAAACAACAAAATGCAGAATGAACATGATCAAAGGCATAAACACATGTATGCTACAATTCAATCCAAGTTCCGCGAATCTAAGACATTTAGCTCACTACGCAGCCTGCAAAAGGTCTTCTCATCTAGAGGCTTGGTAAAGATATCGGCTAGCTGGTTCTCGGTGCTAACATGAAACACTTCGATATCTCCCTTTTGCTGGTGGTCTCTCAAAAAGTGATGCCGGATGTCTATGTGCTTTGTGCGGCTGTGCTCAACAGGATTTTCCGCCATGCGGATAGCACTCTCATTATCACATAGGAGTGGGACTTTGCTCAGATTGTAGCCAAAGTCCCGGAGGGTTTGCCTCATCCAAAGTAGTTGCGCGCAACACTGTCCTGCGGCAACGTACTCGGCCTCAGCGGTGGATAGGGCAACGGAAGTTTGTTTCTTAGAGTTCCACGACACCAGGGACCTTCCTAAGAGTTGGCACGTCCCCGATGTACTCTTCCTATCGACCTTACATCCAGCATAATCGGAGTCTGAATATCCAATCAAGTCAAAGGTAGACCCCTTTGGATACCAGAGCCCGAAACAAGGCGTAGCAACTAAATATCTCAGAATTCGCTTCACCGCCACTAAGTGACACTCCTTAGGATCGGATTGAAATCTAGCACACATGCATACGCTAAGCATAATATCCGGTCTACTAGCACATAAATAAAGCAAAGAACCTATCATGGACCAGTATGTTTTTTGATCAACGGACTTACCTCCTTTGTTGAGGTCAGTGTGTCCGTCGGTTCCCATCGGAGTCTTTGCGGGCTTGGCATCCTTCATCCCAAACCGCTTTAGCAGATCTTGCGTGTACTTCGTTTGGGAGATGAAGGTGCCGTCCTTGAGTTGCTTCACTTGGAACCCAAGGAAGTAGTTCAACTCGCCCATCATCGACATCTCGAATTTCTGCGTCATCACCCTGCTAAACTCTTCACAAGACTTTTTATTAGTAGAACCAAATATTATGTCATCGACATAAATTTGGCACACGAACAAATCACCATCACATGTCTTAGTGAAAAGAGTTGGATCGGCTTTCCCAACCTTGAAAGCATTAGCAATTAAGAAATCTCTAAGGCATTCATACCATGCTCTTGGGGCTTGCTTAAGTCCATAGAGCGCCTTAGAGAGCTTACACACGTGGTCGGGGTACCTTTCATCCTCGAAGCCAGGGGGTTGCTCCACATACACCTCCTCCTTTATTGGCCCGTTGAGGAAAGCGCTCTTCACATCCATTTGGAACAACCTGAAAGAATGGTGAGCGGCATATGCTAGCAAGATACGAATGGACTCTAGCCTAGCCACAGGAGCAAAAGTCTCCTCAAAGTCCAAACCTGCGACTTGGGCATAACCTTTTGCCACAAGTCGAGCCTTGTTCCTTGTCACCACTCCGTGCTCGTCTTGTTTGTTGCGGAACACCCACTTGGTTCCCACAACATTTTGCTTCGGACGAGGCACCAGTGTCCAAACTTCATTCCTCTTGAAGTTGTTGAGCTCCTCCTGCATGGCCAACACCCAGTCTGGATCTAGCAAGGCCTCCTCTACCCTGAAAGGCTCAATAGAAGAGACAAAGGAGTAATGCTCACAAAAATTTACTAATCGAGATCGAGTAGTTACTCCCTTGCTAATGTCACCCAGAATTTGGTCGACGGGATGATCCCTTTGAATCATCGCTCGAACTTGGGTTGGAGGTGCCGGTTGCGCTTCTTCCTCCATCACATGATCATCTTGTGCTCCCCCTTGATCACACGCCTCCTGTTGATGAACCTGTTCATCGTTTTGAGTTGGGGGATGCACCATAGTTGAGGAAGAAGGTTGATCTCGTTCATCTTGTTCCTGTGGCCGAACGTCTCCAATCGCCATGGTTCGTATAGCGGCCATCGGAACATCTTCTTCATCTACATCATCACAATCAAAAACTTGCTCTCTTGGAGAGCCATTAGTCTCATCAAATACAATGTCGCTAGAGACTTCAACCAAACCCGATGATTTGTTGAAGACTCTATACGCCTTTGTATTTGAGTCATAACCTAACAAAAACCCTTCTACAGCTTTGGGAGCAAATTTGGAATTTCTACCTTTCTTCACTAGAATGTAGCACTTGCTCCCAAATACACGAAAGTAAGATACATTGGGTTTGTTACCGGTTAGTAGCTCATATGACGTCTTCTTGAGGAGGCGATGAAGGTAGACCCTGTTGATGGCGTGGCAAGCCGTGTTCACGGCTTCCGTCCAGAAGCACTCGGGGGTCTTGTACTCTCCTAGCATCGTCCTCGCCATATCGATGAGCGTCCTGTTCTTCCTCTCTACCACACCATTTTGCTGTGGTGTGTAGGGAGCGGAGAACTCGTGCTTGATCCCTTCTTCTTCAAGGAACTCCTCCACTTGAAGATTCTTGAACTCGGACCCGTTGTCGCTTCTTATCTTCTTCACCTTGAGCTCAAACTCATTTTGAGCCCTCCTGAGAAAGCGCTTGAGAGTCCCTTGGGTTTCAGACTTATCCTGCAAAAAGAACACCCAAGTGAAGCGGGAAAAGTCATCAACAATAACTAGACCATACTTACTTCCTCCTATGCTTAGATAGGCGACGGGTCCGAAGAGATCCATATGCATCAGCTCCAGGGGTCTTGAAGTGGTCATCACATTCTTGCTGTGATGCGCTCCTCCCACCTGTTTACCTGCTTGACAAGCTGCACAAGGTCTATCTTTTTCGAATTGTACGTTAGTCAAACCTATCACGTGTTCTCCCTTTAGAAGCTTGTGAAGGTTCTTCATCCCCACATGTGCTAAGCGGCGATGCCACAGCCAGCCCATGCTAGTCTTAGCTATTAAGCATGCATCTAGACCGGCTTCTTCTTTTGCAAAATCAACTAAATACAGTTTGCCGTCTAGTACACCCTTAAAAGCTAGTGAACCATCACTTCTTCTAAAGACAGACACATCTACATTTGTAAATAGACAGTTATATCCCATGTTGCATAATTGACTAACAGATAGCAAATTATAACCAAGAGACTCTACTAAAAACACATTAGAGATAGAGTGCTCATTAGAAATTGCAATTTTACCTAACCCTTTTACCTTGCCTTGATTCCCATCACCGAATATAATTGAATCTTGGGAATCCTTATTCTTGACGTAGGAGGTGAACATCTTCTTCTCCCCCGTCATATGGTTTGTGCATCCGCTGTCTATAATCCAGCTTGAACCCCCGGATGCATAAACCTGCAAGGCAAATTTAGGCTTGGGTCTTAGGTACCCAACTCATGTTGGGTCCTACAAGGTTAGTGCAAATATCCTTAGGGACCCAAATGCAAGTTTTGTCTCCCTTGCATTTTGCCCCTAACTTCCTAGCAACAATTTTCTTATCCTTTCTACAAATAGCAAAGGAAGTATTTAAAGCACAATAAATTGTAGAAGATTCATTCACTACTTTCCTAGGAGCATGAATAATATTCTTTCTAGGCATAGCATTTTTCCTAGACATATTTCTACCATGCATAAAAGAAGAACTAGAAGCAACCATGGCATGAGAGTTAAAATCATCATATGCATTATAACTCCTATAAGCATTTCTAGTTTGTCTCCTATCATGATATATAAAAGCATGATTCCTTTTAGTGCTACTTGCCATAGGGGCCTTCCCTTTCTCCTTGGCAGAGATGGGAGCCTTATGGCTTGTTAAGTTCTTGGCTTCCCTCTTGAAGCCAAGCCCATCCTTAATTGAGGGGTGTCTACCAACCGTGTAGGCATCCCTAGAAAATTTTAGTTTCTCAAAATCACTTTTGCTAGTCTTAAGTTGGGCATTAAGACTAGCTAATTCATCATTCAATTTTGAAATGGAAACTACGTGTTCACTACAAGCATTAATATCAACATCCTTACACCTAGTGCAAATTTCAACATGTTCAACACAAGAGTTGGATTTATGTGCTTCTACTAGTTTAGCATTTAAGTCATCATTAATGCTCTTTAATTTAGAAATTGAATCATGGCATGTAGACAATTCATAAGCAAGCATTTCATTCCTCTTAATTTCTAATGCAAGGGATTTTTGAGCCTCTACAAACTTATCATGTTCTTCGTACAAGAGATCCTCTTGCTTTTCTAGTAGCCTATTCTTATCATTTAAAGCATCAATCAATTCATTAATTTTGTCAATCTTAGATCTATCTAAGCCTTTAAATAAGCATGAGTAGTCTATTTCATCATCACTAGACTCATCCTCACTAGAAGAAGCATAAGTAGAGTTTCGAGTACTTACTTTCTTCTCCTTAGCCATGAGGCACGTGTGATGCTCGTTGGGGAAGAGGGATGACTTGTTGAAGGCGGTGGCGGCGAGTCCTTCGTTGTCGGAGTCGGACGAGGAGCAATCCGAATCCCACTCCTTTCCAATATGAGCCTCGCCCTTTGCCTTCTTGTAATTCTTCTTCTTTTCCCATTTTCCACTCTTCTTTTCCTGGTCACTATCATTATCGGGACAATTAGCGATAAAGTGACCAATCTTACCACACTTGAAGCATGAGCGCTTCCCCTTTGTCTTGGTCTTGTTGGGATGCTCCTTGCGACCCCTTAACGCCGTCTTGAAGCGCTTAATGATGAGAGCCATTTCTTCATCATTAAGCCCGGCCGCCTCAATTTGCGCCACCTTGCTTGGTAGTGCCTCCTTGCTTCTCGATGCCTTGAGAGCAATGGGTTGAGGCTCGTGGATTGGACCGTTCAACGCGTCATCGACGTATCTCGCCTCCTTGATCATCATTCGCCCGCTTACGAATTTTCCGAGTACCTCTTCGGGCGTCATCGTCGTGTACCTGGGATTCTCACGAATATTGTTCACGAGATGGGGATCAAGAACGGTAAATGACCTTAGCATTAGGCGGACGACGTCGTGGTCCGTCCATCGCGTGCTTCCATAGCTCCTTATCTTGTTGATGAGGGTCTTGAGCCGGTTGTACGTTTGGGTTGGCTCCTCCCCCCTTATCATAGCGAATCTCCCAAGTTCGCCCTCCACCAACTCCATCTTGGTGAGCATGGTGACGTCGTTGCCCTCGTGAGAGATCTTGAGGGTGTCCCATATCTGCTTGGCATTGTCCAAGCCGCTCACCTTATTGTATTCTTCCCTGCACAAAGATGCTAAGAGAACAGTAGTAGCTTGTGCATTTCTATGGATTTGTTCATTTATAAGCATAGGACTATCCGAGCTATCAAACTTCATTCCATTCTCTACAATTTCCCATATACTTGGATGGAGAGAGAATAAGTGACTACGCATTTTGTGACTCCAAAATCCGTAGTCCTCCCCATCGAAGTGTGGAGGTTTGCCGAGAGGAATGGAAAGCAAATGCGAATTCGAATTATGTGGAATACGAGAGTAGTCAAAGGAAAAGTTAGAATTAACCGGTTTCCTTTGCTCATAGTCGTTGTGGTCGTCGTCCTTTTGGGAAGAAGTAGACTCATCACTGTCGTCGTAGTAGACGATCTCCTTGATGCGCCTTGTCTTCTTCTTCTTCCCTTCCTTCCGTCTATGGCCCGAGCCGGAGTCGGTAGGCTTGTCATCTTTGGGCTCGTTGACGAAGGACTCCTTCTCCTTATCGTTGATCACAATTCCCTTCCCCTTAGGATCCATCTCCTCGGGCGGTTAGTCCCTTTCTTGAAGAGAACGGCTTTGATACCAATTGAGAGCACCTAGAGGGGGGGGGTGAATAGGTGATCCTGTAAAAACTTAAACTTATAGCCACAAAAACTTTGATGAAGCGTTAGCACAATTATTGCCAAGTGGCTAGAGAGGAGTCAAAACACAATAACCACAAGAAATCAAACACAGAGATGACACGGTGGTTATCCCGTGGTTCGGCCAAGTACAAAACTTGCCTACTCCACGTTGTGGCGTCCCAACGGACGAGAGTTGCACTCAACTCCTTTCAAGTGATCCAATGATCAACTTGAATACCACGGTGTTCTTGCTTTTCTTTTCTCAATCCCGTTTGCGAGGAATCTCCACAACTTGGAGCCTCTCGCCCTTACAAAAGATGTTCACAGAGAATCACGGAGCAAGGGAGGGATTAGCAACTCACACACGACACAAAGATCACAGCGAATACGCACACACAAGACCCAGACTTGAGCTCAAGAGACTAGCACACTAGAACGAAGCTCAAATCACTAGAATGTCGAACAAGTGCGCAAGATTGATGTGTGAGTGATCAAGAGTGCTCAAGGAGTGCTTGGTGTTCTCCTCCATGCGCCTAGGGGTCCCTTTTATAGCCCCAAGGCAGCTAGGAGCCGTTGAGAACAAATCAGGAAGGCCATCCTTGCCTTCTGTCGTCGGGCGCACCGGACAGTCCGGTGCACACCGGACACTGTCCGGTGCCCGATTTCTTTCCTTAACAGGCGCAGCCGACCGTTGCCGACCGTTGCAGATCTGGCGCACCGGACAGTCCGGTGCACACCGGACAGTCCGGTGCCTCCTTCTGACCGTTGGCCAGACCACGTGTCGCGCGCAGATTCCGCGGCCGACCGTTGGCTCGGCCGACCGTTGGCTCACCGGACAGTCCGGAGCACACCGGACAGTCCGGTGAATTTTAGCCGTACGCCGTCGGCAAATTCCCGAGAGCGGCGTCTTCGGGTCGAGGCAGCCTGGCGCACCGGACACAGTCCGGTGCACCACCGGACAGTCCGGTGCCCCAGACCGAAACATCCTGTTGGCTGTACACAGCCAACTTTCTCCTTTTCTTCTTCTCTCTGTTTCTAACACTTAGACAAATATATTAGTACACAAAACTAATGTACTAAGGCTTAGAAACATACCTTTACTTGTGATTTGCACTTTGTTCGTCCATGGGCATAGATTCACATTTAAGCACTTGTGTTGGCACTTAATCACCAAAATACTTAGAAATGGCCCAAAGGCACATTTCCCTTTCACCTACGGATGGTACCTGTGCTCCAAACTCAACAACATTCCATATACTTTTGTGGAGTGAGGTTAGATGAAATTTCATTAAATCACTCCACCTAGCATAATCTTCACCATCAAAGGTTGGCGGTTTGCCTAATGGAACAGAAAGTAATGGAGTATGTCTAGAAGTACGAGGATAATGTAAGGGAATCTTACTAAACTTCTTGCGCTCATGGCGCTTAGAAGTTATGGAGGGCGCGTCGGAGCCGGAGGTAGAAGGTGATGAAGTGTCGGTCTCGTAGTAGACCACTTTCCTCATCTTCTTTATTTTGTCGCCACTCCGATGCGACTTGTGAGAAGAAGTCTTCTTCTCCTTCTTCTTTTCCTTCCTCTTCTCCTTGTTGTGGGACTCTCCCGATAGGGCTTTCTCGTTGCTTGTAGTGGGCTTTTCGCCGGTCTCCATCTCCTTCTTGGCGTGATCTCCCGACATCACTTCGAGCGGTTAGGCTCTAATGAAGCACCGGGCTCTGATACCAATTGAAAGTCGCCTAGAGGGGGGGTGAATAGGGTGAAACTGAAATTTACAAAAATAATCACAACTACAAGTCGGGTTAGCGTTAGAAATATAATTGAGTCCGCGAGAGAGGATGGAAAACAAATCGCAAGCAAATAAAGAGTGTGACACGCGGATTTGTTTTACCGAGGTTCGGTTCTTGCAAACCTACTCCCCGTTGAAGTGGTCACAAAGATCGGGTCTCTTTCAACCCTTTCCCTCTCTCAAACGGTCCCTCGGACCGAGTGAGCTTTCTCTTCTCAAATGCTTGGAACACAAAGTTCCCACAAGGACCACCACAAGATTGGTGTCTCTTGCCTCAATTACAAATGAGTTTGATCGCAATGAAGAATCAAAGAAATAAGAAAGCAATCCAAGCGCAAGAGCTCGAAAGAACACAAGTAAATCTCTCTTACTAATCACTAGGGCGTCGTGTGGAGTTTGGAGAGGATTTGATCACTTGGGTGTGTCTAGAATTGAATGCTAGAGCTCTTGTAAGTAGTTGAAGTGGGAAAACTTGGATGACTTGAATGTGGGGTGGTTGGGGGTATTTATAGCCCCAACCACCAAACTAGCTGTTTGGTGGTGGCTGACTGTCGTATGGTGCACTAGACAGTCTGGTGCACACCGGACATGTCCGGTGCGCCAGCCACGTCACCAGGCCGTTGGGATTCGACCTTGGAGCTTCTGACTTCTGGGCCCGCCTGGCTGTCCGGTGTACACCGGACAAGTACTGTAGATTGTCCGGTGCACCGTCTCGCGCGTGCCTGACTTCTGCGCGCTTCTGGCGTGCATTAAATGCGCCTGCAGGTGACCGTTGGCGCGAAGTAGCCGTTGCTCTACTGGTTCACCGGACAGTCCAGTGTACACCGGACAGTCTAAGTGACCATTTGAGAGAGGGAAATGGTTGAAAGAGACCCGATCTTTGTGACCACCTCAACGGGGAGTAGGTTTGCAAGAACCGAACCTCGGTAAAACAAATCATCGTGTCCCACTCTTTATTTGCTTACGATTTGTTTTTCGCCCTCTCTCTCGGACCCGTTCTTATTTCTAACGCTAACCCGGCTTTTAGTTGTGCTTAAGTTTATAAATTTCAGATTCGCCCTATTCACCCCCTCTAGGAAAGTTTCAATACGTCATACATTTATTCAATAAAATATTAGATACAACGATTAAATAAAAATAAATAATATATCTATTATCGTCGATCTCAATATTCACAAATTTTTTACCAATAACTAATACATAATTTAATTGATATAAATCAAATTATACTACAATGTGAATACCACAAAAACAATGCCTAAGAAGTGAGAACTAAAGCTGAGCAAACACCGAAGGCTCGCACATAAATAGAGGAACATAGTATACTAAGTTTCATTAGGCGCACTTAGAGGTGTACATGGGGTCCTGATACTCGTTAGCCAATGAGGAATTCCTCTATTAGAGTTATGATATGGGAAGATTTTAATCCTCATGTGTACCAATTTGGGAGAAATTATTTTCCCATTGGATATGTGAGTATGGGAATAGAAAGCAGAATTTGAACTCGATTACGCATGGGTAAAATTCATTCAGTAAAATTAGATGTGTAGCTTAATAGTCAATAAGCCCAACAAAAAATCTTACCTCTCCCAACCCTTTTAAGCACCATCCACACAACCTAGATGGTCAGACACCAGCTGTCCTGCTCAAGAGTCCACATGTCACTTTGTTTTTGCTGTTTTGCATAGTTAAACAATGTTTTTCTTGTTACATGTCAAATTTATTTGTGATGTATTGTTGTTGAGTGTCGTGTGGTTGTTAATGTCATATAAAATATAATGTGATACCCTAAACCCTAAACCTGATACCCGAATGTGGATGAGTATGGAATGAATCTTATACCCATGATGGCTATGGGTATAGAGTGTCCAAATCCGGTGGAGAGTTTCCCATTGACATCTCTAGGTTCAGAAAAAAGCTCTATGCCTACGACGAGATCTAATTTTTATAGGCGATTTCAGTTATCAAACACCAGTGATACTTCTACTAGCGGTTTGTTAAGAAAATCGCCTGTAGAAACCATATTTCTACTACCAGTTCCTTAAGAAAACAGTCAGTACAAATCCATGATTTCTACAGGCGGATTTCTTGAAACACTCAAAATTAAGGACAAATCCGGGTGCATCTCATATGTGCGCCAAATCAAGCTCACACATACAATAACTCAGTGTATAGAGACGAATGTCATAATCTTTATTACATAATGAGAATGTCTTACAAAGTATCTGGTAATAAATAAATCAAATTAAGATAACTATCTCCACGACGCCATAATTGTCTGGGAGACGACACCTACATCTCATCGAACTGATCGTAGTAGTCCTCCTCCGGCGGTACCTGTTCTTGACATGGTGTGATTTTAGCAAGGGTGAGCTCCCATATGGCCATCGCAAAGCAAGTGTGGATAAGTAAATATCAACACAATTAAATACTTGATTAATATAAAAATATCATATAGTAATCCCACAATGCAATGCATGACATGTTAAATTTAATTCCATAAAATACTCATGTGAGGGTCTGAGCCGCTCATGACCGTGAGCACGACTGATATACTAGTTTTACACTCTGCAGAGATTGCACATCTTTACCCACAAGTCGTGTTACTCATTTGCCAAGGGATTGTGACTTCCCATTCATCTCTACTGAGAAAACGAGGTCGGGTACCACTACAAGATGTTTCCAAAGTTCCACTAGCTTGAGAAGACCCGCTACGGTTTCAGGATGAAGGGAGCATAGGCCTTGTTCCACAGTCTATAACTCCATCGCAGTAATTACAACCAACACTATTCTCTGCAACGACACCTCCCCGCTTGCTCCTTTCGGGTAAGGTAATCCCTCACTAACTTTCCTAATTAATTGGTCAAGGGCGTCCCATACCACCCTTGTGCTAGCACCGTTTTCTCGGGTGGTCACTTCATGTTTCAATTAACAAAATGATTTTATCATGTATAATAACAAATAATCTAGCAATATAACATAGTGAAGCATGATCATAATTCATAAGTAGCATGAACACAAAAACCAGGTAGAGCAATAGCACAACTACCCAATAATTCATTTGTATACAACGTGTATGGTAAACAAAACTAGGTAACCTATTAGCTCTCATCAAATTAAGCCTAACAGTGCCACAATGATTATCAGAAACATAAACATTCTTAGGTGAGAAAATGTGATTAAGAACACAACTTGCCTTCTGCGAGCTCCTGCTCAGATTCTTCAATCTACTGTGCTACGAGACCTCGTTCACTTGCTCGTCTACTCGCAACAATACAAACAACAATGCATAGGCGAAAATTAACATCACACTAAGCATAAAAACAACTACATATGAAACCCTATGTTCGAGATTTACCAAATTAGGAGTTAAAACAGATTAGATATGCGTTCCCTGAGATTTACCGAATTATTTCTAATCTAAAAATCATTTTCGGAGTTGTTTATATATATGCTAGCTTTTATTGGACGACGAGTATAAAATTTAGAAAGCACGTGGTCTAATTGGTAAAAAACATGACCTAAGTATAATAATCTTTACACTAGGGTGGATGGCGGGGTAATTCTCATTCACCCCAAGGATTCTCTTGCAAAAAGGATTCGGCCGAACGGTGTCCCTCGCCCCGGGCCGCACATCGTGAGACCGATGATCACATTTTTATTAAAGCCTATTCTAATCTCGATCGCTCACCAAGGATCTAACAGTTCAGAGATGGATTTTCCCTCACCGATACGCCTCAATCTAATCAAGGTCGTTGGATCCTCCATCAACTGCTACGGTGCACCTCCCACCTCTTACGCTGAGCAACGACAACGTGCCAGTGCTTCGCGGCGGCGCCATGGCTTGGGAATGAGTTATTCTACACTCTGGGTCCCAAACTCCGATTAGATAGTCCTAGGTGAAGCCCTTGTTACCCCAAACTTGATAGCCCACATCTCATAACAAATTCTCATGAACCGACACCCGTCGACGTGGTATGGCGACATTGTGACGCATAAGAGGTCCGGTGAACAATCACTGGCGCGGTGGTGCACCCACGACCTACGACACACTCATGACCTAGTAGGACTATGCCTAAGTGCACAAACCTCTAGTAGGACACAACATGACGAACCGTGCTGAGTCCTAGTTTGCGAAGGCCAGAGGTCAGCATAGCCCGAATGATGGCGCTTGGGCCCCATGCTGCCCGCCCCTCCTATCATAAAGAGTACGAGACAGCAAGACGACCTCAGGGCCCACGAGCACGCGTGGCCTTACCCCATGGTAGAACGCTCGGTTTTACTGTCGCTCGGTGGCTCCTTCTTGAGGAAGCCACCGCTGGCCGACCCCCTCTTTGGCCTATAAAAGGAGGAGGCCAACCGAGATTCCGCTCCTCAAACACACAAGCGGACTCTTGGATCCCTGAAGACATGACGAACGCAAGGACGGACCCAGACAAGATGCCTAGAAGGTTCGACTAACAGGAGGAGGACCCAGAGGCCGGAGCCCCCCCGCCAAGCCAAGACTTAGCTAGGACTCCACTTTGTAACCACCTCTATCACGAATAGGACACTTAGGAGCCTCTCTCCTCCCTCTCTTGCCTTACGAGCTTTGATCATCAATGGTGCCGGTAGCGCAAGTCGTGGATGACTGGAAGTAGGGGCGTTCTACCCGATCCAGTATAAATTTTGTGCCCACCGTGTACACCGTCTGGAGCCCGGAACGCGCACAACAAATTTACTTGTCGGAGCGAGGTTTGAAACACCGACAGTTACTCTCGGCGAAGAATGACACTCAACAACATCCCTCTTTGACGAGTGAGAAACACTCGGCATACAAAGATGCTCGGCAAAGGCCGAACTCTCGACCCACTTGGCACTCGGCAAAGCGTCATCAGCAGCCATCTGCAGCTAACGACCGTTAACTATACCGAGTGCTATAAAAAGGTACTCATCAAAGGCACTGTCTTTGCCGAGTGTCATCTACTGGCACTCGGCAAAGACTTTACCGAGTGCCTGCCATAAAGTACTCAACAAAGAGTCCATTATCGATAAAATTATTCACCGAGTCTTATTTGTCGAGTGCTTTGCCGAATGTTATCGACACTTTGCCGGGTGCCTGCGACACTCGGCAAAGAACTCTGTTATAGTAGTTACTCCCTATGGTAAGCGAGGAATGGTTTGGATGATGAAACCACATTCAGGTGTTGAATAAGTACACCTAGGCACATATATTAGTGCATGTGGAAAGATGTAGATGTGCATTATTTGAAAATAGGAAAAATCCAGTATCTTGGCCATAAGTTACATCAAAGTGCAATGAAAAATTGATCAACGTAATCGTTGGTAAATTCATACAAACTTGTGCAAGGTTAATTTGTAAATTCATGTCACGTCTTTTGGAATGGAGGCTATGAGCTGTATCACAATATCTGGGTGAATAGTAGATTTGCTAAGTTATTTTCTGGATAATACAACTTTGATGAATAAGCAAGAAGTAATTGCAACTTTGGATAAGCAAGAAGTAATAAGCAAGTAGATTTGCTACGAAATTCGTATGTAGCTGAAACAGCCTTGCTGATCTAGTATAAATTACTGCCCCTGTGCCTGCGACGACTCCAGCAGACCAGCATATTTGGGCTAATAACGTTATCAAAACTACTGAAAAGAGGGGTGTGCAGCCAACCAAATGGATTCCAAGGTGATGGTGATTGTCCTGGCCGTGTTGTTGGCACTCTTCCTTTCCCCTGCAGAGTGTAAGTCTACAATACATTCTTATATCCTGAAAGAAAAAGATTAGGCGTCATGAACTCATGATGTGATGTGCAACGTAACTGAATTACTCTTGCAGGCGAAGGTGATGATGTCGCGGAGAGATCGACGGGCGGTCACCGGTGGCTGCCGGGGCGCAAGGAGATGAGCGAGAGGAGCAGGATTACAATTAAGCTGTGCGTTAGACAGTTTTGTGGCAGCGGAATCCACTGGAGGAACTGCTTCTGCTGCGCGCTGCTGCCCGACCGCCCTTGCGAATTGGACCAGAAAAAGTGCTGGGACACCTGCCCCGGTGCAAAGCCACGCCAACTCCTGCCCGCTGCTGCCGAGACAGCGTCTCCGGGAGATTTTGCCTGACAGTAGTAGAGGGATTAATTGAACATAGAAATTTGAAGAGCTGTACGTACTCAATAAAGGACCGTTTTTTTCTCTTATGAATTCGCTACTAGTTGATTTCAATTTCAAAGGCTGATCAGATTACCGAAACATTCAAAACTAGCCAACAATATACAACAAAAATTATATATATATATATATATATATATATATATATATATATATATATTTTAAAAATGTTCCACTTTTGTGTCTCCGCGCATCATGCCTATATTACATCTTTGGGTATGTATTTTTTTTTAAAAAAAATGAAAGATTTGAGGAAGACCATGTTATGTGTAGGCCTGCAGATCAAGCATCTTCTTAAAGGACTTTTGGTACTTAAGTCAACCTATTCCAAAAACGTTCTTGAGAAATTTAATATATGGTAGGTTCTATATGGCTAGAGGACGATGAATAACATTTATAAAATCTCTTATAAAAACTTGTCACAACAACTTAAGGTAAAACCTATATGGGGAAGCGTACTCCATAATATGATTATAATAACAATATGTAATGGCAAGTCTCTACTATATTTAAGTGTTAGTTTCTTGGTACATCGCCTCTGGCGATAGCAGCGAGCGAATAAATTTCCCTCCATAAATATACAAAAATCTCCAGCAACCGCGCGGTAAATATAAAAAATTATGGTGTGCAGGATATGAACCCTACTCACTTGGTATAAAGTGTTTGGCTTCTACCAATACAACTTTTCGAACACAAGGTTGACTTGTCCCTTGTGGTTTAGGTTGATGATAAGTGATCGTCAACGGGTAGCATCTCGGGTCGACTCGGGGACTGACTGAGGCGTGAGATTATGTGTTGTGCAACCATGTCGGTACGGTGGTCGACGACGAAGGTGAAAGTCATGCGGGTTCGTGCTAATGGACCGGGAGCGGCGAAGGACAAGTGCCGGGACTTGACTGAGGACCATAGTCGTCGGGTGACTAGTCGTGGTGGCTGACACCTAGGACACACACTCGTGCATGGATGTTGTGGAACGAGTCGTGTTGCTGGCGTGGTCGAGGACTGGCATGACACGTGTTTAGGATGTGGGAGACACGCACGTGGTGCGATACTCATGACGATTTGGTGTTTGCGCCTCAAAACTACCCAGCGCTACGGACGACGGATTATCGACTAGGTTTGGCCTCAAAACCCAGCGGTGGCAGCTCCGGCGGGAACAGGAGGCGACACATGGCGTGATCACGGAGGGTGCCTCAAGACGAAGTAACTCCATGTGAAGAGCTTGGTCGTCCGATGAAAACTCCAGGAGTCGGTCCATTTTGCCCCCGGTGGAGTGGATAGGTTATATGTAAATAGGGGTAGACTAGGAAATAGAAATAACCCTCTATAAATAGAGGGGTGGGGTTGATTAGTTCAGCATATCTTTGGCTTAGTTTCATTTGGCTTTTGTTTTAGAACTCCTAGTTTCCTCTGTTTTTACCAGTTTAGTCGGGAGATCCACATCGATTTTGTTCTGTCGAATATGTCCTGTATCTGCAACGATCAATATGATGGAGGGTGACTGGTTCCGCCCATGACTTTGGTTGGCTCTCAATCTAAGTTTTCATTTTTGCTGAAATTTTGAGTCTCTTTGCTCTTGTGTTCTTCCCTCTCCTCTCTTGTGGATTTGTGAGGAACCTTCAAGTTCTTGTGTTTTGGGTATTGTTGGGGATTGCCATGGGGGTGAAGATCACTCTTTAGACCTCTGCGAACATTTGGTTCAAGCAGATTTTGGTTGTGATCTGATTTGAACTCATTTTGAAAACCCCCAACTAAACCCCAGTCTAATCTATGTTTTCTGATCTGTGGTTGATTTACAAGTCTGATTGAGTTCAAAA
This sequence comes from Zea mays, assembly GCF_902167145.1. Lineage (NCBI taxonomy): Eukaryota > Viridiplantae > Streptophyta > Magnoliopsida > Poales > Poaceae > Zea > Zea mays. The sequence continues at coordinate 239,478,103 of NC_050099.1, read as the reverse complement.
TTTTTGGATACCTTGGAGACATATTTTTCTAGGAGTTTGTAAAATTTTATCTCGATCGGAGTTCGTTTGTTTCAGTTTTGCATCCGATAACAGAATTTCATGCGGCTGAAATCAACACTAGTTCTCGGCACGGTTTTAGACTGATTTAGACTTTTTGGTGTTTGATTTGCGATCCATTTGTTTTACTGGTCTCATGTGAGTATTAGAAACATTTTGAAATCATGAGATCACTTGTTTGCTGATATGATTTTAGTTTGAGCGCTTTCTTCATCTAAATTGAAGTGAAGTGCTCAATTTTAGCTTTTAGCAGCAAAATTTGATTGACTCCCATTCACCCGCTCTGGTCGCCTCACCAGTCCTTCAATTGGTATTGGAGCCGGTTAAGTATTTCCCTTCCCTAATAGGTTCGAAATCCATGAAGACGACATGGAACGTGGTGTTAGCAAGCCACCGTTCTTTGATGGGACTAACTACGTGTACTTGAAGATCCGCATGTCAGCATATCCTCAGAGTATTGGGTACCACGTCTGGGAGATCTGTCTCAACGCTGTGTTCGATGTTGCGGGTGCTTGGATCACTCTGATTCAGTTAGAGTTCCATGATTCGAACAACAAAGCTTGAAATGCTTTGTTCTCGTGCCTCTCGCTGGCTAAGTTTGAGCGAGTTGGACACTTTGCTATGCTCACGAGATCTGGTCCAACCTCGAGAGATTTCATGAGGACAATGATCATATAAAGACCAGACTCTTTGAGACATATTGACGAGAGTACAAGAACTTTGTTCAGTTGGCTGGAGAGACCATTGATACGATGTTTTCTTAGTTTCAGTCGATTGAAAAAGATGCATGCCAACAAGGCGCAACTACCCTATATGATGATCATGAGAGAGCGCTCTGTTTCAGAGGGTTTGGGAGGTGAAGGTCTCGGCGATCCTCAAGTCGCCCAACTATGAGACACTCACTGTGGATGAGCTTTTCAGCAATCTCAAGTCCACTGAGATTTACCACAAGACCCATGCTAAGATTGAGAACCCTGGTGCACCCACCATGGCCCTGGTCTCTAGATGTGGTTCTTACTCTAACGCCTCACTTGCTATGTTTGGTTTGTCTTCTTTGTTGACCATCACAGAGGAGCAGGTGGAGAGTCCTGGGGATGAGAAGCTGGCTCTTGTGGCCAGCCGGTTCACGCGGTTCCACAACAACCGCCAGAACTGGCAGCGCGACGGGTCCAAGAATGGAAGCTTAAACTGCGTCGATCCTGACCACTTCATCGCTAGTTGTCCTAAGAAGGGCATGCAGGATGCCGGCCCACGCGACTACTACTCTGGTCGACACAAGGGCAAGCGGGAGTACACCTCCGACAAGTACAATGCGAAAGCTAGAAGCCTGAAGATGATCTTTGATTAGCCAGGAACAACGTTTGCAATCGCAACAAGATGCTCCTCAAAGGCCATATATTTCTTCGGATAATTCAAATTTGAACTACAAGTCACTCGAATAATGGTACTAGGCAAATATACCATTGCAATGATTGGTTCACCGAGCTCTCTTTGCCGAGCGTGGCACTCGATAAAGCCTTTGCTGAGTGCTTTTGAGCCTTTGCCCGAGTGCCACAGACACTCGACCAAGAAGTCGTGTCCAGTACGACAAATAAGTCGTGTGGTGGTTTCTAATCGTGGAGAATGGTGATGGTAACATATTGTACTCCAGCTTTCAAAGATATTGAATGACATTACAGTTGTACTAGTCATCAACAATATAATGCCATCTCATCAACTTTCTCATGAAAGGCTGTTGACAACAATTTATCTAATATTATTATGCCAGTCTAATATATTCCATATACATGTTCTCTCTGTCATGTGGTGCGTTATTTGGTTTAGTGGAGCTTTTATTTTGGGGGCGCAGAAGCCCAATGTTTACTAAATCCGTAGGGAATCCAAAGAGAGTACCATATATTGTGGTCTCACGTCTAAGCAAGAAGTAATTGCACTTTATACTATGAAATTCGTATGTAGCTGAAACAGCCTTGCTGATCTAGTATAAATTACTGCCCCTGTGCCTGCGACGACTCCAGCTTATTTGGGCTAATAACGTTATCAAACTACTGAAAAAGAGGGGTGTGCAGCCAACCAAATGGATTCCAAGGTGATGGTGATTCTCCTAGCGGTGTTGTTGGCACTCTTCCTTTCCCCTGCAGAGTGTAAGTCTACAATACATTCTTATATTCTGAAAGTTTATAAGTGTGTCATGATGTGATGTGCAAACGTAACTGAATGCTTGCAGGCGAAGGTGATGATGCGGCAGGCGGTCACCGGTGGCTGCCGGGGCGCAAGGAGATGACGGAGAGGAGCAGGATTACAATTAGGCTATGCGTGAGACAGTTTTGTGGCAGCGGCACTCACTGGGAGACCTGCTACTGCTGCGCGGTGCTGCCAGGCAACCCTTGCGAATTGGACCAGAAGAGGTGCTGGGACACGTGCCCTGGTGCGCAGCCACACCAACTCCTTCCTGCTCCTGCTCCTGCTGCCGAGGCAGAGGCAGAGGCAGAGGCAGGCTCTCCGGGCGATTTTACCTGACTTCAGAAGGGATCAATCGAGCATGCAAATTCGGAGTGTGTTACTGTACTCGATAAAGAATCGTGCTCTTTTTGTCTATGGATTCCCTTCTAGTTGTTTTCAATGTCAAAGGCTCGTCAGATTACTGAAAACATTCGAAACTAGCCAATAATATCCGACACAATATCATTCAGATTACAAGTCAGTCCACCTACTTATCGCACAGAGAAAAATGGTAGCAGTATAGATGTCCAAATGGGTCGTGCCTAACGGGTCGGCCCGAAGCACGACCCGTTTATTAATGCCGGGCCCGGCCCGACACGAGAACCGTGCCGTGCTTGGGCCGCTGCCTCGGCCCGCAGTGCCGGCTCGGCCCGGCACGATTATATATTTTTTTATTTTATAAAACATAGTATATATATATATATTTACATTTTATATTAGTTATTTATAACAAATGCACTCGAGTTATACTGGTTAGTGTCCTTCAGTTAATGTTTTTAGCCTTGTATAATGGGAGAACAAGAACAGTTAAACGGGCCGGCCCGGCACGATTACCAGGCCGCGGGCCGGCCAGGCACAACCTACTCAAACACAGTTTTTTGCTATTTTCTTCAATTAATGGGAGAACAAGACCAGTTAAACGGGCCGGCCCGGCACGATTACTAGGCCACGGGCCGGCCAAGCACAGCCCGATTATCCGTCGGGCCTGACGGGCCCGTGCCGGGTCGGGTCGGGCCTCCCGTTTGGGCACCTCTAGGTAGCAGTGGGGCGAGTGAGGCTCGAACCCTCCATACTGCTCTAAAAATACCGTTCCCTTGCCATTTGACATCGATGATTTTCGAAAAAACGCAATGTAAAATACCGTTCAAACACTGTTTATAATATTGATGGCACCAGTTAAAAACGTTACTGACACCCACGAAACTGAAGTCTGGCTTTGCCCCCCCTTGCCACACGTGTCGTCCCTATGCGCCGACAACCCAACGCGCAGCCATCCCTGGTTCCTGGCCGTCCTGTGCCAACAACGCTGCTCTCCCTTCCCCTTCCCTAGTTCTACATTGCACCGTCACAACGCTCCCTGAGACCCTGACTGAGTGTCTGCGTTGTTGCGCGCCAATGTGTTGTGGCCCACACAACTGTGCCCTACGCCCGTTGTTCACCACAGAAAACTAAGAAATCTCCGACGGTCACCTTATGTTCGACGGGTTCCAATAGCCGTCGGACGTATGATTAATTTTCGACGGCTGTCAGATAAGTCGTCGGACGTATGACTTATTTCCGACGGCTTCTCTAACAACCGTCAGGAATAAGGTTATGTCCGACGGCTGTCTCTTAGCCGTCGGAAATAAGTAATCTTAACTATGACGGCGCCTGACTGCACCGTTTCATTTCTCCTTCCTCCAATTCTCCTTTCTCCAACGGCCCGCCGCTGCCACGACACGTTCGCCGGCAGCTAGACCTCGCCGCCGCCACGCCACGCCACATTCGAGCCCGACGCGCCCTCAACTCGTGCCCGCCTCGCCGGAGCCCGCAGCGGCCCTCACCGGATCCCGCGACCGACCTCGCCCGCGCCTCTCCCGATCCCGTCTGCCCCTACGTCGTCCGCCGCCGATCGACCACACCGATCTCGCCATTGGATAAGTGAGTATTCTTTGTAGTACAGTTTTGTAGACGCATGGATTGTTTGCTAGTAGTCATTTTTAGGATTAAATTATTTGTATGTTAAATATTGTTTAGTTTGTTATGTCCGACGACCGGAATTTGATTATTTAATTAAATTAGCTTGTTTTAGTTCATTTATTGGTGCTTAGATAATTTAAATGTTTAATTTCCAAGGGTGATTATTATGCCCTCAGAAATAAGGTCATTTTATATGATTTGTCACCCGTGACAATGTTATTTCGTATATAATATTGTATTGGTGGTTTATTAGTTGAACTATCTAATAATGTACGATGGTTCTAGTTATTTGTAGTGTATCGTAGTGTCAACAAACGAAACCTAGACGTCACCCGTTGCGACGCATGTGAGGTGTGTTGGGCTGGAATTGTCCCTTATTGGACAGCCTCGGGGTGACCAACATATCCTGTGTTTATAACAAAGGCATGTGCCACTGCGTCGAGAGAAGATGCTACAGTTGGGGCGGTGGTAGAGGACCATGCGAGAGATGATGATGAAGATGATGGTGGAGATGATGTGGGAGATGATGCTCGAGACGATGCTCGTGGATATTTTGCAGGCATGGATTTTGGTGCTAGTGGAGATCCCGTAGCTGGGTTGGATCTTCTCGAGTTAGGAGAACGATGAAGCTGCATTTTGTTGGACCACCTCTAGAGCTTTCACCTGAATCTCGGGTTTTGATAAAGCCAAGTGAAAAGTGAGTGACATAGTCTTTGTTTAATTGTTATCGAAAGTTATGTCTTTATTTCTATATTGTTTTGTGCTTGTAGGACTTGGATCGACAACTCATTCATAGGCAAAGGACACTACAGGCAGGTGAACATTGTCCTTGGTAATCTTGTTCGTCTCCACTGACCTGGTCTTGTGACTATGACCAGTGGCAAGTCTGTCCTCGCCACCACTTGGGAGCATTATCGCTATGCTGTCTGTAGAACGTTTGGCAACACACAGACACTAGTTTAGGATGCATTATGGATATGAATTGTTTTTACTAATTTCGTTATCCCATATATGGTTGCTTGTATGATAACACTATTTTTTTTACAGAAACGATACAAGTTGTTGGAAGATGGGTCATATGATCTGAACGCTCGTTACGTGTTTGGGTATAACGCGAACGATGTCGTTGCAGATGCAATGTACTATGCGCGACTTTAGGCTATAAAGGAATGGTACAGGGCAAGTGATGATGATCGGCCGATGCCGAAGACCAAGGCAGAGTGGTCATCAATTTACCTTACAGAGGAGCAATACCTTGAGGTAAACAAGTTGTTGCATCTCATATCGTTTTTTGCTGATTCTTGTTTTGGGTACATGTTAATCCATCTATTTGCTTGATTGAAAAACATCAATGGTGATAGATCACCCAGTAATGGTGATAGAGCTCTCAAGTTCTTCAGATGGAAGACATGATCAGATCCCGAAGACCTTCGTACGAAGGTAGGATCACTTGTAATTTTTGCAATACAACTTTATCATGATATTGTATATATTGTGTCATCTGTGCATTATTGCATCATGATATGAAGCATACATTTTTTGCATCATCGCATCATGCGCACAACAAAAATGTGTTGGACTCCTTCAATTGAGGCCACATGCGTCCTAAGTTTTGCTACCATAAGCTCTTTGGTGCGCACAACCATAAGCTCTTTGGTTGGACTCCTGCAAGAACTCTAGGATTTTTCATTTCGCTCTTTGGTGCCCATGACTTGGCTGCCCTCTTTTTTTTAGGAAAAACTTCGGTATACTGTCCCTATCTTCCGCATTGGCAATGGTACAATTACCAGTGCAGCTTCAGATCCTAGAGGCACCATACACTAGTAGAAAAGAGCTCAAAGCCTGCAGCACCCATAAATTATCATTGGCGGTTTCAGTTACCGCGCGCTAGTAAAAAAACCAGGTGGGCCCGGCTTGGGAACCGCCAATGGAAACCTATTTCCACTGGCGGTTCTCTTAACACAACCGCCAGTGGAAATAGGATATTTACACTGGCGGTTGGTGTAACAGAACCGCCAGTGGAAATTATATTTCCACTGGCGGTTCTGTTACACCAACCGCCAGTGGAAATATCCTATTTCCACTAGCGGTTGTGTTAAGATAACCGCCAGTGGAAATAGTTTTCCACTGGCGGTTTTTCAAGCCAACCGCCAGTGAACTATGTGTTATAAATACCACTCTTCCTCCCCCCGACAGGAGCTGTACGCTCACAGCCAACTTCCATTGGAGGCGATTTTGGAGGTCCAGATTTCACAAAATACAAGGGGGAGGTTTTGGTCTTCATTTTTTGGAAGAAGGTGGATAAGAAAGGTTGGTTTATGTTTCTTTGTCAATTTTTGTTCATTCTTGCTCAATTTTAGCCACATTTTGGATCTAGGGTTTTACATGTGAGAGAGAAGAGTATAGCTAGGTTATTTTCTCTATTTCCTCAAATGAGGTTGCTTAAGATGGTTAGATTTTGTCTATTTCCTCTCCTTTTTCATGTTTAGTTCTCAAATCAGTTTATCCATGACACATATTTAGTTGCTTAATGAATGGTGAATGTGTTGTATGGAGAGGGAGGATGATAGGTTTGGTAATTAAGATTGTTTTTATTAATTGTTATGAAAGGTTGGTTTAATTATGTTTCAATTGCCAATTATTGTTCATTTTTGCTCAATTTTAACTACATTTTGAAACTAGGCTTTCACCATGTGTTAGAGATAGGTTTGGGTATTAAGATTTTTTGTTTATTAGTTGCTAGGAAAGTTTGGCTTATGTTTCTTTTGCCAAATTTTGTTCATTTTTCCTCCATTTTAGCCACATTTTGGATCTAGGGTTTCACCATGTGTTAGAGATAAAGTAGTTAGGTTGCCTAATCCAACCGCCTATGACCTTTGTTGTATAAATACCCCTTTATCCTTCCCGACAAAAACTGTGTAGCTCGCACGCAGCCCAACTTTCATTGGAAGGCCAGATTTCACAAAATACAAGGGGGAGGTTTTGATCTTTATTTTTTGGAAGAAGGTCGCTAAGAAAGGTTGTTCATGTTTCTTTTGCCAATTTTCTTTATCCATGATATATTTAGTTGTTAGGAAATATTGGTATATGTTTCTCTTGCCAATTTGTGTTCTTGTGTGTTTTATGTTACTTTTTTTACATGTGATGATGGAGAGGATATCCTGGATGTATAACTTATCAAGGCTAGATCCATCATACATATCTGAGGTCCATAGGTTTATTGTTGTCGCTACGAACCATGCTTGGAGAACAAAGACAAAGCACATATATTGTCCATGCATGGACTGCAAAAATGCTGTTGTATTTGATGACACAGAACAAATCATATCTCATCTGGTATGCCGAGGATTTGTGAAGGATTACATAATTTGGACAAAGCATGGAGAGGGTAGCTCTTCGCCTTATACAGCTGGAAACCCTGCGAACATCGATGATAGCTTTCAGCTCGTTCACGAGACACAACAACCTCTTCCACAAAGCGAACATGTAGTGCCAAATGTTACTGATCATGGTTACGCTGGAGGAAATAAACGTGAAAGAACCCATATTCTGCCAAATGTTATGGACGAGGAAGATGCAGAGTTGTTAGAGGCAATGTTGCGTCGTCATACAGATCCATCGATGTTCTTCATGAAAGGTATGGAGTCCCTGAAGAAGGCAGCAGAAGAGCCTTTGTACGACGAGTCTAAGGGTTGTACCAAAGAGTTCACGACGCTCCGGTCTGTGTTAAAGCTGTTGATGTTAAAAGCTAGATATGGTCTGTCTGATGCTGGCTTCGATGCGTTCTTGAGTATTGTCACAGACATGCTTCCAAAGGAGAACAAAGTGCCTGCTAACACGTACTATGCAAAGAAACTAATCAGTCCACTCACTATGGGCGTGGAGAAGATCCACGCGTGTAGAAATCACTGTATCCTTTATCGAGGTGATGATTATAAAGACTTGGAGAGCTGCCCAAAGTGTGGTGCAAGTAGGTACAAGACGAATAAAGACTATCGAGAGGAAGAGTGTGTTGCATCTGTGTCTAAAGGGAAGAAGCGAAAGAAAGCCAAAAAGAAGACTTCAAAATCCACGAGCAAAGAAAAAGAAGAAGTAGACTATTATGCGCTCAAAAAGATTCCTACTTTGGTGATGTGGTACCTCCCCGTCGTCGATCGATTGAGGTGTTTGTTCGCTAACCTTGAGGATGCCAAACTTATGAGTTGGCATGCTTCTGATGAGCACAAAAATGATGGGAAGCTTCGACATCCAGCCGATGGGAAGCAGTGACAAGATTTCAATGAGAACCACCGAGACTTTGCCGATGAACCAAGAAATGTTAGGTTCGCACTGAGTACTGATGGAATGAATCCATTTGCTGAAAGGAGCAGCAAGCATAGCACATGGCCAGTGATCCTCACCATATACAACCTTCCTCCATGGTTGATGCAGAAATAGAAGTACATTTTGCTAACCATCCTTATTTCTGGACCTACACAACCTGGAGTTGATATGGATGTATTTTTAGAGCCCTTAATGGAGGATATGAAAATATTGTGGGTAACGGGTGTTCAAATGTTGGATGAGTATTGTAAAGATTCATTCACGCTGAGAGCAATTATTTTTGTTACGATCAACGATTACCCTACACTCTTCACATTATTAGACCAGTTTAAGGGAAAGGTTGGCTGCACAATATGCATTGATGGAACTGCTTACGTGTCCCTTACTGCATCTAAGAAGATAGTGTACATGAGGCACAAACACTTTTTATTGGAAGGACACAGGTACCGCATGCGAAAGATGGATAAGTACTTTGACAATAATGGTGAACTACATTCTACTGCTCCATCGGGTAACAATAGAGGTCATAGAGTTTTTGAAATAGTCAGGAATATGAAGTTTGTTTTCGGGAAGAAGACAAAAGACGGAAAAACAAGGAAGGATGCCAAACCAGCTCCGGGGGCTATATTCAAGAAAAGTCTATTTTCTTCGAGTACTTGCCTTACTGGAAAGAGTTAGATGTGCGGCATGCGATCGATGGTATGCACGTTCAGAAGAACGTGTTTGAAAGCATAATTGGCACCTTGTTAGACATAAAGGGCAAAACAAAAGAAGGGCTCAATTCACGCATGGACTTGGTAAATTTAGGCATAAAAAGGAACTACATCCTGTTCTTCAAGAAAATGGGAAGTACCATCTCCCAGCAGCAAGCTACAATCTCAATGTAGATGAGAAACATGCGATGTGTGTTTGGCTTAAGAATTTGAAAGTCTCATCCGGATTCTGCTCTAGCATACGGAGTATTGTGTCAATGAAAGACCTGATAGTCACCAACTACAACTCACATGATTGTCATGTCATGCTGACTACATTCCTACCTATTGCCATCAGGGCTATAAATTCTTTGTTTTTAAAGATGGCAATCACACGGTTGTGCTACTTTTTCAACAGAATTTCACAAAAGGTAATTGACCGTGATGAGTTGGCATCTCTTCAGGAATTCGCAGTGGAGACAATATCACAGTTTGAGATGTGTTTCCCTCCATCGTTCTTTGATATTATGGTGCACCTTATGGTGCACTTGGTGCCACAAATAGAGGCATTGGGTCCTATGTACTTGCATGAAATGTGGACGTACGAGCGTTTCATGTCAATACTGAATGGCTATGTATCAACCCGTGCTCGTCCCGAGGCACCCATGATAGATGGGTACTATACCGAAGAGGCCATTGAGTCCGGAGGTCCATTCTGCAATAGTATCCTAAAAGACCAGGTTGCAATATGTTTGCCTCCGTCACGACACGAGGATAGATTGTATGGAAGTGGGAGGATGGGACGGAAATCTTTCATCCCACTAGATTACAATACAGTACTTGAGTGTGATACCCAATTTTCTGAAAAGAAGTTAAATTTATTTTTTCCCTTTTCTTTTGTGATCTGTGTAGTTGAGGTTGGAGTTTTTTAGGAAGCATTCACCAGTAAAACAGTATAATACTTGTTGGACTTGTGCGCTGGGGTCGGGAGCAGACGTGAGAGCGAGTTTGGGCCGTGGATCTCGATTCGGCGGTGGGGAGCCCATTAGTTTCCCCCCTTAACCCTAGCCGCCCCCTCCCTCTCACTCCCCCACCCCTTTGGCCGCCCCCTCTCTCTTCCTCTCTTCCACTCTTGCAGCCGCCCCAATTCCTCTCCTCTTGGCTGCAGCCGCCCACTCCCCATCAAACCCTAGCCACCCCCTTCCCCAATCCCCCTCCCAAGGTGCAGCCCCTCTCCTTTGGGATCTCCGTCGAGTGGTGCAAGCCTCTAATTGGAGAATTGGTGGAGGAAGAACAAAGAGGTGAAATAATAACTCAAGGTGATCTTATGTTTATTTTGTATTTTTGCTGCGATTACGTTTGATTAACCGTTCCCCTAAGCGAATTGGTTGTAGTGCTGTCCAGATTTTGGGTGGCAGGCGGACAGAAGTATTGTGGGCAGTTTCTGGGGTTTTCGCGGCGGTAATTAGCTGTAATAACTATGATAATCATGTAGAGCTTTGTATTACCTTTCCAACGAGTACTTATGCGCTCGATTCGGAGTTATAATTTAGGAGATATCGCTGTTTGAATCCGGGTATGTTGCTGTCCAAAAAACAGATTTCCGCAGGTGGGCGAACAGCATTAGTATTAGCAGATTCTGTGGATTTTTCGTGGGAAATTAGTGATAGTCAATATGATAATCATGTAGAGCTTTGTCATAGCTTTCCAACGAGTACTTATGCGCTTGATTCAGAGTTATAATTTAGGAGCTATCGCTGTTTGAATCCGGGTACGTTGCTGTCCAAAAACAGATTGCAGGATGTATCTTGTGGACGGTTTTGGGCTAAGTAGATGTGGGAATTTAATTATCTTTGGAATACAAAACTTGTGGGGAATTTTATGTAGATGCTTCTGGAGTTTTTGATTGATATCACTGCTGTTATAATTTTAAAGTTATGAAATTATCAAGCAGCGCCGCTGCAATTTGGTGGTGATGGGGAGAGTTGTCGCTCGCGACGGGTTGGAATTGTGAGTAGGTGCGGCGTGTTTATAAGCGTTTATTATGTGAATTTGTGCACTAAGGTGTGTGTCAAAAACAGGTGGTGGACTTCCGGATTGTACTTAGTACCATTCCAAATTTCCGGTGAAGGCAAGTAAATACAGTGGTGGTTGCTACCGTTTGGTTTGCATCCTATTCCCTGTCATTGAGTATGCATAAGTTTTAAATATATTAATCATTGAATTCTATGATGAAGTTTATTGGTTTGAAAGTATTAATTCTCAATTGCCTAATATTGTGGATGATCATAATTTGGTAATTATATATGTGGTTGATTCCCATCTTGGATGAAGTTGAAGTGTCTTTTTGAATCACGTTATATGAAGTGTTGTAGGCAAATCATGCACATCACATCATCCATCTTGCATTTTGAAGTTATGTCGTGATCTTATGGTCCGACCGTACCGGTACATTTTTAGCATCGTACATTGCCCGAGGAGGGGTATGATGCGGCTTCATATCCTTAGAGGTATGAAGGCAGAAGTCATCCTTGCATTTGCAGACATTTGCACTCATGAGGAATATATGAAGTGTGACATTACTATGTTACTATTGTGGTTTCTACCTGCGAGGTGTGGTAACTAGGTGTGTTGTACGTTGTATACGTGCTGCACCTTCGTAATAAGAAGGTTGTGGAATCAAGTGGTGGTAAAACAATGTTCTTATGTGGTTGAACAGTTTGATATTATTTTACTTGCTGAGATGTGTCATCTCACTCTTGCATTACTCAATGCAGGTACTTGATACATGTTGGGAATGAGGGGAGTAGCAGCATGTCCACTTTCACTCTCACAATAACGCTGCCCTGGCGCATCCATGATTTAATTAGAAACTTATTGTCAAAGGAAGTTTGTTTTTTTATATAGTCGTGCGCACTGGTTAATTCAGTTCAGGTCGTATGTTTATCTTCCCTTGCTAGCCGATTAATAATACTTAGTATGTTTTTGTCATGATATATGTTTATACACTGTTGCCCCCTCATTTATGCAATCTTGCAAAGGGGATGCTGCCGAAATTTTATATATGGACGTCGGAAGTGTAGTTCAGTAGCATTCCGGGTTGTTTGTGGAACCCGAGGTGTTACAGTTGGTATCAAAGCATAGGCTTTAGATTCTACGCAATTTGAAGATAAATTTGACACATTTGCACATATAGGAAGGGTATGGGTTCATATATCTTTCATATTAGTATTTTATTGTATAGATAACTAGAATTTCCTTACTCCAAATCCCTTTATGGTTTGATGGGGTATGTCGTTAACGACGTAATGCTTGATATGATATGTTACTTCTATTTAATATTGGTTTCTTGATGTGGTTGTTATTGAAATTATTATGCAAGTGAAGCTACTAATGTACTTGTTTTATATACATATCGTCATGATGTTTTTTGGATGCAATGTTTACTAATCTCTGAGCTATTACTATCATACATTTCTGTATGTTTGACTGTGGATGTTTTTTTTCCAAAAGGATTCTTGGGTTCTAGTACTTGTAGGACCGATTGTTTATTGAGCTTGTGTATAGAGGATCTAATCCGACTTGGTGTAGTGTGAAAACACTATACAATGTAGTTTTATAGTGTTATTGAGTTTGATTGACTGTTGGGTTACAACCCAACTTATCAATGTAATATTTCCATGGGTGCAGTGCTTTACACCTCACCTTTTTTTTGGCTAGTGTGGCTACTTGCCAACTTGATCTTAGAGTACAATAGGTTTGTCTCCATAGAGCAAAGGCAATGTTGTACTGTCTATGAAATCTTGAGACTGGTAGAACTCAAGTGAATTTGTAAGATGACGTGGATAGATAAGTTCAACCATGTTTACATGATAGGTTTTCTTATTGTGTGCAACCTTATCTTTAATAATAAATAGGGTGATTTCAAGTGGATTTTATGTCTATATTATAGTTGAAGAGGCATGCATGTTTTCCTTCTATGGTTTGTTTCTATAGCCAAAAAGGTTATGCATAATTTTTATTTGTTGGAGGCTAGTCATGTGGACGATATGGACAACCCGTTTTATATTGTTTTTAATCACCGATGATATATGGTAGTTTTTTATATGATCAGTTCTCTATGCATGCTTGTTGAATTATTATTTGGACCGCTTTATCTTAAACAAAGTCAATGTTTAACTGGAAGTTGCTTATGTTTGTTAGTCATCTATCTTTATAATGTTGTGGTTGTTGCATCAGATGGAGATTTTTTTATATGAATGATGGTTTGATAGATCATGTATGTCTACTACTTTGAAGTCATCATATGACATCACGAGGTACAAATTGTTCAAGTGCAATAATAGGAGGTATTGTTGTATGTGAGGTTAATCAAGGTAGTTTGGTTAGGTGGATTGTCTTATTGAAGTCCAATTACTCCTGTTGAGCATAGTATCGTGTTATTATTTTAGTGTTGAAAGTAATATTTATGAAGCTTTTGCATGAGTCTGTGTCAAGAAGTGCATTAGTTTTTCTTGTTGTTATCCCTCCATTGAGTATTGCAAATTTTATCTCTTTTGAGAGGAGAAAAAGATGTTATATGGCATGAGCACCATTTGCTTCACGTCAACAGAATAGTTTTGGAGATTTCTAGTAGTTGGATTCTAGTGTAATAACAACCATGTTTTATAGTGCTGGAGACGGGTATGTCAGGTGTTTCATACATTGTCGATACATGGATGTTTGACCTTAGTGGCATTAACAAACGAGGTTGTTGAATTCATTGATTGTTGTGCTTAGTGTTCTAACCTATTTGGTAGAGTGTTATTTAAAGACTTTGTGGAGTTGCATCCCAGTTTGGTAGTGGAAAATCCTAGTGTTGATTACACCTGCCAATGACTTGGGTTTCATTTTATATTGTTTTTTATTTTTGATAATGTGTTGTTTGGTTTCGGGAGGCATTTTAAATTAGTTGGAGGCTGAATCAGGCTTCACTTATCTAGAATGTTTTGTAGTATGTTTCTTCATCTTTCCATAGGATGCTTAATCACCATGTTTGGTCTAAACATTTGAGAGATATGGGTTTCTTAAAACATCCTTGTTGGTGTCTCTAGCAGAGTGAGTCTTTAATTTTGTACGGAAGAGTAGACATTGAAGACGGTATAATTTGGTCTTTGTGGATTATGAAAGTTTTAGTAATTTCATGATCTTTTCAAAGAGTATTGGTTTCTAATTCTCATTGCATATAATTGGAGTTAGGTTGCTCTGAAGTTGTTGCACTGTTGTGTCTGGACTTTAGGCGTCGTTATAATCACCAATAAATCGACCGCGTTTTGATAGTTGCAGAGCCCAAATTTGCGAATTCTCTTTAAGCAAAACTTGTAGGTCTTTTCAGTACCTTTTTAATGGGTATTTACTTGTAACTGTCTGTTAAATAAATTTGGAGAGGTGGTTGCCCGGATATAAGTCGAATCTCTAATGTGCAGTATCTCAGGCTGAGTTTAGCTGTAGGTCATGCAGAGTTGAGGGCTATAAGGATAAATTTGGGTGCAACTTTATTGCAAAAGTCGTGGACAATTTTCAAAACTTTTCCAACGCGTGTTCGTTGTAGTTTAAGTTGAGTATAGCAGGAGTTATAGGTTTTTGAATTTTAGTTGTCCATTGTTTCAATCCTATTAGTTTTGCAACAAAAGAGTTGCATTGTTTTATCGGTTTGGAAACCAATTCCGAGACACTCATTATAATAAAAGTTCTAGGGAATGTTATAATCTTTTCAATGAGTTTATATTTGCAAAATTTTGTTAGCTACAGGGAGTTATGATATAATGTATAGAATGTGCTTGGATGAATATGTGGGCAGACATAACATGCTTAAATTGATTCTTGTTTGCATGATGTGAGATTAGGCTTAAATGATTTAAAAAGTTATCATATTGCTTCTATACTTATATTTGTTCTAGGTGTCTCGTAATGAAGAACCTAAAGATATTAGTCTTTCAATGAACGCTTAATCTTAGAAGAGTAATGAACCTGATAAAATCTATTGCTTGTTGTTGGGACTGCATGACCAGTTTTAGTTATGCATCTAGTTCAATGAAGTAAACCATCTTTTCTGTAGAGATGTTATATATAAAAGTTGTAGCCAACTTCTTTATCTTACTTGTGTAAAACTTTCATGACCATAGGTCTAGTAGTTTGGGAGTTATGATTTTCTCAAGTCCAGTCTTGAAATCTGTGCAGATTCTGTACAGATTTCGAAGCTGACCTTGTTTGCCCAATTTAAACTTCGAATAACTTATTATAAATTATAAAGAAGTTGTAGTACTTTTCTTAATCTTTTCAACAAATTTTGGATTACTTTTTTTGGAGATCTATAAGTTAAGTTACAGTTGTTTTAAGTGTGACCTCTGAATCTGTCCAAATTTGGACAGCAGAGCCTTTCTCGTGTCTTTTGACCTTGATATGCATTGAATTAACTTGATATGTTTATAAATGAATTATAGAAAATTCTACTAGCTTTCTAAAAAGTCTGGGAGCACCTGAATTGGATGATTGAGACTCCAATTATGGATTTTTGAATTGAGTAGAATTATGTCCAAGTCTGGACAGAATTTACGTTTAGCATTGTTTGACCTTTCTAAGTGTCAAATCTTGTTGTGATGATAATACCAAGGGTATAGTGGACTTTATAAGCTTTCCATAAAGTCCTAGTTTACTAATTTTCGATGCATATTTTGTGAGTTAGGAGCAAAACAATTAACCGCTGTGCTGCTATCTAGAATTATGCAAGCATTAAGTTGCTCTCTTGAAGTTGCTCTTGTTTGGCTAAGTTTGGTTTAGGCTATAGGAACATTATATGCCTTGCATTCATATATACATTCCTTGAAGTACTTGCATATGTCAATGATTGATTTGGTGTCAGGAAAGCTTGGTCCGAGGTATATAGGACCGTCTACTATCTTGGCCGAGTTGGCAGCTGGGCTTAGCACATGTAATTGTCGGAATCTATGATCAGAGTACACCATGTATTCCATGTCTTTATGTTGAGGAAGTATTTGCGGAATCCAAACCATCAAATCGAGCTAGAGCCGATTCCTGTGTAGCAAGATCAGACTCTAGAGTGTCGTCTGCTGCGTATCTTAGAATCCTAGGAGCTTGAGGAGCTGATGCGGCAGAAGTACTCGAACTTTTCTTTATGTGTGAGTTTTGTTGATTCATTAATCTTTATTTTGTTGTTCCGATAGAAGCGTCGGAATTCGAGGTCGAATTCTTTTTAAGGGGGGTAGAGTGTGATACCCAATTTTCTGAAAAGAAGTTAAATTTATTTTTTCCCTTTTCTTTTGTGATCTGTGTAGTTGAGGTTGGAGTTTTTTAGGAAGCATTCACCAGTAAAACAGTATAATACTTGTTGGACTTGTGCGCTGGGGTCGGGAGCAGACGTGAGAGCGAGTTTGGGCCGTGGATCTCGATTCGGCGGTGGGGAGCCCATTAGTTTCCCCCCTTAACCCTAGCCGCCCCCTCCCTCTCACTCCCCCACCCCTTTGGCCGCCCCCTCTCTCTTCCTCTCTTCCACTCTTGCAGCCGCCCCAATTCCTCTCCTCTTGGCTGCAGCCGCCCACTCCCCATCAAACCCTAGCCACCCCCTTCCCCAATCCCCCTCCCAAGGTGCAGCCCCTCTCCTTTGGGATCTCCGTCGAGTGGTGCAAGCCTCTAATTGGAGAATTGGTGGAGGAAGAACAAAGAGGTGAAATAATAACTCAAGGTGATCTTATGTTTATTTTGTATTTTTGCTGCGATTACGTTTGATTAACCGTTCCCCTAAGCGAATTGGTTGTAGTGCTGTCCAGATTTTGGGTGGCAGGCGGACAGAAGTATTGTGGGCAGTTTCTGGGGTTTTCGCGGCGGTAATTAGCTGTAATAACTATGATAATCATGTAGAGCTTTGTATTACCTTTCCAACGAGTACTTATGCGCTCGATTCGGAGTTATAATTTAGGAGATATCGCTGTTTGAATCCGGGTATGTTGCTGTCCAAAAAACAGATTTCCGCAGGTGGGCGAACAGCATTAGTATTAGCAGATTCTGTGGATTTTTCGTGGGAAATTAGTGATAGTCAATATGATAATCATGTAGAGCTTTGTCATAGCTTTCCAACGAGTACTTATGCGCTTGATTCAGAGTTATAATTTAGGAGCTATCGCTGTTTGAATCCGGGTACGTTGCTGTCCAAAAACAGATTGCAGGATGTATCTTGTGGACGGTTTTGGGCTAAGTAGATGTGGGAATTTAATTATCTTTGGAATACAAAACTTGTGGGGAATTTTATGTAGATGCTTCTGGAGTTTTTGATTGATATCACTGCTGTTATAATTTTAAAGTTATGAAATTATCAAGCAGCGCCGCTGCAATTTGGTGGTGATGGGGAGAGTTGTCGCTCGCGACGGGTTGGAATTGTGAGTAGGTGCGGCGTGTTTATAAGCGTTTATTATGTGAATTTGTGCACTAAGGTGTGTGTCAAAAACAGGTGGTGGACTTCCGGATTGTACTTAGTACCATTCCAAATTTCCGGTGAAGGCAAGTAAATACAGTGGTGGTTGCTACCGTTTGGTTTGCATCCTATTCCCTGTCATTGAGTATGCATAAGTTTTAAATATATTAATCATTGAATTCTATGATGAAGTTTATTGGTTTGAAAGTATTAATTCTCAATTGCCTAATATTGTGGATGATCATAATTTGGTAATTATATATGTGGTTGATTCCCATCTTGGATGAAGTTGAAGTGTCTTTTTGAATCACGTTATATGAAGTGTTGTAGGCAAATCATGCACATCACATCATCCATCTTGCATTTTGAAGTTATGTCGTGATCTTATGGTCCGACCGTACCGGTACATTTTTAGCATCGTACATTGCCCGAGGAGGGGTATGATGCGGCTTCATATCCTTAGAGGTATGAAGGCAGAAGTCATCCTTGCATTTGCAGACATTTGCACTCATGAGGAATATATGAAGTGTGACATTACTATGTTACTATTGTGGTTTCTACCTGCGAGGTGTGGTAACTAGGTGTGTTGTACGTTGTATACGTGCTGCACCTTCGTAATAAGAAGGTTGTGGAATCAAGTGGTGGTAAAACAATGTTCTTATGTGGTTGAACAGTTTGATATTATTTTACTTGCTGAGATGTGTCATCTCACTCTTGCATTACTCAATGCAGGTACTTGATACATGTTGGGAATGAGGGGAGTAGCAGCATGTCCACTTTCACTCTCACAATAATGCTGCCCTGGCGCATCCATGATTTAATTAGAAACTTATTGTCAAAGGAAGTTTGTTTTTTTATATAGTCGTGCGCACTGGTTAATTCAGTTCAGGTCGTATGTTTATCTTCCCTTGCTAGCCGATTAATAATACTTAGTATGTTTTTGTCATGATATATGTTTATACACTGTTGCCCCCTCATTTATGCAATCTTGCAAAGGGGATGCTGCCGAAATTTTATATATGGACGTCGGAAGTGTAGTTCAGTAGCATTCCGGGTTGTTTGTGGAACCCGAGGTGTTACATTGAGGCACATCACAACATCCTACATCCGCTAGCGATAATAGAGCCATTTATCCAACAACACATCAATGAGCTTCACGAGCAAAATCCTGGCATACGGCTGATTGGGTAATGAAGCAACATAAGCAGCGGTTCAACACATGGCTAATGGTGAAGGACATTCCACGTGGAGAAACAATAGAAGAACAAACCATCAAGGGGTTGGCATCTAGACCATCACGCCAGGTCACAACATGGCAAACCTATGACATTAGTGGATTCACATTTTGTACCAAGTCCAAGGACAAAAAGAGCATGTCACAAAATAGTGGTGTTCGATGCGAGGCCATATATGATGAAACTGGTGAGATTATTACATATTTTGGCTTTATTGAGGACATATGGGAACTAGACTATGGTACATTTCAGATCTCGATTTTCTGATGTCAATGGGTTGAAGACAAACATGTCACGGTAGACAACTATGGGGTCAGAGTTCTTGATCTAAGTAAGGTAGGTTACAAAGATGACCCATGGATCCTTGCTAATCGTGCTACACAGGTCTTCTATGCTGAACAGATCATTTCTAACAATGAGAAGAAAAGCACCGACAAACCGAAGCATGTAGTTTTTCCTGGAAAACAACAAGCTATAGGAGTTGATGGTGTATCTGATTTAGAGGATTTTAACCAGTTCAACGACATGTCTCTTTTCATAGACCATCCAACCAAGATAAGGAACGTTGAGCGAAGCATCCCACACAATTCGATGCCCTGGGTACGCCACGATGGACAAGGCAGAACAATAGCTCCCTAGATTATATAGTTGTCATGTAATATATTATTGTTAGGACATGTCATGTAATTGATTATTGTTAGCGACAAACCGAAGCATGTAATTTTACACGACTTTCTAGTGACTTTCTAGAGAGGAGAGGGAGAGGGAGAGAGAGGAGAGAGAGATAGGAGAGAGAGAGAAGAGAGAAAGGAGAGAGAGGAGAGAGAGGAGAGAGAGAGAGGAGAGAGAGAGGAGAGAGAGAGGGAGAGATAGAGGAGGGAGAGAGAGGGAAGAGAGAGGAGGGAGAGAGGAGAGAGAGAGGAGGGAGAGGGGAGAGAGGAGGGAGAGGAGAGAGAGGATAGAGAGGAGAGAGATAGGAGAGGAGAGAGAGAGGAGAGAGAGAGAGGAGAGAAGAGAGAGAGAGGAGGGAGAGGAGAGAGAGGAGAGAGAGAGGAGAGAGAGGAGGGAGAGAGAGAAGTAATACATAAATATATATATTATGTATACTAAATATATATAATTATATACTTAATATATGTATATATCATAAAAAATAATATACTAAAAATAGTACTACTGGCGATTCACAACGAAAACCGTCAGTAGAAATGGCCTCCACAGTCTGTGGAAGCCATTTCTACTGGCGGTTCTCTATGACAACCGCCAGTAGAAATGATTTCTACTGGCGGTTGTCATTGTCAACCGCCAGTAGAAATATCTCCCATATAAAGGAGCGCGCGCGGGGCCGAAAATTTCTCTAAGTCTTTGGCGCCCAGTCTTTTACACTCCCGCCGTCAGGCTGCCGAAATTTCGCCCCGGCGATCTTCTCCGCCGTGCGCCGCCGTCGTCCACGCCGTCGTCCCCGCGTCGTAGGTACGTTCCCCTCTCTCACTCTCCCTTCTTTGACTTCGATCGCGCTCGGGCACGCCGCCGCCGCCGTGCACGCGCGGCGCGTGAAAACCCTAGGGCACGCGTCTCTGCAGAGAGTGAGAGAGAGGGAGAGGAGAGGAGAGAGGGAAAGGGAAGAGAGAGGAGGGAGAGGGAAGAGAGAGGAGAGGAGAGAGGGAAGAGAGAGGAGGGAGAGGGAATAGAGAGGAAAGAGAGAGGAGGGAGGGAGAGAGAGAGAAGAGAGAGGAGGGAGAGGGAAGAGAGAGGAGAGGAGGGAGGGAAAGGGAAGAGAGGAGTAGATCACCAACATCTCCGACGATGAAGATGAGGAGATCGATTGGACGACACTGATAGACGACAAGGAGTAGAAAAGTAGAAATTACTATATATGTTCTAATCTTAGTATGATATTATATATAAGAACTTAGTATGATGGACGACGTATTATGTAAGAACTTAGTATGATATTATATATATGTTCTAATCTTTTGTTCCAATCTGATGAAAGGGGTACACAACTCGATAATATCCGTACGACTCTCCCTCTCTCCCTCTCTCCCTCTCCATACGTTCTATATGACTCTCCATCTCTCTCTCTCTCTACGTCCTATACGACTCCTCCTCTCTCTCTCCCTCTCTATACGTTCTATACGACTCTCCATCTCTCTCTACGTTCTATACGACTCTCCCTCTCTCCCTCTCGATACGTTCTATACGACTCTCCATCTCTCTCTCTCTCTATGTTCTATACGACTCTCCCTCTCTATACATAACTCGATAATATCCGTATCACAATATTAGGGGTTAGGGTTAGGGCTTAGGGTTAGTGTTAGTGGTTAAGGGTTAGGGTATTTGTTAATATGAATTTAATTATTGCTTATGTTAATATGTGTTAATATGTATTTGTATATATATAGCTCAATGAGTTCTCCAATCAAGGACCAAGGATTAGGGCCCGACCACATGGACAAGAGTGTTTCTCAAGAACAATCCAGCAGTGAAGGATATGAAACGCCTAGCGACCCTTTTCCTACCACTAGCATAGATAGGGCCGCTGCGCGTGAGTTGCAACGTGACCCTACTTATGATCCACAAGACCATGAGGTAAATTACACATCCTTAATTTCGTGTGTGTACCTAATTAATTAGCTGATTTCACAATGTCTATTACACATGCATGATTTCTTGTGCATTTTATTACATGAATAGGAGGTCTTGTCTCAATTTCGTGCGATGCTCAAAAAAGCTGCGGCACGATACCAAGACGCACCGGAACCGACCCAAGGCGCACCAGAATCGACCGAGACAACCACCGAGAGGTCAAGGAAAAGGATGCAGAGCGATCGGAACAGAGGTGACATGGGGCTAAACAAGTTTCCTGACAAGACATATAAAATCGTAGACGTGAGCCCGAATGGTCAGCCCCTAGCTCTAGAAGAGGCACTGCCTAAGTTCCGGAATGCACTTGGGTTCTTAGTTAGAGATAATCTTGACATCACAATCCGACAGTGGAGAGATGTATCAGATGATGTCAAGAATCAAATGTGGAATAAGCTAATAACGAGGTTCGTTTTGCCTCGGGGTTCAGAAGAACTCGTGAAAAAATACACGATGAAGCAGTTTGCAATCAATTTCCGAAACTGGAGGTCTGAGATGAATACAAAGTTTGCAAAGAAAGACCTAGACCCGACGAAAAATATAAAATCTCAGCAGGTCAGTGGGCAGTATTTCTAGAGCAGAGGAGCAGCCCTGATTTCATATCGCTAAGTGAGGCAAATTCGGAACTATCTAAGAAGAACAAATACCACCACCACCTTGGCACAGGTGGTTACAAGCGTCAGGTTCCTAAATGGAGACAAGAAGACACCGAGAAGAAGGCTGCAGGGTTGCCGACGCTGTCCGAGCAACTTGGTGAAAGGACAGCTAATTGGATCCGTGCTAGAAAACCAAGGGAAACTGAGTCTGGTGTATCTTTTGATGATCCCACTGTCGACAAGTCTACGTGTAAGATAGCCAGCATCCACTGTTCGTACAACAGTATCTACAACCCCTTTTCGGGCTCCGTAGCAGGAAATTATATATTCTATCAAAGAAAGTCCCTCGCGTAAATTGCTTTGAATAGGTAAATCAATCATTTGTCCTTGAGGATCCGCCATTAACCCTCTCATACCTACTAATTGGTGTACCTGAGATGCATTTCCTCTGGCTCCTGAAAAAGACATTAGATAGACTGGATTAGAAGGATCTGTTATTCGAAAATTCGAGTTCATTTCTTGTTTCAAATATTCACTTGTAGCATACCATATCTCAACGGATTGGCGTAATTTTTCTACCGCGTGTATAGCTCCATAATAATAGTGTTTCTCCAAAAGAAAACTCTGTTGTTCCGCGTCTTGGACTAACCATCCTTTAGAGGGTATTGTTAAAAGATCCTCGATTCCTAAAGAAATCGATGTAGTAGTGGCTTGATGGAAGCCCAGAGTCTTTATTTGATCCAGTATATGGGATGTATATAGATAGATTTATAGCATGAAAGCCATATAGCGTTAGCGCATCCTCTGAGATTTCTTGCTTGTCTGAGTTCACATCCTTGTTGCGGGGAAGGCCAGCCCTAAAACTGGTATTGGAATGACCCGAACTTCACTTAACTTAAGTAGAGCCCGCATCTCGTCACGAAAGATATCTGATGAAAGAAGCGACAAAAAACATATATGCAATTGCAGCTAAGCAGAGCCAAGGAACATTTAAGCCGCAAAGGGAGAGAGACATTCTAACGGCTAGTCTCGGTAACCCTGAGCATCCTGGTCGTGTACGAGGAATCTCATCTAAGGAAGGATGGAAGGAAGGATTCGGACCACAATGGGAAGGTCTGTACAAGAAACGTGATCGATACAAGGAAGAGATGGCAAATTATTTTAAGGAGGAGGCCAAGAAAGAGTTCAAAGGTCTGATGTCTGAAATGCTATCGAATCCTCCTCTAGAATTGATGCAGCAATTGGCGATGGCGAGTGCGATGTCCGTTCAATAGATGACCACTCCACAGATGCAAATAATTCCAGCAGCTCAAACGCCGTCTTCCACCGAGGGTACGACCATCCCAAGCTCTATCGCGTCAACGGGAAATAAGGTCCGCTATCCAGTTGATGACATCACAAGGCCTGTGGCATGCACACTAGTTATAAGATATGGTATTAACAATCAGCGTACAAAGAAGTAGCCACAGGCCTTGCGATCCCAGGACGCAAGTTCCATGGAAACGACATTCCAGAAGAATATTGCAGGGTAGAAGTGACGACAGTCATCCAAGGATCCGAGGACGACATGCTAGACATCCCTTGGCCCAAAGGTATCGAGACACTTGGACAAGCTATCAAGAATTTTATCCTTTGGCCTCGAAGGGATGTCGAATTGGTTGATCCACCATGACAGCCGTCGTCGCAGGCCCAACCGTCTCCGCCTTCTCAAATTGCTGTTCCTATTGTACATCCATCATCACCTCCTCAAACTTCACATGCTGCTCCTCAATCTCTTTCTGACCCTCCTTCTCCTCATCCTCATGGTGGCCCACCGTCTCCACCACATACATCGCCCTTCAGGGATCCACCTTCTCCACAGCCATCAAGGGAGCCACGACCATCAAAGAAATCTAAAGTTTCTATACCAAAATTAGTGTCCCCGTTCGAGAAGAAAAATAAGAGTAAATCCACTGCTGGCACAACTCGTTTTTTGAAAGGGATTGGACGGAGCCTCACGTCATACACTATTGATTTGGCCGATCTCGAGGAGTCCGCAAAAAAGGCTGAGGCAATGGCCGCAAAGATAAAGAGGCCAACTAAGGCAGATTATAAAAACGTGCCTAATATGTGCCAGGAAGACCACTACTCACTTTTGAGAAACTAAGGAAGGTCCCGGCTAATATTAAAAGGTTGCATGATTGGTACATGCGGGCATCTTCAGTTGGCATCGACACCATTAGTGTCAATATACCAGCCCATGCTTTTATTGGTTCAAATCAAAAAGCCTTTGTTGCATTTGAGGACATGTGGTTAATGATGAACCTTCAGAGACTCGACGTGCAACTTGTAACCATATTTGCATTGTAAGTGTCACTCATACTCCACATATATGTGTTATTATTAGTGAGTTGTATAAATTTTCAATATCTGACATGCACGTGTGCGTTGCAGAATGCAACATGATCAGCAGGAGATCCTTTATGGTACCAATCCCAATGCTAGTGCCAGTAAAAGGGTTGGGTATCTCAACCCAATAAAGATATGCGAGGACAACCACACTTTTAGAATTGAAAAAGACAACGAAGCATTACAGGGACTAACGGACGAAGAAATTGAGGTGCGTATCCAGGATCTGAAGAAGGATTTTGAAGCAAGATACGCCACCTACATAGGACACGCAATGCTTCAATTTAAAGACAGGGAATCCATAGTGGCCCCGTACAACTTTAAGTAAGTGTGATTTTGCATAAATAAAATTAATAATTTCAATACACATGTATCACAAGTTTGATTCGTACAGGGACCACTGGATATGCTTCTTCATTTATCCTAAGGTTGGAAAGGTGCTGGTGCTCGACTCCTTGCACACCGAGCCTTCGGCCTATTCAAAATTCCTCAGCATCTTAGAGATGTAAGCCTTTTCTATGCATGCATACTTATATCGATGAGAATTGTAGAATAACATGGTGATTCTATTTGAGATCACAGGGCATTTAGGTTTTATAAGCTACGAGGTGGAAAGTACGACACGTCCAAAAAAGGCGTGCCACTAGACATCCATTATAACTGGCCGGTAAGTATGTGAATTTATGAATACATATCATACATGTACGTACATAGGACAATGTTGCAACTAAATAACCAATCTCCCGTTATGTAGTGCCACAAGCAACCACCCGGATCGGTCCTATGTGGGTTCTACGTGTGCGAGTTCATGAGAATGAACGGACGATACATCATGAACCCTGGCAAGGTATTATTAGTAATAGTCACGTATGTATTTATGTCATTAAAGATGCAAATGTGTTATTATTGAGTATAAATAGATGATGTTTATAAACTTCCTTTACAGCAATTTCAACAAGGAAGCCCGGAGAACTTGACTGAAGGTGCATTGTATGGCATAGTTGAGGACCTGTGCACATTCATATTGAAAGAGGTCATTCCCGCAGAAGGAAAATATCACGATGCTTTTGGAACATTAGCTTTGCTAGAGTTTAGAATACTAACAGAAATTAGTAGACTATCTCTTAGCTGAGATAGTTATTAGAGCTTAAGTGAAAACTTTGATGTATATAATGTGTGATGCATACATGGTTGTAAACAAGACTTTGATGTATATAAATGTATGATAGAATTTAATTCCATGTTGCTTTTAATATCAATACTACATGTTTATCAATATATATATATATGTATGTTTGTGTGTGTAAATATATATAAATTTCAGTACGAAAATTTAAAAAAAGGCGGGAAAACTTCCACTGGCGGCTAAATAAAAAAACCGCCAGTGAAAATACAATTTCCACTGGCGGTTTTCTTAATAAAACCGCCAGTGGAAATGCTATTTCCACTGGCGGTTTCTTAAGAAAACCGCTAGTGGAAATGCTATTTTCACTGGCGGTTCTAGAATAACCGCCAGTGGAAATGGCCCCTAGCACTGGCGGCACTGAAAAACGCCAGTGCAAACAGCTCTAGAACCGCCACTATAGAGCCTCTGTGTACTAGTGATAAGCGGTGTAGCGTCAGGTGGCAACTCGGCTGCCATTAATGGAAAAATTGCCATAAAAACGTTGGTCTCTTTGACCGCCATCATTGTTGCAGTGGCCATATTTTCACTTGAAGACTAGAGTGGTTTCGTCCTCAGGTGTTTCCTCTATCGTTTCCTCAAAAAGAAAATCATTTATCACATGAATTATATGCCCCACCTTTCTCGGTGTCGTCGTGGTTGTTGCAGCTGAAGTTGCTTCTAGCATAGGTTGCATTTAAGCCATGAGAGCTTCGTCATGAATGGGTAATTCGACAACTTCGTCATCTCCAAGATTTCTCTGCAAATCATATGCAAACGATTTAAGAAAATCATATGCAATGAGCTTTCAATATCACTAGAAATGTACTAAAATTCCACTTCATACCTTTGAGGATTCTAAAGCTCCGGCAGCCATCACATGCTCGATAGAAGCCGCTCGTTCTTCGAAGCTACTTTCCATTCTAGCAGGTTCATCTTTCACCATAGAAATCCTGCGGTGTTTGGTGGTAACCTTTGTCTACTTCTGTTTTCTTTTCTTCCCCCACCTTAAGGTAGCTCGGGGTAGTCGGGATAAACAAACCCGATTGCATCAAATACGCAGTTTAACCATTGATTCTTCCGGGCTCCAAATGTGTCACTCAATGCTTCATCTTGCTTCTTGTTATAGTTTCCAAGAATTTCAATACATTTATCCTTGATAGCCTCCAGCCATTCATCACATGCTCTCCAAATTCACGCTCAAATTCGTACGTGTTTCAATCTAACAATCCCTGGTTCCTAGTCCGAAGAGTTGTCTTTCAATAGTTCCGACATCATCCATTCAGCCCTCAGTGGCTAGATGTTAAATGCCAAGTGTTCCTAAACTAGATCCCTTGTACCAATGTGGGTATAAATGACATTGAAGGCAATCAAGGCAGCTGGGCTTCAAAGTTCATATAGTAGACTGACCTATTAATGCCGAAGTTGGGCTTGATAGGCCTCAATATTATTCCCTTGATATCGTTTCCATCCACCAGATCATTCTTCCATGTAAAACCACTACTTCGTCTAGGAGTTGGGCCATTTACTATGGTACGCCAGAGCAGGGAACTGAGCCTCTTTTTGGTAGGTGAAATTGTAGTATCCGAAGTTATTATGAAGGTGCTCTTTCCTAGTCGCTTTCGTTTGATAATGCAGCTCGTGAATGTGGCAAAAGAATTCTTCATTTGGTTCTATGCCTTGACTTTGCAGAACCCAAATAAAACCCCCAAGCCTCATTATTGCGTTGGAGGTCAGCAGATGAAGATAAATATCAAACATCTTTAACACTCCCACTATCATATTGTGTAGTGGGAACCAAAGGCAAGCCTTAAGAAAGCTTCATAAAATCACTACATTTTCTATTGGCAAGGGTGTAGTGTCATCTTCCACCAATATGATTGATTCGATATCATATATGTAGTTTGTGTTCTTTAGAACCTAAATATGATTGCTCATAATTGTTGACTTCCCAAAGCTCACGTGACTTGGCTTCTTTGACCGATATCATATATGTAGTTTGTGTTCTTTAGAACCCGAATATGATCGCTCATAATTATTGACTTCCCAAAGCTCACGTGACTTGGCTTCTTTGACCGGATTTCGTTGATGTCTTCCTCAAGATCTAGATCTTTGCTCTCATCTTCAGACCCCTCTGTCGGTCCAAGTAGGCTACCCCCAGCTTTGGTTTTGGTGATCAGTCTAGTCACACCGACCAAAGCTTTTGATTGCAACATTGAGAGCTCTTTCCCCCCTCTAGCTAGATTAGAAGGAGCCAAGGTGAGATTAGGGTTCGACTATTCTCTCGTCATCTCTCAAAGTAACAAAGCTAAAAAATACGAAGTCTTGTTGAAAAGGGAGCTAATTCGAAGGAAGCTTCAAAGGTAGAAAAAGCGATGGCAACAGGTGGGCAATATCAATATTGTACTCAGCCGAGGGGGTCACTACCGGAAACAATCGCTTTGCCGAGTGCCTGAAGCACTCAGCAAAGCCTTAAAAACACTCGGCAAAGGCTTTGCCGAGTGTGACACTCGGCAAAGAAGGCTCGGCAAACAGTGCATCGGCAAAGCCTTCTTTGTCGAGTACTTTTTCTCGGGTACTCGGCAAAGAGGTTTGCCGAGTGCCAGGGAGCACTCAGCAAAGAAAAGCAGCCGTTACGGCGACGGGTGACGGAGACGGTGTCTTTGCCGAGTGTCACGGATGACACTCGGCAAAGGAGTTACCTTTGCCGAGTGTCTTCCTAGAAGCACTCGGCAAAGAGCCCGCCAGGGAGGGTCCCCATGTCAGGCTCTTTGCCGAGTGTTCTGTGCGGCACTCGGCAAAGCCGACCTCTTTGCCGAGTGCCAGCGACATAACACTCAGCAAAGTCCCTAAACCGGTGCCCAGGTTTTTGCTCTTTGCCGAGTGTTATGACCCTGACACTCGGCAAAGCGCCTCTTTGCTGAGTGTTACACTCGGCAAAGTGACCAGTATATACCTTTTTATTTGTTTTTTGTATTCCATCCACACAACAAAAGATATCACATATATATCACATATATACATCACAGATATCATCACAAACATAAATAGCCAACACAAACATAAAACCGTCACCACAAACATAAATATCCATCACAAACATAAGTGTTCAACACAAGTATCAAACACAAACATAAGTCTCAAACGTCGCAAGCTCTCACATAAGTATCAAACACAGACATAAGTATTATACATAAGTTCTGAAGTCTAAAACAATGAAAACACAACACTCATGGAGGTGGGCGGTTTGACCGGGGCTGGGTTGGGCTGAACCCTTCCGGAGGGTTGTTGGATGCCGCCCCAGATTGGCCCTGCACAGAGAAGAGATTGCATGTGTTATACCAGATGCATTACAAACATCTAACTACAATTTTGATACTCACAGGAGTGTGGAAGAGAGCAGGGTCAACTGGAGGGAACAATGGAGGTGGTGGAACGATGCCCTGTGCGGCGCCAAAGCTCTGCATGTATTGGAACATCTCCGCCATCCTCTGATGATCTGCCCGGCTCTCCGCCTCCCGCTCCGCCATCATCCTCGCCTCCATCTCGTGACGTTCCCTCCTCTCTTCTTCTAGTTGGGTCTGTAATATTACAAGCCATAGTTACAGTAACTCAAAGAGTAGGTATATAACTCAAGGAAGGACGAGTTACATAAGCACTAACCTCGAGTTGCTGTATGCGATGCTATGAGCTGTCGTGCCGAGGTCGTATGGCTGGACTCGAGCCCGTGCTCCTTGCTCTCACTTGAGACAGAGTGGGAGTGGAGGACGAGTCGATTGCCCCATCGGCAATCCAGTACCGCCCATGTCTCTTGCCTCCTCCGACCCTCATGAGCACATTGGGGTCGATCGGCTCGGTGCTCGGATCATAGTTTGGGCCATGGACCTCCTGCGCCATGGCGGTGTAGTCATGGAGGCGGCTGTAGATGGCGGGGTTGGTGTAGGCCTCGGCCCGTCATCCGGGTTGTAGGTGACGTCGGACGTCGCCTTACCCTTATGGGCCATAGCATAGGCCGAGAAGGTGGAGCAAGGCCGGCCACCATGTGACGCCGACTGCAACGAAAACCAACGAGATAGTTAGAAATAATATCTAACTTAGTGCTATATATCTAAATAAAAAGGTGGCGTACCCATGCTTCGGCATATTGGCCCAGGCTCCGGGCTGCCTTGGTGGTGGGAGGGGCCTTGCATCATCAAACGCCGTTCCTGGCTAGCGGTGTGCGCCTCGTCCCACTCAGCCGAACACCACCTATCCACCATCTGCTCCCAGCACAGAGGATGTGCGACGCACCAATGTGGAATCATCTACAAAGTAAACACGTAAAGTGCATATCAGAAGATAAAATAAAATTCATGCATGGAGTACTGGTACCAAACATGCATGACTTTACCTGCAGGTACTGCTCCCTGGTCAACGACATGGTTCGGGCTTGAGGTTTGGTCACCCTCTCCCCAAGGACAGAGTCGTGGTAGGTGATGATGGCCTGGATTCAGGCCTCATAGTGCATGTCCACGACGAGCTTCTTACAGCTCATGGTGGCCACCACATCCGTCCTAGCCTCGTATCCATCATCGCATCTGAAGAAATCCTGCATACAAAAACGATGTATCCATACATTATTTCAAGAATTTGCAATGAATGCGACATATTTTGCATTATACTAAGACTTACCCACAACTCTTGCTTCACCCGCTCTGCCTTGTTATTGAATTCCCGACCGTCCTGGTCTACTGCATCGGGGGCGACGGCGTAGTGGTCGAAGGTGAAGGCTGGGCCCGTCACTCCGGCGTACTCCACAAGTCCAGGGAAGTGTTCCCTGCACAGCAGGCCGAGGATGCCATTGGGGGGGCGATGATGACCCCCAACATAATCCAAAACCGTCCAAGACCTGTCCAAGTGATAAATAAAAAGTATTAGTTTATATTATGATTTTGAACACATAATATGAACAAGAATGAAGAACATAAAGTTACATACCTCTCCCCTTCCGACCGAATCAGCGGCCGCCTGTCCCGAAGTATGGGACGCTGAGGGAGACTCGCGGGGCCTCGCAGGTAGATGCTCCTCGAACTTGAGCCACCTGAACCTAAGGCGTCCTGCTGCTGGTCGTCGTCGTCCTGAGGCGCCGCCTGCTGCTGCGCTGCCTGCTCTGCCTCGTCCTGCTGCTCTGCCTGCTCTGCCTCGTCCGCCGTCCTCCTCCTCCTCCCCCTCCCCCTCCTCCTACTCAGCCAACCGCCCACCATATTTGTCCAACAACCTGCAATTAATAGTAAACAAATAAGCACATATAACAAGATGTATTTAAAAATAGGTGCGAAATAAAAAGTCATATAGCATTACATCGATTAAAAATAATCTTCATATGTGTCGTGGTTAGCCAGATCATAACTCTCATCATCACTATCAAGCATTTCAATCTCAACATCATCGGAAGACGCAACCTCGTCATTAATGGCATTGCCTTCAAGGATTACTAAGTCATTATCATTTTGCACCTCATCATCCTCCTCATCAACAACCATTTCAATATCTACGTCCATTCCGATAGCTTCAGTTAAGTCTATCTCAAATCGCCCTTCTAGCCCATCATCTTGGAAGAACTCTCCATCATATGTGTCCGGGTCTAAGTTGTAATCTTCATCGTTAGGAACAGGTAACCTCCCGTGCGGGATACCTTATACACAACATCCCAACCCTTAAGATGTTCTTTCGTTTGACACGCATATGGGAGATAATACACTTGTGTGGCCTGTTGGGCCACGATATAGACATCGTCTCCTGCTAAGGTGGAATCTTGTCGAATTTCGACTATCCCAAGATTAGAATGTGTCCGTCTCATCACTTG
Organism: Zea mays; assembly: GCF_902167145.1. Lineage (NCBI taxonomy): Eukaryota > Viridiplantae > Streptophyta > Magnoliopsida > Poales > Poaceae > Zea > Zea mays. The sequence goes on along the minus strand of NC_050099.1, from coordinate 239,446,510 downwards.
AGGGTCAAACCAATGACATTTGAATATCACTGGAGTAAGAGGTTTGGAACCATAAAAATTGAGCTCATATATTTCTTCGATTCGTCCAAAATAATCGACATTGTCAAGGCCGGGCGTAAAGACTCCAGAACACGTTGTTTTCCGATTGGGCCGACTTTTGTCGTAGTTTGTTGTGCGAAAACGGTATCCATTGACGTCATACCCAGAATATTTCTTGACCCTATAAGCAAAGCCGTTGGCTACTTGTCTCAACTCGGCACTCATAGACGGATCTCTTTGGCCCTGCAAGTATTCGCAAGTTAAAAGACGCTAAATTGAGTTCAAAGACGTATGTCTTTTACAAACTAAGCACGTACCTTACGTTTGAACCAGGAAATGAAATTGGGCAACCCATTTCACGCACCCTTTCTAAGTAGAGCGTCATATTCCTGTGGAGTGGGGTCCCTTGGTCGACGCCAGAATTCATGAAGAAATTGTTCCATGTATGGCGCCACCTCTTCAAGGTTGGTCAATACGTATAGCATGATATGCCGCCACTCTTCATGTGTCAGGGTCTTGGTGGTCGAGCCACTTGCGCTTCCGAGTTGGCCTCGAAATATGCTAAGGTTCGATTCATTGTCGCCATCATTGTAACGAGGGGGTGAATTATGCACGCTCGGCAGTTTGTCACCATAATAAGTTGTTGTGAAGTTTGAGACCTCCTCTAGAATGTATGCCTCTACAATGGAAGCCTCGATTTTGCATTTATTTCTACATTTCTTTCGAATAGTCTTTAGACATCTCTCGATTGGATAACACCAACGTCCCTGCACGGGCCCCCCCATTCGTGCCTCATAGGGGAGATGAAGAATCAAATGCTGCATTGGATTGAAGAAGCCGAGTGGAAATATCTTCTCAAGTTTACACAGTAACACGGGGGCAAATCTTTCCAAGTCTGCAACCACGGTCCGAGATAACTCTTTTGCACAACTCTGAAAGCGCTAGCCAGACATGCTCAGGGACATAGCCTCGAACCATCGCAGGAAGAATCCGTTCAATCCATATGTGGAAGTCATGACTCTTCATCCCCAAGACTCGCATAGTAGATAAGTTCACCCCCTACTCAGGTTAGTTGCATACCCATCAGGGAACATCAACATCTTGATCCACTGAAGTACTTCCTTCCTCTGGGCCCTGCTTAGGATGAAATCGGCCTTAGTCCTTCTCCACGTCTTTCCGCCACTTGGCGGCTTCATCTCTAGTTTTGGTCTATCACATAACGCTGTCAGATCCACTCTTGCCTTCACATTATCCTTTGACTTATTAGGAATGTCCATAATTGTTGCCCACAGTGCCTCGGCAACATTCTTTTCAGTGTGCATCACGTCAATGTTGTGTGGAAGGAGCAGGTCGTCATAATAGGGGAGCCGAGTCAAGCCAGACTTATGTGTCCACATATGCTGCTCACCATATCCCACGAAACCACCTTCTGTATTGGCCACGAGCCCATCTATCTGTTGACGAATTTTGGCACCAGTCATCGTTGCAGGTGGGCGGTCTGTCACTACGACACCTTTCATAAAGTTCTTGATGTCTAGGCGGAATGGATGGTCAGCAGGAAGAAATAGTCGATGTTTATCGAAGGACGAATATTTGCCACCCTTTTTCAACCAAATGAACCTGAGAGCTTCCTTGCAAACTGGGCATGGGAACTTACCGTGAACACACCAGGCACAGAATAGCCCATACGCCGGTAAGTCATGCATGGAGTACTGGTACCAAACATTCATTCTGAAGTTTGTCTTCATAGCTCGGTCATACGTCCATACCCCTTCCTCCCAGGCACGTACCAATTCATCGATCAAAGGCTCCATGTACACGCCCATTTTGTTCCCCGGGTGTCCAGGAATTATCAACGACACGAATATATTCTGCCTTTGAAAGCACACACCAGGGGGGAGATTGATTGGGATAACAAACACGGGCCAACATGTGTATGGGGCAGCTCTCATTCCATAGGGATTGAACCCATCTGTGGCCAACGCAACACGTACATTACGAGCCTCTTCGGCTTTCTCACGGTGAATGTCATCAAAGTGTTTCCATGCTTCACCATCGGATGCGTGCACCATCTTGTCAGGATTGTATCGTTTTCCATTTTTGTGCCATGTCATCTGTTTCACGGATTCCTCTGTCATGTAAAGACGCTGGATCCTCGGTATGAATGGAAGGTGTCGTAGGATTGTCAAGGGGATGTCGAGCTGCCTCTTCTGTCCATCACCAGAGTCTACCTCCATGAACCTAGACGAATTACACTTGGGACAATACTTTGCCTGCGCGTATTCTTTCCTAAATAGCACGCAACCCTTCGGACAAGCATGAATCTGCTCATACGTCATCTTGAGTGCACGAAGGTGTTTCTGTGCCTCGTACATGCTCTTTGGCAGAACATGATCATCCGGAAGCAGGCTCCTAATAACCGTCAACAAGCCATCGAATGCGTCTCTACTCATGTTGTACTGCGACTTGAACGCCATTACACGCCCAATGGCATCCAGTTGAGAAACCTTTGTCTAGCCGTGAAGGGGCTTCTGTGCCGCGTCGAACATGTTGTAGAACGCCTTTGCAGTCGGCTCTGGCTCGTCATCCATACATCCTCCCGTGTACTGTGCCTCCTGATAGTCGTTCAACATATCCGCTACCCCCGCATCCGCGTCATAATCCTCGACACGTTGTCTCAACACCTCCTCTCTCGTACGATGCGCTTCACCATGAAATATCCACCGAGTATAGCTCGGCGTAAATCCATTCTTCCAAATATGTTCTACCATGGCCTTCTTTGGTTTTCTTTTCCGGTTGGCACATTTGCTGCACGGGCATGGGACTAGACTCGCTCCTTTAGCAGCTTCGCCATATGCCCGTTCCACGAAATCATCAGTCTTTCTATTCCATTCAGTGGTGACATCGTTCCTTCCTCTACGGCCCGTGTACATCGACTCACGGTCCTCCATCCTCTAACAGAAGCCTAGCAACAGAAAATTTCGACAGCACCTCCCCTGCACGGGGAGGTTTCAAAATCCTGCAAATAAAACTATTAGCACGATGGTTGACATCCACACATAATTCAACGGCACGATGGCCAACAATCAACAATACTACATATTAACCTAATCATACACGTATATAATTAACTCAATATTAAAACTAATCATTTCATATAAATCATACACGTAGAACATAAAGCAAGCAATCACCTTAAAGGTTTGGTCGCGGGCGAGATGACGGGGCGTGGGCGAGACGACGGGTCGTGGGCGAGACGACGGGTCGCGGGCGAGGGCAAGGCGGGGGGAACGGCGGGGGCGGTGGGCGGGGGCACGGCGAGGAGCGCGGCGGGGGCACGACGAGGGCACGGCGGGGGCGGTGGGCGAGGGCACGGCGAGGAGCGCGGTGGGGGCACGTCGAGGGGCACAGGCGAGGGCGAGGGGCACAGCGAGGGGCACGGCGGGCGCGGGCGAGGGGCACGGGCACGGCAAGCGTGGGCACAACGGCGGGCTGCGGGCACGGGCACGGCGAGCTGCGGGCACGGCGGGCGCGGCGGGCGTGACACAACGGTGGGCGCGGCGGGCGTGGGTGAGGGGCACGGCGGCACGGCGCGGGCGCGAGGGCACGACGGCGGTGGGCAGGGGCGCGGTGGGCGAGGGCGTGGCGGCGAGGGCGCGACGGCAGTGAGGGCGTGGCGGCGGCAGTTGAGAGTGAGAGTGAGAGAGTGGGGAAGAAAGCACTGCCGTTGGTATGTACGCGTGCTTTGCCGAGTGCCCGTGATCTGGCACTCGGCAAAGTTTTTTTTAATTTTAAAATACACATTGCCGAGTGCCAGATCGCTGGCACTCAACAAAGCTGTCTTTGCCAAGTGTCCCCTGGGCGACACTCGGCAAAGACTCTTTCACTATTCTTTGCCGAGTGCCACCCAGCTGACTCTCGGCAAATCCTACTTTACCGAGTGTCAACCAGCTGACACTCGGCAAAGTACATTTGTATTTTTTTTGTTTTTGCCTCCAAACTTTTTGTGGTATGTTTCTACACTATGTAGACCTACATGTATCATTTGTGGACAATTATAACAGAGTTTTCAATCGTTAGTAGATTTAGTTCGTTTATTTGAAATTCTTCGGAAAATTCAGATTTGAATTGCAGGTCACTCGAAACTTGGAAAACCGTGCATGAAAAAATGATATTCATGTTACTTAGCATAAGTTATGACCGATTCCAGAAGAGGATCGGAAACTTCGAGCAACATGCTCATTAAACATGGTCGTGAACTTGCCATCCACATGTTTAAAAATTGTATAAAACACAAACAAAGTCAGAAAATCATGAAACTTGTCCTCGTGTCATGATATCATATGTACAGGTTGTGATAAAAATTTTAGAATGTTTGGAGAAAGCTGTGAGACACTATGTGTAGAAACCTAAGAGAACTACACATGAAATCATAGAGTTTCAATGTGGATCTCTTAGGTTTCTACACATAATGTCTCACAACTTTCTCCAAACATTCTAAAATTTTTATCACAGCTTGTACATATGATATCATGACACGTGGACAAGTTTCATGATTTTCTGACTTTGTTTGTGTTTTATACAATTTTTAAACATGTGGATGGCAAGTTCACGGCCATGTTTAGTGAGCATGTTGCTCGAAGTTTTCGGTCCGCTTCTGGAATCGGTCGTAACTTATGCTAAGTAACATGAATATCATTTTTTCATGCACGGTTTTTCAAGTTTCGAGTGACCTGCAGTTAAAATTTGAATTTTCCGAAGAAATTCAAATAAACGAACTAAATCTACTAACGATTGAAAACTCTGTTATATTTGTCCACAAATGATACATGTAGGTCTACATAGTGTAGAAACATTCCACAAAAAGTTTGGGAGACAAAATAAAAAAAATACTTTGCCGAGTGTCTAAAGAAGACACTCGGCAAAGAGAACTTTGCCGAGTGCCCACTATTTGGCACTCGGCAAAGAAGACTCTTTGCCGAGCGCCAACCATTGGCTCTCGGCAAAGACTGACGACCGTCAGATTTGGGACGACCGCTGATGGCCCTTTGCCGAGAGCCCCCTTTGCCGAGTGTCCAGCACTCGGTAAAGAGGCTCTTTGCCGAGAGCCTAACTTTACCGAATGCGGCTCTCGGCAAAGCCTTCTTTGCCTAGTTCCCGACAAAAGGCACTCGGCAAAGAGGCTGACACTCGGCAAAGCCTCGGATTCCGGTAGTGGGTATCGTTTCTTTTTATACAAAAATGATGCGTTAATTGAGATTCCACTCATTCACACTCACTGAAAAATAATCCCCACTTGTTAGGGATTTGTAAAAACGTATGGTCAAAGATTTGTTTTCAATAACAAGCTTTAAGAAGGTGTTTTTCGGACCTTTAGCATAAGGCCTCCTTCGTTTATTTTGTGGTTTGAGCATTTTATGTAAAATGAACTAACACCGCGAGGGGCTACTGTTGAGGGCCTTCTCATGCCAAAGCTCCTCAAAACATGAGGCTATTAATCACTTATGTCTATTTCAGATGCTTCAAAGGAACAATAAAGCACACCTTCGTTCAGGACCTTCGCTTGAATGACACACACACATAACAAAGCTAAATGCTTCGGCTCTATGATGAAGGCAACTATCAACAAGCCAATAAAGAAGAAGGGAAAGAAAACCTGAAAGCTTGAGCATCACGTCAATAAAGGAAAATACGATGATACCCCCAGTAGTTTGTATGTATAGGAATTGAGGGTGTACTTATAAATTCGCATGAAGATGTACTGTGACTCGCCATTATAAATAGGTGTACAATGCCATGCATGGGATAGCTTTTTTGTGGGACAATACATGATTTACTCCACCTATGAAACTATATCTTCTTCACATATCTATACATCTTCTTTTGCCAGAAGAAGGTATATTTGTAATTGTGCATGATAAAGAACGACAAGCAATAAGAATAATACAACAACAATTACACTTCTTAAGCATCTTTGCTTTATTCGAAGCTCTTTACACTTGCCTAGCCTCATTCCTTTAATCGACCTTCTGAATAGATTAGAGAAACAAAGGTTTCTGATCATTAAATGTGTTGCCATATTTTGATTTATTTTAGGAATTAGAACAGGTGACCAACAACAAGTAAACAAGTGTTCGTACATCTAAGCTTGAAAGCACCTAATCCCCTTGATTTTAGGCAATCAAACAGTGTCCCATCCACATGGTGATATTTTTTGTAATATTCCCAACCTGCCCCATGAGTCTTTTATCAATAAATCCATTTTTAATCATAAGTTTATGAGCAAAGTAAAGAGAGAACAAGTATAGGGGGACATTAGTTAAACTACTGTTAATGAGAGTAATCCTACCCCCTATACTGAGGAATCTCCCTTTCCAAACCGCTATGTCGCAGACCATTAGGAATTGCAAAGTTTATTATGGTCTATTGAAACACCTAGATATTTCATTGAGAGTTTTTTAGGACAAGTGAACATATCAGCATAAAGTTCTTCAAACTGCACATCCTCACCAAAACAAAACACTTCACTCTTGTGAAAATTGATTTTCAATGCCGACATTTGTTCAAAAAGAATAAGAACGAGTTTAAAATTCTTGGCCATAAATAAGTCACCATGAAATAAGAAAATTGTACCATTAGCATACTGAAGATTGACCACACCCTTATCAATTATATGGGGTACCAAACCAGTTTTTAGACCTTATTGGGCTTCTTTTCACTAAACAGGAAAGATCATCATCAACAATATTGAAGAACAGGGGGAAAGGGGTCTCCCTATATCACCCCTTATGAGTAGAGAAATATGTACCAATTTTATAATTTGTTTTAATAGCTCCTTTACCACCCCTGACAGTTTTCATAACTACCCAATCACACCATTTGTGACCAAAACCCTTTTTTCCAACATCTAATATAATGTAGGAATTGTCAATTAACCTTGTCATAAGCTTTTCAAAGTCCACTTTAAACATAATCCCACTTTGCTTCCTCCTTTTTACCTCATGAATGATCTCATGTAATGTAACCACACTATCAAGAATGTACGTTCCTATTATAAAGCCATATTGACAATCACTAATACTTTTATTGATACAAATGGCCACCCTATTGTTTAGAACCTTTGTTATTATTTTGTAACAGACATTAAGAAGACAAATGGGTCTATAGTTTTTCATTTCATTAGCATTTGTCAATTTTTGGTAATAGAGTAACCACCCCATGGTTAAGCCTTTCAATAGGCAACACCCCTTTATAAGTCATCAAACATTGCAACAAGATCTCCATTAATGATCTCCTAGAAATCCTAAAAGAATTCAGCAGACATACCAACAGGACTACGAGCACTATTATGCTAATAAGAAAACAACATCCTTAATATCACCCTTTGTAAAAAGGGTGGTAAGGTAAGGAGAATTATGTCATTATCATCTAATTGATTCATATTTAACTCTCTCATAGAGATATGAGAGATATCTGAGAAACCAAAAACATATTTGTAAAAACTTTGTTGCAACATAGTTATTCTCCTCTTCATCATGAACCACATGATCATTATGAATTAGAGAACAAATCATCATTCTTCTTGTCTTACCTTTTGCTTTTAAATGGAAATATTTAGTGTTCTCATCTCCTTCTATGATGTGTCTTTCCCTATACCTCTATGCCATCTTAATTTCAACCTCTATGACCGTATTTTTCAATTTAATCTCACAATCCAACTTCTCATGCCTCTTTAATGTGACACATTCTTGATTTGAACTTTACTGGTGTCTTAAATATTTATTTTATAATCATACATTTTGAGATTTAGATATCTAAATTAACAATATTAGATGAAGACACACAGTGTGATATCCTGACTCCTGGGATGGTGATATCCTGGCCTAAGGCTTAATAGAATTAATAGAGTATCCATACCAACAAGGTACATCTTTTTTCGGAAGCCTATCTCAAAAGAACCTCCAAATTAAGCGTGCTTGGCTTGGAGCAATTTGGGATGGGTGACCGACTGCGAAGTTTTCTCGAGTGTGCATGAGTGAGGACAAAGTACGTACAAAAGACTCGTGTTGGTGTGTGGGGACAATATATGATCCTAGAGAGCTGCCAGGAGTAAGTACCGCCAGTCCGGAATTGGACGAGGTGTTACAAGTGGTATTAGAGCCGACCCTCGCAGTTTCACGAGTGTGTGGGTTTGGGGTTCGGGTATATGGCGCATGTGGGCCCGGAGTGGTCACATGGCATGGCATATGACGACACTAGATAGATGTGGCTAAGAGGGGAGGTTCCTAGATTGGGGTTGACCGACGAGGACGTCGGTCTTCTAAAGGGGTGGATTGTGATATCCTGGCCCCTGGGATGGTGATATCTTGGCCCAAGGCTTAATATAATTAATAGAGTATCCATACCAACAATGTGCATCTTTTTTTCGGAAGCCTATTCAGAAAGAACCTCCAAGTTAAGCGTGCTTGGCTTGGAGCAATTTGGGATGGGTGACCGACCGGGAAGTTTTCTCGGGCTGCGCATGAGTGAGGACAAAGTGCGCACAAAAGACTCATGTTGGTCTGTGAGGACAATATATGATGCTAGAGAGCTGGCAGGAGTAAGTACCACCGGTCCGGGATTGGACGGGGTGTTACAAGTGGTATTAGAGCCGACCCTCGCAGTTTCACGGGCGTGTGTGGGTTAGGGGTTCGGGTATATGGTGCATGTGGGCCCGGAGTGGTCACATGGCATGGCATATGACGACACTAGATAGATAGATGTGGCTAAGAGGGGAGGTTCCTAGATTGAGGTTGACCGATGAGGACGTCAGTCTTCTAAGGGGGTGGATTGTGATATCTTGGCCCTTGGGATGGTGATATCCTGGCCCAAGGCTTAATAGAATTAATAAAGTATCCATATCAACAATGTGTATCTTCTTTTTCGGAAGCCTAAGTTTTCTCGGGCTGCGCATGAGTGAGGACAAAGTGTGCACAAAAGACTAATGTTGGTCTGTGAGGACAATATATGATGCTAGAGAGCTGGCAGGAGTAAGTACCGCCAGTCTGGGATTGGATGGGGTGTTACACATAGACACAACTTATACCCAAGTTATAGTCTTTTAAAACTTTGTAGTCAAATTTTTATTTAAGTTCATTTAATAGACAAAATATTTAATATAAATTTTAAAATAATTCAAAAAAGGAAGAATCCTATGTATACGAACAAGGACTAATTTTCTTTTAGTTTTTTGGTATTTTAAAAATAAAAATAACTATTGTTTGACCAAAATTATATTAAAGAGAAATATTATTTATGAATGAAAATATCATGAAATATATTTTGATAATTTACATCTTTAGATGTTAATACACTTCTCAATAAATCTGGTCAAACTTTACATAGTTTGATATAAAACAAATTTCGATGGTTCCAAAGGCAAAGTGAATAACACTTAACAACAACACTAATGTTAAAACAAAATGTATTTTTTAAAAACAAAACATTTCAATTAGCATCATTACTCCTATCCTAACTGCTCTACACAAATCATGCACCAACCAAACTACTAGATGTCTATATCATAATTACGATTCAAGTCAATTCACAACAGTAAAAACTGCACCAGCTAACGCAAGTTAAAAATAATTGCATATTATCTGTATCCATCTTGGCGATATTAATAAAACACTAACTTTGACACAAAAGTTTTTTAGTTCAAAATAAAACATTTCAATTAGCATCATTACTCCTATCCTAATTGATACAGAAATCATGCATCAATCAAATTACTAATCACAATTACTATTGAGGTCAAATCACAACAGTAAAAATTACATCTGCATAGAGTATCTTCAACAATACCTTAAAGCAGTGTCCCATCTTAAAATATAGGGTTTAACTCATAAAAAATAACTCCAATAGTGTTTTACTTTACCATTTTTTGTCAACACCCAAACTAGTGCCCTATCTTTGTTTTCTACATCATTTTCAATATTTTCTTTCCTAATAATGTAATTTACTTCCAAAAGTACATGATTTAAGTGTTGGAGCACAATTTATTTTTAGTGCCCACTTTGAATGATGTAGTATTTTAATTTTGGGACACTATTTTAAGTCATCTTGTTGGAAATGCTCTTAACATATACCATGGAACTCTAAACATGAGCTGAAAATAATTGCACATTATTCGTATCCATCTTGGCCATATTAATAAAACACTAACTTTAACACAAACTTATTTATTAAAAATAAACATTTCAATTAGCATCGTTACTCCTATCCTAACTGATTCACAAATCGAGCACCAATCAAATTAGTAGATCATAATTGCGATCCAATTCAATTGTGCAACAGTAAAAACTGCATCTCTCTAACGCAAGTTAAAAATAATTGCATATTATTTGTATCCATCTTGGCTATATTAATAAAACACTAATTTTGAGACAAAAGTTTTTAGTTCAAAGTAAAACATTTCAATTAGCATCATTACTCCTATCCTAATTCCTAATTGATACGCAAATCATGCACCAATCAAATTACTAATCACAATTACTATTGAGGTCAAATCGCAACAGTAAAAATTGTATCTTCTTAGAGCATATCCAACAATACCTTAAAGCAGTGTCCCATCTTGAAATATAGGGCTTAACTCACAAAAAATAACTCCAATAGTGTTTTACTTTACAATTTTTTTGTCAACACCTAAACTAGTGCCCTATCTTTGTTTTCTACATCATTTTCAATATTTTCTTTCCTAATAATGTAATTTACTTCCAAAAGTACATGATTTAAGTGTTGGAGGGTAATTTATTTTTAGTGCCCACTTTGAATGATATAGTATTTTAATTTTTTGGATATTAAGTCATCTTGTTGGAAATGCTCTTAACATATACCATGAAACTCTAAACATGAGCTGAAAATAATTGCACATTATTCGTATCCATCTTGGCCATATTAATAAAACACTAACTTTAACACAAACGTTATTTGTTAAAAATAAAACATTAAATAAGCATCGTTACTCCTATCCTAACTGATTCACAAATCGAGCATCAATCAAATTAGTAGATCATAATTGCGATCCAATTCAATTCGCAACAGTAAAAACTGCATCTCTCTAACGTAAGCTGAAAACAACTGCACATTATTTGTATCTATCTTGGCTATATTAATAATTTGTTGCCCATGCATCTATCATGTGTACTGATTACGTATTTTTGGAATGTATAAAATGAGGTAAGCCTTTAGCGTATATATTGTTTATACTGTTAATTTGGTGCCCATCTATCATCTGTACTGTTTATCCTTCAAATATATAAAATGATGTAAGGCTTTATCATATACATTATATTATTAAATTGATTCCTTTCTAGCATCAGTACTGGCTTTGTATCCTTCGGATGTATAAAATGAGGAAAGCCTTTAGCATTTATATATATATTATTGTGTGTGTGCTTTATCGTCAAGTCGCTTCGCATACACCATAGTACCATACACTCGCGTTGAGGAGAGATGAATGCCAAGAGGCTAATGCCGGTTCTCCTCGCCGTTCTGATGACATGCCTCGTCATGTTCGCTGCAAATGGTAGTACATGCATCCCGTCATACGATCTGTAATTCATATTCATTCTAGAGAAAAATACGTTGCGATGAAGTGCAGCGATTGTAGGCGGCAGCGAAGGTGGCGACGTGCAGACAGTGGCTAGCGGCGGTCGCCGGACGGAGAGAAGACGATGTTCGGGAGCAGCGACATACACATCATATTGTGTTTGAAGTCTGAGTGCTACGATCCCTACAAGACCTGTTACTGCTGCTACACTTCCGATGGTACGCCGTGCTTCCCCACGCGACAGGAGTGCTGGAGCGAGTGTCCCAGTCATCAGCGACTCCACCCGATCCATGAAGAACACCGACGCGATGCTATCGATGGGACTTCCCAACGGGTTCTCATGAGGAAGGATCTGGCCTCGAGGTCTCCAGCTCCGAGTGACAATCTGTGATGTCGGGTCATGCCTGATAGTGTGAGTGTAGGATAACAATAATAAGCAACATTGCCATTCATGCAACGATATGGATGAGAACATCTTGATTCAGATTCATCAGATATTGTTCCAAGAATTAAGGATTTTTTACAATCTTAAACTTGTTTGGCAGACTATATAATATATATAGAGGCCATTCGGTCCTCACGGATTGATCGTATGGAACTATTTTTAACCGGATTGATTGTCTAAGATTTGATCATCTTAAACAATTTGTGGTGCATTTCTGAACAAACAAACATGGTCTTACTCGGTTCTTAAACAAATAAAGTTCGTATTTAATTGTTTAGAAATACCAATGTTAATGCAAAAAATTATATTTGAACTTCTATAAAAAAAGGTATTGGAACATGTAATAACGACACTTTAGAAATAAAGAAGTTAAAAAATCATTACTAAAACTTGACGGTCACGTACCTATTCGTGCACTTGAGCATCTTCAATAGTTATATAAATTTAGCACCCTAAATTATCAATTTAGAGAGTTGCTAAGTCACTTTAAGGAATAAAAAATGTTTGTGCTCCAACAAATCTCTATTTATTGGTTACTAATTTATTTAAAGTTGTTCATGTCAATAAAAATAAATGAGCCTATTTTCTATTTTCATTGAGCTAGCGGCAGAAATCCTTATCAACAACCTTTCCTGACGTCTTAGGACGCTAAAGTTGTCAATAAAAGAAAAGACAGTCTTCCCTAACGTCTTAGGAGGCTAAAGTTGTCGATACAAGACAAGACAGTCGTGTCGACAGATACACGTCATCCATGGAGGTTATCGCGGCGACGACATGTAAGCAGCACAAAAGGTACTCTAGTAGTCTAGTGGCGCCTTAGCATAAGAGATTATCTAGCGGCGGCGGCGTCAAGGGGTGGTGGAGATGGATTTTGTGGTCATGGGGACGGTGGGACAGTGCGAAACGGTGGCTAGAGTATGTTTTTCGCGATGGACTTAGCACCAGCGTTGATTTCTGGAGTCCCAACGAGGTTGGTAAATGCATGGATGAAATTGAATTTTGTAGAGAGTTTGTAAATTGATGGACCGCTTTACATAACTATTGGAGAAGATTTTTTCTTAAAATCTTTTAAAATTTATATTTAGCACTACCGGAATCGCAGGCTTTGCCGAGTGCCTTTTGTCGGGCACTCGGCAAAGAAGGCTTTGCCGAGTGCCGCACTCGGTAAAGTTAGGCTCTCGGCAAAGAGCCCCTTTACCGAGTGCTGAACACTCGGCATAGGACGGTACTCGGCAAAGACAAGTTTGCCGAGTGTCAAACACTCGGCAAAGGGGGCTCTCGGCAAAGGGCCGTCAGTGGCCGTCCCAAAGGTGACGGCCGTCAGTCTTTGCCGAGAGCCAACGGCTGGTAGGCACTCGGCAAAGGAGCCTCTTTGCCGAGTGTCATCTTTAGACACTCGACAAAATACATTTTTATTTTTTTTTATTTTGTCTCCCAAAATTTTTGTGGTATGTTCCTACACTATGTAGACCTACATGTATCATTTGTGGACAATTTTAATAGAGTTTTCAATCGTTAGTAGATTTAGTTCGTTTATTTAAATTTCTTCGGAAAATTTAGATTTGAACTGCAGGTCACTCGAAACTTGGAAAACCGTGCATGCAAAAATGATATTCATGTTACTTAGCATAAGTTACGACCGATTCCAGGAGCGGACCGGAAACTTCGAGCAACATGCTCACTAAACATGGTCGTGAACTTGCCATCCACATGTTTAAAAATTGTATAAAACACAAACAAAGTCAGAAAATCCTGAAACTTGTCCACGTGTCATGATATCATATGTACATGCTGCGATAAAAATTTTAGAATGTTTGGAGAAATTTGTGAGACACTATGTGTATAAACCTAAGAGATCCACATTGAAACTCTATGATTTCATGTGTAGTTCTCTTAGGTTTCTACACATAGTGTCCCACAACTTTCTCCAAACATTCTAAAAATTTTATCGCAGCCTGTACATATGATATCATGACACGTGGACAAGTTTCAGGATTTTCTGACTTTGTTTGTGTTTTATACAATTTTTAAACATGTGGATGGCAAGTTCACGGCCATGTTTAGTGAGCATGTTGCTCGAAGTTTCCGGTCCGCTCCTGAAATCGGTTGTAACTTATGCTAAGTAACATGAATATCATTTGCATGCACGGTTTTCCAAGTTTCGAGTGACCTGCAGTTCAAATCTAAATTTTCCGAAGAAATTCAAATAAACGAACTAAATCTACTAACGATTGAAAACTCTGTTAAAATTGTCCACAAATGATACATGTAGGTCTACATAGTGTAGGAACATACCACAAGAATTTTGGGAGACAAAATCAAAAAAATAAGAATATACTTGGCCGAGTGTCTAATGGTTGACACTCGGCAAAGTATGCTTTGCCGAGTGTCCCCAGGGTGACACTCGGCAAAGATGTGTAAGTTAATCTTTGCCGAGTGTCAGATGGTAGACACTCGGCAAAGGATCCTTTGCCGAGTGCCACCGATCTGGCACTCGACAAAGTTTATTTTAGAAATTTAAAAAACTTTGCCGAGTGCCAGATCATGGGCACTCGGCAAAGAAGGCGAATATACTTCGCCCGCGCCATTCTTCCTCCTTTCTCTGCTCTCGCTCTCTCGTCTGTCGCGCCCGCCGCCGCCTCCCTGCGCTGCCGCCGCCGCCCCGCGCTGCCCCACCGCGGCCTCCTCCACGCCGCGTCCGCCCGCGCCCGCGCCCGCCGCGCCCTCCCTCGCCGGCGCCCGAGCCCTCGCCGGCACCCGCCCGTCTGCCCGCTGCGCCCTCGCCGGCGCCTGCCCGCCCGCCGCCGCGACCTCGCCCGCTGCCGCGCCCTCGCCCTCGCCCTCTCACTTTCACGCGCCGCCGCCGCCGCGCCCGCTACGCCCTCGGCCGACCACGCGCGCCCTCTATGCCCTCGCCCTCGCCCGACCGCGTCTGTGCCCCTCGCCCGACCGCGCGCGCCCTCCACGCCCTCGGCCTCTGCGCGCCCTCTACACCGCTGCGCCCGCGCCGCTGTGCCCGCGCCCCTCGCCGTGCCCCCGCCACCAACGCCGCGCGCCACCACCGCCGCCGGAAGCCACCTCCTCGCGCGCCGCCACCGCCTCCCGGCCACGCCACGCGTACCATCGTCGCCCCCACGCGAGGTATAAACTTTTTATGCGTCAATTTATATTTATTATTGATTAGATGATAGAATGTATAAATCATGTAAGCCGAGGTCACCCAACCATTTATAAACTTGTTAGTGTGTGCATGTCAGCCATCGTGCAGTTAGTTTTATTTGCAGGTTTTAAAAACCTCAACGTACAGGGGAGGTGCTGTCGATTTTTTTTGTATTAACAGACTTGTGTTTCTTTTTTACAGAGAAGATACTTGTCTTCCTAGCCGCTGCGGGTCTGCCTGCACCGCGTCGCGTCGCCACTGCACCGACCCGCCACAACCCCACTAGCCTGACTCCACCGCCACCCTAGGTATAACCTCTATTTCCGCATCATGGTCATAGATCACGTAACCTAGTTAGGCGTCTCCCGTTCGAAAGAGATACGGTGTAGATATGCAGATCTTTGCATATCTACAAATGTATCAGTTTCGAATTGTCCACGTTTTTTGGACAACCCGCGGTTGCGTAGATGGTGTTAGTTTCATGCTCTACTCCGGTCCGAGATAGAGTTTTGGCGTCACCTCCCTGTTGTTCTCCGGACAGTACACTCTCCCTGCCAGGACGTGTATCCGGAGAACAACGGGGAGGTGCTGCCGAAATTCTATCTCGGATCGGAGTAGAGCATGAAAACTAACTCCATCTACGCAACCGCGGGTGGGATTAGGACCTATCCTCACCTATTAGAAGGTAGGAACGTAGTGTACATGCATTACATGTCTATATTAAACTATACTCGGTTATATATGTTAGAGGATGGAGGACCGTGAGTGGATGTACACGGGCCGCGTTCGACGTAATGATGTCACCCCTGAATGGATTAGGAAGACCGATGCTTTCGTGGAACGGGCATTTGGTGAAGCTGCTAAAGGAGCTAGTCTAGTCCCTTGTCCGTGCAGCAAATGTGACAACAGGAAAAGGAAAACAAAGAAGGCCATGGTAGAACATATTTGGAAGAATGGATTTACGTCGGACTATACTCGGTGGATCTTCCATGGTGAAGCGCATCGCACGAGAGAGGAGGTGGTGAGACAACGCGTCGAGGATTACGATGCTGATGCCGGGGTAGCGGACATGTTGAACGACTATCACGAGGCACAGTTCGCCGAAGGACGTATGGAGGACGAGCCAGAGGCGACCGCAAAGGCATTCTACGACATGTTTGACGCGGCATAGAAACCCCTTCACGGCAAGACAAAGGTTTCTCAACTGGATGCCATTGGGCGTATAATGGCATTCAAGTCGCAGTATAGCATGAGTCGAGACGCCTTCGATGGTTTGTTGACAGTTATTGGCAGCCTGCTTCCGGAGGATCACGTTCTGCCAAAGAGCATGTACGAGGCACAGAAACTCCTTCGTGCACTCAAGATGACGTATGAGCAGATACATGCTTGTCCGAAGGGCTGGGTCCTATTTAGGAAAGAACACACTGAGGCAAAGTACTGTCCGATTTGTAAATCGTCTAGGTTCATGGAGGTAGACTCTGGTGATGGATAGAAGAGGCAGCTCGACATCCCCGTGACAATCCTACGCCACCTTCCGTTCATACCGAGGATCCAGCGTCTATACATGACAGAGGAATCCGCGAAACAGATGACATGGCACAAAAAAGGCAAACGATACAATCCTGACAAGATGGTTCATGCATCCGATGGTGAAGCATGGACCCACTTTGATGCCATTCACCATGAGAAAGCCAAAGAGGCTCGTAATGTTCGTGTTGCGCTGGCCACAGATGGGTTCAATCCCTACGGAATGACCGCTGCCCCATACACATGTTGGCCCGTGTTCGTTATCCCCAACAATCTCCCCCCGGCGTATGCTTTCAATGACAGAACATATTCGTGTCGTTGATAATTCCTGGACACCCGGGGAATAAAATGGGCGTGTACATGGAGCCTTTGATTGATGAATTGGTCCGTGCTTGGGAGGAAGGGGTATGGACGTACGACCGAGCTACGAAGACAAACTTCAAAATGCATGTTTGGTACCAGTACTCCATGCATGACTTTCCGGCGTATGGGCTATTTTGCGCCTGGTGTGTTCACGGTAAGTTCCCATGCCCAGTTTGCATGGAAGCTCTTAGGTTCATTTGGTTGAAGAAGGGTGGCAAATATTCGTCATTCGATAAACATCGACAATTTCTCCCTCCTGACCATGCATTCCGACTAGACATCAAGAACTTTACGAAAGGTGTCGTGGTGATAGACCGCCCACCTGCAATGATGACTGGTGCCGAAGTTCGCCAACAGATAGATGGTCTCGTGGCCAACCCAGAAGGTGGTTTTGTGGGATATGGTGAGCAACATATGTGGACACATAAGTCGGGCTTGACTCGGCTCCCCTATTATGATGACCTGCTCCTTCCACACAACATTGACGTGATGCACACTGAAAAGAATGTCGTCGAGGCACTTTGGGCAACAATTATGGAGATTCCTGATAAGTCAAAGGATAACGTAAAGGCAAGAGTGGATCTGGCAGAGTTATGTGATAGACCAAACCAAGAGATGAAGCCGCCTAGTGGTGGTAAGACATGGAGAAGGCCTAAGGCCGATTTCATCCTGAGCAGGGCCCAGAGGAAGGAAGTACTACAGTGGATCAAGATGTTAATGTTCCCTGATGGGTATGCAACTAACCTTAGTAGGGGGTGAACTTATCTACTCTGCGAGTCTTAGGGATGAAGAGTCATGACTTCCACATATGGATTGAACGAATTCTTCCGGTGATGGTTCGAGGCTATGTCCCTGAGCATGTCTGGCTAGCGCTTGCAGAGTTGAGCTATTTCTTCCGCCAGCTTTGTGCAAAAGAGTTAGCTCGGACCATGATTGCAGACTTGGAAAGGATGGCACCCGTGTTACTGTGTAAGCTAGAGAAGATCTTTCCACCCGGCTTTTTCAATCCGATGTAGCATTTGATTCTTCATCTCCCGTATGAGGCACGAATGGGGGGCCCGTGCAGGGACGTTGGTGCTATCCAATCGAGAGATGTCTAAAGACTATCCGAAAGAAATGTAGAAATAAATGCAAAATCGA
Source organism: Zea mays (assembly GCF_902167145.1). NCBI lineage: Eukaryota > Viridiplantae > Streptophyta > Magnoliopsida > Poales > Poaceae > Zea > Zea mays. The sequence goes on along the minus strand of NC_050099.1, from coordinate 239,428,246 downwards.
GGCTTCCATTGCAGAGGCATACATACTGGAGGAGGTGTCAAACTTACTATGGTGACAAACTGCCGAGCGTGCATAATCCACCCCCTCGTTACAATGATGGCGACAATGAATCGAACCTCAGCATTTTTCGAGGGCAACTCGGAAGCGCAAGTGGTTCGACCACCAAGACCCTGAGACATGAAGAGTGGCGCCATATCATGCTATATGTATTGACCAACCTTGAAGAGGTGACGCCATACATGGAGCAATTTCTTCATGAATTCTGGCGTCGATCAAGGGACCCAACTCCACAGGAATATGATACCCTTCTTGGAAAGGGTGCGGGAAATGGATTGCCCGATTTCATTTCCTGGTTTAAACGTAAGGTACGTGCTTAGTTTGTCATTTGAAGTTGCTCTTACGTGCGAATAATATAACAATCTAGCGTGTTTGAACTTGCAGGGCCAAAGAGAGCCGTCTATGAGTGCCGAGTTGAGACAAGTAGCCAATGGCTTTGCCTATAGGGTCAGGAAATTTTCTGGGTATGATGTCAATGGATACCGTTTTCGCACAACAAGCTACGACCAAAGTCGGCCCAATCGAAAAACCACGTGTTCTGGAGTCTTTACGCCCGGGCTTGACGAGGTCGAGTATTATGGAAGAATTGAAGAAATATATGAACTCAATTTTTATGGTTCCAAACCTCTTACTCTAGTGATATTCAAATGTCATTGGTTTGACCCTGAAGTTACGAGACGGACACATTCTAATCTTGGGCTAGTCGAAATTCGACAGGATTCCACCTTACCAGGAGACGATGTCTATATTGTGGCCCAACAGCCACACAAGTGTATTATCTTCCATATGCGTGCCAAACGAAACAACATCTTAAGGGTTGGGATGTTGTGTATAAGGTATCACCGCACGCTAAATTACCTGTTCCAAACGATGAAGATTATAACTTAGACCCGGACACATATGACGGAGAGTTCTTCCAAGAAGATGGGCTCGAAGGGCAATTTGAGATAGACTTAACCGAAGCGATCGGAATGGAAGTAGATATTGAAATGGTTGTTGATGAGGAGGATGAGGTGCAAAATGAGAATGACTTAGAAATGCTTGAAGGCAATGCTAATGACGAAATTGCGCCTTCAGATGGTGTTGACTATGAAATGGTTGATAGTGATGATGACACTTATGATCCGGCTAACCCGGACACATATGAAGATTATTTTTAATCGATGTAATGCTATATTTCATTTATTTTGCATATGTTTCTAAATACATATTTTTTTATCTGTGCTTAATTGTTTACTCTTAATTGCAGGTTGTTGGACAAAGATGGTGGGCGGTGGGACGAGGACGAGGAGGGGGAGGGGGAGGAGGAGCACCCATAGGACGGAGGAGGAGGCGCGGCAGGACGACGCCGTACAGCAGCAGGTGGAGCAGCAAGCCGCTGTCGATGCGGCACAGCAGGACGACGACGATGCGGCGCAGTAGGACGACGACGACGACGACGCCGCTCAGCAGGACGTCTCAGGTTCTAGCTCCTCAGGTTCGAGGAGTATCTACCTGCGAGGTCCCGCGAGTCTCCCTAAGCGACCCATACTTCGTGACAGACATCCGCTGATACGACCCGATGGAGAGAGGTAGGTAACTTTAGATGTTGTTGCTGCTTTTTCATATTATATGTTCAAATTAATAATAGAAACTAATACTTTATCTTAATCACTTGGACAGGTCTTGGATGGTTTTGGAGACTGCAGGGGGTCACGGCCGCAACCCCAATGGCATCCTCGGCCTTCTATGCAGGGAACACTTCCCTGGACTTGTCAAGTACGCCGGAGTGACGAGCCCAGCATACACCTTCGACCACTACGTCGTCGCCCCCGATGCAGTAGATCGGGACGACAGACAATTCAACAACAAGGCGGAGCGGGTGAAGCAAGAGCTGTGGGTAAGTCTTCCTCGCACTATATTGTTTAATAAGTCACATTTGTTGCATATTCTTGAAATAATGTATGGATACATCGTCTTTGTATGTAGGATTTCTTCAGATGTGATGCTGGATACGAGGCCAGGGCGGATGTGGTGTCTACTACGTGCTGTAAGAAGCTCGTCGTGGACATGCACTACGAGGTGCGCATCCAGGCCATCGTCACTTACCACAGCTCCGTCCTTGGGGAGAAGGTGAACAAGAAGGACGCCCGAACCATGTCGTTGACTCCGGACCAGTACTTGCAGGTAAATACAAAACTTTATTATTGGTACTAAATATGCTTATTTTTATCTTCTGATATGCGGTGTACTTATATTTTTTTAGATGATTCCTCATTGGTGCGCCGTGCATCCTGAGTGCTAGGAGCAGATGGTGCAGAGGTGGTGCTCGGCTGAGTGGGACGAGGCGCACAACGCTAGCCGGGAACGGCGTTTGCTGATGCAAGGTCCCTCCCACCATCAAGGCAGCCACAGCCTGGGCAAATACGCGGAAGCATGGGTACACGCTATTTTTTATTTAGGTATATAACTTTCGAACATATGCTATGGCCCATAAGGTTTCTAACCATCTCGTTGGTTTTCTCGCAGTCGGCGGCACATGGTGGCGCGCCTTGCTCCACGTTCTCGGCATATGCTATGGCCCACAAGGGGAAGGCGACGTCCGACGTCACCTACAACCCAGATGACGGGCCCGAGGCGTACACCAACCCCGCCATCCACAGTCGCCTCAGTGAGTACACCGCTATGGCCAAGGAGGTCCATGGGCCAGATTACGATCCGAGGACCGAGGACATCGACGGAGATGTCCTCATGAGGGTCGGAGGAGGCAAGAGGCATGGGCGGTACTGGATTGTCGACGGGGCAATCGACTCGTCCTCCACTCCCACTCTCTCTCAGGTGCGAGCAAGGAGCACGAGCGCGAGCCCAGCCATACGACCTCGGCAGGACAGCTCACAACATCGTATCCAGCAACTTCAGGTTATTCCTTATCTATTCATCGTTCATTGATTATTATATATCTTCTCTTTGCATTATCGTAACATTAGGGCAAAATATTACAGACTCAGCTAGATGATGAGAGGAGGCAACGTGAGGAGCTGGAGAAGAGGATGGCGGAGATGTTCGCGTACATGCAGAGCCTTGGCGCCGCACAGGGTCATGCTCCACCACCTCCGTTGTTCCCTGCAGCTGACCCTGCTGAGTTCACTACTCCTGTGAGTATCAAAATTTTAGTACTGCATGATATATATTCATATGTTCTCACACATACAATCTCTTCTCTATGCAGGGTCAATCGGCGGCGTCGAACAACCCTCATGCTTCGTCCAGCCCTTCGCCGAACCAGTCCAAATGCCCACCTCGTTGATGATCTGTTTTGTGATGATCCAGACTTATATTTGTGAGTGTTGGTGATGTTAGTTAGACTTGGTCTTGTGAGATACTTGGTGATGTTAGTGATGATCCAGACTTATATCTGTTTTGTGATGATCCTGACTTATATTTGTGAGACTTATATTAGTGAGACTTTGTGATATATATGGTGTTGATGATAAATGTGTTCATTCTGTGATGCGATTGATATATAATGTGATGTGAATGATATATATCTTTTGTTTGTTTGGATGGAACAGCAAAAACAAATAAAAAAGGGACATCCTGGTCACTTTGCCGAGTGTAACACTCGGCAAAGGGTCGCTTTGCCGAGTGCTATGACCTTGGCACTCGGCAAAGAAGGAAACCTGGGAACCGGTAAAGCCATCTTTGCCGAGTGCTGACCATGGCACTCGGCAAAGAAGGAAACCTGGGAACCGGCAAAGCCATCTTTGCCGAGTGTTGTTGCCAAGGCACTCGGCAAAGGGTCTGGCAAAGGGGCCCACTGGAGGACTCTTTGCCGAGTGCCAGTCCAACAGACACTCGGCAAAGAAGCCTCCTTTGCCGAGTGCCTATGAGAGCTCTCGGCATAGGGACTGGCGGTGGGGCCCACTGGACCCGTCTTTGCCGAGGGCCTCTAGAGCAAACACTCGGCAAAATTAGCCTCTTTGTCGAGTGCCAAAGAAGACACTCGGCAAAGGATCCGTCACCGTCACTTGGCGCCGTGACGGTGACTTTTCTTTGCCGAGTGTTAAATGGCACTCGGCAAAATCTTTGCCGAGTGCCCGACAAAAAGTACTCGGCAAAGAGGCTGTTGCCGATGTACAGTTCGCCGAGCGTTCTTTGCCGAGTGTTACACTCGACAAAGCCTTTGCCGAGTGTAAAATAGCCTTTGTCGAGTGTCTGCGACACTCGGCAAAGAAGCTGTGTCCGGTAGTGTAGGGAGTTGTGTACGTACTATTGCAGATGCTCTTATTATGGGATAAATTTTAAATCCTAAATATACCATGATTTCATAATGGATGGAGTGGTTGTGAAAGTACTATTTGGACTAATAGATTGTACTGCTACTAATTGTCATCGAAAAAACAAAAATATATGTGCTACCATCAATTTATTAGTTTGCAGGGTTCAAATAAGATTGTCAGACTCTGTCTACCTCTTTTACTTATGCTTGTTATAGCTAATCAACTCAATTATTGGATAGTTTATCTTATTTACTCTAGCTAAAGCAGGAGTTCATATTTTCTTCTTAGCAAGGGGCAAGCCCTCGTTGTGCCAAGTCGTTGCACCAACACCTGAAGGCAAGCCCCAGTTTTATGCATAACTATATTATATTTTATTTTACTACAATGTTATTTGTAGGCTTATATTGTGCATTAAGTGTAGGAGTTGTCTAAAACCCTAGATGCATGAACTCAGATTCCTATTTGAAATGAATACTAGTATGCTAAGTCGAGTAGCCGCTATGCTAATTAGGGATCTTAGTAGAAGTCGAGTGAATTGTCTAGTACACACGCGAGGTCAGGAATTGATTGTATTCATTTCGATAATGAGATTATGATTCTCTGTGGACTCGGATCCCTAGGGAATGTTGTGCCCATAGAATGGAATTGGAATAAGGATTAACGTGTGGTACTGTATGTCAAGCGTTTGAAAGTACTAAGCATATGTCGTGCAATATGACAAATCGGTAAGCCGAGTACCTGATTGAACCTGCCCGCGGACTTTACTTCTCACTTGTCCTGAGGTGAAGTCTCCCATTTTGGATATGGTGGGTACAAGGGCGGTCATTACACGACTGGGTTCGAGGCAGTGGGGCATTGTATCCAAGGCAGTGGGCTCTGATCCATTGTCGGGGAATCGATGGGGACGATTGATGTGTTTGGGGACGGAGTGCCCCGGCAGGTTTACCTTGCAAGGTTAAAACTTGATTCGAATTGTCTGCTTCTCGTAGCTAATGAGATTGCTTGATACGTGCTGCTGCATCGAGTAAAAAGTATAATGAGGTTTCATGATATAAAGTGTTGCTTGCCATTAATGCTTGTTACCATGTGTGCTTAGAAGGAAAGCTAACCTAGTTTAAATAATATTCTAGAACTTGAAAAGCTAAAACTTGACTTAAACTCAGCTAGTGCTTTTGGCAAACCAAACCCCTTAGTCAAACAACTTCATGGTCTAGAGGTAAAGGAGTAGACTCCTCGCACCGGGTAAGTCTAGCCGAGTATTAGTATACTCAGCCTTCCTTGTGGCACCAAATTTTCAGGTATCTCGCAAGACATGGTTGATGGTGTGATTTGGCCTTCCACCCTGCCATCGGTTGGATGGTCGAGTGGGATGCTGCCTCTGCAAGAGAGGACTAGGAGGAGTAGTTGGCCAGGCTTCGCCATACTCTCCAGTTATCCGTGTTAGTTTAATTCTACTACAACAAAAACTATGGTTACTACTTTTGAACTTCAATGTTGTAATAACTCTTAAGTACTCCTTAAAATTTGTGGTATTATGCTTTATTATATTTCTCTGTGACTCACCTTCGAGTGAGCAAGTTGTATTCGATCTAGTTTGAGTGATTTTATCGGACAAGATCCAACAGACTGGTAGTTTATTTCGATTTAAATGTGTCACTGCCTCTAAGGCGGGACTTGGGCACTTAATCTACAATAATTTCGGCAGTTCCATCACAATGTGCTCCACACGTGCACACCCACAAGCCGATTGACATGGTTGCACACACATAATCTCATGCGTAGGTGAGTCCACGACTTGACCCGAGACGCTACCCGTTGACAATCACACATCATCATCTTGAACCATACGGGTCAAGTCAACCTTTGTCGCAAAAACTTCACCTTATTATTCAAGAAAATGGAAGTATCATCTCCTAGCAGCAACCTACAATCTCAATGTAGATGAGAAACATGCGATGTGTATGTGGCTCAAGAACTTGAAAATCCCTCCGGATTTTGCTCTAGCATATGGAGTATTTTGTCAATGTAAGACCTTACAATCACCAACTACAATTCACATTATTGCCATGTCATGCGGACTACTTTCCTACCTATTGCCATCAGGGCTATAAATCATGTGTTCTTGAAGGGCAATCACACTGTTGCATTACTTTTCTACAAGATTTCACAAAAATAATTGACAACAATGAGTTGGCATCTCTTTAGGAATTCACAGTGGAGAGAATATCACAGTTTAGGATGTGTTCCCCCATCAATATTTTATATGATGGTGCACCTTGTGGTGCACTTGGTGCCACAAATAGAGGCATGGGTCCCATGTACATGCATGAAATGTGGATGTATGAGTGTTTCATGTCAATATTGAATGGCTATGTATCAACTCATGCTCATCCAGAGGCATTCATGGTAGAGGGGTGCTGTACCAAAGAGGCCATTGAGTCCATAGGTCTATTTTGCAATAGTGTCCTAAAAGTCAAGGTTGCAATAGCTTTGCCTCCGTCATGACATGGGGTAGACTATATGGAAGTGGGAGGATGGGATGGAAATTTTTCATCCTGCGAGATTACAATATAGTACTAGATGCACAATACAACATCCTACATTAGCTATCTATAATGGAGCCATTGATCCAACAACACATCAATGCGATTCGCGAGAAAAATCCTAGGCATATGGATGATTGGGTAATGAAGGAACACATGCAACGGGTCAACACATGGCTAATGGTGAACCTATGACATTAGTGGATTCACATTTTGTACTAAATCCAAGGACAAAAGAGAATGGCACAAAATAGTGGTGTTCGATGCGAGGCCTTAGACGATGAAACAGCTGAGATGAGTACATACTTTGGCTTTATTGAGGACATATAGACTATGGTACATTTCGTATCCTGATTTTTCGATGTCAATGGGTTGAAGACAAACATGTCACAGTGGACAACTATGGGGTCAGAGTTCTTGATCTAAGTATGGTTGGTTACAAATATGGCCCATGGACCCTTGCTAATCATGCTACACAAGTCTTCTATAATGAACAGATCATTTATAAGAATGAGAAGAAAAGTATCGACAAACCAAAGCATGTAGTTTTTCCTAGAAAACAACAAGCTATAGGAGTTGATGGTGTCTTTGATTTGGAGGATTTTAACCAGTTCAGTGATATGTCTCTCTTAATAGACCATCCAACCAAGATAATGAATGTTGAGTGAAGCATCCCACACAATTTGTTGCCGTGGGTGCGCCACAATGAACAAGGAAGAACAATAGAAACCAAGATTATATATTTTTCGTTTGTCATGTAATCGATTAATGTTATAACTTGTCAACTAAGTTTGACATCAATATATTTTATTCATTGTCTTCATTTAAAGTCTACTAAGTTTAGAGTAGAAAAATTAATTTTCTTGGCATATTTACAATTTTATATCAATTAAATGAATTACTACTTGAGTTTCTAGAAATAATTAATAATATGTAAACTTGGTCAAAAAAATCTGAAATTTGGCTTGGACATATAACCTGGGGGTTAGAAGCATAGAATAGAAGTTTGAAAAGATTTTGCAACTTTTTCATGGCAAAGTGTTCACAAATGGAACACTTCTCAACTAAATTTAAACACCATTCAACTACAACTCTCCACTTTGCACTATATAGAATATTTTCTTCATTGTCTTCATTTAAATTATGGTACACACATTAATATAAGGTATTTATTCATTTTAGAGTATACATTTTAATTTCCTTTGAATATTTACAAATTTATATCAATTAATTTATATCTATTAAATGAATTACTGCATGAGTTTCTAGAAAAAATAATATGTAAACATGGTCAGAAAAATCTGTAATTTGGCATGGACACAACCTAAGGGTATAAGCATGGCATAAAAGTTTAAAAAGATTTTTGTAACTTTTTATGGCAAAGTGTTCACAAATGGAACACTTCTCAACAAAGTTTCAACAATATTCAACTATAACTCTCCACTTTGCACTATATAGAATATTTTCTTCATTGTCTTCATTTAAATTCTAGTACACACGTTCATATAAGGTATTTATTATTTTTAGAGTAGAAATTTTAGTTTTCTTTGCACATTCACATTTTACATCCATTAAATGAATTACTACACGAGTTTCTAGGAAAAAATCAATAATATGTAAATCTAGTCAGAAAATTATAAAATTTGGCATGGACACATAACCTGAGGGTAGAAGCATGGAATAAAAGTTTGAGAAATTTTTGCAACTTTTGGTGGCAAAGTGTTTACAAATGGAACACTTCTGAACTAAGTTTCAACAACCTTCAGCTACAACTCTCCACTTTACAATGCATAGAATATTTTCTTCATTGTCTTCTTTTCAATTCTGGTACACACATTCATATATGGTATTTTATTCGTTTTAGAGTAGACATTTTAATTTTCTTGGCATATTTACAATTTTATATCACTTAAATGAATTACTACATGAGTTTCTAGAAAAAATAATATGTAAACCTGGTCATAAAAATCTAAAATGTGGCATGAACACATAACCTGAGGGTAGAAGCATGGCATAAAACTTTGATAAGATTTTGCAACTTTTTTGTGGTAAAGTGTTCATAAATGAAACACTTCTCAACTAAGTATCAGCAACATTCAACTACCACTCTCCACTTTACAATATATAGAATATTTTGTCCATTGTCGATGTTTGTTCAACATTCAACTACAACTCTCCGCAGATGCAACTAATTCTATTAGCTCAACCATCTTCCATAGAGTGTCCAACCATCCCAAGCTCTATCATGTCTACGGGAAATAAGGTTAGTCTAGTTGACGACATCGCAAGGCCTGTGTCATGCTCCCTAGTAAAAAGAAATGGTATTTACAATATTTGTACAAGGTAAGTAGCCATAGGCCTTGCAATCCCAAGATGTCAGCTCCATGGTCACAAAATTCCAAAAGATTATTATAGGGTAGAAGTGTCGATAGTCATATAAAGATATGAGGACGACATGCTAAAGATTCCTAGGCCAAAGTTATTGAGACACTTGGATAGGCTATCAAAAATTTCATCCTTTAGCCTTGAAGGGATGTCCAATTGGTTGAGCCACCACCATCATCCACTCATACCCTCCCCCTAACTCAAGAATCATCACATGTTGAAACTATTGCCAACAAACCGTCATCACCACCTCAATCTTCACTAGGTACCGAGTCTCTTCCTTTTGACCTGCCATCACCACCTCCTCATCCTTTTTGTAACCGACCGTCTCCGCCACCGCATCGCCATTAAGGGCTCCACCTTATCCACCTCCTCCTCTTTGAAACCCACTATCTCTGCCACCAGCATCACCAATAAGGAATCCACCTTCTCCACCCCCAAAAGACCTTGAACAAACAAAAAAATCTATACCAAAATTGGTTTCCCCGTTCGATCCAAAGAAGCCAAAATTGCTGGCACAACAAATTTTTATTAGGAATTGCATAGAGTCGCACCTTATGAATTATTGATTTAGGTAATCATGAGTCATCAACAAAAAATTCTGAGATATGTACCATAAAGATCAAAAAGCCACCTGGGAAGGATTACAAAAATGTTCCTAAACAATATGTGCCTGGCAAGCCTCTACTCAACTGAGATGTACTCAAAGAGGTCCTAGGCGGTGTAAAACGGTTGCACGACTGGTACACGAGAGCATCTGCTATTGGCATCAACACGATCAACGTTTGTATAGTAGTAGATGCTTTTGCTAGTGGCCATGAAAAGGCAATTGTTACATTGAAGGACATGAGGTTGATGATGAACCTTAAGGGACTCGACGTATAGCTCATAATGGTGGTTGGATTGTAAGTGTCACTCATACTTACACATATATACATGTGTTATTATTAGCGAGTTGTATTAATTTTCAATATCTAACATGCACGTGAGCCATGTAGAATGCAATATGGGCAGGAGGAGATCCGATATGGGCCGAATCTTTATTCTAATGCCAATAAAAGGGTTGGGTATCTCAACCCAATCAAAATATGCGTGGAAAAACACACATTTAGAATTGGCAAAGTGTCACACCCCGTTTTGGAAGGTAAACTGGTGGTCACTTGTTCTCAAATGCTGTGAATCAAGAACAAGGCAACACAATTGTTAAAGATTAAGGACCTTCATCTTCCGAAGCATTATCTCCACTTGGGCATAATGCTCATCAGACGAAGGTCAAGAAGGACACACCCATTACACCAAAATCATACACTTCCTATGGTTTTTTAACTTCCTAAAGCTTTTATAACAAACCGTAGGAAATAAATAACTTCCGAGAGGCAACTGGTACCTCTAGAAAATAAACATAACTTCCACAGTATTTTATAAAAACTGTCAGAAGTTAAAAAACCTACGACCTCCTCTAGGAAGTTAGGTTTCATCTATTGACCAGCCAAACGAATAGCTAACTTCCTACGGCTGGCTATAGGAAGTTAGCTGCCCAACTAACTTCCTACGGCCTCCTCTAGGACGTTAGGTTTCAGATGTTGACCAGCCAAACCAAAAGATAACTTCCTACGGCTGGCTGGGCAGCTAACTTCCTACGGCCTCCTCTAGGAAGTTAGGTTTCAGCTGTTGACCAGTCAAATGAAAATCTAACTTCCTATGGCTGGCTCTAGGAAGTTATCTATCCAGCTAACTTCCTACGACCTCCTCTAGGAAGTTAGGTTTCAGCTGTTGACCAGTCAAACGAAAATCTAACTTCCTACGGCTGGCTCTTGGAAATTACTTAACTTCCTTGAGTAAATGTACAAACTCTAGGAAGTTACATAACTTCCTACGGATTTACTCTAGGAAGTTATGTTTTTTTAACCTCCCTCAACCTTATCTTTTCTCTCACCTTTGTCAACGTCTCTCTCTCCACGCGTGCCAGTCGCCTCTCCCGCGCCCGCCTCTCCCACGCCCGACCGGCCGCCCCCATGCGCACGGCCGCCTCGGCCCCGACCGCCGCCGCGGATGCCCCCGCCGTGGCCCCGTACCGGACCCGCCCGTCAGCACCCACTGCGTAGCCACCGACCCCGCCGTGGATGTCCCCGACCCAAGCCACCGATCCGCACCCGCTGCGACCGTCAGGTACCATGTTTATACTTTTTTTATTCAATGTGCTAACTTCCGAGAGTTAACTCAAATAATGTCGTAGGTAGTTAGGTTGATTAACTATGCTAAACTCTTGTATGTTATGGCTAAAATTAAGTTTATGTTTGATTAATAATATGGTGGGTGAGGACCGTCGATAATCTTAGTTAGGTTAATTAAGCTTATCGTGAAAATTTATAAATCACGTGTTATTTTATTTTAGCATCAAATATGGTGGGTGTTGGGGGCCTTCGTCTTTCGAAGGTCCTCAAAAACAAGATTTAACAATGTCTTCCAAGTGTAACATATGAACAGGTACCTTCGGACTTGGGTCAAAACCATATACGATGTGATAAGTGTGCCCGAGACGAAGACTGATACTGCTCCGAAGCTACGCGCAAGGGAGCTTCGGTGCAACGGTGGAAAAAGGAACCGACTTAAAGAGGAAAAGGCTATCTAGTCCCCATTAGGTTGTCCATAAGTCAATAGAAAATATGAAGGGCATGAATGTAAATTTACACAGGCTGCGTCCTGTGCCTATAAATAGATGAACAGTACCCCCCGTACTGTTCACGCTGACTTGTATTCATTTGTGCGTCACGCTTGGATTTTTACTTTCTATCAAGCCTAAGGTACAAATGTAATTCAATATTGTTTCTGTTTATCCATGTTAATATAAAGAAGATATATTAACAATGTCATGTGATTATTCATATTGTCTCTTATATTTCATATGCTTCTTCTTTCATTAACACATGATGTGATGATGAAGGTATGTCCTTCATAACCTTTGTCCGAAGATCATTATATCCTAAGGGAAATAATGCTTCGAAGGACGAAGAACCTTTAACCATTAACATTTGTGTTGCCTTGTTCTTAATTCATAGAATTTGAGAACAAGTCCCCAACATTGGCGCCCACCACCGGTGTACTCACTTCCACAACCTTCGGCAAAGCACTGACCATCGTCATGCCACCGAAGAAGATAACAGCGCCAGGGGCTGCTGCACTATAGCCACTGGACACGAACCAGGACACACTCTCTCTCGAGAGGCTCGAAGCCAGAAGAGAAAGGCCACCAGTCCAACTTTCCAGGAGGAGGAGTTGGATCAAGAGATCAGGGACATGGAAATCATCCATCAACAAGTGCAAAGGAAAAAAGAGAAGATGGCTCGGCTGGCCGATCTTCAAAGGAAGATCGATGAAGCTACCGAGGAAGTGCGTCAACTTGCTCAAGATGACCAAGACTGAAGGCCCCAACACAGGGAGCTTCGTCAAGAGGGCCTATTCAACGAAGATGGATGATATGATGATTTTATTCATGATACCTTTACTTTTGATGATGCTTCTCCCTTGGCAGCAGAACTACAGGCTACCTGGCCCCCATCATATAAGCCACCTCAGCTCCCCATGTATGATGGGCACTCAGATCCAAAGAAGTTCTGATGAGCTACGAAGCAACTATATCTTCGTACGGGGGCAATACCGCAGTCATGGCGAAGTCCTTCGTCATGGCAGTCCGGAACGTAGCCTAGACATGGTATTCTTCTCTTCGGCCATGGACAATCACGTCGTGGCAGAAGCTCAAGGATATGCTGGTTACCAGTTTCCAGGGCTTTCAAACGAAGCCAGTCATAGCTCAGGCCCTGTTCCAGTGCACGCAAGACCATGAGGAATACCTTCAGGCGTATGTCCGAAGGTTCTTGCGACTGAGGGCACAAGCACCCACAGTGCCCAATGAAATTGTCATTGAGGCCATGATCAAGGGTCTTCGGCCAGGACCCATGGCTCAATACTTCGCCAGAAAGCCCCCACAGACTCTAGAGAAGCTGCTTCAGAAGATGGATGAGTACATCTGGGCTGACAACGACTTCCGCCAAAGAAGGGAGGAAGCTTACAGATTCTCTGAGATGACCAGGGGCTTCAGAGGAAGAATCCACCCAAGGCATGTCAGGTCGATCCACAACTCCAGTCAGAACGACGACAAAGGAAGTCAACCTCAGAGGTCACAATACACCTCACAATCTTTGGGGCAACAACAAAGCTCTTTTAGGCCGCCAGCTCCAAGGGGCAGAGGCGCCAGGGGCTTCGGAGGATGATATGGGGATCAGCCTAGGAAGATCTATTGCTTATTCTGTGGTGAGGACAAGGGCCATACTACAAGAATGTGCCAAATCACCATCCAGAAACAAAAGGAGATCGCAGAAGCTGAAGCTCGGCAGAATCAGCCGAAGCAGGTCTTGCACACTGCTTCATGCCACTCTCCCTACATACCAGAATATGTGGGCAATCATCATGCAACTTGTGTTGCTTCGGCTAGCCATTCACAGGCTTCCTGGCCACAGCTACCACCCCCACCACCACTACAACTAACCTATTCCCGAAGTCAGCAGCCAGAAGGGCGCCAGCACTCCCAACAGCAACGTGAATACAGGGAGGAATCTGAAGCTCGCACAGTCAACAGTACTGTGCCAGAATCAAAGCACATTTATTGAGCGATATCCTACCTCTAAAATACTTTTATGTTTTATGTCATTTTGTTTTTCAATAAGGAACAAGCAATGTAAATTTAGTTTTAAATTCTTGTAATGATTTTGTTTCTATTGAGATGGAATATATCTTCTTCACAGACTTACGTAGCTCAAAAATCGCCGAAGCTACCAAAAAGTCGTTCCTAAGGGAGCACAACGTAAGTTTTGCCAAAGCTACAACAAAGTCGTTCCTAAGGGAGCGCAGTGTATGTTTTCTGCTCGAAAGTCGTTCCAAAAGGAATGCAGAGCCAAATACCGCCGAAATATAAGGCGAAGAAGTTCAAAAGACGTTCCTAAGGGGATGCAGAACTTATACCACCGAAATAGAAGGCGAAGAAGTTCAAAAGACGTTCCTAAGGGGATGCAAAACTTACACCTAAAAATAAATGGTGAAGCCGAAAAATAAACGGCAAAAAGATTCCAATCGTTCCTAAGGGGACGTAGAGATTGCGTGTTTCAGTGTGGGCGCGTGAGTGTGGGTCTTCGGTATTAGCATCATTTTTTGCATCATATCATCACATCATCCCGCATAGCATCACATCATACATCATATCACACCAATGACATGAATTGAATACGAAGTCGATCTTCGGAGAATGCTTTGAAAAAATAAAAATGTGCTAAGGCACAAAGTAAGCTGAGAAATATAGTTTCATCAGCTCTGTTGCAAAAGAGGGGATCCTTTGTTTATGAAGCATGGATATATTTATGAAGCATGGATACTTTCACGAAGCATGGATCTTTTTCTTTACGAAGCATGAAAAGAAGGGAAGGTGTTTTTTCGCCGAAGGCTCAAAAACGGTATGTATGTAAAAGTTTCATGCATCGCAAAGAAGTGAATTACAAATAATTTACATATTAGATTCAAAGAAATACACATCAAATATTACAGTCTTGTTACAACAAAGCTAAATTGATCATCTAAAAATGTTTTTACAATAAGTACTAGTCTTCTTTCAGGATCTTCTCCGCAACTTCATTTAGTAATTTGTTGACGACTTTGTCAATAATAGATTCAGCCATATTAATGATCTCCAGTGCTTCCTTCGTTTCTGGATCGGCCAAGGGATCGAACGGTTCCGGTGGCGGAGATAATTCAGCTACAGTGGAAAATTCAATCAGTCTGAAGCCACAAAAACAAATTCCGAAGCTGAACATCAAAATATAGTACCTATATGTTTTTTGTGCTCTGCAGCTTCTTCAGCTCGCCTTGCTTCTGCTCGAGCGTCATGGATGTCCTTTTCACTTTTCTTCATAATTTCATGAGCCATCTATCTGCCACCATTCACTCAGACATCATTATAGAATTTTCCGCCCATCAAGGTTGCTTCAGCTGAAGGATCCTTCGTGACATCTGCGGAGAAGGCAGCTTCAGCATGGGCCATGATCTTGATGTGATCGCATCCCGCATTCTCTAAAATAGCTGAAATCCCCCGTGCACCGGAAAATGCATAGACATCCCCGCGATCACTTAAGATTTCTTCGAAACTCTCGGCCTCCCCACTTATCCATTCGATAACACCTTCAGGGTCGCCTCGTATGAAGTTCTCTTCGGTAGAATAGGCGCCCAAGTTGGCGAAGCTAGCTTTTATTTTTTCCACGCAGCCCAAGGATTTTTCAAAGCATCTTTCCTTGGACGCGCGAAGTTCTTCAACAGTTTTCTCTAAATGGTTTTTCCAATATTCACTATCTCTCGATTAGCTTCTGCGAGTGCACATTTTCTTTGGCTTCTGCCAACTGTTTCCAAAGGTCTTCAACTTCATTCTTTTGGATTTCGGCTTGAGCCTTGTAACTAGCTTCATCTTCTTTCACTTTGTTTACCAATGAAATCAAGATTTTGTCTTTTTCAAGACCTTCGTTCCTTAATTCGATTACCTCTGAACGAAGGTTGTTCAGAGCCATCGTATATCCTTCATCTTCAATGTTTTTCTGTGCCCTAAGGGCATTACTGAGAATCAGGACCTGCAAGTGGAGGAAAGAATAAGTATGACAAATAAAATACCCCATTTTTAAATTCAAACGTAACTCTTATACCTTTATGCTATCATACGCGAAGCTGTCAGCAAGCTCATCCTTCGATAAGATTGAAAGGCCATCTTCCAGCTTCGGGAATCCGATGCTTCTACCTATCTCCCGGCAAACGGATATTTCTTTATTATCCGATAGATAGAACAAAAAATCTTCTTCCCCACTGCCATTAAATACTAATGCCCCCTTCGGGTATTTCAATTTTTGGGCATAGTGTCGTGCTTCTAGCTTTTCTTCTTGAGAAAGTCCCTTTCCCGAAGCATGACGAATGATGTAATCAGTGCTTTCTTTTGAAGCTTCGGGAGCAGGAGTTTCAACCTTTTCAGACGCAATTTGCTCTGTCACCTTTTCTTCAACTACGGCTGGCTCTGTCTCAGTGGGCACTGAAGGCCCAGCTTTAGTTTCAGCCTGAATTGTTGTAGCTTCGACTTCTGCCTGCTTCGTTTCAGCTTCGGGTTGTGCCTTGGAAGCTTCAACAATTTTTCTTGTAGAAGCAGGACTCAAGGTTTTTGCTATTTCTAACACAACATCTAGCACATTTACCATCCTTCTTCTCTTAGGAGTTGTGGCAGAACTCTTTTGTGCCTTCGGCACTGTTGCCTCTGCTGAAGGGCTCAAAATCTCTGGCATTTTTGTTATTTCTTCAATTTTTGACCCCTCAGCCTTATCAGCCGTCGTCTCAACTAGCTTAACTGAAAGTAACTTCGGTATTACGGCCGACTATCCAGTGCTCTGCGCAGGCGGAATAGTTTCTTTTGTTTTGGCAGCCGAAGAGGCCCCTCCGCCAAATTCAGGAATCACGGCTGGTTCAATGTAACGTGGCCGGTGAGTCAGAACCTTCATCTTTTTGCCCTTTGGCTCAGCTGTGATGGCCGAAGCGGCAACCTTTCCAGAAGCAGCAATTTTTCTTTTTACCCCCCTGTCCCCGCTGCGGGTAGCGATAGTCGGGGTATACGAAGCCGATGGCGTCAAAAACTATGTTCAGCCTTTTCTTTCCCCGACCTCCGAAGGCTGCGGACAAAGCATTATCTTCCGCTTTGGAATACGCCCCAAGTAACTCGTCGCTAGTAGCTTCAATGCACTTCCGCCAATCATCATTTGGTTCATCAAACTTATCCCCAAACCTGAATGTATACTTCAGCCGGACCAAACCGCCTTCACTAGAATTAGTGATGGTCTCCTTCGGCATATCCCAGTTTTCCACAAGCGGCCATATTCTGAATGCTATATGTTCTTGAATTAAATCTCTTGTGCCAATGAAGGAGCAAACAGTACTGAAAAGGCCTTCTGACACGCTTCGGTGGCGTCATCAATTTCAACCTTCGGCCTTCGGAGGCCGAAGCGAGACCAGATGGGACACATAATGATTTCTTTTATGTCTTCCCTCGTCTTTAGATCATTCTTCACATAAAACCACTCTTCCATCCAGGCCCTGGGCCATCTTTTCCGAAATGTTGGCACTGAGTGGCTTGCGTTAGGGCAAGCGATAAATCCATAACAACCAAAGTTGTTGTGGTACAGTTCTTTACCCATGGCCTTCGTCTCATATAGAAGTTCGTGCATACTACAGAAGCACTTCGCGCTTGGCTCTAGCCCTTGTCTCCTTACTGCCCAGACAAAAATCCCCATTCTTATTATGGCTTCGAGGGTAATCTGATGAAGGAAAATTTGGTAGGTCTTCAGCACTTCAACTACAAACTTGCTCAAAGGGAACCGAAGCCCAGCCTTGAAAAAGCTTCGGTAAATTACAACTTCGTTTTCTTCAGGGGCAGGGACGTTGTTGTCTCCACCGGCCCTCACAATAGACATATCCCGAAAGTACCTTCCTCTCATGTTCTCAAGATGACTCTGTTTGATGGTCGGTTTTCCGAAGATTGAATGACTTGGCCTCCAGGGCCGATCCTCAGAATCTTCGTCCCCACTTTTCACATCATAGCTATCGCTATCACCAGTATCTTCATATAAGCCTTCCAGTATCTCTTTAGTAATTTTCTCTGTGTTTGTTTTTGCCATCGACTCAACAAATCCAGCAATATAAGGATCCACAGCCTTCTTAACCTCAAATAGCTTCGCCTCTTCAGTCAGCTTCGTCTCCGCAACAACCTTCTTTTCCAGAGACATTTTTTCTCCAGACATGGTGAAAACACGTCTTTTGAACCGAAGCTCAGAGAGCTTGAAAATCTAAGCAAGCGTTAGTGAGCAAGAGCTATAAAATTGAGAAAATAATGCAAATGGCACAAGCAGCGTATCAAATGTAGCTGGTGTAAGTTCCTATTTATATGTCCAGCGCGCTGAAAATTGGAGGGCCCCGTCTGTCATTGATTGTTGCTATTCTAGCAAAGGGAAGGTGTTTTTTCAGACCTTCGACTTAAGGCCTTCGTTTATGTCACAGTCTGAATTTGTTATCTTAACAAATTAATACTGCGAGGGGCTACTGTTGGGGGCCTTTGTCTTCCGAAGGTCCTCAAAAACATGATTTAATAATGTCTTCCAAGTGTAACATATGAACAGGTACCTTCAGACTTGGGTCAAAACCATATACGATGTGATAAGTGTGACCGAGACGAAGACTGATACTGCTCCGAAGCTACACGCAAGGGAGCTTGAGCGCAACGGTGGAAAAAGGAACCGACTTAAAGAGGAAAGGCTATCTAGTCCTCATTGGGTTGTCCATAAGTCAATAGAAAATATAAAGGGCATGAATGTAAATTTACACAGGTTGCGCTCTGTGCCTATAAATAGATGAACAGTACCCCCGTACTGTTCACGCTAACTTGTATTCATTTGTGTGTCGCGCTTGGATTTTTACTTTCTGTCAAGCCGAAGGTACAAATGTAATTCAATATTGTTTCTGTTTATCCATGTTAATATAAAGAAGATATATTAATAATGTCATGTGATTATTCATATTGTCTCTTATATTTCATATGCTTCTTCTTTCATTACCACATGCTGTGATGATGAAGGTATGTCCTTCATAACCTTTGTCCGAAGATCATTATATCCTAAGGGAAATAATGCTTCGAAGGACGAAGAACCTTTAACCATTAACATTTGTGTTGCCTTGTTCTTAATTCATAGAATTTGAGAACAAGTCCCCAACATTGGGTGAAGACCGTCGATGGATGTATGAAGGTTGGCGTATGAATCATCCCTCGACGGAGTGGATAAGAAAGATAGAGAATTTTATTGATCGTGCTTTTGCTTTGTCAAGAGGCACGGATGTGCGATGTCCATGTAGTATGTGTCGGGTTTGTAGATGCCAAGACAAGAGAACTCTGTCGGGGCTCCTTTGCAAATATGGCTACATGCCTAACTATGAAGTCTGGGTGTATCACAGCGAGGAGTTTCCCCGTGAAAATGTGTTTGAAGCCCACAACAATGATGACGTGGAATATGATAGAATGGAAGAGATGCTTCAAAATTTAAGGGAGGATCCTGATTTTGTGTTTCCACCACATAGTAAGGAGCTACCTCCAGATGTTAAAAAGTTCTTCGACCTCCTTAAGGCTGCAGAAGAACCATTGCATGAACACACAAAAGTTTCCATCCTCGCTTTGTGACTCGACTTATGGCAATTGTTGGGGACTTGTTCTCAAATGCTATGAGTTAAGAACAAGGCAACACAGAGAATGTTAAACGATAAAGTCCTTCGTCCTTTGAGGCATTATTTCCCTTAGGATATAACGATCTCCGGACGAAGGTTATGAAGGACGAACCTTCATCATCACAGTATATATTAATGAAAGACGAAGCATATGAAACATAAAAGATAGCATGAATAATCATATAACATCATTCATTTAACTTTATTATATCATCATAGAGAAATAGAGACAATATCGAATTATAAATGTACCTTCGGCTTGGAAGGAGATGAAAATACAAGTGTGACGCAAAAGCAAATGCCAAGTCAACGTGAACAGTACGGGGGTACTGTTCACCTATTTATAGGCACGGGGTACAACCCATACAAAATTACATACATGCCCTTTACATTTGGTGATAATTCTATAGCACTCTATCGAGGTCTAAATGGCCTTTTCATCTTTAAGTCGGTTCCCTTTTCTGCGAACATGCCGAAGCTTTCCTGCTTCACAGCTTCGGCGCTGTGCCAACCTTTGTAGCTTTTCCCTTTCTGATA
The DNA here is from genome assembly GCF_902167145.1 of Zea mays. Lineage (NCBI taxonomy): Eukaryota > Viridiplantae > Streptophyta > Magnoliopsida > Poales > Poaceae > Zea > Zea mays. Next base: position 239,408,127 of record NC_050099.1, on the reverse strand, counting down.
CGAGTCCGAAGATACCTGCTCACACATTTTAAGCCGCTTCTCCCTTGAAGACCTTCGGCGACGAAGCATAGACCCAACAGTAGCCCCTTTCGCGGTGCTAGATCGTTTTTCGTAACGAGCTTGATCCGTGAAAAAAGTCTCTTAAGCTTCGGGGAGCCGAAGGTCCAAAAAACACCTTCCCTGAGCTCGTTGCCGAGAAACGATTTAATTTCCCAGCACGCAGCGGTCCCACCTTGCAGAGTTTACTGTTTGTCCCTGCGGCCCACCGCGCAGCGAGCGCAAGCGGGTGTGCGCCTGGTGTAAAAACTCTGGCGCTTCGCCTTCTTACCTGCAGCACTATATAAACAGACGAGTAGGTGTGAAGTTACCACAGCATTCATTGCTATTTGCACTGTTTCCCTGCCAAAATTTTTAACCATCGCCGAAGCTTGTCTGTTAGAAACGAACGAAGCTCCAGTTTGAAACCTGCTTCGGAGGAAGGAAATTTTAAAGTTTCACAAGTTCATAATTGAATGGCCAGAGTCCGCTCTACCGCCAGGGTTGAGCGCGAGGGGGAAGAAACTGAAGCTTCGGAGACGCTTCCCATCTCCGAAGCCATGCAACGATCGGGTCTAGTGACTTCAGAAAAGATCCCTCATGATGATGCAAAACAAGCAGAACAAGCAATCGCTGAAGCAGAGGAAGAAGATATTGAGGGAACTGATTCCGAAGATGATTACCGCATCGCTATGCCAAGCAAGCCGAGCCACTTGGACTTCGGGAAATCTACTGTTTCGAAGGCTGATTTGTCCAAGATGGTAAAAGCGGGCTTTTTTACTGAAAATCAGAAGAAGTTGTTGCGCTTCGGCGGAGAAGAGACTACCCCGAAGCCAGAGAAGGATGAGATTGTTATTTTTAAAAGTTTTCTAAAGGCTGGATTAAGGTTCCCCCTACATGGGATTATTGGAGAGGTACTGAAGAGGTTCGGTATCTATTTTCATCAGCTGACCCCTAACGCTATCGTTAGGCTTATTGTTTATATCTGGGCGCTCCGAAGCCAAGCAGTGGAACCATTTGCAGACAGCTTCTGCCGGGTTCACGAGCTACATTATCAAACAAAGGCTAGAAAAGATGGATTACACGATAATTTTGGTTGCTATAACTTTGCCTATCGGAAAACTACAAAGTTCCATGTAATTAGCTACCGAAGCAAGTGGGCAGCAGGCTGGAAATCAGAGTGGTTCTATGTCAAGGTTGATGACGACAAGGAAAAGCTTGTACAAAGCCCGCTGGAATTAATCTTCGGAGAAACCCGACCTCGCTGCAATATGACACCCGAAGGTCCAACACAACAAGCAATGAGTGAATTCAGAATTATTGCAGAGCATATCAGCACAAGGGACCTGGTTCAAGAGTTTTTAGCATTCAAAGTTTTTCCTAGTTTGAGAGAATGGGAAATGCCGAAGCTACAGGGGGAAAAGAAAGAAGGTGAACTCGTACGTTTACCTTACTATTTCAAGTTTAAAAAGTACTTTAAAGCACCTTGCCAAGAGTGGCTAGATACGATTGAAGCAATGTGTAATGAAATACTTGGCAATTATTCCAAAAAAGAAGATCAATTGATGACCGCAGCCTTCGGCACTCGTCCGAAATGGAGGCTAAATCGAGTGTTGGACGCCTTGGGTTTCGAATACCCAGACTACGAAAATCTGAACAAAGGTGCCGGAGGCCAAAAAAGGAAAAGGGTAACTGAAGCCTTAGATGAAGGTGAAAAAGAGCCAGTAACGAAGAAATTTCCGAAGAAAAGGAAAGCTTCTTCTCCGAAGCAACAAATATCCGAAGCAGAAGAACCTCCCGCATCACCTTCTGCTGCTGTTGTTGAGGAAATTCTGAAGGTAATGACTGAATCCTTACCTGCGAAGCTAAGTCCACTGGGTCCTCAACTGACAAAGTTTTTTCAGAAGGACAAGGAGCCTGAGAAATCGAAGAAAAAGGCAAGGAAACAAAGAATCATTACCGTGACAGAGGTAATTGACAAAACGCCGCCAAGAGCTTCGGCCCAAAAAACACGAGCAGCTGCAGAGGGGGCAGATATTGAAATTGCACCTTCGGAGGTCGCAGCCGCCGAAGTTACCTCAGCTGAAGATTTGAATTTAGAGAGCACAATTGAACATATTGACCAAATGCTGCTAGACATGGCTGCAGAAGAAGCTGCCACTGCTGCCGAAGAGACTGTGACCGCAGCATCAAAGAAAGGAAAAGAAATTGCTGATGAAGCTTCAGAAAACGAAGTCTTCGCGTTCCAAAACTTAGTTGGAGAACATCTAACAAAAGCTGAAATGGAAGAGCTTAAAGAGTATGCCCAATCCTGTGGATACAAACCTGGGGCACTCCTCTTCGGAGGCGTTGATGACGAGAAATTAGAGTGTATTCGGGACCAAACAGGGGCCAAAGTTATCAGTACTCTGTCCAAGAGTATTGGATTCCCGAAGCTAGAAACAGACATCAGCCGCTACCGACGACAACATGTCGTTGGTAGTTTATTTTACTCCAACTTCAAGGTGAATGACTTGTCCCTTAACCTTTATTGCTTCTAATAAAAACATGTCTGACGAAGGTTGTGTTTGTGTAGAGTATGTTATTGAGCAAAGCCTTGCAAATGCAGCAAGATCTTGAAGATAAAAAGCATGAAATTATAATCGGAAATTTGGAAAACAAAATAAAGGAGCAATCAGATGCTATTGAGAAAAAGAACTTTGAGCTCCAGGCAGCCGAAGGCTTACTGGCGGAAGCTGAAGCAAAAATATCATAACTGAACTCGAAGCTTCTCCGCCAGTCTGAGCAGTTCGAACGAGAAAAACAAGATCTCAATGCAAAACTTGAAGCCGAAGCTCAGCAAAATTCGGACTTAAGAAAACTACTGACAAATCTTCAAGAAAAATGCCTGGAATTTAGCAACAAGTGCATTCAACGACTAAGAAAATTTTTTTACTCGGTTGGAGCTAGCAGCGAAAAATTTACCCCCTCAGCTGAAGATCTACCAAAAACCTTCGAACACATTGAGGGGGAGATTGACGAGCTCGACGAAGTCATAGCTGGGCATGGTGACTTCTGTGCCTGGGTGGCTTCTCGAGGGACTGCTGCAGCCTTCATGAAGGCTGGCTGTGATCATGGGAAAATTGTCAATAGGCCAAATTTTACTTTGTCACCATCAATCTTGGATGACATCCCTGATCTCGCCCGAAGCATCTCGAATCGATTTGTAAAAATGATATGGACAAAAGGTGGTCGAGAGAAAGCTGGAGACGAAGCTCGTAGCCACCTCGATCCAGTAAGAAATCATACCTTGTGCTTACCTTTTCCTGTAAACTTGATTCTGACTTCCAACGTCCTTATTCATGTAGGATGACGAAGCCGAAGCTGATGATCAAAAATAACGCCGAAGCCGAAGCTCCTTGGAGATTTAGATAGTAGACTGCAGACAGTACTTGAAAAACTTTTGAGATAACTTTTGTAAATGTAAACAAAAACTTGTTTTTAATGTATGCTGTTCATACCTTGTAATATATCCTCAACCTTTCACTGATGTATGAGAAATGCTTTGATGTGGACGAAATTTCCTTTTTTGAGCCGAAGGCGAAAAAACACCTTCCCTTCTTTTCGTACGCAACGAAGCATAGAAAACAACATTTTTCTTTTTCCCGAAGCTCTACTTCATAGAAAACAACATTTTCCCTTCTTCTTTGTGCACGAAGCTCTTTTTTCCCTTTCTTTTTCCTCTTCTTGCCGAAGCAACCATTTTATGCGATGAAGATGATTATCCTACATATGCCTAGATGAATGTTTATGAATGCAAATGTTATGATGTAATGTGATGTGCAAATGAATGGCCAAACACGTATCCGAAGCCATATTCATAGCCATTATTTTCTTAAAAACAATCACACCTTAGCTCTGCATTCCCTTAGGAACGACTTTGGAGCTTCTTCGCCTTTACTTTTGGCGGAATCAGCGTTGACTTTTCGCTATAAGCTCTGCATTCCCTTAGGAACGTCTTTGGAGCTTCTTCGCCTTTACTTTTGGCGGGATCAGCGTTGACTTTTCGCTGTAAGCTCTGCATTCCCTTAGGAACGTCTTTGGAGCTTCTTCGCCTTTACTTTTTGGCACTCGATGGTGCATTCTCAGCTTTTACATTTACATTCTTTGGGGGATTTTGCTCTTATAGAACTAAAAAAGAAAATTACATGTGATGGCCCCATTAAAAACCTTTCTCCCCCTTCGGAAAGGAAAAGGGTGCCATGAAAGAAGAACTAAAAAATATGAAAAATTACATCGAATTATACATAATATCGCCGAAGCTCATCCGCATTCCAAGATCTAGGAATGTCATTGCCGTCCATATCTTTCAATCTGTATGAACCGGGTCTTGACGAAGATGCTACTAAGAAAGGCCCGTCCCATTTCAACTGCAATTTGCCCACTGTTTCCGAGTTGGCCACCCTCCGAAGCACCAAGTGCCCTGGCCCAATATTTTTTAGCCGAACCTTTCTATCCCGCCATTTAACTGTTTCAGCTTGATATTTATTGATATTCTCCACGGCTTGCAGTCTGATCCCTTCTAAAACATCTTTTTCTATAGAATAAGCAGCTTCGGAATCTGATTCTGCCGAAGCTACTATCCTTATTGATCCGGTTTTAGCTTCCTCTGGAGTTATTGCTTCGTCACCGAATAACAACTTGAATGGAGTGAAGCCCGTAGACCTTGATGTTGTCGTGTTGTGGCTCCACACCACTTTGATTAACTGATCTGGCCATTTTCCTCTGGGTTGATTGAAGATTAACTTCATTATTCCTGTCATTATAATGCCGTTGGCTCTTTCAACGAGTCCATTTGACTCCGGGTGCCTAACTGATGCAAAATGGATCTTCGTACCAATTTGGTCACAGAAATCCCTGAAAGCTTCGGAGTCAAACTGTGTTCCATTGTCCACAGTGATAGCCTTTGGCACCCCGAAACGACAAACAATATTTTGCCAGAAAAACTTTTGGACGGTAGCCGAAGTTATTGTGGCTAAAGGCTTCGCCTCAATCCATTTAGAAAAATACTCCACAGCTACTACAACATACCTCAGGTTCCCTTGGGCCGGTGGTAACGGACCTAACAAGTCAAGGCCCCACCTTTGCAATGGCCAAGTGGGTTGTATGAGCTGTGTTAAGGACGAAGGTTGTTTTTGATCTCTTGCACATTTCTGACAACCTTCGCACTTTTGAACCAATTCTGCTGCATCCGAAGCTGCCTTCGGCCAGTAAAACCCTTGACGGAAAACTTTTCCAAGTAACGGCCTAGATCCGATGTGAGATCCACACAGGCCTGCATGTATTTCTTTCATTAACTCTATACCTTCGGTTCTGGATAAACATTTGAGCAGCGGAGCACAAACTCCATGTTTGTACAACTCCCCTTCTATCATGACATATGGACGAGCTCTTGCCTCTATCCTCTTGTTATAAGCTTCGTCATCTGAAAGGAATTTACCCTGAAGGTAAGAGATGATCTCGGTTCTCCAATCTTCGCTAAAAACAGGAGATATGTTAAGGACTGCTCTTTCAAGAAGTTCCACCGAAGGTGCTTTTATTGTTTCGAAGAACACATCCGAAGGTAAGGGCAGCCCCTGTGCTGCTGACTTAGCTAGCAAATCAGCATGTTCATTTTGTCCTCTAGGGATATTTTTGACAGAAAACCCTTCGAAGGAAGCTTCGACTCTTCGAACCATATCCAGATATTTTTCAAGCTTCGGATCCTTAGCCTTACAACTTTTGTCAATATGACCCGAAACAACCTGGGAATCTGTTTTAAGTATGGCCCTTCTGATTCCCATTGCTTTTAACTTCCGAAGACCTAGAACCAATGCTTCGTACTCAGCAATGTTATTTGTGCAATTAAAATCAAGCTTTGCCGCATAACAAATTTTGACTTTGGAAGGTGAAACCAACACAGCAGCCGCTCCTGCTCCGAAGGTTCCCCAAGATCCATCACAAAACACTGTCCAGGCTTCGTTGTCTTTATTCGTTTCCTCCTCCTGAGCCCCTGGCGTCCAATCAGCAATAAAGTCTGCCAGCGCCTGTGACTGAATCGAAGATCTATGAACATATTCAATACAAAATTCATTGAGTTCTGCAGCCCATTTTCCAATCCTTCCAGTAGCTTCTCGATTCCTCATAATATCCTTCAGAGGTTGTGATGAAGGAACAATTATGTTGTAAGCTTGGAAATAGTGCCGAAGCTTCCTGGAGGCCATCAAGACAGCATACAATACCTTCTCCAGCTCTGTATAATTTTTCTTTGACAAACTAAGAACCTCGGATACAAAATATATTGGGGCCTGCCTCTTGACTTGACCATCAAGCTTCTCCTGGACAAGCGCTGCACTTACCGCTGAGTGCGAAGCTGCCACATATAATAACAAAGGAGCCCCTGGCATTGGTGGAGTCAATGTTGTTAGATCTATTAAATACTGTTTTAGCTCTTCAAAGGCCTTCTGTTGGATTGGTCCCCATTGAAAGACTTCGGCTGACTTCAGCACTTCGAAGAATGGTAAGTTTCTCTCTGCTGATCTAGATATGAATCTATTGAGAGATGCCAATCTTCCTGTCAATCTTTGAGCCCCCTTTTTTGTAGTTGGTGACTCCATCCGAAGTATAGCTTCAATTTTACTTGGATTGGCTTCAATCCCCTTTGTTGAAACCAAGCATCCAAGAAATTTCCCCTTCTTCACTCCGAAGACGCATTTTTCTGGATTTAACTTCAAGCCAGCTTGCCTGAAACTGGCGAAGGTCTCCTGCAGATCAGCAATATGATTCTCCTGCTTCGTGCTTTTGACAATGATGTCATCAACATAAGTTAGCACGTTTCTGCCTATTTGAGATTGGAGAACCTTCGCAGTCATTCGGCTGAAACTTCCTCCAGCGTTTTTGAGCCCCTCAGGCATCCGAAGATAGCAATATGTGCCACTTGGAGTTATGAAGCTAGTTTTCGGCTCATCTTCCTTCTTCATCCAAATTTGGTGATAGCCTGAATAGCAGTCTAACAGACTCATGAGCTCTGACGAAGCTGCTGCATCAACTAAAGAGTCTATCCTTAGTAGTGGGAATTCATCCTTCGGACAAGCCTTGTTAAGATCTGTAAAATCGATGCACATTCGCCACTTGCCATTGGCCTTTTTTACCATAACAGTGTTAGCCAGCCATTCTGGGTACTTCACTTCTCTGATAACTCCTGCACTGAGGAGTCTTTTGACTTCGTTGCGAGCACCTTCAGCCTTATCATCTGACATTTTCCGAAGCCTTTGCTTTCTGGGTCTGAAGGATGGATCGATATTGAGTGAGTGCTCGATAACATCTCTATTAACTCCGCAGAGATCATTGGCTGACCATGCAAAAACATCCTTGTTATTGAACAAAAACCTTATCAAGGTTTTCTCCTGCTCTTCGGATAACTGAGAGCCTAACAGCACCTTCTGCTCTGCTATGTCCTCACATAAGAGCATAGGCTTCGGCTGGTCTGCTGAAGCTGCTTTCTCCCTTCTGAATTTGTACTGTTCACAAGCTTCAGCTCCATCGATGTTATGGATTGCTTTTGAGTCAGTCCAATTACCTTCGGCTCTTCTTGCAGCTTCCTGACTTCCATGGATAGCGATGGGTCCCTGATCCGAAGGTATCTTCATGCAAAGATAGGCAGGATGAAGGATTGCTTCGAAGGCATTGAGAGTACCACGACCAATAATTGCATTGTAAGGGTATTCCATGTCGACAATGTCAAACACAACTTGCTCAGTTCTAGTGTTGTTGATGAACCCGAAGGTCACTGACATGGTGATCTTGCCCAATGCTACAATCTGTCTTCCTCCGAAGCCACAGAGAGGATGTGTAGCATCATGAATCTTATCTTCTGGCTCTTGCATTTGTCTGAAGGCCTTAGCAAATATGATGTCAGCTGCACTGCCTGTGTCAACCAAGACATTGTGGACCAGAAATCCTTTGATAACACAAGAGATAACCATGGCATCGTTGTGTGGGTAATCTTTGAGCTGAAGGTCCTCTTGGGAGAAGGTAATAGGAATGTGAGACCATCTTGACTTGATGAAGGGTCCTTGCACCCCAACATGCTGTACCCTTCTCTGTGCTTCCTTCTTCTGTTTCTTGTTAGCTGGCTCTGAGGACGAGCCACCTGTGATCGGGAGCACCAGCTTCGGGTCCGAAGCAGCTCCAGCTTGGTCGTTGAACGAAGCCATCAGCTCAAAAAGTGGAAGTGAGTTCACCGGAGGTGGGCGCCAATGTTGGGGACTTGTTCTCAAATGCTATGAGTTAAGAACAAGGCAACACAGAGAATGTTAAACGATAAAGTCCTTCGTCCTTTGAGGCATTATTTCCCTTAGGATATAACGATCTCCGGACGAAGGTTATGAAGGACGAACCTTCATCATCACAGTATATATTAATGAAAGACGAAGCATATGAAACATAAAAGATAGCATGAATAATCATATAACATCATTCATTTAACTTTATTATATCATCATAGAGAAATAGAGACAATATCGAATTATAAATGTACCTTCGGCTTGGAAGGAGATGAAAATACAAGTGTGACGCAAAAGCAAATGCCAAGTCAACGTGAACAGTACGGGGGTACTGTTCACCTATTTATAGGCACGGGGTACAACCCATACAAAATTACATACATGCCCTTTACATTTGGTGATAATTCTATAGCACTCTATCGAGGTCTAAATGGCCTTTTCATCTTTAAGTCGGTTCCCTTTTCTGCGAACATGCCGAAGCTTTCCTGCTTCACAGCTTCGGCGCTGTGCCAACCTTTGTAGCTTTTCCCTTTCTGATACGAGTCCGAAGATACCTGCTCACACATTTTAAGCCGCTTCTCCCTTGAAGACCTTCGGCGACGAAGCATAGACCCAACAGCAATTAAGTCTAAGTTCGTGTTCTCGAACAATTGTTACAACGAGCTCTTGATCTTAATCAGCGAAGTGTTTCCACCAATCACAAGATGCCGAAAGACGTGTATCAATGCAGGAAATTACTCTTTGGTGTAGGTATGGACTATCAAAAAATCGAAGTTTGTCTAGATAATTGTATGCTTTTCTGGAAGGATCATGACAATGATAAGAAGTGTCAGTGTGGCAAGTCGAGATATGTAGAGGTAAAAAACAATGATGGTGAAATGGTCACATCAACGATAGCTCAAAGGAAACTTCGTTACATGCCTCTTGCGCCTCGTCTTAAGCGTTTGTTTCTTTCGAGAAACACAGCTAGGAACATGAGATGGCACAAAGAACATGAACGAGAGGACACTCATGTGATGACACACCCATCTGACAGTGATGCATGGAAGGCTCTAGATGACTTTGATCCAGAATTTGCTAGTGAAGCGAGAAATATTCGAATTGGGTTGGCAATAGATGGGTTTACGCCTTTCAATACAAATGCGGCATCATATTCTTGTTGGCATGTATTTGTTATTCCATACAACCTTCCACCTCATCTATGCATGAAATATGATTTCATGTTTCTTTCCCTAATTATTCCTGGACCAGACCATCCTGGGAAAGGGCTGAATGTGATGATGCAACCCTTGATCGATGATCTCAAAAAGTTATGGGAAGGTGTTGAAGCATACGATTGCTACAAAAAGGAGAGATTCACACTCCGAGTTGCGTATTTGTGGTCCATTCATGATTTCATGGCATATAGTTTATTTGCTGGATGGAGCTGCCATGGAATTCTAACATGTCCAATATGTGGCAAGGATACAGATTGTTTCTGCCTTGAGTTTGGGGGGAAGATCTGTTACTTTGATTGCCACAGATGCTTCTTACCCCAAACTCACACGTATAGGTTCGAGGTTAACACCTTTAAGAAGGTCACTATCGTGACAAAGGGACCGCTCAGGCGTCTGAGCGGACTTGAGATTGAGGCTATGCTTAATAATTTGAAAGAGAAAGAAAGTGGTGATGGATACATCGGGTTTGGAACTGAGCATAACTAGACCCATAAATGTGGTTTATGGCAACTCCCATATGTTAAGACATTGATTCTGATGCATAACATTGACGTTATGCATCAGGAACGTAATGTTGGTGAAAGCATTCTAAGTACTTGCATGAATCTGGGCGACAAAACAAAAGACAATATAAAGGCTAGAAAAGACTTAGCAAAACTTTGTAACCGACCAACCCAGGAACTCGACGAAAATGGAAAAAAGCCACATGCTCGATTTTGTCTAAAACCTAAACAGAAGAAAGAAGTAATGGAATGGTTGAAAAATTTGAAATTCCCAAATGGTTATGCGGCAGGGTTTAGGAGAGCTGTGAACTTGAAGACAAATAAAATATCTGGATTGAAGAGCCATGATTATCACATAATGATGCAAAGACTCCTCCCTATAATGTTTCGTGGGTACTTCAAAGTCAGTATCTGGAAGGCGTTAGCTGAATTAAGCTACTTTTATAGACAACTTTGTGCTAAAGAAATAAAGAAAGATGTGATGGAGAAGCTAGAGACAGAAATTCCTGTCCTTATATGCAAGTTGGACAAAATATTCCCCCAGGATTCTTCAATCCAATGCAACATCTACTTGTCCACCTTCCATATGAAGCTAAGGTTGGAGGTCCTGTGCAATACAGGTGGATGTACCATATTGAAAGGGCATTAAATAAGCTTAGTTCTATGGTTGGTAACAAATGAAGAGTTGAAGGGTGCATAGCTGAAGAATTCAAATATAAAGAGGTAGCAGCGTTCACAAGTGTATACTTTGCAGACGAGCACAATATCAATGCCCCTACATTGAGGTATCATGATGACAAAGTAGGGACTCACAACAATCTCCAAATTTTTGAGATTGAGGGCAATACTGTCGGAGCATCCACTGAATATCATCCCGAGCGCGAAGAAAAGTTGGATGCTTTGCTCTATATGTATGAAAATATGGATGAGATGACTCCGTATTTCAAGTAAGATGAAATTTGTCATTTGTGTATCTATGTAGTAATCGTGACTTAATACGCTATTGTTTATTTGTTGTAACAGAGAATTCCAATCGCGACTTAATGAGAAATTGTCCTCGAGGCAGTATGAAAATGCACTTCGAGGAAGACATGGGAAGACCAATTTCATTAATTGGTTCTGAGCTCATGTAAATAAATTAACACTCTTGTTCTACTTTATATATTATGTTTAAGAAATCTAATTTCACTATCTAATTGACAGTGTGATAAAATTCCAAATTTAGACGAGGACTTGCTTCAGATGTCTTACGCAATCGTAAAAGTCAGAAGTTACGGTCGTTACGACATTAAGGGGTTTTGTTTTCGTTCGGCCAAATTTGAGTCTACTCGTCCATTTGCGGCGACAAGAAATACTGGAGTTGTATGCAGGGCAGTCGATGATCATGGAAGAGAGATGAATTATTATGGAGTTATTAATGACATACTCGAGTATGACTTTGCTGGTAGCAAAAATCTTAAGGTGGTGTTTTTCAAATGTGATTGGTTTGATCCTAATCAAGGGACTGTAGAAAACCAATTTGGTATGGTAGAAGTCAAACATGAGCTCAAACAAATGCAGGTAGCAAATTTGTTCTTGCTCACCAAGTTGACCAGGTGTACTACATAACGTATCCATGTGCAAAGTTGGAAGCCACGTGGGTAGTGTACAAAGTTAATCCTCGTGAACGGTTACACAACAAGGGTGAATGGTTCGAGACAGAAGTTGAAGAAATTTATCAACAAGATGAACTCCCAACCAATTTTAATATAGATATTGAGGTTTTGCCAGAATCCTTAGTGGGAGATTCGGAAGATGTAGTAAGTCCTAAAAAAGGAAACGGAAGTCAAAGAAGAAAACATCGAATCGAAGGAAACAATTTGATCCTGATTTCGAATACGACTAAAAAGTAATTATGTATTTATTATTGTTTTCAATACATTATGTTCATTTACATTATCCTCATTTACTAATGTGATTTTGTTCTAATAACAGGATGTCTAAAAAGGTGAAGCAGTTCACTAAGGGACTTGCGAAGAGAGCGTCCTATGTTATGAGAAAGGAGGACTTAGTGTTTAAGGGCACTAGTTCCAGCTCGAGTAGGCATAGAGCTTTGTTGGAGCATGTTCCAGAGTTGCAGGGTCAGACAGTTGGCGTTCAGAGGAATGAGGTAACCAATATTTGTTTTGCAATGTAATGTTTGTATGAGTTCGTATAACTAAATTATTAATATAATATTTGTTTTGCTATGCAATGTAATGTTTGTAGGATGAGTCTGAAGATGGGGTAGAGACAAAGGAGGGGAGATAGGTGGGAGATGTTGATGATGAGGTAGAGACAGAGGAGGGGAGACAGGTGGGAGATGTTGATGATGAGGTAGAGACAGAGGAGGGAGACAGGTGGGAGATGTTGATGAGGTAGAGACAGAGGATGCGGAGACAGGGTGGGGATGCCATGATACTGGTGGTTTTGGACATGATAGCCATAGTGGATGGCGTGAATGGCCTGAGGATGCAAGTGGATGGCCAAGATATGGAGGGTCAGGAGTTGGGGAGCTAGTGGGTCAAGGGAAGGAGAAGCTGGTGGTTTTGGAAGTGGGGGAGTTGGAGGGTCTTCACGGGTCCGGAAGCCGCGGAGAACTAGTTGGGTCCCCCTCCTAAAGAACCAGTTCATAGGGTTGAGATAATACCAACTGGAGATGGGTAAGAATATCCTTGCTTCGTTCTTATGTCTTACACTATTACACGATTACATTTTGTATTTGACAATTGTTCTTGTGTTGTTAGGGCTTGGGTGGATAGTAGTTTCACTGGCACAGGTCGTCGAAAGCAAGTAAAGAAAGTGTTGGGCAACATATGTCGTATGAAATGGCCTAGATTGGTGATAGAGGATGGTAAGGAGGTCCCTGTCACAAGATGGGATCAATATGGCCTTGCAATAAATGCGCGACATGGGAATGCGCAAGCTGTAGTTTGGCACGACTTCTGGGTATGTTATTTTTTTGTTAAGTTGTAATCTCGATAGGAATGCGGCAAGTTGTAATTTTTTGTTAAGCTATCACATTATTGATTTTGACTATGCTTCTTTTTTTAGAAACATTACAAGTTGCCTAAAGGAGATACTCATACGGAACACGCACACTCCGTGTTCCATAGGAATGCGGCAAGTGTTGTTGGGGATATGATGTACTATGCTCGAATCCAGGTGATTAGTCAAGCCATGTTTGGTAGTGAAGGGCGACGTCCAGAGAGTAAGAACGAGGCGACACAGTATGGACTCGATATGACTGAGCAACAATATCTTGAGGTAATTGATGTTTTTGCTTGTGTTGAAAAAATTTCCATTGCTTCTAGATATTACAGTTACTTATAAATGAATTGTGTTCATGCAGCATCGATTCCATGGATAGCTGCCAATGATGCTGCTTGGCGTGCGTTATGTCGTTACTGGGCTTCGGCTGAATTCAAGGCAAAGTCAATGTGACACAGTTCCAATCGTGGAACCGAGTCGTATCATAGGTATGGAGGTGATGATCACTTTCGTTTGGCAAAACGAATGGTAAGTACAATTTAAGCCATTTTCATTGATTGTAGTTGACTTGCTGTAATTTCTGGTTATAGTGTTTATCAAATGTACATACAGGAAGCTAGCACTGGTGCAGTGCCCAGCGATGTTCAAATATACCTTAGGGGGCACAGAGGACCAGATCCTGCAAATCCAGATGTGTTGTGCAGCCAAAAGGCAACAGATCGTGTGGTGAGTGTTTGGAAATGTTTGGTAGGTTCTGTTTATATGGATTTTTGTATGTAAGATTGCATTGTTCTTTTGTATGAGGCTGCTTATGGCGAGGCAATGTCTAGTTAGCACGGACCAGACTATGACTGGAGGACCTCACCTATTGATCCTCAGGCTGTGTATGCAAGTGGTGGAAAAGCTCATGGAAGGTGAGGACTCTACATATCTTATATTGTTTCATTGGTTGAGTGCAATACATGTATTCTTAATCTGTCGTGATGTTACTTGTTTTGTAGGTACACAATGTTTGCTAACATCATCGACTCGAGCTAGGTGAGGGTTCAGCGTGGAGGTTCATCGAGGTCTGCTGCTCGTAGCTCCCGTCGCTCCACTCAAGATCCTGCAGAAGTGGAGCAACTACGAGAAGAACTTAGGCGACATCAGGATTACTTGAAGCAACAAGCTGCGCAACATGAATATTATGCTACACATATTCAACAACAGCAAATACTCATACAAGTAAGTTCAAAAGATAATAGCTTTCACTTTAAGATATGCATTGATTTAAAACGCTGATGTGAATGAGTTCGACAAATTTGTAGCAACTAGCATAGGCCCAAGGGATACACGTCCTGGTGCCCCCCTCACCACCTCCCGTTCATTATCCTTGGTCTTCACCTCCACCTATACCTACATCTCCATCTACCGAACATCAGGTATGCATATTCATCATCATTTAACATGCGAATAAGAATGCATAAGGATGAAGACAATAACTGCATCTTACTAATTCATTCATATTTGTATTCCATAAAACATGTATGAATATCAACAGGATTAACATTATATTGATACCTTCGGCTTGCTCGAAGGTGTGGATGCGAGAGAGTAAATACAATACAGTGTGAACAGTACGGTGCTATTGTTCATCTATTTATAGGGACGGGACGCAGCCCGAATAAAATTACATTCATGTTCCTGACATTCATCTATTATCATAACACAAAACATTAAGGACTGAGTAGTCTTTGTCCCTTTTCAGTCATCATCATACTTGGTCTTCGTCATCACAACAAAACCGAAGCTCTTCGGCTATAGCTTCATCATCCATTCTTATCACCTTCGGGCTACATCTTCACCTTGTGATAAGAGAAAACCTTCATCCCAAAACCGAAGCCCCCTGTAATAATCCATGTCATACTGAAAACATATGGTCAGTCACATTTTTAGGACCTTCGAAGGAAGAAGGCCCCTAACAGTAGCCCCTCGCAGTATTGATTTGTTTATTTGTAACAAATTTATACTGCGACGTGAACGAAGGCCTTTAGCCGAAGGTCCGAAAAACACCTTTCCTTCGCTAGAATAGCGAATTACACTGACCTGCAGGACCCACCAATTTGTGGGGCTCTGAGTATATATATAGAAGCCTCTGTTGTTAGTATTTTTCATGCTATTTGAGTTGCTTGCATTGTGTTTGCCATTTTAACCTTCCTTGCTTCGTCGAGTTTAATTGGATTTTGAGCTTCGGCATTCTAGCAACAATTGTCTAAATGGCTGATGAGAAGAAGATCATTGACCCGGCGCTGGCCGGATTTTACGAAGCTATGGAAAAAACCAACATGGAGAAGATCACCAATGAGATGTTGGATGGAATATCTGAAAACTCCAGCGATAGTGAGAGTTTCAATGTAGAAAGAGGAAATGAAGATGCCGAAGATCGGCCATGGAGACCGAGCCATGTTGTTTTCATAAAGTTGACTATTAAACAAGGGCAAATCGAAGCAATAAGAGGGAGATATTTCGTGATAATCATGAGAGCCGGAGGGGAGAATAATGTTCCTCTTCCCGAAGCTGACAAAGTGGTGATTTTCAGAAGCTTCAAGAAAGCCGGACTTCAGTTCGCCCTAGACAAAATGTTGGTCGAAGTTCTGAAAACTTTTGAAATTTATCTTCATCAACTTACCCCCGAAGCTATTGTCAAAGTTGGGTTATTTATATGGGCCATGAGGAGCCAAGGGTTAGAGACAGATGCCAGGTGTTTCTGCAATATGCACAAACTATCATATCAGACGAAGGCGACTGGGAAATAGCAATATCACAACAATTTTGGCTGCTACAACTTCGTGCATCGCACCAAGGCTAGCTATCCTATGCCGACATTTTGGAAAAAGTGGCCAGGCTCTTGGATGCAAGAATGGTTTTATGTGAAGGTTGATCTAAGTGAGAGGGAAGATATAAAAGGAGTTATTCAGCGCCCTATATGGTTTTGCTTTGGCATCAGGAGGCCGGTCATTGCACTTGGAAACGATGTGCAAGCGTGCCAGACAGATTTAATACAGTGTGTACTTACATCGGCACAAGAGACTTGGTCCAAGAGCATATTGCTTACAGAGTGTGGCCACTTGCACATGGATGGGAAATGCCGAAGGAGGCTGCCGCTGGCTCCAGCCAAAATGGTTTGGTCTATCTGAAGTATACCTTTCGATACATGAGTCAGTTTGATGAACCGAATGATGACTGGCTAGATGCCATAGAGGCGACTAGCGATGAGCTGCTTGGAGCATATTCAAAGGCCGAAGATGAAGCTATGACAACTGCCTTCGGAGCTCAGGGAAAAAGAGATTGAATAGGGTGTTTGATGTTATCGGGTTTGTGTACCCAGATTATTGTTATCCCTCGCGAAAGCAAGGGAAGAAGAGGAAAGCTGCTACCTTGGTAACTTCTAGTGTGTCAAGGTCGAAAAATGTTAAAGTTTTGACACACCGACCCAGGCGCATTGAGACGACTGACGTGTCAAAGTTAAGTGAGGGGGTTGCTCCTATCATAGAACCAGGTCGCTTTTTGCCAGTTGAAGCTAGGACAAAACCGATTGAAGAGCCAAAACTGGAGAAGACGGCAGAACTGTTAAAGGCACTGAGTCCACCATGCACAACGAAACTGCCAAAGCCATCAAGCATCCCCGCAGCAACTCCAAGGAAAAGGAGAATGGCTAGTGTGCTAGA
This sequence comes from Zea mays, assembly GCF_902167145.1. Classification (NCBI taxonomy): domain Eukaryota; kingdom Viridiplantae; phylum Streptophyta; class Magnoliopsida; order Poales; family Poaceae; genus Zea; species Zea mays. The sequence goes on along the minus strand of NC_050099.1, from coordinate 239,391,352 downwards.
TGTTGTAATAGAGTCTGCAAAAAACATCAACTCCTACTTCTGTCGAAGCGCCTAGCACGGAGGCTAAAATTTCAAAGAAATCTGACAGGGCCGGCATGGCACAGACTATTTCTGAAGCTAGACCCTCAGAAGTTCCTGCTGAAGCTAGACCTTTAGAAAGTGCTCCAATAATCCTAGAGAAAGATGGTGCTTCTGAGAAATCCAAATCTCCTGCTCCTAAAGCACCTGCTGAAGAGCCGGAATTCATTGTGCGACATGATTCGGGGAAGCAGTTATGAGAAGAGCAAGTTGCCGAAGTGCAACATTATGCCAAGGATCTGAAGTACCCCCGAGGGTCCTTGGTGTATGGTGGCGATGACGAAGAAGACTTCCTTTATTGTCTGCCACACAACAAAGAGATACATGTCTACCGGGAAATGATAGACATTATAGGATATTCGAAGCTTGAACTCGGCTTATCTGCAATGTCGAAGGACCAGCTTGCAGACATCCTTGCCTACAATAGTCTGAAGGTGTGTATATTTTGATTGGTTATAAAATAAATTATTTTTTATAGTTGCTATCATTATGTGATCATTCTTTGTTTTGTAGGGCTTGATTCTAAGCAAGGCTTTAATGGCCCAGAAGGAAGCAGAAGATGAGAGTTGCCGAATAGCTCTTAGGAATCTTCGCTCAGAAGTTATCACACTTAGGAACGAAGCTCTCAAAAAAGATAGGATATTACTTTCCTTAGTGGAGAAGCTGAAATCTAGTGAGGCTAATGTTGCTGCACAAGCCGAAGCTCATAAAACCGAAGTGGAAGAGCTAAAAAAGGTTGCTGAAGCAACCGAAAAAATTGAAGTCGAGGCTGTGAAGCATGAGATTTGCGAGATCGAGAGGTCAAGAGCGCAAAAGAACATCGATGAGCTTCAGGCTTCGAAAGAAAATGTTACGAGATGTCCTTAGAATGCGCCAAGAAGTTAAAGGGCAGCTTTGCTAAGGTTGGGGCATTTTCTTTTGAGCAAAAATTCATCCGTGGCGACCCTGATGGAGTTGTTCAGTGGATCAGCGGAGAAGCCGAAGCGTTTGACAAAATTTTAAATGACCGAGGAGATTTCTGTTCCTTCGCTCGTGCACGAGGGGCCACGTCGATCTTAGAGAAAGCTGGCTGCGAATATGCCAAGGCTGTAGTTCAGCCAGGATTTGTTTTCTCACCGGAGGACATTAAAAACCCTTCGGCCGAAGCTTCTGCGCTAGGCAGGAAATTTTAGTCCGAGGTGTGGATGAAGGGCGGCTGTGATATAGCTGATGAAGCTATTAAGAAGATTGAAAAAGAATCTCATGACGCTCAAGAAGAAACCAAACGAGCTGAAGAAGCTGCCGAGCGTGCAAGGCTTATAGGTACCTTTACTGAGATTAGCTTTGGAATTCGTTTTCAACTTCGGAATTAACCAACATTTTTATGATGTAGCTGAACTTTCACCCCCTCTAGAGCCATACAACCCCGAGGCTGACCCGACCTTGAAGGAAGCATTAGATATAATTAAAATTGCTAATGAAGCTATTGACGAAGCTATCAACAGACTGCTGAATGAAGCCACTGAGAAAGTGCTAAAAGAAGATTAAAACTTTGTATATTTGAGAGTTTAATGTTTGTACATGGCCTTCGTTTCTTGTAAGAACCAGACATCAAGTATTTGTATATGTGTTGATGTAATATATTTCTTTGTGATGCATAAAACCTTCGTACGTACCGTTCTTTGAGCCATTGGCGAAAAAACACATTCCCTTCTTTTCATGCTTCACGAAGAAAAAGATTCCCCTTTTGTCTATTCAATATTGGGTATTGTGATACGGTTGTCGTGTAGTAATACTGCTGACGAAGATTCTCCTCATGTGTGAAAATATATCTGCTGAAGGCATACCTTGTGCTATAGTATGTTCTTTCATAATGTGACAAATATTTTTGAAGAAGCAACTTTTCCTTGTTTCTCCACGGCTCTTTACTGGTGCAAAATGATGTATGATGCGATGCTATGCGATATGATATGATGGTATGATGCAAAATGTTATTTGTGCTAAAGGTAAAAACCCACACGAATACACATCCAGACTCTGCATCCCCTTGGGAAGGACTTTGGAGTCTCCTCACCTTTTACTTAGGTTGTATTTCAGCTCTTCATTCCCTTAGGAACGACTTTGGAGCTAAGCTCTGCATCCCCTTAGGAACGACTTAGGAGCTTCTTCACCTTTGACTTTGGTGGTATTTAAGCTGTGCATCCCCTTAGGAACGACTTTGGAGCTTCTTCACCTTTGACTTAGGTGGCATTTAAGCTCTGCATTCCCTTAGGAACGACTTTGGAGCTTTGTGGCTTACTCTGCATTCCTTTAGGAATGACTTTGGAGGTTTGTGAGCCGCTCTTGTTACACTCAATGGTGTAATCATAGTCTTATTACATTGGACTCAAGGTTAAACCTTCTTGTGTTGTATTTTTTTAAAGGAAAATGTAAAGACAAAAATGAGTAAGAATACATTGGATTAAAACACTCTTTTGCGGAAGCGTTGTGCAACCTTCAGTAGATATGCCTTGACTCAGGCACAGTGTTGTTGATTGTGCGAGCTTCGGACTCCTCTCGAAGGTCACGCTGTTGCTGAACCTGATGATGCCCTTCTGGCTGTTGATTGTGACTAGGGGCAAGCGTCGGTGGTGGTGGCAACTAAGCCCAGGAAGCTTGGGAATGACTTGCCAAATCAACAGAGGTCGTAGGCTGTTGGTTGCCCACATACTTCGGGATATACGGAGAGTAACACGAAGCAGTATGCAAGACCTGCTTCGGCTTCAGCGATTTCCTTCTTCCGGTTCGTGACTTGGCACGTCCTTGCGGTGTGTCCCTTGTCTTTGCCATAGAATAGGCAGAACAGTTTCCTGGGCTGATTACCATACCTTCCCCGAAGCTTCTCCCCCCTCGGCCTCTCGGGGTTGGTGGCCTGTAGGAAGTTTGTTGCATTCCTAAAGACTGTGAGCTGTGTTCGCTGCTCTGAGTGTGATTGGCCCTGTCGTCGTTTGTATTGGGATTATGGATTGTTCTGACATGCCTAGGGTGGAGTCTTTCTCCAAAGCCCCTAGTCATCTCAGAATACCTATATGCTTCCTCCCTTCTTTGGCGGAAATCGTTGTCAGCTCAGATGTATTCATCCATCTTCTAGAGAAGTTTCTCCAAGGTATGTGGTGGCTTCCTTGCAAAATATTGTGTTGTGGGTCTTGGTCGGAGCCCCTTGATCATGACCTCAATGACAATCTCATTGCGCATTATAGACGCTTGATCTCTCAGTCGCAAGAACCTTTGGACGTATGCTTGCAGGTACTCCTCATGGTCCTGTGTGCATTGGAACAGAGCTTGGGCAGTGACTGGCTTTGTCTGGAAGCCCTAGAAGCTGGTGACTAGCATGTCCTTTAGCTTCTGCCACGACGTAATTGTCCCTGACCGAAGAGAAGAATACCATGTCTGAGCCACACTTCTAACTGCCATGACGAAAGACTTCGCCATGAGGGCAGTATTGCCCCCATACGAGGATATTGTTGCCTCGTAGTTCATCAGGAACTGCTTTGGATCTGAGTGCCCATCATACATGGGGAGCTGAGATGGCTTGTAAGATGGTGGCCACGGGGTAGCCTGCAACTCTACTGCCAAAGGAGAAGCATCATCAAAAGCAAAGTTACCATGGTGAAAATCGTCGTACCATTCATCTTCATTGATTGGGCTCTCTTGACGAAGCTCCCTATGTTGGGGACTTCGGTCTTGGTCATCCTGAGTGAGATGACACATTTCCTCAGCTGCTTCGTCAATCTTCCTCTGAAGGTCGGCTAGCCGAAGCATCTTTTCCTTCTTCCTTTGTACTTGCTGGTGAATGGCTTCCAGATCCCTCATCTCCTGATCCAACTCATCCTCCTGAGGTGTTGGGATGGTAGCCTTTCTCTTCAGGCTCCTTGTTTCTCGCAAGGAGAGTGTCTCCTGGTTTGTGTCCAGTGGTTACAGAGCAGCCCTGGCGTTGTTGTCTTCTTCGGCGGCATGGTGAAGCCGAATGCTAGCCGAAGGTGGTCGTTTGAGTTCACCGAAGGTGGGCGCCAATGTTGATCACTTGTTCTCAAATGTTGTGAATCAAGAACAAGGAAACACAATTGTTAAAGATTAAGGACCTTCATCTTCCGAAGCATTATCTCCACTTGGGCATAATGCTTATCAGACGAAGGTCAAGAAGGACACACCTTCATCATTTAACATGCGAATAAGAATGCATAAGGGTGAAGACAGTAACTGCATCTTACTAATTCATTCGTATCTGTATTCCATAAAACATGTATGAATATCAACAGGATTAACATTACATTGATACCTTCGGCTTGCTCGAAGGTGTGGATGCGAGAGAGTGAATACAATCTAGAGTGAATAGTATGGTGCTACTGTTCATCTATTTATAGGCACAGGACACAGCCTGCATAAAATTACATTCATGTCCCTGACATTCATCTATTATTATAACATAAAATATTAAGGACTGAGTAGTCTTTGTCCCTTTTCAGTCATCATCATACTTGGTCTTCGTCATAACACCAAAACCGAAGCTCTTCAGCTACAACTTCGTCGTCCATTCTTATCACCTTCGGGCTACATCTTCACCTTGTTATAAGAGAAAACCTTCATACCAAAGCCGAAGCCCCCTATAATAACCCATGTCATACTGAAAACATATGGTCAGACATGTTTTTGAGGACCTTCGGAGGAAGAAGACCCCCAACATAAACCAAATGTGAACCATGTACGTGTCAGGATCAGAAGTTCACATACATAGAGATTACATAATTAGACATCATCACACGATGCTCAAATAATAGCCGAAAGAAGTATTACTTTATTACATCATGATGTCCTAAATATCCACATAGTCACTAACTTAACATAAATCAAAGTGTTGAACGAAACATAGTAAGATAAGGCCTTCACAGGAAGTCGACTAGGGTTTGCCGCTAATCTAGTTTAGAACTCCTCGAAGTCCTGAAACTCCTAAAAATCCTTCGTGTTGCCTTCATCTTCTCCTGAGCAATGTTTGCAATAGGGACAACCTGGTGTTTGGTGTTCAAGCAAGGGCGAGTACATATCAACATACTCAGCAAATGTCCCATTTGGCTGTAGTAGACTAGCTGTATGTGAGGTTAAGCTCAAAGAAGTTGCTTTTAGTTGGTCAGGTATTTATCATTAGTAGAAGACAAGTTTTATCATAGAACCCAAGTTGATATTCCCAAAATAAAGCACCTCCTCAGAGAGGAAAGTACTAGATATCATAAGTATAGCCATCATCATTAAACCATCAACACAAATGTATCTAAAGTATCACTAATCAAAGAGGATTCCAAGGCTGCTCTTAACCGTGAGCACGGCTGATATACCAAATTATAACCCTCTGCAGAGGTTGCACACTTTACCCACGAGTCGGGATTCCCATTCTGCCCGGGGATCATGACTCCCCATTGATCACTTCCTAGGTGGTCCGACAGGGTATCACTACGTAGCCTTTACAAAGATTTTCCTAGTGTGTAGCCGCCTGTTAAGTTTCGTCAGTGATACAAATACAATACTCCTCCCTAAGGTGAGTGACTAACAAAACCAAATCGAATGTACCTCGGCACCCACCCTTAGTAGAGCAAGCACTATACCCCAACCCCCATTGACGGCATAACGGCGAAGCAAACTACACCCCCAGGTTCCTCCAATTAATGAGCTAAGGGCGTCTCATACCACCCTCATAGTTGTACTGTTGTCTCGGGTGGTTTCTCAACGAACAGGTCCTTACGAAGAGGTACTCAGGAAACCACCCGAGCGCCCTAAAATTCCATAAGCTCATAATCATAATCAAAATGAATCATTGTATCATAAAGTAATTCGCATCATGTTCGTTGATTAGGGTAAAGCACTAGCATGTAGCTGATCATAATAACCCAACCCAAAAAGGTAATCAAGGATAGGACAAATAGAAAGCTAGTCAATCCTTAGGTTAATCATAGTACGCGGGACAGTGAATTATAAAATAAATAGGACATAATAGACAGATGACACTAGCCTTCACCAAACTGTTGCTGCTCAGGGGCTTCTCCTGCCCCTTCCTCAGACTCCACGTGTGGAACGTTATCTAATCGAGTGTGAACATACATTCAATATTCTTGAAACAGAAAGGAACAGTACACCATACAAGGGAAAACATTATACACACGTGCAATACAAAACAGAGCTCGCCTCTATGGTCACACGAGAAAAAAACGCCGAGATCGAAGTTACGATTGAGAAGTTATTGTGTTTACGTTATACAAATATGAAATGGAACATTTAATTTGACATACTTGCATTAATCGATATTTATTAAATGTGACTAGAGTTATTACCTAGTTTTAATTAACCTACTACGCTATCAGCTCTTAGTTAAACAAGTAATTTAAGTAATATTAGCGACTCTAAGAAAGGTGAACTAATGGCGAAAGATGGAGTGCGCAACGTGCGAAACAGCACGTGCACGGCGCGCGGACCAATGCGACACGTGAGCACTATTAAATAGATAACACATTTATACTAAACAATTATTAATGAAGAATATTTCAGTTCATATTAACCATGTTGGTGTTTATTTATAAACGCGCAAGTTAAAACCCTAACTTAGATTTAATTGGAATGCTACTTTAGTAATCATTGGTCAAACAAACGTTTAAATAATTAAATAAAATATGTAACAGCAGAGAATAATACTTCTAACATGTAGACAATTTTAATACGAATCTAACACGACATGAATGGAGCGAATCGGATTTAAAATGCAAAAGATATCGCATTTTTAAATTAGAACTCATCTTTGTGCATAGTTTTAAAATATCACAGGGGCTTTTTCGCTAAAATACCATCTCCTTGCTCCCTCCATCTTTTTCCTCTAACCATGGTAAGGGAAAGAGAGGGGGAAGGGGAGGCCGCCGCCGCATGGGGGAGGAGGGGCCGAGCCGGCAGCGGGGGAGGAGGGGGCGCCGCGGGGGCCACACTGGCCATGTGGGGCGGGCGCCGCCGCCGAGGGCCGGACAGGGGAGGGGAAGGAGGGGGTGGGGGGAGAAGGGAGACAGATAGGTTGTGCATATGGGAGAGAAAAATGAAGAAACTCCATGGAAAACAATGGAGGGAAGCTCACTGGAGAAGACGGAGTTCGCGGGAGCCGAGAAGAAAATCGTCGATTGGCGGCGAACTGACGATCGGATCAACGAATTGAAAGCACCAGGACGAAGCTCTCGATGATACAAACGCATTAGTACTCTCGGATTTCACCAACGATGTACGAATTGAATGTAATTGCTCAACGCGGTTGGAACCACCACGAACTTCGGCGAGCAATTCCGGAAATTGTGGATCGAAACTGGAGAAACGGTTTCAAGATTTGGAAAGGGTTCCATCTTTATATATATTGCTAGGTTTTGAAGATATTTTATTTTTCGTAATAATCCCATTTTTTTAATTAAAATAATTCCAGAAAAAGGCTGAAATCGTGTTAATGTCCAAAAAATATCTCGAAGGCTCCAAAAAACTCTAGAAAAATTCCTAGACATGATTTGGCACCAAATGAACTAAAAAACATATTTAGATTTTGAATTTCAGAAAATAGAAAAATATTCAGGAAAATATGAAAATTTACTGGAAACTTCTACAAGGCATATTAACATGTTTCAAACACTTCTTGCACTTAGAAACACTATGCAACAACATGAATGCAACAACCAAGACACTTCTAGGGCTCACACCAACATAGAACAAAATAACCCTCTATTGTTTTAATAAAGGGAAAAGAAATGCGAAGAAAGGAAAGAGTAACACGTGAATTTTGAGTACAGAGCAAAGAAATTTTTATACACCAAAATTCAGGGTATTACACAAAGACAACAAAGAGTTACAAGGAAAGACAGATGAAGTTAAGAAGCATATAGAGGAATTGAAGAAGGACATTGATGCCTGATATGCCGCCAACCTAGGACGTGGAATTCTTCGATTTCAGAAAAGGGAAGTCATAGTGGTCCCGTAGTACTTTAAGTAAGTGTGAGTTTGTATAAATAAAATTAATAATTTCAATACATATCCATCACAAATTTGATTTGTATAGTGACCACTTCTGGTGCTTGACTCCTTAGATTACGAACCTTCAAACTATGCACAATTCATCACCATCTTAGAGTGTAAGCCTTTGTATGCATGCTGACTTTTATCGATGAGAGTTTGAGAAAAAAAATGGTGATCCTATTTGAGATCACAGGGCATATAGATTCTATAAGCTTAAAGGTGGAATGTATGATATATCGAAAAAGGTGTGTCACTGCAAATATATTATAAATGGCCGATAAATATGTAAATTTATGAATACATATCATATATGCATGTACATAGGACAATGTTGCAACTAAATAATCCATTTCCCATTATGTAGTGCCATAAGCAACCGCCTGGATCGGTCCTCTATGGGTTCTATGTCTGCGAGTTCATGAGACAGAACGAATGGTGCATCAAGAACTCTGATACAGTATTATTAGTAATAGTCATGTATATAGTTCTGATATTAAAAGATGCAAATGTATTATCGAGTGTAAATATATGATGTTTATAAACTTCCTTAAAAGGAATTTCAACTTAAAAGGCAGACCAAATGACCCAAGTTACATTGTACAACATAGTTGAGGACCTATACTCATTCATATAGGAAAAAAGTCATTCCATGTGAAGGAAAATATCATGATGCTAATAGAATCTTAGCTAGGATAGAGTTTAGAGTACTAATAGAAATTAGTAGACTAAATCTTAGCCGAGATAGTTATTAGAGCTTAGGGGAAAACTTTCATGTATAGAATGTGTGATGCATATATGTGTAACTTTATGGTTGTAAACAAAAAAATGATGTATATAAATGCATGATAGAATTTAATTCCATGTTGCTTTCATTATCAATATATTATATATAATATTATATGTATATGTGTGTGTAAATATATATAAAATTTAGTTTTGGGGGAAATTTAGAAAAAAAAGGCGGGAAAACTACCACTAGCGGCTAATTTTAGAAAATCATCAGTAGAAATACTTTTTCCACTGACACTTGCTTTAAGATCGATTTCTAAAATAACCGCTAGTGGAAAAGATCGATTTCCACTAGCTCCCACCACTAGTGCTTCTGAAAACACCAGTGAAAATGGATTACAAACCATCTTTATAGAGCATCTTTGTACTAGTGGGAGCACCACCGGACCCTCAACAGTCTCACTATCTATGGGATCCTGACAAAAAATTTCCATCTGGGCTAGCACCGGACTGGTTCGTTGCACCATCGGACCGTGCCAGCATAGCCGCCACGTCAGCTAGACATTGAAGTCAACTGTTGCCTCGGATTAGCCATTGAACCAAGGAGGTCTAGTGCGCCAGGCCACCAAGTATTAAATTTGACTTCCCTGGAAAAGTGGTCCACTGCACTAGGTCATCAAAGACCAATTCTAGATCCTTCTGTTAAGAAGGTCCGGTTCACATGGACCCATGGTCCAGTGCGCCCTAGAAAGCTAAAACTTGACATTTTTTGCACATCTTCTTTCATTCAACTTGACCGACTTTGAGCACCTTCCGATGACTTAGATAAACATAGTTAAAATTTATCCAAATGGTCTAAGTCATGAATTACTTTTATTTTATTTCAAACTCAAATTTCTTTTTTTTCTTCAACCTTTTACTTTAAATGCCACTTGGAACCTAAACTCTAAATCTGATCAACTTTACCACATCTTTGAGCTCCATTGTGTTCCAGTGGTCAACAATAACTTTTCTAAACTTTGAAATTCCCCATAAACTAATTATTCCTTGGATTCTCACTTTGGCTCCTTTATCGAAGTATGCACACTTGAAAGCCCTTCCAGGTAATGACTTGGGTACTTTCACCTTGATCTTGTGACCCTATCCTTTTCTTGAGCTAGTATATATTGAGCCTTATGACTTGAACCAACCAAATGCATATGAATCACTTTGATGGTTTCAAGTCTCATCTTCTTATGTTGCGGTCTTCAATATCACACAACTCTTCATAGCTTGATCAGCTTTGATCCTTGCAAGAAGTCTCTTCTTCACTTTAGCTTTTGGTACCTCAATCTTTTTGACCTTCTCCCTTGCTTAATCCCTCAAATTCTTTCTTGCCTTAGTCCTTGGTATACCAAACTGACTCGAAGTCATGTTCATTGATTACCAACTTAATCAATGTCCACCCCTCATCTTCATAACCTTCTTCAACAAAGATCAACTTCCTTAGCATGACCTATCTTAAGCTTTACTGGCTCTTCTACTTAATGTAAGTACTTGCTTCTTCACCTTAGCTTTGGTACCAAAGTCCTCTTCACTTCCTCCTTTGCTTAGTTCCTTGAAGCCCTATTTCCTTGATGTCTTCACCTTGTCAAGCTTTTCTTAAGCCAAACTAACTTGAGTGCATATTGAATATCCTTCTTCTCTTGTGATATCCATAATCCTTTTTTAGACCCAGTTGTGTATGGAATATCACATTGTACTCATATGTTGAACCTTGTATGCTTTTCACTAAGTTCCTTTTCAACACTTAACACTCGTATTAGACCTTTAATTGTGTTGTCATTGAAACACCAAAACCCACAAAGGTCTAGATGCACTTTCAACTACGTCTTAAAGATCAACTAGATTAATTTTGCAAAAGTAGGCCCCACGTTTTGAATAATCTTCGAAGAAATAATGAGTGCTTCAGGTGTGCAGGAGATGCAATTATTTTTTATGCTAGAATCATGTTTAAAGCCAATGTTTTGATCCTTTAATCTCAAACTTCTGCGCAAACCTAAGTCAACTACAGTAAACTATCATTGCTTCTGTTTGTGAGGGACTAAAGCCGATGTAGACTGAGCACTAGAAGAACATGGTGGAGTTCTATATGGGGTATAGATGCCATAGATCTTCTGTTGTTCTTGTGACTTTGAGGTGCCATTTTCTTGAGCTGGGCAAGATGAAGGCAATGCAAAATTTAAAACATCATGAGAACCATATTCTTGATAGATGCAATCCCGTTAAGATGCAAATCTCTAAAATATAGTTTCATCCAACAATAATTGGTACATTTTTATATGAACTAAGATGACGAAAAAATTATATCAAAATTGTAACTCTCGGCACATTCTACAACTTTATAGTTGAGAAGTTTTTATCAAAAAATTATGGCAGAAAAATATTATTTTAAGTTCATACAAACGATCTGAGATGTTCTTGATAGAATGTACAATTTATCAATGAAATATTTTATTTGAAGTTATTTAAAGTTTAAATATACATTTTAGTTCATATTTTTTAAAATTTAAAATCTATATTGTTATTTATGTGTATCACTATCGACACTCGGCAAAGGATTGGCCGAGTGCATTTGGTTGTTTGCCGAGTAGCTTTGGCACTCGGCGAAGATGTCGTCTCTAGACTCTAGTGGTGCATGTTTATATATCGATGTTTATGTGTTTTTATATTTGCATGTATATACAAAAATGTTACGGTGATTGACCCGATTTACATGTTTGATATTGGTACATTGTTGATTTGAACTTTTTTTGTGTCTCAAATATTTATTTTATAATCATATATTTTGAGATTCAGTTTTTAAATTAACAATCTTGGACGAACACACATCTTATACCAAAGTTATAGTCTTTGAGAAGATTTAGATCTTTGTAGTTGGTTTTTTTTATTTAAGTTCATTTAGTAACCAAAATATTTAATGTAAAATTCTAAAATATATTAAAAAAGAAATAATCCTATATATACTGAAATGACTTAATTTTCTAGTTTTTAAGCATTTTAATTTTTTTTTAAAAAAAATCTCATCGCTGAAAATATTCTATGTTGTTCAACCAATATTATATAAAAGATGAATACAATTTATGAATGAAAATATCATGAAATGTATTTTGATAATTCACATATTTAGATGTTAATATGCTTCTTTATAAATTTGGTCGAATTTTACATAGTTTGATTTAGGACAAATTTCGATGGACCTAAGACAAAGTGGATAACACTTAACAACACTAATTTTAACACAAAAGTTTTTTTAAATAAAACATTTCAATTAGCATCATTAATCTTATCCTAACCGGTACACAAATCATGCACCAATCAAACTAGTAGATCATAATTTCGATTCAAAACAATTCGCAACCATAACAAAACTGCATCTAATTAACATATTCCATGAAACTCTAACGTAAGCTTAAAACAATTGCACATTATTTGTATCCATCTTGGCTACAATAATAAAACACTAATTTTGACACAAAAGTTACTTATTAAAAATAAAACATTTCAATCACCATCATTGCTTATCCTAACTGATACATAAATCATGCACCAATCAACTTAATAGATCATAATTACGTAGCAACAGTAAAAACTTCATCTACATAACCTGAAAATAATTGCACGTTATTTGTTTCCATCTTAGCTATAGTTATTAACTTATTAATTGGGTGCCCATCTATCATGTGCATCCTTTGGATGTATAAAATGGCGTACGCCCTTTGTTTTAGATAATTAATAATTTATACAATATTTGATGTATATGTTTTATATATGTGTCTAGATTCATCATCATTTATTTAACCATAAACATAAAAACAAAGAACTAAAGTGAATACTAATTTGGAACGAAAATAGTATTAATTTGGTGCCCATCTATCATCTATACATCTATACTGACTGTGTGTATCTTTGGGGTGTATAAAATGACATAATAGCCGATAGCATATATATTTTTAATTTGGTGTCTATCTATCATATGTACTATCTGTGTATCCTTGGGATATGATATATAAACTGATTTAATGCTTTACATATATATTCCTTATTAATTCGGTGCACATCTATCATCAATGATTTAATGATTTAATACTTTATATATATTCCCTATTATTAATGCTTTATATAACATGATGTAAGACTTTAGCATATATATATATATTACTGACTGTGTGCTCGATTATTCATCGACAAGTCAATTCTCATACACTGGTGTATCGACAAAGGAGAGATGAATGCGAAGAGGCTGACACCGATTCTCCTCGCCGTTCTGATGATGACATGCCTCGTGTCCGCTGCAAACTGTGGTACGTGAACCCCATCACACGATTTGTTATTCATATTCATTTTAGAAGAATCAAAAATGTGATGCAGTGAAGTGCAGCGATTGCAGGCGGCCATGACGTGGAGACGACACCGGCTAGCGGTCTCCGGTGGCCGCCGTCGCCGGACGCAGAGAAGACGATGTTGGAAAGCAGTGACATCAACGTCATATTGTGTTTGAAGGCTCAGTGCGCCGGTTACAAGAGCTGTTACTGCTGCTTCACTTTACCTGGTTTGCCGTGCTGGCCTGATCAGAAGACGTGCTGGCAAGAGTGTCCCAGTCACAAGCGACTCTGATCCACCCGATTTATGAAGCACACCGACGCGATGCCCTCCATAGGTCCCAGCGGGTTCTCATGAGAAAGGATCTAGCCTCCAATTCTCTGGCTCGGAGTGACAATTTGTGATATCATGTCATACATGGCAATGTGAATGTAGGATAATAATAAATAAGCAACATTCCATGCAACAGTATGTCGTATGGGAACATCTTGATTCATGAGATTAATCAGAGCTCTTTCCTCGTAATCCTGGGCTTGTATGGCAGGATATAACATACTTACTCTGTTCTAAAACAAATATACTTACTCAGTTTTCTTGCTTTATGGCTTGTTTGAGGGTCGGAAGGGATTGAAGGGGCTAAAATCTCTTGCTATTCAATTGAATAGTCTATTCAATTGAATAGCAAGAGATTTTAGCCCATTCAATTCACTTCAATCTCCTTGCTCTCAAACAATACCTTGTGTACCTTTTTCATTTACTATAAAGTATGGGTCTGTACTTAAGTCCTTATTACCCAGGTGTTCGACTTTCACTTAGATTTTGGACTGCCTCATGTTTTTGGTGGATCGTGTCAAATAGGAGATGCAGCACTGTAGATGACACTGTTTGAAGAGTTAAGATTGAAATAGTAGATAATATAGTGAATGATATAAAGGAGCTGCTGCAGATAACCATAGTTACATACTGCATGTACAAAGTCAGATTACCAAAATCAGTGAAGGAGACAATTGACAAATTTAGAAAATTTGCCTTTGGCGAGGCCAAGACATAAATGCTAAAAAGGTTATAATTTGGCTGCCTCGGAGCTAGTCACGATGCTAGAGAAGAACGTCACTTAGCTGTATAAAACATTATTTTGTACTATATATAATATTGTTTATAGAGTAGAATTTGAAATAAGATGTGAGATAAGAGCCACCGGAGATAGCTAGAGTCACGACATGGAAACTAATAAACGTTTTCGTCGGCTTCATTAATTTCTATCGTCATTTAGGATATTCGAGCGAAATTAACTAATTTTCTTCGGTCAATGTAAGTTACGAATAATTTCTATCAGTCGTATTTTTATCCGATTGAAATTACTGCAATAAAATATCCCACACTGCTGGTTCGAGTTCAAGCTGATTCGTTAAGCTAATGAGCTGGTTCGGTTCGACTCGTTAAACTAATGAGTCACAGAGTTAGCTCGGTTCGTTTAGCTCGCGAGCCTGAGCAGAACAAATATGTATATAATAATAAATTTATAGTTATTTTTAGACTAATTTAACAATAGAAAATAGTAATTATACTCATAGTTTCATATATCACATCAATGTAACACCAAATCAACACAACTCATCACTCATCAATTTACAATTCACACATGTTCATCGGTTTAACCCGTAGTTATATTCGCATAGACCAATTTAACACATAAACATAGTTCATCAATCATTAGTTTAACTCATATGCTATAGACACCACACATACATATGACATTATAATCAATTGGTACATAAATGATATGCATATAGTTTCATTTTGCTGAAATGTGATAGCTCGTTTAGCTCGCGAGCTGGCTCGTTAACAAACCGAGCTGGCTCATTAACGAATCGAGCTAGGATGTCACCTCAGCTCGTGAAAAAGTTCAAACGAGACAATCCGAGCCGAGCCGAGCTGACCACGAACCGAGCGAGCCAACCAGCTACGAGCATTTCGTTTAGCCCTACTACTCAGACGTCATCCACCACGAATCGTGCCCCGCCCTGCTCCTCACCCACCCTGCAGTGCTCGTGCCACGCATTGCACGCCCCACGCTGTACACCCCTGCTGTCGCGCTGCCTCCCATCGTCGTGACACACCACGTAGCCCTGCCCCCACCATGACACTTGCACCTGGTAGGTCATGCTTTGCATCCCACACCCATTGCGGAAACTTGTCACATACTGTCGCTATTGTAGCAACCCTGTTATGCATCTCGCTCTCGTGGGACATCAACATGCACTGCCATTGACTTCACACCACCCAATTTGCCCCCACAGTGAGGTTGGCGGGCAATCTTCAACCGTCTGTCCGTAATGTAACACATGTTCTGCACTCTTTATGTTTCACTAGCTGAATGCCCGTGCGTTGCAACGGGAATATATAATACCAGTATATTACGATAACTTATATACAAAATGTGTGTTATATTGTTATGAGAAAATGTTTCATAATCAATTTGTGATCCTAGCCATATATAAATTTGGTTATTTTAATCTAGTTATTTTATACTACATTGCAACCATCAGTATTATGCAGACTTCGATATATGCCACGATTTGTATGGTCTCATCATTGGAGAGCACGTTCCACACATGCCGGAAAAATTCTCTCGTACATCATTAGTCATCAGACACGTACCACCATATGCTCTTGCTTAAACAAAAAGGTAAGTGTGTATGTGTTTGCGAAGAGAATTAAAGGCAGGCCGACACAAAAGCTACCCTGACGGTGGCGAGGATGACGAACTGGTCACTGTTGTCGATCCTCCTCTGTGTCACCTCCGGCGCCAAGATGACGCCACAATCCTCGATATAGTAGTCATCGAACGCACGCGACATGACGAGTACCGATGACTCTTGGTTGGGCTGCCAAACGAAGTGCACCCCGGGCTCATCAGCGAGGTAGTACCCCTGGCCGTTGCACCACCGGATGCGCTATTCCACTACATACATCATGTTCGAGGACACTCACACAACGTCAGCAACGTCCATCGTCCCAGCGCACAAGAATTCATGTCCGGTCAGTAGCGACTTACGTGGCAGGTTGGGCTTCAGGTGGACGATGAGCTGGACGGCATGATGGCGTCGTCGTCGGATGCGGTGTCCAGAACAACCCGAGAGTCATCGACGTTGGCGACAACCATGAGGCCCCCCTGCTTAACGATGGACAACGCGGTGCAGCTGCTCTGGACCGCGTCCAAGCGACGGCTTCGCAGGAGCTTGTCGTACACAGCAGCGCATGCGACCACGTAAGACTGCTTTTAGAGGTCGAACTGACAGTCGTCAAGCTTCTTCTCGTCATCGATGAGCGACGACAACGCGAGTGCCTCCTGCTCATGGAGTTTGTTCGGGGTTTGAAGTAGGAAACATGGATTCATGCTTGGCGTTGGTTTATGAAAATGACTCACAAGTCTGATCCATGGAAAAAAATATTACGAAGAAAAAATGTCACACATGCAAAAAAGGGAATTTAAGTATAATGCATTATTCAAACAAAAGAAATAGTATGCAAACTCTTCTTTAAATAATATTACCTCCATCCAAAAATATAATTCAAGAATCTCGGTGATACTTATCTACTACTACGCATTGTGCAATGGTAGCAAATGAGCTTGGAGAGAGATGTAGTAGATGTGTTTCCTGTCATAGATATAGACATAAACACATATAGGTGGGTGCCCGTCCGTTGCAACAGAAACATTTAATATCATGATAACTTATGAACAAATGTGTGTTATACTGTTATGTGAAAATGTTTCATAATTAATTTGTGATCCTAGCCATACATAAATTTTGTTATTTCAATCTAACTATTTCATCACTACATTGCAACCAACAGTACCATGCAGACTTCTATACATGATAGCTGAATGCCCGTGCGTTGCAACGGGAATATATAATACCAGTATACTACGATAATAACTTATATACAAAATATGTGTTATACCGTTATGAGAAAATGTTTCATAATCAATTTGTGATTCTGGCCATACATAAATTTTGTTATTTATAATCTATCTGTTTCATCACTACATTGCAACCATCAGTATCATGCAGACTTCGATATATGTCTCAATTTGCATGGTCTCATTATTGGAGAGCACGTTTCACACATACCGGAAGAAATTCCCTCGTACATCGTTAGTCATCGGATATGTACCACCATACGCTTTTGCTTATACAAAAAGGTAAGTGTGTGTTTGCAAGACTAATGGTCAAACATCGTATAACCATAAAGTTAGAATACTATATTAATATATTAAATAAATTAATCCAATAGACATAGATTAACCCAATTAACATAGGATAAATAAATATCTAATTATAAAAGTATGAAACATGATATAATCAATGTTGTTACTGCGTAGTAAATATTCATACGAGACTAACACAACTGGAACGGTTCAATTTAGAATTAAAATGGGGAAGTTACGAATTTCCAAAGTTTCTATGTATTTGATATAGGATTAATTAGGAAATCAATTTTATTGTTGTTTTCATGACAAAACAGAGGTATTATGTGATAAAAATAATATTATAGAATTATAGGAATTGGAATGAACTCATTTGGATTTAATATAAAATTTCCATGAATTAAATGGGTTTCTGCAATTATTTTTAAACTAAAAATCAATCTGCAATTATTTTTAAACTAAAAATCAATTTCTAAATTCCTTTTCCCTATTTTCTTTATTTCCTGGACTGCGTCCTAGATTCCAGAAAGATCAGGGGCTAAGCTATAAATGTTTTTCTAGACTCATTGAACATACAGAGTGGACGACGGGTTAAACACAAAAGACGTCTTAGTTGAAGTTGTACACAATTCAACATGAGTCATGTTGGCTAGAGGGTGGAAGGCTAGGTATTCTGCTCAATAGATCCAAGGTTCGATTCCTGAGCAGCCATGGTTTAATTTTTTTTCTGCACGCGAAACGGAGGAGGGCAGAACAGCAGAACGGCAGACTACTATTGCTTACTTAATAGATATATAGATATATATATATATATATATAAAATTCTCGTTGGCCATCTAACATAGTCTATGCATAAGGGATGACAAAGATTATACATGAATAACTCTTCCTACTGGTCACCTATCAAAATTCCTACATGGAACCATAATAGGATAACATAATTAAAATGATAAGACCGTCTCCCCTTACCCTCAAAACTGAAAAGGCAAAAGAAGGACAAGAAACAGTAAAAAAGGTTAACATGCCAAAATTATACATGGAAAGTTAGATCAAAAGTCAAAGCATTGCATATTTGTTTCTCTCTTTTATTATCCTTTTTCGGGCATTAACACTTGTACATGAGGGTTTGCTTGGCATTGCCTTCAATTCTTGCACAAAGCGCTCGGGGGGGGGGGGGGGGGGGGTGCAACTAACGAGCTTTGAAGGTGGATCCCTTCAAAGGTAGCTCGAGCTCGATTCTAGGGAATCCTCCCTCTGCATGGGTACTGTTCACCTATTTATTGGGGTGGTGACATGCATCTTCGTATGAATTTACATAAATGCCATAGCTCCTATGTATAAGATCTATACAACCATTGAAGGGCATTTCTGTCTTTTGCCGACATAATGTGACATGTACATCTCTCTTGTCTTCCTTTGTCTTTCTCTAAATGCAGATAAAAAAAGCTTCACCTAGTCCCTTCAAGTTTTGAAGCGTACCTTTGTCTTTGAAGCCCAAAGAAGGTGTCCAAAGCCGCTAGGAAATGCCACTTAAAATAAAAAATGTTGTCATCTGAGGACCATCAGCGAAGCCTTGTCCCTAATAGTAGCTAATCGTGGGATTAGTTCGGTTTCCATAATGGACTCAAAACGTGAAACCAACGAAGAGGGTTTTGATCCGAAGATCCAAAAAACACCTTCCATTGAGCTCGATCGTTATAGAAAATAGATATTTATCAGATATGTTTCATGCGATTAAAATCAGAGAATTATTGCCATTACGAGCACAAGGTTGATTTGTCCCTTGTGGTTCGGGTTGATGATGAGCGATTGTCAACATGTGTAGTGCTTTGGTGTGAGTTAGTGGACTAACCAGCGTATGAGTTTGTGTTGTGCAACCATGTCTCTTAGCTTGTGGCGTGCAGGCATGGAGCATAAGGATGGTTGTCGACAATGAAGGTAAATAGCATGCATGTTTGTGTTGTGCTGATAGGCCGAGAGCGGCAAAGGACGAACGCTGTGCATGTCGCTGCACGATGGCGACGTGGCGACGTAGGTGCCACACTTTGCGACGCACCACGATGGCTTTGTTTCTCTTAGGCGCGCCATGCGCAGAGGTCGTCGGCTCGGTCACACCGGCTTTCTGGTCCTGGGGGCTCCTGATTGGTAGCGCCGACTAAGATGGGGGAGGAGATAGGGTTGTGTTGGAGAGGGGAGAGAGGTGGGGAGGTCTTGGACGACGGGTTACTTTCAAAGAAGCATAATGATGTTTTTTGCAAAAAAATTGCTAGGACGCACGACGAAACACATGATTTATATTTGTAAAGATGTATATATAAATATATAATAGTACAATGACCGTGCGTTATGATGATACACAAATTATTCAATACAATATTAGAGTACAACGACTATATAAAAACAAACATCATATGAATTATTGTTGACCTTAATATCTCATAAATTATTTATAAACAACAACGGAAAAAAGTCATATCTATATATATTGTCCATGTAGGTCCATAAACCGTAGTAATTACAAAAGAACAAAAAAGAAAGGAACCACGTTACACCAAAAATTGTGTCAGGCCTCATTATATTGTGTAAACCAACAAAGTGGCACCTAGGTCATATCCTTCCTGGTCAACTACAGAAAAAACAAGCTCAAAAGCTTTTGACGATCTACCTACCCAGTTTAATTTCTTTGCATTTCTTTAACACTCTGAGCTGGCCAATCAAGATCATTCAAATCTTCAAGAAGACGATTAGCATAAAATGTTATCCTCAGCATCCACTAGCACATTGGCTATATACAATAGAGGAGAAAATGGATCATAGCCACAATATGAGTTTCTGGTTGTCACAATCCGTATATGTCCCTCCACTCCCCCACGACTGTATAAAGAGTACGTACTGAGTGCTTTTATTAAAAGTAGTAATTGATGAATTAGATATAACAGTTCTTGGTTTATTATTCACGATATTGCTCATATAAGTTATGATAGCTAGCACATGTCGAACCAAGGTGTTGTAGTATAGCGCACGGCTGGGCCGTCTATAAAAATTCAATTCCTAGGGATGGCCGGCAACACGATAATTCATGTGCGATAGTATAAAAATACTTTACTTTCAAAAATGCACGAGGCCGCCTGACGTCACGATTTGAGCCCAGAGCGGACGCGCGCGATCGAAGCGTGTGTTTGCACATGCATGAAACTCGCGTGACATGTGACTACCTGCGCTACTGGGGTCTTCTCGTATTTAAACTTTTTTTTTGCAAATTTTTGTGCTGATTTATTATTTCGGGTCAATGATTGATAGGGGTAGCTCGAAATACCACTAAACGTTATATTGTCGGAGTATCATAGGCATGTTTGGTTCCTGGCTAATTTACCACATTTTGCCTAAATTTTCTGTCTAAATTTTCTGTCTGAGGTTAGTTCTCCAATTCGAACAACTAATATTAGGCTAAGTGTGGCACACAGTTAGCCACGTACCAAACATGCCCATAATACTCTAAAAATATAATGGTTAGTGGTATTTCGAGCCACCCCTATCAATCATTGACCTGAAATCACAAATCAGCACAAAAAATTATGGTATTATCATGACAATTGCTATCTTTTGTCTTAATATATATCATAGTTTACAAGGTTGTCTCTAAACAATGTTTCTCAAAATCATCATATTTTTGGAGCTAGCTAAAATTATGGTATTGTCATGACAATTGCAAAGTATAGTACTGTAAAACTATGGTTGTGAGAAACATTGTTGCCAAACAGACTATAATGTCGGCCTCCTCTATTTTATCTTCATCTGATTTTAAAATGAGTATTTGGAACCCTAGACGAATTTACATTTAAAAGTTATCAAAGTTGTACAGTTTTCTGAGATCTAGAACTTTTGTATCTGTTATTTCTCCATCCTACACCATTTGAAAATTTTAAATTTCAAATACAAGAAATTCAAACATAAATTTCCTTACATAGATGATTTCGGATGAAAACTTGTCAACTACTCCCTCAGTCCCTCCATCCGCTTAATTTGGACGTTCTGGCCTATTTCATTTGTCTATAAACTTTGACGCTCTTGTGACCACGATAGATAGTACAGGTAAATGGTGGTAGTATACGTACGTGACTGTTCTTGACAGTGAGAATGAGAGAGCTGGTCACACGTGAATGGAACTGTGTTCAGGATAATGCATGATGGGAGTGACTGGTGGTAGCAGGTGGAGCGACAAGCAGCGCTGCTTTGGGTTACTCGGGGCAAGCGGCTAGCTTTTAATTATTAGTTGTATTGTAATTGACACTTAATTAAGAAAGCAGGGCTACATGTGCCATTTTAACTCTCTTGTAATCTATCCAAAAAAACATAGAACGGACGGAGGGAGTACATAAAGTTACACATAACTCTTTGAGATCTACCACTACCGGAATTCGAGGCTTTGCCGAGTGTTGCATTCTTTGCCGAGTGCCTTTTGTCGGGCACTCGGCAAAGAAGGCTTTGCCGAGTGCCGCACTCGGTAAAGTTAGGCTCTCGGCAAAGAGCCCCTTTACCGAGTGCTAAACACTCGGCACAGGTAGGCACTCGGCAAAGACAAGTTTGCCGAGTGTAACGCACTCGGCAAACGGGGCTCTCGGCAAAGGGCCGTCAGCGGCCGTCCCAGAGCTGACGGCCGTCAGTCTTTGCCGAGAGCCAACGGCTGGCACTCGGCAAAGAGGCTTGTTTGCCGAGTGCTACGTAATAGACACTCGGCAAAGACCTCTTTGCCGAGTGTCATCTCCAGACACTCGGCAAAGTGTATTTTCATTTTTTTTATTTTGCCTCCCAAACTTTTTGTGGTATGTTCCTACACTATGTAGACCTACATGTATCATTTGTGGACAATTATAACATAGTTTCCATAGTTAGTAGATTTAGTTCGTTTATTTGAATTTCTTCGGAAAATTCAAATTTGAACTGCAGGTCACTCGAAACTTGTAAAACCGTGCATGCAAAAATGATATTCATGTTACTTAGCATAAGTTACGACCGATTGCAGAAGCGGACCGGAAACTTCGAGCAACATGCTCACTAAACATGGCCGTGAACTTGCCATACACATGTTTAAAAATTGTATAAAACACAAACAAAGTCAGAAAATCCTGAAACTTGTCCACGTGTCATGATATCATATGTACAGGCTGCGATAAAAAATTTAGAATGTTTGGAGAAAGTTGTGGGACACTATGTGTATAAATCTAGGAGAACTACACATGAAATCTAAACGCATGGGCATATACCTAGTAAATATAAAAATACCTAGGAGCATAGGAAAATCATAACTTATTCGTGATAGATCTGATTTAACCTGTTCTAGTTGCATTAGGTTCGTATTAACACTACCTACAACCTAATAACCTTATTTTTTATGTAACATGTTGTTATACCGCACAACTCCTATTTTTAAGATAACTCTATTTTCAAAAGCTTCAAGGAATCAATTTGTAGAGGTTTGCGGCTCTATTTCCAGCCACCTCTACAAATTGATATTTTTTGTGACGACTAAAAATGGAGCTGCGTTTAAAAGCTCGTTTTTAGGAACAGCTAAAAATAAAGTTGCGTTTATAAATACGTTTCTAGAAATGGATCGGTTTGGACTTAGAGGTGACTAGAAACTAATCCGCCTCTGAAAAACTTCTATTGCTAAAATTAATTCTATAATAATTTATAGTAGTACGTAGTATTGTTGTCCAAACACATGCATGAGATTTGTGACAAAACTAAGGAGTATATAGTTTTTTTTTTGAATGGGAGGGGCAAAAGATTTGCCGCTCCAATATATTAGAGAGGAGAAACATTTACAAGACACTCACACGAAGACAAAGAGGGAGAAAAAAGAGAGCAGAAGGGCAAAAACTCAAACGCCTACTGAGGTTAAACACAACACTGAGCCCAACAGGCCCCAACTAACCCAAAATGGCACCAACTAGTTCTTTCACTAAAGAAGCGACCTGGTCTGGATTCTTCTGTTGATTCCTGAAGATCCTGTTGTTTCTTTCTAACCATAAGCTCCACCAAAAATAAATCAGAAGACCGTCGAATTTTTTCCGAGATTGCCTATTACAGAGCCCTCTTAGCTTCCTCCACCAACCATACAGCGACTCGGATGTCTGATTTCCTCTCAGAAAAGAACAGTTCCCCCATATCAATAATCTATTCCACACCTCTCTACTGAAGGTGCAATCTTTGCATAAATGAGTTACCGTCTCTAGCGCTGAGTTACAAAGACAGCAAACCGGATTACACTGCCAATGTCTCTTCTGAAGGTTGTCAGCAGTCAGCACTTTATTATGCAAAAGAGTCCACGCAAAAAAACGACATTTAGGTTCAGCTTTTGCTTTCCAAATGGGGTTGATATTCATTGTGCAATAATTTGTTGCAAATTGGATCTTATATGCGCTGCTAGCGCTATACTCACCATCTTCCGTCCATCTCCAAGAAATGGAGTCTTCTAGATCATTCAGCCCGTGTGTACTATTGATAGCCTGCCAAAGGGAAACCAATTCTTTGATTTCATCTGCATCACCAAAGGGAGAGCATAGCTGGATCCAACGATTATTTCTCAGGGCCTGGAAAGTCGAAATGTTCTTCCTTTTTGCTTTTTGGAATAAGCTTGGTGCAATGTTTTTTGGTGCTTGACCATGGATCCAACTAGATTTCCAGAATACTGCAGTTTTCCCATTGCCCACCGTCACACAGGTGGAAGCGTAGAAAAGATCTTCATCTGTTTTATCACATGGCAGCTGCAAATCCACCCATGCTTTATCTTTGGCTTTCCAACGCAACCACAACCATCTAAGTCTTAAAGCCCTCGCAAAACGATTCAGGTCCAGGATACCCAATCCCCCTTTGCACTTTGGCAGGCAAGTAGTAGACCAATTGATCAAGCAGTGACCCCCATTGCATGACTCAGGATTACTTCCTTTCCAGAGGAAGCTTCTTCTTATCTTATCAATTTTTTTCAGTAGCCATTTTTGAGCCGGGAAGACCGTCAGGTGATAAATAGGTTGTGCGGATAACACAGATTTAACTAATGTCTCTCTACCTGCCTTTGATAGGAGCTTTCCTTTCCATCCTGCGAGTCTGTTATTGATTTTTTCAACTAAAGGTTGCAGCTCAATTCTTTTAACGGTTCTAAAGTGAAGGGGGAGACCCAGGTATTTCCCGGGTAATGCAGCGAATTTACCGGGGAAGGCTTCTACAAGATTTGGCCAAAGGGCCTCCGGGTAACGGATCGGGAAAATTTCAGTTTTATCGAAGTTTATCTTCAGCCCTGAACACCCTTCGAAAGTCTCTAGAATCGATTTTAGCACTTTGAGATCTGCTTTATCCGCTCTAATGAACACCCCTGCATCGTCTGCGTATAGGGAACAGCGAAGTTTTGCCCCTCTTGGCAGGACCCGCCCCAGTAACCCAGCCTCGGCCGCCCGCTCGATCATCATCTGGAGCGGATCCATTGCTAATATGAAGAGAAAAGGTGAAAGGGGATCCCCCTGTCGCACACCACGCCTGTGAATGATTTTGTCTGATTGTTGACCATTGATGATAACTCTGGAGGTAGATGAACCAAGAATTGCTGCGATCCAATTACGCCACCGCAGGGGAAATCCCCGAGCTTTTAGCACATCAAGAAGATAAGCCCAATTTAGGGAATCGAAAGCTTTGGATATATCAAGCTTAATAAACAGAGCAGGCTGTCCGTTTTTATGAAGTTTCTTGATCACCCTTTGAACGTATAGGAAATTATCATGAATTGACCGTTTCTGGATGAAGGCATTCTGGGCAGTGGATACAATCTCATTCATTCTCAGTGCAAGTCTGTTTGCCAGAATTTTGGTTATGATTTTCATGAAGCTATTGATGAGACTGATTGGTCTAAATTTGTCTATTGTGTCAGAGATCTCTCGCTTAGGTAGCAGAATGATGTTTGCCTCATTGACTAGGTGTAAGCTCCTGCATTTTAGATGATAAAAATCGTTAATTGCTTTGGAGAGGTCGTCTTTAACCACATCGAAGCAGCATCTATAGAATAGCCCAATGAAGCCATCCGGACCTGGCGCCTTTTCAGCTTGCAACCCCATAACCACCTTCTTGATTTCATTATCCTCAATCGCAATGTCTAAATCTGATAAATCAAATGGCAAATAACCCAAATTATCCCAACGAACAGCCCTCTGTCTCACTCCACTTGTTCCTAGTACTGTATCAAAATGATGGTGAGCCTCGTGCAGTTTATCTCGTTGGCTGGTCAATATTGATTCATCATGAACTAGAGATCTAATGTAGTTTTTTCTTCTTCTGTTGTTGGCCATCAAATGGAAGAATTTATTATTCGCGTCCCCCAGGCGCATCCAGGTTAGCCTGGAATGTTGTCTTGCAATTGTCTTTTGAATGGAGGCAAGGCCAAGAATTTTGGATTTAAGCCATTTCCTGAATTCCAATTCGTCACTGGTGAGCTGCCTAGCTTCCTGAGCCTTCTCCAGTAGAGTTAACACTATCTGAATGATTGCCAATTGCACGGTGACACTACCGACTGTTTTTCTCCTCCACGCGCTTAGTGCCTTGGCTGTGCGCTGCATCTTCACATGCAACACCAGAATTGCATCAGCAGAATTGACATCAGTGTTCCAAGCGTGCTGCACTACCTCCTTAAAACCATCGATTTTTGTCCAGAAGGACTCAAATCTAAAACCCCTAAAGAAGGAGAATGAAGAACGACCTTGCATAATTAGCGGACAGTGATCCGAGGTCATTGTGCCAATGGCCTGGAGGTCTGCCGAGGGGAATAGTTGATGCCACTCTGTTGTTGCGAGAAATCTGTCAATCCTCGTCATTGTAGGTTCATTCTGTTCATTTGACCATGTGAAAGCTCTACCATTGAGATCCAGTTCTAATAGCTGCAGATCATCAATTGTCTTATTGAATTGACTCATTATTCTTCTGTTAATTATCCCTTTGTTTTTTTCCCGAGCTCTTCTTATCATATTGAAGTCCCCTACAACCATCCATTCCGGTCGCACCAAATTGTGAATATTGCGCAGTTCATTAAGGAAATCCAATTTCTCATTTTCTTGCTAAGGACCATAAACGCCAGTGAGGTCCCAAACCTCGTCCTCCAATTTCGAGGTGAATCTAACCAAAATCGAATAAGGTGATGAGCAATGCAAAAGAGACATATCAAAAAAATCTGCATCAGAGGCGATGATGATTCCGCCTGAGGCGCCCTGGGACGGCAAATGCAACGTTTGGTTCGCTAGCTTGGAACCAACAGTTTCTTTGAGGAGTTCATTGGTCCAGTTCATGATTTTTGTTTCTTGGAGACAAACAATAGTTGCACCAGTAGAGCTAATAGTTTGTCTCACACTTTCCCGTTTAGCAGGATTATTTAAGCCCCTAACATTCCAGGAGAAAACAGTGCAAATGGAACACATTAATACAACCGGCCACCTCTACTTGAGGAAATCATAACAGCCAAGAGGCCATACACAGGGTGCAACGGCACAGCCCTCAACCACGACAACATAAGGGAGTGCACTTGAAGTAAGACGCAGTACAAAGGAAGACATAACAGCCCTGGATGCCCTAGAAGCAAGAGCCAGCAGCCAGACTCTAAACCCAACTCTACTGCCGACAACACCGCCAAAAGGACCACCAAAAGAACCATCTGCTGTAACATCAGCAAAACCATCTCCACCATTACAGACAAGACTACCGCACTCAGCCTTCCAAGGCCAAAGGGGCGACCGGTGCTAAGAAGGGAGCCACCTTGCGCCCTTTCTTGTTGTTGATTTTCTTTCCTTTTCCATGATTGGCCAGCTCCATGATCTCCTCCATCTGAATCTTGGTAAGAGGTCTTGCAAAAAGCCTTGCAATCTGTTCAAAATGATTGACTTCATTAGATGAGCAAGAAGCCAAAGAGCCTAGATTATTTTTTGTTGTTGAGTTGTATAGTTTAGCTACCAGAATATCCTGAGCTTTGGATATTGAATCTCTAGAACGCCCCAACATTAATTTTTTCTTTGCAGCCAATCTAACACTATATCTCTTGCCGGAGGTGGAAGCTTGGCCAGGCCTATTTATATGCTGTTGGGGCGAAACCCAAATTGCATTTGCTGTGTTGGGTAAATTGTTGTGTGGAAGGGTTTGAATCAGAGGGGGTTCTGGTGGCATGGTTATATTTGCGATGAAGTTGTGCAACTGCGAGTTGTTAGTGTCGCTTGGCTGAGGGTCCGCTGGTAAACTACAAACCTCCTGACTATGTCGATTAACTGCCGCAGCAATTGAGGGTACTGGAGTTTCATCCTGTAGAACAGTCACAGTACAGTTACCGTCTAGAACTTCTGGAAAAAATGTTAATTTTATCAGGTTTAAATTGCAATTAAGTTTGTATCCGATTCTAGTTCATTTACTATGAAAAAAAACTGTTTCTAATTCAAATGAATAACTTGAATCGATAGTATGTACGTGTAAGAGACAAGCATGATCTCTTCTTCCTTTTACCAGTGTACATGTGTACATCCATTATATAAACACATTAATCTGTTGCATAATTTTTCGTAGGCACCATAGTCGCACTAGCATGAAGCCTATATTATATGTATGCAATTTACTTTGTTTTTGGAACTATATATACGTGTAGAAACTTCAGTTTGGAGTGATACTTGTTCGAGGAAGAGCCGTGGTGGTGGCGAAAACATCCATGTTCTCTCGTCTTGTCAATTGTCACAAGCTAGGACATCGATCGCCGATGGAGCTAGCTAGGGGTCGTCGACGGCGAGGCCGCCCCAGCTAGCTAGCTACTCTCGATCAGGGGAATCTGCTTGGTCCGGACCCGCGCCCAGACGACGACGTTACCTCCGGCAGCGGTGCGGCTGGCCGACGACGACGACGACGACCATGGCAGACTCTCAAGCAAGCATCCAGATCCAAGAAGCAAGGGCTAGTGGGCATCGTTGGGCAGCAGTAACAGGTGCTGCCCTCGCATTCACTGCTCACGCACGTCGCCGCCTCGTCGTCGCTGCTGCCTCCGGAAATCGTCTTGTCGCCGTTTGGCTGCCACCGCCGGTGACCACCTGCAGCTGGTGTGTCCTCGTCATTACCACGTTCGCCTGCAACGGAAGGGTTTCCTATCATTAATCAGAGCTAAGTAGCAGGATTCTGGATATAAATATAGGCGTTTCTACCATTACAGTTTGCAGAGAACGCGAGGTATGCCAAGAGTATGGTGAGCAGAATCGGCGTCGACGACATGGCAATCATCTCGCCGACGATTATATCGATGAACAGTTGAGCACATATATATGAAATAAGCTCTGTCCTTGAGCAATTTATACATGGATCAGCAAGATAGATACAACTACAAGCAAACGCAAGTCAGTTAGTGCCCAGCTGGTTGCAGCTATCTCCATGAATGGTGTCGGATCGTCACGCAATATGCGTGCTTGCATGCTCGTACATGCCTGCGTGGAAACACAACACAATTGGTGCATCTGATTTGCCGCGTCTCGGGCTTGTTTAGAAGCAAGAAGATTGAGAGGCTAAGATCCCTTAGGCCATGTTCAGTTACATAGAAATTAATGGTGATTGAGAGAAGTTAAATCACTTTCTATTCAATTTTAACTCGGAAGAAATTTAGTTTCCTTAACCCCTTACAAACCAAACAAACCTTTACTATTAAATTTATTAAATTTTAAATAGTAATTAAGTGATTTTAGCCTACAATCTCTTATAATCTAATCTCGTTGCTCTCAAATAAGCCCGTAATTTTTTTTCCCTTTGGGACTCTGATTATAGATAATACTATCATAATAAGCTTCTAGGCTATCTCCAGCAGTTTACACATCATCATCTCTTATATCAAACTTCACTCTGTAAACGGTACAGTCTACAGTGTAAAAACATGTTTTACATAGACATATGCATGATTTGATGGCTATAGCTTAAGAGCATGGATAGTAAAGTCATGCTCGGTGGATCGTGTGTATGGCCGTGCAAAACATTATGTTATTGACTGCACTGTTTACAGAGTGGGGTTAGAAATAGAAGATGAGATAAGAGGTGGATTAGGAAGTCTACTGAAGCTTATCTAATACAGCGAGCTGCCGGTTCTAAGAAGTGACACCTTTAGCTAACTAAAAGTTTAGCTTTATAATAACTCTCTCATGATACAAGTTGTACTTTAGAGATGGTAACCCAGAACGATTCAAATGTTCTTCATGATTGCCTTTAATTATTATTACTTTAAAAATATATAGAAATATAGTTCGATTTTAATATTATTCGATCCTTAAATTTTGTAGTGTAAAATTTAGAGTCCCTTACCAGCACTAGACCCTAGTTGTACATTTTTAGTTGGTTTACCTTTTTGTCTCACAAAATATCTTGAGTCCGCGAGCGTTTCCAGCTAGATACTAGTCAGCAGTATATTTCTCTTCTCTCTTCATTTTTTCCGTGCACCATAAATTTGATATAACATGTCACCTTATTATACTTGGTGTAAATGTTGTACCAAGAGGTAATGAATTTATTATTGGTACACATGGTTTCAATAGAAAACAGGTATAGGTTGCTATTTTCAGTTTTTTATATCGAAAATAGGTTCAAAATTGATATAAAAATAAACTGACTTAAAATCGGCACTGAAACCAGTCCGATAGGTTTTCAAACCGGTCAGACCTATTTTGGCCGGTTTGGCCAACCGACAGAGGAACCGTCTGACTAGTTTGAAAAACCAGCCTGGTTGGAGGCAGGGCAAGTCTCAATTCTTGTCTTATTTGTTTGCTCTCGCTTCGATTGTTAATTGCACCAAATGTTTTTTTTAATATCCTCTTGATGCTAGGAATATATTGGTAAAGGTCAATATCTATGTCTGCATATTTTTTGTCAACGTATGTTCACCTAATTTTTACGAGAATTTTGTACGGACCTAAAAACATAAATCACTGAATAACAACAATATTCAACTCATGTGTTATCTCATAAAAATGTACATATCAGTCATATTGTTTTAAGGATGATATATGTATCAGTCATTGTTTAAAGAGCACTCTAGACTATTTGCCAACCACTTAAGCAATATTTTTAAATACCTCCCATTAATTACTCTTGAGATTATAAACTTACAACGTCGCCAGCAGCTAAAAATTTCCGGATATCATTTTAATCTCTACTACTATTAAGAACCGAGAGTGGGCGCAGGCGACACCACGGGCTACGCCTAACCCGCGCGGCCTGCCTGCACCTGCCCTTGCCGACGCCCCAGGCCCATCCCTAGCCACCGCACGCGGCCAGCCTGCACCTGCCACCGCTGCCGCCCCGGGCTTCCCAACCACCGCACGCCGCCACCCAACGCAACTGATAAACCCAACGGGTAGAAGGGAGCCTGATCTTTCGATGAGAGATGGTGGAGGTGGAAATTTGGTTGGAGGCCGACGTTGGTTGCCCGACTACCACAACCAAGATGGTGTGGCGCCTTGAGCGACAGATACACCGTCTCCTAATAACTACGATTTAGGGTGGACGTCGACGTCGTGCTATCCGACTACAACAACCACAAGGGTGCTACGCCTTAGCGATAGTTACACCGACTCCTTTGTTGCTGCTCTTGTCGTGCCAAGAACAGCATTGAACCTGCAAGCAATCGAGAACAAAGAAGAACAAGATAAAAAGTAGATGCTCACGGATCTGATAGAGTTGGGGTTCTGTTCAAGTATCCGGGTGGTCTAGCTGACACGCGCGTTTACAAGGAAGTAGCAAAGGCTAAACTTACATCAAATAAAAACTCAAGTTCTTTGGTGGCTACTAGTTGCTTAAATAGAGGAATAGATAGGAGTTTTGGTGGAGAACGAAACTCTCTCGGCAGTTTCTGGACGCCTCATTTGGTTTCGGTCATTGATTCTTGATGCACCAGAAAGTAGACGAAGAGAGCTTTCCAATAAGTAGTTATTAGCACTAAACAATCTTGGGAGTTGAAAGTTATGCTCCATTTAGTATTGTGCTTGTTGCAGTTACAAAATCCCCTCGGCTGGTGGAGTTACGAAGTCTCTCGGCCATTCATGGACCCCCCGGGTCTGGTCTGTCATGCATTCTTGATCCACTAGAAAGTATACGAAGAGATCTTTCCAACAAGTGCTTATTTGCAATAAACAACCTTGGGAGTTTAAAGACATGATCCATTTAATTTGGTGCATGCTGCAGTTACGAAATTAACTTGGGTAGAGCAGGAGTTCACTCGGCCGTTTCTAGACGCTTAGTGTTTGATCTCTCGTCGATTCTTGATCCACTAGAAAGTAGACGAAGAGACCTTTCTAACAAGTGCTTATTTGCTTTAAACAACCTTGAGAGTTGAAAGATATGCCCTCTTTAACATGCACTTGCTGTAGTTACAAAATTATCTAGGGTGCAACAACTTTTATTGCCTTGTTGTCTTCTCCACTCCAAGATGGTTCACCTCCCAAATACCTTGTAATTAAGTTTACGTGCACAAGCTCATGTCACTGGTCTCTGATTAGCTACGAATGGTAAAGTGATCATTGGTGTGGTTGTATCAATGATAGCGATGTCCTCATCAGCAACCTTGCTCGAGCCCGGCACAGTCCTAGCCACCGCACGCCGTCCCCCACGGACCGCAACAGGCAACGCACGCCCGCTGGCACCGCGCCACCACTACGAGCAACACGTCAGCCGCGCCTGCCAGCACCCGCCCCACCCTAAGCCAACACATTGCTAGATGTACAACCACCATTACCGCGGTTGCGGATCTCCTACTATGGAAGCTCCCATTACCACATTGACAGATGTACAAACACCTATGGAAGGGTGGACACCTACTATGGAAGCTTTCATCTGCGCCCCCATCCACGCCTCCCTTCCAAATGCGGCTTCAGATTCCACAACAAGAGCTACAGGCATTTTCGGCGGCCCCCACTATTTTCGGCGGCTAGGGGAGGGCCGCCGAAAATTGCCCACTATTATCGGCGGTCTGACACAACCGCCGAAAATAGTACTATTTTCGGCGGCCTCTGACACAGCCGCCGAAAAACAGTATGCTATTTTCGGCGGCCATCCCTAGCCGCCGAAAATAGCCCTTTCAAAACGGTCGGGCCCTTCTTCTCCCTTGTTTCTCTCCTCTCCCTCTCACCAGACGCCGCCGCGCGCTCCTCTGCCCACCGTGCCGCCGCGCCCTGCCCCTGCGCCCCCACCCGCGACAGCGCCCGCGCCTGCGCTCTGCGCCCCTGCGCGCCGCCGCCCTGCCCCTGCGCGCACCGCCGTCCGCCGCCCTCCGTCCCCGCGCTGCTCGCCCGCCAGCCTGCCCGCCACTCCATCGCCGTCGTCGAGCCGCCGTCGTCAAGAGAAGGTAATTTTTTTAAGTATTTTATTTCTTATTTTCGGCGGTTGTTAATTACGTGCCGCCGAAATTATTATATATTTATAATTGTGTTTGTTTGATTACTGTTTGTAGTTCGTATTATTGTTTAATTTGATTTAATTAATGTATTAGTGAATATGTGATTTAGAGATTAGGGGCATATTGTATTTAGGCAAAAATTTCATATTAATATGTTGTACTATTATATTATTAGCTTTAATAGTATATTATATTGGTATGTATAATAGTTGCATAATTAGTGTATGTGGTACTTAGTTTGATTTGATTAGTATTATATCATTGTTTGTTTTGTATATAAGTAATATTATTTAGTGGTAGCGAAGTTATGCTGCCGATTTTTTTTTGGGTCCTGCTAGGTTCATGTGGGTTTAGAACCTATCCTTGCCTATACATGTAGGACCGATATCCTTGACGAAGTTGAATAATTTTTTCACGATATGGTTCTGTTTAACAGTCTCAGGAATGGCTGACGATCGTGCATGGATGTACAATAGTTGGAGTAGGAATGGACGTCATTCTGATGATTGGGTAGCCAAGACCAAGGATTTTGTAGGCCACGTATTCTCCTTGTCATTAACCGACACTGTAAGATGCCCTTGTAGGCGGCACGAAAACAGTATATTTCTTAATAAGAAAGAGTTAGTCTAGATCTTTGTCAATTTGGATTTATGCCCGGATATAAGGTGTGGGAACATCATGGTGAGGTAGTACCCAACCGGAATATAGAAGAGGAGGAGAACAATGATTGGGCTGGCAATGATGCGATGCATGAGATGCTTGATTCGCTACGTCCAGAATTAAACCTAAGCTCCGAGGATCCTGCCACACCAGAGGTTTCCAGATTTTTCAAACTACTAAAAGACTCTGAAGAGCCATTGTATGAACACACAGATGTGAGTATACTCGCTTTTGTGACTCGGCTCATGGCCATTAAGTCCAAGTACTTTTTCTCGAACAATTGTTACAATGATATTTTAAAGTTATTAGGAGATGTGCTCCCAAAGCCCAATAAGTTGCCTAAAGACATGTACCATTCAAAGACAATTATCAAAGGTCTCGGTATGGATTATGAGAAGATTGATGTGTGCAAAAATAATTGTATGCTTTTCATGAAGGAGCATGCAGAAGAGAAAAAATGTCTCAAATGTGGACAATTTAGATTTGTGGAAGTTGTTAATGATGAGGGTGAGAAGGTGATGAAAGATGTTGCACATAAGCAGCTCTGCTACTTGCCACTAACTCCTCGAGTGAAACAGATGTTTCTATCTAAAAAAACCGCTATGCACATGTGATGGCACAAAGAAGGTGTCAGTGATAATGATGACCTAATCATGCACCCTTCAGATGGGGATGCATGGAAGGCTCTCGACACGTTTGATCCCGACTTTGCAGCTGATCCGAGGAATGTTCGAATCGACCTCGCGACCGATGGCTTCACACCTTTTGGTCAAATGGCATCATCATACTCATGTTGACCCGTCTTTGTTATTCCATACAACCTTCCACCTTCTCTTTGTATGAAATATGAATTTATATTTCTTTGCTTAATCATTACTGGCCCAGACTATCCTGGAAAGAACCTCAATGTGATGTTAAAACCCTTGATTGAAGAGTTGAAGGAGCTTTGGAAAGGTGTTGAAGCATACGAT
Organism: Zea mays; assembly: GCF_902167145.1. Lineage (NCBI taxonomy): Eukaryota > Viridiplantae > Streptophyta > Magnoliopsida > Poales > Poaceae > Zea > Zea mays. The sequence goes on along the minus strand of NC_050099.1, from coordinate 239,356,866 downwards.
GTTTTTACAAAACAGATATTCAAACTTCGAGTTGTGTATTTGTGGTCGGTGCATGACTTCATGGCGTATGCTATTTTTACCGGTTGGAGTACACATGGTAGATTGACATGTCCATATTGCGGTTCAGATACAGATTGCTTCCATCTTGCTCATGGTGGAAAGATCACTTACTTCGATTGTCATCGACGCTGGTTGCCCAGGAAACACCCCTTTAGGAGAGATAAGAAAAACTTTATAAAGAACACTGTGGTCACCAAAGGACCGCCTAAACGTCTTAACGCAGCAGAAATACATGCTCAGCTGAACAACCTTGTCCTAAATGAAAAGGGGGACAAGTACGAAGGATTCGGAGTGGACCACAACTGGACACATATATGTGGTCTCTGGGAGCTCCCTTATATGTCGTCGTTGATTCTTGTGCACAACATTGATGTCATGCACCAAGAAAGTAATGTTGCTGAAGCCCTCATACACACCTGTATGCATTTTGAAAAAACAAAGGACAATCTGAAAGCTCGAAGAGATCTAGCAATGCTTTGTGACTGACCAACCCAAGTGCTCAATGACAACGGTAAGCCGCCACGTGCCTTGTTCTGTCTTACCTATAAAGACAAGATCGAGGTAATGAGATGGATGAAAAAAAAATTCCCAATGGTTATGTTGCGGGTTTGAAAAGAGCTGTGAATTTGAAAACGGGAAAACTAACTGGGTTAAAGAGCCATGACTTCCATATATTAATGGAGAGGATTATCCCTGTCATGTTTCGTGGTTATATGCCCGACGCCATGTGGCAAGCAATAGCTGAGCTAAGTTATTTCAACAGGCAGATCTGTGCCAAAGAAATAAGTAAAAATATGATGGAGAAGTTGGAGAAAGAAATACCAGTGTTGTTATGCAAGCTAGAAAAAATATTCCCACCTGGATTCTTCAATCCGATGGAGCATCTACTTATTCACATTCCATATGAGGTTGGTGGACCTGTACAATATAGGTGGATGTATCACATTGAACGTGCACTCAAAAACCTGCGAGGCATGGTTCGAAATAAGGCTAGAGTAGAAGGATGCATCGCTGAAGCTTTTTTGCTAAAGGAGGTTTCATACTTCACGAGTTTGTATTTCACAGAGGAACATAATGTCTATGCTGCTACCATGCGATACAATGTCGATGATGAACCTCCTGTCAGTGATCTCAACATTTTCCAATTGAGAGGCACAAGTACTAGTAAGGGCACGTTCTACCACCTTAGCATGGATGAAAGAATGTCTGCATTGCTATACATGTACTCTAATATGGAAGAGATGGAACCATATTTCATGTAAGTCTTTATTTTACCCCTTAATTTCTTTACCAAAGGAGCCATATTTAATTACTTATTTGTCGCACAGTAAGTTCGACGAGGAAAATTGGACTTATTCCCATCAGCCTACAAGCAAACAACTAGATACGATGCGACGACATGGGAGGCAAGGAAGACCTAATTTTGTTGACTGGTTTCGCGAGCATGTAAACTCTTTATATTCCTTACTTTCATGTCATTTAGCCTTTTATGTGAGGTAGTCAATTTAACTGTATATTATTTACAGTGCACAAAGACTCCTAACATATACGAGGACTTGAGACAGCTATCTTATGGGATGGTGACTTGCAGAACCTTTGGTCGATACGATGTGAATGGCTTCCATTTTCGTTCAGACCAATTTGAAAAGTCTCGTCCTCGTGCAGCCACACGTAACACTGGAGTTCTGACTAGGGCACTCGATGCACTCGGCAGAGAAACTAATTATTACGGCATCATTCAAAACATCCTAGAGTTTAATTTTGCATGGAACAAAACTTTGAAATTAGTATTCTTTCTATGTGATTGGTTTGACAGCACTAATGGGATTAGACAAAGTCAATATGGCATAACTGAAGTAAAGCACAAGTAACGACTTCGAGGCCATGATAATTTTATCCTTGCACACTAGTGCAAGCAGGTCTACTATATGTCGTACCCAAATCTGAAGTTTAAAGCATGGTGGGTAGTTCATAAGGTGAACCCTAGGGAACGTTTACATACTCCTTGCACTGTTGGTTATCAATTCGAAGACGAACAGGCCGATGATGTTTATCAAGAAGAAGAATTGCCAACCACTTTTACTATCGATGAGGGTGTTGCACTGAACTCACTAGTCGGAGACTATAACGATGTCACTGTTGATGAGTGTGTTGCACCGAAACGAAAACGAAATCCAAGGAACAAAAAAGCCACATTGCGAGCTTTGGATCAAAGAAGACTCCTTGATCGTGATTCCGATGAATTTTGATGTGTAATGCATAATTTTAGTTTAAGTGATGTATTATTTGATTTTTTATTAATTCACTTAATTTTATGGAGCTAATACCTTCAATGTTTTTCTATTCAACAGGATGAGTGGTAGGAAAACAAAGCGCACTGCTAGGGGGTTTCTTAATGCGGCTAGCAGGATACTCCCTGGTGCATGTTCCCTTTTCCAAGGGAGTTCTTCTAGCCAGAGCAGACTGGAGGCGTTGCTGAGACACGCCCGGCCAGAACTACGTGGTACACCTATCGCTCTACAACGGATTACCGATGTAAATGTTTATGTAATTGATCTTATTTGTCAGTCACTTATATATAAATGTGTCTTACAAGTCTCTATTTCATGTCCATAGGAAGAGGAGGACGACGAGGAGGAGGTGCAACAACATGAGGAGGAGGACGAGCAGGCCCATGAGGAGGAGGAGGTGCAGGCCCATGAGGAGGAGGAGGAGGTGGGCATAGATGCTGAGGCGGATGATGATACCACCGAGGCTCCTGTCGTTCGACGTAGGGGCACTCGGAAGGGCCACTTTGTCCTACCTCCGTCAGCGCCTGCACAATCTGAGCTCGGGTACTGATCATCCCGGTTGGTGATAGGTACTCACGTTTGGCCACTTTGTTCGTACTGATTTGTTTATTGTACACTATATATATGACATGACTTCCTTGTTTTTTTGTCATGCAGCCAATGGGATGACACATCATTCGACGGTCGAGGTCACCATAGACAGGTTAATCAAGTCTTAGGTAACCTCTGTCGTCTACATAATCCAGGAATTGTCACCGACCCGAAAGGTGTGGTGGTTCCTTGCACTAGCTGGTCGCACTTCGCACTAGCTCCACATGCTACAAATGGAACAGCTCAAGGCGCCGTCAAACATGCCTTTTGGGTAAGAGTAATATTTCAAACTAACATTTATTAGTTGTTTTCAAACTAATTTTATTTTCGATGTTGGACAGAGACGCTATCGTGTGGAACCTGAGGCTCAAGAGCATGCAGACCGAGTATTAGAGAAAAATGCGAAGAAGGTGTGCAGGGATGCATTTTCCAATGCTCGTCTACAGGTTGTGAACGTGTACATGAAGCGCCGAGGTCATTCTATCAACAACTTTCGACAATATTCGGATGTCTACTTGACTGTAGACCAGTACATGGAGGTAAAAATCTAATTTAGCAGCTCATTCAGATGTGAATGTAATTTTGAGCTAACGCTTTATATGCAGGTAACTCTTCCATGGATGGAACACCGGCCGCAGGCTTACAAGGCTTTGTGTGAGATATGGGCTTCGCCCGAGTGGATTGAGAAGTCTAACAAGAATCGACATGGGCAGCGCCATCAGCAGGACGAGGACGATGATGAGGTCATAGTCAACCATACCTATGGGGCTGATGGACACATTCGGTTGGCGAAGCGAATGGTGAGTATGTAGTATTCTGTTTTACTCAGAAATGAAACCAGATTAAACTCATATATTTGCCGGAGGCTCAAACTGGAGTTGTCCCGAGCCCAATCGATGTTTATAGGAGAGGGCATAGAGCGAAAAACAGTGAAATCTCCGATGAGCTGTGTAGTCAAGCGACCGTTGAGCGTATGGTTAGTTGTTGTTATGATTAATGTTTTCTTGCCATATAGCTATAAATTACATGTGTGCCGAACCTTCATATTGTATTGTAGGAGACATACGGACAGGAGATGGTTAGGAAGTATGGAGAAGACTACGATTGGCGAGGAGCGCCTACCATCGACGCTGAAGTTGTGCATTCTATTGGAGGCAAGGCGCATGGACGGTATGAACTTGTGAATTTTTTTCAATAATATTGGAACTATGACCGAATAGCTAATTTTCTTGTTTTTCAAGATATTCTATGTTTACCGGTGTTATCGATTCGACGGAGTTGCGTTCTCGTGGCGGCTCTTCGTCGTAGGCGGGTTGTGGTAGTAGCAGCCGTAGTCGCCGCTCTGTATCTAGCATGGAGGACGCTATGAGGGAGCAACAGGAAAAGTTTCGTGAAGAGCTGCGGCAACAACAAATGGCATTCCTCAAAGAGCAATCAGAGTACATGGCTGCTTACAACGCACATGCCCAACAAGCAATGAACGTGAGTGTCTTATTTCATCTCAACACGCTCGATATTGGTTCTATAACTAACATATTATATTTGCAACAGTCTTGGTTTCCACAGCAGGCACAGAAGCAGTCATTTGTTTTCACACAGTTTCAGCCGCCGATGCCTCAGTGGGGATTACATGCTCCGCCACCTCCACCTCCACCTCAGGTGCTTCAATTTAGTTAAGACTTATCGTTTGTATAAACCTAATTTCAAATCTTTACTAAACGTGATTTTGTAGGGATCAGGGGTCATGGGCCACAACACGCCACCACCGGTCATACCAGCACCAGGAGCCTATGCAGGAGAGGGAGCTACTCCAAGAGAGGTTAGTTTGAGAAACAATTGGTTTGAATAGTGGTCATACATGTAACCAATGCTGTTATTAATGTCTTCTTTTTTCTTTAGAATCCAAACCCGTTACACGACTTCGTCAACGAGTTTTTCGCTTCTGGAGGTAGTGGACACAACTCCAACGACCCCGATATGTGATGGAGTTAGCTTTGTGCCGCATTTTGCGTTGTAATGGACTATTTGTGAACTTTATATTTTTATGGACTATTTGTGGACTTTATGTTTGTATGGACTATTTGTGGACTCTATGTTTGTATGCACTCCAATTCTATGTTGTGGACTATTTGTGAATTGTGTACTTAATATTTCTGTATTGTGGATATTGTATGAATTTTCTGTTATTTTTTGCATTTTTTTCTCTGAAATTGATAATTTTCGGCGGCCTCCCCTGGCCGCCGAAAATAGCAAATACTATTTTCGGCACCTATTTATTTTCGGCGGCTGACACAGGGCCGCCGAAAATTAAATGTTATTTTCGACGGCCGACTGGTGGCCGCCGAAAATAAGCTATTTTCGGCGGCTGACCTATGGCCGCCGAAAATATGGCCTTATTTTCGGCTAATTTTTTCTGGCGGCCAGGAATCGCCGAAAATAAGCCTAAGGCCGCCGGAAATAGCTTATTTTCGGCGGTTCCTGGTCGCCGAAAATGCATGTAACTCTTATAGTGTTCGCCCACATACTCGCCCCTATACATCGGCTTCAGATTCGCGAGGCAGTCCTTGTGTATTGTTGACTCTGCTATTAAAAGAATTGACATAGGCAAGGCCTCCAACCCACCCCAAATCTCCACAATTTGTCGGAATCATGTTACGTTCGAGGCCCTGAGACTTCTAGCGTCATCTTCAGAATCCTCCATCCAGGTGAGTCTCACTTAGTGTTTGCTAACTTCTGTTTACTTTGGTATAATTTTTTATGCTTCCGGGGCAGCATGCATGAGATTGTTCCTTTTTCAAACTGGATTTAAGTAGATTATAACCTGTAGGTAAACAAATTCTAAGGAATACCCACTTTTCTAGGTATTGCCATTCTGTTTACCTTCAATCTACAAGATTATAGCCTAAAAGCATGCTTCTGCAATGGATCCTACACATCTAAGAAAAAAAATTAGCATAGTACATTACGGTATCTACCAGATGTCCATATGTCTCACAGGTCACAAGTTAAAGTGCAGGAAAATATTTTAAGAGAACAACCATAAGTAGTAAATATTTCAACTCACCAGAATGTCGTATATCAATAATCACTTTCTCAAACTTTATGCGCTTTCTGAATTTAATGTTGAAGGCTCCTCATGCACCGATCACCAGCAATGGCAATATATCAGTGCCATGCCATTCATCATAATGTAACCGTTATGATAAATGATACATACAATTCAGAGGCCGTAGGAGGATAATTCTGATACATCTCTTTCTGGTTTAATGAAAAGATACGCTTTCTGATGTGTGTTCAAGCAAAAATGGAACTTTGTTTTTATAAAGGAAATGGCAGGAGCTCTACCTAATCATTAATAGGAGAGAGTTCAGAAAATACACTATACAGGTCCGAGGACCGAGATAAGACAGACTAGCAAACACAATGTGAGGAACGCTCCCAGCAGACCGCACAAATCAGCTAAACCACTGCAGCAACCCTAATACTGGAGGAACATGGCTCTCTTGAAAGTGAACACGTCCTCTTTAATCTTCAAGGCTAATTGGATAGGGGTGAGGGCGCTGTTTTCGAATATCCTCTGGTTTCTCTCCTTCCAGATGTTCCATAGGGTGTATATCATGAGGCCGTTGAAGTCACGCTTTTGGTTCTTTGGGAGTGGGGAGGATGTAGCTTCCCAGCAGTCTTTTATGCTGGAGAAGTGAGTAGGGTCAGTCTGGGCCGGAAGGCTCAAGCCCTCCCAAAACTAGAATCTGATGCCACATCGCACAAGCAAAAGGGCAATGCAAACAGAGGTGGGGGCCGGTCTCCAAGGGGCCATTGCAGAGGGAGCAGTTTGGTTGGTGCGGCCAACCCCGAGTGGCAAGATTGTTAGCAGTAAGAAGCTTGTCCTGTAGAAGAATCCAAGCAAAAATCTTGCACTTTTGTTCTGCCCGTGCCCGTCAAACAAAATCAGAATTAATGTGGTTGTACGATCCGATGAATTGTGTATTGTAGGCTGATTTTACCGTGAAGATCCCGTCGGGGTTCCATTTCCAGGTAATGGAGTCCGGTACCTGTGGTTGGAGGTGGAAATCATGGAGTCTAAACCAGAGGGAGACGAATTCCTCGATCTGCACCGTGGAGGTAATCTTGCCTCGCAACGACCTAATCCAATTCCCGTTATTGATCTCAATGGCAACTGACTTGTTCTTTCTTGAGACTAGCTCGAAGAGTTGTGGTGCTAGGTTTCTTGGCGCCATGCCATCAAGCCAACTGTCGTGCCAGAATTTGGATGTCTTGCCATCTCCAACGGTGACAATGGTGGAGGCGCTAAAGAGGAGCCTGTCCGCAAGGTTATAAGGCACATCAAACCCTTTCCAAGGGTGATCCTCTGTCGTCCAGCTCTTCCAAAGCCATCTTAGCCGGAGGGCGCAATTGAATTTGTCGAGGTTGAGGATGCCCAGACCGCCTAGGGTTTTGGGCTTGCTGACTAGTGGCCAAGCCACGAGACAATGGCCTCCATTTGATTCAGCCTTTCCTCTCCAGAGGAAGGATCGGCGGATCCTATCGATGCGTTTACGGGCCCATGTCGCGAGGGGAAAGACCGACAAGTGGTATGTGTGTTCAAGCGAAAATGGAACTAACTATGTTTAATGAACCTTTCTGATTTATGCAAACTTAATTACACAAGAGAATCATGTTCGATCATAATCGTAGAACAAAAAAACATCAGAAAATTATAGAACAAAACAACTAATTCAGAAACAGAGTTGTCATCCACAAAAACATGTGGTACAGACATGTTTTTCCAAAGTATATTGCTTACTTGAAATGACATTGCTCTTGGTAATCATGACAATATCCGTATCTTGAAATGACATTGCTTAGGTGGCCCAATGTATATTATATTTGGCCTTTGAGTTGTCCTTAGATTCAGTTGTTTATGCTTTGCCTGGAGCAACTCTACCACACCCTTATGTGCTTGTTTTAGTTGTTTCATTTTCCATCACCCCGTACTGAAAAATGTTGTTGTAACATCGATAGAAATATTTTACAAGAAACTCAATGTTTGTTGTAGTCTGCTTTCAGACAAATGTGGTAATTATTTGCAGAAGACCCTTTATCTAATTATAGGGTATGAAATATTTGTTTGTTTCATCAGGTAACAAAAATGACAAGCATGCACGTGGATACTTGGGGAAAACACGCCATCGAGATTGCAAGCAAACCATCCCCGTTTCATTTAGCAAGGTACCTACATTTGTCTTTTGTTATTCTGGACATCAGCAGATACCCAAATCCCTCTGGTACTATGCATGTTAACGTACAGAAACTACTGTGTTGAATTTATGTTCATTTTAGCCTTGTCTGCACCTGTTAACTACCATGTTCATTCCTATTAGCAAATACTTCTATGTATGGTGTGTGACAAAAATATTTATAAGCTAATATATTAGGAGGGATAGATAACATACAGATTCAGTTTTAAAAATATTTGTTAAGGAACCTTTCATTATGTTGGGTTTATTCTTGGTCAAAATAGTGAAATTCCATACATTATGTTGGGTTTATTCTTGGATCAAAATAGTGAAATTGCATATATATGAACATACCATCCCAACACATGTCTCACAGGTTACTATTTTTTTAGTTTGTTATGCCTCAAGTGTTTTTCTGCTTCAAAAATAACAAACTTGCAAACCAGAACCTTGTGTCTCACAGGTCACAAGTTAAAGTGCAGGAAAATATTTTAAGAGAACAACCAGAACCAGCTAAGTAGTAAATACTTCAACTCACTTATAGGAAACCATATACATAGGATCCGTGTGAAACCAATTTTGGTAGGGTACTTAGTAGTATGGATATAAAGAATTGAAGTTGTTAAGTACATAAACTACTGTGTTGAATTCATGTTAATCTTAGCCTTGTATGTATGTTATCTATACCCACTTCATTTTTATGAGCAGAAGGCAGATTGTAAAAAGACCGGAGCCTTCATCTACTTTTGATAGAGTATAAAGAGACTAGAGCCTATATCTACATCACCAAAACATATTTGCCCTGGTAATGAACTTTTTACTACTTCATTCCTAGAAACATTGTCTTTTTTATATTTTTTTGGGATGCAATTGTCCGTGCCACTATCACACTGTTGGCGTGTAGAAACTCCTGTGTTGATTTAATCCTACCTCCATCACTTGCCCATATGTTAACCTGATCTTTGTACAGTTTGGTTACCAAGCAAAATTATTTCTAAATTTGTTTGTGTTGCAATGACAGTCTCATATTTAACTCCACTCAACAAAATACTGTTGTTTTGGTCTATAGAAGCTTTTTGTCACTTGGTAATGCTGTTTTGGTCTATAGAAGCTTTTTGATATGCCATTATATCCACTTTGCTACGATCTCCTATGCTTGTGATTTGCCTGTTCGGAGATCCTATTTTACAAATCAAGTAATTCAGACTATTCTTGGTATGCTATTATTTCCACTTTTCATTCAGTGACTAAACCTGCCGAGACTGAAGCAAGGAGGGACAGAGCAAAAAACTCTCTTGAGAACTGGGCATCCAATCAGAAAGTAAGTTATAGATAGATACCTTAGTTTGATGTACATAGGTTTCTGTTAAAATATATTTGACTCAAACACAAATCAGGATTGCCAGCGGTGCCTCGAGCATCACTTCGCAGTTAGAAATATTCTTGTACCATGATTTTAATTTGATGTGAAAACTCTGTAGTTTGTGTTTAAGTCTGAACAAACTGCAGGTGATTGCTGAGCATCTGTCTTTATCAAAAATTAAGGAAGTGATTCATATATTGATAAACGCTTCGCACTAACCAAATTTCTTTAAAAATAAGTATTTCACTTCCATGAGTCCTCATGATGTTCTTGAAGTGCAGATATCTAAAGATCTTGCTGTGAACAGTGCACTAGCATTGTGCTAGCATCAATGAGGCACTTGCTTTGCATCGGAAGATTGCCCTGGGCCATGATCTGTTGAATTTTTTGGTTTTAGAGGTTGATGAAATCGTTGTTTTCCTAAAAAAGCGTTTACAGAGATCTTACAAAACCACAAAGTGTTTAACTGAACCTACAGGTCTATGACTTACTTTCCTCTTGTTTTAGTGAGGGTAAAGCAAGTCTACAATAGTATAATCCTGATTGGTTAACTGGCTGAAGAATTCGTGATGTTTCACTGCCCCATGAGATAATCAAGTCATGGATTAGTTTATCCCACCACTCATTTTTTTCTGCTTTGTTTTAAATTGTTTGGGTTTCTCCTCCCCAACTTCCACTCCATCCACAATTTTGGTTTATTCAGTGAGGAACTATGTTTTTAACCACTCTGTAGTTTGCACAAACAGGCAACATTGATCTCAGGGCCAAGAAAGAAGCTCAACTTGGCATGTTTCTTATTAGAAGCAAGGGCAACAAACTTACCCCACTAGATCTCTATCGCCAAAGCAGGGCTGGTGAAGAAGTTGTGTTTCCCTCCCGGATTGTCACTGCTTTTATATTTGTGCATTTATTTTGAGGGAAACATTTTGCCCAAAAAAAGACCTGCAGTGCACGTTTTAAACATGTTTTTACCGTTTTTTGATGGGTGAGGACACGTTATATCGTCTCCAAATACTGAAGTGCTAAGATTATGCTACTTGAGAAGCATGCATTAACTTTCTTTGCAGTAGAATATCTTGTACTGTTTATACATAAGAAATTTGCATCGCTGATTTTTGGTTAACAGACAAGTGTTGTTTCAGCTTTGGAAACCCAAATTAGTTGAGGTGGAAATGGATGTGTGTAACGAGACTTGTCTAGTGTGCTAAGATTTAGCTCTCACACCACCCAACTTAATTAGGTAGAGAACAGTTTTATAACCTATTATTTTTGCTTCAAAACTAGAGAACATTAGAACAATGAGTCTGTATCTTTGTTTTCTCAAATAAAGATTTACCTGTAACTATTTTTAAGTAATCAGCTAGATTTTTTAGTATATAAAACCAAATATATCTTGAACTCGGAACGTAACTAACGTAAGTAACTAGGTGATCTCCATGGCATCTGTGATCTGTATTCCATATTCGGCCGATTCAGTTTTAAAGGTTTTCTAAAAAGAACAAAAGCAGTCGACGCTGAATGCAGGTTTCAGTATATGCTCCTGTCGGACCCCTTTGTTCCTCAAGTGAGTGATGCCGCTGGGCTGTCTTACTAAGCGAGACATTTGTCCTGTGCTATAATTAGCACTCGCTTAACAAGAAAGGAGAATAGATTCTCTGAATTGGTTAACATATTTTGGTTTCCTTCTCTAAACTACATCTCTACACCACAAATTGAACTAATTGCAGTTCCGCTGAACTCATAGAGTTCATGTCAATCTCTCTATTGAACTCTAAATTTTGAAAGTTTGGTACAGAGACTGACATGAAACAAAAACAGATATGGCCAACGTCGGTAGGAAATGTAGCAACCGCCAGGTTTGTTTCCCCTCTCCCGATCTCCTTCCCCTGTACGTGAATTCCTTTCATCTTCATATTTGTTTCCCTGGTCGATAGACTTGTTTCTTCTCTTGCATGCCATTACTGGCAGCATCGATCTCATTCCTTGACGCCCTCGCCTCTCTCTGCTCTATAAAATGCAGGATCACGACCTTCTTCCCTCACCACAACCGAGCCACATCTCATGCTCGCTTCTCCTTTTTGCATCACATGTTCCCTGCTGCCAGCTCGACGTGCGTTGCGCAGTCGACGCCAAAAGTCTCGCTGAGCTCATTGTTCGCGTGCGCCCTCTGTTCGTGACGACAGAAAGCCGTTGCCATCGTCACTCACTGCTCCGTGGTCGAGCCGTGTGCGCCTAACTACCGGAGCGCGCGATACGGGCGGCTTTGACCCGGGTGGCTAACGCTGACCGGTCAGGCCCACCCGTCGGCGCAACAGTGCGCGGACTTAGGGCCCCTTTGGTAGGGCTTATTTTTCAGCTGCGGCTCTGGCTCATGCAAAAGTTGTGCCAAACACCTCTTTTTCAAATGGCTTCACCAGTGAAGTGCTTTTCCAAAATGAACTAGAGGGCATGAGCCAAAAAAATGGCTCACCCGGCTTCAGCTCACGTCATTTTTGCACAATAGCCCTCCCACCAGTCCAAATTTTTTTTTTGTCCTGCCCTCAATCCCTAGCCACGTACAGGAGAGATCTATAAAAAGTAAACTATACAAGGGTCTTTCTAAAAACAACCTATAAGCCGTTTTGCCAAATGATTTTTCAGAATGGCTTTGGCTCATCTAAAGAAGTGGCTTCACCTCGTGAGTCAGAGCCAAAGCCGTTTTTGGAGAAGCCAGAGCCCTGCCAAAGGGGCCCTTAAGCTGGGTCGGGGTGGTTGCAGGCGAGGAACTGCGGGAGTGGGCCGAGGCTTGAGAATCCCGGCCTAGGCGCAGGTATGTCTCTTTTTTTCTTTTCTATTTTCATATTTTATATTTCAATTTCACTTCAAAGCCGAATTTTGAATTCCAAATTTCAAATTTAGATGGACCATCAAAACCTCGGTATGGATGCACAAATTTTTATTTTATCCGAATCATTTATTTATCAACAAATGCTTCTAAATATATATTTTATAGACACCAAATATATGATTTTAACGAAATAATTTCCATTGCATAATTTTACTAAGAGTTATTTTAACCTAACCATTTCATAGATTATTTCAAAACATATTATCCAAAAAGAATAATTTAACTTAGTTCAGATCATTTAATCTTTTATTATAAGCTACCTTTATCCTCAGGAGATGTGACTTAAAAGGTGAAATAATTTGTATTAGAATAATATTAGGGTTCAAATCTTTGTATTATTTTATTAGGAATCCAAATTAATATTTTTGGGGTGCTACAAAGCCCCATCCACCCTACTATAGATGTCCATTCGTGCCGCCCGGCCCGACCCGGCACGAGCCCGTAACAAGCACGGCACGAAAATTCAAAAACGGCACGGCACGGTCAGGTTACCGGGCCGGGCCGGGCCAGCACGTCGTGCCTCCTCTTAGGCCCAAGCCCGGCACGGTCGGTCGTTTTTCGTGCCGGGCCGTGCCACGGGCCCGACGGGCCAGACAGTACCGGGCCGCCCAGTAGCCCGAGATTCAAATTACAGAATGAAAAATACAAAATCAGAGCCACATTATAGTCACAATTCAACTTCACAATACATATTCCAGATTCATATGTAAGTCACAATTCAAAATCTAATACAAGTTCAACTTCACATTACATAATCCAGATTCATATACATGTCACCATACAACTACAAGTCCAGGTCACAAATTCACAATTACAACTGCAAGTCCACATCACAATTACAAGTCAAGATTCCAAAGCATAACATTAATACTTCAGCAAAATAGATATTTAATTTGGTTTGGAGCTCATGTGCAATGCTGCCTCGTTAAAAACCTTTCTAGGTAAAAACTCACACCTCGTGAGAAAACCCTAGAAAGGAAAAAAGAGTACAGCTAGCTCCAAACTAAAGTATTAATGTTTATTACAGTCCACAATTACAGTCCACAGTTTCAGTCCACAGTTACAGTCCAAAGAAACTTTCAAACAGAGGCTGCATCTTCAAGGATCATACTTTCATGGATAAGTTCCATCTCTTTGGTGTCCTTCTCCACATTGTGTTGCATATGTGAGTCTGCTAATTCCCAATCCTTGATACAAGACAAAATCTCCACCATATCACTTGTGAGACGGCGACGGCGCTCCTCAATCACTCTGCCAACAAGACTAAAAGTTGATTCAGAAGATATAGTTGAAGCAGGAACAGTCATCACATCTTTAGCAAGGAGAGAAAGAATAGGATAGGTAAGTTTATGTTCATGCCACCAACTCAAGATGTTGAAGTCTTCATTGAACTGTGAGACAGTATCACTGTCTAGATATGAAGATAACTCTGAGACAGAGGCTGCAGTTGCAAAGGTAGCAGAAGAGGGAGCAATATTACCTGATCCTGATGACTCAACATGAAAATCATCATCGCCATAGATGTCATCCCAAGCCATTTTGTTCTTACCTTGATTAGCACCTGACATTTGGTTTTGTGCTCGCAAACGCACATCACCAAACTTTGATTCATACAACTGAAAAGTATTGGTTAGCTGAGATCTCACCTTATGTGGAAGCCTAGAGTAGTATGTACCAGTTAATGCAGACAAACGAAGAAGGATTTTATGGAAACCTCTCATTTTGGCCCTAGGATCCAGAATGAAAGCAAAGGCATACAACAAGGGTATTTGTCTCCAGTATTTTAAAAATTTATCTTTCATAGGAACTACAGCTTGTCTTAGCAGTTCATCATTTTTCATAAGTGTTGAGATGTCTAGCAATCTTTAAAATTTGATGCAACATTAAGGGTGAAGTAGGGTAATAAACACCAGATAGTGCAACAGTACAATCATAGAATAATTGTAGAAAAGATAACACTTTATCTGCAACAGTCCAATGATTACTAGTGAGTAAAGGAGGACTACCTTCTTGCATAGGATATTGGGTTTGGATAAAGACAGAAAAAGTGCTTCTATGTGGAACTAGGTGCTTAAGCATCAAAAATGTGGAATTCCATCTAACTTCAATATCAACACCAAACTTTCTAGGTGTAACACCCATACTGAGACAATAACTCTTGTAAGCACCAATTCTTTGGTTTGAAGAGTTCAAAAAATTGATAGCTTTTCTAAAATCATCAAGATAAGGCTTTAAGATTGTTAAACAATACTTCACAATCAAGTTAATTATGTGGCAGGCACAGCGCTGATGTAAAAAAACTGTAGTTAAATCATCAGGATCATCAGATTCATAAGCAGTTTCATCAGATGGATCAGGACAAACAAGGCAACAGAAGGAGAGTACTCCCAATGTTTCAAGGATCCATCAGAGTTGTACTTAAGCAAGGATTGAACTATACCCGCACGCTGTTGTTCTTTCTTAGCAGAGCAGTTATGGCGAAGTAAGTGACCAGTTCCAGAACTAGATTTACCACTTAAAGTAACCTTACAGTACTTGCAAACAGCGCCATACCTTACCCTCTTACCATTGACGATGTGGGTCAGTTCATCAAAGTCGTTCCACACTTTAGATCTGGGAGGACGCTTACTAGAACTTGTGGCAGCAGTGCTTGTGCCGGTCGGTGTCGGGCTCGTGGAGCCTGTGCCCGTCTGACCACCGGCACAAGGAACAGGGGGGGCATCATCGATGTTAATGGCAGCAGCAGCAATGGCGGATCTGCCACCAAAGAGGGCCAGAGCATCCTCTTCTTCATTATGGTCTTCGAGCCGTTGCTCCTCCTCCACAGCGACCGGATCAAGTTCATCGTCCATGCCCACTGTTTATCCGGCTCCTCGTCAGCAACTCCGGTCCCTCGACGGCTAAGCGGCACCGTCACAAGAACGATACCTAAAAAGAACAAGAAGATCTGGAGAAGAAAGCAATGCAAGGAGGAGGAGGAGCACGGTACAAAGAGTAAGAACACACCTGCTTAGTGGGAGCACCCGAGTCACCTGAGTGGTTGCAAGCACCACCGCGAGGAGCAGGAGCACCGTCGTTGGGCCAAGAGGATGCTAGGATGGGGATTAGGGTTCGGGTCCTTCGAGATTTGAGAGTAGGGAAGGGGATTAGAGGAAAGAGAAGAGCTTCGGGAAGTCCAAACAAGCTGTCGCCGGCAAGCGTCACACGTCGGGCGTCGCCGTCGTCGGCAGTCGGGCGCCGCCGCCAGAGCCCAGAAGAGGAGGGAGAGGGATTTAGGGTTTGGTCGCGTGAGAAACTGAGACGGGGAGACGGGGACGGGGAGTACGGAGTACTCGGTGTCTCGGTTATACGCAGAGGGGAGGGAGGAGTCGGGCCGGCAACCGTGCCGCCCGTTAAACCGTGCCGTGCCGGGCCAAGAACGACGGGCCGGCCATGGAGCCCATACCCGGCACGACCATCGGGCCGGGCCGGCACGAGCCCGACGTCCACCGTGCCGGGCCGGTTTCGTGACGGGCTTTAATAGTGCCGTGCTTCGGGCCAAACGGGGGCACGGCCCATATGGACATCACTACACCCTACTCGGTTGATCGACCAGGTGCTCAGTGCTCCATCCTCGAGGCATCCCTCATCGGTGAGCATTCCACTCCGGCCGGTCGTTATTCCTGACTCACGGCATAATACCAGTAGCTTAGCGTTGACAGGTGGTTCTTTTCAGAAAGCCAGATCATTAATTCGCCACAGTCAGTAGTTCAGGTACCTTCCAAACTGATATACGTTTTTTTCCTTTTCCTTTTCAGAAAGCCAGATCATTATTTCGCCACAGTCAGCCAATACAGTAATTATTAGAGGACACTACTTGAGCTCCACAAACAGCAAAATTGTCGTTTCTTCAAATTTTCCAGCTGCAAGATCCCACTGTATGCATTACTTTATATATAGAAGTAGAACAAGAATTGCAGTTTACCACAGCATATTTGTTTCAGTATTCAGTGTCTTTTCTCTAGTAAGCTTTATGTATCTCAAATTAGACAAGGACATCTGGATAGCCCATACTTACTTAACAAGCACTTAGGTACTTACCATAAAAAGAGCAAGATAAATTGTTGCTATCAGAATTAGGAAGGTAGATGTGTTAGAACATGGTGAAATATTACTCAAGGATTCATGATTCACAGCACTAGAATGCCGAAGGAACATAAATGCATCTGTTCTAGTAATGGAGATGGGATCTGCATGATGAACTCTACTCCAGTAATGGTGATGTGTATTTTTTGTCACTGCATGATGAACTCTATTCTAGTAATGGAGATGGGATCTGCAAAAATCCAATACCTACTTCATAGTTAGTTGAGACTGAGAAGAAGCTTCTCAGTTTGGGTGGCATCCATACTAGAATTTCTTCTAAAAACAGCATTGCTTGTTTGATTTGTGCAGGGTGCTGCAGAGGTGGGCCGGAAAATATGGTTCGGACCTGTTCATTTCAGTGTCTCCGTGCCAGTTGTATTTAAATTGATACGATAACATAATACCACTTTTTATACCTCTATGATTACACAAGTATGTAATGCTAGGGCATGTGCTTTTATGCAGTGTAAGATCAGGTTATTAAGCACGAATTGCACATCAGCTTGCAGGTACCAGCAGGTTCATTCCGATGTTAAAGTAGCCCCTACATCGGACTTCAAGGGCAGTAGCAAATCTGAAACTTGGAGGATGATGATGCTCTACGACGGTGATTGCCCTCTCTGTATATGCTTGAGGTATGTTGTCGCGCTAAAACTCTACGATACAGTTTCTGGAAGAACATACCCTCATTTTCCAATAAGGCAATGATTAATGAGTATGACAAACTAATGGACACATGTCATTGGATTATGGCATTGCTGATTGTATTCACTATTTTCTTTTCTTGCCTGATTGCAGAAACTAGATTTTCTGCATCTATTTGGTATCCCGAGGGCATCATTCAATTACCTTTGACATCTTAAGTGATGATATGTTGAATCCTCTTTTATTAGTTCTTTGAGATCCACTTCCACTGATCTTGATGCCTAATCAACTGTGCGAGCAGGCAAATTATTGCCTGGATTATTAACCATCGCATGCCGTAGATAAATTCTTGTTGAATTGAGATGATATTTATGTTCTGAATATTGCTTTAGCTTTCAGTTTGTATACCTTGGCAGATACTTCCGTATTAATTTTTTCAATTAAAATCTTCACCAGCTCTATACTTTAGTTTTTATATGAAAAAACTTCATCTGGGTTATCGGAACCCCATTTTTTCAGTGGCACTCGGTGCAGACCTTGGAGTTCTCCACCGTGAACTTTTACTATATATTTTAGGACCCTATCATTAGTGCTAGACATGTTAGAGCTCAATGTGCAGCACTATCTCATTAAAGCACATGCCATTTGACTTATATTTACTTATTCAAAATCAGATGAATTTTCTTAATTGGTAATGTTGTTTATGGTTGAAACAATAGGTGTCCATACTGATAACACTTTTGGGTCATCAATTGGAGGCCAAGAAGTAGATCACCTTTCATTTGCTTCCACATGCTACAATACGCTCAAGGTATAACCGTATAGCACAGACCAGTGAAATTCATACTACCATTCATGCTCTCTTCTAATTTTTTTACAATCTTTTTTCGTAAATTTCAGCTTCCAACGTACAAGCGGTCAAGCACGCTAAGCTAAGGAGCAAGCTGCTTTACGCCATAAGCTCAAATACTGGGTTTACGCCATAAGCCCATTGTTCCGGCGAAGTCATGTCAACTATACATCAAATGAATTTACGATACTTCTTGTTATGTTTTAAGCTACAATTACCTCAAATCACTTCTTGTTGCATTTTACACTAATTTACGACATTTATTGATGTATTTTACGGCAATTTACAACACTTCTTGATGCTGGTGAAAGTCGCCTAAAGAGGGGTGAATAGGCGTAATCTGAAATTTACAACTTTAAACACACACTACAAGTCGGGGTTAGCACTAGAACTAAATCAAGCCCGGGAGAGAGGGGAAAACAAATCAAATGAGAATCAAGCGGATGAACATGGTGATTTATTTTACCGAGGTTTGGTTCCAAAGAACCTAGTCCCCGTTGAGGAGGTCACAAAGACCGGGTCAATTCTAACTATTTCTCTCTCTCAAACGGTCACTTAGACCGAGTGAGCCTTTCCCTTAATCAAACGGGTCACTAAGACCCCGCAAGGACCATCACACTCAGGTGTCTCTTGTTTTGATTACATGTCACTTGAGAACAAAAATGAGAAAGAAGAAAGGCAATCAAAGAGGCAAGTGCTCAAAAGAACATGAAAACACTCTCTCACAAGTCACTAAGTATTTGAGATCAATTTGGTACTAGGAGAGGCTTTGATCTTTTAAATTGTGTCTAGAAGTGAATGCTAGAGCTCTTGTAATGAATGGGATGTTCAGAAATCTTGGATGCTTGGAGTTGTGGTGGTTGGGGGTATTTATAGCCCTCAACCACCAAAGTAGCCGTTGGGGAGGCTGTTGGCGTCCGGTGCGCCACCGACAGGCGCTGTTCACTATCCGGTGCGCCGCGACGTCACCCAATCGTTAGGGTTTGGAGCGAAGTCGACCGTTGGAGCTTTGTCTCCTTGTGGCACTAGACAGTCCGGTGCCCTCTGACTTCGCGGCTCTGACTTCTGTCGCTGCACTGTTCACGTGTCAGGTACTTTTGTAGTCGTCCGTTGCGCGCAGATAGTCGTTGCCCGTTGGTTCACCAGACAGTCCAGTGGCACACCGGACAGTCCGGTGAATTATAGCGGAGCGCGCTTGCAGAAACCCGAGAGTGGCTGCTTGGACTCTGTACGGTCCTGGTGCACCGGACACTGTCCGGTGGCACACCGGACAGTCCGGTGCGCCAGACCACAGCACACTTGGTTTCTTTGCTCCTTTTGAATTGGATCCCTAACTTGAATATTTATTGGTTTGCGTTGAACCTTTATGCACCAGTAATACATGAATTCTTGGCAAACTAGTTAGTCCATGTGTTTGTGTTGACGATCAACCACCAAAATTAATCATAGGAAAAGGTTAACCCTATTTCCCTTTCAATCTTCCCCTTTTTGGTGATTGATGCCAATATAAACCAAGGCAAATATAAAGTGCAGAAATGAACTAGTTTGGATTTTGGAATGTGCATAGGTTACTTAGAGTTAAACTAATTGATAATCTTACTAAATATGAATGGATTGCTTTTCTTTTATTTAACATTTTGGACCACCTTTGCACTACATGTTTTGTTTTTGCAAATTCTTTTTAGAAAATCTTTTCAAAGTCTTTTTGCAAATAGTCAAAGGTATATGAATAAGATTGCAAGAAGCATTTTCAAGATTTAAATTTTCTCCCGCTGTTTCAAATGCTTTTCCTTTGACTAAACAAAACTCTCCCTGAATGAAATTCTCCTATTAGCTTTCAAGAGGGTTTTAAAATGGATATAAATTTGAAAATTTTAGCATGAATACCAATTGATATTAGATACTTATTGAAATATTAATTTTTGAAAGATACCAATGAAAATATCAATTAAAACTTCATTTCGAAAATTTTGAAATGGTGGTGCGGTCCTTTTGCTTTGGGCTTAATAATTTCTCCCCTTTGGCATTAATCGCCAAAAACGGAGAACGTTGGAGCCCTTTAGAATTTTCTCCCCATTGGTACAAGTAAATAAGAGTGAAGGATTATACCAATTGAGAGTGGAGTAACAACGGCAAAGGGTAGATGATACCGTCAGAGTTGTGGAGTGGAAGCTTTGTTCTTTGCCGAAGACTCAATTTCCCTTTCAATATAAGACTAAGGATAGAAATAGACTTGAAGACACATTAGTCCCATATGAAAGAGATGATCAAAGGTATATAAAAATAAGATATGTGTGCAATGTTTCATTCAAAATTCCGAGAATCAAGTATATTTAGCTCATTCCTAAGTTTGCTAAAGGTTTTCTCATCTAATGGCTTGGTAAAGATATCGGCTAATTGATTCTTGGTGTTTACATAAGCTATTTCGATATCCCCCTTTGTTGGTGATCTCTCAGAAAGTGATACCGAATGTCTATGTGCTTAGTGCGACTGTGTTCAACGGGATTATCCGCCATGCGGATTGCACTCTCATTATCACATAGGAGAGGGACTTTGCTCAATTTGTAGCCATAGTCCCTAAGGGTTTGCCTCATCCAAAGTAATTGCGCACAACAATGGCATCCGACAATGTACTCGGCTTCGGCAATGGAAAGAGCTACTGAGTTTTGTTTCTTTTGAAGCCCATGACACCAGGGATCTTCCCAGAAACTGACAAGTCCCTGATGTGCTCTTCCTATCAATTTTACACCCTGCCCAGTCGGCATCGGAATATCCTATTAAATCAAAAGTGGATCCATTGGGGTACCAAAGCCCAAACTTAGGAGTGTAAACTAAATACCTCATGATTCTCTTCACGGTCCTAAGGTGAACTTCCTTAGGATCAGCCTGAAATCTCGCACACATGCATATAGAAAGCATAATATTCGGTCGAGATGCACATAAGTAGAGTAAAGATCCTATCATCGATCGGTATACCTTTTGATCTATGGATTTACCTCCCGTGTCGAGGTCGAGATGCCCATTTGTTCCCATGGGTGTCTTGATGGGTTTGCCATCCTTCATCCCAAACTTCTTAAGTATGTCTTGAATGTACTTTGTTTGACAGATGAAGGTGCCCTCTTGGAGTTGCTTGATTTGAAATCCTAGGAAGTACTTCAACTCCCCCATCATAGACATCTCGAATTTTTGAATCACGATCGTACTAAACTCATCACAAGTTGATTTGTTAGTAGACCCAAATATAATATCATCAACATAAACTTGGCATACAAACAAACCTTTTGCAACGGTTTTAGTAAAGAGTATGGGATCAACTTTTCCGACTTTGAAGCCATTAGTGATAAGAAAATCTCGCAGGCATTCATACCATGCTCTTGGGGCTTGCTTGAGCCTATAAAGTGCCTTTGAGAGTTTGTAAACATAGTTAGGGTACTCACTATCTTCAAAGCCGGGAGGTTGCTCAACATAGACCTCTTCCTTGATTGGTCCATTGAGGAAAGCACTTTTCACGTCCATTTGGTAAAGCTTAAAGCCATGGTAAGTGAAAGGGAAATAGGGTTTAACCTTTTCCTATAAATAATTTTGGTGGTTGAATGCCCAACACAAATATTGGACTAACTAGTTTGCTCTAGAGTAAATGATATACAGGTGCATAAAGGTTCAACACAAACCAATAACAGATTGAAGAAAGGGTTCAAAAACAAAGGAGCAAAGAAACCGAGTGTGCCCTGGTCTGGCGCACCGGACAGTATCCGGTGCACCAGGTCCGTACCAGATTGAACTGGCCACTCTCGGGTTTCTTAGAGCACGCTCCACTATAATTCATCGGACTGTTCGGTGTGCCACCGGACTGTCCGGTGTGCCAGCGGAGCAACGGCTCCTTCACGCAACGGTCGACTGCAAAAGCTGAAGAATCAGATGAACAGTGAAGAATAGTGTGCGAAGAGTCAGAGCCACCCGTCAGAGGCGCACCGGACACTGAACAGTGCCTGTCCGGTGCGGCACTGGACTGTCCGGTGCCACTAGAGGACAAAGCCTCCAACGGTCAGAAGCTCCCGAACCCTAACATTTGGGTGACGTGGCTGGCGCACCGGACTCTCCGGTGCGCCCATCGACAACAGCCATCCCCAACGGCTATGTGGTTGAGGGCTATAAATAACCCCCAACCACCACCTCTCCAAGCATCCAAGTTTCCAGCACTTCACATTCAATACAAGAGCTAGTGCATTCACTCCTAGACACAATTCAATAGAATCAAAGCCTCTCCAAGTCCCAAATCCACTCCAAACACCTAGTGACTTGAGAGAGTGTTTTGTTCGTGTTCTTTGTGCTCTTGTTTCTTGGATCGCTTTCTTCTTCCTCATTCTTGTTCTCAAAGTGACTTGTAATCAAAACAAGAGACACCAAGTGTGTGGTGGTCCTTGTGGGGTCTAAGTGACCCGGTTGATTAAGGAGAAAGCTCACTCGGTCTAGGTGACCGTTTGAGAGAGGGAAAGGGTTGAAAGAGACCCGGTCTTTGTGATCACCGCAACGGGGACTAGGTTCTTTAGAACTGAACCTCGGTAAAACAAATCACCGAGTTCATCCGCTTTATTTCTTGGTTGATTTGTTTTCCCCCTCTCTTTTGGACTCGGATTTAAGTCTAACGCTAACCCCGACTTGTAGTGTGTGCTTGAGTTTATAATTTTCAGATTCCGCTTATCCACCCCCCCCTCTAGGCGACTTTCAATTGGTATGAAAGGTCGGTGATTTGTCGACTTTCAATTGTTAGCGTTCCCTTCTCGCCGGTTTCCCCTCTAAGAACTCGAAGTGATGTCGGGAGCATCCACCAAGAGGGAGATGGAAACCGGCAAGAAGGCCACAAGCCACGGGAAGGCTCCATCAAGGGAGTCCGGCGCCAAAGGCAAGGAGGAATCCCCTCCCCGCGTCAAGTCACATCGGAGTGGCGACAACAAGAAGAAAATGAAGAAAGTGGTCTACTACGAGATCGATTCTTCGTCGCCCTCCACATTCGGCTCCGACGCCGCGTCCGTCACTTCTAAACGCCATGAGCGCAAGAAGTATAGTAAGATGCCACTTCGTTATCCCCATATCTCTAAGCACACTCCATTACTTTCCGTTCCATTAGGCAAGCCACCATGTTTTGATGGTGAAGATTATTCTATGTGGAGTGATAAAATGAGGCATCACCTAACCTCACTCCATGCAAGCATATGGGACATTGTTGAGTTTGGAGTGCATGTATCAAATGTGGGGGACGAAGATTACGATTCGGACGAGGTCGCCCAAATACAGCACTTTGACTCCCAAGCAACTACTATACTCCTCGCCTCCTTGTGTTGAGAGGAGTATAATAAGGTGCAAGGGCTAAAAAGTGCCAAAGATATTCGGGATGTCCTAAAGACCGCTCACGAAGGAGATGAGGTGACCAAGATCACCAAGCGGGAGACGATCGAGGGGGAGCTCGGTCGATTCGTCCTTCACCAAGGAGAGAAGTCACAAGAAATGTACAACCGGCTCAAGACCTTGGTAAACCAAGTGCGCAACCTCGGGAGCACAAAATGGGATGACCATGAAATGGTCAAGGTTATTCTTAGATCCCTCGTATTTCGTAATCCTACTCAAGTTCAATTAATACGTGGTGATCCTAGATATAAGCTAATGTCTCCCGAGGAGTAATTGGGAAGTTTGTGAGCTTTGAACTAATGATCAAAGGCTCCAAACACATCGTTGACTTGGAGCAAGGCGGCACCTCCACACCCGAGGTGCAACCCATCGCATTCAAAGCGACGGAAGAGAAGAAAGAAGAGTCTACATCAAGTAGGCTCCCCATCGACGCCTCCAAGCTCGACAATGAAGAAATGGCGCTTATCATCAAAAGCTTTCGTCAAATCCTCAAGCAAAGGAGGGGGAAGGACTACAAACCCCTCTCCAAAAGGGTGTGCTACAAATGTGGTAAGCCCGGTCATTTTATCGCTAAATGCCCTATGTCTAGTGATAGTGACAGGGACAACAACAAGAAGGGGATGAAGAAGGAAAAGAAGAGGTACTACAAGAAGAAGGGCGGTGATGCCCATGTGTGTAGGGAATGGGACTCCGATGAGAGCTCCATCGACTCCTCCTTCGACGAGGATGCCACCAACATCGCCATCAACAAGGGCCTTCTCTTCCCCAACGTCGGCCACAAGTGTTTCATGGCAAAGGATGGCAAAAAGAAGAAGGTACAAACTAGAACCGCCCCCAAGTATACTACATCTAGTGATGAGGATAGTTCAAGTGAAGATGAAGATGATTTGCTTACTCTTTTTGCCAACCTTAACATGCAACAAAAAGAAAAATTAAATGAATTGATAGGTGCCATTCATGAGAAGGATGAACTTTTGGATAGCCAAGAGGAATTCCTTATTAAGGAAAATAAAAAGCATGTTAAAGTAAAAAATTCTTATGCTTAGGAAGTAGAGAAAAATGAAATCTTGACTAAGGAGCTTAGCAGTTGCCATGATTCAATTGCCAATCTTAGAAATGAAAATGCTAGTTTAATTGCTAAGATTGATAAATTGAATGAATCAATTCTAGCCTTAAAACTGAAAATGCTAGCTTAATTTCCAAGGCTAAAGATTTAAATGTTTGCAATGATTATATTTCCTGTCTTAGAGATGAGAATGCAATATTATATGCTAAGATAGATGAATTAAATGCTTGCAAACCCTCTACATCTACTGTTGATCGTGTTACTATTTGTACTAGATGCAGAGATGTTAATGTTGATGCTATTCATGATCATCTTGCTTTAATTAAACAACAAAATGATCATATAGCTCAATTAACTGCTAAAATCAATGAGCATGAAATTGAGAATGAAAAATTTAAATTTGCTAGAAGCATGCTCTATAATGGGAGACGCCCTGTCATTAAGGATGGCATTGGTTTCCAATAGGGAAGCAATGTCAAGCTTAATGCCCCTAAAAGATTGTCTAATTTTGTTAAGGGCAAGGCTCCCATGGTTCAGGATAATGAGGGCTATATTTTATATCCTGCTAATTATCCTGAGCACAAAATTAGGAGAATTCATGCTAAGAAATCTCATTATGTTTCTCACCATGCTTTTATGTATAAGAATGAGGCTTCTAGCTCTAGGCAATCAACCCATGTTAAATTGCCTAAAAAGAAAACTCCTACTGCATCAAATGAGCCTAACATGTCATTTAATACTTTTGATGCATCATATGTGCTTACTAACAAATCAGGCAAAGTAGTTGCCAAATATGTTGGGGGCAGACACAAGGGGTCAAAGACTTGTGTTTGGGTACCCAAGGTGCTTGTTTCTAACGTGAAAGGACCCAAGACTGTTTGGGTACCTAAGAACAAGGCCTAAATTGTTTCGCAGGTTTATGCATCTGGGGGCTAAAGTTGGATAATAGACAGCGGATGCACAAACCAAATGACAGGGGAGAAAAGGATGTTCTCCTCCTATGAGAAAAACGAAGATCCCCAAAGAACTATTACATTCGGGGATGGAAATCAAGGTTTGGTCAAAGGACTTGGTAAAATTGCTATATCACCTGACCATTCTATTTCCAATGTTTTTCTTGTAGATTCTTTAGATTACAATTTGCTTTCAATTTCTCAATTATGCAAAATGGGCTACAAATGTCTATTTATAGATGTAGGTGTTAATGTCTTTAGAAGGAGTGATGATTTAGTTGCATTTAAGGGAGTGTTAGAGGGTTAGCTATATTTAGTCGATTTTAATGAGAACACAACTGAACTCAATACTTGTTTAATTGCTAAGACTAATATGGGTTGGCTCTAGCATCGCCGATTAGCCCATGTTGGGATGAAGAATCTTCACAAACTTCTAAAGGGAGAACACATTTTGGGACTAACGAATGTTCATTTTGAGAAAGATAGGGTTTGTAGCGCATGTCAAGCAGGAAAGCAAGTTGGTACCCATCATCCACACAAAAACATAATGACAACGGACAGGCCACTGGAACTACTCCACATGGATCTATTCGGCCCGATAGCTTACATAAGCATCAGCGGAAGTAAGTAATGTCTAGTAATTGTGGATGATTATTCTCGCTTCACTTGGGTATTCTTTTTGCAGGAAAATCTCAAACCCAAGAGACTTTAAAGGGATTCTTGAGACAGGCTCAAAACGAGTTCAGATTGAGAATCAAGAAGATAAGAAGCGACAACGGGACGGAGTTCAAGAACTCACAAATAGAAGGCTTTCTTGAGGATGAGGGCATCAAGCATGAGTTCTCTTCTCCCTACACACCTCAACAAAATGGTGTAGTAGAGAGGAAGAATAGAACTCTACTAGACATGGCGAGGACCATGCTTGATGAATACAAGACTTCGGACCGGTTTTGGGCTGAGGCGATTAACACCGCCTGCTACTCCATCAACCGGCTCTACCTTCACCGAATCCTCAACAAGACATCATACGAACTCCTCACCGGTAAAAATACAGGGTCAAAGACCGCCACACCCAAGAGTCCACCAAGCAATTCAACGAGATCACCCCGTGAACTCCATTCTCGGTGATATCCACAAGGGGGTAACTACTAGATCTCAAGTTGCTCATTTCTGTGAACATTACTCGTTTGTGTCCTCTATTGAGCCATACAGGGTAGAGGATGCACTAAGAGATTCGGATTGGGTGCTGGCTATGCAAGAGGAACTCAACAACTTCACGAGGAATGAGGTATGGCATTTAGTTCCAAGTCCTAACCAAAATGTTGTAGGTACCAAATGGGTATTCCGCAACAAGCAAGATGAGCATGGTGTGGTGACAAGGAACAAAGCCCGACTTGTGGCCAAAGGTTATTCACAAGTCGAAGGTTTGGACTTTGGTGAAACTTATGCACCTGTAGCTAGGCTTGACTCAATTCGTATATTACTTGCCTATGCTACTTACCATGGCTTTAAGCTTTACCAAATGGACGTGAAAAGTGCCTTCCTCAAAGGACCAATAAAGGAAGAGATATATGTTGAGCAACCTCCCGGCTTTGAAGATAGGGAGTACCCTAACCATGTTTAAAAACTCTCAAAGGCGCTTTATGGGCTCAAGCAAGCCCCAAGAGCATGGTATGAATGCCTGCGATATTTTCTTATCACTAATGGCTTCAAAGTCGGTAAAGCCGATCCTACTCTCTTTACTAAAACTATTGCAAAAGATTTGTTTGTATGCCAAATTTATGTTGATGATATCATATTTGGGTCTACTAACAAATCTACTTGTGAAGAGTTTAGTAGGATCATGATACATAAATTCGAGATGTCAATGATGGGGGAGTTGAAGTATTTCCTAGGATTTCAAGTCAAGCAACTCCAAGAAGGCACCTTCATCAGCCAAACAAAGTACATTCAAGACATACTTAATAAATTTGGAATGAAGGATGCCAAGCCCATCAAGACACCCATGGGAACTAATGGGCATCTCGACCTCGACACGGGAGGTAAATCCGTAGATCAAAAGGTATATCGGTCGATGATAGGATCTTTACTCTATTTATGTGCATCTCGACCGGATATTATGCTTTCTGTACGCATGTGTGTAAGGTTCCAAGCCGATCTTAAGGAAGTTCACCTTAGGGCCATGAAAAGAATCATGAGATATTTAGTTTATACTCCTAAGTTTGGACTTTGGTACCCCAAGGGATCCACTTTTGTTTTAATAGGATATTCCGATGCCGATTGGGCAGGGTGTAAAATTGATAGGAAGAGCACATCAGGGACTTGTCAGTTTCTGGGGAGATCCCTGGTGTCTTGGGCTTCAAAGAAACAAAACTCAGTAGCTCTTTCTACCGCCGAAGCCGAGTACATTGATGCAGGTCATTATTGTGTGCAATTACTTTGGATGAGGCAAACCCTCAGAGACTATGGCTACAAATTGAGCAAAGTCCCTCTCCTATGTGATAATGAGAGTGCAATCCGCATGGCGGATAATCCCGTTGAACACAGCCGCACTAAGCACATAGACATTCGGTATCACTTTTTGAGGGATCACCAACAAAGGGGGGATATCGAGATAGCTTATGTTAGCACCAAAGATCAATTAGCCAATATCTTCACCAAGCCATTAGATGAAAAAACCTTTAGCAAACTAGACTAACTAATTTGCTCTAGAGTAAATGATATACAGGTGAATAAAGGTTGAACACAAACCAATAAGAGATTGAAGAAAGGGTTCAAAAACAAAGGAGCAAAGAAACCGAGTGTGCCCTGGTCTGGCTACTCTCGGGTTTCTCATAGCACGCTCCGCTATAATTCACCGGACTGTCTAGTGCACCAGCGGAGCAACGGCTCCTTCGCGCAACGGTCGACTGCAAAAGCTGAACAATCAGATGAACAGTGAAGAACAGTGCGTAGAGTCAGAGCCGCCCGTCAGAGGCGCACCGAACACTGAACAGTGCCTGTCCGGTGCCACTAGAGGACAAAGCCTCCAACGATCAGAAGCTCCCGAACCCTAACGGTTGGGTGATGTGGCTGGCGCAGCGGACAGTGTCTGGTGGCGCACCGGACTGTCCTGTGCGCCCATCGACAGCAGCCACCCCCAACGGCTATGTGGTGGTTGAGGGCTATAAATACCCCCAACCACCACCTCTCCAAGCATCCAAGTTTCTAGCACTACACATTCAATACAAGAGCTAGTGCATTCACTCCTAGACACAATTCAATAGAATCAAAGCCTCTCCAAGTCCCAAATCCACTCCAAACACCTAGTGACTTGAGAGAGTGTTTTGTTCGTGTTCTTTGCGCTCTTGTTTCTTGGACCGCTTTCTTCTTCCTCATTCTTGTTCTCAAAGTGACTTGTAATCAAAACAAGAGACACCAAGTGTGTGGTGGTCCTTGTGGGGTCTAAGTGACCCGGTTGATTAAGGAGAAAGCTCACTCGGTCTAGGCGACTGTTTGAGAGAGGGAAAGGGTTGAAAGAGACCTCGTCTTTGTGACCACCTTAACGGGGACTAGGTTCTTTAGAACCAAACCTCAGTAAAACAAATCACCGAGTTCATCCACTTTATTTCTTGGTTGATTTGTTTTCCCCTCTCTTTCGGACTCGGATTTAAGTCCAACGCTAACCCCGGCTTGTAGTGTGTGCTTAAGTTTATAATTTTCAGATTCCACCTATCCACCCCCCCTCTAGGCGACTTTCAGTAAGTAGCATAGGCAAGTAATATGCGAATTGATTCAAGCCTCGCTACGGGTGCATAAGTTTCATCAAAGTCCAAACCTTCGACTTGTGAATAACCTTTGGCCACAAGTCGGGCTTTGTTTCTTGTCACCACACCATGCTCGTCTTGCTTGTTGCGGAATACCCATTTGGTACGTACAATATTTTGATTAGGATGTGGAACTAAATTCCATACCTCATTCCTCGTGAAGTTGTTGAGTTCCTCTTGCATCGCCAGCACCCAATCCGGATCTCTTAGTGCATCCTCCACCCTGTATGGCTCAATAGAGGACACAAAAGAGTAATGCTCACAGAAATGTGCAACTTGAGATATAATGGTTACCCCCTTATGAATGTCACCAAGGATGGAGTTGACGGGGTGATCTCGTTGAATTGCTTGGTGGACTCTTGGGTGTGGCGGTCTTTGATCTTGATCATCTTCCTTATCTTGATTGTCTTCATCTCCCCCTTGATCAATGTCCTCCTCTTGAGGTGGCTCATCCTCTTGATCTTCATCATTATTAATTTGAGCCTTATCCTTATCTTGGGTGGGTGGAGAAGCTTGATTGGAAGATGACAGTTGATCTTGTGCTTGTGGAGGCTCTTCAGATTCCTTAGGACACACATCCCCAATGGACATGTTCCTTAGTGTGACGCACAGAGCCTCTTCATCATCTAACTCATCAAGATCAACTTGCTCCACTTGGGATCCATTAGTCTCATCAAACACAATGTCACAAGAAACCTCAACTAATCTAGTGGATTTGTTGAATACTCTATATGCCCTTGTGTTTGAGTCATATCCTAGTAAAAAGCCTTCTACAGCCTTAGGAGCAAATTTAGATTTTCTACCCCTTTTAACAAGAATAAAACATTTGCTTCCAAAGACTCTAAAATATGAAACATTGGGCTTTATATCGGTGAGGAGTTCGTATGATGTCTTCTTGAGGATTCGGTGAAGATATAACCGATTGATGGAGTAGCAGGCGGTGTTAATCGCCTTGGTCCAAAACCTGTCCGGTGTCTTGTACTCATCAAGCATGGTTCTTGCCATATCTAGTAGAGTTCTATTTTTCCTCTACACTACACCATTTTGTTGAGGTGTGTATGGACAAGAGAACTCATGCTTGATGCCCTCATCCTCAAGAAAGCCTTCAATTTGAGAATTCTTGAACTCCGTCCCATTATCGCTTCTTATCTTTTTTATCCTCAATCCGAACTCGTTTTGAGCTCGTCTTAAGAATACCTTTAAGGTCTTTTGGGTTTATTATTTTTCTTGCAAAAAGAACACCCAAGTGAAGCGAGAATAATCATCCACAATAACTAGATAGTACTTACTCCCACCGATGCTTATGTAAGCAATCGAGCCGAATAGATCAATGTGGAGTAGCTCGAGCGGCCTATCTGTTGTCATGATGTTCTTGTGTGGATGGTGAGTGCCAACTTGCTTTCCTGCTTGGCATGCGCTACAAACCCTGTCTTTCTCAAAATGAACATTTGTTAGTCCTAAAATGTGCTCTCCCTTTAGAAGCTTGTGAAGATTTTTCATCCCAACATGGGCAAGTCGGCGATGCCAGAGCCAACACATATTAGTCTTAGCAATTAAACAAGTGTCAAGTTCAGCTTGGTTAAAATCAACTAAATATAGCTGACCCTCTAACACTCCCTTAAATGCTATTGAATCATCACTTCTTCTAAAGATAGTAACACCTATATCTGTAAATAGACAGTTGTAACCCATTTTGCATAATTGAGAAATAGAAAGCAAATTGTAATCTAAGGAATCTACAAGAAAAACATTGGAAATAGAATAGTCAGGGGATATAGCAATTTTACCCAAACCTTTGACCAAACCTTGATTTCTATCCCCGAATGTGATAGCTCATTGGAGATCATCATTTTTCTCATAGGAGGAGAATATTCTTTTCTCCCCTGTCATGTGGTTTGTGCACCCGCTATCGATTATCCAACTTGAACCACCGGATTCATAAACCTACAAAACAATTTTAGGCCTTGTTCTTAGGTACCCAAACAGTCTTGGGTCCTTTGACGTTAGAAACAAGCACCTTGGGTACCCAAACACAAGTCTTTGAACTCTTGTGTTTGCCCCCAACATATTTGGCAACTACTTTGCCTGATTTGTTAGTTAAAACATATGATGCATCAAAAGTCTTAAAGGAAACATTATGCTCATTTGATGCAGCAGAAGTTTTCTTTTTAGGCAATTTAACATGTGTTGATTGCCTAGAGCTAGAAGCCTCATTTTTGTACATGAATGCATGATGAGAAACGGTGTGAGGTTTTCTAGCATGAATTCTCCTAATTTTGTGCTCAGAATAGTTAGCAGGATATAGAATGTAACCCTCACTATCCTGAACCATGGGAGTCATACTCTTAACAAAATTAGACAATCTTTAGGGGAATTAAGCTTGACATTGCTTCCCTGTTGGAAACCAATGTCATCCTTAATGTCAGGGCGTCTCCCATTATAGAGCATGCTTCTAGCAAATTTATTTTTTTCATTTTCAAGTTCATGCTCATTAATTTTAGTAGTTAATTTAGCTATATGATCATTTTGTTGTTTAATCATAGCAAGGTTATCATCAATAGCTTCTACATTAATATCTCTACATCTAGTGCAAATAGTAACATGATCAACAGTAGATGTAGATGGTTTGCAAACATTTAATTCTTCTATCTTAGATTTTAACTTAGCATTCTCATCTCTAAGATAGGAAATAGTATCATTGCAAACATTTAAATATTTAACCTTAGAATCTAAGCTAGCATTTTCATTTTTAAGGCTAGAAAATTAGTCATAACAAATGCTAAGCTCCTTAGATAAGTTTTCATTTTTATCAACTTCCTGAGCAAAAGCATTTTTCAATTTGACCTGTTTTTTCTTTTGTTTAATAAGGAAGTCCTCTTGGCTATCCAAGATTTCATGCTTCTCATGAATGGCTTCTATTAATTCATTTAATTTCTTCTTTTGTTCCATGCTAAGGTTGGCAAAACGAACAAGTAAATCATCTTCATATTCACTAGAGCTACCCTCATCACTAGATGTTGTATATTTGGGGGTGGCTCTAGAGTGTACCTTCTTTTTCTTATCGTCCTTAGCCATGAAACATTTATGGCCGACATTGGGGAAGAGGAGGCCCTTGTTGAAGGTGATGTTGGCGGCGTCCTCGTCGGAGGAGGAGTCGGTGGAGCTCTCATCGGAGTCCCATTCCCGACACACGTGGGCATCACCGCCCTTCTTCTTGTAGTACCTCTTTTTCTCCTTCTTCTTCCCCTTCTTGTCATCGTCCCTGTCACTTTCACTTGACATTGGACATTTTGCAATGAAATAACCGGGCTTACCACATTTGTAGCATACCCTTTTGGAGCGGGGTTTGTAGTCCTTCCCCCTCCTATGCTTGAGGATTTGGTGGAATCTCTTGATGATGAGCGTCATTTCCTCGTTGTCGAGCTTGGAGGCGTCGATTGGGAGCCTACTTGGTGTAGACTCCTCCTTCTTCTCTTCCATCACTTTGAATGTGATGGGTTGCACCTCGGGTGTGGAGGTGGCACCTTGCTCCAAGTTGACAATATGTTTGGAGTCTTTAATCATAAGTTCAAAGCTCACAAACTTGCCAATAACTTCCTCGGGAGACATTAGTTTATATCTAGGATTCTCACGTATTAATTGAACTTGAGTAGGATTGCGAAATACGAGGGATCTAAAAATAACCTTGACCATTTCATGGTCGTCCCATTTGGTGCTCCCGAGGTTGCACACTTGATTGACCATGGTCTTTAGCCGGTGGTACATTGCTTGAGGACCTTCTCCTTTGTTGAGGACGAATCGACCGAGTTTGCCCTCAATTGTCTCGCACTTGGTGATCTTGGTCACCTCATCTCCTTCGTGTGCGGTCTTGAGCACGTCCCAAATCACTTTGATGCTCTTTAATCCTTGCACCTTATTATACTCCTCTCGACACAAGAAGGCGAGGACTATAGAAGTTGCTTGGGAGTTAAAGTGCCGGATTTGGGTGACTTCAAACGAATCATAGTCTTTGTCCCCCACCTGTGGTACCTGCGCTCCAAATTCAACTATGTCCCATATGCTTTCATGAAGTGAGGTTAGAAGATGCCTCATTTTATCACTCCACATACAATAATCTTCACCATCAAAATATGGTGGTTTGCCTAAGGGAACAGAAAGTAATGGAGCGCACTTAGAAGTGCAAGGATAGCGTAGGGGCATCTTACTATACTTCTTGCGCTCATGGCGCTTAGAAGCGACGGACGAGTCGGAGCTTGATGATGTGGAGGGTGACGAAGAGTCGGTCTCGTAGTAGACCACTTTCTTCATCTTCTTCTTCTTGTCACCTCTCTGATGCGACTTGATGGAGGAAGAGGATCCCTCCTTGTGCTTGTTGCTGGACTCCCTTGAAAGGGTTCTCCTCGAGCTTGCGGGCTTGTCGCCGATCACGATCTCCCTCTTGGCGTGATCTCCCGACATCACTTCGAGTTGTTAGACTTTAATGAAGCACCAGGCTCTGATACCAATTGAAAGTCGCCTAGAGGGGGGTGAATAGGCGTAATCTGAAATTTACAACTTTAAACACACACTACAAGTCAGGGTTAGCGTTAGAACTAAATCAAGTCCGGGAGAGAGGGGAAAACAAATCAAATGAGAATCAAACGGATGAACACGATGATTTGTTTTACCGAGGTTCGGTTTCAAAGAACCTAGTCCCCGTTGAGGTCACAAAGACCGGGTCTATTCCAACCCTTTCCCTCTCTCAGACAGTCACTTAGACCAAGTGAGCCTTTCCCTTAATCAAACGGGTCACTAAGACCCCGCAAGGACCACCATACTCTTAGGTGTCTCTTACTTTGATTACAAGTCATTTGAGAACAATAATGAGAAAGAAGAAAGGCAATCCAAGAGGCAAGAGCTCAAAATAACATGAAAACACTCTCTCACAAGTTACTAAGTATTTGTGATCAATTTGGAACTTGGAGAGGCTTTGATCTTTTGAATTGTGACTAGGAGTGAATGCTAGAGCTCTTGTATTGAATGGGATTTTCAGAAATCTTGGATGCTTGGAGTTGTGGTGGTTGGGGTATTTATAGCCCTCAACCACCAAAGTAGCCGTTGGGGAGGCTGCTGGCGATGGGCGCACCAGACAGTTCGGTGCGCCACCGGATAGGCACTGTTCACTGTCCGGTGCGCCGCCTTCACCCCCAATCGTTAGGGTTTGGAGCGATGTCGACCGTTGGAGCTTTGTCTCCTTGCGGCACCGGACAGTCCGGTGCCCTCTGACTTTGCGGCTCTAACTTCTGTCGCTGCACTGTTCACGCGTTAGGTACTTTTGCAGTCGACCGTTGCGCGCAGATAGCCGTTGCCCGTTGGTTCACCAGACAGTCCGGTGGCACACCGGACTGTCCAGTGAATTATAGCGAAGCGCGCCTGTGGAAACCCGAGAGTGCTGCTTGGACACGGTACGCTGGTGCACCGGACACTGTCCGGTGGCACACCAGACAGTCCAGTGCGCCAGACCACATCACACTTGGTTCCTTTGCTCCTTTTGAATTGGATCCCTAACTTGAATGTTTATTAGTTTGTGTTGAACCTAAAAGCACCTATAATACATGAATTCTTGGCAAACTAGTTAGTCCATGTGTTTGTGTTGATGTCACACCCGGTTTTAGAAGGCAAACCGAATGCGAACCATGTACGTGCCAGGATCAGCAATTCACGTACACAGCAGTTACATAACATGGACATCATCACACAGTGCTCGAATAGTATTAAAAAGGGAAATAATAGTCGATTACATCATATGTCTGAGACATCCACATAGTCTTTACAATAATCAAAGTGCAAAATCGAAACGTAGATAAACGCGGCCTTCACAGGCAGCCGACTGGGGGTTGCCGCTAACTCACGCCTAGAACTCGTCATAATCTTGGAACTCCTGGTGGTCTCCTTCCACAACTTCATCTTCTCCTGAGCAGTGGTTGCAATGCTGACAACCTGGGAATGGGGGGTTTGGTGTGTAGAGCAAGGGTGAGTACACATCAACATACTCAGCAAGTATCCTGTTTTGGCTGTAGTGGACTAGCTTTATGTGGGGGAAGTCAAGTAGTTGCTTTTAGTTGGTCAGATTATTATTACTAGTAGAGAGCCAAGTTTTAGAATTAACTCACGTTATTAACCCAAATGTACTCCTTTCCAAACGGAAGAGTACCACTTACCATTACCAGAGCCAATACCAAGAACCATCAATCTCATTGCCACCTGCAAACCGAATATCTCTGATCAAGTACCACTAATCGCTGGAGCTCCCTTGGCCGCTCATAACCGCGAGCACGGTTGATATATCAGTTTTCTAACACTCTGCAGAGGTTGTGCACTTTACCCACAAGCCGTGATTCCCTTTTTGCCTCGGGTTGTACGGACCCTTGAACACTCCCAAGGTGAGTAGGCAGGGTCTCACTACGTAGCCTTTACAAAGATTCCCCGGGGTTGTAGCCGCCCGTTAGGTTTCCTAAATGCACCGCACTCCTCCCCAAGGGGGCAAACCCAAGCTTGGCAGAGCGAGCCGCATACACCGAGCCCCATTAACGGCACAACGGCTAAGCGAACTACACCCCGGATCTTCTAATTATTCAGCTAAGGGCACCCCATTCCACCCTCATGGTTGCACTGTTTTCCTGGGCGGTCATCCAACGAACAGGTCCTTACGGAGAGGCACTCGAGAAACCGCTCGAGCCCCCTTGAAGGCCACAAGTATAATATCATAATAAAAGAAGGGAAAACAGCGTATCATTGATAATTCTCATCATGTTCATTGATTAGAGTTGAGCAATAGCATAAGACTAAGCAATAAAATAATCTGACCCAATTAGGTAAACAAGGACATGGATAACAAAAGCTAGTCAATCCTTAGGTATAAATGTGTAATGCGGGAGGTGAATTAAAGTATGTATAGGACAGAGATAGGTCAAGGGACACTTGCCTCCACCAACCGACTGCTGCTCAGGGGCTTCTCCTGCGAGTTCTTCGGGCTCCTCAACCGGATCGTTCTCTATGCGAGCGCAAGCATACATACATCCATCCATTCGAATTAGGAAACAAACAGTACATCATACAAGAGAACAAATAGATTAAATATGCATAGAGTATAACATACGATATTGCATATGCCATGGCTTGAAAGAGAAGAAAGGTCTCGCAGTGGTTAAAGCTATACTCAAGGCGTATTACGGGTAGACGCATAACTAGCCATTACGTGCTCTAGTTCCACTTAGTTCCAATAACAAGGATTAGTCACATGCACTAATAGAATCATAACCATTTTTAGTTGATCAACATTAAATAAGGTAGATGATTAACTACATGAATTAACTAACGTAACTGATTTCTAAATTGAGTTTCCATTTATTGAATTAAATAATGCGATCACTACGCATGGATTACACGGGAGGGTAGACAGGCACGTCTAGGGGGGTAGACGAGTGCGTCGCGAACGTGGCAGGGCGCTACGCGTCGCGTCGAGGACACGACGAGCCACGCCAAAGCACCATGCACCATGCGAGCACGCACGCGCAAGGCCGCGCTGACGCGTCGCGAACGGGTCACGCACACGCCGGGGCCGAGCCGCGCACGCGCCGCGCTACGTAGGGGCACCACGGCCGCGCGAGCCGAAGTCGCGCCGGGCCGGGGCCACGCTGCGCAGGGGCGGGCGAGCCGAGGACGTCGGGCCGAACGCCACGGCCGCGAGCCGCGGGTGCGGCGAGCTCGCCGGGGGCACCGTGCGTGCACGGGCCGCGCCGGGGCTCCACGAGCGCCGCCGAGGCCGCGCCGGGGACGGGCGGGCGCCGCGGCCGGGACCGAGGACGGGCGGCGCGAGCACGCCGCGCCGGGCCGCCGCGGGCAGCCCGCCGGGGCGAGCGAATTCGAGGAGGAGGGCGCGTCGAGGCCGGGCGGGGGCGAGCGCGCCGCGCCGCGGGGAAGGGGGCTGGGCGTGCCACGGCCACGCGCCATGGCCGCCATGGCCGAGCTCCGGCCGCGCGCCAAGGTCGGGACCGGGGATGGGCGAGGGCGGGGACGCCGGGCGAGGGCGCCGCGTCGGGGCAGGGCAGGCGAGCTGGGGACGGGCGGGCGCGGCCGAGCCGCAGGGAAGGGGGAGCCGGGGCCGGGCGCAGGCGCCGGGCCGCCATGGCCGCGGGCGAGGCCGCGAGGCGAGCGCCGCCGCGCGCCAGGACGGGGCCGCGCGCCGAGCGCGGGGGGAACTCCGGCACCGCGGCCGCAAGAGGGGGTGGGGGCGGAGGAGCCGCGCCGGGCGGGGCGGGCGCGCGTAGGGCCAGCCGCCATGGCCGGTGGGCGCGGAGACGAGGGAAGGGCGCGGCCGAGCCGAGCAAGAAGAGGAGGGGGCGGGGAAGGGAGAGGGAGGGAGAGGGAAGGAAGGCCAGGGGCTCACCGTAGGCGGACGGCGGGCGGCGGCGTCGGGCGAGCCGGGGTCGTGCAGGGGAGCAGCGTGAGGGAGAGGAGGGATCGTGCAGGGGAGAAGAGAGAGAGAGAGGGTTTGGGGAGGGGGGCTGACGGGTGGGGCCCGTAGGGGGGAAGGCGGCGGCGGCGTAACCGCGGCGTGGGGCGCGCACGAGGGGAGCGGGGGAGGGGCGGCTGGGCCGCCATGGGCCCAAAGCGGAGGGAGGGAAGGGGGGCGAGCTGGGCCACCGAGGCCGACTGGGCCGCGCGCGAGGGGCGAGCTGGGCCGCCGCCCAGGCTGGGCTGAAAGGGGAGGAGGGGAGGGGAGAGAGGAAAAGAAAAGATTTTTCCTTTTAAAATCTATTTTCTAGATGAATGCTTTCACAGTTTCACTCAATCAAAACAAATGCATGGTTCGGCATGATGCAACAAACAAAAGAAAGTATTTTCTAGGGTTTTGCTTTACACGAGATCTCAAGCCGAATCTCGCTACAACTTTAGAAAAGGTCAAGGCTTAGCGAGGGGAAAGGAAAAAGGAAAGGGTAACGCCCGAATTTGGCAAGTGAAGAAAAGAAAAAAATCAACTCCAAAATTCGGGGCGTTACAGTTGACGATCAACCACCAAAATTAATCATAGGAAAGATTAACCCTATTTCCCTTTCAGCTGGTAACCTTGTGCGAAGAGAGATACATTAGGGCTACATTCGTCGTTACAAAACAAATCGATGATTTACGCTAAAATTCGTACTCATTTACAATGTTTTGGTTTACGTTTTACGCCGCCTGAGGCAAAATCCACGCAAGATCGGACGCACGCGATTTTCACGCCATAATTCGAGCCCTATTCGTAGTTACAAAATAGATCTATGATTTACGCTAAAATTCGAACTCATTTACGCTGTCATGGTTCACGTTTTACGCTGAAATCCGACCGAGTCAGAACCCACGCACGATTGAACGTGCGCTATTTTCACACCATAATTTCGGACCACATTCCCTGTTACGAAACAAATCTACGATTTACGCTAAAATTCGTACTCATTTACACTATTTTGATTCACATTTACGCTGAAATCGCCCGAGCCAGAACCAGCGACCGTACACCGTGGGAGTATACTTGGCTGGAGCATCCGATACTAATGGAAGCCCTGTACTTCCATTACCTTCTATATATATATATATATACACTTCTTGATGATGTAAGTTTTTTTATATTTATAGTCAATTCACGAAAAAGGAAAGAAGACTCCTTAATTTATATAATAACAAGTATTTATTTGAAGAAGGTAATGCATGGTGAGGTACTAGTGATCATGTAGTTGAATGTCTACATAAGGTTGAGTATGCACGTGGTATGAGTCTAGATGAATTAAGAGAATTTGTTGTTGGAATGAAACAGAGAGTCAAACATCTTAAGATAACAATGTACCCATATTATAATCCAAAAAATATTTTCATCTTAGGAGCCTTTCCAGTTAACCATTTTTTTGTATGAATGAAGGAATTGAACCAATTGAGGAACATATGTAGACATGGCTTGATGTGTTCCATTATGTTATTCTTGACATACTGATCTTATCGAGCATTCTCCTGGAGTATGTATTACATCCAACTCAAAGAGATTGAACTATTGAAGAGGTCCTATGGAGCTACTATTTCTTCTTCGGAATCCAACATTGGTTAACAATTTGGTAGGCGGCTGAAAGAAGGAAAAAAGTTCAGATAAAATTTTCAAGGGTCCTGTTCGGAATCAGTTTGTTTGCTTGCTTGAAGAATTTTTCTTATATTTGTTCTGCACTTTTTTAAGTAGAACCACCTTGATTCTTTGCACCGTTCGATGAGAGTAATATATCCTCGAGAAACTAAAGGTGTGTTTGGTTGACCATTTAGATAAGGTTGTTTGGTTCAGATTTAGGGATTGTGACAAGATTATCCTATTGTTGTGCCTCACTGTCCCTCAAAATTTTAGGGATGATAGAAGACGATAGGGACGTGGTTGTCCCGGCTGTCCCGAGACCAAACACATCCTAAGGACTGATTTGGTGAATAGAGATCACGAGGGGACCCATAGAGAGTAATCCCTTTGCTATTCAAAATTGAATAACAAGAAAATTACTCCCCATTGATCCCCTCGTGATCCATGTCCACCAAATCAGTCCTAAATCCTATGAATTCTCTATTTGCAGGACACCTGGTGCAGCAATAAACAGATTTCCACAATCTTTGGGAAGCAGAGTCCACGCATTGAAGAAAGGGTTCTAGAGAGAACAA
This sequence comes from Zea mays, assembly GCF_902167145.1. Lineage (NCBI taxonomy): Eukaryota > Viridiplantae > Streptophyta > Magnoliopsida > Poales > Poaceae > Zea > Zea mays. The sequence continues at coordinate 239,316,879 of NC_050099.1, read as the reverse complement.
AAACATGAAGCCAGTGTTCAGCAATGAGAACCTTTGGGTCAGGTCTTTTGAATAATTTCACAATCGAGGTATGAATTGTCTGCGCTCTTCGTGTTACGGTCCGTTTGGCAAATTTATGAGGGGTCGTTTGTTTCGCGGGTACTCAATCAATGCTTCACTCGTGAGTCATGAGATGAAATTTCATCAAACGAATGAAATGTGAAAAAAAAAGACACCCTGAAAATTAAAGCAGCAGAACTCTTGCAAAACAATTCAATATATAAGTATTATATTTATTTTTAGACCAATCGCAAACAGAGGTGGTTCATGTTATACAAACTGTATACGTAGATACACGCGTGTGGGATTAAATCAATCCCTACTTCCTCTGTGGGAAAAAAAATGACCAAACTGTACTGTGATGTGTAACAATGCCACAACACAGTACTTGAAGGCAAACGTAGATTAATTAGCAGAACGACAACCTGTGATCCATCCTTGCTTTCTTCCATGAAATGAAACGCAGCCATCGCGACCTGGCATGGCCAGGCCATGAGCTAGAAGAAGCAGCCTCTGACGCCCACCGGCCGGCCTTCAGCACGGCTTGCCCGTGCAGCAGGACAGTGTGCCGGAGAAGCGGGTGAGCCTTGTAACGTAGGTTCCTGGCTTGGGCTTGACCCACTCGTTGGTGTCGACCTGCTTGGGGGCGCCGCCGGACGGATTGAAGATGGCGCCGTTCATGAACAGGTCGTCCTCCGTGTGCCACACCCAGTTCTTCCACACGCCTTCTTCCGCGTAGTGCTTGGTGATCTGCTCGAACGGCAGGGGGTGGGATGGCATGGCATGGCATGGCTTCATCAGAAAGAAAGAAAGAAAGAGAAGAAGATCTTTACCACTTTGGCGGCGATGTTTGGTGGTGCTATGTAGCGGTTGCCCTGGCTGATGATGGTTGGCGCGTCGCCGCCGCCAATGGCGTACATGAGCCAGTGCGTGTAGTCGTTGTTGACAACGTGGAAGAAGCCCCAGCGGCACCTTGGCATCCGCTGCACCAGGCCCCTGCCGAAGTGGTTGAAGGCGACGGTGATCTGCATGATCTGGTCCTGCGGCCAGGAGTCGCTGGCGCCGAAGAGCATGACGTCGTTGTGGTTGGTGAAGTGGCAGTTGGAGATGGTGATCCCCGTGGAGCTCTGCACGACGTCGATGAGGCCGTCCTCGCAGTTGGACATGGAGATGTGGTCGATCCAGACGTTGGTGGCGGAGAAGAGGGAGATGCCGTCGCCGTCGGCCCTGGTGCGGGAGCCGATGTGCGTGGGGGAGTCGCGCATGAGGCCGCCCATGGTGTGCTTGACGTCGTGCACGTGCAGGTTGTGGATGATGACGTTTTGCGCCAGCTGCACCGTGATCCCGGCGCCGTTGGCGATGTGCACCTGCGCGCCGCGCCCGTCGATGGTCTTGTCGCTGCTCATGAGCAGCTCCTGCGAGAGCTGGATGATCATGGACCGCGCGAAGATGATCCACAGCGGGCCGGGCTGGATGACGCCCCAGCGCAGCGTGCCGGGGCGCGGGTTCACCACGTCGAGGTCGGTGGGGTCGGTCACCACGTAGATCTTGCCGCCGAGGCCGCCGGTGGTCGCGTGCCCGAAGCCTCTGGCGCAACGGGCCAGGCGCTGCCGGTCCGTCGCCCAGTCTCTGCGGCAGCGCCAGCACTTGTCGATAGGGTTCGTCGCCCGGCACGGGCCCCTCTTCTTGTGCTTCCTCGGCCTCTCCCGCATCTCACGCCGACTGCTGCTGACAGCTCTGCACATTCCCATTCCCATGTACGTACATTGCATGAAATAAATGAAATGAAATGAAATGAAACGGATGCATGGATGTTGGATGGTCGTCGATCGACATGCCTGTGGACGGCGGCGTTGAAGCTGTTGGTGACGTTGTACGGGTCGGGCCTGTACGCCTCCCTCGCCGACGCCTCGGCGAGCTCCTTCCGCTTCTGCAAGTGGTCGTCGAACTGGCCGACGTTGACGCCCGACGCGGCGGCGGACGCCAGGAACGCCGCGGCGACGAGGAGGAAGGAGCCGGGCCGGCTCCACCGGAGCTTCGTCGTCGTCTCCATTATTATTGCTTGCAATGTGCTGACTTTTTCTCTATAGTAGGGTAGAGTTAGGTACCTCTTCTGCTAGCTTTCACCTTTTATTATGCATCTGGGTTCTTGTGTTTAGGGTAGAAAACTGGTGTTTGCATTGGAGCCCGATTTTTCTCTTGGGAGAAGAGGGTAAATATAAGGAGGGAGACGTGGTATTATTAGAAATATAAGGTGAGGTCAGGCGAGGCCAAAGGCGAGCCACACGCTAGCTCAACAAACAAATGGTCGGGTATTTCTATGCATATATATTTGGGTTATTAAATTTGTTAAGATGAGCTTTCTCGCCTGTACACGTGTAAAACCATGCATGACGAGAAGCCAGACCACCATTTGCTATTTTTGGTCGAACCTGTTATAGTATACTCAGTAGTAACGAGATTGAGAGAGAGACAAATGACAGTTGTAGATCTTTATTGCAGATAATCTGGTTTATATACATGTGGATACAGTGTCTCCCAAGGGGTGTGTCCCTTGAAAGAAAACTGTCAGGGGAGAGGGTTGATCACATGACAATATTTTGTAACACTCCCCCTTGATCAATCCAAGTCCACTAGATCATCTGCAAGTTGTCTTCCAATATATCATCTCCTCAAAAACCCTGTGGGAAAAATAAGGAGTACACAATGTCTTTTGGATTATGAGTAAAACTCATATTGAACTCCAAAAGAATATGCTTGTAATCATCATGCATAAAAACCCCTGTGGGAAAAAGTGAATGATGAAGCATATAGCTTAGTTGATATTACCTCGTTAAAAACTTTGGATGAGAAAACCTTAACAAGGCAAAACTCATACAAAGAAAAGAGTGTAATATGATGGTATAAAACAGGTCAAATATCACGGAGAATTACTCCCCCTGATCTTGCAAACACTTGAGTCTTCTCATACCAATCACCTCAACACATTTCTGAAAACGTTGAGTATGGTAGAGATTTTGTGAATAGATCAGCAAGATTATCACAAGACTTTGTTTGCAAGATGTTTATATCTTCATTTTCCTGAAGTTCATGGGGATAAAACAATTTAGGAGCAATATGTTGCTCCTCATATAACCTGTTTCCATCTGAACAACACAAGCTCAATTATCCTTATAGATAATTGTCGGTGGTTCAATTGAACCATGGTACGATATTGTTCTCCAATGGACCTCTAGACCAAAGAACAATAACATGTCTATAGTCATCATCTCAAAAACCCCAGTGGGGAAAATAAATGATGAGACATATAACTCAGGCTAATATTTCTCCAAGATAATCTTGCCAGAAAATCTGAGAAATCAACATATTAGCTGAGTCTCCTTAAAAACCCAGTGGGAGAAATAAGGAGAGTAGTCATACTCTATTGTTGATTCATTTGAACTCTAGGGAGATAAACTTATCACCTAGTTCAAATACAACAATAACTATGCCATAATGTATCATCCTCGAAAACCTCTACGGGAAAAATAGATGATACGACATAGGCCTTATGTTGATGTTGCCTCGTTAAAAACTTTGAATGAGAAACCCAAACAGGGGAAAACTCATGCAAAGAAAAGAGTACACCATGATGTATAAACAAGTTCTTTCGATCAAGAGGAAACTCCCCCTGATCTTTGCAAATTACTAAGTCATCCCATACCTGCTCTCAAACACATTTAAAATGTGAAGTAAGGTAGAGACTTAGTTTGTAACTTGTTTTTCATCTAAACAACACCAAGTAATATTATCTTTATAGATAATAAGGTCAATGATATAAAATCATGACCACCACATACCTTCAGTATGTAGTATATCATTCTGTACAATCCCACGAAGTGTGCAGAAGTATGTCATTGATCTTGTACCTGGGGATCTTCTATAGATATCCAAGATCAGTATATCCAAACATAAGGAGAGCATGAGTACACCTGGAGATCATAACTCGATCTCATGTGCTGCTAGCTAGCAAATCTTTGCAAAGCAATATCCGGCCGGATGCTCTTGCAAGATACAATAGCACATCTCATGATCGAAAAGAATCAAATAACAATGATTCTCTCATATTGAATTTCTTCAATATATGTTGGATATAGACAACTTTGTATCCAAGATACTTAAGATAGTTTACTTTGAATTGGAAATCTCTTTCAATTCATATCCTCTATCTTAAACTCCGTCGATAAGTAATGTATGTTTAAAATATGATGCACATATTTACACTAAACATACCACTCTTCGTGTATCCCCTCGGAAGGAAGGATTCACTAGGTCGAATGTACCATATTTGACCTGAATGCTCTAAGTCACAAAGACTTTCCAAGCATTGCGAATTTGTGATCGGCGATTATGTATAAGACTCCACATATACCATAATCTAGTGACCACATATGCATATGTTGTCACTACATCTATCAACTGCACAGATAGATGATTTACTGCCTTTTGTATTGTATCGGAATTTTACCACTCACGGTAGAAGAGAATTTATAGCATTAAAATAATGCTTGGGTCTGCGTATAAACCCAGTTGCTACTAGCCATGGTTTCTCACCACCTCATTGTTTCCAAGTCCATGAAAACAAACTTGTATCCACAGTAAGATACCTTGAAGTGAAAATAACTTAACACTTCTTTCCGGTGAGCAAGGCTATCTCTGCAACATTGTATCACTCAACAAGATCCAGTTTGAGCATACTTATGCTCTGCTATGGCCATAGTCTTTTGGATCACTTGGAGTGCATATACAATTTGCTGAGATGTATGTGTCGACACTTGTAGCTTTTAAATAACACAATTCTCCAGTTGACATAAAGTCATTTTTTATGTACCCTTATGATTCCTCGTGAAATCCCAAAACGAGAATCAAGGGCTTCCGATAACCTAGCCTCATCAGTGCGCACTGAGCTAGGTTGTGAATATATTTCATTCACAGGATAATCAATATCCTTTAGGTGTCCACCAACACTAGGTTGGTTACCAACGAATAGATGGTCTACATTTACTATCTCAGAAGGTCTTGCCTTCAGCTGCTTGCAAGCATCTTAATCCCAGTTTGTGTCCATACTTCTCCCCTCTTATTTACAACGTCGTTGCAATAGGGAGTTAAGTGGTTTTCCATATAACCACTCTTTCTAGCACTTCCACATAGGATTAATTTAAGTGACACCTCATAGTAAATGCACATGGCAGTCAATTTGCAACTTCTTGCAAATCATTCGAACCTAAAGGTTCAGTTTTAGTACGTGATCCTGAGCCTGAATGCTTACTGCATTCATTATAATTTTCTGGCATTCATTTTGGTACTCGAAATTTCCCCCTAATGCCTGGAAAAGCTCATGATTCAAGCAAGCATATGGGCCGTAAATAGATTCTCATGAAGAGATTCTAAAACTTAATGATCGACGGAGAATGAATTCTCACATAGATCCCCAGTTTTCTGTGTGCCCATATATGTACGCTGCGGTGGTGAGATTGGGAACATACCCAATGTACGCATGGGAAATCTTTCACGGATTCCCACGTACTAAAAACCATAGGGGAACTTGTACATGCAGTACATGCAGTTAATCACAAGTCAGGAGCGTGCAAAACTTCCTGACTCCAACCATAACTAGTTGGAAATGACAATTCATTACTGATGGTCATTAATGATCTGAAATTTTCGAATCTATCACAGATTCATCATATCCTTTATGGATATCATTCTGAATACCAAGACAAACAATCATCATTGTAAGCACATTTGGTAAATTCAGTAGTGTGGAGGCTAATGTGCTCAAGCTTGAGACATTATTACTTAATGGTCATGTGTTGTTCGAATGACACACTTCAGGTCATCATATAGATGCACCAAATAACCATATAAAGCCTTCAATGTCCATACCATTTATGTAATGGACCACACTCGTTCCTTTGAAACAATTCAAAGAACTTAACCAATTCAGATCAGATTTTAAGATAAGAGGGACTTAAAATCTCATTCCCAATGATACTCATCAAGTATCCATCTTATGGGAAAAACATGACCAACAGAATTGTCCATAACTTTTCATTTCATCCCAACAATGGGATGACCAATTCAATCTTACCCAGCATGGTAAGTATCATCACTTGAAAAGTTATAACATATGCAACACTTTGTATGGGAGGATGTATGTAGAATACAGTCCATAAAAAATGTTTCTGAGAAACATATGCAATATCCATCACTATCACCTTGTGTTTCCACATGATAGAAATTATATGGATATCTCTATAATATGGTAAGATATCAATTAGGATATATCAACACATCCTTGATACTTCCAATACCAAAGGGGATATGATAATAACATATCATGATATCGCGCGAAGCGATTGTTAAAATATTCTTTCCTCTTTCCAAAGGAACATGAGAATATTTCTTTCCCCACTTATAGAGTTTGTGGCTCAATTCTCCACATTGCATTTTTCTTCCTCAATTGGAAGAATCCCTGTACAAGTTTGCACAACTCAAATAAATGAGTCTTCAACTCCCTTGATGAGTCGGTTCAACTCTAATCGATGAGTTTGTTCAACTCAAATCACATGAGTGATCAACTCCAATCGATGAGTTTGTTTAACTCAAATTCATATGAGTTTTTACACTCAAATCACATGAGTGTGTTCAACTCACACCGCATGAGTTGAACCTATCACAACATCAATTATGAGATTATACCAAATCTCATGCATCATTTAAATATTACTCAAAAGCAAATCATCTAACAAAGTGGTCTTCTCTTAGAAAAAGAAGTGTTGTTACATGATTAGTCCAAATCATGAATTACACAACTAACCACTATTATCATGTCAGATGGAAGATTGAAGTACACTTCATATCTTAGCTTTCATGAGTAGTATGCATCTATTGGGATTTCATATACATGATTAGATGCTTAGGCATACAACACTATACCACGTATAGTGAAATGACAAAAGAGTTTGTCATACTCATTGCCCTTCCCTTTTTAATGTGCTTATATATTTGCTTTCAAGCAAAAATATTTGAATACAAAGTGTTAGTCTACAACATAATGTAGACACATACTCATAAGTCCACAAGCCTTATGATTTTCTTTGCTATTCATTTTGCGCTTGCATATCAAGCCGCAAAAGCACATAAGTTCTTTTCATAAGAACCGTAAGAGAAAAAGAGCATCTCATTTCCTCCAAAATGAAGAGGTGAATTCCCATGTCACGCAAAAATGAAATGAACATATCCAATGAACATTAAGGATAATTAAGCCCATTAGGCGAGTTCATCAAACTCTATTAAATAATTATCCTTCAAATGGCTTAACCATTTTCGTTCGCTGTTGCAACTTTGCCGCAAAATATATTATATCTTTATATGTTGGAGAATTCCAGGTGTCACATAAAGTGTACCACAGATTTTTGAAAATTGGTGTACACAACGTAGATAATCTCCATGTAATTAAACAATGGAGTAGATCTCCCAGTAGTGGGCAAAACATTTTGCTGCCTGAAAGCATGGTCTCTGGGCTGATATATTCAAGGAACATACCGCAGCCAATGCTTAGGTCTCCACTACCCTGTGCTTGACCAAAATTTCAAAAATAAAATGGAAATCACCATAAAGGTGAATAACCAACATCACATCTCCAACATATCTACTTGGAAGAACACATAGGTAATCATCATAACCATATGATGTAGACCTCTTACTGATGGGCAAATAACATTTTGCTGCCTAAAAGCTTGGTCTCAGAGCAAATAAATTCAAAGAACTTATTGCAGCCAAAGCCTAGATCTCCATCATGTGTTGAAATATTCCAAATTCAAGATATGTGTCATATTTTGCAAGAATTCATCGTTTAATTAAGTAGAACTTAATTAAAAGAATTCTTTTAGCAGTCAGCATGACTGCAGCGTCCAGCCTGGCTCCATAGCCCGCGACGCCTGTGTGGTCTGTGATCTTTTTGGATAGCATGTATAGGTAATCATCTCGAAAGATGTAGACCTTATAGTGATAGGCATTTCAAATGCGGCCTAAAGCACGGTTTCTGGGCTACTAAACTCTATAAAGAATTTAGCGCAGCCAATGCTTAGGACTCCATCACCCTATGCTTTTCCAAAAAATGCAATATCATTTTGCATGAGGACCATTAGTTTCGACTTAATTATGTGCTATGTTTTCCATGCAAACATAAAAGAATGCAAAAACAAAAGCAAGTCGAAAATATGTGAATTATAAATGGAAATAAAATATAATTCACCAATAAGTCTGTATTTTTTATAATAAAAACAGACAAGTATGTATAATTACATATATCGTAAGCAATCTAAATATTTAAATTTAGATATCAACACTGTTGAAAAACAGTAATTTAAGGGCTTGTTTGGGACCAAGTGAAATGAAGAGAATTGAGGGGGCTATAATCCCTTGTTATTCAAAATTGAATAGCAAGGGATTATAGCCCCCTCAATTCTCTTTGTTCCACCTACTCCCAAACAAGCCCTAAAGGAACACAGTGTTCGATTGATTGTAATTGCAGAAAATAACAGACTTAAATAATAAATTTTGTAGGTCCAAATGGCCTATGATGTGCAACCAAGCCAAGACGGCCTATGAGGCCCATCTTAGCGAAGCCTCAAGGAGCTGGCAGTTAGGGTTGAACCCTAACCGGCCATTCCATCTCCTGGCGGCGGCGGTGCCAACCCACAGGCATGGGCGCGACGCAGGCATCGGGGCACTGGCGGCTCGGGAAAGGCTGGCATCCCGGCGGCGCGCAGCCTTGGCCGGTGGGCGCTGCCCCGGCGACGCGCGAGTGCAGCCCCTACACACACGAGCGCGGCCCCGGGCCCGGTGGCTCCTGTCCCGGTGCAGGCGGTTTGGCCACGGCGGCGCCGGGGCGCTTCCCTGGCAGCGCGCGGCGGCCCCCAGCCTCAACGGCTCGGTGCGCAGTCCCCGGCGGCGCGCACAGGCAGATCCGCTCGAGACGACTCGGGCGCGGTGGCCTCGGCCCCGGCGTCTCCCGTCCCGGCGGTTGTGGGCGAGGCAGCCAGCCGTGGGGCAGACCCGGCAGGGCCCCAGCGGCGGTGCAGGCGCGCGTCCATGGCGCGGCCTCCTTGGCATCGCGGGCGCGCTGCCCCGACGCGCACGCGGGCGAGTCCCCCGGCGGCGCAGGCGGCCAGAGCGCGGCTCTCTGGTAGCGTGGGCACGCGGCCCCAGCCTCAGCGCGCGGCCAGCCGCAGCAAGGCAGCCTCGGCATAGCGGCCCAGCCTCAGCGGCGCGGGCATGCACCGCCATGGCTCATGATACGTGCTAGTGCCGTGCATGCACTGCTGTTCTTTGGGTGGCGAGCGCCAGTTACAGATTTGTTTTGCTCCGTAGACCGTGTCCGTGAACAACGAGACAACGATGAAGAACAAAAGGATTAACAATCGTGCCATAGAAGATAGCAACATAATGAATGCTTACATAATCGCTGTAGACTCATAGTGCTAGATGTGGACAAGACAGGCCATCAATCGATGCAAGAAAAGCAACAGATGAAGCGTCCAAGGACATCACCGCCATGGCGTCATGCAAAGCGGATCACAATTACTCCGAGCCGATTTTTCATTATTCTCTTCGACAGAAAAATTCTCTCTGTTCTCTCGCGAGCAGTGCTGATAACGTGTTATAGTATACTCAGTAGTAACGAGATTGAGAGAGAGACAAATGACAGTTGTAGATCTTTATTGCAGATAATCTGGTTTATATACATGTGGATACAGTGTCTCCCAAGGGATGTGTCCCTTGGAAGAAAACTGTCAGGGGAGAGGGTTGATCACATGACAATATTTTGTAACAGAACCGAAACGAGCAGCCAAATCGTGCCACCTGGACTTGGTAACTGGCTCGGCCACGGCTCATCACGACAGAGTCCAATTAAATACGGTTGTATATGTTCTAAGGTGGTGTTTGATTTCACTCTATTAAAATTTAGTCTCTCTCACACATCGAATGTTTAAATAATAATTACATGTATTACATATAATCTAATTATAAAACTAATTACACATGAAAAGATTAAAAGACGAGACAAAATTATTAAACTTAATTAAGCATATATTTAATACTCTTGATAGTCAAACATTTGATATGACATGAACTAAACTTTTGTCGGTCAAACCAAACACCCCTAAATTTAGATATCATCACCGTATACATACCGGGATTTCTATGAAACCAGCACTACAGGAAAATACTTACACGGATAGACTATATAAAATACCGACGAACTTTTCGTCGCTCAATCGCTAAATGAACTTAAGGAGGTGTTTGGTTCCTTAGTCATCCTTCTAAACTTTAGTCTCTAGAATTTTTATTTAAAAAACCTTCTTTAGTTATACTGTTTGATAGTTTACAAACTAAAAGTGACTAAATTTTAGACAATAAAATTTTAGAGGTGGGAATAGGGATGGATTCCACATCGGGTCTTAGCTCTCCATTTCCGTCCCTGCGACGATTTTTTTCCACGGGTATCCCCACGAATGCTTATGGGGGTTTTTATTCCCCATCCCCGTTTTCTGTGGCGATAAATCCTCGTCGAAGATCCCCGCCCACGCTTAAATTGTAATCAGAATGTACTTCTTTTGTTATTAATGCAAAAAAACATTGTCAGATATAAGATATCATTATTTGTACATCAAAATAGACACATTTGTACAACGAGTGATATCTTGACAATGTAATTATTTATTTTTATCATTACTATTAATGAAAACATCATCACGTGTAAGTTTAACGGGTCCGCGCGCAGAATGGAGATAGTGAATGCTTCCCATCTCCGTCTTCGTTTATCCGTCGAGGGAGAACTTTTCCCGTTTACATCCCTATGTGGGAATAAACTTTTCATCCTTATCCCCTAATGGAAGAACTCCCCGCGGGAAATCGAGGATTGGGGTCATTGCCATATCTAGGTGGGGACCAAACACCCTCTAAGTTCCATCGGGTCCAACCAACTTAAAATTAAGTCCATCGATGTCGTATCACTCGACGAATTTATTGTCTAGGTAGTCACTTGCTTGATTCTAAGTTTAGTGCCAGTGACGTAGCAGTTTAAGTTTGTCTGTGGTCGATGAACTTAGAGAGTCATGTGACGCTTGGTCATGGTTATTCTAGCGTGCCTCGTGGGTCTTACGTCCGTCTGACACATACTGCCCATACGAACTAAAAGTTTGTCGGTGACCATCAAACTTAATATTTTTCGAAGTACTCTTGTTTGCCTCTCTAGTTTAGGAGCCCTCTGAACAAAATTGGAAACCGAAATCACAAGCACAAGCATAAGCATAACTAAAATAACTCAAAGTCCACATCCAAATAACTCAAAACATAATTAAAACACAAAGTCGACAACCACAAGCACAAAATCAAAAATCACAATCACATGCACAAACTCATGCACAAGCACAAACTCACCACCACGGGTGCTCACTCCATCAGGTTGTGTGGTTGGATCCTCCACTCCTTTGGTTGAGGCACTTGTTAGTGAAATCCTCTAGAGTGGGAGTGTCGTGTGGAGTGAGAGTGCCATGACATGAGCTCGAGCCTATGAGATAAAATTAAAACGTTAGAAAGCCACATGAGTTCAAACTTATCATTTTTTACTTAAATTAGTCAAAAGCATCCAATTAAGTCTAGATTTTTTTTATTTTTGTGATATTTTGCAAACAAAAGCCTTGTGTTAACATATGTGTATGATGAAAATATAAAACCTACATTAGGTTACATATTCACACTCGTAGAAAAAGCTTAAAATAAACTATCACTCCATCATTGATAATGGGTTTGTTGCATGTTATGAGGTGACGAGACATACTATGTGACTTTAAAAAATTGTACCCAATTTAAATGTGGTAGACAACATATCAAAACCACTAAAGCTATACTGTGATAATGAACCAACAATATGTTGCTTCTATAACAATAAGTCAAGTGCAACTGACAAACATATTGCTTAAGTATTTTATGGTAAAGGAGAGAATACATGATCAAATAATTGAAGTTAAGCATACATAGAAAATACTTGTGGATCCACTCACTAAAGGGTTTTCACCTAGCGTGTTCAGAAAACACGTAGCCTATATAGGTTTATTGGAGCATCTAAGATTTTGGATTAAGAGCAAGGTTAATAATATAGCACGTAGTGGCCTTTACGATGTTGTCATGTCACATATAACCAACTAAAAACCTAGTCATACAATAAATACCTCATAATACAAGCTATACATTTAACAATTCGTCCACCTCTTTCTCACACAAAGTTTCTTGGAGTCCATGAGCACCCTGCTTTTAGCTAGCTACTAGTGAGCAGCTCACTTCCCTTCTCTTTCAATTTATATTTCTTTCATGTCACCATAATTAAATTTGATGTGGCATCTCTTACAGCTCGCCTATGTCTCCAATTATACTTGTCCTAAATGATTATCAATGCAACTATCTCTCTCAAAAATAAGTTCTCTGCTTTGAGATAGAAAGATATAAATTTATTAGCGTATGATTGGCTATGGTAATGTCTAGGTCTTATATATTAATCTATCAAGGAGTGAGAATAATAAGTTTAAAAATTAAGTATAAGCAAATAAGTCTGGGAGAAAGTGCATCTAGCCCGTTTGTGGGTTTTGGTGAATTGAATTACAACAATATTAAAGGACTAATGAGTTTGCTAAGTGTTGAACAAGAAAGCAAAGAAACTCATCTTTTGCTTATTCTTTCACCAGGATTTGAGTTATGGTCCAAACTAAGTCCAAAATTCACTTTTCTCATAGAATTGAGTTAGACGTCAAACTAAAGTGCTAGAAATATTGTACTACTCATATGCAACTATCTAAAGGTTCAAAGTTCATAGTTTTACCATTTTACTCAGAGTTGCACTTTCTAGCCTCTTCTGAGCTCTTTTGGATTTAGAACCTTTGAATTGCATATAAGTGAACCTGCGCTTATACACTTATTAAATAAGTTAGTCCACGATGTTGTGTTGGACATTCAATCACCAAAATAGGTAGAAATGGCTATCTAGCCCATTTCCCTTTCAATCTCCCTAACTCTCCCTATTTGGTGATTTATGCCAACATAACTAAAGCAACTAGAATTTGGTTAACTCAAATGCAATATGAGAAAAAATGCAATTTGAAGTTCAAACTAAACCAAATGAAATATATATATATATATGAAGTTTTTCAAAGATTTGGCATATTTGGACCTTTTAGCCACCACTTGTTTTTGGTTTTGCAAACTAAGATATTTTCAACATTTTCACTTTTACTAAGTCAAATACACTTCAGTTTTGCAAACCAAAATTGTTTTGACTTAAAGAGACCATTTTGTTCAAAAACTCACTTCTAAGCATTATATTTTCACAACAAGAGAGCTCCTCTTTGCAGTCAAAATACAAGTTCAAACTCAAAACTCTTTTGAAAACTCAAGTGGTGGTTGGTCCAATTGCTTTGGTCTTTAATTTCTCCCCCTTTGGCATTAAGCACAAAAACGAAGGAACTAAGGGGCCTAACCCCAATGCCTCATCAAAAATAGCGAATGAAAGTTAGAAGCAATGAAAAAACAAGAAAATGGAGATAAAGAACATGTACACCATTTTGCAGTGGAAGCACTTTTCTTTGTCCAAATCCACCATTTTCCTTTCAAACACCTTAGGACTACACACATGAATACATGATCAACTCAAAAGTATCGTTAGTCCCCAAAAGGTCAAAGTGTAGTCTATCCTCCACTAGATGTGTGCATTCAAAGCACCTGGACTTGTGAGGTCCGAAGATGATTTTCTACACTTTGAGCCAACATAACCAAATAATATAAACTACAACATGATCAAAGGTATATGAAGAATATGCAAGTGTGCAACGTCTCATTCCATGTTCTGAGTCTAAGATATTAAGTTCACTCCTCAACTCACAAAACCACTTCTCATCTAAAGGCTTGGTGAAGATATCGGCTAATTGGGAGTGGGTGCTCACATGGTCTAATACGATATCTCCCCTTTACTAGTGGTCTCTCAGGAAGTGGTGTTGGATGTCTATGTGCTTTGTGCGGCTGTGCTCAATAGAATTCTCCACCATGCGGATCACACTCTCATTGTCACATAGGAGTGGGACTTCGCTTAGATTGTAGCCAAAGTCCCAAAGAGTTTGCCTCATCCAAAGTAATTGCACACAGCAGTGTCCTGCGGAAATGTACTCGGCCTCAACGGTGGATAGGGCAACGAAATTTTACCTTTTAGAGCTCCAAGACACAAGAGACCTATCCAAGAATTGGCAATTCCCAGATGTGCTCTTCCTATCTACCTTGCATTCGACATAATCGGCGTCTAAATATCCAATCAGGTCAAAGGTAGACTCCTTGTGATACCAGAGCTCAAAGTGAGGTGTGTGAACAAAATACCTCAAGATTCTCTTCATGGGTCCTAAGGTGGCATTCCTCAGGATTAGATTGGAACATTGCACACATGCAAACTAAAAGTATAATATATGGTCTAGAAGCACATATATAAAGCAGGGATCTTATCATAGATCGATATAACTTTTGGTCTACAGACTTACCTCCTATGTTGAGGTCATGGCATGTTCGTCCCCATTGGCGTCTTCAAAGGCTTTGTATCCTTCATCCTAAACTGCTTGAGGATGTCCTGTATGTACTTGGTTTTGGAGATGAAGGCGCCATCCTTGAATTACTTTACTTGGAAGCCCAGGAAGTGGTTCAGCTCACCCATCATAGATGTAAGGAAAATGGACCCCGGGCCATTTGGCTAATTGAGTTTTGGTGTTTGATGAACAACACAATCATTGAACTAATAAGTTTTCTAGTGTTTGTGTTTGTAGTTCACAGGATGCGAAGAGAATTAGACCAAGGCAATGAGGATGCAACACCTCAAAAGAAGACATAAAAAGATGCATAGGAGTCCAATACTCAAGAACAAAGAAGCCCGAAGAAATCAGCGAAGAAATCCGAGATAAGGGCTGTCAGCCAGCGCCTGGTGGCGCACCGGACACTGGTGTCCGGTGTGCACCGGACTGTCCGGTGAGGCACCGGACAGTCTGCGCAGAGAGGCCACGGATAGGCGCTCTCTGGCTGTAGCACCGGACTGTCCGGTGTGCACCGGACTGTCCGGTGTGCCAACGGGCAGACGGCAACGGTCGGATCCAACGGTCGACTGCTACAGGCGCCAACGGTCGGCTGACGTGGCGTGCACCGGACATCTACTATGCAGTGTCCGGTGGTGCACCGGACTGTCCGGTGCACCCGACGACAGAAAGCTGCTGCTTTCTGTCCAACGGCTAGTTTGGGGTGTGGAGGCTATAAATACCACCCCAACCGGCCATTCTCAAGTGTGGGAGCCCAAGCAACATACCAAGGCATATAGTGCACATTTCCAAGAGCTCAAACACCCAAGTGCTTAATAGAATCACTCGGTGATTAGCGTAGGTGCTTTGCGAAGTGCTTAGGTTAGTTAGACCGCTTTAGCGCTTGCTCTAGGTGAACCCTAGTTAGTTGAGTGAGTTTTGTAAAACCACACAACCCCTCGGCTCTTGCGTGAGTCGTTGTAATTGTACCGAGTGGGGCGAGAGTCTTGCGAGACCGTGACAACCGCGTTTGTGTCACGGCCGCCACCGTGTACCGGAGGGAACGAGGCCCGCGGCATTTCGGCCGGAAGCTCGATAGTGGAGACGGCGGGGAGCGTCCGAGAGGAGCCGGAAGCGGAGCACCACTTGCGCGTGGAGAAGGCCCGTGGCTCTCTACGGAGTTACTCGGCCGTGGTGCTTGGCCCTCGCGTGGGCTTCCCTTTGCGTAGGGGCACCAACGAGGATTAGTCGGAACCTTGCGTGGTTCTGGATACCTCGGTAAAAATACCGGCGTCATCCACGAGAGTTTGCTTCTCTACTTAGCTCTTTACATTCCGCATTTATATTAAGCATTTAAGTTTCAATCTTATTGTCATACTCATTTAGTGTAGATTGAAATTTAGCATTTGCGGTAGAGATAGCAACACTTAGACAAAACCGAGTTTGCACATTCTAGTTTCGATTATTTGCATAGGTTTTGCTCTAGGGATTTAATTGTGGCCTAGTTTAGTAAAAGTTTTAGAAGTCCTAATTCACCCCCCCCCCTCTTAGGCGTCACCCGTTTCCTACAAGTGGTATCAGAGCCGGTTTGGCTCATTTGAAACGCTTTAGCTTCACCGCTAAAAAGAGCCGACGCTTCTTAGAGGAAGGGATGGATACCCATAGGCCACCACACTTCGACGGCACTAACTTCCCATATTATAGTGCTAGAATGGCTTGTTACCTAGAGGCCGTTGATCTAGGTGTTTGGAGAGTCACTCGTGACGGGATGAAACCTCTCAAGAATCCCGAGAAACCCACCACGAGTGAGGAAAAAGAAATTCATTTAAATGCTAGAGCCAAAAATTGCTTGTATGAATCTCTTAGCATGGATATTTTTAATCAAGTATTTACCTTGAGAACTGCTAATGAGATTTGGCTAAAATTGCATGAGCTCCATGATGGCACATCCAATGTCCGTGAGCAAAAACATTGCCTAGTCTTGAATAAGTATAATTCTTTTGCTATGAAAGATGATGAGCTTGTTAGAGACATGTATTCTCGTTTGAATCTAATTATCAATGAGCTCAATTCTATTGGCATTAATAAGCTAGGTGATGCGGACATTGTGAGGAAGATTATCTCCCTGCTACCACAACAAAGATATGGGAGCATCATCACCATCCTTCACAACATGGAGGATTTGAGCAACATGACCCCGACCATTGTGATTGGGAAAATCACGGCCTTTGAGATGTCGTGAAAAATGAGTCGGGGAGAGGAGCCAACTTCCTCAAGG
The DNA here is from genome assembly GCF_902167145.1 of Zea mays. NCBI lineage: Eukaryota > Viridiplantae > Streptophyta > Magnoliopsida > Poales > Poaceae > Zea > Zea mays. Next base: position 239,299,917 of record NC_050099.1, on the reverse strand, counting down.
CCATATGCTTTTGCATGTGATGAAAGGAAGGACAAAAAGAAGGCTCCCACTCCAAGTTCCTCAAGTGAAGAAGAGGAAGAAGAAGAAAGTGATGATGATGAAGATAATCAACCATGCACATCATCCTCCGAGGACGAAGAAACAATCCGACGCGTCGGAAAGGTAATGAGGATGATCCGCAAGATTAATCTAATGGGTGTGCCCCTGCAGGTCGAGGATCTTCTCTTTAACATTGACAGGAAAAAGCAAAGGAAGAGAGGATGCTTCGCATGTGGGGAGAAGGGCCACTTCAGGGACAACTGTCCAAATATAGCCAAGCCCAAAAAGGAGAGGAGCAAAGGCAAGGCGCTAACAAGTGTTAGAACTTGGGATGATTCTTCAAGTGAAGATGAACCTCCAAGGACGCGCAGCCACCGGTCCTCGTCACGATCATCACGGTCATCACACAAATGCCTTATGGCAAGAGGTAACAAAAGCATTCCATCCTCTAGTGATAAAAGTAGTAGTGATGATGAAGGTGAGGGAAAGCCCTCTCTAGATGAGCTTGCGGAAGCCATAGAATTTTTCCAGGATGTTTGCACTAAGCAAAAAGCTCAACTTAAAACTTTGAAAAATAAGTAAGTTAGCTCTCAAAATGATTACAAAGGTTTGCTAGAAAAATTTGAAACTTTTGCAAACTTAAATAGTGAGCTATCAACTAAAATTGAGCTATTAGAATCTAGTGCTCCATCCACTGCTACCGATGATAGCCTTATTAAAAAGAATGAAAAACTTAAGGCTAAGTTAGCTAGCTCCCAAGAAGCTATTGAAAATTTGCTAGAGAAAATGGAAATTCTTAGCATACACAATAATGAGCTAACTACTAAGCTAGACAACATTGGTAGCACCCCAGCAACATCTTTAGTTGAAATACCTGAAATAATTAAGAAAGATGCTTCTACTTCCTGCTTTGATTTAATTGATGATTCTAACCCCTGCAACCAAGTCGTTGTTGAGAATATTGTTGTAGAGACATGTTCGGATGAGGTTGCAAAGGAAAATGAACAATTAAAGCAAGAAGTGGCTCGCCTTGGCAAGGCTTTGTACGACAAGAAAGGCAAAGCCAAACAAATCCGACCTCCACAGGATAACACCACTGCGGGAGTGAACAAGCCTGTAGAGGGAGAAACTGTGATTTGTAGGCTATGCCACATGGAAGGCCACAAGTCTTTCCAATGCAAGGCGATGACCGGGGATAAACAAAGGCAAAAGCTCAAGCAAAAGCCATCAAGCAAAATCTCCAACACCTACATCAAAAAGGTGAACAAAAAGGATGCTACACCATATTTGATCAAGAAGAAAAAGAATGGAAAGGTGATAGCAATCAAGGCCAACAAGCAAGCCAACAAAGGAAAGGGGGCCAAACGCATCTGGGTGCCAAAGGAGATAATCTCAACCATGAAAAGCACCAAGAAGGTTTGGATCCCGAAAGGGAAGTGAGTGGATCGAAGGTCCTCGGGAAATTTGGAGACTTGGCTAAATTGGGATGTATATCATGGGATACATCATATTGAATCAAGTTTATTGCCAAGTGGGTTAGTGAAAATTTTGGACCCAAATTTCCCACCCATGACTAAGGTAACTAGATTTTATTGTATTCCTTATTTTTAGATATGCGTATCTATTTACTTTTTATCTAGTTTACCTTTCTTGCCTAGTATTACATTTGTTATGTACTTTCATTTCAAATCATGCATACTAGGTAAATCATATGGTAGGATTGCTTGTTCTTAATTCATATACTTAAGCAAACCTACATGGCTTAAAATGTTTATTTAAGCACGGCACATAGCTTTTATATCACTCCACAGTAAATGATGCATCAATTGAAAATGTTGTTTTCTACAAGTTGTATCATTTAACCTATATGTGCCAAAGTTTGGATTATGGATAATTTGCCCCTCTTGATATCTAATCATAGTGCATGTCTCCTACAAGTATTCAAAACTTGTATGCACACCTTTAGGGGGAGGTTACTCTATAATCTAATACTTTGAGACTAACACCTTTTCAAGTCTATTTCATGTGATAGTCTCATTGTAAGGAAAATAAGGTCCCCGGAGAAAGACAACAATCTTCCACTGCAAAATCTCCAAGAACTCTCATGTCTCTCAAGCTCACCATTGACTTTCAATTGGTATCTTTTGAGACTACATTTAGTATCATTTACATGTCTTCTCCAATATTTTATTAGACTATATTTCATATCATATGCTTCCATGTTGCTAAAAATGCATAAGTAGTTAACTCATATTCTGTTACCTATGCATAAGGGAAGTTAGTCTTTTCAAATCATGTCTTGCACCTCTAATTTTCACATGCTTTTTCCTAAGTAGAGGATCTCTGTCAAGGGGAGTATTTCTTCATCTCTAAAGGGGGAGAAAAACTCTTTCTAAAGGAGACAACTCATTTAGGGGGAGTAATCTTTTGAGGACTCCTTCAAGTGGTATCATTCACATAGTTTAATTTAATATCCTTCTAGTGATATCATTTGATACAATTCTTGATGAGGGCAAGCTTTTATTTACTTCCTACATGCTTTTAATGTCTTCCTTTTCGGTGGTTGATGCCAAAGGGGGAGAAGTTTAGGGACCAAAGCAATGAAAACTATATCAAACACCAAACACCACCAATTTCAAATTTTATATTTACAAATGACTTTTCAAGTGGTTTTGGTTATTTGGTCCAAAAATAGGAAGTAAGTGAATTATGGAGTTAGGGGGAGGCTTAAGTCCTTAATATCACATTGTGGGGACAATCATGCACCTTAGCAAGTAGATTGCATATTTTCACTCAAATACTTGTATTATTTGCTTGCTTTGGTTGTGTTGTCATCAATCACCAAAAAGGGGGAGATTGTAAGGAAAATGGACCCCGGGCCATTTGGCTAATTGAGTTTTGGTGTTTGATGAACAACACAATCATTGAACTAATAAGTTTTCTAGTGTTTGTGTTTGTAGTTCACAGGATGCGAAGAGAATTGGACCAAGGCAATGAGGATGCAACACCTCAAAAGAAGACATAAAAAGATGCATAGGAGTCCAATACTCAAGAACAAAGAAGCCCGAAGAAATCAGCGAAGAAATCCGAGATAAGGGCTGTCAGCCAGCGCCTGGTGGCGCACCGGACACTGGTGTCCGGTGTGCACCGGACTGTCCGGTGAGGCACCGGACAGTCTGCGCAGAGAGGCCACGGATAGGCGCTCTCTGGTTGTAGCACCGGACTGTCCGGTGTGCACCGGACTGTCCGGTGTGCCAACGGGCAGACGGCAACGGTCGGATCCAACGGTCGACTGCTACAGGCGCCAACGGTCGGCTGACGTGGCGTGCACCGGACATCTACTATGCAGTGTCTGGTGGTGCACCGGACTGTCCGGTGCACCCGACGATAGAAAGCTGCTGCTTTCTGTCCAACGGCTAGTTTGGGGTGTGGAGGCTATAAATACCACCCCAACCGGCCATTCTCAAGTGTGGGAGCCCAAGCAACATACCAAGGCATATAGTGCACATTTCCAAGAGCTCAAACACCCAAGTGCTTAATAGAATCACTCGGTGATTAGCGTAGGTGCTTTGCGAAGTGCTTAGGTTAGTTAGACCGCTTTAGGGCTTGCTCTAGGTGAACCCTAGTTAGTTGAGTGAGTTTTGTAAAACCACACAACCCCTCGGCTCTTGCGTGAGTCGTTGTAATTGTACTGAGTGGGGCGAGAGTCTTGCGAGACCGTGACAACCGCGTTTGTGTCACGGCCGCCACCGTGTACCGGAGGGAACGAGGCCCGCGGCATTTCGGCCGGAAGCTCGATAGTGGAGACGGCGGGGAGCGTCCGAGAGGAGCCGGAAGCGGAGCACCACTTGCGCGTGGAGAAGGCCCGTGGCTCTCTACGGAGTTACTCGACCGTGGTGCTTGGCCCTCGCGTGGGCTTCCCTTTGCGTAGGGGCACCAACGAGGATTAGTCGGAACCTTGCGTGGTTCCGGATACCTCGGTAAAAATACCGGCGTCATCCACGAGAGTTTGCTTCTCTACTTAGCTCTTTACATTCCGCATTTATATTAAGCATTTAAGTTTCAATCTTATTGTCATACTCATTTAGTGTAGATTGAAACTTAGCCTTTGCGGTAGAGATAGCAACACTTAGACAAAACCGAGTTTGCACATTCTAGTTTCGATTATTTGCATAGGTTTTGCTCTAGGGATTTAATTGTGGCCTAGTTTAGTAAAAGTTTTAGAAGTCCTAATTCACCCCCCCCCCTTAGGCGTCACCCGTTTCCTACAATAGACATCTCGAACTTCTGTACCATTATCCTGCTAAACGCATCACAAGACTTTTGATTAGTAGAACCAAATATTATGTCATCGACATATATATAGCACACAAAAAGATCTCCATCAACAGTCTTAGTGAATAGAGTGAGATCAGTCTTCCCAACTTTAAAATGATTTATAATTAAGAAGTCTCTAAGGCATTCATACTATGCTTTTGGTGATTGCTTAAGCCCATAGAGCGCCTCAGAGAGCTTATACACATGGTCAGGATACTTGTCATCCTTAAAGCCAGGAGGTTGCTCCACGTAGAGTTCCTCCTTGATTGGTCCATTCAGGATGGTGCTCTTCATGTACATTTGAAACAACTTGAAATAGTAGTGAGTAGCATAGATCAATAAAAAGAGAACTGACTCTAACCTAGCTAGTAAAAGTCTCATCAAAGTCCAAACCTACGACTTGGGATTAACCTTTTGCCACAAGTCAAGCCTTGTTGCTTATCACCACTCCATACTCGTCTTACTTGTTACGAAACACCCACTAGGTTCCTACAACATTTTGCTTCGGATGTGACACCAGGCTCCACACATCATTTATTTTGAAGTTGTTGAGCTCTTCCCACATGGCCATCACTCAGTCTGGATCCTTCAAAGCATCTTCGAATCTGAAAGGCTCAACAGAGGATACAAAAAAGTAATGCTCACAAAAATTAGCAACTCTAGATCTAGTAGTTACTCCCTTGTTGATGTCCCCTAGGATCATGTCCACTGAATAATCTCTTTCGATAGTGGTGCAGACTCGAGAGTGTGGCACTTGTGGACCTTCTTATTCATCCTCCTTGTCTTCTACTTCATGTGCTCCCCCTTGATCATTGCTATTGTCTTGCGGTACCTGTTCCTCATCTTGAGTAGGGGTTGCGCCATAGATGAGGATGAAGGTTGATCTTGTTCTTATGGTAGCTCATGTGGTCGTACATCTCCAATTTCTAGGTTCCTTAGTGCTGTCGTCGGAGCCTCCTCCTCATCTAATTCATCAAGTTCAACTTGCTCTCTTTGAGAGCCGTTACTTTCATTAAACACAACATCACTAGAGACTTCAATTAATCTAGAGGATTTATTAAAGACCCTATATGCCCTTGTGTTTGAGTCAACCGAGTAAAAACCCTTCCACTACTTTGGAAGCAAACTTGGAATTCCTACCTTTCTTAACCAAAATGTAACATTTGCTCCTAAATACTCGAAAATATTAAACATTGGGTTTGTTACCGGTGAGGAGTTCATATGAAGTCGTCTTGAGGAGGCGGTGCAGGCACAACCAATTTATGGCATGGCAAGCTGTGTTCATAACTTTCTTCCAAAACCAATATGGTGTCATGTATTCTTCAAGCACCGTTCTCACCATGTCAAAGAGTGTCATGTTGTTCCTTTCCACCATGCCATTCTGTTGTGGTGTATAAGGGGCAAAGAACTCGTGCTTGATGCCTTTCTCCTCAAGGTACTCTTCTACTTGTAACTTCTTGAACTCCGTACGTTATTGCTTCTGATCTTCTTGATCCTCAAATTAAACTCATTTTGAACTCGCCTAAGGAATCGGTTGAGAGTCCCTTGGATCTCAATTTTATCTTGCAAGAAAAATACCCAAGTGTGTATAGTCATCATCAACAACAAGATCAACTTATTCATGTCGATGTTGAGATAAGCAACAGGGCCGAATAAATCCACATGAAGGAGCTCCAATGATCTTGGTGTCATCATTACATTCTTCGAAAGATGACTTCAACCAACATGCTTTCCTACTTGACAAGCTGCACAAGGCTTGTCTTTCTCAAAAGAAACATTTGTTAGTCTTGAAACATGCTCGCCCTTTAGAAGCTTGTGGAGGTTTTCCATCCCAACATGTGCTAGGCAACGGTGCCATAGCCAACCCATGTTAGTCTTTGCAAATAAACATGCATTAAGTTCAGCATTATCATTCGAAAAAACCTACTAGATAAATCTTTCCCTTCAATACACCTTTAAATGTAATTGAACCATCATTTCTTCTAAAGACTGTAACATCAACATCGGTAAATAAATAATTATAACCAATCGAGCATAACTGGCTAATAGAAAGTAGATTGTAATATAATGAATCAACCCAAAAGACATTAGAATGCTCAGTGGTGATTGCTATTTTACCTAACCCCTTTACCTTACGTTGGTTCCCATCACCAAATATGATTGCATCCTGGGAATCCTTGTTTTTAATGTAGGAAGAGAACATGTGTTTCTCCCTCGTCATGTGGTTTGTGCATCTGCTATCAATAACCTAGCTTGTGCCCCCGAATGCATAAACCTGCAAAACAAGTTTTAGGCTTATGGTTTAGGTACCCAAACTAAGTTGGGTCATGTCAGCTTAGTCACATAAACCTTTGGCACCCAAACGCAAGTCTTACCATTCTTGCATTTAGGTCCCACATGAGAGACAACTACTTTGTCAGATTTGAAATAAAGAACATAAGATGCATCAAAAGTACGATATGATATGGAAGGACTAGTTGATGCATTTTTCTTTACTTTAGGCACATTAATAGGTCTAGCATTATGAGCATTATTCCTAGCCCTACTATGAACAAAAGATGTACTAGAAGAGCTAGTAATCATGGCATGAGATGAATAAACAACATGATGCATATTACGAGCAGGGTGATGAACAAAAACAACATCATGAACAGGATGAACATTCTTAGCATTTATAGAATGAGAAACATGAATTTTAGCACTAGAATGAACATCATTAGCCATAAACACCTTCCCCTTTTCCTTAACAAATTTGGGAACCACATGGCTCTTTTTTGTGTTTGCTCCCGTTTGGAAGTCAACACCATCCTTAATTGAGGGATGCCTACAACTTGTGTCTCCCCTAGCAAATTTAATTTTTATTTCATCGTTGGCATTTTTAACTTGAACATTTAATTTTGCAATTTTATTATTCAAGTCGGCAACAATATCTACATTTGCAATACAAGCATCAACATCAATATCCTTATATCTGTTGCAAATGGAAACATGCTTAAGAGTGGATGAAGAAGCATGTCATTCATTCAATTTCACTATCTTATCATTTAATTCATCATTAGCAATCTTAAGACATGAAATAGAGGAATGGCAATCAGACAACTTAGCACACCAAATTTTATTCTTTTCTAATTCCTGAGTAAGAGCTTTTTCTACATTAACAAATTTATCATGCTCCTAAAAAATAAGCTCTTCCTTTTTTTTAATAAGCTCATTCTTTTCATTGAGGGTATTAATTAATTCATTAATTTTATCAATTTTAGTTCTATCTAAGCCCTTAAACAGCATGCTATAATCATCTTCATCATCGCTAGATTCTTCATCACTAGAGGAAGTATACTTACTAGTATTTCTAGAAAATACCTTCATCTCTTTTACCATTAGGCAAGTGTGACGTTTATTGGGAAAGAGGGAGGACTTGTTGAAGGCGGCGGCAACGAGTCCCTTGTCGTCGAAGTTGGAGGATGAATAGTCTGAATCCTATTCCTTTCCAATGGGTGTCTCACCCTTCTTGCATAATTTTTTCTTCTCCACTTTCTTACCCTGCTTGTCTTGTTCCTAGTCATCGTTATCAGGCAGTTTGCTATAAAGTGACTAGACTTACTGCACTTGAAGTAGGCGTGCTTCCCCTTTGACTTGTTCTTGTTGTTGTAGTCCTTGTGGCGCTTCAATGTTTCTTGAAGCGCTTGATGACAAGTGTCATCTCCTCATCATTGAGGTCGGTAGCCTCAAATTGCGCCACCATGCTAGGGAATGCCTCCTTGTCGTTTGTTGCTTTGAAAGCAACAACTTGTGGCTCAGTGGAGGGGAGGCTCCCGTTGGCGATGTCGTTGATGTACTTGGTGTCTTTAACCATCATTTGATAGCTAACAAATTTTCCAAGCACTTCCTTAGGAGTCAACTTAGTGTACCTGTGATTTTCATGGACTAAGGAAATAAGATTTGCATTAAAAATAGTAAATGACCTTAGCATTAGTCGGATGACTTCATGATCCGTCCATCTTTTACTTCCATAGTTCCGCACTTGGTTCACTAGGGACTTGAGTCTATTGTACATTTCATGTGGCCCTTCGCCCCACTTCATGGCAAACCTTCCAAGTTCACCTTCAATGACCTCCATCTTGGTGCATTTTGGCTTCACCAAGAATAATCATTCCCAACAAAGTGAGGAGGTTTGCCAAAAGGAATAGCGAGCAATTGGACATTCGAGTTATGAGAAATACGTGAATAATTAAATGGAGTGTGATTGAATGTAGATTTAATCATGTTTTGTTTGGAAGGGGAGGAGTCATCCTTGTGCGAAGTGGTCGAAGAAGTAGAAGTGTCACTCTCATAGTAGACGATCTTCTTGATGCACTTCTTATTCTTGCCCTCCTTCTTCGACCCCGAGTCGATAGGCTTCTCGCCTTTAGGCTCGCCATAGATGGGGATCTTGTCCTTCTCGTTGGCCACCTTTCCCTTCCCTTTACAATCTTGTCCTTCCATCTCTTTGGGTTGTTAGAACCAAAACAAAGAGCTGAGCTTCAATACCAATTGAGAGTCATCTAGAGGAGGTGAATAGGTGATGCCTGAAATACACAACTTAAACACAAACTTGGATCATAATTAAATGGTTAGTGAAAACTAAGATCCAAGAGAGTGAGAAGAGGGAGAAATTTTCTCTTCACTTTATTGCTCTTACGAGATGTGAAATTAACTTAGAACAATACTGCAAGTGATTAGAAGAACTTAAAGAGGAATAACTAATCGCAAAGAGAAAAGTACACAAGACACAACGATTTTTCGGTGGTTTGGTCAAGCCTCAAATGCTTGCCTACTCCATGTTGTGGTGTCCCAATGGGCAAGGGTTGCACTCAACCCCTCTCAAGTGATCCAGTGATCAACTTGAGTACCACGGTCTTCCTTATATCAATATCAATCTCCTCGCAAGCAATCTCCACAAGTTGGAGTTCTCACAATCGTACACAAGATGAATGAGTTACAACTTCAAAGCACAACAATAGAGAGAGAAGATTACACACACAAGAGCTAAAACACAGCCACACAACATAAGAAACAAGATCACAAGAGCGCACTCTCACAGGATGACTAGAACAGCTCAGAACGGTGCTCGGATCTCACTAGAATGACTAGAATGCATTGTGACAGAGTATGGGAGTGATCAATAGCTCTTAGTGTGCTTGGGTGCTGAAGGAGGTCGCCATGGGGGTCTTTTTATAGCCCAAACATGCCCATAGCCATTGCTCCTTCTAAAATCTTGCTGAAATCCAGCCTCGGCTGGCGCACTGGACTGGTCCGGTGCCCCATCAGACCGGGAACAGAGACACCTTCTCTGTGATCTTGACTAGCGCCTTCCATCTCTAATGGTCACCGAACCAGTCTGGTGCACCTCTAGACCGTCCGCCACGTCATTTTAGAAGCCTGAAAGTAGCCGTTACCTATGGTCCGGTGCACCATCGAACCATGCACAGTACTCGGTCTAGTGATTTTTATAAATAAAATCCCAAGGTTGGTGAGTTTGTACGGACGCATTTTGGTGCACCACCGGATCGGTCTGGTGATAGACCAGCGCAATGAAGTCCTTTCTTTGCAAAACTTTATCATTTTGATTTGGACTTTCTTGTGAGTTTCCCTACAACTAAGACAAACATAGTTAGGACATAATCAAATTGACTAAGTCTAGGAAACTCACCTTTTGCTTTCAACAGGATTTGGGTTATGGCCCAAACTAAGTCCAAAATTGAAAGTTGCCTAGAGGGGGGTGAATAGGCAAGTGGAAACTTTTTTAACAAAAACTAGAAATGAACTGGGTAAAACCGGTTCAGCCGGTGTCAAAACCGGTTTAGCCGGTTTGCACAAGCTCAAGTAAAGAATGAGATATAAACTGAATTGATCTCGAAATTCACCCAGTTAACTTTGGAAATGAGATGTTCTAGTTGATCCACATGGTTCAAAGTAGTAGATCAGAGAAGGGCACTTCTCAAGATCCACACACCACAAGGTATAAACAAATCTTCCACAGAATGGTGAGAGAACGAAGAACACGAACAAACACAATGAGCAAGAACCCAAAAGACACAAGATTTATCCCGAGGTTCGGTCACACCACCAAGGTGCCCTACTTCCTCGTTGAGGCGCCCACCAAGAGCTGGGTCTCTTTCAACCCTAATCCCCCCTTTGCTGACCACAAAGGTCAAGCCCACACACTAATCTTTGCTCAAACGAGCGGGTAATACAAACTTTCTTGTGGTCTTCCACAAGATTTGGAGACTCACAAGAGACACCTAGTTGTCTAGAAGCTAGAAGCTCCAAGAGTAATGAATCCACAAAGAACTCGATGTAGTACCAAAGCTCGAATCAAGAAGAACAAGAAGGATTTGGAGATGAAGCACAAAAATCGCAGCTCTTCAATCTCACCCAAAGATTTCTCTCCAAAGATTTGAAATGGGAGAGGCAAGAAGTGTGTGAGAGAGAGTGGGAGGTGTTTCTCAGGTTAGGAATGAAGTTTTGTGCGTGCTCTTGTGTGGGGAAGAGAGTGGGAGGTGTATATAAAGGAGCCCCCAAAAGTTGGTGGCCGTTGGATTTTTCTGACTAAAAACCGGTTGAGTCGGTCCTAAAACCGGCTGAGCCGGTTTCTGCTAGAGGGTTTTTCGGTTAAGTGACTAGCTGAGCCGGAGGGTGGACCGAAATCAAAACCGGCTGAGTTGGTCCTAAAACCGGCTGAGCTGGTTTTCAAAAAGCTGCACGTAGCTTTTTGGCTGACAGAGCAGACTGACAGAGCAGAAAAGTGGAACAGATCAAAAACCGGCTGAGCTGGTTTTCAAAAACTGGCTGAGCTGGTTTTCAAAAACTAGCTGAGCTGGTTTTTAGGAAACTGAACAAAAACTTGGGGAAGTCTGAGTAGAGAATTAAAGCAGTTTTTCCAAGAGCATTCATGATCAAAATTAAGGTTTTCTTAGAGGATTTTGAAGAGAATTAGACTGAGCTTTAGTACCAACACCAACATTCTTTTTGGATCCCCTTGATAGTACGATGATTCCTATACTCAAGATAAATAAAAATAATTAAGTAAACACCTTGAGTCATTGGTGTCTCATGTGTGATTTCTCCATGGCGTTGCTTCATAAGGATCACAAACATCTTTGTCTCACCTTTTGAAGCAAACACAAATCAAACCCTGTGACTTGTACCATTTCACCATATATGAGTTCAAATCATGGCTTCAAGTCACCTTACTGATGCATCAACATATTATAACTCTTCATAGTTGATTAGTTCATCGACTTAGTGCAAGTACTCTCTTCTTCACCTTAGCCATGGTACCTCGGTCCACAAGCCATCGCTTGGCCTTCACCTTCGCTTAGTTCCTCGAAGCCCTTTCCTTGCTATCTTCACCCTATCAAGCCATTCTTGAGTCACGTCATATTGAGCATCCATTGAGAGAATCATTTCTTTGATATTGTGAACCTTGCTTGAATGTCATCTCGATATAAATTCTAAGATTAATCAAGCTCTAGTTTGATTCTCATAGAAGCATATATGGACTAATAGTAATATGGTCAAGCCAATTCATGATTCCTCATATCTTATTCACTTTGGCTTGACCAATCAATCCTCTTAATCACTTCAACCTCTATTATGATCATATGTATGCAGTGATTTCTTAGGTCTTGTCCATATATTCAAACCAATATAGAGACCATATTATATCCATTTGCATTGTCTCACTGGTTATTTAACCTTGTGTTGAACCTTTGTTCACTGATCATTATACACTATTCAAGTATGTTCATCATACTGAATTTCATGTTCAACACTTAGCAAACTTGTTAGACCTTTAAATGTGTTGTTATCCAAATCACCAAAACTCACAAAAAGGGATGAATGCACTTTCAAAAATGCACTTTTCTCACATAATTGAGTTAGACATCAAACTAAAGTGCTAGAAATTTTGTAATAGACATATGCAACATGTATAAAGGTTCAAATCTCATAGTTTTACCATTTTACTCAAAGTTGCACTTTGTAGCCTCTTGTGAGCTCTTTTGGACTTAGAACCTCCAAATTGCATACATGTGAACATGCACTCATACACTTAGAAAATAAGTTAGTCCACGATATTGTGTTGGACATTTAATCACCAAAACAGGTAGAAATGGTTATCTAGCCCATTTCCCTTTCAATTCCTTTCGGCTTAAAACTATTAAATAGTGCATATAACCTTGATTATTCACCCCCATGTACATGTGTGCACTAACTTTAAGGAATTTAATTCATTCATTTATGCTTCCTAAATGATGATTCATTTGCCATTTTTAACTAAATAATCATCATTTATCAATACTCCCTTGTGCTACTAATGCTCTCTTTTCAAGTGTCTCCATAAGGTTCTTTTCAAGTGACTTCAAAATGTAAGGTGACTTCAAGGAACAAGTTCACTTGGATGGATGAAATAATTAAAGGAAAAGAGATAACCATACATAAAGGGAGTTTCGCAAAATGGAGAAAAAAGAATACTAGGTGTCATCACCATAGATTGTAAGTATAATAGAATCTTAATGGTGGATGGATCTATCTTTGTGGCATGTATTCTTTAGCAATAGTTCAATTATTGCAAATTTATTATTGAAAGTGCATTTACCAAGTAATTTAAATACTTGGTGCACAAATTTAGAGGGATCACATTCTATATCTTGTGTCTTTCGAGACTAATATTTTCTTCTAGCGAATTCATGCAATCCCATGGTGAGGATAAGTTTCTCTTAAGTGTGCTATATGTTGGGTATCATAATTAGGGGTACCTGGATTACACCCCTAAACGCGATTAACACCAAGGCTACCATCAGACACATTCCCCGAGGTCAAGAGAGTGTGAACCCTAATTCGCCTGAGGGTCCATTCGGCAGTCGCTCAAAACTCTGCCTCGCCCGACCCTGCCCTCGGACGAGGGACGTACTTGGGGAAATCCTTGTCCTGCCTGAGGTCCCCTCTCCATGGAGCCACTGTTTCCGCCTCGCCTGAGCCCGTCTCGGGCGAAGAAGACAACCCCGAGCCACGCCTCATCCAAAGGCCACGGAGAGAACACGAGCATTCAATGCACGTACCTACCTGAAGCGTCCCCAATCCTCTGGGACTCAAATGTGATACAATTACTAGTCCCAGGAGGATAGTAAACACATTTATACAACAGATGATTCCAGATCTGCTTTAAATGAGACAAACCTATAAAGGTGGCGAATAACTTTAAGAGTTAGTCCACAATTCGGGACATATCGTCAGAGTGGGGCTGAAGCAGCCCAATATACGCAGCGAAGCAAATCAGCGGTCCGACAGCCACAAGCAAGGTTGAGAACAGTCGTAACTCTTACCCGATCTCCTTTTTCTGAAAAACAACAAATAAGCAAGGGTGAGTACAAACGTACTCAGCAGCCCACCTTCACCCATGGAATGGAAAATCATATATAATGCATGGAATATGTGGAGCTCAGGATATTTGCAGAAACAACAATATTTTATGCAGGGTTGTTTTGAAAAAAAACATTTTGTATTTTGCAAAGTGCATCCTCTCCAAAAGGAGCAGGAAGTTTTTCAATATAGAACAAAATCCCCTGGACTAAACCATCCAAGTATCTCAGCAGTTTCCCACTGGTTTTCATTTTCAAAAACATCTACTGGACTTCCCGTCCACCATAGCTCACGGCTCAACCGCCGGACCTTTTAAAAACCATTTTTCTCAAACGCACCCTTTTTTGAAAACAAAACATTAATTGCCATACCATACCAGACTCGTCCATTCCTGTGGACACAGACTATTCGAATAGGTTTGAAACTCTGCGTAGAGGGGTACACTTTACCCACTAGTCTGGTTTCTGCAATCTCACCGTCATGAGACCCGAATGCTGAATCTCTTTCTTTCCTCGCATGTCCTAACCTTAACGGTTATACCGGAAGGAGTCAGGCCACCGCCATGTCCAAACCAGATAAAACATTCCCCCTCCTTATCCTCCCGGTGCTCCCCGACCTTCATAACCCTAGGGTTAGACCGTACGAGTTTAGATTGAGTGACTGCCCACACAGTCTCGAGTGGTTGTACTTATCATGAGTACAGGTAGTGAAGGATGACAAATCGGTCCTTATGTGAGGGGACAATCCTTCTGCTCACACCTAAACCAGCTGAGCCATCACCTTAGGCCCTCCCCTAAACCAGGGAGTCCCTGATCATCCCTACTCAAAGGTGATAAGGGTGAAAACCCTTCATCATACACATTTTGAAAAGCATTTTCTTTTGAAAACTCACACCTTTCCTCAAATCATTTGTAACAAATATATCAGGGATTGATTGCGGCAAGCGGCTGGGTGGCCATAATAACTTGTCTCGAAATCATATCATGCATAAAATAATAGGCTGAGGGTTGTGGTTGAAAAACATAGGTAATTTATGCATCAAAGGGATCCAGTGAGCTTGTCGTGCTTATCCGGCGAAGGGGAAGAGGAGCTCGCGGAACTGGCTTCTAGCTCCACTGCCTGGCGTAGACTTGTAGATCTGGCCTCCACGAGACGGCACGAACGCTCCGATAACTATGCAACATGAACAAGCAAACATACAAACCAACAAGTATACCAACAAATATTTGGTCAGAATAGCGATATATGAATGGGTAGAGTCTTGAGTAGAATATGTGTCATGCGGTGTTGAGATACTGCTGGTGGTGGAGCGAAGGTGCTTACCAGGAGGGTGGACTGGAAACGAAGCGACACTATGTGTGTAGCCGGCAGAGCGGAGTAACTGAGTGGGTGGGGTGTTTGCCTTGGCTGAGGGTGTTGAGTGTGTGTGGAGAGGGAGAGGGTAGCTGGGTGTATTTATAGCTGGGTGTATGTGGTGTAGCACAATGAAGTTCACTGTTGGTGAGAATAGTGACGAATGAATCGTCTGACTTAATATGAACAGGGGAGTTATAGGCAGAATATGGGACAAGAGTATTTTGGGAGTTTTCTGGAATATGAACCATGCTTAAGGGATGACATGGTTGGATAGGGAATAGTTTGACAAGAATTTTAGAAACAAGAATGACTGAAATCTGAGTTTGGATGGAGGAGTTTTGGATTTTATAATCATAGGGAGAAAAAGAAAAGGAAAGGAATATTCTTGGAATATTCTAGAATTTGAATATTTAGAGATATTTGGAAAATCAAATGTATTTTTGAGCGGGGTGCGTGGAATTATTTTTGGGCTTTTCTTGGGCAGAGGTTTATGTTAGTGGAAACTGTTCCTACCTACTGTGTCACATCAGATAACAGTGAGGCGGGACCCAAATAGCTGGAATGCTGTGGTATTCTGGTCCGAGTGGGCTGTGGTATCTTGGGCCAGGTTTTATAGGATTGAAGACGTATCCATACAAACATGGTTTGCCTTTCTTTTTGGAAGTCTGGATTGAAAGAATCCCAAAGTTAAGCGTGCTCAACTTGGAGAAATCTGGGATGGGTGACTAGATGGGAAGTTCCCTACTGGAATGAAAATCACAGTCGCCGGAGTTCGTATGACTGGAATATGGGTCTGGCTAGTCTTAGGTGGACTGGACAGCATGATGGATGAGTAGTTGAAATTTGGGGTGATCGAATGATCGATGAATAGTAACGACGAATAGTAATGGTGAATAGTTCGTATGAACGAACGATGAACGGTGAATAGTGACGATGAACGAACGATGAACGATGAATAGGAACTATGAACAAACGATGAACGGTCGAATGATCGAACGAACGAACTATCAGAATTTCGGCAGCATAACGGCAGGAAAAAGATTATTTGGACGAACGAACGGACGAACGATCGGACGAACGGACGAACGAACCATGAACGATTGGACGAACGATCGAACGATCGGACGAACGAACGAACAAACTAAGAACAGGGGGATGAACGATCGAAGAATTACCGAACGATCCTTGTGCTAGTGTGTGCTAGTGTGGGAGGTGGAGTGGGAGTGGGCGTGTGGGTGTTGGGGGGGAGGGAGGGAGTTGCCATGAAATGGCTTGGGGTGGGATGAGAGGAGGCCCTTGCCCCTCTATTTATAGCCATGGTGGGGTATTAGGGGGAGGGATGAGAGGATTAGTGGGAGGATGAGAGGATTAGTGGGAGATTAGCATGGATTTGTCTTATATGAGTGTAATTAGCTTGTAGAGCTCAACATATGACACCGGAGGCATACGTATACGTGTGAGCATGAGGAAAGTTATGAAGAAAATATTTGTAGGGACTTCAAAAATGATTGTGAAGGTATTTCTCAGGAAGATAATACTTGGAGATATATCGGTGGAATATTTGGGCAGTATTTCTGAAAGAGTTTGAGGGTGATCGCTGGGGAAATATTTGTAGGATATTTTGAGGAGGATTTTAGAGAGAATATAGACCACTATATTTTACTTGTTGATATCAACTTGCAAACAAACATTTTGAAACAAAATTTGAAATTCATTTTGAATTTAGAGCGAGTTTGAGAATATTTCAGAATTTGAATTTTTGGGATGCTACAAATCTACACAACTTAAAAGGAATCTCGTCCTCGAGATTCGGCTTAGAAGGGTTATGGGTATAGCTTTACTTCAGCTACATATCTTCACTTTGCAGACTCTTCGAGGAGATGGAACTTCAACAAAATCTGGCCTTTCAAGAGCATCCGGTTGCTGATTGCAAACGCTGATTCTGGCTACTCAAAGATCATCTTCGGGCTTCTAGGTTTTGCTTAGCTTATTGAGGAAGCATCGATGCCAACACGCAAACCTTTCTCTTGCGAACTCCCACATGGATTCCTTCCTTGATTAGTCTTCTGGTGCTTCATCAACAAAACTTGGGTGACCACTTCTCATCTAGAAACTTACATGCTTGGATGATCGGGTCCTCCACAAGCTTGCTACAGGCCTTCTTCTTTTTCTCCATAACAGGAACCTTACTGGAACACTACCCCACTTAAAAAGAATGAGGGTAGATCTCTTGAATCTTGGGGATTTGAACTCCTTGAAGTACCTCATAACAAGGGTGTTACGGGGCCTTCTTCTGCTGTTGCTGCTTGAGCAGGCTGCGGAGAAATGACTGACACAGGGCTGATTCTGGGAGAACCTTCTTCTTATCTTCTCTTCACTATCTTCTTTTCACTGACCCTTTCTTTCTCTTTGCTCTTCCCACTAGAGGTTTCTATCAAAGAGTATTACCATCATACAGAGGAGGAAACCGAAGATGTTGAACCATGTACAACAGTCTTCAACCCAAGAATCACCAAGTATTATGATCTTAGGGGCGAGGGAGTGGGAAATGGGGTTGCTTGCGATTTGGCGGAGGGGGTTTTATCTGGAGTGTGCTTTGCTTTGAGTGAGATGGGAGTTGAGGGAGCTGGGGGGTTATAGGCGAGCAACACTGATGGTGGTGCTCGGGGGGTGTGGAGTGATGGTGATGGAGCAGGTGCCACAAGGCAACAAGTGCGATGGAGGGGGGGTGTTGCTGGCGGTAATGGTGGTGGGTGCGCTGCAAAAGGGGGTGGGCGGCGGTAGTGCGCTGCAAAGGGGGTGTGGGGGCGGTGGTAGTGCGCATGGAGGCGGGGCACGTATGCGGGGGGCATGGGTGAGTGGTGGGGTCAATGACCCTAATGTTTGTGGTCTCTGGTTCCAAGAATATTTGCCTCTGTATGGTAATAGCTCCTTTTGTCCTCTTTTTCTATTTAATTTGACTCAGGGGCAGTGCTTTGATTCTCACGGTCGGTCCTTTTGACTGAGCGGCTGGACTGGTTGCTTCTGTAGCTTATTCTAGGCTTCAAGGGTAAGCTTCCTGATATCTTCTTGGGTAAGGTGCTTTTCTCTTGAGATGGGTTAAGATGAGAATGGAAGCATAAGGTGAGGATTAGCTCTAATTTGTGATCTATGTTTTTAGAAAAAAACTTTCTTAAAAAGAAAGAAAACACACAAGCTCAGCAATGGTAATCACAAACAAATCAAATGTTTTGAATAAGGGAAGAATAGAGTTTTTCTCCAAAGCACGGACTACTTAGATTCGGGGGCTAAGCATAACCACTATTGCTCGGCTCCTGAACTGAGAACTATGCTAAATGCGACTTATGAGCACTAACGTTAAAGCATCACATATGCACTCAAAAAGGGGAGTAAACATCAGGTAAAATTCATTTTGAAATGCCCTAGGGGGCCACACAATTAGAGTTTTGCAAAACAAAAGTCTACACGATTACCTCTCATACATGCAGGGCTCTAGCCAAAGTGAAGAAACACTTCACTACCCAATGCATGCAGAGGACTGGGCATAACTAACTTCAGACCAGGCAACTTCTCTTCTAGCAAGGCTGGCGCACAACTTCAATCTGAGACATCTCCTGGATGGGTCAAGAGGGAGCTGATGTTGATGACTTCTTCTTGCGGAGACTGAGATGGCAAGACGGGGTCGAACTCTTCTTCAAGCGGGATTGGCTCTTGTAGCTCCTCAGAGGGCGGCGATGCTGGTGGGGTGCTTGCGGCTTCTTCTTTGACCTCAAGGGAGGGTGCTGGAATCTTCTTCATGGTGAGGGGTTCAAACATCTCTAGCAGGGGATCTTGGGAGGACTCGGGGTACTCTTGCTTATCCATAGCCTTAGGGGAGACTGGAATTCCTTCCAAGACTATGGCTCCTTCCGGTAGTTCCCAAGCCTTCTTCTCTCCTCTGATAGAGACCGGGTGACCTTCAAGAATCTGAGGGTCTTCAGCTCTAATGGGTTGAACAGGGTTGGATGAAGTGGGCTCTTAGATCCGCAGGGCTCTACGTTGGTTATGGGTTACTAAGTAGGCCTCCATCAACTTCTGGACGTGCTCATCCTTGGCTTGCTTCAGGGCTTCAACAGCAATGGCTTCACGACTTTCCAAGGCAGCTACACGAGCTTGAGCTGTGGTGAGGTCCACATGGAGTTTACGGTTGAGCTTCTCTGCATCTTCTGCTCGGGCAATCATCTGACGGTGGTGCCAAGCCAAGAAATTATACTGCGCATCCAGGGTGAGCAGATATGCAGTGAGGTACACGACTGTGGGGTCATCCTCAAGCACCTGCTTCCCTTCCAATGCACGCATCCTGGCCATCCAAACTGGACGGTCTCTCTGAAAGAGCGGAAAGAATCTGAGCGGGGTGTCAGCCACTTCTTTTTCATAGATCTGACACAGGGCCCTCAATGCCTTGCGGGCGACGACTTGGCAGGTGTCTTTGAATCTGTGCCCAGCAGCAGTGACACTCCATTCCACATGGTGCGGACTGGATCCAATGTATATAGCCACGACATACTTCTCAGTGCCATGCTCAACGAATTCACGACCATCATACTCTGGCTGGCTCCTGATTCCAAGGCGAACTGTGCATGCTCTCAGCAACTTGGGGAAACCATCTTCATTCTGGCACAAGCTGGTTTGGCAGCGGACCTCCATCTGACTTTTGAGAGAAGGAAAGGGGGAAAGCATTTTTGAAATGAAGGGATGAGAGCAAGATTTTTTTAAGAAAATAGTTTTGACTCAAAAACTTTTGATCAGGCTAACGGTTACATCCTGCGGCCAAACTAACAGCTTTGATACCACCTGAAGCGTCCCCAATCCTCTGGGACTCAAATGTGATACAATTACTAGTCCCAGGAGGCTAGTAAACACATTTATACAACAGATGATTCCAGATCTGCTTTAAACGAGACAAACCTATAAAGGTGGCGAACAACTTTAAGAGTTGGTCACAGTTCGGGACATATCATCAGAGTGGGGCTGAAGCAGCCCGATATATGTAGCGAAGCAAATCAGCGGTCCAACAGCCACATGCAAGGTTGGGAACAGTCGTAACTCTTACTTGATCTCTTTTTTCTGAAAAACAACAAATAAGCAAGGGTGAGTACAAACGTACTCAGCAGCCCACCTTCACCCGCGGAATGGGGAAATCAGATATAATGCATGGAATATGTGGAGCTCAGGATATTTGCAGAAACAACAATATTTTATGCAGGGTTGTTTTGAAAAAACATTTTGTATTTTGCAAAGCGCATCCTCTCCAAAAGGAGCGGGAAGTTTTTCAATATAGAACAAAATCCCCTGGACTAAACCATCCAGGTATCTCAGCAGTTTCCCACTGGTTTTCATTTTCAAAAACAGCTACTGGACTTCCCATCCACCATAGCTCACGGCTCAACCGCCGGACCTTTTAAAAACCATTTTTCTCAAACGCACCCTTTTTTGAAAACAAAACATTAATTGCCATACCATACCAGACTCGTCCATTCCTGTGGACACAGACTATTCGAATAGGTTTGAAACTCCGCGCAGAGGGGTACACTTTACCCACTAGTCCGGTTTCTGCGATCTCACCGTCATGAGACCTGAATGCCGAATCTCTTTCTTTCCTCGCACGTCCTAACCTTAACGGTTATACCAGAAGGAGTCAAGCCACTGCCATGTCCAAACCGGACAAAACATTCCCCCTCCTTATCCTCCTGGTGCTCCCCAGCCTTCATAACCCTGGGGTTGGACCGTACGAGTTCAGATTGAGTAACTGCCCACACAGTCTCGAGTGGTTGTACTTATCATGAGTACAAGTAGTGAAGGATAACAAACCGGTCCTTATGTGAGGGGACAATCCTTCTGCTCACACCTAAACCAGCTGAGCCATCACCTTAGGCCCTCCCCTAAACCAGGGAGTCCCTGATCATCCCTACTCAAAGGTGATAAGGGTGAAAACCCTTCATCATACACATTTTGAAAAGCATTTTCTTTTGAAAACTCACACCTTTCCTCAAATCATTTGTAACAAATATATCAGGGATTGATTGCGGCAAGCGGCTAGGTGGCCATAATAACTTGTCTCAAAATCATATCGTGCATAAAATAACAGGCTGAGGGTTGTGTTTGAAAAACATAGGTAATTTATGCATCAAAGGGATCCAGTGAGCTTGCCGTGCTTATCCGGCGAAGGGGGAAGAGGAGCTCGCGGAACTGGCTTCTAGCTCCACTGCCTAGCGTAGACTTGCAGATCTGGCCTCCACGAGACGACACGAACGCTCCAATAACTATGCAACATGAAAAAGCAAACATACAAACAAATAAGTATACCAACAAATATTTAGTATAGTGGTCAGAATAGCGATATATGGATGGGTAGAGTCTTGAGTAGAATATGTGTCATGTGGTGTTGAGATACTGCTGGTGGTGGAGCGAAGGTGCTTACCAGGAGGGTGGACTGGAGACGAAGCGACACTATGCGTGTAGCCGGTAGATGAAAGTGCATTCATCCCTTTTGTGAGTTTTGGTGATTTGGATAACAACACATTTAAAGGTCTAACAAGTTTGCTAAGTGTTGAACAGGAAATTCAGTATGATGAACATACTTGAATAGTGTATAATGATCAGTGAACAAGGTTCAACACAAGGTCAAATAACCAGTGAGACAATGCAAATGGATATAATATGGTCTCTATATTGGTTTGAATATATGGACAAGTCCTAAGAAATCACTATGCATAAATATGATCATAATAGAGGTTGAAGTGATTAAGAGGATTGGTCAAGCCAAAGTGAATAAGATATGAGGAATCGTGAATTGGCTTGACCATATTACTATTAGTCCATATATGAATATATGAGAATCAAACTAGAGCTTGATTGATCTTAGCAGTTATATCTAGATGACATTCAAGCAAGGTTCACAATATTGAAGAAATGATTCTCTCAATGGATGCTCAATAGGATGTGACTCAAGAATGGCTTGATAGGGTGAAGATAGCAAGGAAAGGGCTTCGAGGAACTAAGCGAAGGTGAAGGCCAAGCGATGGCTTGTAGACCGAGGTACCATGGCTAAGGTGAAGAAGAGAGTACTTGCACTAAGTCGATGAACTAATCAGCTATGAAGAGTTACAACATGTTGATGCATCAGTAAGGTGACTTGAAGCCATGATTTGAACTCATATATGGTGAAATAGCACAAGTCACAGGCTCGATTTGTGTTTGCTTCAAAAGGTGAGACAAAGATGTTTGTGATCCTTATGAAGCAACGCCATGGAGAAATCACACTTGAGACACCAATTACTCAAGGAGTTTACTTAATTATATTTTATTTAACTTGAGTATAGGAATCGTCGTACTATCAAGGGGGATCCAAAAAGAAGGTTGGTGTTGGTACTAAAGCTCAAAATCCTTGATCTAAAACTTCCATTTTACCCTGGTTTCACTTCGGTTTTCTCAAAATCTGTGCAACAGTTCAAAAACCGGTTCAACCGGACCTAAAACCGGTTCAACCGGTTTCTGCACTGTTCCCCTCTGTCACTGCCAGTCTGCCAGTCAGTCCTGTCAGAAAAAGTCATGTGCAGATTTTTGGAAAACCGGTTGAACCGAATTTTGAATCCGGTTCAACCGAATTTGAAACCGGTTGAACCGAATTTGAAACCGGTTCAACCGAATTTGAGTCCGGTCCAGTCTCCGGCTGAGTCCGCCAGTGAATCGAAAACCAACTGGTGGAATCCGGTTCAACCGAATTTGAAACCGGTTCAACCGAATTTCAGTCAGATTTCCCCAACGGCCACCAGCTTTTGGGTCACCTTTATATACACCTCCCACACTCTTCCCCACAGTAGAGCACGCACAAAACTTCATTCCCAACCTAAGAAACACCTCCCACTCTCTCTCACACACCTCTTGCCTCTCCCATTTCAAATCTTTGGAGAGAAATCTTTGAGTGAGTTTGAGAGCTGCGGTTTTTGTGCTTCATCTCCAAATCTCTCTTGCTCTTCTTGATTCGAGCTTTGGTACTACATCGAGTTCTTTGTGGATTCATTACTCTTGGAGCTTCTAGCTCCTAGACGACTAGGTGTCTCTTGTGAGTCTCTAAATCTTGTGTAAGGCCACAAGAAAGTTTGTATTACCCGCTCGTTTGAGGAAAGATTATTGTGCGGGCTTGACCTTTGTGGTCGGCAAAGGGAGGATTAGGGTTGAAAGAGACCCGGCTCTTTGTGGGCGCCTCAACGAGGAAGTAGGGCACCTTGGTGGTGTGACCGAACCTCGGGATAAATCATGTGTCTCTTGTGTTCTTGCTCATTGTGTTTGTTTGTGTTCGTCGTTCTCTCACCATTCCGTGAAAGATTTGTTTATATCTTTTTGGTGTGTGGATTTTGAGAAGTGCCCTTCTCAGATCTACTACTTTGAACCCTGTGGATCATTTAGAACATCTCCTTTCCAAAGTTAACTGGGTGAATTTCGAGATCAATTCAGTTTAACCCAGTTTGCTTCTAGTTTTTGTTGAAAAAGTTTTAACTTGCCTATTCACCCCCCCTCTAGGCAACTTTCAATTGGTATCAAAGCCTAATCCTCGTTCTAACGCTTAACCGCGTGAGGAAAGATCATGTCGGGGGGACTAAGAAATGAAAGTGCTTCTAAGCTTGAAAAAGTTGAGGTTGTCTCGACTTCATCTTTTGGTGCAGATGTTGATCCTAGGGCAATAGACCTTGCCATGAGAATCGCCGAAAGGATGTTCCTCAAAATGAAGGAAGATGAGGCGAAGAACAAAATTGAAGAAGAAAATGATCGATGGAGACCAAACGACGAATCCACCTCTTCACAAGGTTCGTCTTTCAAATCCACTTCTCATATGTGCTTTATTGCTAATGGGAGTGACAGTGAAAGCGAAAGTGAGGATGAGGAGGAGCAAGAAAGTGATAGTGAAGATGAGGATGATCTTCAACAATTCTTCGCTCAGCTAAGCAAGAAACATCGGATGAGCTTGCTCAAACTCATGAAAAGAGCGGAAGAACAAAAAGAAATGCTTCATAAGCAAGAAGACTTCCTCATCAGAAAAATTGAAGACTTAGAGAAGTTGACCAAAGAGCATGAGAAGCTAAAGTGCTCTCATGATGATTTGGTCCAAAGGTATGAAGACATTTCAATTGAGCAAATTAAAGTTGTTAATCATTCATCATATATTGCTCAATTAGAAAATAAAAATGCTATGTTCAAGAACACGATAGAAATGCTAAATATTGAAAATCTAGCTTTGCAAGAAAAACATGATATGCTTGTGTGCTCTCATAATAAATTTATGGATTCACATATCATGTTAGAAATGGCTCATGAGGTTGTGTTAACTAATTTGAAATCATACCAACCTCACATATGCACATGTACTCAAGTAGAAACTATATTATCATGTGCTAACAAATGTTGCTCTCAAGAAAGCCAATCTTCCATTGAGCTAGAAATTTCAGGAATTAGTGATATTTCTATGACACAAGAAAATAAAGAGCTCAAGGAAGAAATTAAAAGGCTAAGAAGGAGCTTAACTCTTTTGAAGGGAAAGTGTCATGCTCAACCTTCTCAAGATAACCGTGATAATATGGTGAAAAAGCTTGAGAAGGGGACAACCGTAGCATGCACAAAACCCCTTCAAAAGAATACCAAACTTTCCAAGAAGGGCATGAGCAAAATTCAGGGTAAGAAAATTAATGCTCATACTATTTGCTCTAACAATGTACCTATGTGCTTCAACAAAGAAAGATCAAAGAGAAGCGATAGAAGGTGCTATGGATGCAAGGAGAAGGGTCATGAAATTGATTCATGCCCCCACATGAAGAACCAAGATCTTGCACGATCAAGAAAGATGACCATCAAAAAGGATGAAAACAAAAGGCAAATGCATTGCAAGGATAAGCACCGCATTTGCTACAATTGCCGTGAAAAAGGTCATTTATTCAAGGTTTGTCCAAAGGGTAAAACTCTTAAGCCTACCATGTCAATTCATTCATATTCACTTAGGAGACCCAAAAATGACACTTGTGCTAGAAAGGTAAGTAGTTCACCTAAAACTAGCACAAAGGTCATTTGGGTGCCTAAGTATTTATTAGCTAACCTTGGTGGACCCATCCAAAAATGGGTACCAAAATGTACTTAATAAGTTTTGCAGGTACCCAGAGATGATATGAAGCTTTGGGGTGCTTGAGCGGTTTTAACTCAATTCTTATCTCAAGTTATCAATCTTACATTGTCTATCCTTTAAGATTGACCCAAAGATGAATTGAGTTGTTAGAGCAACTTCAATAGTTCTCTAAACAACTCTCTAAATCTTAAATTTAAGAAGTGAACAGAAAAATGTTTCTCCAATTGTTCTCTAAATAGACTTACTAAATTTACTTAGTTGCTATTCAACTCTATTTACTCTCCACCTTTAGCAACTCGGTAGAAACTCCCTAAATGCAGTTGACATCAATTTCTTCACACTAGCGTGATTATTTTTCCCTTTCCCACACAGTGAGGTAGCCAGGTATATCACGCTCTTTTTTCACTTTCTAGCATAATGAGGTAGCTAGGTCAACCATGTGTGCACACAAGTTTCTCCTACACCGTCGAACCCAACTTCCTCATAGGTTGCGCCACCGGACCACCACTCCTCCATAGTTCATATCGACCGGCCTTTTCTCTTCTGCCCTCACATCCTCTGCTCTCAGCCTTATTGTCAGGCAGATCTCATAGGGGCAGGGCCGCTAAAGCTAGATTCAAAATCGAACTACTTCCTAAATATGAGCAACTATTGGAGACTAAGTTATTTTTTACTTCTAATAGCTATTTAGCAACTTGCTAAACATGATTTTAGCAAGCTATTTTTTAGAGAACTATTGAAGTTGCTCTTATATCACTAACTTCATATTCATCTCTAGCAAGAACTTGTGTTGTAGGGAATAAGGATTAACCTTTGTGGGAATCAAGCAAAAGGCCTACAACCAAGTGATATCCAAAGGATGGTAACAATTAATTCTTAAGTGCACATTGCTTCTAATTGGTATATTCCTTTGTGTCTTTGTAGCCACATAGGAAAAATGAAGCACTTGAGAATGAACTTAAAATATTGTTTACCTTGCTTTGGAAAAGATCTAATTATATGGTAGATTGCAAGTTCATATTTTTATATTATGACAATCTACATGCTTTAAAATTGGTTGTATGTATCTTGTGGCATATTTCAAGTTAATCATCATATTATTGCCATGACCTAGACATAAAGAGTATTATCCCATGTTCTTAAATGAATAGTGTGCTAAGTAAGAAATTCAAATTCTTAAAGCACTTATCAAAAGGGGAATTCTCTATATGACTAGAGTTGTGAGACTAATGTTTTTATCTGAGTGATTTATGTAGTTTCACAACATGAGAATGTGTTTCCCAAATGGAGTGTGTCATTAAACATTCAAAGAAGATCGAACCAATACTATGTGATGTATTCATTCTTGTTTAAAATGGTTTTGAGTCTTCTACATTAATCACTCCCCATGCTGTGAATTAAACTTGCCCTGTAAACTTATTTTAATAATCATGCTAGTTTCATATTTTTTCAATTGATGTTACACATGATGCTTGTAAGGGTAATTTAGTTCATATCATGAGGTTTCCTTATTTTAGTGACCTTCTTGTCATTCATATACTAGAGGTTTCTAAATAGGAAACTATTGCTTGTGTTTCAAATGCAATCTCTTTTAAGCTATTTCATGAAATTCATAAGTAGAGATTGTGCTCTTTCAATTGGTAAAATCACAAGCTTTAAAGGTTAATCTTCACCTAAAAGAAAGATTAGGAATGCTCAAGGCAAAGGTATGGAACTAATTGCTTCAATTGGTAGTTGATCAATAGTAGTTCCTTTCAAGTGACATTCTTTCAAATGGTAATAATCTATTCTATGGAAAGAAATGTCAATATAAAGGTTAAATTCCTTTTGGCTTAAATTTGTAAATTAGTGCATATTGTGAATTCACTGCTCCATGTGCATTAACTTAAAAGGAATTTAATTTATGCCTTTACGCCTCATAAATGATGATTTGTTTGCCATTCATATATATATATATATATATATATATATATATCATCATTCATTAAATACTTCCTTGTACTACTTGTCGGCGTTTCGAGACAGGGGGGTCCCTAAGCCGACGAGTGAGTGTGCTGCGTGCCCCAGCCCAGATGGGTCGAGCGCGTGGGCGAGCGCGGAGGGGGGAGAGGCGAGGCGGCCGGAGCCGAGCGTGAGAGAGGTGGAAGTCCCGCGGCCTTCGTGTTCGTCCCGCGCCCAGGTCGGGTGCGCTTGCAGTAGGGGGGTTACAAGCGTCCACGCGGGTGAGGGAAGCGAGCGGCCCCAAGAGAGCGCCTGTCCCGTCCTCGGTCCCGCGCGGCCAACCTCCTCTGAGAAGGCCCTGGTCCTTCCCTTTATAGTCGTAAGGAGAGGACCCAGGTGTACAATGGGGATGTAGCAGAGTGCTACGTGTCTAGCGGAGGGAGAGCTAGTGCCCTAGGTACATGCCGATGTGGCAGCCGGAGAGATCTGGGCATCCTGCTGGCGTGATGTCGTGGCTATCGGAGGTGCGGCGGAGCCTGATGGAGGGACAGCTGTTGGAGCGGTCGAGTCCCTGCTGACGTTGTCCTGCTGCCGTAAGAGAGCTGGGGGCCGCCGTCGTCATAGAGCTCGTGGAGCGCCATCATTGCCCCTCTGGCGGAGCTGGCCGGACGAGACGCCGGTCTTGTTCTTCGTGACCCGAGTCGATTCGGGGTAGGATGATGATGACGTTTCCTGTTGACGCGGCGGTCTGTGCTCTAGGCAGGGTGACGTGGGGTTTCCTCCGAAGCCGAGGTTGAGTCTGCCTTCTGCTGCCGTGGCCGAGCCCGAGCCAGGGGGTCGGGCGAGGCGGAAGTCGTCCGGCCGAGGCCAGGGCGGAGTCCGAGCCCTGGGGTCGGGCGAGGCGGAGTTTCGTCGTCTTCCGGGTCTTAGCCCGAGTCCGAGCCCTGGGGTCGGGCGGAGTGGAGTTCGCCGTCTTCCGGGTCTTAGCCCGAGTCCGAGCCCTGGGGTCGGGCGGAGCGGAGTTCGCCGTCTTCCGGGCCCTAGCCCGAGTCCGAGCCCTGGGGTCGGGCGGAGCGGAGTTCGCCGTCTTCCGGGTCCTAGCCCGAGTCCGAGCCCTGGGGTCGGGCGGAGCGGAGTTTGCCGTCTTCCGGGTCTTAGCCCGAGTCCGAGCCCTGGGGTCGGGCGGAGCGGAGTTCGCCGTCTTCCGGGTCCTAGCCCGAGTCCGAGCCCTGGGGTCGGGCGGAGCGGAGTTCGCCGTCTTCCGGGTCTTAGCCCGAGTCCGAGCCCTGGGGTCGGGCGGAGCGGAGTTCGCCGTCTTCCGGGTCCTAGCCCGAGTCCGAGCCCTGGGGTCGGGCGGAGCGGAGTTCGCCGTGGCGCCTTTGGCAAGGCCTAATTGCCTGTCAGACTCACTCTGTCGAGTGGCACTGCAGTCGGAGTGGCGCAGGCGGCGCTGTCCTTCTGTCAGACTGGCCAGTGGAGCGGTGGAGTGACAGCGGTCACCTCGGCTCTGCCGGGGGCGCGTGTCAGGATAGAGGTGTCAGGCCACCTTTGCGTTAAATGCCCCTGCAATTTGGTCAGTCGGTGCGGTGATTTAGTCAAGGTTGCTTCTGAGCGAAGCCAAGGCCTTGGGCGAGCCGGTGATGTGTCCGCCATAAAAAGGGGGGCCTCGGGCGAGACGGAAGTCTCTTGAGGTCGGCTGCCTTTGGCCGAGGTTAGGCTCGGGTGAAGCGTGATCGAGTCACTCGTGTGGACTGATCCCTGACTTAATCGTGCCCATCAGGCCTTTGCAGCTTTATGCTGATGGGGGTTACCAGCTGAGAATTAGGCGTCTTGAGGGTACCCCTAATTATGGTCCCCGACAGTAGCCCCCGAGCCTCGAAGGGAGTGTTAGCACTCGCTTGGAGGCTTTCGTCGCACTTTTTTGCAAGGGGACCAGCCTTTCTCGGTTGCATTTCGTTCCGGTGGGTGCGCGCGAGCGCACCCGCCGGGTGTAGCCCCCGAGGCCTCGGAGGAGTGGTTACACTCCTTCGAGGTCTTAATGCTTCGCTTTACGCTTCGGCTGGTCTGGTCGTTCCCTCATGCGAACTGGCCGTAGCCCGGGTGCACGGTCGGGGCCCAAGCTCTCGGGCTGGTATGTTGACGCTGTCAACGATTTGGCCGGAGCCGGTTTTTGCGAGAGCAGCCCCCGAGCCTCTGCACAGGGCGAGAGGACGATCAGGGACAGACTCGGCTTTTTACATACGCCCCTACGTCGCCTTTCCGCAAGGAGGAGGGGGGAGTGCGCCATGTTACCCTCGATGGGCACCGAACATGGTGTCTCCGGTGAGCTGCAAGCGGGTAATCCGAGTGGACGTCCGTGCCCCGTTCGTTGGGGGTCGGCTAGGGGCCCAGAGGCACGCCCAAAAGTACCTGCGGGTGATTTGCCGGACCCGGTCCCCTGGCGACGGGGTCCGAGGGCTCGATGCCTCCCTCCGATGGGATTCCGTTACAAGATCGTTCCCGCTGGTCTCGGAAATGTCCTAGGGTACCTCGGGAGCGCAGCCCGAGCCTCGGTTATGTATCGAACGTACCCCTGGTCATCCCTCGCTCGGTGTCTGAGGCGACTGTGAACCCTTCGGGGGCCAGCCTTCGAACCCCTGATCAGTAATGGGCGCGGAGCCCGAGTAGCCTGAGGCGGCCATGGAGCCCTTCGGGGGGCTGGCCTTCGAACCCCTGACCAGTAGTGGGTGTCGGGCCCACGCGATCTGAGGCGGCTGTTGAACCCTTGGGGGGCCAGCCTTCGAACCCCTGATCAGTAATGGGGGGCTCGGAGCCCGGTTCCTTCGCGGAGAAGGATCCCTCTCGGGGTATCCCCCTTCCCCGGTCCCTGTTGCAAGAGATAGAGAAAGAGGAAAACGGAAAAGGATACGAAATCGGACGACGTGGCGTACCTTTTCTGACGCGGTTATTAAGGCGAAGGTGAAGCGTCGCGCGCTCCTCCTGCCAGAAGCGCCGCGTGTCCCGCCGCGGAGTCAATGCGACGGGGCGAGTGGTTGGCGGGGCGGCCGTTGCGCGCGGGTGATCCGTTCGAGGAGCGGGTCACGGGTGCACCGTCTTCACGCCGTGAGAGGAGGCTCTCTTGCTGTCTCAGGATGGGACGTGAGCCTGGCTGACGACGTGACCGCTGCGCCCGCCCGCCTGCCACCGCCATTACTGCCGGCCCACTTTCGGTCGCTTTGACCGACGCGCCAGTCTGGCGCTGTTGGGTCGCCTCGAGTCGTGGCATAGGCTTCGCAACCGAAGAGGCGCGATGGTGGCACAAGTGGCGGTGCGGTTGCTTGCATGCAGCAACTGGCGTGCCGGTTGCTCGACGCGTGGGCCTGGGTTCCAAGCTGGCGTGTCAGAAGTCGGAGAAGCGCGTCCATCTGGCGCGGTTGCATGCCGCCTGCATGGCTACCCGCCCCTTCTGCCCGTTGGTCTGGGCGGAAATGGGGGGTCGCCTGTAACCGCTGGACGGTCGTGCGCACCACGCGCGGCGGTTTGGCTTCTTCTGCCCTGAGCCGGCTTTCATGACATGCGGGACCCAGCCCCCGAGTCGCAGGGGAGGGCCTTGGAGCGTGTTGGAGAAGACTCGGCCCGCGGCGCCTGGGGGCGCACGTAGGGGGAGTTGCCTTTAAAAGGAGGGAGGCTCCTTTCGTAAGGCAACCATGTCTTCTTCAACCCTTAAGCGTCGGGTCTTCCCGTCTTCCAAGCCCCCGGATGGGGGGTATCCGCCGCCTTTCCGCCTCCTCGTTGGAGGAACGCAACTCCATGGGAGTTGGTACCTCTCAGCCATCGTTCGGCTTCAAGGATTTTCATCACGCAGCCCGGTCGCACCCCTTCACCGGCGGTCACCCGAGATGGCGACCTCCAGCTTGATGGTGGGGGGAAGCGAGCCGGGCTGCGGCCTCTTCCCCTTCCTCAGCCTCAAGGATTTTCATCACCAAGGCTGGGGAGGGGAGAGTGCCGAGTTGGGGTCGGCCCCTGCGTGGGCGGTGGCCCGCTCCTTCACTCAGTGATGGGGGGAGAAGCGGGCATTGCCCGTGGCGTCCGGCAGCTGCAGCGTGCCTGGTCTTCAGCCGCGAGTGGCTTCGGGGCCCCTTGCGGTGTCGGCGTCTGCCACGGCAGCCGGAAGAGGTTCTTCCGCCGGCGCGGCGGCCGGGACCGGCCACGGGCTGACCTCCAACTTCTACGGCCTTCTGCCCGTCCTTGCCTCACGAGTTTTGGCACGGGCGGGGGCCTCCTGACAGCGGCATCCACCCTGAGGTCAGCGTTGCCGCTGTTCGGCCCCCCGGAGCAGAAGTCGCCGTCGTCGCCACTGCTGGAGCAGGTGACGGC
The DNA here is from genome assembly GCF_902167145.1 of Zea mays. NCBI lineage: Eukaryota > Viridiplantae > Streptophyta > Magnoliopsida > Poales > Poaceae > Zea > Zea mays. The sequence continues at coordinate 239,268,353 of NC_050099.1, read as the reverse complement.
GCGCCGTTCGTCGGTCTTCCGTTGCTCCGCAGGCCTTCCCCCTCGGAGTGGGGTTGTTCGTACCTGCGGAGGGGGAACCGGAGTTCCGTTTGTAATGGCACTTCGAATGCCAGTGAGTTCGTTCATTGTGGCTGTCGAGGCCTGAACGTGTATGTAATTTTGGCACGGAGCCGTGTTTTTCCTCATTTCCGAGCACTAAGTCTCGCCTGTTTGATTATCTGAACCGCTTTACCGAGCATGAGTTGCCCCTGTGTCAAGGTGACGGGTGAGGTATCCGTATCCCGGAGGCGTAGGAATCCCTCGGCCCGTTCGGCCTTGTTATGTGAGGCTCCTCTAGCTTAGTTGAAGAGACCCCTCGGCCGCCCTTTGGTGGATCGAGGCCGGGGGTAGCGATATCAGTATGAACAGAGGCGGAGTTGACTCGAGAATGGGGAACCTGGTTGGCCGGAGCCTAGCCGTGTTGCCCGTCAGCGGAGCCGACGCCCAAGTCGGTCAGTCGAGGCCTCGGATCGGGCTAGCGCCCTTGGAAGCCGGTTGCCCGAGGCCCCAGGGGTAACCGGTTGAGCCGCCTGCTCGGGCCGGATTCCCGGAGGAGCCCCTGGACCTCGGTGCCGCCCGAGGCTGGGTCGGGCTTTGTTGTAGACGTCGTCGATGCCGAGGGTGCTACGGCTCCCTTCGGCGTGAAGACCCGAGCCTGCAGGATCAGATCGTCTTGTAGCGTGTGTTTTCTGCGGCCGCCGAGGCCAGAAGAACACGCCCTCGCCGCGCTTGCGAAGCTGCGTCCTTTTTTCCTCTTGTTTCGAGCATCTGGACTCTGTCGGTAATAGGGATGTTTGTGTGAGCGAGAGTTGCTTTTCGCGGAAGGGACGAGTGAGGTATCCGTATCCCAGAGGCGTGGGAATCCCTCGGCTCGGTCGGCCTTGCCGCTTACGCGTACTTTCACCCGTCCATGAGGCCCTGTCCCCGATTTAGTCGAGAAAGCTTGAAGGACTGCTTTGGCAGGGGAGCTTCCGAACGTGATGACTCGTTCGGTCCACGGAGTCGCTTTATCCGAGCGCAAGTTACTTATCGCAGAAGGGGACGAGTGAGGTATCCGTATCCCGGAGGCGTAGGAGTCCCTCGGCTCGGTCAGCCTTGGCTGCTTACGTGTACCTCGTTGTTTCCAGGATCCGCTTTCCAAAGTAGTCAAGAAGCACGGAAGAAATCCTGCTAAAAAGAGGTCCTTTTTCGAGGAAAAAATTCGACGCAGAGGGGGTCTCCCCCCTTTTAGCCCCCGAGGGAGGGTCGGGCCTTGCTGAGGCTAGGCCGACCCTTCCTTGACAACTAAACTTTGCGTAGGTGCGAGGTATATGAACAACTTGAAAACATCTTAAGGGTAGAAGCGACGTAGCTGTTTGATGTTCCAAGCGTTGCCGTAGATCTCGCCTTGATTGTTGGCCAGCTTGTATGTTCCGGGCTTCAGAACTTCGGCGATGACGAACGGCCCTTCCCAGGGGGGCGTGAGCTTGTGCCTCCCTCGGGCGTCTTGTCGCAGCCGAAGCACCAGGTCGCCCACCTGGAGTTCTCGGGACCGAACCCCTCGGGCGTGGTAACGTCGCAGGGACTGTTGGTACCGCGCCGAGTGTAGTAAGGCCCTGTCCCGAGCTTCCTCCAACTGGTCCAGCGATTCCTCTCGGCTGGCTTGGTTGCTTTGCTCGGTGTAGGCCCTCGCCCTTGGGGAGCCGTATTCCAGGTCAGTGGGCAGGATAGCTTCAGCCCCGTAGACCAGGAAAAACGGCGTGAAGCCCGTGGCACGACTCGGCGTCGTCCTTAGGCTCCAGACCACCGAGGGGAGTTCCTTCATCCATCGCCTGCCGAACTTGTTGAGGTCGTTGTAGATCCGAGGCTTGAGCCCCTGTAGAATCATGCCGTTGGCACGCTCTACTTGCCCATTCGACATGGGATGAGCCACGGCGGCCCAGTCCACCCGGATATGATGATCCTCGCAAAAATCCAAGAATTTTTTGCCGGTGAACTGGGTGCCGTTGTCGGTGATGATGGAGTTCGGGACCCCGAAGCGATGGATGATGTTGGTGAAGAATGCCACCGCCTGCTCGGACCTGATGCTGTTCAGAGGTCGGACCTCGATCCACTTGGAGAATTTGTCGATGGCGACCATCAGGTGCGTGTAGCCCCCGGGCGCCTTTTGCAAGGGACCGACGAGGTCCAGACCCCACACAGCGAAGGGCCAGGTGATGGGTATTGTCTGCAGAGCCTGAGCGGGCAGGTGTGTCCGCTTCGCATAGAACTGGCACCCTTCGCAGGTGCGGACAATTCTAGTGGCGTCAGCCACCGCCGTTGGCCAGTAGAAGCCTTGCCGGAAAGCATTTCCGACAAGGGCTCGGGGTGCCGCGTGGTGGCCGCAAGCCCCCGAGTGCACTTCTTGCAGCAGTTCCCGACCTTCGGCGATGGAGATGCATCGCTGGAGGATGCCCGAGGGGCTGCGATGGTAGAGCTCCTCTTCGTCGCCCAGCAAGACGAATGACTTGGCGCGTCGCGCTACCCGCCGAGCCTCGGCTTGGTCGAGGGGTAGCTCTCCTCGGCGGAGATATTGCAGGTACGGGGCCTGCCAATCTTGGTCTGGCGTGGCCCCGGTCTGCCCTTCCTCGACGTTCAATGCCTCGCCCTCGGGGGCCGAGGGTACCTCGGGCCGGGCCGAGGTTGGCTCGAGTCGCCCGAGGGGCTGGACGCGCTTCCCAGGGATGATCCCGTGGAAGGGCGCAGCGCCTGCTCGGACGGAGGACAGATCGACGCGCAGGAGCTTGAGGGTCTCGGCGTAGATGATGTTGAGGCAGCTGCCCCCATCCATCAGGACCTTGGTGAGCCTGACGTTGCCGACGACGGGGTCGACGACGAGCGGGTATTTCCCCGGGCTCGGCACATGGTCGGGGTGGTCGGCCTGGTCGAAGGTGATGGGCTTGTCGGACCAGTCTAGGTAGACTGGCGCCGCCACCTTCACCGAGCAGACCTCCCGGCGCTCTCGCTTGCGATGCCGAGCCGAGGCATTTGCCGCATGCCCTCCGTAGATCATGAAGCAGTCGCGGACCTCGGGGAATTCTCCTGCTTGGTGATCTTCGTTCTTGTCGTCGTCGCGGGCCCTGCCACCCTCGGCGGGTGGCCCGGCCCTGTGGAAGTGACGCCGAAGCATCACGCACTCCTCGAGGGTGTGCCTGACGGGCCCCTGATGGTAGGGGCACGGCTCCTTGAGCATCTTGTCGAAGAGGTTTGCACCTCCGGGGGGCTTCCGAGGGTTCTTATACTCGGCGGCGGCGACAAGGTCCGCGTCTGCGGCGTCGCGTTTCGATTGCGACTTCTTCTTGCCTTTCTTCTTGGCGCCGCGCGGAGCAGACGTCTCGGGAGCTTCTTCCGACGGGCGGCCCTGGGGCTGCTTGTCCTTTCGGAAGATAGCCTCGACCGCCTCCTGGCCGGAGGCGAACTTGGTGGCGATGTCCATCAGCTCGCTCGCCCTGGTGGGGGTTTTGCGACCCAGCTTGCTCACCAGGTCGCGGCAAGTGGTGCCGGCGAGGAACGCGCCGATGACATCCGAGTCGGTGATGTTGGGCAGCTCGGTGCGCTGCTTCGAGAATCGCCGGATGTAGTCCCGGAGCGACTCCCCCGGCTGTTGCCGGCAGCTTCGAAGGTCCCAGGAATTCCCGGGGCGCACGTATGTGCCCTGGAAATTGCCAGCGAAGGCTTGGACCAAGTCGTCCCAGTTGGAAATCTGCCCCGGAGGCAGGTGCTCCAACCAGGCGCGAGCAGTGTCGGAGAGGAACAGGGGGAGGTTGCGGATGATGAGGTTGTCGTCGTCCGTTCCACCCAGTTGGCAGGCAAGGCGGTAGTCCGCGAGCCACAGTTCCGGTCTCGTTTCCCCCGAGTACTTTGTGATAGTAGTCGGGGGTCGGAACCGGGTCGGGAATGGCGCCCGTCGGATGGCCCGACTGAAAGCCTGCGGACCGGGTGGCTCGGGCGAAGGACTCCGATCCTCCCCGCTGTCGTAGCGTCCCCCACGCCTGGGGTGGTAGCCTCGGCGCACCCTTTCGTCGAGGTGAGCACGACGGTCGCGCCGATGGTGCTCGTTGCCGAGGTGGCCCGGGGCCGCAGGCGCGGTGTTGCGTGTGCGCCCGGTGTAGACCGAGGCTTCCCGCATGAATCGGGAAGTCGCGGCATGAGGTTCCGAGGGATATCCTTGCCTCCGGGATGCAGTGCTCTCGGCCCGCCGGGCCGCGGCGCCTTCCAGGAGATTCTAGAGTTCTCCCTGGATCCGCCGACCCTCGGTGGTTGACGGCTCCGGCATCGCGCGGATGAGCATTGCTGCGGTTGCCAGGTTCTGACCGACCCCGCTGGATGCGGGCGGCGGCCTGATCCTGACGTCGTTGGCGACGCGGTGCTGGAGACCTTGGGGCAGATGACGCATTTCTCCGGCCGGGGGTTGGCCCACCCATGCCTGTCCGACGTCCCGACGGATCGGCTCAAGCGCTCCCGTTCCCTCGTTGAGCCTGGCCTGCGCCTCGCGGACTTGCTCGAGTTGTGGGTCGTAACCCCCCGCCGGAGCGGGGACCACAGCTAGCTCCCGTGGGATGTCGGCGCGAGGCACCGGCCTAGGGAGATCACCATCCTCCGGCATGCCAAGATGGTTGCCTTCGGTGGGATTCCCTAGCTCGATGTGGAAACATTCGCGGCTTGGGCCGCAGCTCTCGTCGCCAAGGCTGCGGCTTCCATCGGAACAGTCGGACAGACAGTAGTCACATGCGGTCATGAAGTCCCGCACGGCACTGGGGTTGCCAAGTCCGGAGAAATCCCAACCGATGCTGGGATCGTCATCTTCCTCGGACCCAGAGGGCCCGTAGGTCGAGACGTCCGTCAGTCGGTCCCAAGGCGATCGCATACAGAACCTCAGTGGGGTTGCACTCGCCTCAATGAGGGCGCCCGCCAAAACGAGGTCGTTTGGCGGGTTCAGGCCGAGTCGAAATGACGCAAGATGGGAGTCAGTTGTTACCTTTTGGTCGACGAGGAGCGACGTAGTCACATCGGGGACTGGTTGCGCCGTCATCTCTGGTTCGAGGGCGACGTCCTGCAGGCTTTCCGCGAGCGCGCCGGCGTCGTCTTCTTGCTCAGGGTCATCGTGCCGCGGGGGGTCGGCGCTTGCCTCCGTCTTGAACGCGAGGTCGATGTCCGGCGTGCCTTCCGTCGGGGCGTCGGGGGCGTCGATTCGCTCGACGGCTGACGAAGCGCGGCCTCCCGTCTGGCCTTGACGGCTCCGCCTTCCCCTCCGTTGGCGGGGGAGAGAACGGAGCGAGCCCGAATATAGCTCTTCCACCACGCGGGGAAGACGTCGTCGATTCCGCCGCCGGCGGGCGGGTTGTCGGCCGCCATTGTCGTGGTCGCACGGCGGTGGAAGAAGTATCATGTCGTAGCCGCCGTCGAAGGACATGAACTCGAGAGCCCCGAAACGAAGCACCGTCCCGGGCCGGAGAGGTTGCTGGAGACTGCCCATCTGGAGCTTGACGGGGAGCTATTCGTCAGCACGCAGCAGTCCCCTACCTGGCGCGCCAACTGTCGGCGTTTCGAGACAGGGGGGTCCCTAAGCCGACGAGTGAGTGTGCTGCGTGCCCCAGCCCAGATGGGTCGAGCGCGTGGGCGAGCGCGGAGGGGGGAGAGGCGAGGCGGCCGGAGCCGAGCGTGAGAGAGGTGGAAGTCCCGCGGCCTTCGTGTTCGTCCCGCGCCCAGGTCGGGTGCGCTTGCAGTAGGGGGGTTACAAGCGTCCACGCGGGTGAGGGAAGCGAGCGGCCCCAAGAGAGCGCCTGTCCCGTCCTCGGTCCCACGCGGCCAACCTCCTCTGAGAAGGCCCTGGTCCTTCCCTTTATAGTCGTAAGGAGAGGACCCAGGTGTACAATGGGGATGTAGCAGAGTGCTACGTGTCTAGCGGAGGGAGAGCTAGTGCCCTAGGTACATGCCGATGTGGCAGCCGGAGAGATCTGGGCATCCTGCTGGCGTGATGTCGTGGCTATCGGAGGTGCGGCGGAGCCTGATGGAGGGACAGCTGTTGGAGCGGTCGAGTCCCTGCTGACGTTGTCCTGCTGCCGTAAGAGAGCTGGGGGCCGCCGTCGTCATAGAGCTCGTGGAGCGCCATCATTGCCCCTCTGGCGGAGCTGGCCGGACGAGACGCCGGTCTTGTTCTTCGTGACCCGAGTCGATTCGGGGTAGGATGATGATGACGTTTCCTGTTGACGCGGCGGTCTGTGCTCTAGGCAGGGCGACGTGGGGTTTCCTCCGAAGCCGAGGTTGAGTCTGCCTTCTGCTGCCGTGGCCGAGCCCGAGCCAGGGGGTCGGGCGAGGCGGAAGTCGTCCGGCCGAGGCCAGGGCGGAGTCCGAGCCCTGGGGTCGGGCGAGGCGGAGTTTCGTCGTCTTCCGGGTCTTAGCCCGAGTCCGAGCCCTGGGGTCGGGCGGAGTGGAGTTTGCCGTCTTCCGGGTCTTAGCCCGAGTCCGAGCCCTGGGGTCGGGCGGAGCGGAGTTCGCCGTCTTCCGGGCCCTAGCCCGAGTCCGAGCCCTGGGGTCGGGCGGAGCGGAGTTCGCCGTCTTCCGGGTCCTAGCCCGAGTCCGAGCCCTGGGGTCGGGCGGAGCGGAGTTTGCCGTCTTCCGGGTCTTAGCCCGAGTCCGAGCCCTGGGGTCGGGCGGAGCGGAGTTCGCCGTCTTCCGGGTCCTAGCCCGAGTCCGAGCCCTGGGGTCGGGCGGAGCGGAGTTCGCCGTCTTCCGGGTCTTAGCCCGAGTCCGAGCCCTGGGGTCGGGCGGAGCGGAGTTCGCCGTCTTCCGGGTCCTAGCCCGAGTCCGAGCCCTGGGGTCGGGCGGAGCGGAGTTCGCCGTGGCGCCTTTGGCAAGGCCTAATTGCCTGTCAGACTCACTCTGTCGAGTGGCACTACAGTCGGAGTGGCGCAGGCGGCGCTGTCCTTCTGTCAGACTGGCCAGTGGAGCGGTGGAGTGACAGCGGTCACCTCGGCTCTGCCGGGGGCGCGTGTCAGGATAGAGGTGTCAGGCCACCTTTGCGTTAAATGCCCCTGCAATTTGGTCAGTCGGTGCGGTGATTTAGTCAAGGTTGCTTCTGAGCGAAGCCAAGGCCTTGGGCGAGCCGGTGATGTGTCCGCCATAAAAAGGGGGGCCTCGGGCGAGACGGAAGTCTCTTGAGGTCGGCTGCCTTTGGCCGAGGTTAGGCTCGGGTGAAGCGTGATCGAGTCACTCGTGTGGACTGATCCCTGACTTAATCGTGCCCATCAGGCCTTTGCAGCTTTATGCTGATGGGGGTTACCAGCTGAGAATTAGGCGTCTTGAGGGTACCCCTAATTATGGTCCCCGACACTACTAATACCTCTTTTCAAAGTGTTTTATCGACTAGTTTTAAAAAGAAAAGAGATAACAAAGAAGGAAGTCTCCACAAATGATGAAAAGAAGAATACTAAGGTGACACCACCACAGATAGTAAGATCTGTCAAATTGGTATAACAAAAGGTACATTCTATATGGTGGTAAGTATTCTTAGGCATAAGTTAATTCATTGCAAATTTGTCATGTCTTGACCATGATATGTAATATACTCCTCATGAGACTCTTAACTGAATTGAAAGTGCATGTGGCAAGTCATTCAAATACTTGATGCACATATCTAGTGGGAGAACATTATATATCTTGTGTCATAGAGAATAAGTTTCACTTGAGTAAGCTATACTAAGACAATCCAAAATGGTAAATTTGTATCTCATTCATATGGATTGTAATCTTTGTTTTCTAAATAGCTACTCTTGATGCAGCTTAAAATTCCCTTATCGTTAATTCTAAAAGCGCATAAGAATCTTTTTGTTGATATTCATCACATACATATGCACTAACATGGATATGATTTTTAAACTGTAAAAGGTACAATTAGTGATCCATACTCTATAAATTTTGGAAACACATATTTTGATATCTTAGAAATCTACTTCAATCGATATCCATATGCTTCACATTGAATTGGTTCACTAAGTTGTAAATTCCATGCATAACTTGTCTTTATGATATGAATGCTTGTGCAACTAACCTTGATAAGCTAGGTGCACCCAAAGTCAAGGTAGGTTCATCATCAAAAAGGCAACACAACGATGTATTAATAAAAGGAGAAAAGGCTCTTATTCTTAACTCTGGTTTTTATCTATGTGATTAAATATTGACTTGAAACCATGTAAGATGGCTGTCAAGTATATGTGGATACCTACACAAAGAGAAAGACCACAATAAGGATTGTGTGGGTACTCAAGGCTCTTACTACTAATCTCAAAGGACCCAATTCAAATTGGGTACCAAGATATGAAGCTTAAACTTGTTTTGCAGGATCACTCCTTCAATGGATCAAGTTGGGTGCTCGATAATGGATGTATAAATCATATTTGGAGATAGTAGCAAGGGTGGTAACAACTGAATCTCAAGTGCATATTATTTTCAAATCTTATATCTTTTGTGACTTGTGTAGCCACTAAGGAAGAAGAAGCACTTGAGGATACACATCATTTGTTGATTATGAAATAAAGGTCTAATTGGAAGATGAATGAATATTATCATATGGTCAACAATCCAAAATTATGTGACGCATTCTCTATCTAGTTAATTTGGATTTGATTCTTCTATATTAGACACTCACCATAATATGGATTAAGTCATCCCTTTAGACTTCATTGAATAACCATGCATATTATCCATGTCATTCAAAATATATTGTGCATGAGGGTTCAAGGAAATTTAGTCCATATTATGATGTTTCTCTATTTTAGCAACACGCTTGTCTTCCATATATAAAGGGTTGCTAAATAAGAAACTAGTGCTTGTGCTACTAATGCCATCTCTTGTGTCGAGTTTATCCATAGAAAATCTATGTTAAGAGATGGTGCTTGTTTTAAATTGGATAAATCACAAGCTTAAAGGATACTATTCAACTAAAGTAAGATGAAGTTGATAAGAGGCCAAGGTATGAAAACTTCCTCTCCTTTAGTTGTTTTAGTATTCTATCCTTAGTGGGATGTACCATAGTATAGGTTAATTTCCTTGTAATATAAAACGTTCAATAGTGCATATAACTTTGACATCAACTATATGTTTGCACTAATTTAAAGGAATTTAATCTATCCTTTTGGGTTTCAAGAATGATGATTCATTCTCCATGCACATATAAGGATTATCATTTATGAAACCCTCCCTTGTGTTTCTAATGCTCTCTTTTCTAAGTGTTTCAATAAGGTCTTTCCAAGTGCTTTAAAGATGGATTCAAAATCTACGGATATAAGAGTCTTGGTTGTTTCAATCATTGAGTTTCAATGGGTCTCATATCAAGTATGATTGAACCAAGCCAAGATGAATGAAGTTCAAGATCGCCTGGTTGGATGAAATCATAAAGAGAAAAGAAATCACAGTGATTCAAGAAGGGAGTTACACTTTTTGTCAACCAAATAATGAAGATGTAGTGACATTTATATGATATCCTTCATTATGAGGTTTGAGGTTCATATTAGCATGTTTTACCCTCCAAGATTTCAATTGATATACTTTTAGTTCTTAAACTTTTAATTGGTTTAATTTCATCATCTATGTAAAGCATGTTATGTTAAACCAAGATATAGTGCAAACATCTCCTTTAACCTCGTATTGTTAATGTGCATAAGTGTACTTTGTGTACTCTTGCATGCACAAATTGAGGAAGAGTTTAGCCTATATCTTGTGAGGCTAATGATTTCTTCAAGTTCATGTTTTGTAGTCTCACACCTTGGAGAACATCAAATAAGGATGAGTGGTTCCAAGGAAATGATCAAATATTTACCACATGTCACCCCATGGATTAGTTCTATTGGGGAACGATATGTGTTCTCTAGCATAAATTCAATTGTTTCAAATATATTATGCCTTGACCAAGATATATGATGAACTCCTCTAAGAATCTTAATTGAATCAAGTGTATGTTACAAGTAATTCGAGTACTTGATGCATACATTTAGGGGGAGCTCATTCTATATCTTGTGTCCTTAAAGACTAACATTTTCTTTTAGTGAATTTGTGTAGTTCTTTGGAGAGAATGAGTTTCTCTTGATCGTTTAAAGAGGATAAGTTTCTCTTTGAAATGTCAAGCCTATCAAAATCTAAGATAGAAATTCATGATTATAATGAAGACCATATGGCATGGAACAAAGGTGTGTCACTCCATGAACTATTGTATTACATTTGTGTATCTAGGCTCTTACAAGTTAGTGTATGCATGTATATGCAATGTCTTAAGTCACATCATAAGGTTGCACTTGAATCTTGGCTTAAAATATTGCATATCATGTCTATTAGTATACCGTTTGATTATGAGTAATTCCTTAAATTAGTGCAATTTCATATTTTCATACTTTATTTGTACCAAGGTTCAAATTGTAGAACTTAATCCCCTGGCCTCACAAGTCCAAGTGCATAAGCTAAACAAGTATTCATCACTTGTATGCACACATTTAAGGGGAGAATGGTCTATAATTTGAATCTTTGAGACTAACTTCATTTTTCAAGTCTATTATGTGTGTAGTCTCAAATTAGAAAGGAATCTTCAAGCAAAGACAATCGCTTCCACTGCAAATTTTGATGGGTATCAAAGATTCTTTGCTCCAATAAATGTATCTTCTATACATTTCATAAGAGAATGAGTTTCTCTTGTATATGCTACTTCAACGTCATCTAAAATTGGTAAAAATGTATCACATCTTTTTGGATTACAAATATCTGAAGTAGCATAGCATATATATTCTCCTGTCTAGAACTTAATTGATTAAATAGTGCACATGTTTCTTATGTTGCATGATTATGTTCAATTGATACTCCTTTTATGCCAATGGTACTTTAAGTTGCAAATAAGTACTCTCAACAGGTATCAATTGAATTCATATATATGTGTGCACTAAAACTTGAGGAGAACTTAGTGTAATATGCAATTAGTGATCTGATTATCTATCAGATTGTATCAATTGGTGGTTTTCAATTGATATTTTTCGTACATGATCACTAGTTGTATAATTCATACTTGTGCAATTTTTATGCTGCCTCTTGTTATGATAAGAAAATGCTAGGTGACATCTAGACTCCAGATATCAAGATTTATCTTTCAATTAGTATGACAATATTCATTTGATATCTTGGACCTATGTCACAATTATGCCAACAAGAGATTGCAAAATGAACTCTAAATACAACACAAGTGTGGAACACCCCTTTGAAAAGGTAAAACGCAAAGGTACATCACTTATGACACTTCTCCATTACCTTTGTGCCATATAAGGACCCTTTTCATGATAGTGTGTTCAAATCTTGATTAATCATAATTTCTACCCTTTATATTCTTTATATCTTTTTTTTGGAGATTTATGACAAAGGGGGAGAAATTGTGCATTAAAGCTTACATTTTGTCTTATGTAACTAAGTGTAAGAAGACTTTTGAAAAGGGGGAGAAATAATTGACAAAAGGGGGTTGAATCATAAGTAAAACATAAGATGAAGGAAATTGATGAGTGCATAATATGTCATGAGCATCACGTTTATTTATGACACAAAGCACCCTATGAATAGGTTGATATAAGTTGTCTTCACTCTTTGACCCAAATATGTGGTTTTGGCATTTGAGTACAAAATTGGTATTTTCTGAAATGCACATATTTAGGGGGAGGAAACTATATCATAGGATTCAAAATCTTATTTATCAAATCTTATGTAAGCTTTAAATGTGTTGTCATCAATCACCAAAAAGGGGGAGATTGAAAGTGCATTCATCCCTTTTGTGAGTTTTGGTGATTTGGATAACAACACATTTAAAGGTCTAACAAGTTTGCTAAGTGTTGAACAGGAAATTCAGTATGATGAACATACTTGAATAGTGTATAATGATCAGTGAACAAGGTTCAACACAAGGTCAAATAACCAGTGAGACAATGCAAATGGATATAATATGGTCTCTATATTGGTTTGAATATATGGACAAGTCCTAAGAAATCACTATGCATAAATATGATCATAATAGAGGTTGAAGTGATTAAGAGGATTGGTCAAGCCAAAGTGAATAAGATATGAGGAATCGTGAATTGGCTTGACCATATTACTATTAGTCCATATATGAATATATGAGAATCAAACTAGAGCTTGATTGATCTTAGCAGTTATATCTAGATGACATTCAAGCAAGGTTCACAATATTGAAGAAATGATTCTCTCAATGGATGCTCAATAGGATCTGACTCAAGAATGGCTTGATAGGGTGAAGATAGCAAGGAAAGGGATTCGAGGAACTAAGCGAAGGTGAAGGCCAAGTGACGGCTTGTAGACCGAGGTACCATGGCTAAGGTGAAGAAGAGAGTACTTGCACTAAGTCGATGAACTAATCAGCTATGAAGAGTTACAACATGTTGATGCATCAGTAAGGTGACTTGAAGCCATGATTTGAACTCATATATGGTGAAATGGCACAAGTCACAGGCTCGATTTGTGTTTACTTCAAAAGGTGAGACAAAGATGTTTGTGATCCTTATGAAGCAACGCCATGGAGAAATCACACTTGAGACACCAATTACTCAAGGAGTTTACTTAATTATATTTTATTTAACTTGAGTATAGGAATCGTCGTACTATCAAGGAGGATCCAAAAAGAAGGTTGGTGTTGGTACTAAAGCTCAAAATCCTTGATCTAAAACTTCCATTTTACCCTGGTTTCACTTCGGTTTTCTCAAAATCTGTGCAACAGTTCAAAAATCGGTTCAACCGGACCTAAAACCGGTTCAACCGGTTTCTGCACTGTTCCCCTCTGTCACTGCCAGTCTGCCAGTCAGTCCTGTCAGAAAAAGTCATGTGCAGATTTTTGGAAAACCGGTTGAACCGAATTTTGAATCCGGTTCAACCGAATTTGAAACCGGTTGAACCGAATTTGAAACCGGTTCAACCGAATTTGAGTCCGGTCCAGTCTCCGGCTGAGTCCGCCAGTGAATCGAAAACCGACTGGTGGAATCCGGTTTGTCGGCGTTTCGAGACAGGGGGGTCCCTAAGCCGACGAGTGAGTGTGCTGCGTGCCCCAGCCCAGATGGGTCGAGCGCGTGGGCGAGCGCGGAGGGGGGAGAGGCGAGGCGGCCGGAGCCGAGCGTGAGAGAGGTGGAAGTCCCGCGGCCTTCGTGTTCGTCCCGCGCCCAGGTCGGGTGCGCTTGCAGTAGGGGGGTTACAAGCGTCCACGCGGGTGAGGGAAGCGAGCGGCCCCAAGAGAGCGCCTGTCCCGTCCTCGGTCCCGCGCGGCCAACCTCTTCTGAGAAGGCCCTGGTCCTTCCTTTTATAGTCGTAAGGAGAGGACCCAGGTGTACAATGGGGATGTAGCAGAGTGCTACGTGTCTAGCGGAGGGAGAGCTAGTGCCCTAGGTACATGCCGATGTGGCAGCCGGAGAGATCTGGGCATCCTGCTGGCGTGATGTCGTGGCTATCGGAGGTGCGGCGGAGCCTGATGGAGGGACAGCTGTTGGGGCGGTCGAGTCCCTGCTGACGTTGTCCTGCTTCCGTAAGAGAGCTGGGGGCCGCCGTCGTCATAGAGCTTGTGGAGCGCCATCATTGCCCCTCTGGCGGAGCTGGCCGGACGAGACGCCGGTCTTGTTCTCCGTGACCCGAGTCAATTCGGGGTAGGATGATGATGGCGCCTCCTGTTGACGTGGCGGTCTGTGCTCTAGGCAGGGCGACGTGGGGTTTCCTCCGAAGCCGAGGTTGAGTCTGCCTTCTGCTGCCGTGGCCGAGCCCGAGCCAGGGGGTCGGGCGAGGCGGAAGTCGTCCGGCCGAGGCCAGGGCGGAGTCCGAGCCCTGGGGTCGGGCGAGGCGGAGTTTCGTCGTCTTCCGGGTCTTAGCCCGAGTCCGAGCCCTGGGGTCGGGCGGAGTGGAGTTCGCCGTCTTCCGGGTCTTAGCCCGAGTCCGAGCCCTGGGGTCGGGCGGAGCGGAGTTCGCCGTGGCGCCTTTGGCAAGGCCTAATTGCCTGTCAGACTCACTCTGTCGAGTGGCACTGCAGTCGGAGTGGCGCAGGCGGCGCTGTCCTTTTGTCAGACTGGCCAGTGGAGCGGTGGAGTGACGGCGGTCACCTCGGCTCTGCCGGGGGCGCGTGTCAGGATAGAGGTGTCAGGCCACCTTTGCGTTAAATGCCCCTGCAATTTGGTCAGTCGGTGCGGTGATTTAGTCAAGGTTGCTTCTGAGCGAAGCCAAGGCCTTGGGCAAGCCGGTGATGTGTCCGCCATAAAAAGGGGGGCCTCGGGCGAGACGGAAGTCTCTTGAGGTCGGCTGCCTTTGGCCGAGGTTAGGCTCGGGTGAAGCGTGATCGAGTCACTCGTGTGGACTGATCCCTGACTTAATCGTGCCCATCAGGCCTTTGCAGCTTTATGCTGATGGGGTTTACCAGCTGAGAATTAGGCGTCTTGAGGGTACCCCTAATTATGGTCCCCGACAGTAGCCCCCGAGCCTCGAAGGGAGTGTTAGCACTCGCTTGGAGGCTTTTGTCGCACTTTTTTGCAAGGGGACCAGCCTTTCTCGGTTGCATTTCGTTCCGGTGGGTGCGCGCGAGCGCACCCGCCGGGTGTAGCCCCCGAGGCCTCGGAGGAGTGGTTACACTCCTTCGAGGTCTTAATACTTCGCTTAACGCTTCGGCTGGTCTGGTCGTTCCCTCATGCGAACTGGCCGTAGCCCGGGTGCACGGTCGGGGCCCAAGCTCTCGGGCTGGTATGTTGACGCTGTCAACGATTTGGCCGGAGCCGGTTTTTGCGAGAGCAGCCCCCGAGCCTCTGCACAGGGCGAGAGGACGATCAGGGACAGACTCGGCTTTTTACATACGCCCCTTCGTCGCCTTTCCGCAAGGAGGAGGGGGGGAGTGCGCCATGTTACCCTCGATGGGCACCGAACATGGTGTCTCCGGTGAGCTGCAAGCGGGTAATCCGAGTGGACGTCCGTGCCCCGTTCGTTGGGGGTCGGCTAGGGGCCCAGAGGCACGCCCAAAAGTACCTGCGGGTGATTTGCCGGACCCGGTCCCCTGGCGACGGGGTCCGAGGGCTCGATGCCTCCCTCCGATGGGATTCCGTTACAAGATCGTTCCCACTGGTCTCGGAAATGTCCTAGGGTACCTCGGGAGCGCAGCCCGAGCCTCGGTTATGTATCGAACGTACCCCTGGTCATCCCTCGCTCGGTGTCTGAGGCGACTGTGAACCCTTCGGGGGCCAGCCTTCGAACCCCTGATCAGTAATGGGCGCGGAGCCCGAGTAGCCTGAGGCGGCCATGGAGCCCTTCGGGGGGCTGGCCTTCGAACCCCTGACCAGTAGTGGGTGTCGGGCCCACGCGATCTGAGGCGGCTGTTGAACCCTTGGGGGGCCAGCCTTCGAACCCCTGATCAGTAATGGGGGGCTCGGAGCCCGGTTCCTTCGCGGAGAAGGATCCCTCTCGGGGTATCCCCCTTCCCCGGTCCCTGTTGCAAGAGATAGAGAAAGAGGAAAACGGAAAAGGATACGAAATCAGACGACGTGGCGTACCTTTTCTGACGCGGTTATTAAGGCGAAGGTGAAGCGTCGCGCGCTCCTCCTGCCAGAAGCGCCGCGTGTCCCGCCGCGGAGTTAATGCGACGGGGCGAGTGGTTGGCGGGGCGGCCGTTGCGCGCGGGTGATCCGTTCGAGGAACGGGTCACGGGTGCACCGTCTTCACGCCGTGAGAGGAGGCTCTCTTGCTGTCTCAGGATGGGACGTGAGCCTGGCTGACGACGTGACCGCTGCGCCCGCCCGCCTGCCACCGCCATTACTGCCGGCCCACTTTCGGTCGCTTTGACCGACGCGCCAGTCTGGCGCTGTTGGGTCGCCTCGAGTCGTGGCATAGGCTTCGCAACCGAAGAGGCGCGATGGTGGCACAAGTGGCGGTGCGGTTGCTTGCATGCAGCAACTGGCGTGCCGGTTGCTCGACGCGTGGGCCTGGGTTCCAAGCTGGCGTGTCAGAAGTCGGAGAAGCGCGTCCATCTGGCGCGGTTGCATGCCGCCTGCATGGCTGCCCGCCCCTTCTGCCCGTTGGTCTGGGCGGAAATGGGGGGTCGCCTGTAACCGCTGGACGGTCGTGCGCACCACGCGCGGCGGTTTGGCTTCTTCTGCCCTGAGCCGGCTTTCATGACATGCGGGACCCAGCCCCCGAGTCGCAGGGGAGGGCCTTGGAGCGTGTTGGAGAAGACTCGGCCCGCGGCGCCTGGGGGCGCACGTAGGGGGAGTTGCCTTTAAAAGGAGGGAGGCTCCTTTCGTAAGGCAACCATGTCTTCTTCAACCCTTAAGCGTCGGGTCTTCCCGTCTTCCAAGCCCCCGGATGGGGGGTATCCGCCGCCTTTCCGCCTCCTCGTTGGAGGAATGCAACTCCATGGGAGTTGGTACCTCTCAGCCATCGTTCGGCTTCAAGGATTTTCATCACGCAGCCTGGCCACACCCCGCCACCGGCGGTCACCCAAGATGGTGACCTCCAGTTCGACGGTGGGGAAAACGGGCCAGGCCGCGGCCTCTACTCCTCCCTTGGCCTCAAGGATTTTCGTCATCCAGGCCAAGATGGAAGATGAGGCGAGTCGGGGGGCCGCCTCCGCGCGGGTCGGCTGCCCCTTTCTTCCCCCTGCGCCCGGGGGTGAAGGGCGTCCTTAAGCCCCACGGAGACTTCCTCCAGCCATGCCAGGATACGCGGGGCGCTAGGGGCCCTGGGTCCCCGTCTCCCTGCCTGAATGGCTGGTTCTCGTCTTCAGCGGGGGGGAGCCCTTCTGCTGTGACACCTCCCCCCAAAGCCGCTGCTCAAGCTGCTTCGCTGTCTGGGGCGGGGGTGGTGGTCGTCGCAGTTGGAATCGGGCGGCAGCGAGCCATCCATCGTTCTTCAGTTACTCCGCAGGCCTTCCCCTTCGGAGTGGGGTTGTTCGCACCTGCGGAGGGGGAACCGGAGTTCCGTTGGTAGTGGCATCTCGTATGCCAGTGTGTTCGTTCATTGTGGCTGTCGAGGCCTGAACGTGTATGTAATTTTGGCACGGGGCCGTGTTTTTTCCTCATTTCCGAGCACTAAGTCTCGCCTGTTTGATTATCTGAACCGCTTTACCAAGCATGAGTTGCCCCTGTGTCAAGGTGACGGGTGAGGTATCCGTATCCCGGAGGCGTAGGAATCCCTCGGCCCGTTCGGCCTTGTTATGTGAGGCTCTTCTAGCTTAGTTGAAGAGACCCCTCGGCCGCCCTCTGGTGGATCGAGGCCGGGGGTAGCGATATCAGTATGAACAGAGGCGGAGTTGACTCGAGAATGGGGAACCTGGTTGGCCGGAGCCTAGCTGTGTTGCCCGTCAGCGGAGCCGACGCCCTAGTCGGTCAGTCGAGGCCTCGGATCGGGCTAGCGCCCTTGGAAGCCGGTTGCCCGAGGCCCCAGGGGTAACCGGTTGAGCCGCCTGCTCGGGCCGGATTCCCGGAGGAGCCCCTGGACCTCGGTGCCGCCCGAGGCTGGGTCGGGCTTTGTTGTAGACGTCGTCGATGCCGAGGGTGCTACGGCTCCCTTCGGCGTGAAGACCCGAGCCTGCAGGATCAGATCGTCTTGTAGCGTGTGTTTTCTGCGGCCGCCGAGGCCAGAAGAACACGCCCTCGCCGCGCTTGCGAAGCTGCGTCCTTTTTTCCTCTTGTTTCGAGCCTCTGGACTCTGTCGGTAATAGGGATGTTTGTGTGAGAGTTGCTTTTCGCGGAAGGGACGAGTGAGGTATCCGTATCCCAGAGGCGTGGGAATCCCTCGGCTCGGTTGGCCTTGCCGCTTACGCGTACTTTCACCCGTCCATGAGGCTCTGTCCCCGACTTAGTCGAGAAAGCTTGAAGGACTGCTTCGGCAGGAGAGCTTCCGAACGTGATGACTCGTTCGGTCCACGGAGTCGCTTTATCCGAGCGCAAGTTACTTATCGCAGAAGGGGACGAGTGAGGTATCCGTATCCCGGAGGCGTAGGAGTCCCTCGGCTCGGTCAGCCTTGGCTGCTTACGTGTACCTCGTCGTTTCCAGGATCCGCTTTCCAAAGTAGTCAAGAAGCACGGAAGAAATCCTGCTAAAAAGAGGTCCTTTTTCGAGGAAAAAATTCGACGCAGAGGGGGTCTCCCCCCTTTTAGCCCCCGAGGGAGGGTCGGGCCTTGCCGAGGCTAGGCCGACCCTTCCTTGACAACTAAACTTTGCGTAGGTGCGAGGTGTATGAACAACTTGAAAACATCTTAAGGGTAGAAGCGACGTAGCTGTTTGATGTTCCAAGCGTTGCCGTAGATCTCGCCTTGATTGTTGGCCAGCTTGTATGTTCCGGGCTTCAGAACTTTGGCGATGACGAACGGCCCTTCCCAGGGGGGCGTGAGCTTGTGCCTCCCTCGGGCGTCTTGTCGCAGCCGAAGCACCAGGTCGCCCACCTGGAGTTCTCGGGACCGGACCCCTCGGGCGTGGTAACGTCGCAGGGACTGTTGGTACCGCGCCGAGTGTAGTAAGGCCCTGTCCCGAGCTTCCTCCAACTGGTCCAGCGATTCCTCTCGGCTGGCTTGGTTGCTTTGCTCGGTGTAGGCCCTCGCCCTTGGGGAGCCGTATTCCAGGTCAGTGGGCAGGATAGCTTCAGCCCCGTAGACCAGGAAAAACGGCGTGAAGCCCGTGGCACGACTCGGCGTCGTCCTTAGGCTCCAGACCACCGAGGGGAGTTCCTTCATCCATCGCCTGCCGAACTTGTTGAGGTCGTTGTAGATCCGAGGCTTGAGCCCCTGTAGAATCATGCCGTTGGCACGCTCTACTTGCCCATTCGACATGGGATGAGCCACGGCGGCCCAGTCCACCCGGATATGATGATCCTCGCAAAAATCCAAGAATTTTTTGCCGGTGAACTGGGTGCCGTTGTCGGTGATGATGGAGTTCGGGACCCCGAAGCGATGGATGATGTTGGTGAAGAATGCCACCGCCTGCTCGGACCTGATGCTGTTCAAAGGTCGGACCTCGATCCACTTGGAGAATTTGTCGATGGCGACCATCAGGTGCGTGTAGCCCCCGGGCGCCTTTTGCAAGGGACCGACGAGGTCCAGACCCCACACAGCGAAGGGCCAGGTGATGGGTATTGTCTGCAGAGCCTGAGCGGGCAGGTGTGTCCGCTTCGCATAGAATTGGCACCCTTCGCAGGTGCGGACAATTCTAGTGGCGTCAGCCACCGCCGTTGGCCAGTAGAAGCCTTGCCGGAAAGCATTTCCAACAAGGGCTCGGGGTGCTGCGTGGTGGCCGCAAGCCCCCGAGTGTACTTCTTGCAGCAGTTTCCGACCTTCGGCGATGGAGATGCATCGCTGGAGGATGCCCGAGGGGCTGCGATGGTAGAGCTCCTCTTCGTCGCCCAGCAAGATGAATGACTTGGCGCGTCGCGCTACCCGCCGAGCCTCGGCTTGGTCGAGGGGTAGCTCTCCTCGGCGGAGATATTGCAGGTACGGGGCCTGCCAATCTTGGTCTGGCGTGGCCCCGCTCTGCCCTTCCTCGACGTTCAATGCCCCGCCCTCGGGGGCCGAGGGTACCTCGGGCCGGGCCGAGGTTGGCTCGAGTCGCCCGAGGGGCTGGACGCGCTTCCCAGGGATGATCCCGTGGAAGGGCGCAGCGCCTGCTCGGACGGAGGACAGATCGACGCGCAGGAGCTTGAGGGTCTCGGCGTAGATGATGTTGAGGCAGCTGCCCCCATCCATCAGGACCTTGGTGAGCCTGACGTTGCCGACGACGGGGTCGACGACGAGCGGGTATTTCCCCGGGCTCGGCACATGGTCGGGGTGGTCGGCCTGGTCGAAGGTGATGGGCTTGTCGGACCAGTCTAGGTAGACTGGCGCCGCCACCTTCACCGAGCAGACCTCCCGGCGCTCTCGCTTGCGATGCCGAGCCGAGGCATTCGCCGCATGCCCTCCGTAGATCATGAAGCAGTCGCGGACCTCGGGGAATTCTCCTGCTTGGTGATCTTCGTTCTTGTCGTCGTTGCGGGCCCTGCCACCCTCGGCGGGTGGCCCGGCCCTGTGGAAGTGACGCCGAAGCATCACGCACTCCTCGAGGGTGTGCCTGACGGGCCCCTGATGGTAGGGGCACGGCTCCTTGAGCATCTTGTCGAAGAGGTTTGCACCTCCGGGGGGCTTCCGAGGGTTCTTATACTCGGCGGCGGCGACAAGGTCCGCGTCTGCGGCGTCGCGTTTCGATTGCGACTTCTTCTTGCCTTTCTTCTTGGCGCCGCGCGGAGCAGACGTCTCGGGAGCTTCTTCCGACGGGCGGCCCTGGGGCTGCTTGTCCTTTCGGAAGATAGCCTCGACCGCCTCCTGGCCGGAGGCGAACTTGGTGGCGATGTCCATCAGCTCGCTCGCCCTGGTGGGGGTTTTGCGACCCAGCTTGCTCACCAGGTCGCGGCAAGTGGTGCCGGCGAGGAACGCGCCGATGACATCCGAGTCGGTGATGTTGGGCAGCTCGGTGCGCTGCTTCGAGAATCGCCGGATGTAGTCCCGGAGCGACTCCCCCGGCTGTTGCCGGCAGCTTCGAAGGTCCCAGGAATTCCCGGGGCGCACGTATGTGCCCTGGAAATTGCCAGCGAAGGCTTGGACCAAGTCGTCCCAGTTGGAAATCTGCCCCGGAGGCAGGTGCTCCAACCAGGCGCGAGCAGTGTCGGAGAGGAACAGGGGGAGGTTGCGGATGATGAGGTTGTCGTCGTCCGTTCCACCCAGTTGGCAGGCAAGGCGGTAGTCCGCGAGCCACAGTTCCGGTCTCGTTTCCCCCGAGTACTTTGTGATAGTAGTCGGGGGTCGGAACCGGGTCGGGAATGGCGCCCGTCGGATGGCCCGACTGAAAGCCTGCGGACCGGGTGGCTCGGGCGAAGGACTCCGATCCTCCCCGCTGTCGTAGCGTCCCCCACGCCTGGGGTGGTAGCCTCGGCGCACCCTTTCGTCGAGGTGAGCACGACGGTCGCGCCGATGGTGCTCGTTGCTGAGGTGGCCCGGGGCCGCAGGCGCGGTGTTGCGCGTGCGCCCGGTGTAGACCGAGGCCTCCCGCAAGAATCGGGAAGTCGCGGCATGAGGTTCCGAGGGATATCCTTGCCTCCGGGATGCAGTGCTCTCGGCCCGCCGGGCCGCAGCGCCTTCCAGGAGATTCTTGAGTTCTCCCTGGATTCGCCGACCCTCGGTGGTTGACGGCTCCGGCATCGCGCGGATGAGCATTGCTGCAGTTGCCAGGTTCTGACCGACCCCGCTGGATGCGGGCGGCGGCCTGATCCTGACATCATTGGCGACACGGTGCTGGGGACCTTGGGGCAGATGACGTATTTCCCCGGCCAGGGGTTGGCCCACCCATGCCTGTCCGACGTCTCGACGGATCGGCTCAAGTGCTCCTGTTCCCTCGTTGAGCCTGGCCTGTGCCTCGCGGACTCGCTCGAGTTGTGGGTCGTAACCCCCCGCCGGAGCGGGGACCACAGCTAGCTCCCGTGGGATGTCGGCGCGAGGCACCGGCCTAGGGAGATCACCATCCTCCGGCATGCCAAGGTGGTTGCCTTCGGTGGGATCCCCTAGCTCGACGTGGAAACATTCGCGGCTTGGGCCGCAGCTCTCGTCGCCAAGGCTGCGGCTTCCATCGGAATAGTCGGACAGACAGTAGTCACATGCGGTCATGAAGTCCCGCACGGCACTGGGGTTGCCAAGTCCGGAGAAATCCCAACCGATGCTGGGATCGTCATCTTCCTCGGACCCAGAGGGCCCGTAGGTCGAGACGTCCGTCAGTCGGTCCCAAGGCGATCGCATACAGAACCTCAGTGGGGTTGCACTCGCCTCAATGAGGGCGCCCGCCAAAACGAGGTCGTTTGGCGGGTTGAGGCCGAGTCGAAATGACGCAAGATGGGAGTCAGTTGTTACCTCTTGGTCGACGAGGAGCGACGTAGTCACATCGGGGACTGGTTGCGCCGTCATCTCTGGTTCGAGGGCGACGTCCTGCAGGCTTTCCGCGAGCGCGCCGGCGTCGTCTTCTTGCTCGGGGTCATCGTGCCGCGGGGGGACGGCGCTTGCCTCCGTCTTGAACGCGAGGTCGATGTCCGGCGTGCCTTCCGTCGGGGCGTCGGGGGCGTCGATTCGCTCGACGGCCGGCGAAGCGTGGCCTCCCGTCTAGCCTTGACGGCCCCGCTTCCTCCTCCGTTGGCGGGGGAGAGAACGGAGCGAGCCCGAATATAGCTCTTCCACCATGCGGGGAAGACATCGTCGATTCCGCCGCCGGCGGGCGGGTTGTCGGCCGCCATTGTCGTAGTCGCGCGGCGGTGGAAGAAGTATCATGTCGTAGCTGCCGTCGAAGGACATGAACTCGAGAGTCCCGAAACGAAGCACCGTCCCGGGCCGGAGAGGTTGCTGGAGACTGTCCATCTGGAGCTTGACGGGGAGCTATTCGTCAGCACGCAGCAGGCCCCTACCTGGCGCGCCAACTGTCGGCGTTTCGAGACAGGGGGGTCCCTAAGCCGACGAGTGAGTGTGCTGCGTGCCCCAGCCCAGATGGGTCGAGCGCGTGGGCGAGCGCGGAGGGGGGAGAGGCGAGGCGGCCGGAGCCGAGCGTGAGAGAGGTGGAAGTCCCGCGACCTTCGTGTTCGTCCCGCGCCCAGGTCGGGTGCGCTTGCAGTAGGGGGGTTACAAGCGTCCACGCGGGTGAGGGAAGCGAGCGGCCCCAAGAGAGCGCCTGTCCCGTCCTCGGTCCCGCGCGGCCAACCTCTTCTGAGAAGGCCCTGGTCCTTCCTTTTATAGTCGTAAGGAGAGGACCCAGGTGTACAATGGGGATGTAGCAGAGTGCTACGTGTCTAGCGGAGGGAGAGCTAGTGCCCTAGGTACATGCCGATGTGGCAGCCGGAGAGATCTGGGCATCCTGCTGGCGTGATGTCGTGGCTATCGGAGGTGCGGCGGAGCCTGATGGAGGGACAGCTGTTGGGGCGGTCGAGTCCCTGCTGACGTTGTCCTGCTTCCGTAAGAGAGCTGGGGGCCGCCGTCGTCATAGAGCTTGTGGAGCGCCATCATTGCCCCTCTGGCGGAGCTGGCCGGACGAGACGCCGGTCTTGTTCTCCGTGACCCGAGTCAATTCGGGGTAGGATGATGATGGCGCCTCCTGTTGACGTGGCGGTCTGTGCTCTAGGCAGGGCGACGTGGGGTTTCCTCCGAAGCCGAGGTTGAGTCTGCCTTCTGCTGCCGTGGCCGAGCCCGAGCCAGGGGGTCGGGCGAGGCGGAAGTCGTCTGGCCGAGGCCAGGGCGGAGTCCGAGCCCTGGGGTCGGGCGAGGCGGAGTTTCGTCGTCTTCCGGGTCTTAGCCCGAGTCCGAGCCCTGGGGTCGGGCGGAGTGGAGTTCGCCGTCTTCCGGGTCTTAGCCCGAGTCCGAGCCCTGGGGTCGGGCGGAGCGGAGTTCGCCGTGGCGCCTTTGGCAAGGCCTAATTGCCTGTCAGACTCACTCTGTCGAGTGGCACTGCAGTCGGAGTGGCGCAGGCGGCACTGTCCTTTTGTCAGACTGGCCAGTGGAGCGGTGGAGTGACGGCGGTCACCTCGGCTCTGCCGGGGGCGCGTGTCAGGATAGAGGTGTCAGGCCACCTTTGCGTTAAATGCCCCTGCAATTTGGTCAGTCGGTGCGGTGATTTAGTCAAGGTTGCTTCTGAGCGAAGCCAAGGCCTTGGGCAAGCCGGTGATGTGTCCGCCATAAAAAGGGGGGCCTCGGGCGAGACGGAAGTCTCTTGAGGTCGGCTGCCTTTGGCCGAGGTTAGGCTCGGGTGAAGCGTGATCGAGTCACTCGTGTGGACTGATCCCTGACTTAATCGTGCCCATCAGGCCTTTGCAGCTTTATGCTGATGGGGTTTACCAGCTGAGAATTAGGCGTCTTGAGGGTACCCCTAATTATGGTCCCCGACACGGTTCAACCGAATTTGAAACCGGTTCAACCGAATTTCAGTCAGATTTCCCCAACGGCCACCAGCTTTTGGGTCACCTTTATATACACCTCCCACACTCTTCCCCACAGTAGAGCACGCACAAAACTTCATTCCCAACCTGAGAAACACCTCCCACTCTCTCTCACACACCTCTTGCCAATCCCATTTCAAATCTTTGGAGAGAAATCTTTGAGTGAGTTTGAGAGCTGCGGTTTTTGTGCTTCATCTCCAAATCTCTCTTGCTCTTCTTGATTCGAGCTTTGGTACTACATCGAGTTCTTTGTGGATTCATTACTCTTGGAGCTTCTAGCTCCTAGACGACTAGGTGTCTCTTGTGAGTCTCTAAATCTTGTGGAAGACCACAAGAAAGTTTGTATTACCCGCTCGTTTGAGCAAAGATTATTGTGCGGGCTTGACCTTTGTGGTCGGCAAAGGGAGGATTAGGGTTGAAAGAGACCCGACTCTTTGTGGGCGCCTCAACGAGGAAGTAGGGCACCTTGGTGGTGTGACCGAACCTCGGGATAAATCATGTGTCTCTTGTGTTCTTGCTCATTGTGTTTGTTTGTGTTCGCCGTTCTCTCACCATTCCGTGTCTCTCATTAGGAAGACACCAGGGACCTTCCTAAGAATTGGCACGTCCCTGATGTACTCTTCCTATCGACCTTGCATCCAGCATAGTCGGAGTCTGAGTATCCAACCAAGTCAAAGGTAGACCCCTTTGGATACCAGAGCCCGAAGCAAGGCGTAGCCACCAAATATCTAAGAATTCGCTTCACCGCCACTAAGTGACACTCCTTAGGATCGGATTGAAATCTAGCACACATGTATACACTAAGCATGATATCCGGTCTACTAGCACATAAATAAAGTAACGACCCTATCATTGACAGGTATGCTTTTTGATCAACGGACTTACCTCCTTTGTTGAGGTCGGTGTGTCCGTCGGTTCCCATCGGAGTCTTTGCGGGCTTGGCATCCTTCATTCCAAACCGCTTTAGCAAATCTTGCGTGTACTTTGTTTGGGAGATGAAGGTGCCGTCCTTGAGTTGCTTCACTTGGAATCCAAGGAAGTAGTTCAACTCGCCCATCATCGACATCTCGAATTTCTGCGTCATCACTCTGCTAAACTCTTCACAAGACTTTTGGTTAGTAGAACCAAATATTATGTCATCGACATAAATTTGGCACACAAACAAATCACCATCACATGTCTTAGTAAAGAGAGTTGGATCGGCTTTCCCAACCTTGAAGGCATTAACAATTAGAAAGTCTCTAAGGCATTCATACCATGCTCTTGGGGCTTGCTTAAGTCCATAGAGCGCCTTAGAGAGCTTACACACGTGGTCGGGGTACCGTTCATCCTCGAAGCCAGGGGGTTGCTCCACGTACACCTCCTCCTTGATCGGCCCGTTGAGGAAAGCGCTCTTCACATCCATTTGGTACAACCTGAAAGAATGGTGAGCGGCATATGCTAGCAAGATACGAATTGATTCTAGCCTAGCCACAGGAGCAAAAGTCTCCTCAAAGTCCAAACCTGCGACTTGGGCATAACCTTTTGCCACAAGTCGAGCCTTGTTCCTCGTCACCACCCCGTGCTCGTCCTGTTTGTTGCGGAATACCCACTTGGTTCCCACAACGTTTTGCTTGGGACGAGGCACCAGTGTCCAAACTTCATTGCGTTTGAAATTGTTGAGTTCCTCCTGCATGGCCAACACCCAGTCCGGATCTAGCAAGGCCTCTTCTACCCTGAAAGGCTCAATAGAAGAGACAAAAGAGTAACGCTCACAAAAATTAACTAATCGAGATCGAGTAGTTACTCCCTTGCTGATATCACCCAGAATTTGGTCGACGGGATGATCCCTTTGAATCATCGCTCGAACTTGGGTTGGAGGTGCCGATTGTGCTTCTTCCTCCATCACGTGATCATCTTGTGCTCCCCCTTGATCACACGCCTCCTTTTGATGAACCTGTTCATCGTCTTGAGTCGGGGGATGCACCGTTGTTGAGGAAGAATGTTGATCTTGTCCATCTTGTTCCTGTGGCCGCACGTCTCCAATCGCCATGGTTCGTATAGCGGCCGGTGGAACATCTTCTTCATCTACATCATCACAATTAACAACTTGCTCTCTTGGAGAGCCATTAGTCTCATCAAATACAACGTCGCTAGAGACTTCAACCGAACCCGATGATTTGTTGAAGACTCTATACGCCTTTGTATTTGAGTCATAACCTAACAAAAACCCTTCTACAGCTTTGGGAGCAAACTTAGAATTTCTACCCTTCTTCACTAGAATGTAGCATTTGCTCCCAAATACACGAAAGTAAGATACATTGGGTTTGTTACCGGTTAGAAGCTCATACGACGTCTTCTTGAGGAGGCGGTGAAGGTAGACCCTGTTGATGGCGTGACAAGCCGTGTTCACGGCTTCCGACCAAAAGCACTCGGGGGTCTTGAACTCTCCAAGCATTGTCCTCGCCATATCGATTAGCGTCCTGTTCTTCCTCTCTACCACACCATTTTGCTGTGGTGTGTAGGGAGCGGAGAACTCGTGCTTGATCCCTTCCTCCTCAAGGAACTCCTCCACTTGAAGGTTCTTGAACTCGGACCCGTTGTCGCTCCTTATCTTCTTCACCTTGAGCTCAAACTCATTTTGAGCTCTCCTGAGGAAGCGCTTGAGGGTCCCTTGGGTTTCAGACTTATCCTGCAAAAAGAACACCCAAGTAAAGCGGGAAAAGTCATCAACAATAACTAGACCATACTTACTGCCTCCTATGCTCAGATAGGCGACGGGTCCGAAGAGGTCCATATGCAGCAGCTCCAGGGGTCTTGAAGTGGTCATCACATTCTTGCTGTGATGCGCTCCTCCCACTTGTTTACCTGCTTGACAAGCTGCATAAGGTCTATCTTTTTCGAATTGCACGTTAGTTAAACCTATCACGTGTTCTCCCTTTAGAAGCTTGTGAAGGTTCTTCATTCCCACATGTGCTAAGCGGCGATGCCACAGCCAGCCCATGCTAGTCTTAGCTATTAAGCATGCATCTAGACCGGCCTCTTCTTTTGCAAAATCAACTAAATAAAGTTTGCCGTCTAATACACCCTTAAAAGCTAGTGAACCATCACTTCTTCTAAAGACAGACACATCTACATTTGTAAATAGACAGTTATATCCCATGTTGCATAATTGACTAACAGATAGCAAATTATATCCCAAGGACTCAACTAAAAACACATTAGAAATTGAGTGCTCGTTTGAGATTGCAATTTTACCTAACCCTTTTACCTTGCCTTGATTCCCATCACCGAATATAATTGAATCTTGGGAATCCTTATTCTTGACGTAGGAGGTGAACATCTTCTTCTCCCCCGTCATATGGTTTGTGCATCCGCTATCAATAATCCAGCTTGAACCCCCGGATGCATAAACCTGCAAGGCAAATTTAGGCTTGGGACTTAGGTACCCAACTCTTGTTGGGTCCTACAAGGTTAGTCACAATTTCCTTAGGGATCCAAATGCAAGTTTTATCACCCTTGCATTTTGCCCCTAACTTCCTAGCAATCACCTTTCTATCCTTTCTACAAATTGCAAAAGAAGCATTCAAAGCATGATATATTGTAGAAGGTTCATTGACTTTCCTAGGAACATTAACAACATCTCTCCTAGGCATATTATGAACAACATTCCTTCTACCACCATTTCTATCATGCACATATGAAGAACTAGAAGCAAACATAGCATGAGAAAAATCATTGTAAGCATTATAACTCCTATAGGCATTTCTAGTTTGTCTCCTATCATGATACAAAAAGGCATGGTTCTTTTTAGCACTAGTAGCCATAGGGGCCTTCCCTTTCTCCTTAGCGGGAATGGGAGCCTTATGGCTTGTTAAGTTCTTGGCTTCCCTCTTGAAGCCAAGTCCATCCTTAATTGAGGGGTGTCTACCGATCGTGTAGGCATCCCTTGCAAATTTTAGTTTATCAAATTCATTCTTGCTAGTCTTAAGTTGGGCATTAAGACTAGCCAATTCCTTAGTTAATTTGGAAATTGAAACTAAATGATCGCTACAAGCATCAACATCGAAATCTTTACACCTAGTGCAAATCTCAATATGTTCTACACAAGAATTAGATTTACTAGCTACTTCTAGTTTAGCATTTAAGTCATCATTAACATTCTTTAAAGTAGCAATGGTTTCATGACAAGAAGATAGTTCACTAGAAAGCACTTCATTTCTTTTAACTTCTAAAGCATAAGATTTTTGTGCCTCTACAAATTTGTCATGCTCTTCATACAAAAGGTCCTCTTGTTTTTCTAAGAGTCTATCTTTTTCATTCAAGGCATCAATCAATTCATTTATTTTATCTATTTTAGTTCTATCCAATCCTTTGAACAAACTCGAGTAATCTATTTCATCATCACTAGACTCATCATCACTGGAGGAATCATAAGTGACATTGTTTTGATTACATACCTTCTTTTCCCTTGCCATAAGGCATGTGTGACGCTCGTTGGGGAAGAGAGATGACTTGTTGAAGGCAGTGGCGGCGAGTCCTTCATTGTCGGAGTCGGAGGAGGAGCAATCCGAATCCCACTCCTTTCCGATATGTGCCTCGCCCTTGGCCTTCTTGTAATGCTTCTTCTTTTCCCTCTTGCTCCCGTGTTCCTGGTCACTTTCATTATCGGGACAGTTAGCAATAAAATGACCAAGCTTACCGCATTTGAAGCATGAGCGCTTCTCCTTTGTCTTGGTCTTGCTTGGCTGTCCCTTGCGACCTTTAAGCGCTGTCTTGAAGCGCTTAATGATGAGGGCCATCTCCTCATTATTTAGCCCGGCCGCCTCAACTTGCGCCACCTTGCTTGGTAGCGCCTCCTTGCTCCTTGTTGCCTTGAGAGAAATGGGTTGAGGCTCATGGATTGGACCATTCAATGCGTCGTCCACGTACCTTGCCTCCTTGATCATCATTCGCCCGCTTACAAATTTTCCAAGAACTTCTTCGGGCGACATCTTGGTGTACCTAGGATTTTCACGAATATTGTTCACCAAATGAGGATCAAGAACGGTAAATGACCTTAGCATTAGGCGGACGACGTCGTGGTCCGTCCATCGCGTGCTTCCGTAGCTCCTTATTTTGTTGATAAGGGTCTTCAGCCTGTTGTAAGTTTGGGTTGGCTCTTCTCCTCTTATCATTGCGAATCGTCCAAGCTCGCCCTCCACCAACTCCATTTTAGTGAGCATGGTGATGTCGTTCCCCTCGTGAGAGATTTTGAGGGTGTCCCATATCTGCTTGGCGTTGTCCAAGCCGCTCACCTTATTGTACTCTTCCCTGCACAAAGATGCTAATAGAACAGTAGTAGCTTGTGCATTTCTATGGATTTGTTCATTTATAAGCATAGGGCTATCCGAGCTATCAAATTTCATTCCATTCTCTACAATCTCCCATATGCTTGGATGGAGAGAGAATAAGTGACTACGCATTTTGTGACTCCAAAATCCGTAGTCTTCCCCATCGAAGTGTGGAGGTTTGCCAAGAGGAATGGAAAGCAAATGCGAATTCGAACTATGTGGAATACGAGAATAATCAAATGAAAAGTTCGAATTGACCGTCTTCCTGTAGTCGTTGTCGTCGTCCTTTTGGGAAGAGGTAGACTCATCGCTATCGTCGTAGTAGACGATCTCCTTGATGCGCCTTGTCTTCTTCTTCTTCCTGTCTTTGCGCTTGTGGCCCGAGCCCGAGTCATTGGACTTGTCATCCCTTGGCTCGTTGACGAAGGACTCCTTCTCCTTGTCGTTGATCACGATTCCCTTCCCCTTAGGATCCATCTCTTCGGGCGATTAGTCCCTTCTTGAAGAGAACGGCTCCGATACCAATTGAGAGCACCTAGAGGGGGGGTGAATAGGTGATCCTGTAAAAACTTAAACTTATAGCCACAAAAACTTGTTAAGTGTTAGCACAATGATTGCCAAGTGGCTAGAAAGGAGTCTCAGCAAAACACAATACCACAAGAGATCAAACACAAAGATGACACAGTGGTTTATCCCGTGGTTTGGCCAAGACCAACGCTTGCCTACTCCACGTTGTGGCGTCCCAACGGACGAGGGTTGCAATCAACCCCTCTCAAGCGGTCAAAGACCAACTTGAATACCACGGTGTTTTGATTTGCCTTTCAATATCCCGTTTGCGAGGAATCTCCACAACTTGGAGCCTCTCGCCCTTACACTTAAGATTCACAAAGAAATACGGAGTAAGGGAGAAACTAGCAACGCACACAAGACTCAAAATCAGAGCAACAGCACGCACACAAGTCGCAACAAGAGCTCGCAACACAACTCAATGAGTCCACAACTCAACAAGAGCTCTAGATGCTATCACAATGAACCAAATGCGTGGAATCGATGTCTTGGTGCTTAGGAATGTTGTAGGAATGCTTGGTGTACTCCTCCATGCGCCTAGGGGTCCCTTTTATAGCCCCAAGGCAGCTAGGAGCCGTTGAGAACAAATCTGGAAGGCCATCCTTGCCTTCTGTCATCGGGCGCACCGGACAGTCCGGTGCACACCGGACAGTGTCCGGTGCCCGATTCCTTTCCTTAAATGGCGAAGCCGACCGTTGCAGATCTGGGAGCCGTTGGCGCACCGGACATGTTCGGTGCACACCGGACAGTCCGGTGCCCCCTTCCGACCGTTGGCTCGGCCACGTGTCGCGCACGGATTCCGCGGCCGACCGTTGGCCCGGCCGACCATTGGTGCACCGGACAGTCCGGTGCACACCGGACAGTCCGGTGAATTTTAGCCGTACGCCGTTAGCAAATTCCCGAGAGCGGCTTCTTCGGCCGAGGCAGCCTGGCGCACCGGACACTGTCCGGTGCACCACCGGACAGTCCGGTGCTCCAGACCGAAACAGCCTCTTGGCTGAACACAGCCAACTCTCCTCTTTTCTTCTTCTTCCTGTTTCTGATACTTAGACAAGTATATTAGTACATAAAACCAATGTACTAAGACTTAGAAACATACCTTAGCTCTTGATTTGCACTTTGTCCATCCATGGGCATAGATTCACATTTAAGCACCTGTGTTGGCACTCAATCACCAAAATACTTAGAAATGGCCCAAGGGCACATTTCCCTTTCAGCAACTGGCTAGTTAAAGAATAATTTTGGATTCATGACAATGGGAGAGAAAATATGAAAGGAGAAGAAATTTGTGATTTATGGGGACTAGGCAAATTTATATGTTTTAATGTGCAAGTTTGATTGCATAATACGTCATGAGCATCACGATTATCTTTATGGCACTTTGCACTCCACAAATGCTATGATATAGAAATGTCCCAACACTTTGACTTAAATATGTGCATTTGGCATTTGATCCTAAAATATATATTCCTCATAATGCACATATTTAGGGGAGCACTCTATATCATAGGATTCAAAATATTGTTTTTTGAAGACAAGGATACTTTCCATTTGATAGGACCAGAAACCAGTTGTGTGCTATACCGATTGGAGAATTAGGGTATATCTGAAACCTCTAAAACAATCAATAAATCAGCTAACAAATTATTAGTTGGAACTGACTAAGGTCTGTTTTGGAATTATAGAGCTAATAGTTAGATAATAAAATTAGCTATAAAGATTTTAAACACTCAACTAATCGTTAGCTAATTCACAACCAACAATTAATTCATTAGCTGGTTTAACTCAGCTAATAATTTGTTAGCTAACTAACTATAAGCTTTATTGGTTTAAATAGGGCCTAAATATTAGGTGATGGCTAAATATTAGCTAAGAATTGTTTGTTTTTATTGCCTCACATTCCAAATACAAGTTGTAGTATCTAAACTCACACACAACACACGTAAGACTCACACCACTATACACACCTGCCTATGAGCTTAGAGCTACAACCTATACCTAATGAAACACACAACTAAGGGATACTGAAGGCATCACCCCCTTTGAGCTTAGAGCTACAACCTATACCTAATGGAACACACAACTAAGGGATACCAAAGGCGTCCTCCTACGATGACGGGCACATTTCTCTGACTATTATGGTACATCTGCACAGGAGGCAAAGAGCGAAAATCCCTTAATGTGGGAAATCCTAGACGAGCAGCGCTTGAACATAGAACCTACCACCCCACAATTGGGAGGCGGACCAACCAGGCTACAGCCTGGTCCCCGAGAATTATTTGTTGGTTGAACTTATTGTGTCACGCTGGCTATGTTGAAAGAATAAAGGGCAATACTTCATTTTGCCAAATTTTAACTAATTTTAGCTACTCTAACCTAGCTAATGAACTAATTATTACTAGTACAATGCTCGTGTGTTACGACAATACACTAATCATAAATGATGATATAATGTAACAGTTGTACGATATGAGGGTCTTGTGACGACAATACACTAATCATCCAAAAATATAAATTTTAGAAAGTGAACTCTTCCCAGAAAATAAATTTTAAATGAAGTGGACATACGACTTTATCAAATATTAAACTACATATACTTCACCTTATCTTAGTCAAAAAGCAAGAAATACTGTGCAGCATGTGACTTCGTGTCGTATTGAGATTATATGTTTTTTCATGGTTCATATAAAAATAACGATCTTCTAATTATTAGACAAAACATGGGAAAACAAGTTTATTCTACACGCATTGCATGTACGTAAACTCATGCTTCAAAGGAAATAAGAAAAGTTGAAAGTCTAGTAACAACTAGCTAATGCTTTAAATATGCTATTTTAAACCTTTAAAATTAATATTACGTGTCACTAAATCTTTAATATATCTCTACACGTTCCAAATAGAACTTTAATAGACCCCTCTTTCTCCTACCGAATCTTCAATTTTTCATTTGCCGTCGCCTACTTTGTTATCTGTTTCGAGTCTCTTCTTCTACTTTCTCCCGTCCCGTTCATTTATTTATATATAAATAAATTCTGCTAAGCTCTGCTCTGCTTCTCGCCCTACCATCGCCTGACCGACGCGCCCGTTTTCTCCTGAAAACAGAAGGCTCCGGCCTCCGGCATCCGCCAAAAAGGGGAAAAAAGGAGAGATAACACACACACACACAAACCCCAATCCCCTGCGGCGGCGATGGACCCGTCATCGGCGGGCTCCGGCGGCAACTCCCTCCCGTCCGTCGGCCCCGACGGGCAGAAGCGGCGCGTGTGCTACTTCTACGACCCGGATGTGGGCAACTACTACTACGGGCAGGGCCATCCGATGAAGCCGCACCGCATCCGGATGACGCACTCGCTGCTGGCGCGCTACGGCCTCCTCAACCAGATGCAGGTGTACCGCCCCAACCCGGCCCGCGACCGCGACCTCTGCCGCTTCCACGCCGACGACTACATCAACTTCCTGCGCTCCGTCACGCCGGAAACGCAGCAGGACCAGATCCGCCTGCTCAAGCGCTTCAACGTCGGCGAGGACTGCCCCGTCTTCGACGGCCTCTACAGCTTCTGCCAGACCTATGCGGGCGCCTCCGTCGGCGGGGCCGTCAAGCTCAACCACGGCCATGACATCGCAATCAACTGGTCGGGGGGCCTGCACCACGCCAAGAAGTGCGAGGCGTCGGGCTTCTGCTACGTCAATGACATCGTGCTCGCCATACTCGAGCTGCTCAAGCATCACGAGGTGATGATCATGGCTCCTCAACTGTATTCCCTTGGTTTGTTATGGCTGGTTCGATTAATTAGGTGTTTTGGTTGAACACGTTTCCATGTAGTTATGCAATAGTGGGTAATTTTTCGAAGTTGCTAGCTGTTGCTGGTGTGTCCAATTCTATATTTATTTGGTGATGGGTATGCGTACGATTTCGGGTAGATTAGGTCTACTTGGTGCTGGGTGTGTGTATGGTTTGTGGTAGATTAGGGGTGTGTTTGGTTCAACTTGTGAAACCTGCTTCTACTTTTAAAAAGCAGATCTGAACCAAAGGGATTCACAAAATTTGCTTTGGTTAAGCTTACGAAAACTGCATCTGTTTTTAAAAAGCAGAAACTAAACCAAAAAGGGTCACCAAATCTGCATTTTTTTTAAAAAACAGTCTTTTTCTAGTATAGATTTAGAAGCAAGTTCTCCCCTGCTTTTCTATGTTTCCAACCTACACAAAATTTAACCACCTGTGACTGGGTTACACAAATTACGTCATAGGTTGTTAGCCGTTGGCCACCGGAATCCACCGAAATTGTCGTGAAATTGTTGTGTTCGGCCCCCAGCTTCTCCCTCTCCAGCGCGCAGGCGTCTTCGACCTACATCTTCTCCCTTTCCCAACCTCTGCTCAAGCTAGGGCTTGGGCCGCCTGACCAGGGGCGCGGCTCAGCGTGTCGATGGTGTCTCCTTGTCGTTGTCGACTCCTCTGTGCTTGAGCGTGCCTCCTTTCCCTCCTGTTCAACCAACACCCCTCCTTTGCCTCTCCACACAAACTAAACAGCTTAAACCAAATGACTTTTAAATTTCCACTGCAGCCAGGTCACAGTAGCCTTTTCACGGCAGATAGCTCACAATAGCTTCTTCACGGCAGACAGCTCACAATAGCTTTTTCACGGCAGACAGCTCATAGTAGATTTTTCACAGCAGACAGCTCACAATAGCTTTTTTTCACAGCAGATACAGATAGCTGAACCAAACACATAAAAGTAGATATAACAACTTTCTTCCACTTCCATGGTCACCAGTTTTGATTAAATCACTCCTAGTTATTTTGATGTGCTAACATGTGATGCTTTGCAGAGAGTTCTGTATGTCGATATCGATATCCACCATGGTGATGGAGTGGAGGAGGCTTTCTACACAACAGATAGGGTTATGACTGTCTCGTTCCACAAGTTTGGTGATTATTTCCCAGGAACAGGGGATATCCGTGACATTGGGCACTCAAAAGGGAAGTACTACTCCCTGAATGTCCCTCTAGATGATGGGATTGATGATGAAAGCTACCAGTCCCTTTTTAAGCCAATCATGGGCAAAGTTATGGAGGTTTTCCGCCCTGGTGCAGTTGTGCTTCAGTGTGGTGCTGATTCCTTGTCTGGGGATAGGTTGGGCTGCTTCAACCTCTCAATCAAAGGTCATGCGGAATGTGTTAGGTATATGAGGTCTTTCAACGTTCCATTGTTGCTCCTTGGTGGTGGTGGATATACCATAAGAAATGTTGCACGCTGTTGGTGTTATGAGGTATGATGATCTAAGTAGAAGTTAACTTTCTTGAATCCTTATGACTTGTACTGCAGTTGTCAACATGAGTTGGTTAAGCTAACTGTCAGGGCCTAAGGAGGCCCACGAAGGGGCTGCGACATCAGCAACCATGGGCCCTCCATGGAAGATTAGATAAGGATAGTTAGAGATAAGATTAGAATATTAGTTGAGATTATTTAGATTATCTAGAAATGTTATCAGTTAGTTTGTTGAGAGTTTTTAGGAGAGTTTTAAGGAGATAAGGATCTCTAGCTAGACAGGGGCGGTCACCCGGCCTATTTATATAATCAATGGATGAGAAATAAAGTAGGCAAGAGTTAGAAGGGAGAAACCCTCTTGCTCGACCGTGGGCAGAGGCCCCCGACCGATGTTCTTGTCCATCGATACCCCTCTCCAATCCCTCACTGATCTTGCGACCATAACATCTGGTATCAGATAGCTTGGGTTTCGATCCGATCCCATGGCTTCTGCTGCCAATTTCGCGGCGGCGTCCTGGCAACCGGCGTCTCTATCTCCATGGGCTGCACCGCATGCCACCTTTGTCACGCCATCCTGGCAACCAACGTCCCCATCTCTATGGGCAGCATCGCCTGCCAATTTTGTCAACACATCCTGGACGTCGGTGCGCCCATCTTCACGGACAATGCCAAATTTCGTCACATCATCTTCGTTGACGGTGTCTCCGTCCCCATGGACGGCGCCACTTGGGGCAGCCATGGCTCAACAATCACCAGCTCCATCGATGGGGGACTTGTGGACTAACATAAGGGCTGATCTCGCAAAAATGCAAGACTCGCTCCGGATGGTTGAGCAGGGGCTGCTGCAAATCAAGGCAGCAGTGCAACATGAACAACAATAGCTGGCGTTGTCCGCACGACTCCAGACGTCGGCGGCTGTGGGCATACATGCTGTTGCTCGTGGCTTCCTTGCACGACGGAGAGTGCGAGAGATGCGCCGGTAGATGCTCGAGGCAGCCATGGTGACGGTTGATCGCGGCACACGAGGGCGCGACCTCACCCTGTTGGCTGGCCATCAGCAGCGGCACCAAGCTGCTATCTCCAAGTGCGAGCATGATACGTGTCTCGTGGGCGACGAACTTCAACTCTACGACAACGACAGTAGGGAAGGCACTCCCCTCGTTATCGGTAAGGGACAGGGTACACTGTTTAGCGCCACCACATTCCGCTACCGACCGCCACGAGGGCGCCTCCGCTGGTTATTGTTGCGACCTATTCCAGGTGCCCGTCCATGTGCTCCCCACTCCCCTTTCGTCCAGATGGCGTCCATGGGATCTAGGTGGTTGCACACGTGCAAGTCAAATGCGCGGAGGGTGTCTGACTTATGGGGTAAAAAAAAATCAGATTCGGAATAATAAAATAAGCCGAGATGTAAAAGGTTTGTCTTCTAGGTGTCTGGTTTTGGGTCAAGTAGACTCGGTGTTTGAGCACCTGTCATGCTGCAGCTCGAGGACGAGTTGCTTGTCCAGGAGGGGTGTAGTGTCAGGGCCTAAGAGGCCCACGGAGGGGCTGCGACAGCAGCAACCATGGGCCCTCCAAGGAAGATTAGATAAGGATAGTTAGGGATAAGATTAGAAGATTAGTTGAGATTATTTAGGAGATTAGTTGAGATTATCTAGGAAGGTTATGAGTTAGTTTGTTGAGAGTTTTTAGGAGAGTTTTAAGGAGATAAAGATCTCTAGCTAGATAGGACCGGCCAGCCGGCCTATTTATATAATCAATGGATGAGAAATAAAGTCGGCAAGAATTAGAAGGGAGAAACCCTCCTCTTGCTCGACCGTGGGCAGAAGCCCCCGGCCGACGTTCTTGCCCGTCGAATCGTCGATACCCCTCTCCAATCCCTCACCGATCTAGCGACCATAACACTAATACTTGTTTATTGATGATTTGAAATGTGAGCTAGAACGTGCTAGAACCTGATGGGATTGTATGTTTTACTTCAGTCTGCACTTACTGTTAACAATTTCGTTCATAGAATACCAATGGCCCTGGTTTTGACTTTTGAGCTATACATGTAATACATGATTTAGGATGTTAGCGTATTCTCTTGCTGGAATGCATATGTTAAAGAGTATAGATGTGTATGAGCATACTGAATAACATAACTCCTTGTGTTCCTCAAATTATATTGGGGATTAGCAGAAGTGCTTTGTTAGTCGAACTTAAGTAGATTATTAGTAGATACAGAAAACAAATTAACTGACAGATCACTTTCCTGGTGTACCAAGGGCACTATCTTAAAAAAATTAGATTGCAGATGTTAGAATGGAATATATTTGCCCTTCTGAGTTTTATGCTGCCTGTTTTTTGCTTCATCCATTTCATCCCTAAAAAAATATATTGTCCAGACTGGAGTTGCTCTTGGCCAAGAGCCTGAAGACAAGATGCCTGTTAATGAGTACTATGAATACTTCGGTCCAGATTACACTCTTCATGTTGCACCAAGTAACATGGAGAACAAAAATACACGACAACAACTGGATGATATACGATCTAAACTTCTGGATAATCTTTCAAAACTTCGACATGCTCCTAGTGTCCACTTTCAAGAGAGAGTTCCTGACACAGAAATACCTGAGGTGAGCAACTGAGCATCCTGTTATAACCAGTAAGACAATCGTGTGTCCCTTCACTAGTGCTAGCTGTGTTTTCCATTTATTTTAAAATTCTCGGTAGCTTTATCTCTACCTGATGCAGATTCGGAAAAGCAAATTGGTAGTGATTCCTATATTTAGACATTATACTAGTTCTTGTATGCTTTAAATATCAGTAGCCGGAATTAGATCCTAACTGCCTAGTACTGATTGGACAGCCTTCAGTACCTGGTAAAACTGTGGTGAGCACCTGTTCCTTGTATTACGTCTTATAGATCTGCTTTTAGAACATTGTTCTTTTCTTGTCAACCAAGGCTGGGAGGATGGTAGAAGCTTGTGCCTTTTTTGTACTACAAATACAAATGAACTAGTGTCCATTGTCGTTTAACATTGCCTTGCTCTATGTAGTAAATTTACCTGTTGATACAATGGACATGTTATGTGTTTCAACGCTGTGATATACATGCATGTGCTATACTTCTCAGCAGAGGTGGCATGGCAAGATAGTACACACGTTCCATCCCCCCCCCCCCCCCCCCCCCCCCAATTTTTCATGGATTTCATCTTGTTTGATATTCAGTTACATTTGAATTATTCGTGTACCAGACACTGTTATAGTTTTCCACAGAATATTCATTAGTTTGAAGCACTTTTTGATGCTATTATTCTTCAAGCTTTCTATTGTGCTCCATGGCCTTAATCAGTCTGAATATTAGGTCAATAAAATGTTATCATGCTGAATTGATCATATATAATTTATGCCAACATGAACAAAAACCGGATGAGATCGTTATGTTATCATGCTGAACTAAACATATATCATTTATGCCAACATGAACAAAAACTGGATGAGATCATTTATTTTAGTTCGTTTTATCTTCCAAGTCTTCAACTATCTACATAAAGTGATTGGAAGCTATCAGAAATGTAACTTCACAAATGATCTTTAGTGTCGGTTGAATTTGCCCTGGTATTCTATTGGAAATGATTAGTCAAAACCTGATTGTTTTTTGGACATGTTTGGTGTACAGCAAGATGAAGATCAAGATGATCCAGATGAACGACATGATCCTGACTCTGATATGGAAGTGGATGACCACAAGGCTGTGGAAGAGTCATCGAGGTCTCTCTTCCCCTTCCCTCTCACGCTGTCCCCTTCCCTCTCTGAGCAACAGTACTCATTAGGTTTTGGGTTTTATTTTTCATCCTGATGTGTGCTCCTCGTCAATTTCTGTAGGAGGAGCATTCTAGGTATAAAAATCAAGAGAGAATTTGGTGAAAATGCGACCAGAGTACAGGTATTTTTATTTTCTTGTGCACTTCTATTTTCTCTACTAATGTGATTATCTGCTGAAATAGACATTCTTATTGATTTTATATTGTGCAGGATGGTGGCAGGGTTGCATCTGAACATAGAGGACTGGAACCCATGGCAGAAGACATTGGTTCCTCCAAGCAAGCTCCTGTAAGTGCATTCATTTGTATTCACTAATATAATACCACATGGAGGAACTCGAGGGGTGCATGCTATCAACACTACGACTGTCCAACTAACCAGAACGATCTTTTTCTCTTCATGGTGCTGGGAACTGTAGCAGGCAGATGCCAGTGCAATGGCCATCGATGAACCAAGCAATGTCAAGAATGAACCTGAGAGCTCAACTAAATTGCAAGGCCAAGCAGCTGCGTACCACAAGCCATAGCTGCGACCATCAAGAGTTGCTGGGTTTCTGCTAGGCAACTTCCTGCTTGATTTGGACAGTCCAGAAAACAGAAGTGAATCCGCAATACGTCCCTGCCATTTCAAATTTGACTTGGTTACACCTATCTGTGACAATGTTAATGTAATGAGATCCCATGGCACTAGTGAAGTTCCCAGGTGTCCACCTGGGATTGCTTGCGGTTGAGAGAGACGATAGTCTGATGACCCATGTATACATGAAGCCCATGATCTCAGTTGTACAGTCATTAGCCAATACAAATATGCAGTGGACTAAAGGGTGATTCATTGCGTGTTCTTAATGGTTTTGTGTCCTGACTCGTCCTTTTTTTTGTGCGGAAGCAAGGTAGGCAGTTGCTGTGCCGCAAATTTGCCGAGTTTGTAGAATGCTGATGCAAATACATGCGCTATCTGCCTGTTTGTTGATAGTCTGCTGGGGGTGGGGAGGAAGGTTGGCTGTCGCTTTGCGTGCTGTTTGATCACGGTGCTGCTATTATGCGGGCGGCTGAATTTTCCAGTTTTGGGCTAGTTTAGCTACTCTACTTTCCTAATTGATTATTATTTTCTTAAGAAATGAACTAATTTGTTTTGGGAAAATAGAAATCTCTTGAAAATATAGGGTTGTCAAACTATCTATTTTTTAAGGGATCTTCATTTTTAAGAGAAAATAAACTAATATTTCTTTGAAAATAGAAACTCCTTAATAAAATTGAGTTGCCAAACTAGTTGTAAAGGTTTTTTTTCCTACGCTGCTTCTCGCCCAGGTGAACCTGTAGCGTACAACTAGATTGCTTTTCGGTCGCCTACACTGAGTAGTGGCTACTTGGAATGTAGTCGGATACGGTTTCATATCTGTTTTTATATTTTTCCTCTATAAATTTAGATTGGATACTGATATTATCCTTATCAAGTTGTGTAAGATAATATTTGAATGGATATCAACACAAACAACACATTTAGAGCATCCTCAATAGTCATGTAAATAACTTTCTAAATATGAATTTTAAATAACTTTCTAAATATGAATTTTAAAAGTTTTCAAGACAAACTCTTCTTCAATAGTTATATAAATCATGTCTCTAAATTTACAAATTCCTTACGCGACCCAATTTGATCCCTGCATTTTGCATTTATCAATCTCGTTGGAACTTTCTTAATCAACACTAGTGCTAAATCTATTACGAAAACCATACTTTAGCCACTATTTCGCGCCGTCCCATTGTCCCGTTGACACCGCACCGCCACTACTAAACAAGCTCTTGTGTCGAGGCGCCGTCAGAGCACAAAGCACATGTGTTGTCTTCACGTTGCGAGTATCTGGTCTTCCATCGACAACTTCAACCTCCCAAGACATCACAGAAGATTGTTGATACTGATTTCTGCCACCAACTCAATTAAAAATAGAAAGCATGCTCACTTTTTTTGTTGACATGGATAATTTTAAAACTTAGTAACCAATCAATAGAGAACTGTTAGAGCACAAACATTTTTCTACTTCTTAAGTATTTTAGCAACTTCTTAAATCTATAATTTAGGATGCTAAATTTACATAACTATTGAAGATGCTCTTAAGCTCTCACATTTACATTGTTACCATGGTTACATGCTTTACCTTTCTAGTTTAGTTATAGGTCAGTTGATAGGACTAAAACACCTTTGCATTGAGCCCTTGCATCTAGTTTTTCTCTTTCTTCTCTCTCATGTTGAACACTTGTCTTCACTTGTGGCTATCACCATCACCATCATTTTTATGGTTGCCGCTCTTGCTCAAACTTGGATGTGGATTTAACCTAGCTCACCCACAATACTAGAGTAAAGGTTAGTCCACAAGTTGTCTCAATTACCAAAACCAAATGTAGGGTTTTCAATCTTCCTAGCTTGAGGCTTTCAATCTTTCGCACATACGACTTTCAAGTGTGTCATAACCTTTCCACTATCAAACCTCCCCTTCAATGTGAAACCATACTTAAACTTGTTCCTTCACTCACAAAAAAAACGTTCACTAAAGTTAGGCGACATATCGAACTTTTCTAGTTCATCTACCATATTCTCAAACACATCTTACATAAAACAGACTAAACAATCCATCTACAAAATCATTTTAGCAAACTGTATCATGTCTTCAAAATCATTCTAACGAATCTAACATGTTACTACTGAATACATAGAACCTATAGATACTAACTCTGGTTTTATTTGTCAAAATAGTTTAAAAAAATAAAAGAACTAATGTT
Source organism: Zea mays (assembly GCF_902167145.1). Classification (NCBI taxonomy): domain Eukaryota; kingdom Viridiplantae; phylum Streptophyta; class Magnoliopsida; order Poales; family Poaceae; genus Zea; species Zea mays. Next base: position 239,226,586 of record NC_050099.1, on the reverse strand, counting down.
AAACTAAACCTAAAAGAAAACTAAACCTAAATCTAGCATAAACTAAATCTTACCTACACCTAAACCTAAACTAAGTAACTGACTGTAACTTCTAAAGTATAAACCCTAACTAGCAATCATCATATAAATGATAAATCAAGAACGCAAAATATACCTTACTAATGGGATGAGGGGCCGGGGAGATGAACTCAGAGTGGGGGAGATGCAAGCGCCTAGAGGGGGAGGCGGAGACGGAGAGGTCATGCCTGGTAGGGGGATAGAAGGAGATGTCGCGGTGGCTGGGAGTGATGGTGGGTAGTGCATGGAGCGTGGACGACGGTGGTGGCTGGCGACGAGTTAATGGCGCGGCAAGAGACCTATATCACTGGTCAGCGGGCAGCTGATCTACCATGTTAGCATATGCTAGCTGCGCCAGATGGGTTGGCATGGCAGAGCCGTTTGGCCATGTCAGAAAATTTGGCGCCAGAAAACATATTAGTTTTAAAAAACAATCTTGTATGTTATTATTTAGAAATAGTTTTAAAAATAATTGAAAATAATAAAAAATCTCTATCCACCTTAAAAGTTGAAATCTAGCCATGTGCACGTATAGGGCCGTTATCAATATTTTTCCTCCACACTTTTCTCCGATCCTCCCAAATTCACTAACCGCCTACAAGGATCGGAGCTTCAAAAGAGCTCAGCTAATCCAGCAAAAACTAAACTCTCCACTCTCCATGCTGTGCCGATGGTACGGTAGAAGAAATCCAAAAGGTTTTGGACCGCACTAGCTAGCTATAGCCTGCATGGAGGGAATTGTCTCCTCGCTCGTCATCTAGGATAGCAGCGCCGCGCCGAACAAACTGCGAGAAGCAAAACAGAACATGAGTGACAAAAAACCTAAGACTGTCCCAGCAACGTTCTCTATACTATATCTATCTTCTATAGTCTGTTCGAAAAGAATTTATTTTCTATATCTTCTTCATCTCTAACAACGTCCTCTAAATTACACCCTCTATATTACCGTTTGATCCTCTATATTTAGGGTATAACAGCCTTTACAATCTCTGTTAGAGAGAGCCTAACGCGCACGCGCTGCATGCATGAAACCTATGTCCCGCTGAACTGAATTTTAGCTCCGCTAATACACTCCAATTTTATAACTCCCAAACTAGCCCTAAAGCATGTATTTGTCATTAGGATCAGTCATAGCAGCTATGAATATGATATCTTATTTCTCTAACTAATTTGCTCTAGTGTTATATTCTTATAGATAAATTTTTTATAGACTATCTATTTCTCTAATTGTCGGGGACCATAATTAGGGGTATCCTCAAGACTCCTAAATCTCAGCTGGTAACCCCCATCAGCACAAAGCTGCAAAGGCCTGATGAGTGCGACTAAGTCAAGGATCGGTCCATTCGAGGGACGCGATCACGCCTCGCCCGAGCCCAGCCTCGGGCAAGGACAGCCGACCCCGGAGGATCTACGTCTCGCCCGAGGCCCCCCTCCAGCAACGGACACACCTTCGGCTCGCCCGAGGCCCAGTCTTCACCAAGAAGCAACCTAGGCCAAATCGCCACGCCAACCGACCAAATCGCAGGGGCATTTAATGCAAAGGTGGCCTGACACCTTTATCCTGACGCACGCCCTCCAGTCGACAGAGCCGAAGTAACCGCAGTCACTTCGCCGCTCCACTGACCGGTCTGACAAGAGGACAGCGCCGCCTGTGCCGCACCGACTGCTGAGCCGCTCGACAGAGTGAGGCTGACAACAGCCAAGTCCGGCCCTAGGCGCCATGGGAAACTCCTCCGCCCGACCCCAGGGCTCGGACTTGGGCTCAGCCCCGGAAGACGACGAACTCCGCTCCGCCCGACCCCAGGGCTCGGACTCAGGCTCAGCCCCGGAAGACGGCGAACTCTGCTCCGCTCGACCCCAGGGCTCGGACTTGGGCTCAGCCCCGGAAGACGACGAACTCCGCCTCGCCCGACCCCAGGGCTCGGACTCGGGCTCAGCCCCAAAGGACGACGAACTTTGCCTCGCCCGACCCCAGGGCTCGGACTCGGGCTCAGCCCTGAAGGACGATGAACTCCGCTTCGCCCGACCCCAGGGCTCGGACTCAGCCCTGGCATCCGCCGACGGTCTCCGCCTCGTCCGACCCGGGGGCTCGGACTCGACCTCGACCTTGGAATACAGACTCGACCTCGACCTCGGAGGAGCCTCCACCTCGCCCAACCTAGGGCACAGACCGACCACGTCAACAGGAGGCGCCATCATTACCCTGCCCCAAGCTGACTCAGGCTACGGAGAACAAGACCAGCGTCCCATCTGGCTCGCTCCGCCAGACAAGTAATGATGGCGCACCGCACGCTCTATGACAACGGCGACTCTCAGCCCCCTTACGGAAGCAAGAGGACGTCAGCAAGGACTCGACAGCCCCGACAGCTGTCCTTCCGCCAGGCTCCAGCGCTCCTCCGACGGCCACGACACCACACGAACCGGGTGCCAAAACCTCTCCGGCTGCCATGATGGCATGTACTTAGGGCGCTAGCTCTCCTTCGCTAGACACGTTAGCACACTGCTACACCCCCCATTGTACACCTGGATCCTCTCCTTGCACCTATAAAAGGAAGGACCAGGGCCCTCTTACAGAGGGTTGGTCGCGCGGGGAAGGACGGTACGACGCTCGCGTGAGGCCGCTCGCTCCCTCCCGCGCGGACGCTTGTAACCCCCTACTGCAAGTGCACCCGACCTGGGCGCGGGACAAACACGAAGGCCGCGGGATTCCACCTCTCATGCCCGTCTCCCTCCAGCTTCCTCCCCCTTCGCGCTCTGTCTCGCGCCGACCCATCTGGGCTGGGGCACGCGGCGACAATTTACTCGTCGGTCCAGGGACCCCCCCGGGTCTCGAAACGCCGACAGTTGGCGCGCCAGGTAGGGGCCTACTGCGTGTTGACGAACAGCTTCCCGTCAAGCTCCAGATGGGCAGTCTCCAGCAACCTTTCCAGCCCGAGACGGTACTCCGTTTCGGGAGTCTTGAGTTCATGTCCCTCGACGACAGCTACGACATGATACTCCTTCCCCGCCGCGCGACAGCGACAATGACGGCCGACAGCCCGCCTGCCGGCGGCGGAATCGACGACGTCTTCCCCGCGTGGTGGAAGTACAACATTCGAGCTCGCCCCGTCCCCTCCCCCGCCGACGGAGGAGGAGGCGGGGCAACCAAGGCCAAGCAGGAGGCGACACCTTGTCGGCTGTCGAGCGAGTCGACGGCGCCGACGCCCCAACGGGGGGCACGTCGGGCATCGACCTCGCGTCTGAGACGAAGACGAGCGCCGTCTCCCCGCAACACGCCAATCCAAGCAAACGGACGACGCCTGCACGCTCGCGAAGGACTTGTTGGGCGTCACCCTCGTACCTGAGACGGCGGTGCAGTCTGCTCCGGACGTGACTTCGTCACCGCCCGTCGACCAAGAGGTACCAACCGATTTCCATCTCACGCCTTTTGGATTCAACCTCGACCCACCAAGCGACTTCGCTTTGGTGGACGCCCTCGTAGAGGCGAGTCCAAACCCTCTGGGGTATCGTATGCGGTAACCCTGGGACCGGCTGACGGACGTCTCGAACTACGGGCCCTCGGGGTCCGAGGAAGATGACGAGCCCGACTTCTGTTGGGATTTCTCCGGACTTGGTAACCCCAGTGCCATGCGGGACCTTATGACCGCGTGCGACTACTGCCTTTCCGACTGTTCTGACGATAGCCGCAGCCTCGGCGACGAGGACTGCGGCCCAAGTCGTGAATGTTTCCACGTCGATCTAGGGAGTCCCTCCGAAGGCAACCATCTTGGTATGCCGGAGAACGGTGATCTCCCTAGGCCTGTGCCTCGCGTTGACATCCTACGGGAGCTAGCTGTGGTCTCCGTTCCGGCGGGGGGTCATGACCCACAGCTCGAGCAAATCCGTGGGGTGCAGGCCAGGCTCGACGAGGGAGCAGGAACACTTGAGCCGATCCGCCGGGACATCGGGCAGGAATGGGCGGGCCAACCTCCGACCGGAGAAGTGCGTCATCTACCCCAGGGTATCCAGCACCGCATCGCCGACGATGTCAGGGTAAGGCCGCCACCCACCTCCAGTGGAGTCGGCCAGAACCTGGCTGCAGCGGCAATGCTTCTCCGCTCGATGCTGGAGCCGTCAACCACCGAGGGGCGGCGTATCCAGGGAGAGCTCAAGAATCTCCTAGAGGACGCCGCGGTCCGACGGGCTGAAAGCTTCGCCTCCCGAAGGCAGGGGTACCCCTCGGAACATCGCGCCGCGACTTCCCGATTCATGCGGGAAGCCTCGGTCCACACCGGGCGCACGCGCAACACAGCGCCTGCGGCTCTGGGTCGCCTCGGCAACGAGCACCACCACCGCAACCATCGGGCCCACCTCGACGAGAGGGTGCGCCGAGGCTACCACCCCAGGCGTGGGGGACGCTACGACAGCGGGGAGGATCGGAGTCCCTCGCCCGAACCACCCAGTCCGCAGGCTTTCAGCCGCGCCATACGACGGGCGCCGTTCCCGACCCAGTTCCGAACCCCGACTACCATCACAAAGTACTCGGGGGAGACGAGACCAGAACTGTGGCTCGCGGACTACCGGCTGGCCTGCCAACTGGGTGGAACGGACGATGACAACCTCATCATCCGCAACCTCCCCCTGTTCCTCTCCGACATCGCTCGCGCCTGGTTGGAGCACCTGCCTCCGGGGCAGATCTCCAACTGGGACGACCTGGTCCAAGCCTTCGCCGGCAATTTCCAGGGCACGTACGTGCGCCCTGGGAACTCCTGGGATCTCCGAAGCTGCCGACAGCAGCCGGGAGAGTCTCTCCGGGACTACATCCGACGATTCTCGAAGCAGCGCACCGAGCTGCCCAACATCACCGATTCAGATGTCATCGGCGCGTTCCTCGCCGGCACCACCTGCCGCGACCTGGTGAGCAAGCTGGGTCGCAAGACCCCCACCAGGGCGAGCGAGCTGGTGGACATCGCCACCAAGTTCGCCTCTGGCCAGGAGGCGGTTGAGGCTATCTTCCGGAAGGACAAGCAGCCCCAGGGCCGCCCACCGGAAGATGTCCCCGAGGCATCAACTCAGCGCGGCGCCAAGAAGAAAGGCAAGAAGAAGTTGCAAGCGAAACGCGACGCCGCCGACGCGGACCTTGTCGCCGCCGCTGAGTACAAGAACCCTCGGAAACCCCCCGGAGGTGCCAACCTCTTTGACAAGATGCTCAAGGAGCCGTGCCCCTATCATCAGGGGCCCGTCAAGCACACCCTTGAGGAGTGCGCCATGCTTCGGCGCCACTTTCACAAGGCCGGGCCACCCGCGGAGGGTGGCAGGGCTCGCGACGACGATAAGAAGGAAGATCACCAGACAGGAGAGTTCCTCGAGGTCCGCAACTGCTTCATGATCTACGGTGGGCAAGCGGCGAACGCCTCGCCTCGGCACCGCAGTCAAGAGCGTCGGGAGGTCTGTTCGGTAAAGGTGGCGGCGCCAGTCTACCTAGACTGGTCCGACAAGCCCATCATCTTCGACCAAGCCGACCACCCCGACCGCGTCCCGAGCCCGGGAAAATACTCGCTCGTTATCGACCCCGTCATCGGTGACGTCAGGCTCACCAAGGTCCTCATGGACGGAGGCAGCAGCCTCAACATCATCTACGCCGAGACCCTCGGCCTCCTGTGTGTTGATCTGTCCTCGGTCCGGGCAGGCGCTGCGCCTTTCCACGGGATCATCCCCGAGAAGCGCGTCCAGCCCCTCGGACAACTCGATCTTCCCATCTGCTTTGGGACGCCCTCCAACTTCCAAAGGGAGACCCTCACGATTGAGGTGGTCGGGTTCCGAGGAACCTACCATGCGGTACTGGGGAGGCCATGCTACACGAAGTTCATGGCCGTCCCCAACTACACCTACCTCAAGCTCAAGATGCCGGGCCCCAACGGGGTCATCACCGTCGACCCCACGTACCGACACGCGTACGAATGCGACGTGGAATGCGTGGAGTACGCCGAGGCCCTCGCCGAATCCGAGGCCCTCATCGCCGACCTGGAGAGCCTCTCTAAGGAGGCGCCAGACGTGAAGCGCCACGCTGGCAACTTCGAGCCGGCAGAGACGGTTAAATCCGTCCCTCTCGACCCCAGCAGCGACGCCTCCAAGCAGATACGGATCGGCTCCGAGCTCGATCCCAAATAGGAAGCAGTGCTCGTCGACTTTCTCCGCGCAAACGCCGACGTTTTCGCGTGAAGTCCCTCAGACATGCCCGGCATACCGAGGGATGTCGCCGAGCACTCGCTGGATATCCGAGCTGGAGCCCGACCCGTGAAGCATCCTCTGCGCCGATTTGACGAAGAAAAGCACAGAGCCATAGGCGAGGAGATCCACAAGCTAATGGCGGCAGGGTTCATCAAAGAGGTATTCCATCCCGAATGGCTTGCCAACCCTGTGCTTGTGAGAAAGAAAGGAGGGAAATGGCGGATGTGTGTAGACTATACTGGTCTAAACAAAGCATGTCCAAAAGTTCCCTACCCTCTGCCTCGCATCGATCAAATCGTGGATTCCATTGCTGGGTGCGGAACCCTGTCTTTCCTCGATGCCTACTCAGGGTATCACCAGATCAGGATGAAAGAGTCCGACCAGCTCGCGACCTCTTTCATCACACCCTTCGGCATGTACTGCTATGTTACCATGCCGTTCGGCTTGAGGAATGCGGGTGCAACGTACCAACGCTGCATGAACCATGTGTTCGGCGAACACATTGGCCGAACGGTCGAGGCCTACGTCGATGACATTGTAGTCAAGACGAGGAAAGCCTCCGACCTCCTTTCCGACCTTGAAGTGACATTCCGATGTCTCAAGGCGAAAGGCGTGAAGCTCAATCCCGAAAAGTGTGTCTTCGGGGTCCCCCGAGGCATGCTCTTGGGGTTCATCGTCTCCGAGCGGGGCATCGAGGCCAACCCGGAGAAGATCGCAGCCATCACCAGCATGGGGCCCATCAAGGACTTGAAAGGCGTACAGAGAGTCATGGGATGCCTTGCAGCTCTGAGCCGCTTCATCTCGCGCCTTGGCGAAAGAGGCCTGCCTCTGTACCGCCTCTTAAGGAAGGCCGAGTGCTTCACTTGGACCCCTGAGGCCGAGGAAGCCCTCAGGAACCTGAAGGCGCTCCTTACAAATGCGCCCATCTTGGTGCCCCCCGCTGCCGGAGAAGCCCTCTTGATCTACGTCGCCACGACCACTTAGGTGGTTAGCGCCGCGATTGTGGTTGAGAGACGAGAAGAGGGGCATGCATTGCCTGTCCATAGGCTAGTCTACTTCATCAGCGAGGTACTGTCCGAGACCAAGATCCGCTACCCACAAATTCAGAAGCTGCTGTACGCGGTGATCCTGACGCGGCGGAAGTTGCGGCACTACTTCGAGTCTCATCCGGTAACTGTGGTGTCATCCTTCCCCCTGGGGGAGATCATCCAGTGCCGAGAGGCCTCGGGTAGAATTGCAAAGTGGGCGGTGGAAATCATGGGCGAGACGATCTCGTTCGCCCCTCGGAAGGCCATCAAGTCCCAGGTGTTGGCGGACTTCGTGGCTGAATGGGTCGACACCCAGCTCCCAACAGCTCCGATCCAACCGGAACTCTAGACCATGTTCTTCGACGGGTCGCTGATGAAGACAGGAGTGGGCGCAGGCCTGCTCTTCATCTCGCCCCTCAGGAAGCACCTGCGCTACGTGCTACGCCTCCATTTCCCGGCGTCCAACAATGTGGCTGAGTACGAGGCTCTGGTCAACGGGTTGCGCATCGCCATCGAGCTAGGGGTCTGACGCCTCGACGCTCGCGGTGACTCGCAGCTCGTCATCGACCAAGTCATGAAGAACTCCCACTGCCGCGACCCGAAGATGGAAGCCTACTGCGATGAGGTTCGGCGCCTGGAAGACAAGTTCTACGGGCTCGAACTCAACCACATCGCCCGACGCTACAACGAGACTGCGGACGAGCTGGCTAAAATAGCCTCGGGGCGAACAACGGTTCCCCCGGACGTCTTCTCTCGAGACCTGCACCGACCCTCCATCAAGATCGACGACACGCCCGAGCCCGAGGCACTCTCGGCCCAGTCTGAGGCACCCTCGGCCCAGTCCGAGGCACCCTCGGCCCAGCCCGAGGCACCCTCGGCTCGGCCCGAGGCACCCTCGGCTCAACCTGAGGCACCCTCAGCTCGGCCCGAGGTACCCTCGGCCCTCGAGGGTGAGGCACTGCGCATCGAGGAGGAGCGGAGCGGGGTCACGCCTAATCGAAACTGGCAGACCCCGTACCTGCAATATCTCCACCGAGGAGAGCTACCCCTCGACCGAGCCGAAGCTCGGCGGTTGGCGCGACACGCCAAGTCGTTCGTCTTGCTGGGAGACGGGAAGGAGCTCTACCACCGCAGCCCCTCAGGCATCCTCCAGCGATGCATTCCCATCGCCGAAGGTCAGGAGCTCGTACAAGAGATACACTCGGGGGCTTGCGGCCATCACGCAGCACCTCGAACCCTTATCGGAAACGCCTTCTGACAAGGTTTCTACTGGCCGACGGCGGTGGCCGACGCCACTAGAATTGTCCGCACCTGCGAAGGGTGTCAGTTCTACGCGAGGCAGACCCACCTGCCCGCTCAGGCCCTGTAGACGATACCCATCACCTGGCCTTTTGCTGTGTGGGGTCTGGACCTCGTCGGCTGAAAGGGAATTAGGCTTACACCTAGTCCCTAATTAATTTTGGTGGTTGAATTGCCCAACGCAAATTATTGGACTAACTAGTTTGCCCAAGTGTATAGATTACACAGGTGTAAAAGGTTCACACTCAGCCAATAAAAAGACCAAGTTTTGGATTCAACAAAAGAGCAAAGTGGGAATCGAAGGCCCTCTGGTCTGGGAGCACCGGACAGTGTCCGGTGCGCCACCGGACAGTGTCCGGTGCACCAGAGGACTCCAACGCCAACTCGCCACCTTCGGGAATTTCCAGAGGCGACTCCGCTATAATTCACCGGACTGTCCGGTGTACACCGGACAGTGTCCGGTGTGCCAAGGGAGGTCGGCCTCAGGAACTCGCCAGCTTCGGGAAATCGCCAACGGCTAGTCCACTATAATTCACCGGACTGTCCGGTGTGCACCGGACTGTCCGGTGCGACTCCGAAGCAACGGTCGTCTCCGCGCCAACGGCTCTCTGCCGCGCATTTAATGCGCGCTCTGCGCGCGCAGATGTCAGGCGCGCCCATTCCGGCACACCGGACAAGGAACAGTAGATGTCCGGTGTGCACCGGACACCCAGGCGGGCCCACAAGTCAGAAGCTTCAACGGTCGAATCCAACGGCAGTGATGACGTGGCAGGGGGCACCGGACTGTCCGGTGTGCACCGGACTGTCCGGTGCGCCATCGAACAGACAGAACTCCCAACGGCCATTTTTGGTGGTTGGGGCTATAAATACCCCAACCACCCCACCATTCATTGCATCCAAGTTTTCCACTTCCCAACTACTACAAGAGCTCTAGCATTCAATTCTAGACACACCAAAGAGATCAAATCCTCTCCAAATTCCACACAACGCCATAGTGACTAGAGAGAGTGATTTGCTTGTGTTCTTTCGAGCTCTTGCGCTTGGATCGCTTCTTTTCTTTCTCGCTTGTTCTTGAGATCATAACTCCATTGTAATCAAGGCAAGAGGCACCAATTGTGTGGTGGCCCTTGCGGGGAAGTTTTGTTCCCGGCTTTGATTTGAGAAGAGAAGCTCATTCGATCCGAGGGATCGTTTGAGAGAGGGAAGGGTTGAAAGAGACCCGGCCTTTGTGGCCTCCTCAACGGGGAGTAGGTTTGCGAGAACCGAACCTCGGTAAAACAAATCCGCGTGTCACACTCTTTTCGCTTGCGATTTGTTTTGCGCCCTCTCTCGCGGACTCGTTTATATTTCTAACACTAACCCGGCTTGTAGTTGTGTTTATATTTGTAAATTTCAGTTTCGCCCTATTCACCCCCCCTCTAGGCGACTTTCAATTGGTATCGGAGCCCGGTGCTTCATTAGAGCCTAACCGCTCGAAGTGATGTCGGGAGATCACGCCAAGAAGGAGATAGAGACCGGCGAAAAGCCCACTACAAGCCAAGGGAGCACTTCATCGGAAGAGTCCCGCACCAAGAGGAAGGAGAAGAAGAAGATCTCCTCCAACAAAGGGAAGGAGAAGAAATCTTCTTCTCACCACAAAGAGAAGAAGGAAAAATCTTCTTCCCACAAGTCGCATCGGAAAGGTGACAAGCAAAAGAGGATGAGGAAAGTGGTCTACTACGAGACCGACACTTCATCAACATCAACCTCCGACTCCGATGCGCCCTCCGTAACTTCTAAACGCCAAGAGCGTAAGAAGTTTAGTAAGATCCCCCTACATTACCCTCGCATTTCTAAACATGCACCTTTACTTTCCGTCCCATTAGGCAAACCACCAACTTTTGATGGTGAAGATTATGCTAGGTGGAGTGATTTAATGCGATTCCATCTAATCTCACTCCACAAAAGTATATGGGATGTTGTTGAGTTTGGTGCACAGGTACCATCTGTAGGGGATAAGGACTATGATGAGGATGAGGTGGCCCAAATCGAGCACTTCAACTCTCAAGCAACGACAATACTCCTTGCCTCTTTAAGTAGAGAAGAGTATAACAAGGTTCAAGGGTTGAAGAGCGCCAAGGAGATTTGGGATGTGCTCAAAACCGCGCACGAGGGAGACGAGCTCACAAAGATCACCAAGCGGGAAACGATCGAGGGGGAGCTCGGTAGGTTCCGGCTTCGCAAAGGAGAGGAGCCACAACACATGTACAACCGGCTCAAGACCTTGGTGAACCAAGTGCGCAACCTCGGGAGCGTAAAATGGGACGACCACGAAATGGTTAAGGTTATTCTAAGATCTCTCATTTTCCTTAACCCCACTCAAGTTCAATTAATTCGTGGTAATCCTAGATATACTAAAATGACCCCCGAGGAAGTAATCGGGCATTTTGTAAGTTTTGAGTGCATGATCGAAGGCTCAAGAAAGATCAACGAGCTTGACGAACCCACCACATCCGAAGCTCAACCCGTCGCATTTAAGGCAACGGAAGAAAAGAAGGAGGAGGCTACACCAAGTCGACAACCAATAGACGCCTCCAAGCTCGACAATGAGGAGATGGCACTCGTCATCAAGAGCTTCCGCCAAATCCTCAAGCAAAGGAGGGGGAAAGACTACAAGCCCCGCTCCAAGAAGGTTTGCTACAAATGTGGTAAGCCCGGTCATTTTATTGCTAAATGTCCTATATCTAGTGACAGTGACCGAGGCGACGACAAGAAGGGGAGAAGAAAGGAGAAGAAAAGGTACTACAAGAAGAAGGGCGGCGATGCCCATGTTTGTCGGGAGTGGGACTCCGACGAAAGCTCAAGCGACTCCTCCGACGACGAGGACGCCGCCAACATCGCCGTCACCAAAGGGCTTCTCTTCCCCAACGTCGGCCACAAGTGCCTCATGGCAAAGGACGGCAAAAGGAAAAAGGTGAAATCTAACTCCTCCACTAAATATGAATCTTCTAGTGATGATAACGCTAGTGATGAGGAGGATAATTTGCGTTCCCTTTTTGCCAACCTTAACATAGCACAAAAGGAAAAATTAAATGAATTAGTTAGTGCTATTCATGAAAAGGATGACCTTTTGGATTCCCAAGAGGATTGTCTAATTAAAGAAAACAAGAAACATGTTAAGGTTAAAAAGGCTTATGCTCTAGAAATTGAGAAATGTGAAAAGTTATCTAGTGAGCTAAGCACATGCCGTGAGATGATTGACAACCTTAGGAATGAAAATGCTAGTTTAAATACTAAGGTTGATTCACATGTTTGCAATGTTCCAACTCCCAATCCTAGAGATAATAATGATGATTTGCTTGCTAGGATTGAAAAATTGAACATTTCTCTTGCTAGCCTTAAAGTAGAAAATGAAAATTTAATTGCTAAGGCTAAAGATTTTGATGTTTGCAAAGTTACAATTTCCGATCTTAGAGATAAAAACGATATTCTTCATGCTAAGATTGTTGAACTTAATTCTTGCAAACCTCCTACATCTACTATCGAGCATGTCACTATTTGTACTAGATGTAGAGATATTGATGTTAATGCTATTCATGATCATATGGCTTTAATTAAACAACAAAATGATCATATAGCAAAACTAGATGCTAAAATTGCCGAGCACAACTTAGAAAATGAGAAATTTAAATTTGCTCGTAGCATGCTTTATAATGGGAGACGCCCGGGCATCAAGGATGGCATTGGCTTCCAAAAGGTAGACAATGTCAAACTTAGTGCCCCTCCTAAAAGACTGTCAAATTTTGTTAAGGGCAAGGCTCCCATGCCTCAAGATAACGAGGGTTACATTTTATACCCTGCCGGTTATCCTGAGAACAAAATTAGGAGAATTCATTCTAGGAAGTCTCACTCTGGCCCTAATCATGCTTTCATATATAAGGGTGAGACATCTAGCTCTAAGCAACTAACCCATGCTAAGTTGCCTAGAAAGAAAACTCCTAGTGCATCAAATGATCATAATATTTCCTTTAAAACTTTTGATGCATCTTATGTTTTAACTAACAAATCCGGCAAGGTAGTTGCCAAATATGTTGGGGGCAAGCACAAGGGGTCAAAGACTTGTGTTTGGGTACCCAAAGCTCTTGTATCTAATGCCAAAGGACCCAAAACCATTTGGGTACCTAAAGTCAAGAACTAAACTTATTTTGTAGGTTTATGCATCCGGGGGAACAAGTTGGATACTCGACAGCGGATGCACAAACCACATGACTGGGGAGAAAAAGATGTTCTCCTCATATGAGAAAAACCAAGATCCCCAACGAGCTATCACATTCGGGGATGGAAATCAAGGTTTGGTCAAAGGTTTGGGTAAAATTGCTATATCTCCTGACCATTCCATTTCCAATGTTTTTCTTGTTGATTCTTTAGATTACAACTTGCTTTCTGTATCTCAATTATGTCAAATGGGCTACAACTGTCTATTCACTGATGTAGGTGTCACTGTCTTTAGAAGAAGTGATGATTCAATAGCATTTAAGGGAGTGTTAGAGGGTCAGCTATACTTGGTAGATTTTGATAGAGCTGAACTCGACACTTGCTTAATTGCTAAGACCAACATGGGTTGGCTCTGGCACCGCCGACTAGCTCATGTTGGGATGAAGAATCTTCATAAGCTTCTAAAGGGAGAACACATTTTAGGACTAACAAATGTTCATTTTGAGAAAGACAGGATTTGTAGCGCATGCCAAGCAGGAAAGCAAGTTGGCACTCATCATCTGCATAAGAACATAATGACAACCGACAGGCCACTGGAGCTCCTACACATGGATCTATTCGGCCCGATTGCTTACATAAGCATCGGCGGGAGTAAGTACTGTCTAGTTATTGTGGATGATTATTCTCGCTTCACTTGGGTGTTCTTTTTACAGGAAAAATCTCAAACCCAAGAGACCTTAAAGGGATTCTTGAGACGGGCTCAAAACGAGTTCGGCTTAAGAATCAAGAAAATAAGAAGCGATAACGGAACGGAGTTCAAGAACTCTCAGATTGAAGGCTTCCTTGAGGAGGAGGGCATCAAGCATGAGTTCTCTTCTCCCTACACTCCACAACAAAATGGTGTAGTGGAGAGGAAGAATAGAACTCTATTGGACATGGCAAGGACCATGCTTGATGAGTACAAAACTTCGGATCGGTTTTGGGCCGAGGCGGTCAACACCGCCTGCTACGCCATCAACCGATTATATCTACACCGAATCCTCAAGAAGACATCATACGAACTCCTAACCGGTAAAAAGCCCAATATTTCATATTTTAGAGTCTTTGGTAGCAAATGCTTTATTCTAGTTAAAAGGGGTAGAAAATCCAAATTTGCTCCTAAGACTGTAGAAGGCTTTTTACTTGGTTATGACTCAAACACAAGGGCATATAGGGTCTTTAACAAGTCCACTGGACTAGTTGAAGTCTCATGTGACGTTGTGTTTGATGAAACTAACGGCTCTCAAGTAGAGCAAGCTGATCTTGATGAGATAGGTAATGAAGAGGCTCCATGCATCGCGCTAAGGAACATGTCCATTGGGGATGTGTGTCCTAAGGAATCCGAAGAGCCACCAAATGCACAAGATCAACCATCCTCCTCAATGCAAGCATCTCCTCCGACTCAAAATGAGGATGAAGCTCAAGTTGATGAAGTAGAAGATCAAGCAAATGAGCCACCTCAAGATGATGGCATTGATCAAGGGGGAGATGCAAATGAGGAAGACAAGGAGGATGAGGAACAAAGGCCGCCACACCCAAGAGTCCACCAAGCAATCCAACGAGATCACCCCGTCGACACCATCCTCGGCGACATACATAAGGGGGTAACTACTCGATCTCGTGTTGCACATTTTTGTGAACATTACTCTTTTGTTTCCTCTATTGAGCCACATAGGGTAGAGGAAGCACTTCAAGATTCGGATTGGGTGGTGGCGATGCAAGAGGAGCTCAACAACTTCACTAGAAATGAGGTATGGCATTTAGTTCCACGTCCTAACCAAAATGTTGTAGGAACCAAATGGGTCTTCCGCAACAAGCAAGATGAGCATGGTGTGGTGACAAGGAACAAAGCTCGACTTGTGGCCAAGGGATACTCCCAAGTCGAAGGTTTGGATTTTGGTGAAACCTATGCACCCGTAGCTAGGCTTGAGTCAATTCGTATATTATTGGCCTATGCTACTTACCATGGCTTTAAGCTTTATCAAATGGACGTGAAAAGTGCCTTCCTCAATGGACCAATCAAGGAAGAGGTCTATGTTGAGCAACCTCCCGGCTTTGAAGACAGTGAGTATCCTAACCATGTCTATAAGCTCTCTAAGGCGCTTTATGGGCTCAAGCAAGCCCCAAGAGCATGGTATGAATGCCTTAGAGATTTTCTTATTGCAAATGGATTCAAAGTCGGAAAGGCCGATCCTACGCTCTTTACTAAAACTCTTAAAAATGACTTGTTTGTATGCCAAATTTATGTTGATGATATTATATTTGGGTCTACTAACGAGTCTACATGTGAAGAGTTTAGTAGGATCATGACACAGAAATTCGAGATGTCGATGATGGGGGAGTTGAAGTATTTTCTAGGATTCCAAGTCAAACAACTCCAAGAGGGCACCTTCATCAGCCAAACGAAGTACACTCAAGACATTCTAACCAAGTTTGGGATGAAGGATGCCAAGCCCATCAAGACACCCATGGGAACTAATGGGCATCTCGACCTCGACACGGGAGGTAAGTCCGTGGATCAAAAGGTATACCGGTCGATGATAGGTTCTTTACTCTATCTTTGTGCATCTCGACCGGATATTATGCTTTCTGTATGCATGTGTGCAAGATTCCAAGCCGACCCTAAGGAAGCTCACCTTACGGCCGTGAAACGAATCTTGAGATATTTGGCTTGTACTCCTAAGTTTGGGCTTTGGTATCCTAGGGGATCCACATTTGATTTGATTGGTTATTCGGATGCCGATTGGGCGGGGTGTAAAATCAATAGGAAGAGCACATCGGGGACTTGCCAGTTCTTGGGGAGATCCTTGGTGTCTTGGGCTTCAAAGAAGCAAAATTCCGTCGCTCTTTCCACCGCCGAAGCTGAGTACATTGCCGCAGGTCATTGTTGCGCGCAATTGCTTTGGATAAGGCAAACCCTGCGGGACTACGGTTACAAATTAACCAAAGTCCCTTTGCTATGTGATAATGAGAGTGCAATCAAAATGGCCGACAATCCCGTCGAGCATAGCCGCACTAAGCACATAGCCATTCGGTATCATTTTCTTAGGGATCACCAACAAAAGGGAGATATCGAGATTTCATACATTAATACTAAAGATCAATTAGCCGATATCTTTACCAAGCCTCTTGATGAACAATCTTTTAACAAACTTAGGCATGAGCTCAATATTCTTGATTCTAGGAACTTCTTTTGCTAAGATTGCACACATAGCTCATTTGTATACCTTTGATCATATCTCTTTCATATGCTATGACTAATATGTTCTCAAGTATTTTTCAAACCAAGTCATAGGTGTATTGAAAGGGAATTGGAGTCTTCGGCGAAGACACAGGCTTCCACTACGTAACTCATACTTCGCCATCACTCCAAGCAACTCTCTATTCTTTGGGGAGAAATGAGCCTCAAACAAAAGGACCGGACTTCACCCTTGGGGGAGACATGAGCCCAAGGCAAAAGGACCGGACTTCTTCTTTGGTATAATCTTAACTCATTCATTTTATGACCAAGAGAGGAAGATAGCACTTCAGGGCTCTAATGATTCCGTTTTTGGCGATTCATGCCAAAAAGGGGGAGAAATGAGCCCAAAGCAAAAGAGGACCGCACCACCACCTATTTCAAATTATATAGTGTTGAATATTTTCAATTGGTTTTCCCATTGTGTTCAAAAGGGGGAGAAAGTAGTATTTCAAAAATTATATATCAAAACCCTCTTGAACACTAAGAGGAGAATCTCATTTAGGGGGAGTTTTGTTTAGTCAAAGGGAAAGCATTTGAAACAAAGGGAGAAAATTTCAAATCTTGAAAATGCTTTGCAAAATCTTATTCATTTGTCTTTGACTATTTGCAAAAGAACTTTGAAAAAGATTTACAAAAACTTTGCAAAAACAAAACATGTGGTGCAAAAGTGGTCCAAAATGTTATATAAGAAAGAAACATTCCATGCATATCTTGTAAGTAGTTATATTGGCTCAATTCCAAGCAACCTTTACACTTACATTATGCAAACTAGTTCAATTATGCACTTCTATATTTGCTTTGGTTTGTGTTGGCATCAATCACCAAAAAGGGGGAGATTGAAAGGGAATTAGGCTTACACCTAGTCCCTAATTAATTTTGGTGGTTGAATTGCCCAACGCAAATTATTGGACTAACTAGTTTGCCCAAGTGTATAGATTACACAGGTGTAAAAGGTTCACACTCAGCCAATAAAAAGACCAAGTTTTGGATTCAACAAAAGAACAAAGTGGGAATCGAAGGCCCTCTGGTCTGGGAGCACCGGACTGTCCGGTGTACACCGGACAGTGTCCGGTGCGCCACCGGACAGTGTCCGGTGCACCAGAGGACTCCAACGCCAACTCGCCACCTTCGGGAATTTCCAGAGGCGACTCCGCTATAATTCACCGGACTGTCCGGTGTACACCGGACAGTGTCCGGTGTGCCAAGGGAGGTCGGCCTCAGGAACTCGCCAGCTTCGGGAAATCGCCAACGGCTAGTCCACTATAATTCACCGGACTGTCCGGTGTGCACCGGACTGTCCGGTGCGACTCCGAAGCAACGGTCGTCTCCGCGCCAACGGCTCTCTGCCGCGCATTTAATGCGCGCTCTGCGCGCGCAGATGTCAGGCGCGCCCATTCCGGCACACCGGACAAGGAACAGTAGATGTCCGGTGTGCACCGGACACCCAGGCGGGCCCACAAGTCAGAAGCTTCAACGGTCGAATCCAACGGCAGTGATGACGTGGCAGGGGGCACCGGACTGTCCGGTGTGCACCGGACTGTCCGGTGCGCCATCGAACAGACAGAACTCCCAACGGCCATTTTTGGTGGTTGGGGCTATAAATACCCCAACCACCCCACCATTCATTGCATCCAAGTTTTCCACTTCCCAACTACTACAAGAGCTCTAGCATTCAATTCTAGACACACCAAAGAGATCAAATCCTCTCCAAATTCCACACAACGCCATAGTGACTAGAGAGAGTGATTTGCTTGTGTTCTTTCGAGCTCTTGCGCTTGGATCACTTCTTTTCTTTCTCGCTTGTTCTTGAGATCATAACTCCATTGTAATCAAGGCAAGAGGCACCAATTGTGTGGTGGCCCTTGCGGGGAAGTTTTGTTCCCGGCTTTGATTTGAGAAGAGAAGCTCATTCGATCCGAGGGATCGTTTGAGAGAGGGAAGGGTTGAAAGAGACCCGGCCTTTGTGGCCTCCTCAACGGGGAGTAGGTTTGCGAGAACCGAACCTCGGTAAAACAAATCCGCGTGTCACACTCTTTTCGCTTGCGATTTGTTTTGCGCCCTCTCTCGCGGACTCGTTTATATTTCTAACACTAACCCGGCTTGTAGTTGTGTTTATATTTGTAAATTTTAGTTTCGCCCTATTCACCCCCCCTCTAGGCGACTTTCATCGGCCCCTTGCAGAAGGCACCTGGGGGCTACGCGCACCTGTTGGTCGCCATCGACAAATTCTCCAAGTGGATCGAGGTCCGACCCCTAAACAGTATCAGGTCCGAACAGGCGGTGGCATTCTTCACCAACATCATCCATCGCTTTGGGGTCCCGAACTCCATCATCACCAACAACGGCACCCAGTTCACCGGCAGGAAGTTCCTGGACTTCTGCGAGGATCACCACATCCGGGTGGACTGGGCCGCCGTGGCTCACCCCATGACGAATGGGCAAGTAGAGCGTGCCAACGGCATGATCCTGCAAGGGCTCAAGCCGCGGATCTACAACGACCTCAACAAGTTTGGCAAGCAGTGGATGAAGGGACTCCCCTCGGTGGTTTGGAGCCTGAGGACAACACCGAGCCGAGCCATGGGCTTCACACCGTTCTTTCTAGTCTATGGGGCCGAGGCCATCTTGCCCACAGACTTAGAATACGGTTCCCCGAGGACGAGGGCCTACGCCGACCAAAGCAATCAAGCTAATCGAGAAGACTCACTGGACCAGCTGGGAGAGGCTCGGGACATGGCCTTACTACACTCGGCGCGGTACCAGCAGTCCCTGCGACGCTACCACGCCCGAGGGGTTCGGTCCTGAGACCTCCAGGTGGGCGACCTGGTGCTTCGGCTGCGACAAGACGCCAGAGGGCGGCACAAGCTCATGCCTCCCTAGGAAGGGCCGTTCGTCATCGTCAAAGTTCTGAAGCCCGAAACGTACAAGCTGGCCAACAGTCAAGGCGAGGTCTACAACAACGCTTGGAACATCCAACAGCTACGTCGCTTTTACCCTTAAGATGCTTTCAAGTCGTTCGTATGCCTCGTTCCCACACAAAGTTTAGTCATCAAGGAAGGGTCAGCCTTGCCTCGGCAAAGCCCGACCCTCCCTCGGGGGCTAAAAGGGGGGAACCCCCTCTGTGCCAAAATTTTCCTCGGAAAAATATCTTTTTCGCCAGAATGCCTTTCGTGCTTTTCGACTACTTCGAAAGTGGATCCTGAAAACGACGGAGTACACGTAAGCAGCCAAGGCTGACCGAGCCGAGGGACTCCTACGCCTCTGGGATACGGATACCTCACTCATCACCTTCTGCGATAAGTAACTCGTGCTCGGATAAGTGATTCCGCGGACCGAACAAGTCTTCACGCTCGAAAGCTCCTCTTCCGGAACGATTTTTTGGGCCTTCTCGACTGCGTTGGTGACAGAACCCTATGGACGAGTAAGAGTGCGCGTAAGCGGCAAGGCCGACCGAGCCGAGGGATTCCTACGCCTCTAGGATACGGATACCTCACTCATCACCTTCCGTGAAAAGCAACTCTCGCTCACACCAACAATTCTGTTACCGACAAATAAGTCCAGATACTCGAAACAAGAGGAAAGGAAACGCAGCTTTACAACACGACGATGGTGTGTTTTGGCCTCGGCGGCCGCAGAAAACATACACACACTACAAGATAATCCGATCCTGCAGGCTCGGATCTTGACAGTTGAAGGGAGCAGCAGCACCCTCGGCGTCAACTACACCTTCGGCGAGGTCCGACCTAGCCTCGGACGGCGACGCGGTCGGAGGATCTCCACTCTGAAGGACGACATCAGCACCACGCCCAGGCCATCGCCGCCAGGGCCTTCTCCAATAATTCGGCTCGAGCAGACGGCTCGGCCGGCCACCCCGAGGCCTCGGCCGGCTGTCCCCCGAAGACATGAGCCCGACCCGTGGCCTCGGCAACTCAACTCCGGCGTCGGTCCCGCCAGCGGACGACCCGACCAGGCTCCGGCCGACCAAGTCTTCTTTTCGAAGCCAACTCTGCCTCTGTTCGAGCTGACACCGCTACCCCCGGCCTCGGCTCATCGAAGAGCGACCGAGGGGTTCCTTTAACTAAGCAAGAGAAGCCTCGGACAGCAAGGCTGACCGAGCCGAGGGACTCCTACGCCTCCGGGATACGGATACCTCACTCGTCACCTTCGCACGAGGCGACTCACGCTTGGTGAAGCGGTTCAGATAACCAACAGGCGAGTCTTAGTGCTCGAAAATGAGGAAAAAACATGGCTCCGCGCCAAAAATACATACATGTTCAGGCCCCGACAGCCACAATGAACAAAAAGACCGGCATTCAAGGTGCCATTACAAACGGAACCCCGGTTCCACCTCCGCAGGTACGAACAACCCCACACGATTGGGGGCCTGCGGAGCAACAGAAGACCGACGAATGGCTCGCCGTCGCCCGCTCCAGCAGCGGTGGCGACGACGACTTCTGCTCCGGGGGGCCGAACAGCAGCAGCGATGACCTCAGGGCGGATGCTGCTGCCATGAGGCCCTCGCCCATGCCCTCACTCGAGAGGCAAGGACGGGCAGAAGGCCGTAGAGTTGGAGGTCAGTCCGTGGGCGGCACCGGCTATCTCGTCGGCGGAGAAACCTCTTCCGGCTGCCGTGGCGGAAGGCGGCACCGGGAGCGGCTCTGTAGCCACTCGGCTTAGAAAGCCAGGCACGCGGCAGCTGCCAACGCCACGAACGGCGAACGCCCTTCCCCCCGATCACTGAGGGAAGGAGCGGGCCGCCGCCCGCGCAGGGACCGACCCCAACTCGGCACACTCCCCTCCCCAGCACTGATGATGAAAATCCTTGAAGCTGAGGGAGGGGCAGAGGCCGCAGCCCGGCTCGCTTTTCCCCGCCATCGAACTGGAGGTCACCGTCTTGGGTGACCGCCGGTGAGGGGGTGCAGCCGGGCTGCATGAATAAAATCCTTGAAGCCGAACGATGGCTGAAAGGTACCAACTTCCACGAAGTTGCGTTCCTCCAACGACAAGGCGGAAGGATTGCGGGTGTCCCCCATCTGGGGGCTCGGAAGGTGGAAAGACACGGTGCATAAGGGAGCGCGAAGACATGGTCGCCTTTCAAGGGGGTCACCCTCCTTTTAAAGGCGACTCTCCCTACTTGCATCCCCAGCCGTCGTGGGCTGAGTCTTCTCCAACACGCTCCAAGGTCCTCCCCCTACGGCGCGGGGGCTGGGTCCCACGCGTCATGCAAACTGGCCCAGGGCAGAAGAAGCCAAACCGCCACGCACGGTGCGTGCAACCGCCGAGCGGCTACAAGCATTCCTCCACTTTCGCTCAGACCAGCGGGTGAAAGGGCGGACAGCCATGCAGTCGGCACGCAACCGCGCCAAGTGGGCGCACCCCTTCGACTTCCAACGCACCCAGCATGGAGGCCCAGGCCCACGCGTCATGCAACCGGCGCGCCGGTTACTACGTGCGAGCAACTGCACCGCCACTCGCACCACTACCACGCCTCCTCGACTGCGGAACCAGTACCGCGACTCGAGGCAACCCTGCGTATGACCCAGCAGTGCCAGCCAGGCGCGACGGTCAATACGGCCAAAAATGGGCCGGCAGTAATGGCGGTGGCAGGCGGGCAGGAGCAGCGGTCACGTCGTCAGCCAAGCTTACGTCCCATCCAGGGGCAGCGAGAGAACCCTCTCTCACGGCGTGAAGACGACGCGCCCGTGTTCCGTTCCTCGAACGGCTCGCGCACGTGCGACGACCGCCTCGCGAACCACTCGCCCCGTCGCATTAACTCCGCGGCGGGACAGGCGGCGCCTCAGGCAGGAGAAGCAAGCGACGCTTCGCCTTCGCCATAATGACCGCGCCAAAAAAGGTACGCCACGTCATTCGATTTCGTATCCTTTTCCTCTTTCTCTCTCTTAAAAGGATCCTTCTCCGTGAAGGAAATAGGCCCCGAGCCTCCCTACTGATCAGAGGTTCAAAGGCTGGCCCCTCGGAGGGATTCAACAGCCGCCTCAGAGCGCTTGGGTTCCGCGCCCACTACTGGTCAGAGGTTCGAAGGCCGGCCCCTCGGAAGGGTTCAACGACCGCCTCAGGCCACTCGGGCTCTGCGCCCACTACTGATCAGAGGTTCGTAGGCTGGCCCTCGAAGGGTTCACAACCGCCTCAGACACAGAGTGAAGGATGACCCTGGGTACGTTCGATACATAACCGAGGCTCGGGCTACGCTCCCGAGGTACCCTAGGACATTTCCGAGACCAGCGGGAACGATCTTGTAACGGAATCCCATCAGAGGGAGGCATCGAGCCCTCGCACCCCGTCGAAAGGGGACCGGGTCCGGCAGATCACCCGCAGGTACTTTTGGAGCGCACCTCCGGGCCTCTAGCCGACCCCTAACAAATGGGGCACGGGCGTCCACTCGGATTACCCGCCAGCAGCTCACCGGAGCCACCATGTTCGGCGCCCTCCGAGGGCAACATGGCGCTTCCCCCCCTCCTTGCGGAAAGGCGACACAGGGGCGTATGTAAAAAAGTCGAGTCTGTCCTTGACCGTCCTCTCGCCCTGTGCAGAGGCTCGGGGGCTGCTCTCGCGAACCCGGCTCCGACCAAACCGTTGACAGCGTCAACATACCAGCCCGAGAACTTGGGACCCGACCGTGCACCCGGGCTACGGCCAGCTCGCATGAGGGAACGACCAGACCAGCCGAAGCATTGCGCGAGGCATTAAGACCTCGGAGGAGTCAAACCACTCCTCCAAGGCCTCGAGGGCTACACCCGGCGGGTGCGCTCGCGTGCACCCACCGGAACAAAACGCAACCGAGAAAGGCTGGTCCCCTTGCAAAAAAGTGCGACAAAAGCCTCCAAGCGAATATTAACACTCCCTTCGAGGCTCGGGGGCTACTGTCGGGGACCATAATTAGGGGTACCCTCAAGACTCCTAAATCTCAGCTGGTAACCCCCATCAACACAAAGCTGCAAAGGCCTGATGGGTGCGACTAAGTCAAGGATCGGTCCATTCGAGGGACGCGATCACGCCTCGCCCGAGCCCAGCCTCGGGCAAGGGCAGCCGACCCCGGAGGATCTACGTCTCGCCCGAGGCCCCCCTCTAGCAACGGACACACCTTCGGCTCGCCCGAGGCCCAGTCTTCACCAAGAAGCAACCTAGGCCAAATCGCCACGCCAACCGACCAAATCGCAGGGGCATTTAATGCAAAGGTGGCCTGACACCTTTATCCTGACGCACGCCCTCCAGTCGACAGAGCCGAAGTGACCGCAGTCACTTCGCCGCTCCACTGACCGGTCTGACAAGAGGACAGCGCCGCCTGCGCGCACCGACTACTGAGCCGCTCGACAGAGTGAGGCTGACAGCAGCCAAGTCCGGCCCTAAGCGCCATGGGAAACTCCGCTCCGCCCGACCCCAGGGCTCGGACTTGGGCTCAGCCCCGGAAGACGACAAACTCCGCTCCGCCCGACCCCAGGGCTCGGACTCGGGCTCAGCCCTGGAAAACGGTGAACTCCGCTTCGATCGACCCCAGGGCTCGGACTTGGGCTCAGCTCCGGAAGACGACGAACTCCGCCTCGCCTGACCCCAGGGCTCGGACTCGGGCTCAGCCCCAAAGGACGACGAACTCCGCCTCGCCCGACCCCAGGGCTCGGACTCGGGCTCAGCCCCGAAGGACGATGAACTCCGCTTCGCCCGACCCCAGGGCTCGGACTCAGCCCTGGCATCCGCCGACGGTCTCCGCCTCGTCCTACCCGGGGGCTCGGACTCGACCTCGACCTTGGAAGACAGACTCGACCTCGACCTCGGAGGAGCCTCCACCTCGCCCAACCTAGGGCACGGACCGACCACGTCAACAGGAGGCGCCATCATTACCCTGCCCCAAGCTGACTCAGGCTACGGGGAACAAGACCGGCGTCCCATCTGGCTCGCTCCGCCAGACAAGTAATGATGGCGCCCCGCACGCTCTATGACGACGGCGACTCTCAGCCCCCTTACGGAAGCAAGAGGATGTCAGCAAGGACTCGACAGCCCCGACAACTGTCCTTCCGCCAGGCTCCAGCGCTCCTCCGACGGCCACGACACCACACGAACCGGGTGCCAAAACCTCTCCGGCTGCCACGATGGCATGTACTTAGGGCGCTAGCTCTCCTTCACTAGACACGTTAGCACATTGCTACACCCCCCATTGTACACCTGGATCCTCTCCTTGCGCCTATAAAAGGAAGGACCAGGGCCCTCTTACAGAGGGTTGGCCGCGCGGGGAAGGACAGGACGACGCTCGCGTGAGGCCGCTCGCTCCCTCCCGCGCGGACGCTTGTAACCCCCTACTGCAAGCGCACCCGACCTGGGCGCGGGACAAACACGAAGGCCGCGGGATTCCACCTCTCACGCCCGTCTCCCTCCGGCTTCCTCCCCCCTTCGCGCTCCGTCTCGCGCCGACCCATCTGGGCTGGGACACGCAGCGACAATTTACTCGTCGGTCCAGGGACCCCCCGGGTCTCGAAACGCCGACACTAATCATCTGCATCCTTTCAATAGATAATAAGTATATGTTTGTTTGATTTTTTTTAAATAGGATGTTAAGGAAACTTCTAGTTTTTT
The DNA here is from genome assembly GCF_902167145.1 of Zea mays. Lineage (NCBI taxonomy): Eukaryota > Viridiplantae > Streptophyta > Magnoliopsida > Poales > Poaceae > Zea > Zea mays. The sequence goes on along the minus strand of NC_050099.1, from coordinate 239,201,935 downwards.
TTGAAATGAGAATATTACTCTGCCTTTAAAAAAGCAAATAAGAGATCCAGCGTTTTACAAAGCATACGCTGACATAACAGGGACTCCAGTTAAACAAGCACGAGTAACAAGCAAAATATTGAGGACTTAAGAAAACAACTAGCTAGGGACATAGCCCCAACATACTTCTACGACACCAGACCGAAACAACTTATTCTAAAAAAACAGAACTCTTAGAACTAGTTTGGGAGCTAAAATATCGGAGGAGATTGAAAAGGCCAAAATCCCTTTCTTATTTAAAATTAAATAAGAACGGAATTTTAGCTCCTCCAATACACTCCGGTTTTATAACTCCCAAACTAGTCCTAAAGCATGTATTTGCCATTAGGATCAGTCATACTAGCTATGAATATGATATCTTATTTCTCTAACTAATTTACTCTAGTGTTATGTTCTTATAGATAAATTTTTTATAGACTATCTATTCCTCTAATCATCTGCATCCTTTCAATAGATAATAAGTATATGTTTGTTTGATTTTTATTTTTTTTAAAAAAGGATGTTAAGGAAACTTTTAGTTTTTTTTGAAACGAGAATATTACTCTGCCTTTAAAAAACAAAATAAGAGATCTAGCGTTTTACAAAGCATACGTTGACAGAACAGGAACTCCAGTTAAACAAGCACTCGTAACAAGCAAAATATTGAGGACTTAAGAAAACAACTAGCTAGAGACATAGCCCCAACATACTTCTACGACGCCAGACCGAAACAACTTATTCTAAAAAAACAGAACTCTTAGGACTAGTTTGAGAGCTAAAATATCGGAGGAGATTGGAAAAGCTTAAATCCCTTTCTTATTTAAAATTAAATAAGAACGAAATTTTAGCTCCTCCAATACACTCCGGTTTTATAACTCCCAAACTAGTCCTAAAGCATGTATTTGCCATTAGGATCAGTCATACCAGCTATGAATATGGTATCTTATTTCTCTAACTAATTTGCTCTAGTGTTATGTTCTTATAGATAATTTTTTATGGACTATCTATTCCTCTAATCATCTGCATCCTTTCAATAGATAATAAGTATATGTTTGTTTGATTTTTATTTTTTTAAAAAAATAGGATGTTAAGGAAACTTTTAGTTTTTTTAAATGACAATATTACTCTGCCTTTAAAAAAGCAAATAAGAGATCTAGCGTTTTACAAAGCATACGCTGACAGAACAGGGACTCCAGTTAAACAAGCACCGGTAACAAGCAAAATATTGAGGACTTAAGAAAACAACTAGCTAGAGACATAGCCCCAACATACTTCTACGACGCCAGACCGAAACAACTTATTCTAAAAAAACAGAACTCTTAGGACTAGTTTGGGAGCTAAAATGTCGGAGGAGATTGGAAAGGCTAAAATCCTTTTCTTTTTTAAAATTAAATAAGAACGGAATTTTAGCTCCTCCAATACACTCCGGTTTTATAACTCCCAAACTAGTCCTAAAGCATGTATTTGCCATTAGGATCAGTCATACCAGCTATGAATATGATATCTTATTTCTCTAACTAATTTGCTCTAGTTTTATGTTCTTATAGATAAATTTTTATAGACAATCTATTCCTCTAATCATGTGCATCCTTTCAATAGATAATAAGTATATGTTTGTTTGATTTTTATTTTTTTAAAAAATAGGATGTTAAGGAAACTTTTAGTTTTTTTGAAATGAGAATATTACTCTGCCTTTAAAAAAGCAAATAAGAGATCTAGCGTTTACAAAGCATACGAGACTCTAGTTAAACAAGCACTGGTAACAAGTAAAATAATGAGGACTTAAGAAAACAACTAGCTAGAGACATAGCCCCAACATACTTCTACGACGCCAGACCGAAACAACTTATTCTAAAAAAACAGAACTCTTAGAACTAGTTTGGGAGCTAAAATATCGAAGGAGATTGGAAAGACTAAAATCCCTTTCTTATTTAAAATTAAATAAGAACGGAATTTTAGCTCCTTCAATACACTCCGGTTTTATAACTCCCAAACTAGTCCTAAAGCATGTATTTGCCATTAGGATCAGTCATAGCAGCTATGAATATGATATCTTATTTCTCTAACTAATTTGCTCTAGTATTATGTTCTTATAGATAAATTTTTTATAGACTATCTATTCCTCTAATCATGTGCATCCTTTTAATAGATAATAAGTATATGTTTGTTTGATTTTTATTTTTTTTAAAAAATAGGATGTCAAGGAAACTTTTAGTTCTTTTTGAACTAAGAATATTACTCTAACTTTAAAAAAGCAAATAAGAGATCTAGCGTTTTATAAAGTATACGCTGACAGAACAACTCCTGTTAAACAAGCACCGGTAACAAGCAAAATATTGAGGACTTAAGAAAACAACTAACCAGGGACATAGCTCCAACAGACTTCTACCACGCCAGACCGAAACAACTTATTCTAAAAAAACAGAACTCTTAGGGCTAGTTTGAAAGCTAAAATATCGTAAGAGATTGGAGAGACTAAAATATCTTTCTTATTCAAAATTAAATAAAAATGAGATTTTAGTCCCTTCTAATTTTATGGTTTCCAAACATTCCCTTATATAACCCTAATAATGCCTGACGCCTCCCCCAAGTGATGGCTGGAAATTACACAGCCAGTTTCTTGACTGCTCGTTCCACTTTGAGAAGCACTGTCCAGCTCTGTAGAAAAGAAATAGCATCATACAAGATCGCAGAAGAGTTGTGCGGAAATTCCTTCTCTATCGCCATCTTATGGCAATTACGCCACATGGCCCAGATCAGGCCAGCAAACAGGAAAAAGGTCGAAAGTGGATCTTTCTTGAGACTGGAAGACAACCCTGTCTTCAAATACATCCTCCACCGAATTGGGAAGGTTAATCCAGCTGAAAACCATTTTCAGGCTGCCGCAAACACATCTCGACAATATGCAATGGAAAAATACATGGTCAGGTTCATGATTCCGACACAGAGAACATAAACTGCTGCCCTTCCAACCTTTTTTCTTCAGCACCATAGTAGCTTGAACTTTCCTATTAAAAAGCTGCCATAGAAATTTTTTGATTTTTAACGGCATACCCTGTATTTCCAGATGTTTTTCTCAAGGCTTTTCAGTCCAAAAATCTGTTATACATATAGTGTGCATTAGTATAATGACCGTGTATTGCGATGGAATATAAATTATTCGATAAAATGTTATAGGAACCGTTCAATATCGTTGCCTCAGCCTCAAGCACGAAGTAAAAAATCACACAAGCTAAGTGAAGGCGCAAAAATTGCAACATATACGCTTAACCTTGACCAAAAGCAAACAACAGTAACTTCAAGGATTAATATATTCTCAATCCAATGAGATCAGCTAGCCATCAATTTAACAGTTCAAAGATGATTATTTTTTTCGCAAACAACATGCCATTGAAAAGGCGCAGTATAATTAAGGCAACTCAATCTAATATCATAAACTGTGATTCCCCTAAAAAATATATCCTTAAACGGGAGTTACATCCTTTGACTTGAGAATGGTTATTTTGTATCAATGGCTCCTGCATTGAACCTAATTAACTGCCCATACAAACCTTAATCATGTTAACACATGCTAATCATTAATCAAGTCCAAAATCTAAGTCTACCATAGAGTTTCATAATTTAGTAATAAATCATCATGTTGGTGCCTTTTTGACCAAACACCAACGATTCCTCTAGATCTCGTTCATGGGGAACGAGACCTTGGATAATCTCTCTGCAATGCGGTCTTGAACTACACCTCTATGCTGCCCCCTTTTTGGGGTCAAATACCAATGAACCCTATGGCCTTCATGTGACATGCAGGACCTTAGGGTTGGCTCTGCGAGGTGCCAGACAGTCCATGATAGGTCACCGGGCCGTCCGCGTGTAGGTCACTATCCAATAGATAACTACGATCTTCTCTGTGGGTGCGCGGACCGTCGTGTGTAGATGGCGAACCATCCATTTTGGTGCAGAGGGCTTTGCGTTGAACCTAGATCTCGCCTACTAGGAGGGACCCCATCAGGAAAGAGAGATCATAGGGTTACTTCAGGATCGACAGGCCACTCAAAGCGCATCTAGACGACGTAGAGACGAAGAGAGGTGAATATTGAGATTGAAAACTATAAGTAGAGCTACACTACCTCTACTCCTAAGGGCATGATAATGTTGATAGATCGGTTCGATTGGATGGTGTGTTCTCAATTAGCCGTACCCCTTCATATATATAGGGAAGGTCTAGACCCATTCCTAGGCGAGATCTAACAGTTTCCCGCGAGTTTGTTAGGATAACCGCACACATGATAAGGATTCTAGCCTGAACTAATCTAATCACAGATCATCTGGACCACTCTCTCGCACCGTCTGGGCCACAAGGCCAGACCGTCCGCGCCGTCCAGGTGCCAAATTTGGTGTTCAACACATCACCAGACCTTTTTTCACATTCATTAGGATGCCCTTAGACCCACATAATGCCACAAGGAAACTTCATCCAATTCACCCTGATTTTGGGCTAAACGTCTAGCATGTTGATTGAGAGAGGAATAGCAAACGACCCGGTGGGCGAGGTCGAACTGGGAGAGGAGGTTGTCGACGACCTTAATGGTCTGATTGATGTTCTCGTGTGTCGTTCGGATCGCGTGCGTACTCACCTACAACCACACCAAGCATCCCCACCTCAATTTCCATCCAACGAAGGCGCGACATGTTTGAAATGGGAAGATACAGGGCGGGCGAACCTCATGGGGTGTGATATCCTGGCCCGGGGGATAGTGATATCTTGGCCCAAGACTTAATAGAATTAATAGAGTACTCATATCAATAAGGTGCATCTTATTTTTTAGAAGCCTATCTCAAAAGAACCTCCAGGTTAAGCATGCTTGGCTTGGAGCAATTTGGGATGGGTGATCGACCGGGAAGTTTTCTCTGGTGCACATGAATGAGGACAAAGTGCGCACAAAAGACTCGTGTTGGTCTGTGGGGACAATATATGATCCTGGAGAGCTGCGAGGAGTAAGTATCGCCGGTTCGGGAGTGGACGAGGTGTTACATGGGGCGCATGACGGCCTCGAGTGTGGAGAGGAGGTGGTCGAAGGAGCCGAGGATGGTGACCATGTCATCTGTGTTCCCTTTGCTCCACTGCATAGAGTCTCGCTGCATGGTCGCCTACCGCTCTAGCACGTCCATTGCATGTGGGAGCGTAGCCACTACCATTGCGGACGTCAGATCAAGCACGATGGAGGCGGGCGAGGGAGAAATCTAGGTCGACGGGGTAGAGGAGGAAGCCCACGATGAGGAAGAAGATAGTGAGGCAGGGGGCGATGCAACGTCTGCCACAGCACAGATGACGACGAAGGCATATGAGGACAAGGAGGATCACGTATGAGTTGATGGCATGTGAATTGAGTTAGGTCAACAAGGAGGCGGCAGACAATATAGGGAGATTTGGACCACGTGTTGATTGCAAAGAAATATAAGATTTTTTTAATAAAAGTGTTGGCATAGGACGATTGTGTAGACTGATGTTTTATAGTAGTATAAATATACATACATATGTTCAAAAAGAAAACACGTTTTTACATTGACCCCAAAAGGAGGGGAATGTGTGCATTGAAAAGGAAAGGAGGGCGTCGTGAGTCAGATTCTCTCCTTTTAGGATGGTTGTTTTTAATAAAATACAGTAATTGTATCGAACTTGTCATGTTGTGCATAAAAGCGGGTCTCTAATTTGGTCGGCCCGTGCAAAACCATAAAAAAAGTTTGCTTAAATAGGATACTGCTATGACGTGCCATATTGGAGCACACTAATAAAAGTCCAGGGACCTAAATAACACAACATGTTAAGTTCGGGGACTCAAATAACACATAATGTCAAGTTCAGGGACCCAAATGACTCCAACATGATACACTATGTCTTCATCCGATTTAAGCAAACCTTGTTCTAGGAAACATTGATGCCTAAGAGAGGGAGGGTGAATTAGGACTTCTAAAAACTTTGCTCTAAACTAGGCCACAAATAAATATATAAAACAAAACCTATCCAAAAATGTAAACTAGATTGTGCAAACTAGGTTTTGACTAAGTGTTGTTATCTCTACCGCAAAAGGAGTTTTGCAACCTAAGTTCCAATCCTAAATATTCTAACTAGAAAGGAGAGATCAAAACTTAAGTACTTAATGTAAATGTGGAAGGTAAAGAGCAAAGGTAGAGATGCAAACTCCCGTGGACGCCGCGGATATTTTTACCAAGATATCCGGAACCATGCGAGGTCTCGACTAATCCTCGTTCGTGCCCTACGCAAAGGGTAGCTCATGCGAGGGCCAAGCATCACAGACGAGTAACTCCGTAGAGAGTCGCGTGCCTTGTCCACATGCAAGTGATGCTCCATTTCTGGCTCCTCTCGGACGCTCTCCACTGTCTTTACTATCGAGCTTCTGGCCGAAACACCGGGCCTTGTTCCCTCCGGTACACGGTGGCGGCCGTATCACAAACACGGTTGATACGGTCTCACAAGACTCTCGCCCCACTCGGTACAATTACAACGGCTTGCACAAGAGTCAAGGGGTTATGTGGGGTTTTCTAAACTCCCTCAACTAACTAGGGATCACCTAGAGCAAGCGCAATAGCGGTCTAACTAACCTAAGCACTTCGCAAAGCACCTACGCTAATCACCGAGTGATTCTATTAAGTACTTGGGTGTTTTAGAACTTGGAGATGTGTATAACCTTCCTTGGTATGTTGCTTAAGCTCTCACTCCTCCAAATGATCGGTTGGATGAAGTATATTTAGACCCAACTCGAATATAGTCGTTGGAAAGCGGTTCTGCAGCTTTCTGCGACGCACCGGATAGGTGCACCGGACTGTCCGGTGGTTCACCGGACAAGCCACATGTACTATCCATTAGAAGTGGCCATTGGAGCTTCTGAAAATGGAGCACCAGACAATCCAGTGTGCATCGGACATGCAACGTAGAATAGGTTGCTTATTGTATTTTGGCCATAACTTTTAGCTCCAAACTCTGATTTCGATGATCTTGTACTTTTTGGAAATCTTATAAAATCCTCTACATCCCAGAGTTGAAGCCATATCATTTTAAGTAAACGTGGCACACTGGACGGTTCGGTGAAACAGCTCTTGTGTTGCTACAGTTTTTTCAGCACTTCCAACTTTGTATTGTGGGCACAACTTTTAGCTCCGAACTTCAATTTTGATGATCTTAGACTTTTTGTAAAGATTATAAAATTCTATACATATCAGAGTTGAAGCCACATCGGTTTGAGTAGATTTGAAATCATGAAACACTTCCAATTCATTTATCCCTTCCTCTGAACTTTGTTAACTTCACTTTTTGTTTTGTAGCTTTGCATCTCACTTCTACTTCTTGATGTGTTGGACTCTTAGCATATATAGAGTGTCTTCAATATGACTTTGTAATGTCTTATGTTGGTCTTATAATGTCTTATTTGAGGTGTTGCTTCCTAAGTGCCTCAGTCCAAGTCACTTTTGCACCATGTGAACTACAAACACATTAGTCCCTAGGTTATGTTGATCATCAAACACCAAAATCATTTAGTCAAATGGGTCAGGTCCATTTTCCTTACAATCTCCCCCTTTTTGGTGATTGATGACAACACAAAAAACAAGCAAACATAATAAATACTTCATGTAAATATGCAATCTACTTGCTAGGATGCATGAATGTCCCCCATAATGTGAGATTATGGACTTAAGCCTACCCCTAACTCCATAATCCACATGCTTCCTATTTAGGATCGAAACCAACAAGAAAACCACTTGATAGGATAAAAAATTTAAAATTAGGTGGTTTTGGTATTTGATAACTTTGATTTGCTTTGGTTCGTAAAATTCTCCCCCTTTGGAATCAAACACTGAAAAGGAAGACATGATAAGCATATAGGAAGCAGTTAAATACATGCCCTATAAAAAGAATTACTCCCCTAAAAGAGAGATCTCCCCTTTTGAAAGAGTATTCTCCCCCTTTGTATGAAACAAGACATACTCCCCCTGTTGGAGATCCTCTATTTAAGAAAAGCTCATGAATAAACAAGAGGAAACTAGTCATTGTTGAAATAGACTAACTCCCCTATGCATAGGTAAATGATAGAAGATACTCTAGTGATATCAAATGAAGCATTTAATAACATATGGATATATGGCAACATGGGGGCATAAGATGTTAAAGGACATAGTCTATTCAAAAAGTTGAGAAGACATGTAAACGATACCGATCGTAGAATAAAACCACTTGAAGATTTGCAGTGGAAGCTTATTGTCTTTCTCCTAGGACTCCATTTTCCTTCAGTGAAACTACTACATACATAATAGTCATGAAAAGCGATGTTAGTCTCAAAGACTTAGATTATAGAGTAACCTATGCCTAAAGGTTTGCATACAAGTTTTGAATACTTGTAGGAGACACACACATTAATTTTGAGATCAAGAGGGGTAAATTATCTATAATCCGTACTTTGGCACATATAATTCAAAATGGCACCAATTAAAGGATATAACTTTAGAATCAAGTAATAGTGTCATTTATCTAGGAATGTTAATTAAGTTATGTGTCGTGCTTTATTAAACATTTTAAAGCATGTAGGTTTGCTCAACATGTCCAAAATTAAAATCGAGCATTCCTACCATATGATATACCTAGCGTGCATGCTTATGCAATTGAAAGTAAATACCACAAAGCAGAACTAGAAATGAGAGGTAAGTTAGAGAACAAATGAAATTAGATACTCATATCTAAAAACAAGAAATAGTGATAAAACTAGTTACCATAGTCATGGGTGGGGAATTTGGGTCCAAAATTTTCACTAACCCACCTGGTAATAAACTTGATCCAACATGATGCATCCCATGATATATATCTAAATTTGCCAAGTCTCCAAATTCATTGAAGTCCTTCGGACTTCTCACTTCCCTCTCAGGACCCGAACCTTCATGGTGCTTTTCATGGTTGAGATTTCTTTGGCACCCAGATGCGTTTGGCCCCCTTTCCTTTGTTGGCTTACTTGTTTGCCTTGATGTCTATCACCTTGCCATTCCTTTTCTTTTTAATCAAATATGGTGTAGCCGCCTTTTTGTCCACCTTGTTGCTATAGGTGTTGGAGACTTTGCTTGTTGGCCTTTTCTTTTGCTTCTCATTGATCTTCGCCTTGCATTGGTAAGACTTGTGGTCTTCCTTGTGACAGAGCTAGAAAACCATAATTTCTCCCTCCACAGGCTTGTTCACTCCCGCAGTGGTGTTATCCTCAAGAGGTTGGGTTTGTTTAGCTTTACCTTTCTTGTCATACAAGGCCTTACCAAGGCGAGCCACCTCTTGCTTCAACAACCCATTTTCCAAAGCAACCTCACTGAAACATGTTTATATAACAACATTCTTTACAATGACTTGGTTGCAAGGGTTAGAATCATTAATTAAATCTAAGCAAGAAGTATAAGCATCTTTCTTAATAATTTTAGGAATTTGAAAGGGAAATATGGTTAACCATTTCCTATAAATAGATTTTGGTGGCTGACGACCAACACAAACCATATGGACTAACTAGTTTGGCTAGATGTGATTTATCTCAAGTGCATAAGGTTCAACACAAACCAAGAAAGAATTCATTTAGGGGACACAATTTATTTGGAGCAAAAAGGACTTGAGTGTGCTGATTTCTGGCATATCGGACACTGTCCGGTGTGTTTGGTGCACCAGGCCAGGCGCCCTCCAAACCAGCCACTCTTGGGAATTCTAGGGCAGCCTCCGCTATAATTCATCAGACTGTCTGGTGTGCCACCGGACTGTCCGGTGAGCCAGCGGAGCAACGGCTAACTGGCGCCAACGGTCGACTGCAAAAGCGTTTTGCGGTGAACAGTGCCTCAGCAGAAGTCAGAGGGCACCGGACTGTCCGGTGTGGCACCAGACTGTCCGGTGTAGCTAGAAGACAAACGTCTCCAACGGTCAACTGCTCCGAACCCTAACGATTGCGCTGACGTGGCGAGCACCAGACAGTGCACAGTGACTGTCCGGTGGCACACCGGACTGTCCTGTGCGCCCATCGCCAGCAGCCTTTACCAACAGCTAGGAAGTGGTTGGGGGCTATAAATACCCCCAACCACCACATTCATTGGCATCCAAGTTGTCTGAACATCCCATTCATTGCAAGAGCAAAAGACTTCACTCCAAGACACATTCAATAGATCAAATCCTCTCCAAGCCTCCAAATCAACTCAATTCCATTAGGGACTTGAGAGAGGGTGTTTTGTGTTCTTTTGTTGCTCTTGTTGCTTGGATTGCATTTCTTCCTTTCTCACTCTTCTTCTAAGTGCTTGTAAAGATAAGCCAGAGACACCAAGTGTGTGTTGGTTCTTGTGGGGTCTAAGTGACCCATGTGATTAAGGAAAAGGCTCACTCAGTCTAAATGACCGTTTGAGAGAGAGGGAAAGAGTTGAAATAGACCCGGCCTTTGTGACCTCCTCAACGGGGACTAGATTCTTTGGAACCGAACCTCGGTAAAACAAATCACCGTGTCTACTCGTTTTGATTCTCGCTTGATTTGTTTGCCCTCTTTCCTCTCTCTAACGTTTCCTTGCTAGTATTAATTTGAGTTTGCTCCCATACGTCATCTGCATCCTTTGAGCAACTCTTAGCAAGAGAAACACTCTTTCGGACTTGAATTTAATTCTAACGCTAACCCTGACCTTAGTGTGTGTTTAAGTTTATAAATTTCAGGTTTTGCCTATTCACCCCCCTCTAGGCGACTTTCAGAATTTCAACAAGAGATGCCTCTGAGACACTACCGATGCTTTCTAGATTAGTAGTTAGCTCATTATTGTGTATGTTAAGAATTTCCATTTTGTCTAAGAAATTTTCAATAGTATCCTGAGAGCTAGCTAACTTAGCTTTAAGTTTTCATTCTTTTTAATAAGACTGTCATCAGTAGTTGAGGATGCAGCTTTAGACTCTAATTGCTTAATTTAGTTGTTAGCTCACAATTCAAATTTGCAAAAGTTTCAAATTTCTCTAGCAAGCATTTGTAGTCATTTTGGGAGCTAAGCAACTTGTTTTTCAAAGTTTTAAGTTGAGCCATTTGCTTAATATAAACATCATCAAAAAAATAACGACATCTACAAGTTCATCTAAGGAGGGCTTTCCCTCACCTTCACCATCATCACTAATATTGTCACTTGAGAATGGGATACTCGATTTACCTCTTGCCATAAGGCATTTGTGTGATGAACGTGAAGAACATGTTGATGAGTGGTGGCTGCGGGTCCTTGAAGAACCATCCCAAGTCTTGACACTTGTGTCTTGCCTTTGCTCCTCTTTTTGGGTTCGACTGAATTTGAGCAATTATCTCGAAAGTGGCCCTTCTCCCCACATGCGAAGCATCCTCTCTTTCTTTACTTTTTCTTATCAATGTTAAAGAGAAGATCCTCGACCTGCTGGGGCACACACATTAGATTAATCTTGTGAATCATCCACATTACCTTTTCAACGCGTCAGACTGTTTCTTCGTCCTTGGAGGATGATGTCGAGGCTTGATCATTTTCTTCTTCTTCTTCATCATCTTCTTCTTCATGTTCTTTACTTGAGAAGCTTGAGCTTGGAGCCTTCTTGCCTTTTAACTTTTTGTGTTCATCACATGCAAAAGCATACGACTTTGAAGAAGTTGGCTCCTCTTCTTGACGCATCTTGAGTGACATTTCAAATGCCACAATCTTCCCAATCACAAGTGTCGGGGTCATTTGGCTAAAGTCGTCCAAATTGTGAAGAATGGTGATGATGCTCCCATATTTTTGTTGAGGTAACCGAGAGATGATCTTCCTCACAATGTCTGCATCATCTAGCTTATTAATGCCAATAGAATTGAGCTTATAACAAGATTTAAACATGAATACATGTCTCTAACAAGCTCATTTTCTTTCACAGCAAAAGAATTATACTCATTCCAGACCAGACAATGTTTTTGCTCACCAACATTTGATGTGTCGTCATGGAGCTCATGCAATTTTAGCTAAATCTCATTAGCGGTTTTCAAGGTAAATACTTGACTGAAGATTTCTATGCTAAGAGATTCATACGAGCAATTTTTGGCTCTAATATTCAAATGAATTTATTTTTCATCACTCGTTGTGAGCTTCTCCAAATTCTTAGGTGGTTTCATCCCGTCATGAGTGACTAACCAAACACCTAAATCAACCGCTTCTAGGTAACAAGCCACTCTAGCACTATAATAAGGGAAACTAGTTCCTCCAAAGTGTGGTGGCCTATAGGTATCTATCCCCTTTCTCTAAAAGCGTCGGCTCTATTAGCGGTGAAGCTAAAACATTCCAAATAAGCCAAACTGGCTCTGATACCACTTGTAGGTAGGGGTGGAAACGAGCTAAGCTGACCTCGCTGTGGCTCGCTCATGCAACGAGCCGAGCTCGGCTCGCCCATCTAGTGAGCTCGGAAAAAACAGCTCGGCTCGGCTCGCGAGCCGGCTCGCCGAGCCAACGAGCCTAGCCATAAACGTAAATCTGCTCTCTAAATTATAATATAAAATCTTAAAAATATTTTTAAATAACATATTTTAAATTAGTAAAATAGATATAACACAAATATAATATAGAAAATAGATTATTTTTGTATAGTAATCTTAAATATGATAAATTAATTGTCTACTCGGTACTAATATTATATGCCAATTAAGATTTTATGTAACAAATTGTTGTTGGGTCGAGCCACGAGCCAGCTCGCGAGCTGCACCGAGCCGAGCCGATCTGGCTCGCTCTTTTCACGAGCCACAAAAATAGGCTTAGCTCGGGCTCGTTTTGAGTGTTGAGTCGGTCCGATCCGAGCTGAGCTGCTGCGAGCCCGAACCAGCTCGAGCTTTTTTCCGGCCCTACTTGTAGGAAACGGTGATACCTAAGAGGGTGAGGGTGAATTAGAACTTCTAAAAACTTCGATCTAAACTAGGCCACAAATAAATTACTAGAACAAATCCTATCCAAAAAAATATAAACTAGATTGTGCAAACTAGGTTTTGACTAAGTGTTGCTATCTCTACAGTAAAAGGAGTTTTGCAACCTAAGTTCCAATCCTAAATATTCTAACTAGAAATGAGAGATTGAAACTTAAGTACTTAATGTAAATGCGGAAGGTAAAGAACAAAGATAGAGATGCAAACTTCCGTGTACGATGCCAATATTTTTAACGAGGTACCTGGAACCACGCAAGGTCCTGACTAATCCTCGTTGGTGCTCCTACGCAAAGGGTAGCCCACGCGATGGCCAAGCACCACGGACGAGTATCTCTGTAGAGAGTCGCGGGCCTTCTCCATGCGCAAGTGGTGCTCCGCTTCCGACTCCTCTCAGATGCTCTCCGTCGTCTTCACTATTGAGCTTCCGGTCGAAACGCTGCGGACCTTGTTTGCTCCGGTACACGGTGGCGGTCATATCACAAATGTGGTTGATACGGTCTGCAAGACTCTTGCCCCACTCGGTACAATTATAACGGCTCGCGCAAGAGCCGAGGGGTTATGTGGGTTTTTTTTTCTAAACTCACTCAACTAACTAGGGATCACCTAGAGCAAGCGCAATAACAGTCTAACTAAACTAAGCACTTCGCGAAGCACCTACACTAATCACTGAGTGATTTTATAGAGCACTTTGGTGTTTGAGAACTTGGAGATGTGTATAACCTTCCTCGGTATGTTGCTTGAGCTCTCACTCCTTCAAATGGCCGGTTGGATGATATATATATAAGCCTTAACTCGAATATAGCCATTGAAAAACAGTTCTGCAGCTTTCTGGGGCGCACCGTAAAGCCATGTGTACTAGCCATTAGAGGTGGTCGTTGGAGCTTCTGAAAATGGCGCACGCACCGGATAATCCGGTGTGCACGGACAACCAACGCAAAACATGATACTTGTCGCATTTTAGCCATAACTTTTAGCTCCGAACTCCGATTTCGATGACCTTGTACTTTTGGAAAGCTTATAAAACCCTCTACATACCAGAGTTGAAGCCATATCATTTTGAGTAAATTTGGCACACCGGACGGTCCGATGAAACAGCTCCTGTGCTGCTGTAGTTTTTTCAGCACTTCCAACTTTGTATTGTGGGCATAACTTTTAGCTCCGAACTCCGATTTTGACGATCTTTGACTTTTTGGAAAGCTTATAAAATTTTCTACATATCGGAGTTGAAGCTATGTCAGTTTGCGTAGATTTGGAATCGTGAAACACTTCCAATTCAGTCAGCCCTTCCTCTCAACTTTGTCAACATCACTTTTATTTTGTGGCTTTGCATCCCACTTCTACTTCTTGACGTGTTGGACTCTTAGCATATATAGAGTGTCTTCAATATGACTTTGTAATGTCTTCTATATGTCTTATAATGTCTTCTTTAAGGTGTTGCTTCCTCATTGTCTCAGTCTAAGTCACTTTTGCATCCTGTGAACTACAAACACAAATACTAGCAAACACATTAGTTCATAGGTTATGTTGATCATCAAACACCAAAATCATTTAGCCAAATGGGTCGGGTTCATTTTATTTGCACTTGTTTTAGACGGTTTTAGATAGGTCGCTAAATTCCAGCACTCATTTTACTGGTGTTGAGAGTTGGAGAATCTAAGTGACACAACATGCTAAGTTCGAGCACCACTGATGCATTTTGCTTGTGTTTTTTTTTGTTAATTAATGAACTTTAAAAACTAAGAAAAGTTATGGAGATATTACTTTCCAACGTAACAAGTAAACGAAGCATCCACTTGTTTGTGACGCGTTTTCTGAACTATTCCTAGACAACATAACAAAATGGAAATATTACCGCTGTTCTGCGGAAGAAGTCCAAAAAGTTTTGGCCTGCAGTAGCTAGCCGGCGTGGATGGAATTGCCTCCTCGACCTTGAGCATAGCACTGCCAGACAAAATCTGAAGCAAAACAGAACCTGACTGCCACAACGTACGCTGCATGGATGGAACGTACGTTGCGCTGCATCCTGCATTCAGAAGGCCACGGCACACCTGTCTTCCTCGCAGGGCCTCTCGCAGTCTCTCTGTCTTATCGCAAATGCAATATAGCTATAGACTGAAACATGCATGTAGGTAAAGGAATGAGCTAGTGCTTGGGCCGTGGTGAAAAATAATGGCGTCGGCGGGAGGAGAAGGTGCAGTTTTGGTACCCCTGGCGCGGCGCTGCGGCGGGTGCGACGGCCGTGAGGAAGCCGTGGTGGAGGCGATGCTGCAGTGGCAGAAGGTGAGCGACCTGCTCATCGCGGCGTCGCTGCTGTCCATCCCGCTGGAGCTGCTCTACTTCGCCACGTGCGCCGCCCTGGCGCCTCTCCGGCGGGTGCTCCTCCAGCTGGGCACCTTCATTGTCATGTGCGGCGTGACCCACCTGCTGAACGTCCTCGCCTACGACCACCCGGGCTCCCACCGCATCCTCGTCGCCCTCACCACCGCCAAGATTCTGGGCGCGCTCGCCACCTCCGCCGCCGCCGTCTCCCTCCCGGTCCTGTTCCCGCGCCTGCTCCGCCTCAAGGTCCGCGAATCGTTCCTCCGCACCAAGGCGCGCCAGCTTGACCGCGACCTCGCCACCGTCAGGCACCGCGAGGAGACCGTCTGGCGCGTCGTCCGCGCGGTCACGCACCACATCCGCGACTCCATCGACGCGCGCACCATCCTGCGCACCACCATGCTCCAGCTTGCCGCCGCCCTCGGCCTCAGCAACTGCGCCATCTGGATGCCCCAGCCCGGCGGGAGCGACCGCGGCGTGCTCCAGCTCATGGACCAGCTGCTGCCAGACCGAGACGACGAAGGCGACAAGGTGCTTCATCACAGCGGCGGCACACGCGCCATCTCCGTTCGTGACCCTGACGTGGCCGCCGTATTGGCCAGCAAGGACGCCAAGGTGCTTAGCCGGCCAGGCTCGGCGCTCAAGGCGGCGAGCTGCCGGAGCGTGCCGCTGGCAGGAGCCGCGGCCGCCATACGGATTCCAAATTTCCACGGAGAAGTGGGCAGCAGGAACACATCAGAGCCGTTGAGCTACGCCATCCTAGTCCTGGTTCTTCGGGCTCATGAAGATCAACACAGGGCACCTACAGGCTGGAGCAACCTGGACCTGGAGATTGTCCAGGCCGTCGCCGACCAGGTCACCGTCGCGCTGTCCCACGCGGCAGCCCTGGAGGAGTCACAGCTGATCCGGCACAGGCTGGCGGAGCAGCACGGGGCACTGCTGCGCGCAAGGAGCGAGCTCGCGGCTGCGACCAAGGCGAGGAACAACGCTCACAGCGCGATGCGAAGCGCCATGGGCAGGCCGATGCACTCCGTCGTCGGCCTGATATCCGTGATGCAGCAGGAGGCCGCCGCGATGCGCCCGGAGCAGAGGCTCATCGTCGACGCCATCGCTAGGACAAACGCTGTGTCCTCCACTCTCATGGACGACGTCATGGAGACGCTGCAGAGGATGGTGGACATCCGTGACCCGCCGCTGTCGACTCCTACTCCTACCCTGGTGTCAAGGCGGCCGTTCGAGCTCCGCTCGCTGATCAGGGACGCGGCCTTCGTCGCCCGATGCTTGTCCGGCTGCCAGGAGCTCGGCTTCTCGCACCAGCTGCAGGCCAATTCCCTGCCCGAATGGGTTGTCGGCGACGACAAGAGAGTCTTCCATCTCGTGCTGCACATGGTGGGCGCTCAGCTGAGCCGATGCCATGGCCAGCATGTCACAGCAGCAGGCCGTACCCTCTCGTTTTCTGTCTGCAGCTGCAACAGCATCGCCAGTGAGCACCAGGACTGGATCCCGTCGCCACTGCGACCCGTCAGCTTCACCAGTGGCAACCAAGTATTTGTCAGGATCCAGATTGGGCTGACGAAGAGCGGTCCTGGGAGCTCGCCGGCATCGCGCCCACCCCAGTGTGGCCTCTCCTCCGATTCCGGCGGTGCCAACATGCGGCTAACCTTCGCTATGTGCAAAAAGATTGTGGAGGTACAGTTGTTTTGCCACCGTCGAGCACAACTTTAAGTACTTCCATATATATGAAGTTGGGACATATTCGTACGACGACACATCGATTTTATAATTTCTTCAGATGATGAATGATGACATGTGGTGGGCATCAGAGTCGGAAGGCCAGGGAGAAACCATGACGTGCATCCTTCGGTTCCAACAGCAGCAGCCACCGAATCCGCACGTGCCTGGATCAGGCACGTACCGGATTGGAGCCTCGTCTGCGACGGCGGCGCCTCACCTTCACTTCAACGGCCTAAGAATCCTGCTTGCCGACAGCGACGCCATGAGCATGGAGGTCACCCGGAAGCTCATCGAGCGGCTAGGCTGCCAAGTCCTGCCAGTGTCGTCGGGCGCCGACTGCCTCAGTTTGCTGCGAGGCGCTGAGCCGTCGTTCGAACTCGTGGTTCTTGATCTCGATGGGCATGGCGGAGCCGGCACGGCAGGCGCCATGGATGGGCTCGAGGTAGCCCTCAGGATACGGGAGCTCAGTAACACCTGCTGGCTGCTGGTCCTCGTCGCCGTGGAAGCCAGCGGCGTCGATGACACCGTGCGTGATATGTGCCGGCGAGCGGGAGTGGACGGGCTCATCCACAAGCCCATCACGCTGCCGGCGCTCGGAGCTCAGCTCCAGAGAGTCCTTCAGAACAACTGATCCAACCTCCAAGGAACCTGTGTGTCGATTTGCAGCCTTCACATTACGCCACGTCATGATGTAGCTGTGTAGAGACTCATGTTGAGCCTTCTCTCAATCGCAAGTTATGTTGAAGCTGCTAATTATTTTTGGATATGCCGAGCCAATAATTTAATAGCAATACTATAAACAACAGCAGAAAAATATATAGAATAGCTTGTAAAACAATAATATATTTATACTTATAAGAGAATGTATACTAAATTCAGTTCAATATAAGCATAAATTTATCGTATTAACTGTTTAGAAAAAACAACTTATTAAAGACACAATGTGGTATTGCAACAAAAAAATTATGATTGTGTATAAAGTGAGCTAATTTATATACTGTAAATATTGACTGAATAATGAACAATATATTGAGAACAATCTATAAAGTTTTTATCTCCAAGAACTTTGTATCATTTGATGTTCTGATCTTGGTTTTAATTTAATCTTCCATTATCGAAAAAATTACGACAACTTGGCAACATAAATAATAAAATAATCAATCTCTCGGGGTCTCACCTCTCACTCATTGATTTGTTGAAGTAGGTCTCCCTGCGAGCGTGCAACCTCGTCAGTGTAGAGGAAGGCCGATGAGGTCGGCTCTTTGTCGACCGTCCATGTATAGGGCCAAAAAAAAGGTCGAAGCTCGTGAGCCAACTCGAGCTCAAAGCGGTTCAGCTTGGTTTAGAGCGGTTCGTGAGCCTCCTCAATCGAGCCTAAGTCAAGTTTTCGAGCTCGTTGGGGGCAACTAGCCGAGCCGCTCCGACTCACGAGCTACACCAGATTAATCAACCTACACGATAATGATGTATATTGGATAATTTTATAGATATCCAACTCGTTTCTTAGTTTTTAATGATGGATATAACAATTTATAATTTAGTTTACTCGTAACGTCGCATTATGATTATTTATTTCATATTTATAGACTATTAATTCACTGTATAATGCAATATTAGTTATCAAATTACAATTCACAAGCCGAGCCTTCTTTTATAGCTCGTTGAGTAGACGAGCCGAGCCAAGCCAAGCTCAAGTCGGCTCGTTTCCAGCCCTACCCACAGACGCTCGTCGAACGTGGAGACAACAAGCACTAGGCCAGGCACCAGCTCACGCGGAATGGCAAGACCACCAAGCACCTAGCACCAGCTCTCATCTGTGCTGCCAACATCGCGTGTCAAGTATCCCGTCGTCCGCCCGAGAATGTGCCAGGGAATTCTTCCTTCTTCGATCAGCGGCCCAACACTCACGTACTTGATCAAGACGAGCGGGTGGATGTAGGAGAAGGAGAACCGTCGGTGGATGCTGCGGGAGTGTGGAATGGGCCAAAATTTTAGATGACTGAACTGGATGTGAGGACGTCTGGATATATAGGTTGGGCTAGGCCAAAATTGCAGGATCCACCTGGCATACCCTAAAGGTTCGCCCCAGCACCCCTGCCTCCGTGTGGCGCCAAGCCGCCAAGGCATATGGGAACGTAGTTTCCCATTACAAAAGAATCCCCTCATGTTATAATGATACACAATTGGTAAGCTTCAAGCCAGTTTACTAGGTTGGTGCGACAGTCATATAACTCAACTGGTGTGGGGTTGAAGTTCTTTGATCGGTGGATTCGAATCAAGCAATTGGTGGTCACTTTGATGATGGTTGCTTTGAGGCTTGCAGGAGTATGTTCTTGTTGGGCTCAGTCATAATTTGAGTCTTCACGTTCATAATCAAGTCTCTTGTCTTTGCAATACACACGTCCCCAATCTTGTTGTCTGGCATTCATACGATTGCATAGATCTTGCTTATGGAAAGGCCTATCATCACAAAGTTCTCCTTCATATGGTGGGGTTCAGGCTCGGTCTTGGGTAGGCCGCGCCATTGGCAGAGCTCCATCATGTCGCTTGTTCATACCAAGGTCTCATGAATCAGTTCAACAATGACTCTGGCTCTCCTACGAGTGCTCTTGCTCATTCTGAGTTGGTTCGTCTGATAGCTTGGATTCACCTTGACTCGACACTGGGGCAACTAGTGCCTCGACATGCATGGCCAGATAAGTCAACATATAGTTAATCCAATTCAAGTCTTCATTAGCTTGTGTGTTGTCTATTGGCAACAATGGTGTGATTTGATCAAAAAGTAGCTTTGTTGTCACAATATCTGCATTGGTGTTGCATAGACTTATTGATTTTAGAAATCAATCAATTGAATCTATTTATGGATAGCCCTACCACATTATCGCATATTGTCATGGTTCCTCTAGTCCATGGTTGCAACCTCATCATCATTGTCTTCTGTGTGGTTAGAAAGGTGACCATCCTGGAGTCCGTCAGTCGAATCAGCCATGAAAACAATGTCATCCTCTAGTAAATCATATGTATCTGAGTCTGAGTCCAAGTCGAAGTAGGGATCTGAGTAGTAATTGGAAGGGAAATGTGCCTTGGGCCATTTCTAGTTGTTTTGGTGATTAAATGCTCAACACACCACTTTGAACTAAACATCTTGGTATGAGCATTAGCACAGGTTCTATTCAAGCAAATTGAAGATGCAAAGTCCAAATGAGTTGGATTAAAAGACCAAAAAGTGTAACCTCGAGAAAAACCACAAAACAGGAGGTTCAAGTGTTTAAATAAATTGCACTTACTTTATGCTATGTTTCTTGCGTTGCTATTTGGCTACTAACTTCTTTGTGCAAGTAAAGTGGCATTTGGACTTAGTTCGAGCATATTGCAAACTATTATAGAATGATGTGATAAAGGTATGATTCTAGCTCTTAGTCAATTGTTTTTTGTTGCTAACTATGTTTGTCTAAGTGTTAGGAATTGTCACAAAGATGGTAAAAAGGAAGTGAAGGAGTTTGGCTCAAAAGAGCCAAAGTCGAGCTAGACTGGGCCTCATCAGATAGTCTGGTGTGCACTGGACATGTCCGGTGCTTAGCCTGGTCAGCTGGCCAACTGGCCGGTCTCGGGAAAACGCCGAGGCCCGCTGGCTAAAAATCATCGGATGGTCCTGAAAGTCGCCTAGAGGGGGTGGATAGGCGAACACTGAAATTTACAACTTTAAACACACTACAAGCCGGGGTTAGCGTTATACTAAAATCTGAGTCCGGGAGAGAGGGGAAAACAAATCAACCAAGAAAATAAAGCGGATGACACGGTGATTTGTTTTACCGAGGTTCGGTTCTAAAGAACCTAATCCCCATTGAGGTGGTCACAAAGACCGGGTCTCTTTCAACCCTTTCCCTCTCTCAAACGGTCACATAGACCGAGTGAGCTTTCTTCCTTGATTTCTCGGGTCACTTAGACCCCACAAGGACCACCACACGATTCGTCTCTCTTGCTTCTCTTACAAGGCTTTGAGAATAAGAATGAGAGAAAGAAGAAAGCCAACCAAGCAACAAGAGCAACAAAGAAACACAAGAACGATCCTCTCACAAGTCCTAAAGCTCTAGAATTGAAAGGGGAATTTTAATTGGATTGGTGGCTTTGATTTGTGTCTTGGAGTGTTGCACTTTGCTCTTGTATTGAATGAAGAGTGATGAATGCTTGGATGGTTGGAGTGGAGGTGGTTGAGGGGTATTTATAGCCCTCACCCACCAAAACAACCGTTGGGGTGGCTACTGTCGATGGGCGCACCGGACAGTCCGGTGCGCCAGCCACGTCACCCAACTGTTAGGGTTCTGGCGGTTTCGACCTTTGGAGCTTTGTCTTCTTGTGGCACCGGATAGTCCGGTGCCGCACCGGACAGGTACTGTTCACTGTCTGGTGCGCCTCTGGCGGCTGCTCTGACTTCTGCGCGAACTGTCCGCGCACTGTTGCGTTTGCAGGTGTCCGTTGCAGTCGACCGTTGCGCTGGTAGCCGTTGCTCCGCTTGGTGCACCGGACAGTCCGGTGACACACCGGACAGTCCGGTGAATTATAGCGGAGCAGCGCTTGAGAAACCCGAAGGTAAAAGTTCGGAGTTGTACGGTCCTGGTGCACCGGACAGTCCGGTGTGCCAGACCAGGGCACACTTTGGTTTCTTTTGCTCCTTCTTTTGAACCCTAATTTGATCTTATATTGGTTTGTGTTGAACCTTTATGCACCTGTGGAATATATAATCTAGAGCAAACTAGTTAGTCCAATTATTTGTGTTGAGCATTCAACCACCAAAATTATTTATAGGAAAAGGTTAAACCCTATTTCCCTTTCAATCTCCCCCTTTTTGGTGATTGATGCCAACACAAACCAAAGCAAATATATAAGTGCAGAATTGAACTAGTTTGCATAAGGTAAGTGCATAGGTTACTTGGAATTAAACCAATTTGTAATTTCACTGGATATGCATGGTTTTCTTTCTTAATATTTTGGACCACATTTGCACCACTTGTTTTGTTTTTGCAAATTCTTTTGGAAATCTTTTCAAAGTCTTTTTGCAAATAGTCAAAGGTATATGAATAAGATTTCGAGAAGCATTTTCAAGATTTGAAATTTTCTCCCCCTGTTCAAATGCTTTTCCTTTGACTAAAACAAAACTCCCCCTGGATGAAATTCTTCTCTTAGTTTTCAAGAGGGTTTTAATAGATACCAATTGAAACTTATACTTGGGATGCTTTTGAAAATGTATCAATTGAAAATCAACATACCAATTTGAAATATATTAACTAAAAATTTTCATCATAAGATACCAATTGAAAAGACAAACATAAATTATCAGTTTGAAAATTTTTGAAGTTTGGTGGTGCGGTCATTTTGCTTTGGGCTTAATATTTCTCCCCCTTTGCCATTAATTGCCAAAAACAGAGACTTTGTGAGCCCTTTTTACTTTCTCCCCCATTGGTAAACGAAATATGAGTGAATATTATACCAATTTGGAGAGTGATGTGATGTGACGACGAAGGGTAAATGATACCGTTAAAGTGTAGTGGAAGCCTTGTCTTCGCCGAAGACTCTATTTCCCTTTCAATCTATAACTTAACATAGAAATACACTTGAAAACACATTAGTCGTAGTCATGAAAGAGATATGATCAAAGGTATATATATGAGCTATGTGTGCAAAGTCTCAATCAAAGTTCCGAGAATCAAGTATATTTAGCTCATTCCTAAGTTTGCTAAAGGTTTTCTCATCTAATGCTTTGGTAAAGATATCGGCTAATTGTTCTTTGGTGCTAACATAAGCAATCTCGATATCCCCCCTTTGTTGGTGACCCCTCAAAAAGTGATACCGAATGTCTATGTGCTTAGTGCGGCTGTGTTCAACGGGATTATCCGCCATGCAGATTGCACTCTCATTATCACATAGGAGAGGGACTTTGCTCAATTTGAAGCCATAGTCCCTGAGG
Source organism: Zea mays (assembly GCF_902167145.1). Classification (NCBI taxonomy): domain Eukaryota; kingdom Viridiplantae; phylum Streptophyta; class Magnoliopsida; order Poales; family Poaceae; genus Zea; species Zea mays. The sequence goes on along the minus strand of NC_050099.1, from coordinate 239,178,946 downwards.
GTTTGCCTCATCCACAGTAATTGCGCACAACAATGACTTGCGGCAATATACTCGGCTTCGGCGGTAGAAAGAGCTACTGAGTTTTGTTTCTTTGAAGCCCAAGACACCAGGGATCTTCCTAGAAACTGACGCGTCCTTGATGTGCTCTTCCTATCAATTTTGCACCCTGCCCAATCAGCATCTGAATATCCTATTAAATCAAAGGTGGATCCCTTGGGGTACCAAAGACCAAACTTAGGAGTATAAACTAAATATCTCATTATTCTTTTCACGGCCCTAAGTTGAACTTCCTTAGGATCGGCTTGGAACCTTGCACACATGCATACGGAAAGCATAATATCCGGTGGAGATGCACATAAATAGAGTAAAGATCCTATCATCGACCGATATACCTTTTGATCTACGGATTTACCTCCCGTGTCGAGGTCGAGATGCCCATTTGTTCCCATGGGTGTCTTGATGGGCTTGGCATCCTTCATTCCAAACTTGTTAAGTATGTCTTGAATATACTTTGTTTGGCTGATGAAGGTGCCCTCTTGGAGTTGTTTGACTTGAAATCCTAGAAAATACTTCAACTCCCCCATCATAGACATCTCGAATTTTTGTATCATGATCCTACTAAACTCTTCACAAGGTGATTTGTTAGTAGACCCAAATATGATATCATCAACATAAATTTGGCATACAAACAAATCTTTTGCAATGGTTTTGGTAAAGATAGTAGGATCGGGTTTTCTGACTTTGAAGCCATTAGTGATAAGGAAATCTCGCAGGCATTCATACCATGCTCTTGGGGCTTGCTTGAGCCCATAAAGCGCCTTTGAGATTTTATAAACATGGTTAGGGTACTCACTATCTTCAAAGCTGGGAGGTTGCTCAACATAGACCTCTTTCTTGATTGGTCCATTGAGGAAGGCACTTTTCACGTCCATTTGATAAAGCTTAAAGCCATGGTAAGTAGCATAGGCAAGTAATATACGAATTGACTCAAGCCTAGCTACGGGTGCATAGGTTTCACCGAAATCCAAACCTTCAACTTGTGAATATCCCTTGGCCACAAGTCGGGCTTTGTTCCTTATCACCACACCATGCTCATCTTGCTTGTTGCGGAATACCCATTTGGTACCTACAACATTTTGATTAGGACGTGGAACTCAATGCCATACCCCATTCCTCGTGAAGTTGTTGAGCTCCTCTTGCATAGCCAACACCCAATCCGAATCTCTTAGTGCATCCTCCACCCTGTATGGCTCAATAGAGGACACAAAAGAGTAATGTTCACAAAAATGAGCGACTCGAGATCGAGTGGTTACCCCCTTATGAATGTCACCGAGAATGGAGTTCACGGGGTGATCATTTGAATTGCCTGGTGCACTCCTTGGGTGTGGCGGTCTTTGACCCTGAATTTCTTGCTCATCTTCCTCTTCCTCGTTGACTTGATCTCCCCCTTGATCGTTATCCTTTTCTTGAGGTGGCTCAACCTCTTGATCTTCATCTTCATTGTCTTGAGCCTAATCCTCATCTTGAGTTGGTGGAGATGCTTGATTAGAAGATGACGGTTGATCTTGTGCTTGTGGAGGCTCTTCGGATTCCTTAGGACACACATCCCCAATGGACATGTTCCTTAGTGCGACACATGGAGCCTCTTCATCATCTAATTCATCAAGATCAACTTGCTCCACTTGGGAGCCATTAGTCTCATCAAACACAATGTCATAAGAAACCTCAACTAATCCAGTGGATTTGTTGAAGACTTTATATGCCCTTGTGTTTGAGTCATAACCAAATAAAAAGCCTTCTACAACCTTAGGAGCAAATTTAGATTTTCTACCTCTTTTAACAAGAATAAAGCATTTTCTACCAAAGACTCTAAAATATGAAACATTGGGCTTTTTACCGGTGAGGAGTTCATAAGATGTCTTCTTGAGGATTCGGTGAAGGTAGAGCCGGTTGATGGAGTAGCAGGCGGTGTTAATCGCCTCAGCCCAAAACCGGTCCGGAGTCTTGTACTCATCAAGCATGATCCTTGCCATGTCTAGTAGAGTTCTATTCTTCCTTTCCACTACACCATTTTGTTGAGGTGTGTGGGGAGAAGAGAACTCATGCTTGATGCCCTCATCCTCAAGGAAGCCTTCAATTTATGAGTTCTTGAACTCCGTCCCATTATCATTTATTATTTTCTTGATCCTTAATCCGAACTCATTTTGAGCTCGTCTCAAGAATCCCTTTAAGGTCTCTTGGGTTTGAGATTTTTCCTGCAAAAAGAATACCCAAGTGAAGCGAGAATAATCATCCACAATTACAAGACAGTACTTACTCCCGCCGATGCTTATGTAAGCTATCGGGCCGAATAGATTCATGTGGAGTAGCTCCAGTGGCCTTTCCGTTGTCATTATGTTCTTGTGTGGATGATGGGCACCAACTTGCTTTCCTGCTTGGCATGCGCTACAAATCTTGTCTTTCTCAAAATGAACATTTGTTAGTCCCAAAATGTGCTCCCCTTTAGAAGCTTGTGAAGATTCTTCATCCCAACATAGGCTAGTCGGCGATGCCAGAGCCAACCCATATTAGTCTTAGCAATTAAGCAAGTATCGAGTTCAGCTCTATTAAAATCAACTAAGTATAGCTGACCCTCTAATACTCCCTTAAATGCTACTGAGTCATCACTTTTTCTAAAGACAGTAACACCTATATCTGTAAATAGACAGTTGTAGCCCATTTTGCATAATTGAGAAATTGAAAGCAAATTGTAATCTAAAGAATCTACAAGAAAAACATTTGAAATGGAATGGTCAGGAGATATAGCAATTTTACCAAGTCCTTTGACCAAACCTTGATTTCCATCCCCGAATGTGATAGCTCTTTGGGGATCTTCGTTTTTCTCGTAGGAGGAGAACATCCTTTTCTCCCCTGTAATGTGGTTTGTGCATCCGCTATCAATAATCCAACTTGAGCCCCCGGATGCATAAACCTGCAAAACAATTTAGGCCTTGTTCTTAGGTACCCAAACAGTCTTGGGTCCTTTCACATTAGAAACAAGCACCTTGGGTACCCAAACATAAGTCTTGGAGCCCTTGTGTTTGCCCCCAACATATTTGGCAACTATTTTGCCTGATTTGTTAGTCAAAACATATGAAGCATCAAAAGTCTTAAATGAAATATTAGGTTCATTTGATGCAGTAGGAGTTTTCTTTTTAGGCAATTTAACATGAGTTGATTGCCTAGAGCTAGAAGCCTCATTCTTATACAAAAATGCATGATGAGAAACGGAATGAGTTTTCCTAGCATGAATTCTCCTAATTTTGTGTTCAGGATAACCAGCAGGATATAAAATATAGCCCTTGTTATCCTGAACCATGGGAGCCTTGCCCTTAACAAAATTAGACAATCTTTTAGGGGCATTAAGCTTGACATTGCTTCCCTGTTGGAAACCAATGCCATCCTTGATGCCAGGGCGTCTCCCACTATAGAGCATGCTTCTAGCAAATTTAAATTTTTCATTTTCTATCTCATGCTCATTGATTTTACTAGTTAATTGAGCTATATGATCATTTTGTTGTTTAATTAAAGCAAGGTGATCATGAATAGCATCAATATTAATATCTCTACATCTAGTACAAATAGTAACATGATCAACACTAGACGTAGAGGGTTTCTTAGCATGTAATATGGCATTCTCATTTCTAAGGCAGGAAATAGAATCATTGCAAACATTTAAATCTCTAGCCTTGGAAATTAAACTAGCATTTTCAGTTTTAAGGCTAGAAATTGATTCATTCAACTTATCAATCTTAGCAATTAAACTAGCATTATCATTTCTAAGATTGACAATTGAATCATCACAAATTTTTAATTTATCAACCTTAGCAAATAAATTAACATTCTTAGTTCTAAGGTTGGTAATTGATTCATGGCAAACCCTAAGCTCTTTAGACAAATTTTCACATTTTTCTACCTCCTAAGCATAGATATTCTTCAACTTAACATGCTTCTTATTTTCCTTAATAAGGAATTCCTCTTGGCTGTCCAAGAGTTCATCCTTCTCATGAATAGAACATGTCAATTCATTTAGTTTTCCTTTTGTTGCATGTTAAGGTTGGCAAAAAGACTAAGCAAGTTATCTTCATCTTCACTAGAACTACCCTCATCACTAGATGTAGTATAATTGGGGGTGGTTCTAGATTGTACCTTCTTTTTCTTGTCGTCCTTTGCCATGAAGCACTTGTGGCCGAAGTTGGGGAAGAGGAGTCCCTTGTTGACGGCGATGTTGGCGGCATCCTCGTCGGAGGAGGAGTCGGTGAAGCTCTCATCGGAGTCCCATTCCCGACACACGTGGGCATCGCTGCCCTTATTCTTGTAGGACCTCCTCTTCTCCTTCTTCTTTTCCCTCTTGTCGTTTCCCCTGTCACTATCACTAGACATAGGACATTTTGCAATAAAATGACCAGGTTTACCACACTTGTAGCACACCCTCTTGTAGCGGGGTTTGTAATCTTTCCCCCTCCTTTGCTTGAGGATTTGGTGAAAGCTCTTGATGATGAGCGTCGTTTCCTCGTTGTCGAGCTTGGAGGCATCGATGGAGATCCTACTTGATGTAGACTCTTCTTTCTTCTCCTCTGTCGCTTTGAATGCGACGGGTTGCACCTCGGGTGTGGAGGTGCCGCCTTGCTCCAAGTTGACAATTTGTTTGGAGCCTTTGATCATCAATTCAAAGCTCACAAACTTTCCTATAACCTCCTCGAGAGACATTAGCTTATATCTAGGATCACCACGTATTAATTGAACTTGCGTAGGATTGCGAAAAACGAGTGATCTTAGAATAACCTTGACCATTTCATGGTCATCCCATTTGGTGCCCCCGAGGTTGCGCACTTGATTCACCAAGGTCTTGAGCCGGTTGTACATAGCTTGTGGCTCCTCTCCTTGGTTGAGGACGAAATGACCGAGCTCCCCCTCGATCGTTTCCCGTTTGGTGATCTTGGTCACCAAATCTCCTTGGCACTCTTCAACCCTTGCACCTTATTATACTCCTCTCAACATAGAGAGACGAGGAGTATAGTAGTGGCTTGGGAGTTGAAGTGCCGGATTTGGGGACCTCGTCCGAATCGTAGCCTTCGTCCCACACGGATGGTACCTGCGCTCCAAACTCAACAATATCCCATATACTTGCGTGAAGTGAGCTTAGATGATGCCTCATTTTATCACTCAACATAAAATAGTCCTCACCATAAAAAACCGGTGGTTTGCCTAATGGGACGGAAAGTAAAGGAGCGTGTTTAGAAATGCGGGGATAGCGTAGGGGGATCTTACTAAACTTCTTGCGCTCATGGCGCTTAGAAGTGACGGACGCGGCGTTGGAGCCGGAGGTGGATGGCGACAAAGAATTAGTCTCGTAGTAGACCACTTTCTTCATCTTCTTCTTCTTGTCGCCACTCCAATGCGACTTGACTCATGGAGGTGATTCCTCCCTTCCTTTGGCACCGGACTCATTTGATGGAGCCTTCCCGTGGCTTGTGCCTGTTTCCATCTCCCTCTTGGCGGATCCTCCCGACATCACTTCGAGTGGTTAGACTCTAAATGAAGTACCGGGCTCTGATACCAATTGAAAGTCGCCTAGAGGGGGTGGATAGGCGGACACTGAAATTTACAACTTTAAACACAATACAAGTCGGGGTTAGCGTTAGAATAAAATCCGAGTCCGGGAGAGAGGGGAAAACAAATCAACCAAGAAAATAAAGCGGATGACACAGTGATTTTTTTTACCGAGGTTCAGTTCTAAATAACCTAGTCCCCGTTGAGGTGGTCACAAAGACCAGGTCTCTTTCAACCCTTTCCCTCTCTCAAACGGTCACTTAGACCGAGTGAGCTTTCTTCCTTGATTTCTCGGGTCACTTAGACCCCGCAAGGACCACCACATGATTGGTTTCTCTTGCTTCACTTACCAGGCTTTGAGAATAAGAATGAGAGAAAGAAGAAAGCCAACCAAGCAACAAAGAAACACAAGAACGATCCTCTCATAAGTCATAAAGCTCTAGAATTGAATTGGGGACTTTGATTGGATCGGTGGCTTTGATTTGTGTCTTGGAGTGTTGCACTTTGCTCTTGTATTGAATGAAGAGTGATGAATGCTTGGATGGTTGGAGTGGAGGTGGTTGAGGGGTATTTATAACCCTCACCCACCAAAACAACCGTTGGGGATGGCTGCTGTCGATGGGCGCACCAGACAGTCCGATGCGCCACCGGACACTGTCCGGTGCGCCAGCCACGTCACCCAACCGTTAGGGTTCTGGTGGTTTCGACCTTTGGAGCTTTGTCTTCTTATGGCACCGGACAGTCCGGTGCCGCACCGGACAGGTACTATTCACTATCCGGTGCGCCTCTGGTGGCTGCTCTGACTTCTGCGCAAACTGTCCGCGCACTATAGCGTTTGCAGGTGTCCGTTGCAGTCGACCATTGCGCTGGTAGTCGTTGCTCCGCTTGGTGCACCGGACAGTCCGATGGCACACCGGACAGTCCGGTGAATTATAGCGGAGCGGCGCCTGAGAAACCCGAAGGTGTAAGTTCGGAGTTGTACGGTTCTGGTGCACCGGACACTGTCCGGTGGCACACCGGACAGTTCGTTGCGCCAGACCAGGGCACACTTCGGTTTCTTTTGCTCCTTTCTTTTGAACCCTAATTTGATCTTATATTGGTTTGTGTTGAACCTTTATGCACCTGTGGAATATATAATCTAGAGCAAACTAGTTAGTCCAATTATTTGTGTTGGGCATTCAACCACCAAAATTATTTATAGGAAAAGGTTAAACCCTATTTCCCTTTAGGTCCGGTGTGCACCGGACATGTCCGGTGTCCGGTGTGCCATGCGGCCAACGACTCTTCGCTCGCACCAATGGTCGGCCATGTGATCAGCGCTGGCCACGTCAGCGAGGCAACGGTCGGGAGGGTCACCGGACAGTCCAGTGCCCAACCGAAAAGGAAGGCGTCCAATCAGACAATTATGTGGTCGTTGCAGACAGAGTGTCTGGTGTACCGCGGAAAGAAGGCAATCTGCACCTTCCAAATGAGGGGGCAACGGTTTCTTGGCCCCTTGGGATATAAAAGAGGTCCCTAGGCGCCTCTACAAGAACACCAAGCATTTCTAGAGCACACTACAACTCCGAGACTCTGCGACCATGTTGTTTGAAGTGTTTGAGAGATTTGAACATATTTCTTAGTTGCAACTCTTTCGTTCTTGCTCTTGCTCTCTCTCATTGGATTGTGTGTGTTTTTTCTGCGATTGTGCTCTTGCGTGTGTACTCTACTCCCTCCCTTACTCCATTTTTTATTGAGATCACTTTTGTAAGGCATGAAAGACTCCAACGTGTGGAGATTCCTCACAAACGGGATTAAGATATAAGGAAGACATATGTGGCACTCAAGTTTGATCTTTGGATCACTTGAGAGGGGTTGAGTCCAACCCTTGACCAAATGAGGTCATCACAACATGGAGTAGGCATTGGCTGAACCACGGTAAAAATTTTGTGTCCTTTTTCTTTATTGCAGTTATTGTCTTCTTGAGTTCTCATATTCACTTGGAATATTGATCCTAGTTTAATACTCATCTCAAGAGAGCAATCAAGTGAAGAGTTCTCATCTCCTTTCTCTCTACTCTCAAAATTGGTTTTATTTACCCTAACCCTTATTAAAGACCAAGTTTGTGTTCTTTTGAGCTAAATTTGAAGGATCACCTATTCACCCCTTTCTAGATGCCCTTAGTAATCCAAATCTGACCTGAGTCCAGGTCTGAGTTGAAGCTGGAGTTAGATCCAAGTCCGAGTCGATGTCATGATATCTAATTGGCCTTGAGTCACCATGATGGTGGTTGAAGCTCTATTATCTTGATCATATGGTACCGACATTGCTAGAAGATCAGAACGAGCTAGCCCGAGATTGCTAAACACATCGACGATGAATCTTAGGGTGCCAAAGATGAAGTCGTCTCCTAATGTGAACTTCATGGTTGCCATCAACTTCATGATTAATATACGTGATGCCCCCACTTCGCACGCCAAATGTTGAAGATTGTCCGATAGTGTTTATATAGGATAGGTCACAAGAACAAAAGTTGAAGGTAAAGGCATAGGAGACACGAGGGTTTATACAAGTTTTGGATCTCGATGTGAGATAATACCCTGCGTCTTGTGTGTGATGGTTCTGTTGTTGTATCTTGTGATGATATGTGATGTGGTGTGATTCCCTGGCAGGGCTCCCTTCCCCTCCTTTTATATTCCAAGGTAGGATGGAGGTTGCAGGGTAAGCATCGAGTCAGTTACCTAGTTAGCGAACAAACCAAGTCGGTACCGAGTTGTATACGAGTCCAACTCTATGTTTACAAGCATATCTTCCTTATATGTTGAGATCTTTGACATATCTCTTATTCTAATTAGATCTTTACCATATTTGTGCTTCTAGAATCCTCCTAGCTTTAGGCTTCCTCCTGGTCTTGATCATCAAGCCCTAGGCTCGTGGTCGAGCCCATGGGTCCTTATGTTTAGGTTCTTCTCTATGAAACTTGATTTGGGTACCCATGGTACATATTATTAACAGCTCCACTTCATCCTTCAAAGATGGTGGAGATACTACCTAAAGAGTCGAAAAAGTGATGGGGATGATTCGCAAGATGAACCTAATGGGTGTGTTGATCCATGTTAAAGACATTCTATTCAACATTAATAGAAAGAACAAAAAAAGACTGGATGTTTTGGATATAGCAAGAAGGGTAATTTTTGGGATAATTGAAAGGGAAATATGCTAGATGGCCATTTCTACCTGTTTTGGTGATTAAGTGTTCCAACACACCAACATGGACTAATTAGTTTGATATGAGTATGACAACAGGTGCAGTTGAAGACAATTTGAAGGTTTCAAGTCCAAAAGAGCTGAAACAGGAGCCTATAAATGCAACTTGGAGTAAAATGGTAAAACTATGAGGTTTGCACCCTTAGACATGTTGCTTAGTCCTATTACAATATTTCTAGCACTTGTATTTGGTCTCTAAGGCTTTTTTAGCAAAAAGTGTATTTTAGACTTGGTATGTGCAAATTTAGGAACTCTATTGAAGGTCTATGAAAGATGTGAGTTTTCCACACTTAGTCAATTGTATTAAGTACTAATCATGTTTGTCTAAGTTTTATGGAAGATTCCAAGGAAAACCAAAAGAGTTGGAGAAGATAGGCTCAAAAGAGCCTTACTTGGGTTGTTCTGGGCCTCACCGGACTGGTCCGGTGGTGCACTGGACCCGGTCCGCAAAGGCCTGGACTTAGCTATTTGGGCGGCCTAGCGCATTGGACCGGTCCATGTGCACTAGACTGCCAGTACGACTGAACTTTGAGGTCTTAGGAATTTTATTATAAAATTCACCGAACTATGAACAATGTCGGTCCGGTGGTGCACCGGACCGTCCTCTAACTGCTACTTCGCGAGCGCGCGCTCTGGCCAACGGCTAGGTGATGTGGCACCCGGTCTGGAGGTGCACCAGATCGATCTGGTGCCTGTCAGCTAAAAAAATCGCCTAATCAGATCCCGGACTCGGAGCACGTGGACCCGGTCCGGTGGCGTACGAGACCGGTCTGTTTAGAAGGAAGGGGCAACGATTATGTGGTCCTTTGGGGCTATAAAAGGACCCCCCCCATGGTGCACCTCTTCAGTACGCAATCACTCCAAGAGTAACACATCAGTCTGATACTCTGCCACAACACATTCTAATGATTCTAGTGAGATCTGAACATCGTTTCTGAGCTGTTCTTATGACTTTGTGTATTTGCGCTCTTATGACCTTCTCTCTTGGGTTGTGTTGTTGTGTTTCAGTCTTGTGTGTGTAATCTCTCTTCTATCTTGTGCTAAAGTTGTAACTTTGATCTTGCGTGCGACTGCAAGAGACTCCAATTTATGGAGATTCCTTGAAAAGGGGATATAAGAAAAATCATGGCACTCAAGTTTGATCTTTGGATGAGTTGAGAGGTGTTGAATGCAACCATTGTCCATTGGGACACCACAACATGGAGTAGGCAAGCATTTTACGCTTGGCCAAACCACAGGAAAAATCATTGTGTCTTGCATGCTCATTTACTTGTGATTTTTCTCCCTCTTCCTAAGTCCATCAAGTTCACTTGTAATATTGCTCTTCTTCCCTATTCAAACTCGGTTTATTTTTGCACAAACTCTCATTTTTAGACCAAGTTTATGTTTTAGTGGTAATTTTGCAGGATCACATATTCACCCCTCAAGGTGCTCTCAATAATCGCCCAAACAAGCCCATACCCAAGAAAAAGGAAAAGAGTTGCAAGGCCCAAACTCTCACATTAATCAAGACTTTGGGATGATTCAGCAAGTGAAGATGAAGCTCAAGATAAGAGGTGTGGTTGTAATTGCTCTTGATCGCGCAAAATTAAAATTAGTTAACTCACAAAAGGCCTATCAAAATTACTAGAACAATATGAAATCTTTGAATGTTTAAATGTTGAGCTATCTAATAAAATTGAGTAATTAGAAGCTAGTGCAAACACTACTACCAATGATCACCTGATGAAAGAGAGTGAAAAAATAAAAGTAAAGTTAGCTAGCTCTCAAGATGCTTATATGACAGTTTGCTAAACAAAATGAAAATCATCAACATACATAATAATTAGCTAACACACAAGCTAGAATCTACAGGTAGAACCCCCCTAAGGCACCTAAAATAGAAAAACTAAAATCGACAAAAGGATAGATGTACTCCATACATTGATTTAACTAATATAAACTCGCCCCCTTGAAAACAAGATTGTGTTAAGAATGTCATTGAGAAACATACTCAAAAGAAATTGCAAGGGAGAATGAGCAACTCAAGCAAGAAGTCGCTCGCCTCACTAGGTACTTAACCAAGAAGAAAGGCAAGGCTAATCTTACCAACCTAATCAAGATAACACCATCAAGGGAGGGAAAAAGGTTATGAAGTAGAAACCATGGTTTGCTGCATATGCCATAAGGAATGTCACAAGTCCTATTAGTTCAAGGTGAAGCATGGGGGGAAGCAAAAGCAAACAAGCAAGCTCTCTAGCACCTACACCAACAAGGTGAACACACCTTGACTCCTCAAGAAAAATATAAATAGGAAGGTCATAACCATCAAGGTGAACAAGCAAACCAACACAAAATAAGCCAAACATATTTGGGTGCAAAAGAAAATAATCTCAACTATGAATAGCACCAAAAAGGAATAGATCCCAAGAGGAAGTGAGAAGTCCAATAGACCACAAGAATTTGGAGACTTAGCAAATATGATATGTATATCATGGGATACATCATACTGGATCAAGTTTATTGCCAAGTGGGTTAATAAAAACTATGGACCTAAGTTCTCCACCCATGAGTAGGTAACTAGTTTTTGCCTTTCTTAGATGTTTTCTTGCATAAGGTATCTAGTTTACTTTCTTATGCCTAATTTTGCTGTGAATTTTTTTAATTAATTAGACATGCATACACTAGGATTATCGTACGGTACGATTGCTCGATATTACTCATATATACCATGGAGTAAACCTATATGATTTAAAATGACTAAGATCATGGCACATAGCTCTTCAAAATTCCTAGCAAATGATATCAAGATTCTACAAGTGATTCTTAGATTATACTAGTAGTACCATTTTTATTTATAGGTGCCAAAGTAAAAATTGTAGATGACTTACTCCTAAATATCACCTAATGTTCACACTCACGTGATATTATCCTTTATATGGTATTTTAACCCTTAAAAATTCAAGTGCATGTCTCCTACAAATATTCCAAACTTGTAGGCACACTTTTATGGGGAGGTCACTCTATAAATTGATATCTCTAAGACTAACATTTTTGAAAACTTATTATATGTGTAGTAGTCTTATTGAAGGAAAATGGAACCCTTAGAGAAAAGCAATACATTTCAACTACAAGTGATATAATTCAACATTAGGTATCATATATACTAGTATCAAGTTCAATTGTATCATTCATATAATCATATTGGTATCAAGATCATTCAACATCTTATATAGGCTTTCTCCAATCATTGTACATACTAAAATCAAATCATGATTTAATTTTACCCCCACTACTATGCCTTAAATTTACTTTTCACCTCATATTAATAGAACATCGTTTTTAGCATATGCATGCATACATACAAGGGGGTCTAGTCTACATAATGCAATTCGTCAAATTCTTTGTGGTCCACTCCTCAAGAGAAATTTCAGGTTCCAAAAAGGGGAGGATTGTTTAAGGACCATAATTTTTTGACCCTTTCTAGTGCTTTAATATATTCCTTTTTGGTGTTTTATTCCAAATGGAGAGAATTTGATCGACTTAAAGCAAGCCTAAACCTTATCCCAAACCACATTTTTTCAAACTTGCAAGTGGTATCATATTTCAAGTGGTTTTAACATGTGGTAATAATATCTCAATAAATGAAGTTTGTAAGAAATCATATAGAGGCATCTTCCAAAGGAAAAGAATGTCATCATATATAGGGTTTTGTTCTAAGGAAGAGTGTGTTTTATAGGGTTATGGGGAAGCTTAATTACCACAATATAGGGATATCATGCATAGGCAAGAAAGGTGTTATTTTGTTTCATATCAATAAGCGGTATCTTTGTATATCATAAAAGTCTTGACATTGCATTTGCATCCTAGCAAGTAGATTGTATTCTACATTTTGGTATTTATTATTTGCTTGCTTTGGTTGTGTTGTCAACAATCACAAAAAATGGGAGATTGTAATGAAAATGGACTCTAGCTCATTTAATTATAGATCTTGGTGTTTAATGATCAACATAATCATTTGACTAATATTATTTGCAAGTGTTTGTGAATATAACTCAAAGGATGCAACATGGACCTGGGCACAGGAAAAGTGATGATCAGAAGATCAACACCTCAAGCAAGACAATAGAAGACTCATTGAAGACCTACAAAGATCATGCAAGAGTTTAAGAGACAAGATGGAAGAAGCTCATATGAAGAGACACGAAGAAACAAAGAAAACAGGCTATTCAGCAGCACCGAACGTGTCCAGTGAGGCACCGGATAAGTCATTGAATAAAAGTAGCACTGTGTTGAAGAAAGGGCTACAGAAACATAGTACATCAAACACGCAGGTGTGCATCAGATGTCACACTGAATGGGGCACTGGATATGACACTCAGAGAGGTCTACAACATGTTTGGAGAAATATATAAGGCACCGGACATGTTATGTATAGCAGCGGACACCCCACTAGACAGGATAATTTGAGAGGATGTATAGTAACCCGAGAAGGATATAACTCATCAGACGTGTCCAATGTTACACTAGTCATCGCACCGGATGCCCTTAGCAACGATTAGTTCCAATGGCTAACTAACATGGACTAGCATATCTGGTGGATGCACCGGGGAGTCTGGCAGATATGCAGAGATTCTGTTTTCCTTCCAACGATTGGTTTTAATTTGGACTTGGAGACTTTATATACCACCCAAACTAGCTATTTGAGAGGTGTGGGAGCTTAGAAACGTTACTAGAAAGTTGAGAGTCTATTCCTATAGCTCTAGGTTTTTCCTAGTGAGTAAAGTGAGGAATAGACATCTAAAACCCTTGGGTGTCTAGGCAAACCATTATGGGCCCCTTTGGATTGAAGGAATTTTGGAGGAAAAGTGTAGGATTCCAATTCCCGTAGGAAAAAATCCTACTCATGTCTTTGGATTGCAGGAACGAAGCAAAGGAAAAGTGAAGGAAAGTTTCCCATATGGCTGATTTTGTAGGGAAAACGCAGGAAATAAAACATTGGCTTGGACCTCTTTTTTCAATTCCTGTCGCGTAGGATCGAGGCAAATCAGTACTTTGTTGCTGCTATACTTTCCTATGATTCATCCAAAGCATCGTTTTGTGACTGCTAATCTAATCTAAGAAGAATTATGAATTCCTATTCCTATAAGTTTCCTACGCTTCATCCAAAGACTTGCTTTCACATTTTTTCTGTGTTTTTCAATCCTCTGTTTTCCATATACATTCCTATAGAATTCCTATATTTTTCCTATTCCTATGTTCTCACAATCCTGCATTCTAAAGAAGCCCTATGTTTGTACCGGGAGCCGGGAGGGGCTATTATTCTTGGAGATCACATCAATTTTTCTTATAACGCTCTCTAAAATTTCACTTCGAGCACTCATTTATTTTATATTATATTATTATGATTACAACCTTATGATTATTTGATAGCGCATTCGGTTATAAATCTGATAATATTAAGTTCGCATTGCAATAGTTGAAATTGGTTAGCGAAATTATTGGTTAAAGATTATAATGGCTGGTTCCTATCGTAAACGAAATGCCGTTTTAAATGGACCCCAGAGAAGTAACACTGTAACACACATTTCAGTTAAAACAAAGAAGCATAGTAGACAGCATATACATACATACATACATACATACATACATACATGATAGATATAAGTTGAATTACAGGACACTCATGATGGACGGCGATGGCGACAGAGTCACCAGCATCCATCTTTATTCATGCTCAACATATTATAACAGAACCCCAAATTCGACAAGTTTGACCCAACCCTAAACTCAGACGCATATTTTCGGATGCTTGCGAGCACACAACACTGTAACATAAAACGGCATGGCACTAATGCCGTGATAAACAGAAGAAAAATCAAGACACACAGTTGTGCGCTGAGTTGCGCTAGGCACCACCGTCCATTGCCAGTGACAGAGACGGCATGCTATTTTATGTAGTTTCATTCAATATAAAGACTCGCCCGCCCCCTCAGGCCACGTTCGGTTACTAGTGGTTTGAGGGGGATTGAAGGGGATTAAATCCCCTCCTATTCAAAATTGAATAGGAGGAGATTTAATCCCTTCAATCCTCTCCAATCCCCTAGCAACCCCTCAACAAGCACATGCCAAACGATCGCACAGCAAGCACACCGGCTAGCAGGACGGGCACCCTGTGCAAGTGAAGGTAGTAGAAGTTAGAAACCTAGTTGATCAAAGTAATCCTGATTAAGCGAATGCAAGTAACGCGAAGCTGCAGCGAAGCAACGCAAAGAAATAGTGCAGTGATGATTAAATCTTGGAACACCAAGGACATCTAGGAGGCAGACAATTTTAGAGCAGATTTGATCCGCTGACTCACTTGCCACGTCTAAGGTTAGACAAGTTTAACCAAATTAGCCAATATTAGATCCGTGCATCCACTATCTGTGTGATTGGTTGCCCGGTCAGCCACATCCAAGCTTAGCGCATGCGTTGACTGAACTTAAGCCTGTGATTGGTTACTTGTATGACATAAGCTCAGCCCGCACGCATGGGTGCAGTTTAAATGTTTTTTCAGTCGAATGCCTGCATCGACGGAGACGTGAGTCCGGCGCATTTCTATAGACGCAGGCTCGCGCAAGCCAGGCGAAGGTGAGGCCGGCAACCAATCAAGCGTAATCTGAGTCCAGTCTTGCAGAGGCAGTTCAAAAGGTCATGAAGTAATGCAAACTCACTTTCCTTGGGGTGCAAAATTTGAGCCCGGTCATTTCTAGACTTTCGAGTGAAACAACTCGTTGCCTGAGGCCAGTATTAGATCTTTGCATCCACTATCCGAGTCCCGTCTTGCAGAGGCAGTTCAAAAGATCATGAAGTAATGCAATCTTATCTTCCTTTGAGTGGAAAATCTGTGCCCTGAGTCATGGATTCAGGCAGCATTTGCCTGCTTCATCCATCTTTTTCAATACAACTTTGGAGTCAAGGCACCCCTAGGCTATCCTCCTACTCGTGGCTCAATGCAGAGATAGAGACATTTGGTACACCATCAGGCACAGATGTCATCAAGATATTACCTTATGGTGGATGCATTATCTGGATGGATGCAATAAGAGTTTCCAAACAAATCATGCATAGTTAATTCCATTTGGGAAACTAGAGCAAGGCACAGATGAGATTTGTACCTCGTTATGGTTTTGGGGGTTCCAGCTGGGCGGTTTTTTCCTGGTGGATGAAGAAAGCATAAAAACCACCGAACACAGTTGCTCCTGCCATTGCCCACACCAGCACCTGCACCGGGAGTGGCATAATTGCTGCCACCTTGTATGAGAACGCAGCAGTGAGCATCGTGGTGAGTACCCACACGGCCATTTTTATGTGCTCCCGGCTAGGCGACTCTGGTGGAGTTGTCTCGAATCGGCGCAGGCAGTAGAACAGCAGAACGAGGACCAGGTAAGAGAAGACCACAAAGGAGATAGATCCAACATCTCCATTTGACCTGTACACAGCCATGAATGAGTTGAAGGTTAGGAATCCAAAGCCGATGATCGTCAGCACTGAGGGCCATGCGCCCTCACGGTCCTCCTCCGGTGTCGGCTGCTTGATCATGGCTTCATCCAGGAACTGTTTCTGCTGCTGCTTTGAAGCCATAATATGGATCGGAAGAAGTTACTGAACACTCTGCAGAAAAGAGGAGCAACACAAAATATAAGGCATTCATTTGGAGAGTGTCGTCTGAACAAAGAGGAAACAGAACTTCAAATTCAATGTTGGGTGACTGATTGTTCGTAAGCCAAATGCACACTAATTCCTTTTGTTATCCAATTAAGAAATACTAGACTTCTAGTTCAGTTGCTATTCTGGAAAAAATTTAACAAATATTACTGTGACATAGAATATTGCCAGTTAAAATAACTGCAGAAAAATACAGCCCATTAGTGTAAAAGCTCGTGACATGGTATATTACTGCTATATAGAATACATTGTCGATTTATTCATAGTTTCTCTTTTGCCCATGCTTTGGCTATCATGATTAACATGAGTTAATTTAAGCACTGTAAATTCATTTGGCCGGAGTTTGAAGTCCTGAAACCATTAGGCCCTGGTTCTCTTTTCACTTAGATTGTCCTTTCCATACAGTGGTAATTTTTCAGTGACATTGTACATTCTCTCGCCTAAATCCTATCTGTCACATCCAAAATGTATTGTGTGACGTGTATGTTTATGGTTGACTACACAATTTGGATGACAGGTCAAACAAAACCACCCAGTAGTTACATAGCCACTCCTATAAACAATTCAATGAATGAAGCAAGATTGTTTGTCAACTGGGCTCAACCATTCCTTTGAAGTATCAGAGCTTAAGATCTGACTTTGTATGTGTTGATTGAGTAAACTGCACGGCTGTTCTAAAGTATTATACGATTTTTGTGTAGGTCCCTAAACTATGAAATTACATACTTGGCTCCCTAATATGTTTAAGTGATCTCATCCTTGTCGAAAGTAGACACGACAACACCAAAGAGCCTGATATGGCATCCACATGTATGTGATTTATGCAGAAAACCCACTAGGCCAAGTCAAATGTGTCCACTTGGTGCCCGGCAGTGGCAAGATGGTGAAATCAGCGTTACAAGTTGGGCCCCAGCTCGGAATTGCCTGCCTAGCAAGCACAAGGAACAGAGGGAGGCAGCAGAGCTGATGGTGCTCTGGGCACAGAGGCAAGAGGAGGTTGGTGGCCCTAAGCACTCTGCGGTGTGGTGCTGAAACACAAGCCAGAGTAGAGCTCAGTGCTTCGGCGATGGTGGAGGTGGACGCCTTTTGGGTCCCCCGATGCAAGCACGAGCTGCAAGGGTTTAGGCTATCTCCAGCAGCCTTATTCATCTCATCTCCTATTTTAAACTTCACTATATAAAGAGTGCAATCTACAGTGCAAAATAGTCTTTTGCCGGCCATATGCACGGTCTGCTAACCATAGCCTTGGGGCAAGACCAACACGAGGAAACGGAATAAGGGTGATGGAAGCGGCCAACCATGCGCAAAGGTTGAGCTCACGGTAATGGCGGTCGAACTGAGGACAAAATGGCACGACAGATGGCATGACAACGCTTCCCACCAAATGACTCTTGGCAGTGACATGCCGTCGACGTCCCTGAAGTTATCATTCACATCGGCCTGCTTATGTGGGATGTGCAAGCTAACAATAAGGCTACTGGTGCTGGAGGTGTAGAAGAGGTACTCTAGCACGCCATGGCGACACAAAGTAAACAGCATGTTCCTGTAAAGGAGAGCGAAAGGATCATTCAGCGACTCTTAGCCTAGCCCTACACAGCAATGACCAAGACGGTGTCAGCTAGCGATAGTGGCAGCACGTGGAAGTTGATGGACAGGTTCATCTCCACATCATGTGTGACAGCGGTCATGGCATCCGTAGACATGACAGGCAGTTTGATGATGATGACAGTAAAAGCGAGCGACATGGGCAGTCTCGGCATAAGGAAGCGATGGCATGTTGGCTTGTTGACACAGCTATGGACCATGAGATTTTTTGCTTAAATCACATCCACATGGGCGACCATATCGGCTCCTTGCCATCACCATGTTTAGTTTGACCAGAATGAGATCAGTTAAGTACATTAGGGAGCCAAATATAAGGTTTAATAGTTTGGGGGCAGACGAGATTCCTGTAATACTTCAAGTACTGACCATGCAATTTACTTGTGTTTTTCTAATGAAATCACACAAGATTGTGCCTAACTTCATTGAATAGAGCGGAAGAAACGAACTCCTAAGGACAGAGAGAGTTTAAAAAGGGATTAACAGTACAAAAGAAAGGCTCTCCTAGGTGCCTTGTGCATGTGTTCACCCAAATTCTAGTTTCGTCCTTGAATTTCCCAATCATGGATAGCGTTGATAGGTCCTTGTGTTGAAAGATTCTTTGGTTTCACTCCTTCCAGTGTTCTCGTGCTACAAGCAAGATGTGTTAACACAACCCCATCTTTAGAACATCATTTGTGACTGCTATACTCGACCACCACCCATACGTTGACCTAATTGAACTCCAGTTAGCTTGGTGGAGCTGCAGGTAAGAAATCCAAGCCATTGTTGCCTAGATTTTTTTGGTGAATGAACGTTTGGCATTTATGTGGTGGTTGGTCTCATGGCTACACCAACATAGTGGACAATGCATGTTGTTCGGCCATCCTCTCACTGCTAGCCTATAGCTAAGTGCCACCAATTTGGGATGATCAACCATGCAAAGAATTTGCATTTAGTCGCCCACAGAGCATCCAAATGATGGTTTTGTTGTTCGTTGTTGTGGTGCCAAGAGATTGTGCTTAATAAGCTAATGAGGTAGTGTAGTCCTCTTGTTTTGTTAGTTCCACCATATGTCGTCATCTTGGTTTTGGTCAAGTTGTAGAGTTTCAACTATATTCCACAGAAAAGAGGGTTGTTACAGTAGTTCCACCGTCGGATATGTGTGATCAATGCCCTGAAGTCATTACTATCCTTCCACAAGGGATTGTTTGGAAGTTGGTTCATATACAAGTTTCGTTGAGGTTGTTGTTCAAAGATGTTGAGGTTCTTCAAGCAGCAGCTCAACCTTCCATTTTTGTGAGCTATAATGCCCATGTGTTCGAGTATTTGGATAGTTCGTAATAATCAAATTTTCATGGTTTGCAAATATTATGAATAGCAGGTCTATTCATTATGGGGTCAACTAGCACAAATATATAGGTACATGAGTACAAATATACACAAAAACCCTTAAGAGAAAAATACAAATAAACCCATATCTATCTAGGCAACAACTGCTATGCAAGCAGTCATTCTGTGCAAGCGTACAAGCAAACCATCTGATCTATTAGATTACGATCCAACCACAGATATAACCATTGTTTGTTAGGGGTTTTTTTATAAAGATTATTGAGTTGGTGGTGGAAGGGTTTAAGTGTTAAATGTGACCCACGGTTGGATCACGATATAATGGATCAGATGGTTTGCTTGCACGCTTGCACAGAATGACTACTTGCATAGCAGTCGTTGCCTATCTATCTAATACCCTTATAAAATGGAAAAATACAAATAAACCCATATCTATCTAATACTCCCTCAAACTCAAGGTGGATCTATAACACTGAGTTTTGAGAGGAAAAATTTATGCTCAGCGCGAGCCTGTGCCCTCGTGAAGAAATTAGCCAACTGAAGCTCTAAAGGCACATACCAAAGCAAGATAACATCATCCTAGACTTGAGCTCGTGTATACGAAACATCAACTCCAATATGCTTGGTGAGCTCATGCTTCACCGCATCACGAGCAATACTGATAACACCTGTACTGTCAGACAAAAGGAGTCGTCATGGAAACAGAAACATGAAAATCCTCAAGCAACTATCGTAACCAAGTAACCTCTGCAGTCACAAGGGCCATAGCACGCAACTCAGCCTCGGTACTCAAACGAGAAACTGCTACCTGCTACTTAGTCTTCCGAGCAATGAGAGAACCACCAAGAAAAACACAATATTGAGAAAGAGACCAACTATCGAAAAAATCACTAGCCCAAGTAGCATCAGAACAAGATTGCAGTTGCAACGAGCTAGAATGTGGAAAGAACATACATCTAGATATGGTTCCACAAAGATATTGTAGGACACAAAGCAAGTGACTATAGTGTACCTGGATGGGATCTGAAGCAAACTAACTCAGGATACACACAACATATGAAATGTCAAGACGAGTGACACAGAGATAAACAAAACTTCCTACAGTATGTTGACGATAACGAGTATGGTCGGGAAAAGACTCGCCATCATCGGCACTAAGGTGAAGATTGAGCTCCATGGGAGTCTCAACAATCTAGTGATCGGTAAGAGAAGCCCGATGAAGAAAATCTTGAATGTACTCCTCTTGAGATAGATAAAGGCCCTGAGACAAAGAAGAAACCTTTGTCCCAAGAAAGTAACACAGAGGACCAAGATCAGACATGAGAAAATGATAACTAAGACGTGCCTTAACAAAGTCAACATACTCAAGGTTATCTCCAGTGATAATTATATCATCAACATAAAGAAGAGTCCGACCCCGAGAGGAGGTAGTACACAAAGAGTGCAGGACCATGATTACTGGTAGAAAAACCAACAACAGTTATCATAGAAGCAAAGAGCTGAAACCAAGAATGTGGAGCCTGCTTGAGGCCATAAGGGGAACGGCGAAGACAACAAACCATACAAGCAGAAATAGAATACCTAGGCGATGGCTACATATAGAACTCAAGTAGCTTACCATCAAGAAAGGTATTCTTGACATCAAGATGAGAGATGGACCACGCACGAACAGAGGCCATAGCAAGAAGAGTGCGAACAGTGGTCATATGAGCAACAGGTGCAAAAATCTCATCATAGCCACAACCATGTTCCTACTGGAAGCCATGGGCAACTAGACGAGATTTATAGCGATCAAGAGAACCATCAGAACGGGTCTTGACCTTATAGACCCACATACTGGTGATAGGACAAACACGTGATGGACAAGGAACAAGTTCCAACGTGCTAGTGCGCTCAAGAGTAGCAATCTCCTCAGAAATCGCATGTTGTCGTTACAGATGAAGAATAGCATCATGATAAGAAGTCAGCTCAGAAAGAACGGTAGCGACTAAACCTGAAGGAGAGTACCCATTAGGTGGCTGACGAAAACGATGACTCCGTCTAAGAGGTGGCTCGAGCAAAGAGTCAACTGAGGAAGCTGGATCCAGAGATGAATAGGGAGCATCAGTCAAAGGTAAATCGCAAGAAAATGAATGAGTTGCAGAAGAGCGCACATCATAAGAGGGCAACGCATGAGAGGATGATGGTGTACCAAAAGAATTGATGACCCGGCGGGTGTAGACAAGTGTTCATAGCGTAGTCAGGGGCTAAAGCAGCAGGCTCCAAAGAAAACACTATAGAAGGCACCACAAAGGAAGGCACCGAAAGAGAGATGAACATGTCAGAAGGAGCTAAGGCTACTATCGTGGGCGCACCAAGCGTGAGGCAGGTCCAATAGTAACACGGGCATCTAGAAAATATAGAAAAGAGATGGGATCAACCAAGGATGTTGACAAAGCATCGAAAGAAGGACAAGAATAAAAAGAATGAGCCTCATCAAAGACAACATCCCAAGAGACCCTCATCCAACGAGCAATCATATCCCAACAATGATATCCCTTGTGCTCAGCACTATACCCTAGAAAAACAGACTCAGCAGACTGAGCAGTCAACTTAGTATGCTCATGAGGTACGAGCAGCATATAGCAAACACAAGCAAAGAGACGAAGACATGAGTAGTCAGGCGCCTTAATCGAGCAGGTGCACCCTGACCACGAGTCACCGTCCGCCGTCCGCCAGACGGCCAACCTGCCCAACACGACATGCTGCCCTGGTGCTCTTCCGAGATGTAGCTCGCCGTCGGGAGCCCGTCACCCTGCCCGCTCCGTGGACCCATGATGTGCTTGTTCGTGAGATATTCGTGGCCGCAGCCTCTCTTGTTCGCCTCCTGCTCTCCTCCATATCTCACTGTCTGCCTACCCAGGGTTTGGATTCAATTCCTTTGGGTTCGGCTGAGAAGAGGAGCGAATATATTCGTTTCTTTCTTCTTCTTTTTTTGATGATTTTGAGTTGCAGTTTTTTCAACTCAGATTTGTGCTCAGATCCGAAATTTCTTCTATTTTGAGATCCAAGTCGCTTGCATACCTCCAATATCTTGACAACTTTGGGACTTGTATGATTTTGGAACCAAATCGGGGCGAGGGAAGTATTGATGCAAGCTTCCAGGCCCAACACGGCCAATAGCGCTCCGGCAGTGGCTAGTTTTTTCTCCCCTTTCTTGCTCCGCTCCTTTTGTTTTGCCAGTACACCGCTCGATTAGTTAGCTCCTCCGGCTATGTCCAGCCTCCAACTAAATATTTCTTCTAAGGAGAATATAAAGAAAAGGGCAAACGGCAGAACACCTGCCCTGACCCGTGATGATTCCTCAAAGGAATCGGAGAAAGAAAACATCGGATTTATGTAAAAGGGATGCGAAGACTATTCCGGCGTCAACGGCAATACGAGACAATAGATTTATGTAAAAGGGATGTAGGTTGCAGCTCTGCGAAGTGCTCGTACCAGGGGGGCGGAACGATGATGCGGCCGGCGGTGGCACTGGCACGGCACTTCTCTGAAGGAGCTCTAGTTCCGCACGCGACTGCGGCCTGCGTTTGATTGCAGAACCACCGCCGAGCGGGTATTAATATGGGCGTGTTTGGTATGGTTATTCAGCAAAGCAAAGGAGTAGCTGGCTGAACACTCCAACTCTAAGGTTTGCAAACATCAGAAGCTAGATAGACCTAGGGGTGGATAACGAGCCAGCTCGGCTCGGCTCGTCCGAGTTCGAGCTGGCTCGTTAAGCTAACGAGCCAGCTCGGCTCGGCTCGTTAAGGTAACGAGCCACAGAGTCAGCTCGGCTCGGCTCGTTTACGAGCTCGAGCTGGCTCGTTTAGCTCGCGAGCCAGAGCAGAAAAAAAATAAAATGTATATAATAATTATTTTTTAGTTAATTTCAAACTAATTTAACAATAGAAAATAGTAATTATACTCATAGTTTCACAAACCATGTCAATATAACACCAAATTAGCACAATTCATCACTCATTAATTCACAATTCACATGCATGTTCATCAGTTTAACCCATAATTATATTTGCATAGACCAAATTAACACATAGGCATAGTTCATTAATCATTAGTTTAATTCATAGGCCATAGACATCTCACATATATATAACATGTTCATCAATTATTCTATAAATGATATGAATATAATTTCGTTTTACTAGAATATGGTAGCTCGTTTAGCTCGCGAGCTGGCTCGTTAACGAACCGAGCTAGAATGTCAGCTCAGCTCGTGACAAAATTCAAATGAGCCGATCCGAGCCGAGCCGAGCTGACCACGAAACGAGCGAGCCAGCGAGCCACGAGCATTTTGTCCAGCCCTAGATAGACCTATCCGAGTACAGTGGCACCATAGAAATTTTGAAATTTAAGTGATTAGTATCTCATTTTCACCTATTGAGCACCACCTAAATCCATTTATGTATACTCAATGGCACCAGTATATTCGCAGCTTGTAACACTCCAGAATCGTATCTAGGTGAATTAAGAAAATTTCCTAAAGATTTAAAATTTCAAACGTATTATAATAAAGTTATGAATTGAGACTATCTTCCCTAGAATTTAATAAATAGTAAATTTAAAATATTGGCTATATACTTAAACTATAATAAATAGGATAGTGAGCTATTCTATATAAATTATTCATATTGGGTTATATAACTATGTGAATTCCATGCTTATTAAATTTCATGCATATAAATACTTATTTGAGCAAAGTAAATAAGGAGTAAATAAATGTAAAATATTTGTATTCGTGTTGGTGTTTTGGTTGTGCATATAAATATGGTTTCGAAATTTAAAATCAGATTTGAATTGGATAATTAAATCTGGAAATAAAAAAACAAGAAAAAAATAGCTAATAAAAGGGCTTACCTATTCGACCACTTAAGAACACGTGAATGTTTCCTCCTATTTTTTTCATTCCACTTGCTGGATATTGCATCACTGTTACATCATACATGACATCAGACATCCCTTGTTTGTTGTTCGTAACAAACTAACCACCATAGTTATTGTAACCACCCGACCAAACTTCTTACCTACGCAACAGATTTGATTTCGAGTTTGTTAGAGTTCCTAACAGATAGGATATGATTGTAACAGATAAGTACCAGATTAGATCTGCATGCAACAGAATTAGTTTCGAGTTTGTTAGAGTTCCTAACAGATAGCATATGATTGTAACAAATAAATACCAGATTAGATCGGTCATGTAACATATTTGGTTTCGAGTTTGTTAGTGTTCCTAACAGATAGAGCAGGATTGTAACAAATAAATATCAGATTAGACCTGTCATGTAACAGAATTGGTTTCGAGTTCGTTAGAGTTCCAACAGATAGGATATGATTGTAATAGATAAGTATCAGATTAGATATGTCATGTTACAGATTTGGTTTCGAGTTTATTAGGTTGTCTCCAGCAACGTCCCCTAAATTTCATCCCCTAAAGAAATAGTCTCTGTCCTTTACAACACACTCTAAAAGATGTTGCTATATATATCTTCTTAGTCTCGAACAACGTCCCCTAAATTCGATCCTCTAAAGCTACAATGTTAATAGATTTCTTTTTTCCATTCATTTAGCTTTTTGTTTTGTTTCCATTACACGCAATAAAATGGATACATAAAATAGTATATTTAATTAAATTACAATCAATGTTCTTCTTAGGATGATGCAAGAAATGAAAGAGGAAAAAGAAGAGTTGGAGATGACGACGTACCTGCACCTTAGGTTATGTCCTCTATATTTGTTTCATCTCCAACAAAATCCTCTAAATTTAATCCTCTATATCTCATTTTTTAATTTCTACTCTCTCCTTTATTGGTCACATTTAGTACGACATTAACCAAAATATAATAAAAAAGGACACGACGTGAGCTAGTATCAGCAAAGGAGCATCACGTACATTTACCGAACGCATAATACACATCTACATCTAGCGGCTGCTAGAGACGTCCGTTATTTTAGAGGACACGATAGCGGACCTTGTTGGAGAGCTTACGAACAGCAACAAACGGTAAATATACGGTACCATCTTCTTTAGCGTGTGCTGCTGGAGGCATCCTTAGAGTTCCTAGGATAGGAATGTAACAGATAAGTATCAGATTAGATCTGTCATGTAATCACCTACCTCCCAGCCTATATAAATACATGTCACCATAACACCTCAAACCATCAATCATAGACTTGTCTCCTCTATAGCCTCGCAATAGCACCGCCGCCATACAAGCCACAACAGCCCGCCCGCCAGCTAAGCTCGCAGCCATAAGCCACTATAACCAGCTCGTCGAAGTTCGAGTTCCTCCCCAACTCTAGCGACAACTTCGACGAGTAATTTTTCATTGTCCATTCATCTTCCAGGGCAGCCTAGACAATCGTCGTGACCAGCTCGCGAGAACTTCGTCACCACGCTTTCGGTTCGTCGATTAGATCTTTGGTTCATAATCAAAAACCGATGACCAGAAACAACGAGTGAGTGAAGAGCTTTATTGGAAGGTAAGTTAGTGGTAGGTTAGGAGTCTTTCCCGTATGATAGTCTTGATGCTTCCCACCTAATAAATAACCACCACAACATACTTTTTTTACATGCAAGGCTACTATACAAAACAAATTTAATAGTAGGTACAATCATGATAAGTTGGCAACAGTTAGGTCATGCATTTGTAAACAAACTGTTCCCACCGTTATGTCACTTATTTCTATACGGCCCTACTAATTTATTAAAAATGTGATATCTTTTAGGTCAAATTATTTGTTTTAATCTATTCAAGTTGTATTAGGTTTATATTAATTTTTGTGTACGTAGTAATAACATTGTTTTAATTATGCCACATGTTTTAATTAATTAATTAATTAATGTTAATTAGCTAGATAATCTATATAATATAATTTATAGTTCTAACCTACGCATTTTATAAATAATTGTTAATGATTAATACCAACTCAAATATTTTAATTTAATACATGCTCAGTTTAAATGCAATATCTATTAGATCAAATCAATTAGATTTATTGCGCCTAAAATATTGTTTTATTCATAAATTCTTCGTTTTAGCTCTGATTTGAATGGTTCTTGAACCTACGATCTCTTAGCGACACGTAGGATATTCTTACGATGTTTTTTCATATACTTTGGTGTAATGTTAACATATCCATTATTTGCTTGATTGTATGTATTCCTACGAGTAGCGGCAAGGTGACGAGGAATCAGAAGCCCAACTTTTGGGTCAGCATTTGGACAACATGTTATCGCAAGTATAAAGCAAGTTGTGCCATTGATCACTCTTCTTTGTCTAATAATGTTCTTGTTAATCACTATGACATTATCAGGTTAATTTGATGGGACCTAATAAGTTACCCGAGTATTGTTTATCCCACACCTTGCAAATAAATGAATTATTGGGTAGATTTGCTATTGTTCTACCTGGTTTTTGGAAATTAATGTTATATATGATCATGTTCCATTAATATTGTTGGTTTAATTATTGTTCATCATAAGATTATTGTATTAATTGGAACATGCAGAACCAACCGGGAAAATAGTGCTACCACAAGGGTGGAATGGGACGCCTTTGGCCAAGTAATTAGGAAAGCTAGGGAGAGATTACCTTACCCGAAAGGGGCAAGCGGGAAGGTGTCGCTGCAGAGCATAGGGAGGTCCTCAGGTCGAACTGTCTATAAAGCTTTTCAGATGAGGGATTCCTATGCTTCCTTCTTCCTTAATCCATAGCGGGTTTTCTCGAACTAGTGAAACTTTGGAAACGCTTCGTAGTGCTACCCTGCATCGTCTCCTCGGTAGAGATGAATTGGAAGTCGCGATCCCTTGGTAATTGGGTAACACGACTTGTGGGTAACATGTGCAACCTCTGTAGAGTGTAAAACTGGTATATCAGTCGTGCTCACGGTCATGAGCGGCTTGGACACTCACATGATTAACTTATGAAATTAAACTTAATTTGACATTTACATTGCATTGCGTGTTTATTATTAATTGTGATATCTTATTTAATTGGAATGATATCTACTTATACTTAGTAACTACTTATAAAATTTTGACCAAATTTAAAAGTAATGCTCAGCTTTAACCATCTTATTTGGTAAGCCTTACACTTCACATGAGCCCCCACCATAAGTGAGCTCATGCATATTATTCCCTACAACTTGTTGAGCGATGAACGTATGTGAGCTCATCCTTGCTCTATTCACATCCCCCCGAGTCAAGAATAGGTACCGCAATATGGGGAGCATGCAGGAGGTCGTGATGAGTTCGTGAGAGGTTTAGACCATCATCTCTCAGTCAACTATGGTTGCGGATGATCGTTGCCTTCGTATGATGTAATTATTTAGTTATTTTGTACAGAATTCCTATTATATAGTAAAGATGTGACATTCGTTTATGTACCATGAGTCATCATATGTGTGAGATTTGATCCTAGCACACATTTGATTCGCGCCTAGGTTTGACCCTTAAATCTGGGTGTGACAGAAGTGGTATCAGAGGAATGTTGACTGTAGGACGTAACCTAGATAGAACTGAACAAAACCCTTACCTACTTATCTTTGCTACTCTGATTCTTTCTAAACTTTCCTTAATCTTTTCTCATCTATTGCTGCTTTACTCTGATTACTCTTACATTTTTCTCTTCTAAAGACAAAAGTGGATTTCACACTTTGAAATCATGTACCTAAAGTAACCCTTAGGAATAGGAGACCTAATATTAGGAACAAAAACAAAACTATTTTTGTAAGTATCTATATGCTTGAATGCTTGTCCTTATGATACCTGTCTGATTTGGTTCTTTGATTGAGTGTGATGGGTTGTGGAGTAATATCCACAATTGCATCTACATATACATATAGGCATAAAGAATATATTCATAAGATAACTAGACAACCTAGATTATCCTCCATTAGACAATGCATTAGCACAGTTGGAGGAAGACACAAAGGGGGTGACAAGGATCTTGGAACAGCAAGGGAACAAGTTAGAATGAAAAACAATCACAGAGGTGCACAGATCAATGATGTTCCTGCTTATGCACACTCCTTTTCTTTTTTCTCTGATTTTTTCTTCTTCTTTTCTTTGTTTTGTGCGGTTTTTTTGTACCTTCTCTTTTTTCACAAGAGTGCCACAAAAACAAGATATAACACAAGAGTATAAAAAAATATTGTCTATTTGTCACACATTTTATGCTCTAACTTCAACAAACTGTTTGGCAAATTTAAAGACCTCAAACTCAAAAACTTACAACAAAAAAGTTGTAGGTCTCCTTTTTCTCTTTCTTTTAGATATATGGATCGCCTATTTTAGACAAATAAAGTGCCAGATATTGACCCCGAGATACAGACTGGTCCGAAATTTCATGATCACAAAAAGATTTACTTCCAATACTAATAACTCCATGATACTGATGTTTTCTGGAAATATCGTAAATAAGAAAGTTATATACAATTTTCTAGCTTTCCAGAAAGTACAAGAACACTAAATTCCGAGTTCATATTTAAGATTTATGCTCAAAATACCAAATTGGACAGAAACTAATTTAATAAAGATGAGATGATGAGATGAAAAAGATAGGATATGTTTTGGAGATTGAATTTGTGGGATCGTAGCAGATGAAAGGTTTAAACTGAACCAAAACAAATCTAAACCAGCAACCAAACTCAACCTAGGACACAAACTCAGAACTACGGACTTCGAAACTGAATTGTGCAAAGGCTAAGGCGATGATTGTAGGTCAAGATACACTTATGTTTGTCGAGATTGGCTTTCTATATTTGTACGCTTTTTTTGGGTTATCGGATGAAACAAAATGAATCTAAAAGGTAGGATTATACCTCATGGGCAACCTGAGTTCTGATACCATTTGATCGAGGGCAAGGCCCGATCTTCTGTGAGGTAGGATAACTTGATTGGGTGGAGATCTTGGCGTTGATGATCTAGGGCTCTGAGCGAACGGATCCTTGCAATCACTACACCACTGCTCAGTTGGTTATCACTCGTGCCACACGAGTGACCCCACCATGAAGGCTTATCCCTGCAAGCACAACCAAGAATGCAAGCAAGAACATGAAAGAACACAATAAAAATTGTATTGATCACGAGGTGGGGTCTCACAAACTGATGAACAACGACACTTTCGATGACAAATATGATCTAAGCAAAACTCAAACCCTAATGTGGTGGCGGTTGCTGATAAAATAGAGGTTAGGGGCATGAGTGAACCCTGGTCACACCCCTAATGGGCTCCAACACGATACACAGCCCAACAATCCAACAGATGATGTCGCAGCGCCAAAATAGAATCTAAACGCCAACTTATTTTGACAATTCCTATTGACTCTAGACGAATTTTAAGTTGGTTCTAGTTTGGAGCTTATCTCCTTATCTTTCCATCCATATAAATTCCAATCTAATTGGAGTTTGGATGCATCCTGGGTATTCATTTTAGTGCAGACTGGTACTAGACTCCAAGGTGGAGACGAAGTTGAGTTAGACTTGTCTTTCTCTTGTTGTGAACGTCCTAGCTTATCATCCTTACCATCTTGGCCTTTACCAATTCCTTGTTGGTCCTCCCCAAGGTTCCTAATCATCAAAACATCCATGGCGCCAAGCGTAAGCTCTAAAAGAATTAACTAGGTTAGGACGAACCTGGAGATTTAGCTATCGTGCACATGCTCGTGTTGTCGGTCCATGCATTATTTGTATGGGAGTGATGTCCTCATCCTCCTCCTCCACTTGAATTGGGATCATCCTCGACTCAGGCGGTGACCAAGGGGGTGGTTGAGCAACCGTCGGATGTACAAGGCCTTTAGGCCCAAAATCAGGCGCCGCTGATTTCTGGCAGATTCTGGACGTCATCTTGTTACGACGATTCCCATCAACTCCAAGCATATTTTGATGTGGGACCAGTTGGTTGGAAAACTTATCTCCTTAGCTTTCTAAAGGTATCTAAAACATCAAAAATGGAGTCCATATGTGGCCTGGGCGTCCATTTTTGTGGAACCCGCTCCTGTAGTCCGAACCAGATCCGCGAATAAACTTGACTTTGACTCCCCTTGAGCTTGGGACTCTATGATTGATTGGGCCTTGACCATATAGTTGACGTCCAAGTGCTCATTAGTCAGTGGAATTGAAGTGAGGTGTCTTATGGGTATATATTTGTCTCACTTAATCTAGCGTCGGCTCAACATTAAGCCAAAAGTTCCAAATATGAGCTACTAGCTCTGATACCAATTGAAGGGACGTGGATGCTTAAGATAGGGGCGACTAGCTGTGATACCTCCCTGCATGCAACTCCCCTACTGCCCTTGCCCCTTTCGGGTAAGGTAGTCTTCCACTAGCTTTCCTAATTAGTCAGACAAGGGCGTCCCATACCACCCTTGTGGTGGCACTATTTTCTCGGGTGGTTCTCCATGTTCCCATTAACATAATGATCTTATCATGAACAGTAAATAATAAACTGATAACAAAAGTGTGAACATGAGTAATGTATATCTCTATACCCAAAACCATATAAAGCAATAGCATATACTACCCAAAAATTCAGTGGTAAAACAAGGTATAAAGATAGCCAAAACTAGGGTAACCTATTGGATCCCATCAAATTAACCTATGCATATCATTATGATTATAAGAACATGACTAGGTAAAAAGAAAGTGATCAAGGGCACAACTTACCTTCAATGAGCTCCTGCTCAGCAACTTCTATCTGCTGGGCACCAGGATCCTCAGCCACTGGCTCTTCTACTTGCCACAATACACAGAAGCACAGTATATAGAGAAAATTAACATCACACCAAACATGTAAACAAAATACATAATAATAATCTACACATTAAAATAAGATCATAGAAACATGAATCATCAATTTTGGAGTTATGGATTTTAAGTTATGAATTTCCAAAGGTTCCATGTGTTTGATATATGATTAATTGAGAAATTAATTTTATTACTGTTTTCATGTCAAAACAGAGACTCTAGGTGGTAAACAATAATATTACAAAATTTTAGAAACTAGAATGGATCAATTTGGAGTTTATATGAATTTTCTATGATTTATACAAGTTCTAGCAATTATTTTTGCACTAAAATCCCTTTCTAATTAACTTTCTCTGATTTTCCAACTCCCTGGACTGTGCCACAATATCTAGATAAGACAGGGGCAAATCCAAAATATTTTCTAGACTCAGTGAATACGACTCTGGACCGCGGGTTGGTTTCAATATTTCCCAGGGTTTCTTATGTAAAAGTGTTCGACGAAGGGTTATGGAACGATATCGGTCGTCCGATTAGAGAAGAACGACGCAGATCAGCTCGGCTAATAAACGAACCGGTATTCTACGTTGACCGTCGGATCAAGATCTACGGTCAGTATCAAATGCTACGCGATCCAATCCAAGCCGTTAGATTTCGATTGGTCGCTCCACCGCCCTTCCCCCCAATCGGTATGCACGAATTAATCTCATCTGTCCGATAGGAATCCGACGGTCGAGCTCCAGTTTTCTCCCCCCAGGCCAACCCCGACGGCCGCGCAAAAACTCCACGGCGGCGCGCCTAGGGGTGGTAATGGATCACGATCCAAATGCTTCTTCACAAAAAGTTAAGGCCCTCAAATAATATTAGTTCAAAAATAAATAAGAATAAGGCCCGATCCTAATCCGATTCGACCCTTAAAATTTGCAGTGTAAAGTTTATAGCCCATTACCACCCCTAGGCGCGCCATGGCCGGCCAGTACGATCGCCCGTCCTAACGCCCTATCCTCCAATCAATCGGTTGCATCATGTAGCGCTGAGCAGAACGAAATGGGGGAGCCAATACTCACCAAGGATGGCGCGTACAGGAGGTCAGTCCGCGGTGAACTGCGGCACGACGTGGTTGTCGTACTCCGGCGATCGATTCCCAACAGTGTTTCCCCTCCGATGCCCGCGGATCCTGCACACGTATTCGGGGTACCCCGGTGATGGCCCCCGACCCCTCCTACGGCATCCAGCGATGACGTATGGATGGGAAGGCACGACAGCAGCCTAAATCTCCTTTCCCTCCCCTTTTCTCTCTCAAACCCGATCCACGACGAGGTCGACTAAGGCGTTGTGAGGAGAGAGGGACAAGGCTTCGGTTACTCCGTACTTAAATCCCCTCAGACCAGTCCAGGCGCACGCAGCAAACAGCTCTGAAGTTCACGGCGAAGCTCCACCATGCGCGGCGTGACGGTTGAAGACAAGTGCTGACTACTCGGGCCCACGTGTGTGTCACAGACGAGCGCGCGCGACCGACCGGAGTGAAAAGAGGCTGACGAGGTGGGGTCAGCATGTCGGCGCACAGCGGATAGGGAGAGGGCGCGGGTTAGGCTGACAGTGCGGGCCCGCCTGTCGGCGCGGCATGGCGCCCCGTTGGGCCGAGTTCACGGCAGCAGAAATGGGCCGAGTTCAAAGGTTTAGGCCCACGCGCCAATTTCCCTTTTTATTTATATTTTCCTTTCCCTTTTCTTTCTCTTTCCTTCCTTTTCAAATTTAGATTTCAAATTTGAATCTATTTTTGTGTGAAGTTCAAACTCGGGTTAATTGTCTACATTTACATAACCATATGAACTGAATTTTTTTAGTTCATTTATATTTTATTTTATCCTATTTGTATAGTATTTTCCCTCTTTTCTCAAATTCTAGAATTCCCTTTAGATCTTAAATTCCCATTTGGGCATTAATATATTTCTTTTCACATTTTTTTATATTGTCCCAAAGTGCACACAAAATAAAGTCCAGCATGATGCATGATTTAGTGGTATGTCTTCTATTAATTATTTTTTCTTTCCTTTAAAGTGAGGGGTTCACATGTGATGGTAATTAAAGAGTGCACATACAATAAGGAAATAATTTCTCCTTTAGTAATGTTACAATTTGGGTATTACAAATCCTAACCCCCTTAACAAGAATCTCGTCCTCGAGATTTAGGAAGAACTATAGAAAAGATGGGAAAATCTATGTGAAGCTCTTCTTCCCTTTCCCATGTAGCTTCATCTTCTCCATGCTGACTCCGTTGCACTTTGCACATCTTTATAACTTTATTTCTTGTAACTCGAGTCAAAGTGTCAAGAATCTTGATAGGATATTTCGTATACGTCAGATCATCTTGAACACTAAGGTCCTCCATCGATAGCTGCTCTTCAGGTACCCTGAGGCACTTCTTCAGTTGTGACACAAGGAAGACATCATGTACATCCGCAAGATGATCGGGTAGTTCTAGTTGATATGCAACTTCTCCCACTCGCTTTAAGATCAAGAAAGGTCCAATAAAGTGAGGGGACAACTTCCCTTTAACTTTAAATCTCCTCATACCCCGGATTGGTGACACCTTCAGATACACGTGATCACCCTCCTTAAACTTTAGCAGTCTTCTCCGGGTATCCGCATAGCTTTTCTGCCTTGACTGCGCAGTTCTCAAATTCTCCCTTATCATTCGCACTTGTTCTTCTGCCTCTTGTATAATTTCAGGCCCAAAGAGCTGTCGTTCACCAGTTTGATCCCAATATAGTGGAGTCCTGCATTTTCTGCCATATAGAGCCTCAAACGGTGACATCTTCAAACTAGCCTGGTAGCAATTATTGTAAGAGAACTCTGCATATGGTAAGCTCTAATCCCATCTACCACCATGTTTAAGGGCACAAGCTCTCAACATATCCTCTAGCACTTGGTTGGTTCTCTCGGTCTGCCCATCAGTTTGAGGATGGTAGGCTGAACTGAAATTTAACTGTGTGTCCAAGCACTCGTGTAACTTCTTCCAAAACCGAGAAGTAAACTGTGATCCTTGGTCTAACACGATCTTCTTAGGCACCCCATGTAGACAAACTATCCGAGTCATATACAATTCTGCTAGCTTGGCTCCCATGTAGTTAGTTCTCACAGGTATGAAGTGAGCCACTTTCGTCAGTCTGTCCACGATCACCCAAATAGAGTCATACCTTGCAGGAGTGTGGGGTAGTCCAACAATGAAATCCATACCAATTTCTTCCCACTTCCATTCTGGTATCTTTAATAGGTGCAATAGTCCAGCTGGTCTTTGGTGTTCAGCCTTGACTCTTTGACACACATCACACATAGCCACATATGCAGCCACATCTCTCTTTAGCCCATACCACCAATATGTTTGCTTCAAATCCTGATACATCTTAGTGCTACCAGGATGAATAGAATAATCAAAGTCATGGGCTTCCTTCAATATAGTCTCACGAAGGCTATCAATCTCAGGAACACATATCTGGTTCATGAACCATACTGTGCCTTGCTCATCCTCCGTGAATTCTGGACCTCTACCTTCTGTAATCAGATCCTTGATCTCTTGAATTTTGGCATCACCAATCTGACCTTTACGAATTTCTTGTTCCAAGGTAGATTCCACATCAATAGTGACTCCTTCAGTATGTGTGTCAGAGAGTAAATCTCCGGCCGGGTGGCGGAGTGCACCCGCCCTAAATCCTAAGATGAGGAGGGGCCTAAGCGTTTTGCTTGTTAGTTGGAAAATGGGAAGAACACAAGAACACACAAGGATTTATAGTGGTTCGGGCCGCCGGAGCGTAATACCTAAGGGTGGTAATGGATTGTGATCCATATGGTTCTTCACAAAATGTCAAGGCCCTAAATAAATTATAGTTCAAAAATGATTAGAAATAAAGCCCGATCCTAATCCGACTTGATCCTTAAATCTTATAGTGCAAAATTTACAGCCCATTGTCAGCCCTAGTAATACCCTACTCCACTGTGTGGTGTATTGCTTGAGAGCTTGAGTTGTCTAGAATCACTTGGGTCCAAGTGAGCCTGTCTTGTAACGTCGCATGCCTCCCCTTTTATAGTTGAAGGGGGACATGCACAATGGTACTAAGCCCCGACATATGGGCCCAGGGACATAACGGATATAGCTCTTGGAGCTACAGATATTCGCCACTGGTGCAATCTCCTCGCGCCCTGACATCCGAGATCTGCGTATCCTCGGCGTGTAGAGGAAGATTCTTGTATAAGGGATGGTGAGCACAGTGTGCTGCTTGGCACGGACGCACTGTTTGACAACAGACTGGACAGGTGCGCCATCTGCAGGACGACCCTGACGCTGTCTACCAGCGGAGAGGACTGGACGCATTAAATGCTGAGAGGGCACATCGCCTGTCAGCATGGTGGCAGGCGGCGCGTCCTCT
Source organism: Zea mays (assembly GCF_902167145.1). NCBI lineage: Eukaryota > Viridiplantae > Streptophyta > Magnoliopsida > Poales > Poaceae > Zea > Zea mays. Next base: position 239,143,279 of record NC_050099.1, on the reverse strand, counting down.
CCACAATAAATGTAGATAGCTCTTGGCTTTAGAGGCCTTACGTCAGGCTCCGCCCGTTGGCTTATGTCATGGGCCACCAGCCACGCGGCAGCAGCGGGCTTCCACCTTCGCGGGTAGCGTGAGCACGCAGGGTAGGCCTGGACACGTGCCAGCACCGGACCCTTACTTATTCCCGAGTTCCCCCTGCCCCGGGTCCTTGCTGTGGTCCAGACCTCACTCGGAGGGACCTAGGGCCCATCCGAGGGACCCAGCATGCCTTCTTGGGAGTCCCGGATCGTAATAGTGGGTCCGGGTTGTGCGTATAGGGGTCCGGTATTCATCCGTGGAGGTCCGGACCCAATGATGCATCCTAGGGTGCATCATCTTCCCTTGTCGCGCGGTGCCCCTAGACCTGCTCATGCGGTGGGGTCGGGTGCCGTTCTTCGTGCGACCAGGAGACGTCGTACGTGTACAACGTCTTTATACAGTAGTAGAGGGTACCTCTGATTCAGGGTACCGACAGTGGCCCCCGGGCCCGCCTCAGGGGAGGATGTGAGCCTGTAGGTGGGGCCAGAGTCTGATTGGCGATTGGTCTGCTGCTCCTGCGCGCTTGTTGATGCAATCACTGTCGACCCGCCTATGGTCACGCTGACTGCCACGCCAGTTTCCACGGTTGACTGTCCCATGACCTTCGTACTTATGTCATTGATGGGCCATGCGCAGGGTGCCTCGAGTCACTGCACTGGTTCTGAAAACTTATCTTTTCAGTCTTCCGCGACGGCCCCGAGGAGACGTGGCATTGGCGCGAGGGACGGTGCAATTTTTTGCACCCAGTAACCGACGCGCCGGTTGCATGACATGTGGGCATGGGCCCCCACGTTGGACCGCCGGTTGCAGGGAAGCTGAGGGGGCACACCACCACGGGGCGGTTGTACGCTTCCTGCGCGGCGGTTTGCCTTCTTGACCGCTAGTTTCGACGAAGATGAAGGGGCGTATAACTGCGGGGCGGTTGGACGCTCCTCGTGTGGCGGTTCGTCTTCCTGACCGCTGGTTGCTGTGTAAATGAAGGGCCTCATAACCGCGGGCGGTTGCATGCTCCTTGCGTGGTGGTTTTCCTTCTTCGCGCTTCGGGTCAGCCTGTATGACATGTGGGGCCTGGCACCCGTGTCATAGGGTGGGAACCCCGGTGCGCATCGGAGGAGACCTTGCCCGTGATGCTTCGGGGCATGAGTGGGGAAATCCGCCTTTAAAATAGGGTCCATCCCCTGGGCAGTAGCCATGCCTCGCTCCTCTTGCATTCATCACACCTTTCCGCCTTCTGGGCCCCTGGATGGGGCGCGCCAGTGTTCACTGGAAGAATCTGTGTTAGATCCACCCCCCCCCGGCGGTCTCACTGCCGGAGGGCTCGCGCTCTTCGTTTTCTGCGCAGTGGTGCTGTCGATCTTGTCTTCTTCTTGCTGCTGTTGGAGGAGCACGACCTCGTGGAGGTTGGCGCTCTTCTGCCATCGCTCGGCTTCAAGGATTCTCATCATGCAGCCCGGCTACAACCTCCCGCCAGTGGTCATCTAGAAGGATGACCACCAGCCTTGTGGTGGAGAGAAGCGGGCCGGGCTGCGGCCTCCCCCCCTCAGCTTCAAGGATGTTCATCATCCTCGCTGGGGTGGAAGGCGAGCCGAGTTGGGGTCCTGCCTTCCGCATGGGCTGGCGACCCGCTTCTTCCTTTAGCATTCGGGGGAGAAGGGAGTCCACCAGCCCTGTGGAGGAGGCGAACTTCGGCTACACAGGGCCGGCCGGCTGCAGGCACCGTTAGCTGCCGCGTGTCTGGCTCCTTGGCCTAGATGGCTTTGGCGCCGCCTCTGACGCCGCCTCCTGCCGCTTGGTCGGGGCGCGGCTGTCCGTCCACCGCACGGGCGACGGTCGCGCCGTGCACAGGTCCGCCACATCCACGGCGTCTCCCGTGCCGCCGGCCACACTGCTCCGACGTCGCCCGGGGGTTGTACAAGACGTCGTACGCCGTGGGGGTGGCGGGTGCGTTCTTGGATGGTCTTGTCCTCACTCCCGTGGGAGTACGGGAGCGAGGACCTCTTCGCGCGGGCTGAGGCGGCCGCCGTTGCCGGTAAACCACCTGTGCAGAGGTGGTCGCTGTCGTTGGTGCTGAGGTGGTCGCCGCCGCTGGTGAGGCTACCCACTGCAGAGGTGGTTGCCTCCGCTGGCGAGACCGTCAGTGCCACCTGCCGCCGAGCCTCCCACTCTTTGGCTTTAATGGCCTCGTTGTCGCCCCCCCGTAGGAGGACGGGGGCGAGGACCTCTTCGCAATGGCGCACGCATTTAGGTGGTCGCCACTGCTGGTGAGTCGTCGGTGCAGAGGTGGCCACTGCCGTTGGTGCTGAGGTGGTCGCCTCTGTTGGCGCGTTGTTCGGAGCTAGCTACCACGCGGCCCCACTGGTGTGGAGATAGTTCATACCTGCAGAGTAGAGATGGAGCTGGGGCTCCGCTTGAAAGCGGATGTAATACTTTTGCTTTTTATAAGGTACTTTTGAGTACTATTTATCAAGCAATATTAGCACTTATCTGTGTATTGCCTATTCTTGCTGTGCATAATGTTATGTTGTTGACTCCCCCTGGTACCTGGTCCCCTGCCTGGGATGCAGACTTGATGTGTCGAGGTTGGATACCAGCATGTCGGAGAGGAGAACTCCTCGGCCGGGTGGCGGATTGCACCCGCCCTAAATCCTAAAGAGAGGAGGGGCCTAAGCATTTTGCTTGCCACGAGGCTGGCGGATCAACACACGAGAGCACGCGAGGGTTTAGAGTGGTTCGGGCCGCTGGAGCGTAATACCCTACTCCATTGTGTGATATATTCCTTGGGAGCTTGTATGAACTTATGAGTGTCTATCTAAAACTAGGTCTCAGAGCCTCTTCCCTGTAACGTCGTATGCCTCCCCTTTTATAGCTGAAGGGGGGCATGCATAAAAGGACTGGGCCCCGACATGTGGGCCCAGAGACATAAAGAATATAGATCTTGGATCCTCTAATGTCTGTTGCCGAGGCAATCTTCTTGTGCCCTGTCGCTCGAGGTCTGCGTATCCTTGGCGTGCAGGGGAAGCTTCTTGCGGAAGAGAAGATGAGTATAGTGTGCCGCCCGGCACGGGCACACTGTTTGCCAGCAGACCCAGCAGGTGCGCCGCCTGCCAGCGGATGGGACGAGACGCATTAAATGCTGAGAGGGCACGTCGCCCGTCAGCGCAGTGGCAGGCGGCGCGTCTTTTCCTCAATAAATGCAGGGGTTGCACGACTTCTCATCAGGTTCGGCCCGGTAGCTTATGTCATGGGCCACAAGCAGCGGGTCTCCGTCTGAGCGGGAAGCGGAGGGCAAGGCCCGCACACGTGTCAGCGCCGGACCCCTGCACACACTAGGGTCCTTCTTGTTCCGGGACCCTGCTAGAGTTCGGACTTACCCGGAGGCTCCAGACTTGTATGTATATAGGGGTCCGGTGTCCCTCTGTGAGGGTCCGGCCTTACTGGGGTGTGGTGTCTTTCCATGCCACGTGGCGCCCTTTGGCCATCCCATCCGGTGGGGTCAGGCGCGGTCCTCCGCGTGGCTAGGGGACGTCGCATGGGTGCGGTGCCTTCATGTTGTAGGATAGGGTACCCCTGATTTTGGGTACCGACAGTGAACCCCGTTCCCGTCTCAGGGGAGGATGTGAGCCTGCAGGTGGGACCAGAGTCTGATTGGCGGTTGGACCGCTGCTTCCGTGCGCCTATTGCTGCAATTACTGCCGGCCCGCCTATGACCATGCCAACTGCCGTGCCTATTCCCACGGCTGACTGACCCATGACCGTCGTACTTAACGGCACTGTTGGGCCATGCGCGGGGCTGCCTCGAGTCGTTGCACTGGTTCTGAAAAATTTATCTTTTCAGAATCCATGACAGTCCCGAGAAGACGTAGCATTGGCGTAGGCGGCAGTGCGGTTTCTTTGCACACGGTAACCGGGGCGCCGGTTACATGACATGTGGGCCTGGGCCCCTGAGTTGGACCACCAGTTGTGGCGGAGCTGAAGGGGCGCACAGTCGTGGGACGATTGCACGCCTCTTGCGCGGCGGTTCGCCTCTTTGACCGCTAGATACAGCGAAGATGAAGGGGCGCTTAATCATGGGCCGGCTGCATGCCTCTTGCGCGGCGGTTCGCTTTCCTGACCGCTGGTTGCCCCGGAAATGGAGGGGCGCGTAACCGCAAGGCAGTCACACGCTCCTTCTTAGGGTTAGTTTGCATGACATGCGGGGCCTGGCCCCCGTGTCATAAGGTGAGATCCTTGGTGCATGCCGGGGGAGACTTCACCCGTGACGCTTTAGGGGCGCGAGTGGGGGGATCTGCCTTTAAAAAGGGGTTGATCCCCCGGGCAGTAGACATGCCTCGCTCTTCTTGCGACCACCGCGCCCTTTCGCCTTCCGGGCCTCCAGATGGGGTGCGCCGGTGTTCTCTAGAGGGATCCGCGTCAAGGTCGTCTCTTCCGGTGACTTCACCGTCGGAGAGCGTGCGCTCGTGGTGGTGTCGCCGATCTTGTCTTCTTCCTGCTGCCGTTGGAGGTAGTTCATTCCTGCAGAAGTGGAGCTGGGTCCCGCTTGTAAGGGAATGTAATGGCATTTGCTTGAGAGTAAAATGTAATAACATATGTATGCAGGATTTTAGCCTGGGAAGCCCAGTTGCGTGTCCGAACCCCCTAGATGGTGGCTTCAAGTACTAAGACACCTGCCGCAGGGCGGTGGAGTATGCAGGCCCACGTCACAGGACCTGGCTGAGCGGCTACATGGCTTTCGGACCCCCAGGAGACAAGTGCCTGCTCTTCAAAGCCGGACCTCTAGGTTATTGGACGCTCAAGACTATAGTTTTAAATACTAGGGCACCCGTCATAGAGTGGTGGAGTGTGCAGGATTTTGGGTACGGGACCAGGCTAACTGGCCACACAGGCTCCGGACCACCCTATGGAATGGGCATCCGTTCTTTAGAACCGACCCCCAGGCCTTTCCCTATGTTTGTAAACAAATAAATATTGTCTTCTAAGCAGCATTTAACACTTATCTGTGTAACGCCTGTTCTTGCTGTGTGCGATGTTGTTGACTCTTCCCTAGTTCCTGGCCCCCCGCCTGGGATGCAGGCTTGATGTGTTGAGGTTGGATACCAGCGTTTCTAAAAAGGTTGTCAACAATCCTCGGGAGGCAACTCGCCGGGATCTAGATCTGTACACAACTTTTACCTAGGAAGCATTAGTAGTACACCTCGTAGGGTTCTCTGTCTGACATTAGTCTCCCTTTGATACATGATCGAGACCTGCAGGTTTTAGTCCGGGTGGCCAAGTTGCATGTCCGGACCCCCTTGGGTCGCGGTTCTAGATACTAGGACACCTGTCGCAGGGTGGTGGAGTGTGCAGGCTCACGGTACGGGACCAGGCTGAGCGGCTGCACGGGCTCCGGACCACCCCAGGAGACCAATGTCCCTTCTCTAGCTCTGGTTCCAAGGTTGTCGGACCCGCAGGACTTATAACTCTAGATACTAAGTTCCCGTCACGGGGTGGTGGAGCATGTAGGCCCATGGTACAGGACCTGGCTGAGCGGCTACACGGGCTCCAGACTACCCTATGGAACGAGGTCCCGTTTTCTAGAGCCGGCCCCCAGGCTGTCGGACCTCCCCACTTTCGTGTCAGGGGCCCTAAACTGCAAGCCTGGCTGTTCAATTCGGATGTCATCATGTCAGACAAATGGAACCCGTACGGGTGGGTTAGCTGAATGGTATTATCTGAAAGACTGCAAGGTGGGACCATGGAGCAGTAAGGTGGAACTATCACAAGAGCACGGCTGAGGGGGGTAGTTTCTTCTTCATAACTTGTTGTGCATGTGTGCAGACCAATAGTCCGGGTTTATGGGGGCAGACCCCACCGGGTTATCATACATGTATGTGTCATTTAGTTACAAAAAAAGGAAACAGACTCGACCCCTTAGTCTTGCTCTATGGATAGAACTTACAGAGATATTTGGCATCGAGGTAAGGTACTCCTCCAGTCGTAGCTAGATGGTTGCCCCTGGGTCGGTGCACTCCCGTTACCTTGGAGGGTCCTTCCCAGCTGGGGGAGAGTTGCTGAGCACCTCTTGGTATGGCACTTGCCGCGGGGCTAAGCCCCGACCCAGGGTTCCTATCTGCATTTTACACGGGAACCCTTGTCTCTAGCTGTGATCACTTCTGCATGTACCTGACTGCAGCTGGACCCGTGGGAGGTCCAGAAGGGCCTCCGGAGGAAGGCGTCTTTCAGCTTCATAGACCGGGGGACACGGAGTTCCCCCGAGGTCCGTCTAGTTGTATTCACCGGATTAGGAGCTCCGGCGAAGATATCCTTCAGGCCCCCCTCAGGCGACTGATACCCGAGGTCCCGTTCAGCCACGGCCACCTCGCCGTCATCGACCTTTTCCTTGCCGGACCGGCGGCGAGGCGGGGAGCCATCTTTGGAGGACTGCTCGCGCTGCTCGCTGACACGTTTTGCGAGGTCGATGATCTCGCGACACTTTGTGGCGCTGTGGCGACCATGCAGGTGCACAGGGCATGAACCGTTGCTACCCTTCTGCGGTCGCGGGCGTTTGTTGCGGTCGCCCTGGCCTCCAGTCGCTGCTGCGACCACTAGAGTGGTGGACTGTGGCTTCTGGTAGTCGTGGTCCTTCTTCTTTTTCTTCTTTCCGTCCCGGAGGACGGCCCCCGTGCCACCCGACTGGGCAGCTCCAGTTTGTGGGGCCGAGTGCCATGCACGGCCCTCGGCGGCTCTGGCGCATTTGTCGGCCAGAGCGAAGAGCGTGGGGACAGTTTCCACGTCATGTGTGGCCAACTTCTCCAACATTTTTTCATCACGTACTCCCTGTCGGAAAGCCGTGATAATGGAAGCATCAGAAATACGAGGTATCGTACCTCGTACCTGGGTGAAGCGGGAGATGAACTTCCGAAGGGTTTCCCCGGGCTCCTGCCTCACTGCATGGAGGTGGGCCTCCACACCGTGCTGCTGGTAAGCACTGGCGAAGTTCGCCACGAACCGTGCATAGAGTTCTTCCCAGGAGTAGACTGATCCCGGGGTAAGGTTCATGAGCCAGGTCCGGGCAGGTCCAGACAAGGCCACATGAAAGTATGTTGCCATCACAGTGGTGTTTCCACCTGCTGCCGTGATGGCGGTAACGTACACCTGCAGGAACTCTGACGGGTTTGATGTTCCGTCGTATTTTTCTGGTAGGTGTGGCCGGAACTTGGGCGGCCATGACGCCGCGCGAAGATGGTCTGCGAGGGCGGCGTAGCCCACGCCGGCCAAGGGGACACCCGTTTGGGGCCGGGCGCCCACTGGTGTCTATGGTGCCCCTGCGGCGAAATCTCGGTCGAGGTTGCGACCCTCAATGTTTTGACGGCGCTCACGCGCCCTTTCCAAAGAGACCCGAGCGTCTTCTCCCATACGCCTACGGTTGAGCTCTGCCCAGAGGTCTTCAGTCTGTGCACCCTTTACTGAGGGCGAGCGCACAGACGTCGTCGCCTCGCGTTGGTGCCGGGATGACCGAGGCCTCGACCTGGACGAAGTAGAATGCGCCATCCCGAGCAGCCGGTCGACGTCGTCGCGCCACTGCTTCATGGCCCCCAGTGATGCCGTGGAGCTAGGGGGGTGGCGCAGCAACTCTCTGGCCACAGACAGCGCCGTAGGCGCTGCCCTTGATGGAGTCCGGGACGCCTGCGCTAGCTTGTGCTGCTGCATGGCGTGCACGGCAGCAGTCCTAGAGTCGGGGCGGTCGGGTGCTCGTGGTGCGGAGGATGCAACCTCTTGCTCCATCACGAAATCCTCCGAAGTTTCGGCGCGGTGCTCGATGATCCGCACCATCATGCTGAGCAAGAAAACAAGCAAAAACTTGAAGCCTAGCCCCCTACCTAGCGCCAAATGTCGGAGAGGAAATCCCCGGCCGGGTGGCGGAGTGCACCCGCCCTAAATCCTAAGATGAGGAGGGGCTTAGGCGTTTTGCTTGAACATTGGAGTGAGGGGGGAGAACTCAGGAACACACAAGGGTTTAGAGTGGTTCGGGCCACCAGAGCGTAATACCCTACTCCACTGTGAGTTGTATTGCTTGAGAGCTTGTATGAGCTTAGCGAGTCTAAGATTGCGTGTCTGCCTAAAGCTAGGTCTTAGAGCCTCTTCCTTGTAACGTCGTATGCCTCCCCTTTTATAGCTGAAGGGGGCATGCACAAAAGGACTGGGCCCCGACATGTGGGCCCAGGGACATAAAGAATATAGAGCTTGGATCCTCTAATGTTTGTTGCTGAGGCAATCTTCTTGTGCCCTGTCGCTCGAGGTCTGCGTATCCTTGGCGTGCAGGGGAAGCTTCTTGCGGAAGAGAAGATGAGTATAGTGTGCCGCCCGGCACGGGCGCACTATTTGCCAGCAGACCCAGCAGGCGCGCCGCCTGCCAGCGGATGGGATGGGACGCATTAAATGCTGAGAGGGCATGTCGCCCGTCAGCGCAGTGGCAGGCGGCGCGTCTTTTCCTCAATAAATGCAGGGGCTGCACGACTTCTCGTCAGGTTCGGCCCGATAGCTTATGTCATGGGCCACAAGCAGCGGGTCTCCGTCTGAGCGGGAAGCGGAGGGCAAGGCCCGCACACGTGTCAGCGCCGGACCCATGCACACACTAGGGCCCTTCTCGTTCCGGGACCCTGCTGGAGTTCGGACTTACCCGGAGGCTCCGGACTTGTATGTATATAGGGGTCCAGTGTCCCTCTGTGAGGGTCCGGCCTTACTGGGGTGTGGTGTCTTTCCCTGCCATGTGGAGCCCTTTGGCCTGCCCATCCGGTGGGGTCAGGCGCGGTCCTCCGCGTGGCTAGGGGACGTCACATGGGTGCGATGCCTTCATGCTGTAGGAGAGGGTACCCCTAATTTTGGGTACCGACACAGCGCATCTGAAACGGTTGTCAACAACTCTCGGGAGGCAGCCTCGCTGGGATCTGGATCTGTACATAGCTTTAGCCAGGGAGCGTTAGTAGTACACCCATAGGGTCCCCTGTCTGATATTAGCCATCCTTTGATACATGCTCGGAACTCGCAGGTTTCAGTCCGGGTGGCCAAGTTGCGTGTCCGGACCCCCTTGGGTCGTAGCTCTAGGTACTAGGACATTTGTCGCTGAGCGGTGGAGCGTGTAGGCCCATGGTACGGGACCAGGCTGAGCGGTTACATGGGCTCTGGACCACCCCAGGAGACAAATGTCCATTATCTAGTTCCGGTCCCGAGGTTGTCGGACCCACATGACTTATAGCTCCAAATACTAGGTACCCATCACAGAGTGGTTGAGTGTACAGGCTTTCGGGTATGGAACCAGGCTAAGCGGCCACACAGGCTCCGGACCACCCCATGGAACGGGGTCCCGTTTTCTAGAGGCAGCTCCCAGGCTGTCGGACCTCCCAACTTTCGTAAAGGAGGCCCTAAACTGCAAGCCTGGCTGCTCAATTCAGATGTCGTCATGTCAGGACAGATGGGAACCGTGCGGGTGGGTTAGATAAAAGGCATTATCTAAAAAACTGCAAGGTAAGACCATGGAGCAGCAAGATGGAACTATCACAGGGGCACAAATGAGGGGGTAGTTTTTCTTTATAACTCATCATGCATGGGTGCAGACCAACAGACCGGGTTTATGGGGACGGACCTCACCGGGTTGGCGTACACGTGTGTGTTACCTAGTTACAAAAGGAAAACAAATTCGACCCCTCAGACTTGCTCCTATGGATAGAACTTACAGAGATGCTCCAGCACCAGGGGGAGGCACTCCTTCAGTCATAGCTAGATGGTCACCCTCGGGTCGGCGTATTCCCGTTACCTTGAAGGGTCCTTCCCACCTAGGGGAGAGTTGCGGAGCCCTTCTTGGTTTGGTACTTGCTGTAGGACTAGGTCCCGACCTTAGGTTCCCATCTGCGTTCGACGAGGGAGCCCTCATCTTCGGCTACGATCGTTTCTGCATGAACCTGTCGGAAGTCTAGGCCCGCGGGGAGTCCAGGAGGGTTTCCGAGGGGAGGCAGGCTTCGGCCCCGTAGACCGGGGAGCACGGGGTCCCTCTGGGGGTCCGTCTAGTTGTCCCCACCGAAGTAGGAGCCTCCGGCGAAGACATCCTTCAGGTCCCCCTCGGGTGACTGATACTCGAGGTCCCGTTCAGCTGCGGCCACCTCGCCGTCGTCGACCTTTTATTTACTAGGTCGGCGACGAAGTGGGGAGCCGTCCTTGGAGGACTACTCGCGTCGTTCGCTGACACGTTTCGTGAGATCAATGATCTCGCGACACTCCGCGGCGCTGTGGCGACCGTTGGGGTGCACAGGGCATGGGCCACTGCTACCCTTCCGCGGTCGTGGGCGCTTGTTGCGTTTGTCCTGGCCCCTGGTCGCGGCTGCAACGACCAGAGCGGTGGACCGCAGCTTCTGGTAGTCGTGGTCCTTCTTCTTTTTCTACTTACCGTCCCGGGGGACGGCACCCGAGCCACCCGACTGGGCAGCCCCGGTTTGTGGGGCCGAGTGCCATGCGCGGCCCTCGGCGGCTCTGGCGCATTTGTCGGCCAGAGCGAAGAGTGTGGGGACAGTCTCCACGTCATGCGTGGCCAACTTCTCCAACATTTTCTCACCACGTACTCTCTAACGGAAGGTCGTGATGATGGAAGCATCGGAAATGCGAGGTATAGTACCTTGCACTTTGGTGAAGCGGGAGATGAACGTCTGGAGGGTCTCCCCGGGCTCCTGCCTCACCGCATGGAGGTGGGCCTCCACACTGTGCTACTGGTAAGCACTGGCGAAGTTCGCAATGAACCTTGCGTAGAGCTCTTCCCAGGAGTAGACCGACCCTGGGACGAGGTTCATGAGCCAAGTCCGGGCAGGACCAGACAAGGCGACATGAAAATATGTTGCCACCACAGTGGTGTTCCCACCAGCCGCTGTGATAGCGGTGACATACACCTGCAGGAACTCCGATAGATTTGACGTTCCGTCGTACTTTTTCGGCAGGTGCGACCGGAACTTGGGTGGCCATGAGGCCGCGCGGAGGTGATCCGCGAGAGCGGCGCAGCCCACGTCGGCCAAGGGGACTCCTGTTGGGGAACGGGTGCCCATTAGCGTCTGCAGTGCCACTACGGCGAAGTCTTGATCGAGGTTGCAGCCCTCGATGTTTTGGTGACGCTCGCGCGCCCTCTCCAAAGAGACCCTAGCGTCCTCTCCCGCATGCCTGCGGTCGAGCTCTGCTCGAAGGTCGTTGGTCTGTGCGCCCCTCACTGAGGATGAGCGCATAGATGCCGACGCCTCATGTTGGCGCCGGGATGACCGTGGCCTCGACCTGGTCGAGGTAGAGTGTGCCATGCCGAGCAGTCGGTCGATGTCGTCCCACCATTACCTCATAGCCCCTGGTGAGGCTGTGGAGCTTGGAGAGTGTCACAACAACTCCCTGGCTGCTGACAATGCTCCCGGAGTCGCCCTCGACGGAGTCCGGGATGCTTGTGCAGTCGTATGCTGTCGTGCGACGTGCATAGTAGCAGCGCCCGGCACAGGGCGGTTGGGAACCAGTGGTGTGGAAGAAGCAGCTTCCTCCTCCACCTCGAAATCCATCGAAGTCTCAGCACGGTGCTCAACGATCCGCACCACCATGCTGATCGAGAAAACAAGCAAAAACCTAAAGCCTAGTCCCCTACCTGGCGCGCCAAATGTCGGAGAGGAAATCTCTGGCCGGGTGGCGGAGTGCACCCGCCCAAAATCCTAAGATGAGAAGGGGCCTAAGCGTTTTGCTTATTAGTTGGAAAATGGAAAGAACACAAGAACACACAAGGATTTATAGTGGTTCGGGCCGTCGGAGCGTAATACCCTACTCCACTGTGTGGTGTATTGCTTGAGAGCTTGAGTTGTCTAGAATCACTTGGGTTCAAGTGAGCCTGTCTTGTAATGTCGCATGCCTCCCCTTTTATAGTTGAAGGGGGACATGCACAATGGTACTGAGCCCCGACATATGGGCCCAGGGACATAACGGATATAGCTCTTGGAGCTACAGATATTCGCCACTGGTGCAATCTCCTCGCGCCCTGACATCCGAGATCTGCATATCCTCGGCGTGTAGAGGAAGCTTCTTGTATAAGGGATGGTGAGCACAGTGCGCTGCTTGGCACAGGCGCACTGTTTGACAACAGACTGGATAGGTGTGCCATCTGCAGGACGACCCTGACGTCGTCTGCCAGCGGAGAGGACTGAACGCATTAAATGCCAAGAGGGCACATCACCTGTCAGCATGGTGGCAGGCGGTGTGTCCTCTCCGCAATAAATGCAGACAACTCTTGGCTTTATAGGCCTTACGTCAAGCTCCACCCGTTGGCTTATGTCACGGGCCACCAGCCACGCGGCAGCAGCGGGCTTCCACCTTCGCGGGTAGCGCGAGCACGCAGGGTAAGGCCTGGACACGTGCCAGCACCGGACCCTTACTTATTCCTGAGTTCCCCCTGCCCCGGGTCCTTGCTGTGGTCCGGACCTCACTTGGAGGGACCTAGGGCCCATCCGAGGGACCCGGCATGCCTTCTTGGGAGTCCCAGATCGTAATAGTGGGTCCGGGTTGTGCGTACAGGGGTCCGGTATTCATCCGTGGAGGTCCGGACCCAATGATGCATCCTGGGGTGCATCATCTTCCCTTGCTGCGCGGTGCCCCTAGACCTGCTCATGCGGTGGTGTCAGGTGTTGTTCTTCGTGCGGCCAGGAGATGTCGTACGTGTACAGCGTCTTTATACCGTAGTAGAGGGTACCCCTAATTCAGGGTACCGACAATGTGCAACTATTCCTAGGTTAAGTCTCCTAAAATCCTCAACAATCTCATCGGGTATCTGGGCAACAATAGCTGCATGGACGTGTTCCTTCCGACTTAAGGCATCTGCAACCAGATTCACCTTACCCGGGTGATAGTGAATCTCCAAATCATAATCCTTAATAAGCTCCAACCAACGGTGTTGCCTAAGGTTGAAATCCTTCTGAGTGAATATATACTTCAAACTCTTATGATCCGTGTACACTTGGCACTTGGTTCCCATGATATAATGCCTCCATATTTTGAGCGCATGCACTACGACTGCCAGTTCTAAGTCATGAGTGGGATAGTTCAACTCATGTTTCCGCAACTGACGAGACGCGTAAGCATTCACGTGTCCTTCTTTCATAAGCACACATCCCAAGCCTTGGCCGCATGCATCACAATAAATGTCAAATCCCTTCTGTAGATCTGGCATAACCAACACTGGGGGTGACATCAATCTCAACTTTAATTGATCAAAGCTATCTTGGCACTTCTCATCCCACTTAAACTCTCTCACCTTCTCCAGAAGCGAGGTCATAGGCTTAGCAATCTTAGAAAACCCTTCACTAAATCGTCGATAATAGCCTGCAAGTCCCAAGAAACTCCGAATCTCCGTAACTGTAGTGGGTATGCTCCACACCATTATCTCCTTGACTTTAGCAGGATCCACTGATATCCCACCATTAGAAATTATATGTCCAATGAATGGCACCTCGTCAATCCAGAACTCGCATTTGCTATACTTGGCGTAGAGTTGATTATCCCATAGCTTTTGTAGCACCAATCTCAAATGTTCCTCATGATCACTATCACTCTTGGAATAAATAAGAATATCGTCGATGAATACCACGACGAATCTATCAAGATACTCCATGAACACCTTATTCATCAGATTCATAAAATAAGTTGGTGCATTAGTTAGTCCAAATGACATAATCGTGAACTCATATAAACCATATCGGGTCGAGAAAGTCATCTTGGGAATGTTAGATGGCCTAATCTTCATTTGATTGTAACTCGATCGGAGATCAATCTTCGAGAATACCCTTGCACCTCTCATCTGATCAAATAAATCCTCAATGCGGGGTAATGGATACTTGTTCTTCACAGTAACATCATTAAGGGATCTATAATCCACACACATCCGTTGTGATTCATCCTTCTTCTGTACAAACAGAACCAGCACTCCCCAAGGTGAGGAACTCGGATGAATGTACCTAGCCTCTTGTAATTCTGTTAACTGCTTCTTAAGTTCTTTTAACTCTTCCACTGACATCCTGTATGGTCGTTTAGAAACAGGAGCAGTCCCAGGTAAGAGATCAATGGCAAACTCAACTTCCCTATCTGGTGGCATCCCTGGTAACTCCTCTGGAAAGACATTCGGAAAATCCCTAACCACACGGATGTTGTCACCAACAAACTTCCCATCTATAAAGAATGTTGCACGTTGGGTAGAAGTAGTTACTGCAATTTCAACTTGAAACCTTTCTCCTTTAGGGCTGGTGAGTTCTACAGTACCCCTACCACATTGTATAATGGCCTTTGCCTTTCTTAGCCATGACATACCAAGGATCAGATCTATACTGCTTGCCTCTAATATTATAGCGGTAGCCCTGAATTCTCTTCCCATAATTGTCAATGTCAATTTATGTGTCATATGATTTGCCTCAACAGGCCCTTTAGGTGTAATTACTATCATTGGTGTTTTCATATTTTGCAGTGGTAATTCATTTGTGTTGGCATATCGAGCAGACATAAATGAATGTGTAGCACCAGAATCAAATAATATTGTTGCAGGAATTGCTTTAATATAAAACATACCAAGTGCGATGTCAGCTCCTTCATCAGTAGCATCAGCGCTGACCTGATTAACCCTGGCAATAGAGAATCCCTTGCTAGATCTTGGAGTCTGTTGCTTGTTCTGCACAGGTGTAGTAGCAATCCTCTATGGGAAAACATTTGCATAATGTTCAGTCTTCCCACACTTGTAGCGAGTAGTGCCTGCACTCTGTCCTGAAAATTTCATCGGGGTGCCAGTGGGGCAGCCTGATGAGTCGGTGGAGTCCCCTGATGTGTATGCTGAGCTGGACGCTGGCCTCCTCCAGTGCGAACTGGTGTACTCTGGGGTGAAACATAGCGAGGACGAACGTTGCTGGTTCCCTAACCCTATGATATAGCCTTCCTCTTCAGATCTCCCAGCTGAACGCGCTTGTGTTCAATAGTTAGGGCCTTGTCAAGCAGCCTCTGGAATGATGGAAATGTATGAGCCACTATAGCATACTGCAGCGGTCCATTGAGTCCCTCGATGAAGTGTTCCTGCTTCCTATCATCTTCTGCCACTTCATCCGGTGCATATCTAGAGAGCTGAATGAACCTGTCGTGGTACTCGCTGACTGACATGCTTCCCTGCTTCAGCGACAGAAATTCCTTCTTCCTAATCTTCATCAGTCCAGCAGGAATATGGTAGTTTCTGAACTTCGTAGCAAATTCCGCCCATGTGATAGTATTAGCAGCATCATGGGCAGCAGTGTATGAATTCCACCAATCAGCAGCAGGACCAGTAAGACGACCAGAAGCATAGAGAACCTTCTCCGGTCAAAGCACTGAGCAATATTCAACATCTTCTCTATAGACTTCAGCCAATCATCAGCGTCCAGTGGATCAGGAGAGTTAGCAAATGTCGGTGGCTTGTGGCTCATGACCTCCCGGTGCTTGTCCCGGGGTGGAACTGGTGGTGGTGGTGGTGGCAGTGGTGCTTGTTGCTGTTGCGCCCTTCGCTCCTGGAACATCTCCTCTCCCTCTTGGCGCATCTCTTGGCGTTCGTGCCGCATCTGCGCGTGCATATCCGCCATTGTATCAGACATCTGTTGCATTATCCGCATCTAGGCTGCAACTGCGGGATCAACTCCGGCTGGTTGACGATTGGGAGGATCCATCTCAGGTTGTTGTTGTGCTTGTCTAAATATCCTCTAATTGTGTCGATTGGGAGGTAGATCGATTCCACCACCCTTCCTGGTATTGACCATCTGAGTTAGAAACATATGGTAAGAAAGAATTGTAGACAAGGCAAGTAATTACGAATCATGTTACTTTTGGGGGATTTATTAGCTAAGTAGATTAGTGTGTTACCTACTAAAGCTAATACATTACCTTATGGTGGTACATGCTAAGATGCCCCTCTATAATATTTCAATCAATCAAAGAAGCAAATCAGACATTTATCATCAGAACAATCAACCAACATTTTTAATAGAGAAAATATTTTTTATTTTTTTTTGTCTTAGGTCTCCTATCTCTTAAAAAGGTCATAGCTATAGGATTCCAAGGTGTGAAATCCATCTTGTCTTGGAGTAGAAAAGATAAGAGTAATAAGAGTATGACAACAAAAGGTGAGACAGGATCAAGATAAGATAAGTATAGAATGAATCAGAGTAAGGTAAGTAGGTAAGGGTTTTGTCCATTTCTATCTAGGTTTCGTCCTACAGTCAACATTTCCTCTTATACCACTTCTGTCACACCCGGATTTAAGGGACAAAGCTGGGTGCATCTCATACATGCGCCAAAGAAGACAACATATATATTAACAGAGAGTATAGAGATAAATGTCACAATAACATCAGAGTACTTATTACATTGCAAAAGTCTTACAAAATAAAAGATAAATATAAAACGAACTAAGGTCCATCCTTGCCGTCAATAAGTCAACTGGGAGACGCCACCTAGATCAAGTCGAACTCCTCGTTGTGTGGCTCCTCCTGAACCACCTGTTCTTCTCCTGTGGGGGTGTGAGACAGCAAGGGTGAGCTCACACATGTTCATCGCTCAACAAGTTGTGGGGAATAATGTGCATGAACTCACCAAAGGTGGGAATTCAAGTGAAGTGTAAGGCTGATCAACAAAATAAAGGTTGAAGCTGAGCATTGCTTTTATAAGTTGGTCAAAATTTTATTAGCAGTTACTAAGTGTAAGTAAATACCAAACCTTAGTGATAATAAATAGAAGTAATAATAAAGTAATACCAATGTGATGCAAATAACAAATTGAATTTAATTCCATAAATTAATCATGTGAGTGTCTGAGTCGCTCATGACCGTGAGCACAGCTAGTATACCAGTTTTACACTCTGCAGAGGTTGTACCCTGTACCCACAAGTCATGTATCCCATGTCGCCATGGTTTGCAAGGCCCTTAGACACTATCGAGGTGAATGGCTAGGGATCCACTACGAGGCCTTTACAAAGTTTCACTAGCTTCTGAAAACCCGCTACAGTTTATGGGAAGAGCACTTGCAGGAATCCCTCGTCTGACCGCCATCGCAGCAAAATCAACCCGAGAACCTCCCTGCATGCAACTCCCCTACTGCCCTTTCCCCTTTTGGGTAAGGTAGTCTTCCACTAGCTTTTCTAATTAGTCAGCCAAGGGCGTCCCATACCACCCTTGTGGTGGCACTATTTTCCCGAGGTGATTCTCCATGTTCCCATTAACATAATGATCTTATCATGAACAGTAAATAGTAAACTGATAACAAAAGTGTGAACATGAGTAATGTATATCTCTATACCCAAAACCACATAAAGCAATAGCATATACTACCCAAAAATTCAGTGGTAAAACAAGGTATAAAGATAGCTAAAACTAGGGTAACCTATTGGATCCCATCAAATTAACCTATGCAGATCATTATGGTTAATAAGAACATGACTGGGTAAAAAGGAAGTGATCAAGGGCACAACTTGCCTTCAATGAGCTCCCGCTCAGCAACTTCTATCTGTTGGGCACCAGGATCCTCAGCCACTGGCTCTTCTACTCACCACAATACACACAAGCATAGTATATAGAGAAAATTAACATCACACCAAACATGTAAACAAAATTGTCGGCGTTTCGAGACCGGGGGGTCCCTGGGCCGACGAGTGAATGTCGCCGCGTGCCCCAGCTTAGATGGGTCGGCGTGAGGCCGAGCGCGAAGGGGGGAAGTGAGGTGGCCGGAGACGAGCGTGAGAGAGGTGGAAATCCCGCGGCCTTCATGTTCGTCCCGTGCCTAGGTCGGGTGCGCTTGCAGTAGGGGGTTACAAGCGTTCACGCGGGAGAGGGAGCGAGCGGCCTCACGCGAGCGCCTGTCTCGTCCTCGTCCCCGCGCGGCCAACCCTCTGTAAGAGGGCCCTGGTCCTTCCTTTTATAAGCGTAAGGAGAGGGTCCAGGTGTACAATGGGGGGTGTAGCAGAGTGCTACGTGTCTAGCGGAGGAGAGCTAGCGCCCTAAGTACACGCCATCGTGGCGGCCGGAGAGGTTTTGGCACCCGGTTCGTGTGATGTCGTGGCCGTCGGAGGAGCGCCGGAGCCTGGCGGAAGGACAGCTGTCGGGGCTGTCGGGTCTTTGCTGACGTCCTCTTGCTTCCGTAAGGGGGCGGAGAGCTTCCGTCGTCAGGGAGCGTGCGTGGCGCCATCATTGCCTATCTGGCGGAGCGAGCCAGATGGGACGCCGGTCTCGCTTCCCGTAGCTTGAGTCAGCTTGGGGTAGGGTAATGATGGCGCCTCCCGTCGATGTGGCCGGTCCGCGCCCTAGGTTGGGCGATGTGGAGGCTCCTCCGAAGTCGAGGTCGAGTCTGTCTTCCATGGCCGAGGTCGAGTCCGAGTCCCTGGGTCGGGCGAGGCGGAGACCGTCGGCTGAGGCCAGGGCGGAGTCCGAGCCTTGGGGTCGGGCGAAGCGGAGTTCGTCGTCTTCCGGGGCTGAGCCCAAGTCCGAGCCCTGGGTCGGGCGGAGCGGAGTTCGCCGTCTTCCGGGGCTGAGCCCAAGTCCGAGCCCTGGGTCGGGCGGAGCGGAGTTCGCCGTCTTCCGGGGCTTAGCCCGAGTCCGAGCACTGGGTCGGGCGGAGCGGAGTTCGCCGTCTTTCGGGGCTTAGCCCGAGTCCGAGCCCTGGGTCGGGCGAAGCGGAGCTTCCTATGGTGCCTGCGGCCAGGCCTGACTGCCTGTCAGCCTCACTCTGTCAAGCGGCACTGCAGTCGGGGCGGCGCAGGCGGCGCTGTCTTTCTGTCAGGCCGGTCAGTGGAGCGGCGAAGTGACGGCGGTCACTTCGGCTCTGTCGACTGAAGGTCGCACGTCAGAATAAAGGTGTCAGGCCACCTTTGCATTAAATGCTCCTGCGATTTGGTCGGTCGGCGCGGCGATTTGGTCAGGGTTGCTTCTTGGCGAAGACAGGGCCTCGGGCGAGCCGGAAGTATGTTCGTCGCTGGAGGGGGGCCTCGGGCGAGACGGAGATCCTCCGGGGTCGGCTGCCCTTGTCCGAGGCTAGGCTCGGGCGAGGCGTGATTGAGTCCCTCGAATGGACCGATCCCTGACTTAATCGCACCCATCAGGCCTTTGCAGCTTTATGCTGATGGGGGTTACCAGCTGAGAATTAGGAGACTTGAGGGTTCCCCTAATTATGGTCCCCGACAGTAGCCCCCGAGCCTCGAAGGGAGTGTTAGCACTCGCTTGAAGGCTTTCGTCGCACTTTTTTGCAAGGGGACCAGCCTTTCTCGGTTGCGTTTTGTTCCGGTGGGTGCGCGCGAGCGCACCCGCCGGGTGTAGCCATCGAGGCCTCGGAGGAGTGGTTTGACTCCTCCGAGGTCTTAATGCCTCGCGCAATGCTTTGGCTGGTCTGGTCGTTCCCTCATGCGAACTGGCCGTAGCCCGGGTGCACGGTCGGGTCCCAAGTTCTCGGGCTGGTATGTTGACGCTGTCAACGGATTGGCCAGAGCTGGGTTTGCGAGAGCAGCCCCCGAGCCTCTGCACAGGGCGAGAGGACGATCAGGGACATACTCGACTTTTTTACATATGCCCCTGCGTCGCCTTTCCGCAAGGAGGGGGGGAAAGCGCCATGTTGCCCTCGATGGGCGCCGAACATGGTGTCTCCGGTGAGCTGCTGGCGGGTAATCCGAGCGGACGTCCGTGCCCCATTCGTTAGGGGTCGGCTAGAGGCCTAGAGGCGCGCCCAAAAGTACCTGCGGGTGATTTGCCGGACCCGGTCCCCTGTCGACGGGGTCCGAGGGCTTGATGCCTCCCTCTGATGGGATTCCGTTACAAGATCGTTCCCGCTGGTCTCGGAAATGTCCTAGGGTACCTCGGGAGCGTAGCCCGAGCCTTGGTTATGTATCGAACGTACCCATGGTCATCACTCGCTCTGCGTCTGAGGCGGCTGTGAACCCTTCGGGGGCCAGCTTTCGAACCCCTGATCAGTAGTGGGCGCGGAGCCCGAGTAGCCTGAGGCGGTCGTTGAACCCTTCCGAGGGGCCGGCCTTCGAACCTCTGACCAGTAGTGGGTGTGGAGCCCACGCGCTCTGAGGCGGCTGTTTAACCCTTCGAGGGGCCAGCCTTCGAACCTCTGATCAGTAGGGAGGCTCGGAGCCTGGTTCCTTCACAGAGAAGGATCCTTTTCGGGGTATCCCCTTTCCCGGTCCCTGTTGCAAGAGAGAGAAAGAGGAAAAAAGGAAAAGGATACGAAATCGAATGACGTGGCGTACCTCTTTTGACGCGGTCATTATGGCGAAGGCGAAACGTTGCTCGCTCCCCTTGCCAGAGGCGCCGCCTTTCCCGCCGCGGAGTTAATGCGACGGGGCGTGCGGTTCGCGGGGCGGCCGTTGCGCGTGCGTGAACCGTTCGAGGAACGGAACACGGGCGCGTCGTCTTCACGCCGTGAGAGAGGGCTCTCTCGCTACCCTCGGATGGGACGTAAGCTTGGCTGACGACGTGACCGCTGCTCCTGCCCGCCTGCCACCGCCATTACTGCCGGCCCATTTTTGGCCGCATTGACCGTCGCGCCAGGCTGGCGCTGCTGGGTCGTGCGTAGGGTTGCCTCGAGTCGCGGTACTGGTTCCGCAGTCGAGGAGGCGTGGCAGTGGCGCGAGTGGCAGTGCAGTTGCTCGCACGTAGCATCCGGCGCGCCGGTTGCATGACGCGTGGGCCTGGGCCTCCATGCTGGGCGCGCTGGAAGTCGGAGAGGTGTGCCCACTTGGCGCGGTTGCATGCCGCCTGCATGGCTGCCCGCCCTCTCGCCCGCTGGTCTGGGCAAAAGTGGAGGGTCGCTTGTAACCGCTGGGCGGTTGCATGCACCGCGCGCGGCGGTTTGGCTTCTTCTGCTCTAGGCCGGCTTGCATGACGTGTGGGACCCAGCCCTCGCGCCGTAGGGGGAGGACCTTGGAGCGTGTTGGAGAAGACTCAGCGCACGACGGTTGGGGACGCGAGTAGGGAGAGTCGCCTTTAAAAGGAGGGCGACCCCCTTGCAAGGCGACCATATCTTCGTGCTCCCTTATGCATCGTGTCTTTCCACCTTCCGAGCCCCCGGATGGGGGATGTCCGCGGTCCTTCCGCCTTGCCATTGGAGGAACACAACTCCGTGGGAGTTGGTACCTTTCAGCCATCCTTCGGCTTCAAGGATTTTCATCATGCAGCCCGGTTGCACCCCTCCGCCGGCGGTCACCCAAGATGGTGACCTCCAGTTTGATGGCGGGGGAAAGCAAACCGGGCCGCGGCCTCTGCCCCTCCCTCAGCCTCAAGGATTTTCATCACCAGGGCTGGGGAGGGGAGTGTGCCGAGTTGGGGTCGCCCCCTGCGTGGGCGGTGGCCCGCTCCTTCCCTCAGTGATCGGGGGGAAGGGCGGTTGTCGTCCGTGGCGCTGGCAGCTGCCGCGTGCCTGGCTCTCGGACCCGAGTGGCTTCGGAGCCGCTCTCGGCGCCGGCTTCCGCCACGGCAGCTGGAAGAGGTTCTTCCGCCGACGAGATAGCCGGGGCCGCCCACGGACCGACCTCCAACTCTACGGCCTTCTGCCCGTCCTTGCCTCACGAGTTTGGGCATTGGCGGGGGCCTCCTGGCAGCAGCATCCGCCCTGAGGTCATCGCTGCCGCTGTTCGGCCCCCCGGAGCAGAAGTCGTCGTCGTCGCCGCTGCTGGAGCGGGCGACGGCGCGCCGTTCGTTGGTCTTCTGTTGCTCCGCTGGCCCCCCCATCGAGTGGGGTTGTTCGTACCTGCGGGGACGGAACCAGAGTTCTGTTTGTAATGGCACCTTGAATGCCGGTGTTTTTGTTCATTGTGGCTGTCGGGGCCTGAACATGTATGTATTTTTTCCTCATTTTCGAGCACTAAGACTCGCCTGTTGGTTGTCTGAACCGCTTCACCAAACGTGAGTTGCCCCGTGCAAAGGTGACGAGTGAGGTATCCGTATCCCGGAGGCGTAGGAGTCCCTCGGCTCGGTCGGCCTTGCTGTCCGAGGCTTCTCTAGCTTAGTTAAAGGAACCCCTCGGTCGCTCTTCGATGAGCCGAGGCCAGGGGTAGCAGTGTCAGCATGAACAGAGGCGGAGTTGGCTCGATAAAGAAGACTTGATCGGCCGGAGCCTGGCCGGGTCATCCGTTAGCGGGACCGACGCCGGAATTGATCTGCCGAGGCCTCGGGTCGGGCTGATGTCCTTGGAGGACAGCTGGCCGAGGCCTCGGGGTGACCAGCCGAGCCGCCTGCTCGGGCCGGATTCTCGGAGAAGACCCTGGCGGCGATGGTCCGGGCGTGGTGATGACGTCGTCCTTCAGAGTGGAGATCCTCGGACCGCGTCGCCGTCCGAGGCTAGGTCGGACCTCGCCAAAGGTGTTGTCGATGCCGAGGGTGTTGCTGCTCCCTTCAGCCGTCAAGATCCGAGCCTGCAAGATCGGATTATCTTGTAGCGTGTGTTTTCTGGGGCCGCCGAGGCCCAAACACACCCTCGTCGTGTTGTAAAGCTGCGTCTCTTTTCCTCTTGTTTCGAGTATCTGGACTTCTTCGTCGGTAACAGAATTGTCTGTGCGAGCAAAAGTTGCTTCTTACGGAAGGTGATGAATGAGGTATCCGTATTCCGGAGGCGTAGGAATCCCTCAGCTCGGTCGGCCTTGCCGCTTACGCGCACTCTTATCCGTCCATAGGGTTCTGCCACCGACGCAGTCGAGAAGGCTCGAAGAATCGCTTCGGTAGAGGAGCTTTCGAACGTGAAGACTTGTTCGGTCTGCGGAATCACTTATCCGAACGTGAGTTACTTATCGCAGAAGGCGATGAGTGAGGTATCTGTATCCCGGAGGCGTAGGAGTCCCTCGGCTCGGTCAGCCTTGGCTGCTTACGTGTACTCCGTCGTTTTTAGGATCCACTTTCGAAGTAGTCGAAAAGCACGAAAGACATTCTGGCAGAAAAGATCTTTTTTCGAGGAAAATTTCGACGCAGAGGGGGTTCCCCCCTTTTAGCCCCCGAGGGAGGGTCGGGCTTTGCCGAGGCAAGGCTGACCCTTCCTTGACGACTAAACTTTGCGCGGGAGCGAGGTATATGAACAACTTGAAAACATCTTAAGGGTAGAAGCGACGCAGCTGTTGGATGTTCCAAGCGTTGCTGTAGACCTCGCCTTGACTGTTGGCCAGCTTGTACGTTCCGGGCTTCAGAACTTTGGCGATGACGAACGGCCCCTCCCAGGGGGGCGTGAGCTTGTGCCGCCCTCGGGCGTCTTGTCGCAGCCGAAGCACCAGGTCGCCGACCTGGAGGTCTCGGGACCAGACCCCTCGGGCGTGGTAGCGTCGCAGGGACTGCTGGTACCGCGCCGAGTGTAGTAAGGCCTTGTCCCGAGCCTCTTCCAGCTGGTCCAGCGAGTCTTCTCGACTAGCTTGGTTGCTTTGGTCGGCATAGGCCCTCGTCCTCGAGGAACCGTATTCCAGGTCTGTGGGCAAGATGGCCTCGGCCCCATAGACTAGAAAGAACGGCGTGAAGCCCGTGGCTCGGCTCGGTGTTGTCCTCAGGCTCTAGACCACCGAGGGGAGTTCCTTCATCCATCGCTTGCCGAACTTGTTGAGGTCGTTGTAAATCCGAGGCTTGAGTCCTTGTAGAATCATGTCGTTGGCACGCTCTACTTGCCCATTCGTCATGGGATGAGCCACGGCGGCCCAGTCCACCCGGATGTGGTGATCCTCGCAGAAGTCCAGGAACTTTCTGCCGGTGAACTGGGTGCCGTTGTCGGTGATGATGGAGTTCGGGACCCTGAAGCGATGAATGATGTTGGTGAAGAACGCCACCGCCTGCTCGGACCTGATGCTGTTTAGGGGTCGGACCTCGATCCACTTGGATAATTTGTCGATGGCGACCAACAGGTGCGTGTAGCCCCCGGGTGCCTTCTGCAAGGGGCCGACGAGGTCCAGACCCCACACAACAAAAGGCCAGGTGATGGGTATCGTCTGCAGAGCCTGAGCGGGCAGGTGGGTCTGCCTTGCGTAGAACTGACACCCTTCGTAGGTGCGGACAATTCTAGTGGCGTCGGCCACCGCCGTCGGCCAGTAGAAACCTTGTCGGAAAGCATTTCCGACAAGGGCTCGAGGTGCTGCGTGATGGCCGCAAGCCCCCGAGTGTATCTCTCGGAGGAGTTCCTGACCTTCGGTGATGGAGATGCATCGCTGGAGGATGCCTGAGGGGCTGCGGTGGTAGAGCTCCTTCCCATCTCCCAGCAAGACGAACGACTTGGCGCGCCGCGCCAACTGCCGAGCTTCGGCTCGATCGAGGGGTAGCTCTCCTCGGTGGAGATATTGCAAGTACGGTGTCTGCCAGTTTTGATCAGGCGTGACCCCACTTTGCTCCCCCTCGACGTGCAGCGTCTTGCCCTCGGGGGCCGAGGGTACCTCGGGCTGAACCGAGGGCGCCTCGGGCCGAGCCGAGGGTGCCTCGGGCTGGGCCGAGGGTGCCTCGAGCTCGGGCGTGTCGTCGATCTTGATGGAGGGTTGATGCAGGTCTCAGGAGAAGACGTCCGGGGGAACCGTTGTTCGACCCGAGGCTATTTTAGCCAGCTCATCCGCAGTCTCGTTGTAGCACCGGGCGATGTGGTTGAGCTCGAGCCCGTAGAACTTGTCTTCCAGGCGCCGAACCTCATCGCAGTAGGCCTCCATCTTCGGGTCGCGGCAGTGGGAGTTCTTCATGACTTGGTCGATGACGAGCTACGAGTCACCGCGAGCGTCGAGGCGTCGGACCCCTTGCTCGATGGTGATCCGCAACCCGTTGACCAGAGCCTCGTACTCGGCCACATTGTTGGACGCCGGGAAATGGAGGCGTAGCACGTAGAGTAGGTGCTTCCCGAGGGGCGAGATGAAGAGTAGACCTACGCCGGCTCCTGTCTTCATCAGCGACCCGTCGAAGAACATGGTCCAAAGCTCCGGTTGAATTGGAGCTGTTGGGAGCTGGGTGTCGACCCATTCAGCCACGAAGTCCGCCAAGACCTGGGACTTGATGGCCTTCCGAGGGGCGAACGAGATTGTTTCGCCCATAATTTCCACCGCCCACTTTGCAATTCTACCCGAGGCCTCTCGGCACTGGATGATCTCCCCCAGGGGGAAGGATGACACCACAGTTACCGGATGAGCCTCGAAGTAGTGTCGCAGCTTCCACCGCGTCAGGATCACCGCGTACAGCAGCTTCTGAACTTGTGGGTAGCGGATCTTGGTTTCGGACAGTACCTCGCTGACGAAGTAGACTGGCCTCTGAATGGGCAATGCATGCCCCTCCTCTTGCCTCTCGACCACAATCGCGGCGCTAACCACCTGAGTGGTCGCGACGACGTAGACCAAGAGGGCTTCTCCGGCACCTGGGGGCACCAAGATATGCGCATTAGTGAGGAGCGCCTTCAGGTTCCCGAGGGCTTCCTCGGCCTCAGGGGTCCAAGTGAAGCACTCAGCCTTCTTAAGAGGCGGTACAGAGGCAGACCTCTTTCGCCGAGGCGTGAGATGAAGCGGCTCAGAGCCGCAAGTCATCCCATGACCCTCTCCACCCCTTTCAAGTCCTTGATGGTCCCCATGCTGGTGATGGCTGCGATCTTCTCCGGGTTGGCTTCGATGCCCCGCTCGGAGACGATGAACCCCAAGAGCATGCCTCGGGGTACCCCGAAGACACACTTTTCAGGATTGAGCTTCACGCCTTTCGCCTTGAGACATCGGAATGTCACTTCAAGGTCGGAAAGGAGGTCGGAGGCTTTCCTCGTCTTGACTACGATGTCATCGACGTAGGCCTCGACCGTCCGGCCAATGTGTACGCCGAACACATGGTTCATGCACCGCTGGTACGTCGTGCCCGCATTCCTCAAGCCGAACGGCATGGTGACATAGCAGTACATGCCGAAGGGTGTGATGAAAGAAGTCGCGAGCTGGTCGGACTCTTTCATCCTGATTTGGTGATACCCTGAGTAGGCATCGAGGAAAGACAGGGTTTCGCACCCAGAAGTGGAATCCACAATTTGATCGATGCGAGGCAAAGGGTAGGGAACCTTCGGACATGCTTTGTTTAGACCAGTGTAGTCTACACACATCCGCCATTTCCCTCCTTTCTTTCTCACAAGCACAGGGTTGGCAAGCCATTCGGGATGGAATACCTCTTTGATGAACCCTGCCGCCATTAGCTTGTGGATCTCCTCGCCTATGGCTCTGCGCTTTTCTTCGTCGAATCAGCGCAGAGGCTGCTTGACGGGTCGGGCTCCGGCTCGGATATCCAGCGAGTGCTCGGCGACATCCCTCGGTATGCCAGGCATGTCCGAGGGACTCCACGCGAAGACATCGGCGTTCGCGCGGAGAAAGTCGATGAGCACTGCTTCCTATTTGGGATCGAGCTCGGAGCCGATCCGGACTTGCTTGGAGGCATCGTTGCTGGGGTCGAGGGGGACGGACTTAACTGTCTCCGCTGGCTCGAAGTTGCCGGCATGACGCTTCACGTCTGGCACCTCCTTGGAGAGGCTCTCCAGGTCGGCGATGAGGGCCTCAGACTCGACGAGGGCCTCGGCGTACTCCACGCACTCCACGTCACATTCGAACGCGTGTTTGTACGTGGGGCCGACGGTGATGACCCCGTTGGGGCCCGGAATCTTGAGCTTGAGGTAGGTGTAGTTGGGGACGACCATGAACTTCGCGTAGCATGGCCTTCCCAGTACCGCGTGGTAGGTTCCTCGGAACCCGACCACCTTGAACATCAGGGTCTCCCTTCGGAAGTTGGAGGGTGTTTCGAAGCAGACGGGAAGGTCGAGTTATCCGAGGGGCTAGACACGCTTCCCGGGGATGATCCCGTGGAAAGGCGCAGCGCCTGCCCGGACCGAGGACAGACCGACACGCAGGAGCCCGAGGGTCTCGCGCGTAGATGATGTTGAGGCTGCTACCTCCATCCATGAGGACCTTGGTGAGCCTGACGTCGCCGATGACAGGGTCGACGACGAGCGGGTATTTACCCGGGCTCGGCACGTGGTCGGGGTGGTCGGCTCGGTCGAAGGTGATGGGCTTGTTGGACCAGTCTAGGTAGACTGGCGCTGCCACCTTCACCGAACAGACCTCCCGACGCTCTTGCTTGCGGTGCCGAGCCGAGGCGTTCGCCGCTTGCCCACCGTAGATCATGAAGCAGTCGCGGACCTCGGGGAACTCTCCTGCCTGGTGATCTTCCTTCTTGTCGTCGTCGCGAGCCCTGCCACCCTCCGCGGGTGGCCCGGCCCTGTGGAAGTGGCGCCGAAGCATGACGCACTCCTCAAGGGTGTGCTTGACGGGCCCCTGGTGATAGGGGCACGGCTCCTTGAGCATCTTGTCGAAGAGGTTGGCACCTCCGGGGGGTTTCCGAGGGTTCTTGTACTCGGCGGCGGCGACAAGGTCCGCGTCGGCGGCGTCACATTTCGCTTGCGACTTCTTCTTGCCTTTCTTCTTGGCGCCGCGCTGAGTCGACGCCTCGGGGGCATCTTCCGGTGGGCGGCCCTGGGGCTGCTTGTCCTTCCGGAAGATAGCCTCGACCGCCTCCTGGCCAGAGGCGAACCTGGTGGCGATGTCCATCAGCTCGCTCGCCCTGGTGGGGTCTTGCGACCCAGCTTGCTCACCAGGTCGCGGCAGGTGGTGCCGGCGAGGAACGCGCCGATGACATCCGAGTCGGTGATGTTGGGCAGCTCGGTGCGCTGCTTCGAGAATCGCCGGATGTAGTCCCGGAGAGACTCTCCCGGCTGCTGCCGGCAGCTTCGGAGGTCCCAGGAATTCCCAGGGCGCACGTACGTGCCCTGGAAATTGCCGGCGAAGGCTTGGACCAGGTCGTCCCAGTTGGAGATCTGCCCCGGAGGCAAGTGCTCCAACCAGGCGCGAGCGGTGTCGGAGAGGAACAGGAGGAGGTTGCGGATGATGAGGTTGTCATCGTCCGTTCCACCCAGTTGGCAGGCCAACCGGTAGTCCGCGAGCCACAGCTTCGGTCTCGTCTCCCCCGAGTACTTTGTGATAGTAGTCGGGGGTCGGAACCGGGTCGGGAAATGACGCCCGTCGTATGGCCCGGCTGAAGGCCTACGGACCGGGTGGTTCAGGCGAGGGACTCCGATCCTCCCCGCTGTCGTAGCGTCCTCCACACCTGGGGTGGTAGCCTCGGCGCACCCTCTCGTCGAGGTGGGCCCGACGGTCGCGGTGATGGTGCTCGTTGCCGAGGCGTCCCGGGGCCGCAGGCGCTGTGTTGCGCGTGCGCCCGGTGTAGACCGAGGCTTCCCGCATGAATCGGGAAGTCGCGGCATGATGTTCCGAGGGGTACCCCTGCCTTCGGGAGGCGGAGCTCTCGGCCCGTCGGACCGTGGCGCCTTCCAGGAGATTCTTGAGCTCTCCCTGGATTCGTCGCCCCTCAGTGGTTGATGGCTCTGGCATCGCATGGAGAAGCATTGCTGCTGCAGCCAGGTTCTGACCGACCCCACCGGATGCGGGTGGCGGCCTGACCCTGACATCGTCGGCGATGCGGTGCTGGAAGCCCTGGGGTAGATGACGCATTTCTCCGGCCGGAGGTTGGCCCGCCCATGCCTGCCCGACGTCCCGGCGGATCGGCTCAAGCGCTACTGCTCCCTCGTCGAGCCTGGCCTGCACCCCGCGGATTTGCTCGAGCTGTGGGTCGTGGCCCCTGTTGGGGACTTGTTCTCAAATGCTATGAATTAAGGACAAGGCAACATAAAGTGTTAAATGTTAATGTCCTTCGTCCATGAAACATTATTCCCTTGAGGATAATGAACCTTGGACGAAGGCTGACGAGAGTATAATTACGAAGCTTAAGTCTTCGTAATAAAATTTCAATAAATATTGTAAGACAACATAAAATAAAGGGTATAAAAAGGGGTAGATAAATCATAGACGAATTATATTATATTATATTTACTTGATATATTGAATCATTGAATACAATAATACCTCTGCCTTGGCAAAGGTTGGATTCCGAAAGATGCGATTGCGATTACAAGAATGCGTGAACAGTAAAGGAATACTGTTCACTATTTATAGGCACAGGACGCAGCCTGTGAGGAATTACAAGTATGCCCCTTATAAAAGTTTACAACATTGACTCAGACCTTTATGGACTAAAAGGTCATTCTATCTCTAAGTCGGTTTGTAATACCGAAGCTTCATGAAGAGGAACCTTCGGCCATCTTATACAAACAGCTTCAGCCGAAAGCCGCTTCTTCCTAGAAGACCTTCGGCGACGAAGCATAGACCCAACAGTAGCCCCTTTCGCGGTGCTAGATCGTTTTTCGTAACGAGCTTGATCCGTGAAAAAAGTCTCTTAAGCTTCGGAGCGCCGAAGGTCTAAAAAACACCTTCCCTGAGCTCGTTGTCGAGAAACGATTCAATTACCCAGCGCGTAGCGGCCCCACCTTGCAGAGTTACTGTTTGGTCTCTGCGGTCCACCACGCAGTGAGTGCGAGCGAGTGTCCGCCTGGTGTAAAAATCCTGGCGCTTCGCCTTCTTACCTGCAGTACTATATAAACAGACGAGTAGGTGTGAAGTTACCACAGCATTCATTGCTATTTGCACTGTTTTGCTGCCAAAATCTTTAGCCATCGCCGAAGCTTGACTCTCGGAATCGAACGAAGCTCCAGCTTGAAGCCTGCTTCGTCAGAAGAAAAAACTTCGGAAGAAAAAAGTATTAAATTTCCACAAATTCATAATTAAATGGCCAGAGTGCGTTCTACCGCCAGGGTTGAGCGTGAGGAAGGCGAAACTGAAGCTTCGGAGACTGTTCCTATCTCCGAAGCCATGCAACGATCCGGGCTGGTGACTTCGGAAAAGGTCCCTAGTGATGATGCGGAACAAGCAATCGCTGAAGCGGAAGAAGAAGATATTGAGGAAACTGATCCCGAAGATGACTACCGCATTGCCATGCCAAGCAAACCCAGCCACTTGGACTTCGGGAAATCTACTGTTTCGAAGGCTGATCTCTCCAAGATGGTAAAGTCGGGCTTTTTTACTGAAAATCAGAAGAAGCTATTACGCTTCGGGGGAGAAGAGACTACCCCAAAGCCGGAGAAGGATGAAATTGTTATTTTCAAAAGCTTTCTAAAGGCTGGATTAAGATTCCCCCTACATGGGATTATTGCAGAGGTACTGAAGAGGTTCGGTATCTATTTTCACCAGCTGACCCCTAACGCTATCGTTAGGCTTAGTGTTTACATCTGGGCACTCCGAAGCCAAGCAGTGGAGCCATTTGCGGACAGCTTTTGCCGGGTTCACGAGTTACATTATCAGACGAAGGCTAGAAAGGATGGATTGCACGACAATTTTGGTTGCTATAACTTCGCCTATCGGAAAACCACAAAGTTTCCTGTAATCAGCTACCGAAGCAAATGGGCAGCAGGCTGGAAGTCAGAGTGGTTCTATGTCAAGGTTGATGACGACAAGGAAAAGCTTGTACAAAGTCCACTCGAACTAATCTTCGGAGAAACCCGACCTCGCTGCAACATGACACCCGAAGGTCCAACACAGCAAGCAATGAATGAATTCAGAATTATTGCAGAGCATATCAGCACAAGGGACCTGGTTCAGGAGTTTTTAGCTTTCAAAGTTTTTCCCAGTTTGAAAGAATGGGAAATGCCGAAGATAAAGGGGGAAAAGAAAGAAGGTGAACTTGTACGTTTACCTTACTATTTCAAGTTTAAAAAGTACTTTAAAACACCTTGCCAAGAGTGGCTAGATACAATTGAAGTAATGTGTAATGAAATACTTGGCAATTATTCCAAAAAAGAAGATCAATTGATGACCGCAGCCTTCGGCACCCGTCCGAAGCGAAGGCTAAATCGAGTGCTGGACGCCTTGGGTTTTGAATACCCTGACTATGAAAATCTGAACAAAGGTGTCGGAGGCCAGAAAAGGAAAAAGATAACTGAAGCCTCAAATGAAGATGAAAAAGAGACACCAAAGAAGAAAATTTCAAAGAAAAGGAAAGCGTCTTCTTCGAAACGAAAAATATCCGACGAAGAAAAATCCCCCGCATCACCCTCTGCCACTGATGTGGAGGCAATTCTGAAGGTAATGACTGAATCCTTACCTGCGAAGCTAAGTCCACTGGGGCCCCAACTGACAAAGTTTTTTCAGAAGGACAAGGAGCCCGAAAAATCGAAGAAAACAATCAAAGCAAAGAGACAAAGAATTATCACTGTGACAGAGGTAATTGACAAGACACCGCCAAGAGCTGCAGCTCAGAAAACACCAGCGGCTGCGGAAGGGACAGATATTGAAGTTACACCTTCGGAGGTCGCAGCTGCCGAAGCTGCCTCAGCTGAAGATTTGAACCTGGAGAGCACAATCGAACACATTGACAGAATACTGCTAGATATGGCTGCAGAAGAAGCTACCACCGCCGCCGAAGAGGCCGTGACCGCAGCGTCGGGGAAAGGGGAGGAAATTGCTGATGAAGCTTCAGAAAACGAAGCTTTCATGTTCCAGAATTTAGTTGGAGAAAAACTGTCAAAAGCTGAAATGGAAGAGCTTAGAGAGTATGCCAAATCCTGCGGATACAAACCTGGAGCACTCCTCTTCGGAGGCATTGATGATGAAAAATTAAATTGTATTCGAGATCAAACTGGAGCCAAAGTTATCGGTACTCTGTCAAAGAGTATCGGTTTCCCGAAGCTAGAAACAGACATCAGCCGCTACCGACGACAACATATCGTTGGTAGTTTATTTTATTCCAATTTCAAGGTGAACTACTTTTCCCTTAACTTTATTGTTTCTAATAATGAAAACATGTCTGACGAAAGTTGCTTTCGTGCAGAGTATGCTGTTGAGCAAAGCCTTGAAAATGCAGCAAGATTTTGAAGATAAGAAGCACGAAGTTATAATTGAAAATTTGGAAAGCAGAATAAAGGAGCAATCAGATGCTATCGAGAAAAAGAACTTTGAGCTCCAGGCAACCGAAGGTTTATTGGCGGAAGCTGAAGCAAAAATAACAGAACTGAACACGAAGCTTCGCCACCAATCTGAGCAGTTCGAACGAGAAAAGCAAGATCTAAATGCAAAACTTGAAGCCGAAGCTCAACAGAATTCAGATTTGAGAAAACTATTGATGAGCCTTCAAGAAAAATGTTTGGAATTTAGCAACAAATGCATTCAACGATTAAGAAAGATTTTTCACTCAGTTGGAGCCAGCAGTGAAAAATTCACCCCCTCAGCTGAAGATCTACCGAAGACCTTCGAACATATTGAGGGTGAGATTGACGAGCTCGACGAAGTCATAGCTGGGCACGGTGACTTCTGTGCCTGGGTGGCTTCTCGGGGCACTGCTACAGCTTTCCTAAAAGCTGGCTGCGATCATGGAAAGATTGTCAATAGGCCAAATTTCACTTTATCACCATCAATCCTAGATGACATTCCTGATCTTGCCCGAAGTATCTCTAATAGATTTGTGAAAATGATATGGACAAAAGGTGGGCGAGAAAAGGCTGGAGACGAAGCTCGGAGTCACCTTGAACCTGTAAGAAACCATACCTTGTGCTTACCTATTCCTGCAAGCTCGATTTTGACTTACGACAACCTTATTCATGTAGGATGACGAAGCCGAAGCCGATGTTTAAGAAATGACGCCGAAACTGAAGCTCCTTGGAGATTAAACAGTAGACTGTAGACAATACTTGAGAAACTTTTGAGATAACTTTTGTAAATGTAACTAAAACTTGTCTTTAATGAATTCTGTTCATACCTTGTAATATATCCTTATCCTTCCATTGATGTATGAGAAGTGCTTTGATGTGGACGAAATTTTCTTTTTTGAGCCGAAGGCGAAAAAACACCTTCCCTTCTTTTCGTACGCAGCGAAGCATAGAAAACAACATTTTCCTTCTTTCCGAAGCTCTCCTTTTTGTACACGAAGCTCTTTCTTCCCCTTTTTTTTTTCTTTTTGCCGAAGCAACCACTTATGCCATGATGATGATTATCCTACATATGCCTGGATGAATGTTTATGAATGCAAATGCTATGATGTAATGTGATGTGCAAATGAATGGCCAAACACGTATCCGAAGCCATACTCATAGCCATTATTTCCTTAAAAACAATCACACCTCAGCTCTGCATTCCCTTAGGAACGACTTTGGAGCTTCTTCGCCTTTACTTTTGGCGGAATCAGCGTTGACTTTTCGCTGTAAGCTCTGCATTCCTTTAGGAACGACTTTGGAGTTTCTTCGCCTTTACTTTTGGCGGTATCAGCGTTGACTTTTCGTTGTAAGCTCTGCATTCCCTTAGGAACGACTTTGGAGCTTCTTCGCTTTTTACTTTTCGGCACTCGATGGTGCGCTCTCAGCTTTTACATTTACATTCCTTGGGGGATTTTGCTCTTATAGAACTAAAAAAGGAAATTACATGTGATGGCCCCATTAAAAACCTTTCTCCCCCTTTAGAAAGGAAAAGGGTGCCATAAAAAAGAAAAAACATAAAAAATTACATCAAATTACACATAATATCGCCGAAGCTCATCCGCATTCCAAGATCTAGGAATGTCATTGCCGTCCATATCCTTCAATCTGTATGAACCGGGTCTTGACGAAGATGCTACTAAGAAAGGTCCGTCCCATTTCAACTGCAACTTGCCCACTGTTTCTGGGTTGGCCACTCTCCGAAGCACCAAGTATCCTGGCTCAATATTCTTTAGTCGAACCTTTCTATCTCGCCATTTGATTGTTTCGGCTTGATATTTATTGATGTTCTCCACGGCTTGCAGCCTGATCCCTTCTAAAGCATCTTTTTCTACAGAATAAGCAGCTTCGGAATCTGATTCTGCCGAAGCTACTACTCTTATTGATCTGGTTTTAGCTTCCTCCGGAGTTATTGCTTCGTCACTGAATAACAACTTGAATGGAGTAAAGCCTGTAGACCTTGATGTTGTTGTATTGTGGCTCCACACCACTTTGGTTAACTGATCTGGCCACTTTCCCCTGGGTTGATTGAAGATTAACTTCATTATTCCTGTCATTATAATGTCGTTGGCTCTTTCAACGAGTCCGTTTGACTCCGGATGCCTGACTGATGCAAAATGGATCTTCGTACCAATTTGGTCACAGAAATCCCTGAAAGCTTCGGAGTCAAACTGTGTTCCATTATCCACAGTGATAGCCTTTGGCACCCCGAAACGACAAACAATATTCTGCCAGAAAAACTTTTGGACGGTGGCCGAAGTTATTGTGGCTAAAGGCTTTGCCTCAATCCATTTAGAAAAATATTCCACAGCTACTACAACATATCTCAGGTTCCCTTGGGCCGGTGGTAACGGACCTAACAAGTCAAGGCCCCACCTTTGCAATGGCCAAGTGGGTTGTATGAGCTGTGTTAAGGACGAAGGTTGTTTTTGATCTCTTGCACATTTCTGACAACCTTCGCACTTTTGAACTAATTCCGCTGCATCCGAAGCTGCCTTCGGCCAATAAAACCCTTGGCGGAAAATTTTTCCAAGTAACGGCCTAGATCCAATGTGAGATCCACACAGGCCTGCATGTATTTCTTTCATTAACTCTATACCTTCGGTTCTAGATAAACACTTGAGTAGCGGAGCACAAACTCCATGCTTGTACAACTCCCCTTCTATCATGACATATGGACGAGCTCTTGCCTCTATCCTCCTGTTATAAGTTTCGTCATCTGAAAGGAATTTACCCTGAAGATAAGAGATGATCTCAGTTCTCCAATCTTCGCTATAAATAGGAGATATATTGAGGACTGCTCTTTCAAGAAGTTCCACCGAAGGTGCTTTTATTGTTTCGAAGAACACATCCGAAGGTAAGGGCAGCCCCTGTGCTGCTGACTTAGCTAGCAAATCAGCATGCTCATTTTGTCCTCGAGGGATATTTTTGACAGAAAATCCCTCGAAGGAAGCTTCAACTCTTCGAACCATATCCAGATACTTTTCAAGCTTCGGATCTTTAGCCTTGCAACTCTTGTCGATATGACCCGAAACAACTTGGGAATCAGTTTTAAGAATGGCCCTTCTGATTCCCATTGCTTTTAGCTTCCGAAGACCCAGAAGCAGGGCTTCGTACTCGGCAATGTTGTTTGTGCAACTAAAATCAAGCTTTGCCGCATAGCAAGTTTTAACTTTGGAAGGTGAAACCAACACAGCAGCCGCTCCCGCTCCGAAGGTTCCCCAGGACCCATCGCAAAACACTGTCCATGCTTCGGCGTCTTTATTTGTTTCTTCCTCCTGAGCCCCTGGCGTCCAGTCAGCAATGAAGTCTGCTAACGCCTGGGACTGAATCGAAGATCTATGAACATATTCAATACAAAACTCATTGAGCTCTGCAGCCCATTTTCCAATCCTTCCAGTAGCTTCTCGGTTCCTCATAATATCCTTCAGAGGTTGTGAAGTAGGAACAATTATGTTGTAAGCTTGAAAATAGTGCCGAAGCTTCATGGATGCCATCAAAACAGCATATAACACCTTCTCTAATTCTGTGTAGTTTTTCTTTGATATACTAAGAACTTCAGATACAAAATACACTAGGACCTGCTTCCTGACTTGGCCATCAAGCTTCTCCTGGACAAGTGCTGCACTTACCGCTGAGTGCGAAGCTGCCACATATAATAACAAAGGAGCCCCTGGCGTAGGTGGAGTCAGAGCTGTTAGATCTATCAAATACTGTTTCAGCTCTTCGAAGGCCTTCTGCTGGATTGGTCCCCATTGAAAGACTTCGGCTGACTTCAGCACTTCGAAGGATGGTAAGTTTCTCTCTGCTGATCTGGATATGAATCTATTGAGAGATGCCAACCTTCCTGTCAATCTTTGAGCCCCCTTTTTTGTAGTTGGTGGCTCCATCCGAAGTATAGCTTCAATCTTACTTGGATTAGCTTCAATTCCCTTTGTTGAAACCAAGCATCCTAGAAATTTCCCCTTCTTTACTCCGAAGACGCATTTTTCTGGATTCAACTTTAAGCCAGCTTGCCTGAAACTGGCGAAGGTCTCCTGCAGATCAGCAATATGATTCTCCTGTTTCGTGCTTTTTACAATGATGTCATCAACATACGTTAGCACATTTCTGTCTATCTGAGACTGGAGAACCTTCGCAGTCATTCTGCTAAAACTCCCTCCAGCGTTTTTGAGCCCCTCAGGCATCCGAAGATAGCAATATGTGCCACTTGGAGTTATGAAGCTAGTCTTCGGCTCATCTTCCTTCTTCATCCAGATTTGATGGTAGCCTGAATAACAGTCTAACAGACTCATGAGCTCTGAAGAAGCTGCTGCATCAACTAAAGAGTCTATCCTTGGCAGTGGGAATTCATCCTTCGGACAAGCCTTGTTAAGATCTGTAAAATCGATACACATTCGCCACTTGCCATTGGCCTTTTTTACCATAACAGTGTTAGCTAGCCATTCTGGGTATTTTACTTCTCTGATAACTCCTGCACTGAG
This sequence comes from Zea mays, assembly GCF_902167145.1. Lineage (NCBI taxonomy): Eukaryota > Viridiplantae > Streptophyta > Magnoliopsida > Poales > Poaceae > Zea > Zea mays. The sequence continues at coordinate 239,106,782 of NC_050099.1, read as the reverse complement.
GAGTCTTTTGACTTCGTTACGAGCACCTTCGGCCTTATCATCTGACATTTTCCGAAGCCTTTGCTTTCTGGGTCTGAAGGATGGATCGACATTGAGCGAGTGCTCAATAACATCCCTATTAACTCCGCAGAGATCATTGGCTGACCATGCAAAAACATCTTTGTTGTTGAACAAAAACCTTATCAAGGTTTTCTCTTGTTCTTCGGATAACTGAGAGCCCAACAGCACCTTCTGCTCTGCTATATCCTCACATAAGAGCATGGGCTTCGGCTGATCTGCTGAAGCTGCTTTCTCCCTTCTGAATTTGTATTGTTCACAAGCTTCAGCTCCATCTATGTTATGGATCCAGTTTCCTTCGGCCCTTCTGGCAGCTTCCTGGCTTCCATGAATAGCGATGGGTCCTTGATCCGAAGGTATCTTCATGCAAAGATAGGCGGGGTGAAGAATTGCTTCAAAAGCATTGAGGGTGCCACGACCAATAATTGCATTGTAAGGGTATTCCATGTCAACAATGTCAAACACAACTTGCTCAGTCCTAGTGTTGTTGATGAACCCGAAGGTCACTGACATGGTGATCTTGCCCAGTGCTACAATCTGTCTTCCTCCGAAGCCACAGAGAGGATGTGTGGCATCATGAATCTTATCTTCTGGCTCTTGCATTTGTCTGAAGACCTTAGCAAATATGATATCAGCTGCACTGCCTGTGTCAACCAAGACATTGTGGACCAGAAATCCTTTGATAACACAAGAGATAACCATGGCATCGTTGTGTGGATAATCCTTGAGCTGAAGATCCTCTTGGGAGAAGGTAATAGGAATGTGAGACCATCTTGACTTGATGAAGGGTCCTTGTACCCCAACATGCTGTACCCTTCTCTGTGCTTCCTTCTTTTGTTTCTTGTTAGCTGGCTCTGAGGACGAACCACCTGTGATTGGGAGCACCAGCTTCGGGTCCGAAGCAGCTCCAGCTTGGTCGTTGAACGAAGCCATCAGCTCAAAAAGTGGAAGTGAGTTCACCGGAGGTGGGCGCCAATGTTGGGGACTTGTTCTCAAATGCTATGAATTAAGGACAAGGCAACATAAAGTGTTAAATGTTAATGTCCTTCGTCCATGAAACATTATTCCCTTGAGGATAATGAGCCTTGGACGAAGGCTGACGAGAGTATAATTACGAAGCTTAAGTCTTCGTAATAAAAAAATATTGTAAGACAACATAAAATAAAGGGTATAAAAAGGGGTAGATAAATCATAGATGAATTATATTATATTATATTTACTTGATATATTGAATCATTGAATACAATAATACCTCTGCCTTGGCAAAGGTTGGATTCCGAAAGATGCGATTGCGATTACAAGAATGCGTGAACAGTAAAGGAATACTGTTCACTATTTATAGGCACAGGACGCAGCCTGTGAGGAATTACAAGTATGCCCCTTATAAAAGTTTACAACATTGACTCAGACCTTTATGGACTAAAAGGTCATTCTATCTCTAAGTCGGTTTGTAATACCGAAGCTTCATGAAGAGGAACCTTCGGCCATCTTATACAAACAGCTTCAGCCGAAAGCCGCTTCTTCCTAGAAGACCTTCGGCGACGAAGCATAGACCCAACAGCCCCCCGCCTGAATGGGGACCACAGCTAGCTCCCGTGGGATGTCAACGCGAGGCACCGGCCTAGGGAGATCACCACCCTCCGGCATGCCGAGATGGTTGCCTTTGGAGGGACCCCCTAGATCGACGTGGAAACATTCGCGGCTTGGGCCGCAGTCCTCGTCGCCGAGGCCACGGCTACCGTCGGAACAGTCGGAAAGGCAGTAGTCGCATGCGGTCATGAAGTCCCGCATGGCACTGGGGTCGCCAAGTCCAGAGAAATCCCAACAGAAGTCGGGCTCGTCATCTTCCTCGGACCCCGAGGGCCCGTAGGTCGAGACGTCCGTCAGCCGGTCCCAGGGTGACCGCATACGAAACCCCAGAGGGTTTGGACTCGCCTTTACGAGGGCGCCCGCCAAAGCGAGGTCGCTTGGCGGATCGAGGCTGAATCCAGGGGGCGTGAGATGAGAACCGGTCGGTACCTCTTGGTCGACGGACGGTGATGAAGTCACGTCGAGGACTGACTGCAGTGTCGTCTCTGGTACGAGGGTGACGTCCAGCAAGCCTTTCGCGAGCGTGCTGGCGTCGTCCGTTTGCTCGGAATTGGCGTGTCGCGGGGAGACGGCGCTCGTCTTCGTCTCAAACGCGAGGTTGATGCCCGACGCGCCCCCCGTTGGGACGCTGTCGCCGTCGCCTCGCTCGACAGCCGACGAGGCACTGCCTCCTGCTTGGCCTTGGTTGCCCCGCCTCCTCCTCCATCGGCGGGGGAGAGGACGGGGTGAGCTTGAATGTTGCTCTTCCACCACGCGGGGAAGACGTCGACGATTCCGCCGCCGGCGGGCGGGCTGTCGGCCGCCATTGTCGCGGTCGCACGGCGGGGGAAGGAGTATCATGTCGTAGCTGCCGTCGAGGGACATGAACTCAAGACTCCCGAAACGGAGCACCGTCCCGGGCCAGAGAGGTTGCTGGAGACTGCCCATCTGGAGCTTGACGGGAAGCTGTTCGTCAACACGCAGCAGGCCCCTACCTGGCGCGCCAACTGTCGGCGTTTCGAGACCGGGGGGTCCCTGGGCCGACGAGTGAATGTCGCCGCGTGCCCCAGCCCAGATGGGTCGGCGCAAGGCCGAGCGCGAAGGGGGAAGTGAGGTGGCCGGAGACGGGCGTGAGAGAGGTGGAAATTCCGCGGCCTTCGTGTTCGTCCCGCGCCCAGGTCGGGTGCGCTTGCAGTAGGGGGTTACAAGCGTTCACGCGGGAGAGGGAGCGAGCGGCCTCACGCGAGCGCCTGTCTCGTCCTCGTCCCCGCGCGGCCAACCCTCTGTAAGAGGGCCCTGGTCCTTCCTTTTATAAGCGTAAGGAGAGGGTCCAGGTGTACAATGGGGGGTGTAGCAGAGTGCTACGTGTCTAGCGGAGGAGAGCTAGCACCCTAAGTACACGTCATCGTGGCGGCCGGAGAGGTTTTGGCACCCGGTTCGTGTGGTGTCGTGGCTGTCGGAGGAGCGCCGGAGCCTGGCGGAAGGACAGCTGTCGGGGCTGTCGAGTCTTTGCTGACGTCCTCTTGCTTCCGTAAGGGGGCGGAGAGCTGCCGTCGTCAGGGAGCGTGCGGGGCGCCATCATTGCCTATCTGGCGGAGCGAGCCAGATGGTACGCCGGTCTCGCTTCCCGTAGCCTGAGTCAGCTTGGGGTAGGGTAATGATGGCGCCTCCCGTCGATGTGGCCGGTCCGCGCCCTAGGTTGGGCGATGTGGAGGCTCCTCCGAAGTCGAGGTCGAGTCTGTCTTCCGTGGCCGAGGTCGAGTCCGAGCCCCTGGGTCGGGCGAGGCAGAGACCGTCGGCTGAGGCCAGGGCGGAGTCCGAGCCCTGGGGTCGGGCGAAGCGAAGTTCGTCGTCTTCCGGGGCTGAGCCCAAGTCCGAGCCCTGGGTCGGGCGGAGCGGAGTTCGTCGTCTTCCGGGGTTGAGCCCAAGTCCGAGCCCTGGGTCGGGCGGAGCGGAGTTCGCCGTCTTCTGGGGCTTAGCCTGAGTCCGAGCCCTAGTTGGGCGGAGCGGAGTTCGCCGTCTTCCGGGGCTTAGCCCGAGTTCGAGCCCTGGGTCGGGCGAAGCGGAGCTTCCTATGGTGCCTGCGGCCAGGCCTGACTGCCTGTCAGCCTCACTCTGTCAAGCGGCACTGCAGTTGGGGCGGCGCTGTCTTTCTGTCAGGCCGGTCAGCGGAGCGGCGAAGTGACGGCGGTCACTTCGGCTCTGTCGACTGAAGGGCGCGCGTCAGAATAAAGGTGTCAGGCCACCTTTGCATTAAATGCTCCTGCGATTTGGTCGGTCGGCGCGGCGATTTGGTCAGGGTTGCTTCTTGGCGAAGACAGGGCCTCGGGCGAGCCGGAAGTATGTTCGTCGCTGGAGGGGGGCCTCGGGCGAGACGGAGATCCTCCGGGGTCGGCTGCCCTTGTCCGAGGCTAGGCTCGGGTGAGGCGTGATCGAGTCCCTCGAATGGACCGATCCCTGACTTAATCGCACCCATCATGCCTTTGCAGCTTTATGCTGATGGGGGTTACCAGCTGAGAATTAGGAGACTTGAGGGTACCCCTAATTATGGTCCCAGACAAAAATACAACAATCTACATATTAAAATAAGATCATGGAAACATGAATCATTAATTTTGGAGTTATGGATTTTAAGTTATGAATTTCCAAAGGTTTCATGTGTTTGATATATGATTAATTGAGAAATTAATTTTATTACTGTTTTCATGTCAAAACAGAGACTCTAGGTGGTAACAATAACATTACAAAATTTTAGAAACTGGAATGGATCAATTTGGAGTTCATATGAAATTTCTATGATTTATACAAGTTATAGCAATTATTTTTGCACTAAAAATCCCTTTCTAATTAATTTTCTCTGATTTTCCAACTCCCTGGACTGCGCCACAATATCCAGATAGGACAGGGGCAAATCCAAAATATTTCCCAGACTCGGTGAATACGACTCTGGACCGCGGGTTGGTTTCAATATTTCCCAGGGTTTCTTATGTAAAAGTGTTCGGCGAAGGGGTATGGAACGATATCGGCCGTCCGATTAGAGACGAACGGCGCAGATCAGATCGGCTAATAAATGAACCGGTATTCTACGTTGACCGTCGGATCAGGATCTACGGTCAGTATCAAATGCTACACGATCCAATCCAAGCCGTTAGGTTTCGATCGGTCGCTTTACCGCCCTTCCCCCCAATCGGTATGCGCGAATTAATCTCATCAGTCTGATAGGAATCCGACGGTCGAACTCCAGTCCCCCCCCCCAGGCCAACCCCGGCGGCCGCGCAAAAATTCCACGGTGGCACACCATGGCCGGCCACTACGATCGCTCGTCCTAACGCCCTATCCTCCAATCAATCGGTTGCATCATGTAGCTCTGAGCAGAACAAAACGGGGGAGCCAATACTCACCGAGGATGGTGCGTACAGGAGGTCAGTCCGCGGTGAACTGTGGCACGGCGTGGTTGTCGTACTCCGGCGAGCGATTCCCAGCAGTGTTTCCCCTCCGATGCCCGCGGATCCCGCACACGTATTTGGGGTACCCCGGTGATGGCCCCTGACCCCTCCTACGGCATCCAGCGACGACATATGGATGGGAAGGCACGGTGATGACCTAAATCTCCCTTCCCTCCCCTTTTCTCTCACAAACCCAATCCACGACGAGATCGACTGAGGCGTGGTGAGGAGAGAGGGTCAAGGCTTCGGTTACTCCATTCTTAAATCCCCTCAGACCGGTCCAGGCGCGCGCAGCAAACAGCTCCGAAGTTCATGGCGAAGCTCCGCCATGCGCGGCGTGACGGTTGAAGACGAGTGCTGATTACTCGGGCTTACGTGTGTGTGTCACATACGAGCGCGCGCGACCAGCCGGAGTGAAAAGAGGCTGACGAGGTGGGGTCGGCGTGTCGGCGCACAGTGGATAGGGAGAGGGCGAGGGTTAGGCGGACAGTGCGGGCCCGCCTGTTGGCGCGGCGTGGCGCCCCGTTGGGCCGAGTTCACGGCAGCGGAAATGGGCCGAGTTCAAAGGTTTAGGCCCGCGCGCCAATTTCCCTTTTTGTTTATATTTTCCTTTCCCTTTTCTTTCTCTTTTCTTCCTTTTCAAATTTAGATTTCAAATTTGAATCTATTTTTGTGTGAAGTTCAAACTCAGGTTAATTGTCTACATTTACATAACCATATGAACTGAATTCTTTTAGTTCATTTATATTTTAATTTATCCTATTTGTATAGTATTTTCCCTCTTTTCTCAAATTCAAGAATTTAATTTGGATCTTAAATTCTCATTTGGGCATTAATATATTTCTTTTCACATTATTTTATATTGTCCAAAGTGCACACAAAATAAAGCCTAGCATGATGCATGATTTAGTGGTATGTCTTCTATTAATTATTTTTTCTTTCCTTTAAAGTGAGGGGTTCACATGTGATGGTAATTAAAGAGTGCACATACAATAAGGAAATAATTTCTCCTTTAGTAATCTTACAATTTGGGTATGACACCTCATCCTTCATAGTACACGGTGGAGGACACACCACAGAGATAGTTGACATGATCCCACAAAATACAACCTCACCTGGTACAATATAATGATACACACAAACACCAAGAGATTTGATGTGTCTATCCTCACTTCTAACAACAAGGCATAACCTAGAGCAAGTGGTATAGCAGTGGTCTAGCTAACATAAGCACTTCACAAAAGCACATATGCTAATCAGCGAGTGATTCTTTAAACGCTTGGGTGTCTAGAGCTAAAGAACTGGAGTACATTATGTTTCTCAGCTCGACACCTCAGAAATTACCAACTAGGGTGATATTTATAGCCCTAAGCCTAAAAGAGGCATTGGAAACAGAAATACTTTTTTGCACAACACCGGACATGTTCGGTGTGACATCAGACACGTACAATGTGTTCTATGTCAGTTAGCCGTTGTGAGCTAGCCGTTGCAGACCGTTGAGCCTCTAGATATCCGGTGTGACACAAGACATGTCTGGTGAGGAGGGATGACAATTTAACCCGCAAACCTGAAACCCGAAGGTACCCGACCCGATTGGTGTGGGTATGGGTGAAGATTTTGACCCGCGTGTGCAACCCGCACCCGATCCGAAGTTTCGCAGGTGTGGGTTTTTATTTCAACCCGCGGGTCACCCGCACCCAACCCGAAAATTTGTTTATTCTTTATTTTGTGAAAAATGATTAAGATGCAATAGTAATTAATTTGGATAAGTAATTTGGCTAATGATTCATGAAATGTTTTGTTGCTGCTCAACGTGATAAGACTTACAATACGTAAATATAACTCAATTATTGTGGGTACTTAATTGATTATAGCTTAATTATTTTTTGAAAGTGTACACTAAATAAAAACCCGTGAGTGACCCAAAACCCAATGGGTTTGGGTGCAGGTTTGGAATTGCCCGTGGTTGCGACCGCGAGCGGGTTTACATAGACTTCGTGGGTGTGATCACGGATGGGTTTTTGATCCACCCGACCTAAACCCGACCCGTTGCCATCCCTACTAGTGAGTTATACTCGACTTGGATTGCATTTGCAACCCTTACTTAGTGTTGTATGTAGTGCGTCACTAGACACATCCAGTGTGGTGCGGATGCTCATGCAGCACAACATGGCTTACTGAGTGCCCTGCCTAGTGTGCCATCTGATGCGCACACACATCCGATACACTATGTCTTCAGCCCAATCTTCAACATAGGCATATACCATATCTCGTGCCCTATCCGATGTGCCACTGTCCATGTCTAGTGCCCTTTTGTACAACATGTTTCCTTGTGTCTCCGGTTTTTTCTTAGGCTTCTTCTATCTTATGTTTTAGACTCTTGCATGATAAGACTTCAATGAGTCCTTTAATGTCTTATTTTGAGGTGTTGATCTCGTTGATCACCTTGTTACCTTCGTTCAAGTCCACATAGCATCTTTTGAACTATAAACATCAACAAACACGTTAGTTCAAATAATTATATTGATCATCAAACACAAAAAAAAATCAAATGAGTTGTGTTCCATTTTCATTACACACTATATCATCGTGTGTCTTCTTCTGTTACGTCGTGCCTTTAATGTCAACTATACATGATTCTTCACTTGCATGATATTGTAATTAAATAAAGTAGATATACTAGTATACTTGTTTCCCTGCAAGGCTACAATAATGTAGAATACATATAAAAATTCATTTGAGATGAAAACAACTGAACGAAAAAGAATCCTGTTGGGGGCCTTCCTATCCCGAAGGTCCTCAAAAACATGACTGACCATATGTTTTCAGTATGACATAAATTATTACGGGGGGCTTCGGCTCCGAGATGAAGGCCTTCTCTTGTGACAGGATGTAGATATAACCCCAAGGTGATAAGAATGGACGACGGAGCCATAGACGAAGAGATTTGGCTTGACATGATGACGTAGACCAAGTATGATGATGACCAAAGAGGGATAGAGACTATCTAATCCTTAATGATTCGTGTCATGGTTATAGATGAATGTTAAGGGCATAAAAGTACTTTTACTGAGGCTGCGTCATGTGCCTATAAATAGATGAACAGTAGCACCGTACTGTTCACGCTGAATTGTAATCACGCTCTCGCGTCTTCACCTTCTAGCAAGCCGAAGGTACCAATGTAATGTTAATACTATCTGTATTCATACATGTGTTATGGAATGCAAATATGTATGAATTAATGAGATGCAGTTACGGTCCCCATCCTTTTGCATTTCCATTCACATATTGAATAAGGAAGGTAAGTCCTTCTTGACCTTCGTCTGATGAGCGTTATTCCCATGTGAGGATAAAGCTTCAGAAGACGAAGGTTCATAATAATTGACAATGGTGTTTCCTTATTCTTGATCTACAACATTCGAGAACAAGTGACCAACATTGATGCCCACCTCTGGTGAATTCAAACGACCACCTTCGGCAAGCATCCGCCTTCGTCATGCTGCCGAAGAAGACAACAGCGCCAGGGGCTGCTCTGCAGCCACTGGACACAAATCAGGATACACTCTCCCTGTGAGAAGCTAGACGCTAGAAGAGGAAGGCTACCAGCCCAACACCTCAGGAGAAGGAGTTGGATCAGGAGATCATGGACTTGGAGGCCATTCATCAGCAAATACAAAGGAAGAGAGAAAAGATGCTCCGGCTAGCCGACCATCAGAAGAAGATTGACGAAGCTGACGAGGAAATGCGTCAACTTACCCAGGATGATCATGACCGAAGGCCCCAACATAGGGAGCTTCATCAGGAAAGTCCAATCGATGAGGATGAATGGTATGATGACTTTCACCATGGCAACTTTGCTTTCGATGACGCTTCTCCTCTAGCAGCAGAGTTGCAGGACACCCCGTGGCCATCATCTTACGAGTCACCTCAGCTCCCCATGTATGATGGACACTCGGATCCGAAGCAATTTCTAATGAGGTACGAAGCAACCATTTCCTCATATGGGGGCAACAATGCTGTCATGGCGAAATCCTTCGTCATGGCAGTCAGGAGTGTGGCCTAAACATGGTATTCTTCTCTTCGGCCAGGAACGATCACTTCTTGGTAGAAGCTAAAGGATATGCTAGTCACCAGCTTCCAAGGTTTCCAGACGAAGCCGGTGTTGGGGCGAAGGCCCTGTCTAGCTCAGTTGGTAAAGTACAAAGCTCTTAACGTTGTGGTCGTGGGTTCGAGCCCCATGGTGGGCGTCAAATGTTGGAACTTGCTCTCAATTGCAAGGGGATCCAACGGGGGTGAACAGTGACGTTAACAGGGTTCTCGCGCAAGATGGCAAAAGCTCTGTTAATCTAGCCTCTCAAGGGCACTGTGAGGGGGTATTTATAGGTATCTGAGTGCCCAGCGTCTTGTGTTAAGGACGCATGTGCCCTCAGACACCTAGGTTATCCCCAGAATATTCCCATAAAGCGGGGTTACAGACTGTAATTACAGAGGCGCCTTTACAAATTAGGCCCGTAACACGCAGCGGCCACGCAGGGCCTGTTACAATGGGCCGGATCACACGTGGGCCTCCATGCTGGACGAGGCCGCACGGTGGGATGACCTCGTTATAGGTCTTCGCCCGATGTCGTATGGAGCGAAGGGTGTCCTTGCCTGTTGTCTTGTCTCCGTTGGACCAACGACCACGGCGAAGGCCTCGAGCGAAGGGTGGCGTCTTCGCCTTCGCCCCAACATTTGCCAGTCGAACCCGGCGGAGGCTGTGTCCGAGGCCGCCCTGGAGCCGCCCCCGGAAACCGCCGAAGGCGCTCCTGATGCCCCCGTGATGCCCCCGCAGCCGCTGCGGCCGGCGGAGGCCCGCCCCCGGAGACCGCCGAAGGCGCTCCTGATGCCATCGCAGCCGCTGCGCCGAGGGCTGAGGATCCTGTGACGGTGGCGGCGGAGGCGACGGCGGAGGTGACAGCGGAGCCGACAGCGGAGGCTCCCGCGACGGCTGGGTCTTCGCAGGTGGCGTAGTGGGTGTGGGTAGTTAGGGAATTTTGGATATGTTGCTGAATTTTGGTTGCTGCGCAGGTTCAAGATTTTGGGCCTGCGCACGCAACCGCCACTACTAATTTTTTGGCGGCTTCGACCGTGGATGATGGTAATAAATCGGATGGGTCTGCATCTAAGTTTTCTGATTTTGGTGACTCTGGGAGCTCGGTTGAGTGGACTGAGGAGTCGTCGGATGAGGACTTGGACTACTTTGCAGCATTGGATGTGGCAGCGGCGGAGGCTTCGCCGCACGCTGCGGATGCTGAAGCTGTGCCTGGTCCGAGTACTGGGCGTAGGCGGCGAAGGGCGGTTGCGAAGCGTAGAGTGAGTGGGGCGGACGGCGGTCGGCTTCGTGTGAGTAGGGCTGGCCGGCAGGAACTGTTGACCTTGCCGGCCGCCGTGAGTGCAGGTGAGGGAGAATTGCGAAGTCTTTTTGCGGGTGAGGATCTTAGGATAATGTTATTTAACTATAGGGAGATGGGAATTATTCCGAAGGTTGAGCCGATGTAGAGTGTGATGCCCTCACTTGTACATGTGTAATGTCTTGTATGAGGAAGTTGTGTGCCCTCGCACATTCGGCTATGCTCGCGAAGGCGTTACGTACTTGGTCAGGTGTATTTGTTATGCTGGACTGGTGCGCATGTGGTCGGTCTTTGCGCGGGCAGTTTGGTGTAGTCATTTTCGCTTTTGTTACGCTTCGTCCGGCTGCGCCTTTGGGCAACTGTTGCACGGATAGTCTTCGCGGAGGACTTCGGTTTTTCGCACTTGTTGCGCTAGCCCGGCTGCACCCGTAGGCGACTTCTGCACGGACAGTCTTCGCGGAGGACTTCGATTTTTCGTACTTGTTGTGTTAGTCCGGCTGCACCCTTAGGCGACTTCTGCACGTATAGTCTTCGCGGTAGACTTAAATTTTTCACACTTGTTGTGCTAGTCCGTCTGCACCCTTAGGCGACTTCTGCACGGATAGTCTTCGCGGTAGACTTAAGTTTTTCGGACTTGTTGTGCTAGTCCGGCTGCACCCTTAGGCGACTTCTGCACGGATAGTCTTCGTGGTAGACTTAAATTTTTCGCACTTGTTGTGCTAGTCCGGCTGCACCCTTAGGCGACTTCTGCACGGATAGTCTTCGCGGTAGACTTAGATTTTTCGCACTTGTTGTGCTAGTCCGTCTGCACCCTTAGGCGACTTCTGCACGGAGTTGTCGCACGCGAGGGTGGCTAGCGCTGAGCCTCGCGGTGACTTTGTATTGGTCGAATGTCGAAGACCGTCGTCGCGGTCTTTTTTCGACGCATGTTTTTGCGGGGGATTTTTCACTTGTATATTACACGACTCCGCCTCGTTAAAAACCTCACCCCCCGGGAGGAAAAGAGTGCGGGCCAGAATAACATTGTTTTTGCCAATTACAAGGGCGAATCGGCCCTGATGAGTCAAACAAAAAATTTGCGGAGATTGTCGATGTTCCAGGAGTGCTCCAGGTCTTCGCCTTTTGGCGTTGCGAGCCTGTAAGCGCTGGGGGAAGCTTTCGTCTTGACTATGAAGGGACCCTCCCACCTGGGCTCCAGCTTGCCCCTGGACTCTGTCTGAGCTGTTCGGACGAGTACGAGGTCCCCTTCGCTGAATTCCCTCGGGATGACTGCGTGGTCGCGCCATGCTTTTGTCTGGGCTTAGTATTTATTTAGAGCCTGTAGGGCGAAGACTCGGTCTCCATCGATGAGATCCTTTGAAGTGGGCTCGTCCACGTCGGGGACGGCTGACGGAACTGTTCGCGGGGACCCATGTTTTATTTCTTGTGGGGTTATGGCCTCCGATCCGTATAGAAGGCGGAAAGGAGTGAACCCAGTCGCCCTGCACTCAGTCGTGTTTAGTGCCCAGACCGCCTCGGGTAACAAATCGGCCCACCTGCCCTTTTTTCGTCGAGGAGCATCTTTTTGACAGCTGTGAAGATTTTTCCATTGGCGCGTTCCACAACTCCGTTGGACTGCGGGTGATAGACTGAGGCGAAGGCAAGCTTGGTGCCGATGGAGAAGCAGAAATCCTTGAAGTCTTGGCTGTCAAACTGCTTGCCGTTGTCGACTGTTAGTTCGGACGGTACTCCGAAGCGACAAACAATGTTTTGCCAAAAGAATTTTTGGGCAGTCTTTGATGTTATTATGGAGACAGCCCTTGCCTCGATCCATTTGGTGAAGTATTCGACAGCGACGAAGGCGAACTTAAGGTTCCCCTGAGCCGTGGGCAGGGGCCCGACGATGTCCAGGCCCCACCGCTGGAGAGGCCATGTGTGGGCGATCAGCTTTGTAAATTGCGAAGGGCTGCCTGATCGAGGAGAAAACTTCTGGCAGGCTTCGCAGGACCTTGTGACCCGGTTTGCAGCGCAGATCATTGCGGGCCAGTAGAAACCTTGGCGGATCACCTTAGCAGCTAGGGCCCTTGGCCCTGCGTGGGAGCCGCAGGTACCACTGTGGACTTCGCGTAGGATCTGGACACCTTCGGTTTCGGTGACACATTTAAGCATTGGCTGACTGACCCCCTTCTTGTAGAGTTGGCCCTCAATCAGTGCGAAGTCCCGGCTTCGATGTTTGACGCGCTTGGCCTCGTTGATGTCAGTTGGGTGATAGTACCCCTGTAGGAACAGAGTTATTGGTGCCCGCCAGTCTTCGGTCATGATAAGGTTGACTATGCGGTGGCCCTCGCTGTCATTGGTTATTTGGAGCCCTTCGGGGCTCCGGACGGCTGGTGTGCCGATGACATGGTAGAACACGTCGGAGGGCAGGGACTCGCCTCTGGCGGCGGCCTTGGCCAATGCGTCAGCCTCTTCATTCTTGGCCCGGTCCACATGCTGCAAGGTGAATCCCTTGAATTGTCTCTCGAGACTTCGGATGGCCGTGAGGTATTGCATGAATGCGGGGTCCTTTGCTGCATAGTCTTTCTCGACCTGGCCGGCAACTACCTTGGAGTCTGTTCTGATGATGCAGGTGGTGACCCCAAGGGCCCTCAGCTTGCGGAGGCCGAGGATGACTGCTTCGTATTCTGCTATGTTATTTGTGCATCTGTCAGATTCCAGAGCGAAGCTGAGGCGTGCTGCATATCTGTGCTTGACCCCGGCTGGTGAGGTGATGACTGCAGCGGCGCCTGCCCCCACATGGCACCATGCGCCGTCGCAGTGGATCGTCCAAACCTTCTCTGTGGATGGGTCCGGCTGTGTTATTGGCCCAGTCCAGTCGACGACGAAGTCTGCCAGGACTTGTGACTTGATGGCTGTCCTGGGCTCGAAATTGATGTGGTAGCCGGAGAGTTCGGCCGCCCACTTGGCAATCCTCACCGATGCTTCCGGGTTTCTGAACAATTCGTCGAGTCCCCTGTCTGAGGTGACTCGGACCTTGAATGCTTCAAAATAATGGCACAATTTACGCGAAGACATAACAACTGCATAGGCAATCTTCTCCAGTTCTGTCATGTTACATTTGGACGGTGTCAGCACTTCGGAGACGTAATAAACTGGGCACTGCCGGATCACGCCCTCAACTGTCTGCTCCTGTACCAGTGCCGCGCTGACCGCATGAGGCGAAGCCGCAACATAGAGCAACAGTGGTAGCGAAGAGTCGGGGCTTGTAAGGACTGCCAACTCCGACAGGTACTGTTTTAATGAGGCGAAGGCCGCTGCCTGCTCTGGTCCCCAAGCGAAGTCTTTTGCGCCACAGAGAGTTTTGAGGAAAGGAAGACTTCGCTCAGCGGATCTGGAGATGAATCTGTTGAGGGCGGCCAATCTGCCCGTCAGGCGCTGGACGTCTCTGGCGGACTGCGGAGGCGTCATGTTTATGATGGCCTGAATTTTAGTTGGGTTGGCCTCGATGCCGCGGTGTGATACCAGGTAGCCCAATATTTTGCCTTGGCGAACGCCGAAGACGCACTTTTCCGGGTTTAGGCGGAGTCGTGCGTCTCGCATGTTTGCGAATGTCTCGGCGAGGTCAGTGAGATGGTCCTCCTTGCTCTTGCTGGCGACGACGATGTTGTCCACATATGTGAATATATTTCTGCCAACTTGCCCTTCGAGCACTGTCTTGGTAAGCCTGGAGAAGGTGGACCCGACGTTCTTGAGTCCCTCCGGCATTCTGATGAAGCAATATGTGCCGAAGGGTGTTATAAAGCTGGTGCTAGCCTTGTCTTCCTCCTTCATGTATATCTGGTGGTAACCGGAGAAGCAGTCGAGGAGTGACATGACTTCGCATCCGGTCGCGCTATCGACTATTTTGTCGATCCGCGGCAACGGGAAGTTGTCCTTTAGGCAGGCCTTGTTGAGACTGGTGAAGTCGATGCACATTCGCCACTTCCCGCTCTTTTTCTGCACCATCACAACGTTGGAGAGCCACGTGGGGTAAGCCACTGGCTCGATGAATTTGGCTTCCAGGAGGCGGTGCACCTCTGCCTTGGCGGCCTCTGCCTTCTCGTCGGACATTTTGCGAAGCCGCTGTTTTTTAGGTCTCACCGAAGGGTCAATTCCCAAGCTGTGCTCGATTATGGATCGGCTGACCCCGACCAGGTCGAGGGCTGACCAGGCGAAGACATCTTTGTTCTTGGACAGGCAGCAGAGGAGTTTCTCCTCTTCATGCGAAGTGAGGTCTTCGCTGATAGTGACTGTCTGCTTGGGCGTGGCCTGGTCGAGGGGGACAGTCTTGGTCCCGTCGTTGCTCTGCAGCTGTGCCTTGTCGTGCTCCCTGTCGGTTGGGCTGACGGACGTAGGGATCTCGCACTGGGCCGTGAGGCAGTGCACGTTTCTTTGTCCAGGGACGAAGTCCTGTTCTATGTTGCGCGCGGTCTGTTGATTGTCGTAGACCGCAATGGCGCCTAACGGACCTGGTATCTTCATGCACAGTTACAGTCCGTGAATAGCTGCCTCAAACTTGTTGATGGAGCCCCAGCCCATGATGGCGTTGTACGGATATACCATATCCACAATATCAAAGGTCACTTGCTCACTTCGGGCATTGGGTGCTACACCGAAGGAGAGAGGCAGCTCTATTTTGCCGACAGGAAAAGTGCCCTTGCCGCCGATGCCATACAATGGGTTGTCCGAAGGCTTGAGCAGGCTGTGGCTTATGCCCATGCAGTCGAAGGCATGGAGGAAAATGATGTCTGCTTGACTGCCATTGTAGACTAGGACTTTGTGTAGATCCCAGCCTGCCACGCTGCAGTTGATAACCATGGCGTCGATGTGGGGGGCGCTGCGCAGGTCGACGTCTCGTGCGTCGAAGGTTAGCGGTACGTGGGACCACTTCGTCTGCACGACTGGGCCGGTGATGGCGACGTGGTTGATGCTGCGGTAGTGGTCCCGCTTCTGCCGCTTTGTGTCCAAGTCGGTGCTAGACCCCCCAGTGATCATATGAATGACTCCGCGATACGGCTGATCGGCGAAGTCTTCTTGTTTTGGGGCGTGGGGGTGGGGATGTTCTGATGTTGCTGGTGTGGAGGTGGCGGTGGAGGAGATACGATTTGTACTTCCTGGTGGTGTTGGTATGCGTGGTGCGGTGGATGCGGGGCGGGGGCGTGGATGTAGGGTGGAGGGGGTTGCTGATAAGTGTGCGCGACAACTCTGGGGTTGTCGGCTGGCGGCGCCCGTGCCATCCTGTCTTTGGTGGCCTTCGTTTCTGGGCAGTCTTTGGTTTGGTGGGCGCAGTCTTCGCCATGGAAGAGACAGTAGAATCGGCGCGGCGGCTGCGCACGCCCCCGACCCCTACCGCGAGTTCCATTTCCGCGGCCCTGGGGGGGATATTCCTGGCGGCGAGGGGCGTCAGCAGCGGGGTGCTGGTTAGCGATGTTGTGCACTTGCTGTTGAGTGCGGCCGTCTCGACCGGAGTCTTGCTGCGGAGTCCTCGTCCACGTGCGGCTGGACTGTGGAGCATCTTTGGGCTTCATTTGAGACTCAACCTTGCGCTGGTGGAGCTCTTCGGATTTGGCGTATTTTTCAAATAGCTGATATAATTCCTGGAGGTTCTTAGGCGGATCTCTGATGCAGTGGCTATAGAGGACGCCGGCGCGAAGGCCACTGATGGCGTAGTGGATGGCGATCTGGTCATCGACTGAGGGCAGCTGTGACTTGAGTGTTAGAAATTTGCGGTAATACTCCCGCAGGGTCTCCTTTTCCAGCTGCTTGCTGAGCGAGAGTTCGGCCAAGGCGTCGGTGTCTGGGCGATACCCTTAGAAGTTGAGCAGGAACTTGTCCCGGAGGCTTCTCCAGGAATCAATGGACAGCGGAGGCAACCTGGTGAATCAGGTGAGAGCTGGGCCTTCGAGGGCGATGATGAAAGACTTGGCCATTGTGGCGTCGTCCCCTCCGGAAGATGCAACGGCGACCTGATAACTCATTATGTATTGTGCTGGGTCGGTGCTGCCGTTGTACTTGGGATAGGTCCCTGCCCGGAAGTTGGCGGGCCAAGGCATCACTTGCAGATGTGGCGCCAGGGGACTTCGCTCGTCGAGGTAGTTGACCCCTTGGAATGGTGCGGCGTGCGGGAAGGTGTGGTCGCGCTGGGGGAAACGCGGGTCTTCCAGTTGTGCGCGCTGTTACAGGGGTGGCCCATGCTGCAGGCCGAGGTGGCCTTCGCGCGTGTCTTCCAGTTGTGCGCGCTGTTGCAGGGGTGGCCCGTGCTGCAGGCCGAGGTGGCCTTCGCGCTGCATCAGCGCGATCTCCCGCTCGAGGTCCTGGGCCTTCTGCTCTTCGTCGCGTATCATTTGCCGCACCTTGGCTAGTGCGGACACGCGCTGGCGCTTGGCCTCCAGTATCTCCTTTTGCCTCTGTAGATTGCGGTTCTTGAGGCGCAGGGCGCGCAGTTGTAGCTGTTCTTCCGCTGAGACGCCGAGGACTTCACCGTCCTCGGTGAGGTCCGCGCCCTCCGGTGGGGCGAAGCTTGGGGGAGGCTGCGATTGTCCTTCAGGGCCGCAGGTGCGGAGAGTGTCGTCTTCGCAGGTGCGGAGAACGTCGTCTTCAGTGGCCTCTTGGTGGGTGGATTGGGTGAGGGCGAGGGCCTTGCCCTTTCTTGCAGCAAGTAATGCTGCCTTCGCAGCCTCGTCAGCCTTCGAGTTAGCTTTCTTAGGTGCCATCGCGGGTGGTTTTTTCGTAGCACGAAAAAAAACCGAAGTCTAGCTCAATGTACCTGACTTAGTGCCTCCTTCATCTCCTTCAGCCGGTGGGACACAGCGCCCGCCTCGTCCCTGACAGCAGCGAGTGCCGGCATCTCGCCGCCGGCACTAAGAGCACCGCCCTTCGCCTTTGGCACTACGGCAGCCACCGTGGTCGCCGCGGCAGGCGGAACAACGACAAGTTGGCCTTCGCCCGACCCTGCGACGTATCAACAAATTACAAAAAAAGAGGGGGAAAGAAAAAAAGGAAAGAAAATCGAGCCAACGGCTTACCAACAAGATAGTCGTCCACGCTAATGTCGGTGGCGAAGTCGGCGACGCGCTTGCCCGGCGGCAGCAACTCTCGGGCCGCCTTCCCGGCCTCCGGCACCCTGCTGGACGCCGGTGCAGCCTTCGCAGACTTGGAACCACCGGCGGCAACCGCAGCCTCCGGCGCCTTGCCGGATGCAGGGACGGCCGACTTCGCCGCCAGCGGCGGCTTGCCTCCGCCGGGGGCAGCAGCCTTCGCAGCCCCCCGCTGCCTCTTCGGCCTGGCTTCATGAAGCCTGACGACCGCCTGGCGCTTCTGTGCAGCTCCCTGGCGATCCTTGTCCATCACTGCCAACACAACAGCAGCAATATTCCACCCGTAAGAAAACACTTTCCATTCACGAACGATGCGAGATGTAAAAAAGTCTTCGCCAGCCGCGCGGGGGATAGGAACATTCTTAGGCCACCAACCCCCGGTAACCCTCAGCATCCGCGCCGAAGACTCCCGGAGCTCGGGCGAAGACATCCTTCCCCCCAGGGCCGCGCATGTCCTCATCAATTCTCTAGCAAAACCATCGGAAACCCCAAGTCCTCCCATAGCAGTACCTAGTTTCCTCTTCTTAGAGGACGGGGCGGCCGCCGGCGCGGGGTCGTCTCCAGACTCTACCACCGGCTTCTTCCCGCGACGATCCACATCGTCTTGGCCGGGATAACCGCCATACGGCAGTCGATTCAATTCAAAAACCTTGTTCAAACGGTCATTCGACCCGCGGATATCCCAGCTACGCTGGCCCTCTGTCCTCGGCACGTACCGACCAACGATCCGCACCGCCCCATCCTCCGCCTCACGCACAAAGGCGACCGGATCACGGCTATGCAGATCCAGCACGAAGGCAGGACTTCGCACCAGCTTCCCACCATGGGAAGGCATCTGGCGAGGGAACACTTCGCCCAACGCCCAGCCATGCGCCAAAGGCCATACACTGTACGCCACAAATTCCTCAACCAAATCGCGCCCGCTGCTCAGGCCGGCGACGCACCGAAGGGCCCCTTCGTCCGCATCATCCTCCACCACTTCAAAAGGCGGATATGCTGAGTAAAGATGCGAGCACATCTCGGACACGGGGAGCCCCAGATGGTCTTCGACTGTACCCTCCGCGACGTAAAACCAAAACTCATGCCAATTGCCCCACTTGTTGCGGGCGCAAGGAACCAACTCAACTACCTCCATCGTGGTCTTGCCGGTCTTCGGCGTAAATGTACAGGACCCAAACTGGGCAACTTCATCTCCAATCATCCTCTTCTGCCAGTGCAGGCAATAGTACTTCGCGAAGACTTCGACTGATGGCTGTCTGCCGTACGAAGTCGTCGCCCAGACATACTTCAACAGAGCCACCACGACATTCGGAGTCAACTGATGGATCTGAACATTAAATCTGCGCAGGACTTCTCCAACAAATCGGTGCGTAGGCAGGCGGAGACCAGCGGCGAAGAACGCCTCGAACACAACCAACTCGCCCTCCGGCTTGGGGACTTCCTCCGTCCCCGGGACACGAGCGACTCCGCCGCCAAAGTAACCCAGCCGCTGCATATCTTGCACGCGGACCGACGACATCCACGACACACCAAAATACACCGTATCGCCGGCGCGCAACTCCTCCGCCGCCACAGTACTCAGCGTTTCCTCAGACGACGCGTCGGCCGGCGGCGTAGCGGTAGCCGAAGAAGAAGAGGTCGACATCGCTACATACCGTCGGCGGCGGCGGGCGGTTTGCTTCACTCGAGCCAGATCTCCGGCGAACAAGAGCAAGGAGGGCAGACGAGCAGCAAGACGGTGGAAAAGGCGGCTAGGGTTTTCACGGAGCGCGGAAGGATAAAGTTCAAAACGCACCGCCCCCCACCCCCTTTTATACACAGGGCGCGGCGCTTCGGGAAACCCGCAGTCCAACAGTACGGTGTCAATCAACGATCATGTCAGAAACCCCCGCGGAACCACTTCGAGCGAGGGCAGCGTCTCCACCATCTAGCGACGTCTTCGGCACCAGATGACTTAGTCGAACTGGTCCCTCGGAGGGCAAATGTTGGGGCGAAGGCGAAGACGCCACCCTTTGCTCGAGGCCTTCGCCGTGGTCGTTGGTCCAACGGAGACAAGACAACGGGCAAGGACACCCTTCGCTCCATACGACATCGGGCGAAGACCTATAACGAGGTCATCCCACCGTGCGGCCTCGTCCAGCATGGAGGCCCACGTGTGATCCGACCCATTGTAACAGGCCCTGCGTGGCCGCTGCGTGTTACGGGCCTAATTTGTAAAGGCGCCTTTGTAATTACAGTCTGTAACCCCACTTTATGGGAATATTCTGGGGATAACCTAGGTGTCTGAGGGCACATGCGTCCTTAACACAAGACGCTGGGCACTCAGATACCTATAAATACCCCCGCACAGTGCCCTTGAGAGGCTAGATTAACAGAGCTTTTGCCATCTTGCGCGAGAACCCTGTTAACGTCACTGTTCACCCCCGTTGGATCCCCTTGCAACTGAGAGCAAGTTCCAACAGCCGGTAACTACCCAAGCACTATTCCAATGCACGCAACACCACAAGGAGTACTTGCAGGCGTACGTCTGAAGGTTCTTGCGTCTTCGAGCTCAGGCACCTACAGTGTCTAATGAGATTGTGATTGAAGCCATGATCAAGGGGCTCAGACCAGGACCAACGACACAATATTTTGCAAGGAAACCGCCACAAACCTTGGAGAAGCTTCTCTAGAAAATGGATGAGTACATCCAAGCTAACAACGATTTCCGCCAGAGAAGGGAGGAAGCCTATAGGTATTCTGAGATGACCAGGGGCTTTGGAGGAAGGCTCCACCCCAGGCATGTCAGGACAATCCACAATCCCATCTTAGGTGATGACAGAGGAAACCACTCTCAAGGGCATCAGCAGAGCTCCCAGACTTCAGGGACGCAACAAAACTCCTACAGGCCACCGGCTCCAAGAGGAAGAGGAGGCAGAAGCTTCGGAGGAAGGTTCAGCTCCCAGCCTAGAAGATTGTTCTGTTTATTCTGTGGGGAAGACAAAGGACATACAACAAGGACGTGCCAAGTCACGATCCAGAAGCAAAAACAGATAGCTGAAGCCGAAGCAAGGCAGGATCAGCCGAAGCAGCTCCTGCATACCGCTTCGTGCTATTCCCCATACATTCCCGAGTATGTGGGCAACCAACAGTCCACAACATCAGTTGTTTTGGCAAGCCACTCTCAAGCTGCATGGCTCTCGCTACTACCACCACCACCTATGGCACCAGCCTTGACCCACAATCAGCAGACAAAAGGGCATCGACAAACACAACAACGATGTGATGCGAGTGAAGAATCCGAAGCTCGCACAGTCAATAGCATTGTGCCCGAGTCGAGGCACATTTACTAAAGTCACACTGGGGCTCTTTCACAAAATTTTCAAACTTAATGTACTCTTCATCTTTCTATCCTTATGTTACTCCCCTTCGAAAACAATATAAGAAGGTTTAACCTTCATCCTGTTGTAAAAAAATTTGTGGTTACACCTTCGAGTGTAAAAGGAAGGGTGATGAAGCTCCAAAGTCGTTCCTAAGGGAATGCAGAGCTAAAATGCCACCTAAGTAAAAGGTGAAGAAGCTCCAAAGTCGTTCCTAAGGGGATGCAGAGCTTAAATGCCACCTAAGTAAAAGGTGAAGAAGCTCCAAAGTCGTTCCTAACGAGATGCAGAACTTAAATGCCACCTAAGTAAAAGATGAAGAAGCTCCAAAGTCGTTCCTAAGGGTATGCAGAGCTTAGCTCCAAATTCGTTCCTAAGGGAATGCAGAGCTGAAACACCACCTAAGTAAAAGGTGAAGAGACTCCAAAGTCGTCCCTAAGGGGATGCAGAGTCTGGGTATGTATTCGCGTGGGTTTTTATCTTTGGCATAAACATCATTTCGCATCATACCATCATATCGCATAGCATTGCATCATACATAATTTTTGCATCAGCAAGAAGCCTTCGAGAAGAAGGAAAATTGATCCTTCAAAAATATATGTTGGATCATGAAAAAATGTGATGTAGCACAAGACATGCCTTCGACAGATATATTTTTACATAGGAGGGGAATCTTCATCGGCAGTATTACTACGTAACAACTATGGCATAATATCCAGTATTGAATCGACAGAAGGGGAATCTTTTTCTTCGTGAAGCATGAAAATAAGGGAAGGTGTTTTTTCGCCAGCGGCTCAAAAACGGTATGTACAAAGGTTTCATGCATCACAAACAAATATATTACATTAATACACATGCAAATAGTTGATACTTGGTTCTTACAAAGGCGAAAGCTATGTACAAAAGCTAAACTCTTAAATATACAAAGTTTCAATCTTCTTTCAACACCTTCTCGGTGGCTTCATTTAGCAGTCTGTCGACAGCTTCGTCAACAACTTCATTGACAATTTTAATCGTCTCGAGCGCTTCCTTCAAGGTCAGGTCAGCCTCTAGGTTGTATGGCTTTGGTGGGGGAGAAAGTTCAGCTACATCATAAAATATGTTTGTTAGTACCGAAGCTAAAAACGAATAGCGAAGGTAAACCTCAATAAAGGTGCCTATAAGCCTCGCACGCTCAGCGGCTTCTTCAACCCTTTTGGCCTCTTCTTGGGTGTCGTGAGATTATTTTTCATTCTTTCTAATAGCTTCATCAGCTATCTCATGGCCTCCCTTCATCCATACCTCGGAATAAAATTTCACGCCTAATGCAGAAGCTCGGCTGAGAAAACAAATTCTAGCTGAACTACAGCCTTGACATGTTCGCAGCCAGCTTTCTCTAAGATCGATGTGGCCCCCTGTGCACTAGCAAAGGCGCATAAATCTCCTCGGTCACTTAGAATTTCGTCAAAAGCTTTGGTTTTCCCACTGATTCACTGGACAACTCCATCAGGGTCGCCGCAGATGAATCTTTACTAAGAGGAATATGCACCAACCCTAGCAAAGTTGTCCTTTAATCTCCTTGCGCATTCCAAGGATATTTCATAGCATCTTCCTTTCGAAGAATGAAGCTCATCAGCGTTCCTTTATGATCTTGACCTTTCAATCTCGCAAATCTCATGTTTTACCACCTCAACTTCAAATTTTTCGGTTGCTTCAGCAACCTTCCTTTTTAGTTCTTCCACTTCACCCTTATGAGCTTCGGCTTGTGCAGTAAGTTTAGCCTCGTTAGATCTCAGCCTATCCACTAAGGAAAGTAATATCTTATCCTTTTCAAGAGCTTCGCTCCTTAGTGTGATGACTTATGAGCGAAGATTCCCAAGAGCTATTCGGTAACTCTCGTCTTCTGCTTCCTTCTGGGCCTTTAGAGCCTTGCTTAAAATTAAGCCCTAGAAAACAAAGAGTGAGCACATAACGATACCAAGAAAAGCCATAAAAATATATTACTTTACACAAGTCAAAGTTTACACACCTTCAGACTATTGTAAGCAAGACTATCTGCAAGCGGATCTTTCGACATTGCAGATATGCCAAGTTCAAGCTTCGGATATCCTATATTGTCCATCATTTCCCGGTAGACATGTATCTCTTTGTTGTCTGGTACACAATAAAGGAAGTCATCTTCGTCATTGCTACCATATACCAAGGACCCTCGGGGGTACTTCAGATCCCTGGCGTAGTGTTGCACTTCGGCAACTTGCTCTTCTGATTGCTGCTTCCCCGAAGTATGTCGAACAATGAATTACAGCTCTTTAACAGATGCTTTAGGGGCAGGAGATTTGGATTTCTTAGGAACACTATCTTTCTCCAGAGTTATCGGTACAGTTTCTGAAGGTCTGGCTTCAGCAGGAGCTTTTGAGGGTCCAGCTTCAGCAAGAGTGTGGGCCATGCTGGCGTCGCTAGTTTTCCTTGAATCTTTAGCTTGCGTGTTAAGAGCTTTGGCAGAGGCAAGAGCTGATGTTTTTATGGACTCTAGAACAACATCTAGCATGCTAGCCATTCTCCTTTTCCTTGGAGTCGCTGCGGGAGTGCTTGATGGCTTAGGCAGTCCCATTGCACATGATGGACTCAACGTCTTCAACTATTCTGTCGTCTTCTCTAGTTTTGGCTCTTCAGTCGAATTTGTACTAGCTTCGACTAGCATAGCATGACCTAGTTCTGTGGCAGGAGCAACCCCTTCACTAAGCTTCGGCACATCGGCCGTCTCAATGTGTCTGGGTCGGCGCGTCAAAACTTTAACCTTCTTCGACCTCGACACACTGAATAGCATGGGATAGCAACTTTCCTTTTCTTCCCTTGCTTTCGCATGGGATAGCAGTAGTATGGGTACACAAACCGATAACGTCAAATGCCATGTTCAATCTCTTCTTGCCCCGAGCACCGAAGGCAGTTGTCATAGCTTCGTCTTCGGCCTTCGAGTATGCTCCAAGCAGCTCATCGCTAGTTGCCTCTATAGCATCTAGCCAGTCATCATTCAGTTCATCAAACTAGCTCATGTATCGAAAGGTATACTTCAGATAGGCTAAACCATTTTGACTGGAGCCAGCGACAGCCTCCTTCGGCATTTCCTACCCGTTTGCAAGTGGCCACACTCTGTAAGCAATATGTTCTTGGACCAAGTCTCTTGTGCTGATATAAGTGCACACTATATTGAAAGCTGTCTGGCACGCTTGCATGCCATTTCCAAGTGCAATGAGTGGCCTCCTAATGCCGAAGCGAGACCATATAGGACGCTGAATAATCCCTTTTATACCCTCCCTCTAACTCAGGTAAACCTTCACATAAAACCATTCCTGCATCCAAGAGCCTGTCCATTTTTCCGAAATGTCAACACAAGATAGCTAGCCTCAGCGCGGGGCACGAAGCTGTAGCAGCCAAAACTGTTGTGGTATTGTTCTTTCCCAGTCGCCTTTGTCTGATACGATAATTCGTGGATATTGCAGAAACACCTGGCGTCTGGCTCTAACCCTTGGCTCTTCATGGCCCATAAGAAAACCCCTACTCTGATAAAAACTTTGGGGGTAAGTTTATGAAGATAAATTTCAAAAGTTTTTAAGACTTCGACCAACATCTTATCCAGGGGGAAACGAAGTCCAACTTTCATGAAGCCTCTGAAAATCACCACTTCGTCAGCTTCGAGGAGAGGAGCAGTATTCTCCCCTCCGTCCCTCACGATTGAAATATCATGAAAGTATCTGCCTCTCATTGCTTCAATCTGCCCTTGTTTAACAGTCGACTTTCCGAAAACAACATGGCTCGGCCTCCATGGCCGGTCTTCGACATCTTCATTTCCACTTTCTACGTCGAAACTCTCACTATCGCTGGAGTTTTCAAATAATCCAGCCAGCATCTCATTGGTGATTTTCTTCATGTCGGATTTCTCCATAGCTTCGTAAAACCTGGCCAGCGTGGGGTCAATGATCTTCTTCTCCTCAGCCATTTAGACAATAGTTTCTAAAATGTCGAAGCTAAAATTTCAATTAAACTTGACGAAGCAAGAAAGGTTAAAATGGCAAACACAACGTAGGCAACTAAATAGCATGAAAAATACTCACAACACAGGTCTCTATATATACACTCAGAACCCCACATCATGGTGGGTCCCACGGGTCAGAATGATTCGCTATTCTAGCGAAGGGAAGATGTTTTTTCGGATCTTCGACAAAAGGCCTTCGTTCATGTCACAGTCTAAATTTGTTACAAAGAAACAAATCAATTCTGCGAGGGGCTAATGTTGGGGGCCTTCGTATCCTGAAGGTCCTAAAAAATGTGACTGACCATATGTTTTCAGTATGACATGAATTATTACAAGGGAGCTTCGGCTCCGAGATGAAGGCCTTCTCTTGTGACAGGATGAAGATATAACCCGAAGGTGATAAGAATGGACGACGGAGCCATAACCGAAGAGCTTTGGCTTGACATGATGACGAAGACCAAGTATGATGAGGACCGAAGAGGGACAGAGACTATCTAATCCTTAATGATTCGTGTCATGGTTATAGATGAATGTTAAGGGCATAAAGTACTTTTACTCAGGTTGCGTCATGTGCCTAAAAATAGATGAACAGTATCATCGTACTGTTCACGCTGAATTGTAATCACGCTCTCGTGTTTTCACCTTTAAGCAAGCCGAAGGTACCAATGTAATGTTAATACTATCTGTATTCATACATGTTTTATGGAACGCAAATATGTATGAATTAATGAGATGCAGTTACGGTCCCCACCCTTTTGCATTTCCTTTCACATATTGAATAAGGAAGGTAAGTCCTTCTTGACCTTCGTCTAATAAGTGTTATTCCCATGTGAGGTTAAAGCTTCAGAAGACGAAGGTTCATAATAATTGACAATTGTGTTGCCTTATTCTTGATCTACAGCATTCGAGAACAAGTGACCAACAAATCCATAAAAAGGGAAAAAAGAAATAAAAAGAGAAAATCGTAACTAAAGGAGCCTAACTTTTAGTTCTGATTACTCGACTAGAACTAAAAGAGAATTTTTAGGCTCAGAGTGACTGTCCTTGTGAAAAAACTGGAACTAAGGGTTAATTTAGGAACTCCATTTTCCATAGGATTCTGAAGCGTCTCGATCCTCTGGTACTCAAATGTGATACAATTACTAATCCTAAGAGGCTAGTAATCACATTCCTCACTTCAAATAGTACAGAGTTTTCGAATAAAAGTTATTACAATACCAAAGTACAAGCTCTAGCAAGCCTGGAATACAAAGCACAGTGGAAGATCATCTAGCCCAAGTCACAGGCAGACTAGGTGCAGACACGACCCTCTTCTAGTCGAACATAGCAGAAAAGAAGTCTTCAGCTGCTGAAAAACATAAATAAATCTGGTTGAATACACTAGGTATTCCGCAAGCCCATCCCGCCCGTAAAGAGAGAGAAACCTATACAGTACATTCTTGGTATGGTGGAGTTGAAGTCACTCATCTTTTTCGGAGAAAGGCAATACTTTGATGGTTTACCCCAAAGAGAGAAGTAGCACATTTTCACACTCAACCACCACTGAGCTTCCCGCTCCCGTGGCATTGTTTTTATTTCCAAAAACACCTACGCACATATCCCTGCTTACGGAGATCAAAACACTAATTGTCATACCACAACGGACTCATCCATACCAATGGACACAGACTATTCGATAGGTTTCAAACTCTGCGCAGAGGGGTACACTTTACCCACTAGTCCGGCTCTGCGGTCTCATGGCTAATGAGACCCGAATCCGAATCTCTTTCCTTCCTTGCACGTCCTTACCTTAATGGTTATACCAGAAGGAGTCAGGCCACCGCCATGCCCAAACCGGACAAAACATTCCCCCTCCTTATTCTCCCGGTGCTCCCCAACTGTCATAACCCTAGGGTTTGGACCGTACAAGTTCAGATTGAGTGACTGTCCATACAGTCTCGAGTGGTTGTACTTGTCATGAGTACAGGTAGTGAAGGATGACAAACAGGTCCTTATATGAGGGACAATCCTTCTGCTCACACCTAACCCGGCTGAGCCAACACCTGAGGCCCTCCCCTAAACCAGGGAGTCCCTGACTATCCCACTCAGAAGGTGATAAGGGTGAATACCCTTCATCATACACTTTTGAAAATATTTTCTTTTTCAGAAAAATCACCCTTTTCCTTAAACCACATTTTGTACTCAAAAGATATTCTTTAATGCAGGCCATCTCTCTACTCACAATGCAAAGAACCCAACCCTTATTCATGGCTTAGGTAGTGGTAGAAAGAATAGGTAATTCATGCATCAAGGGAAGAATGGACTTGCCTTCGTCGAAGTTCTCCTGGCACGAAAGGCCTAATTCCGAGAGGTCGGGCTCCTGCCCTTCTTCCGGAGCTACGATTTCCGGAGGATCGACTCCCTCTTCGCCTAGCAAAAACAGGCAATAAACACTACATCAACCATGGTGGCTTAGTGAAGTGTGTCAAGTTTTAAATATTATTATTTTGTGTCATATAAGGTATTTGGACTATTTTTGGTGCATAAAATATCAACATATATGCATATATATGAAATTAGGAAAAGGAAAAGGGTTTCCTGGTTAGTGGGCCCGGGGGGGATTTTGGCCCAGCGAGCGCGCTCGCGCGCGCGGCCCAACTTGGCCCGCCAGCGGGAGCGGCACGGGCCCACGTGGCAGCGAGGGGAGGGGAACGACGTCAAGGGGGGAGGGGACGGCGGTCTGCCCGCGGCGGTGAGAACCGGCCGCCGGTGGTTTTGACGGCGGATTCGCCGGAGGTCTGGTTCTGGATGGTTGGGATGGTGACATAGCACGGACGGAGTAAAGGGGTCATGGTGGTGGGGTTAATTTGGTCAGCGGGGGCTTAGGACAGCTGGTCCATGGTGAGGTGGCGGGCGCCCGCGGCGGTGAAGTCGCCGGCGAGGCCTACGGGTGTGATAGGTGAGGGAGGAGGGTGCGCCGTGTTCGTGGTGAAGTGGTGAAACTCGTGAGCCAAACCAATTCGACTCAAGGCCACTAGAGAAGGGAGAGAGAGCTCACCGGAGCGGAGGGAGAGGGCGGTGGCGCTGGCTCGATTGAGCTTGGGGAAGGGGGAAGAGGGGTGACCGAAGCTGGTGTGAAGAAAGGTAGAGCTCGAGCGGTCCTTTTATAGGCGACCGGGGAGGGGGGAGGAGAGGTGGCGAGCACTGGCGAGGCTTGCCGCGGCGGTGGTGATGGCACACAGTGGTGGCGACGGGATGGCTCAGGGCAGACGGTGGTGACATGATGGCTCGGCACAGGCGCAAAGCGCCAATTCAGCTGGTGGGCAAGTAATGGCGAGGGGATGTGGCGGAGCAGTGGCCGGCGGTGATCGCGTCGATAGCCGATCGCGGGCGAGAGAGAGAGAGAGGGAGCTGACGAGTGGGGCCCGCCTACCAGAGAGGGCGGTCGCGAGGGAGAAAGGGCGGGCGCGGCTGACGGGTGGGGTCGGGCTGACAGCGAGGGAGAGGAGAGTGGGGCGCGAGCGCGACGCGCGTGGTGGATGGGCCGCGCTGGGCCTCGGGCGGGGGAGAGGGGGAAGGGGGTTTGGGCCGGATTCGGCTCAGTCGAGGAGGGGGGAGATTTCCTTTTCTTTCCTATTTCTATTTCCTCAATCCCTTTTTCTTTTAAACAAAAATTCTTATAATTTCCTAGGTGTCCAAAATGAAATATTCTAGGTGAAGTGCTACAAGAAATCATGGTGCATGCATATGATGAGTAAGATGCTTCATGAGATGAGGTCTTTAGGAGATAATAAGGGGGGTTTAGGAGTTTAGGGTTTCAAATATCGGGATCAAAAATTGGGATGTTACAGATTCCTATTTTCCCAAGGAGAAATAGAAATACCTTAGAAAAATGAGATTTCTAAACTAGCCTTAAAAGCATTTCTCATTCGATGATGTTGATCGACTTTTCACTAACTTTTTATTAGGTCTCTTTTTTATCAAGTTGATCCAAACAATATTTTTATGTGAGCAGGAAGCCAGGAACGATGTTCTCAAGCCATTAGAGATAAAAGTGAGTATCTAGATTGTTGAGTCAAATTTAATGTTTTAAAATATATATGTATAAAATCTAATACTAATCAAGCACATTATTATGAGTAGGAATAAAATTTTGCATGTATTGTTGTATACATTATTTGCTATCTATAAAAAATTAAAAAGATATCCGTATCCGAATTATATTCGAATTTAATATCTATAACTTAAGAAGATATAATAAATTTAATATTTACATTTTATAATTCTTTACAAGATCAATGGTATAAACAAGAATATGAATTTGTACAATAGATTTTATTTACTATTTATTCACAATAAACAAAAAAAAAATTGATATCTGAATAAATATATGTTTTCATCCCTACTTTTCGTCCATTGTGTATCCGTAGCATTTGACACCCCGACGGAGAAGCGGATCGCCTGCAGTACTGCAGGGTGCAGTTGGGTCCGTGCGCGTGGACCCTGTCGCACGTGAGGCCCACGCGGCAGTGCCCCACGCAGCACTGCAGGGGATCTCGTTCCCTGCGTCGCTGTCTAGTGTCTACTGGCTTGCAGTTGCAGATTGATCATTGATCCATAGAGGCGGAGCGATGCTTGCCCGAGACACAAAGATCTGGGCAACCTCGGAGCCGTCGAAAAAGCACGCTCAAAAAAAAACCAGTGCTAGCGTTTGATACTTTGATAAACATGCATGAGAGGTTTTCTCCACGAAAAAAAACATTACGACTTGGGAACTGCCGGAGAGGGGGCCGTGGGCAACAAAGTTTGCTTTTATACGTACTTGGAGAGGGTGAGCCAGCCAGCCGTCAGCATCAATGACGATATAGCCGACGAAACCGTGTGTCACGTTGAACGTGCAATGGTTGGCCCTATAGATGTCCAAACAGTGCGGGCCGCCAGTTTGGCCCGTGGCACGACACGAATTTAGCCCGGTCCAAACACGACCCGGCACGGTCGGTTACGGGCCCGAGCCGACACGGCCCGTTTAGCGGGCCGGGTATGGGCACATACGTCGGACCGCGGGCTTTGGCCCGGTCCGGCCCGATAAATGGGTCGGCCCGACGGCGGCCCGCATATTTATGTAAATACTAAATATGTAAATACATTTAATTCTCTCATAGTATGTAAATACTAAATACGCGGCCAAACATATATAAAATGCATACATAAATATAAAATGCATACATAAATATTTTGTTGTCTTAATATATATAAATAATATGTTATTATATATGATTAATTCTGTTAAATATATGTATTTATATACCGTTCTACTGTTGGTTTGGGCCAGTGCCCGGCCCGGTCCGTTGAGGCCCATCGGGCCAACGGGCCGGACCGGCACGATTTTTCTCTGTGCGTGCCGGGTTTGGGCATGTCCCTAGGCACGTGGGCCAGCCCGACCCGGCCCGAAGCATCAACGGGCCGTGCCTGGCCCGACCCTATTCGTACCGGACCGAAACGGGTTCGGGCCGGGTCCGTGCCGGGTGGCCCGTTTGGACATCTATAGTTGGCCCTTGGGTCGGACTGGCGCAAAGCTCGTGGACGCTGTCTCTTCCCACGTGGGATCTGCACAGGTATGCAGTCTTGTCGGGTGCCAGCCCAGAACGCGGCAACAGTGTGGTCCACGCCAGCTGCGTGCTTGGCAACTGCCTTTTTCCGGGCAATCGGGAGGACCAAAGACGAAGTTTCAAAGAAATGAAACGAGCAAGGACCAACGATCGATAACATCATGGCCCGACGCGGCGATGCCATTATGGCTTTGTTTCGGCTGTCAAACTTTCAGCTTTATAGTCCATTCTACTTTAGTTAAAATCAACTAAAATCAACGTGAACACCGAACAGTTATGATAGTAGAAAACCATCAATTTCTACATCCTAAACCCTATGAACTATTTAGTCTTACTCCGCACGTAATCTCCACAATACTAAGATTCTCTCCACAGCCAGATTCTTATAAAAGTTTCTCTGAAAAAAAAACTGAACCAAACAAGCTCATGTCATAGCGAGCATGCTCTAGGTCTGGCTAGTTTTAACACAAACAACGCAATACAAAAATTGGAGAAGTGGAGCTCAGCGAAGCCAGAGAGGAAGCTATCGTTCATTTGGTCTTTAGGTTGTTTCCAGCAGCTATCATGTCCCTATCTCATCATGTATTTCAAACTTCATTATATAAACAATATAATCTACAGTACAAATTATATATTACATGATTTGTTGTGGATAGCTTTAGACTAGACGGGATATACCTACACTTAACTAGCTATATGTCGGTGTTTCGTACCTCGCTCCGACAAGTAAATTTATTGTGCACATCCCGTGCTCCGGAGGGTGTGCACGGTGGGTGCAAGATTTATACCGATTCGGGCAGAACGTTTCCACTTCCAGTCATCGGCGGCTTACGCTACCGGCACCATTAATGATCAAAACTCGTAGTAGGGGTTACAAGCGGGCGAGAGAGGGAGGAGAGGCTTCCAAGTCTCTTATTGGGGTGGAAGTGGAGCTAAGAGCTACAGAGTGGAGTCATAGCTAAGTCTTGGCCTCGCGGTGAGGCTCCAGCCTCCTGGTCCTCGTCGGTGCTCCTCCTCCTATTCGTCAGTTCATCTAAGGCTCGTCCTTCTGAGTGCATATCCCATCATGACCTTCGACACGAAGCATACAAATATGGATACTTCTTGTATGATGATGCTTCTCCATTGACACTAGAGCTATAAGCTATAGCGTGATCACCGCTGTATAGGCCCCTCAACTACCAATGTATGATAGTCTGTAAGACCCGAAGCAGTTCTTGATGAGTTACAAAGCTATTATATCCTCTTATGGAGGCAATGTAGCAGTCATGGAAAAGTCATTTGTCATGGCAGTTAGAAGCATAGCCTAGACTTGGTACTCATCTCTTCAGCCAAGAACCATCAGTTCATGGCAAAAGCTGAAGGACATGCTTCACACTAGCTTCCAAGATTTCTAGACCAAGCCAATCACTACTCAACTTCTCTTCTAATGTAGCAAGATGAGTACCTTCAGGCTTATGTCCGAAGGTTCCTTCGCCTAAGGGCTTAAGCACCAACTATGCAGGATGACATTGTCATAGAGGCAATGATCAAGGGGCTTCTTCCAGGCCCAGCAGCTTAGTACTTTGCCTAGAAACCCCCTCACTCCCTAGAGACATTGCTGCAGAAAATGGATGAGTACATAAGGGCATATAATGATTTCCACCGGAGAAGGGAGGAGGTGCAAATATATGTAGATACTATCAGTGCTTTAGGGGAAGATTCCACCTAAGATATGTTCGAAGCATACATAAACTAGCTCAAAATGATGAGAAAACAACTTAGTCTTAGGGACAATCAAGCCAACATCAATATTCAAGCACTCAACAGCATTCCTCTCAAAGCAACTTCCACCCACCAGCTTCATGAGAGGGAAGACGAGGCCAAAGCTTCGGAGGTAGGTTCAACACAGAGCCAAGAAAGTTGCACTGTGCGTTTTGTGGCAAAGATAAAGGCCACACAACAAGAACCTGTTAGATAACAATCCAGAAGCAAAAACAGCTCGCTACTGTAGCTACTCAGCCTTCACATCCAAAGGAGGTGTTTAGTACATCTTCCTACTCGTCACCTTATGTCCGACAATATGTTAAACCCTAGGACCCTAAGCCACAATAGCCTTTGTCCTCGAATGCTTCAAGTAATCTCATGACGGGCGAATGGTCAACATCTGCTTCCTTCATGTCAGGGCCACCCCCTATAATCAAGTCCATGTTGGCCATCCCAAGTTCCTAGTACACGACATGCAACAACAATACAGAAGGGAGGCCTCCGAATCCCACATAGTTAACCGTATGGTCCCATAAACAAATCATATATATCGAGGCCTGAGGGGCTAGGTAAGCAAAGCCAAAACTACCAAAACACTCTTGTGTATCTTTGTTTACCTACGTTTACTTGCAGTTTCTTTTTCTCCACGTTACATAATTCTATGTAATAATGTGCTTGCACCTTCGAGTACAATGAAGAAACAATAGCACTCTTGAGGACCTTCATACGAAAGGTGTAAGAGACTCGGAAGTCGTTCGTAAGGGAATGCAGAGTCAAATACTTTCAACGTCGAAGCAAAGGTGTAAGAGACTTCGAAATCATTCCTAATGCAGAGTCAAATACTTTCAACACTGAAGTAAAGGTGTAAAAGACTTCAAAGTTGTTCCTAAGGGAATGCAGAGTTAGATACTTTCAACACTGAAGTAAAGGTGTAAAATACTCCAAAGTCGTTCGTAAGGGAATGCAGAGTCATAAATAAAAACACATCGGCTAAAGCTAACGAAATTCCTCGAGGGATGATTATGAAGTTCTATTAATTTTAAAACAACTTCGAGTCGTCAAAGATAATGACGAAGAGTATCGCCTTTGTCAAGTGTGAAAAAAGCGAAGGTGTTTTTCGCCTTGGGCTAAAAACGCGTGAGATTTTAATTTCACATATCACAAAGGCAAAAATAGCAAGCCAAAATAAGTACTTTGTATTACATCCCAATATCACAATGAAGAGGGATCGTGAGCATTTATTGCCCCATCATCACTTCATCATAAATATCGTTACAAAATTTTGTTACAATGTCATCTGCAATTTTCTCTGTCGCCTCAATAACAACAACTTTGGGATCTGCTTCGGGTTGCCTAACTTCGACCATGGCTTGCGAGGGGGAAACTTCAGAGTAAAAAGACAAACAAAGAGAACAAGAGTAACCAAATATACACATATAAAGTAGATAAAAAATCAATAAAGCAAAACAAAATCTACACGTCTTCGGACTCCTTCGGTTGGAGAGATTTCCTAATGGTCGCAGCCTTCTCAGCTGCACTTTGTGCCTACAACAAACTAGATACTAATAACATGTTTACTTCAAAGAAGTAGCGTAAAATGAGAAGTAATCAGAAAGTGAAAACCTTCTCCCTATTTTTTCTGGACTCTTCAAGTGCGATTTCTTTTCCTCCCTTAGTCCAAATATCGAATAATAATTTTGCCCTATTTCGAAGCTTCAGTAGATGACTTTCTAACATTTTCTACAGGCAACATTAAGTTGGGGTCTAGGTAAGGCTTCATGTGGTCGCAACCAACCCTCAGTAGTGTCGAAGTTGTGCTTCAGGCACCTATCCAAGCACACTAGTCTTCCCGAGTTGATAGCATACCTTTGAAGGCCTCCACTTCGCCATAAAATCCATATCATCACTCCAACTATGTCGCCATCGATAAAAGTTTTCTCATGAGACCTTGTCCAACTGAGGAGAAGGTCCTTTCCACTTCTTCACACCATCTAGTAGGCACACAAAAGCAATAATCTTTTAAGCTCAGAAAGTTTCCAACAAGTTTATCTAAACGATCCTTCTTAGATGTAGCATCTTCCTTTTAAAAAATATTCAAGTTCAAAGTTGACTTTCGCTTTAGCAACTTCCTCAGCTTTTTGATTTCAGCTTCGTGACTCTCCCTTATCTGTTTCATCTCAGCTTCGAGCGCAGCAAGGCACTCGTCTTATCACGAGTTCAACATTTCAAGCTTCGAGATTCTGGCATTCATTGTTCCTTTAAACTCCATAGCTTTGTTCTTTTCCTCAATCAATTTCTAGACTTCGCTTTTATTCTCAACAAAGTCTTTCTCTTAGATCTTGAGCATTCTTAACTTTTTATCGCAGTGAAAATGAAGCCTAGACACTTCTAACCGAAGCTTCGTAATTTGTTTTTGAGCAGCTTTGCCTCTATGTTCTTTCGGTTCTTCAATGCTTTGCTTAATATAAGCCCCTGTAAGGTCAAAAAAGTAACAAGATTCAAGCTACAGAGTAATCCAATAATCCGAAGAAACAAAAGCTCCATAAAACTCTATCTCAATTACATCTTTGTAGTCATCCTCCTCCCCATCAAACAAGAACACGCTAATCACTAGAGCTATGTGTTCATCCTCTTTAGCACTGCTCAGAAAAAACTGCAAAGTTGGAGCCTCCTTCAGCTTAGAGGCAACCTTTGTCAGGGGAGTTTCCTCAAGAATGAGTAATTCAACAACATCATCATCCCTAGAGTTAGTCTGCAAAAAATAAGAATAACTAAATGAACAAAGTCTACTAATCACAAAACAGATACAAAAATATGTGTTATACAATTGGCTCTTCCGAAGCTTAAGCAGCCCTCGCTTCGGGTTTCTTCTTCGAAGCAGAACTTTAGTGATGCTTGGAAATCACCTTGGCATGCTTTTCCTTCCTCTTCTTCTTCGCCTCTTGGATTACACGGGGGTACTCAGAATAAAAGAACCCAATAGTGTCAAACACGCGATTTAATCGACGCCTTTTCTGGGCTATGAAGGTCAGATTTAGTGCTTTAGCCTCCTTCTTGCTATAGTTACCAAGAATTTTGTTGCATTTATCCTTAATAACATCTAACCATTCATCGCAAGGTTCTTCGAACTGAGCTTCGAACTTATACTTGTAACGAAGCCTAACCAAACCAGGCTCTGCTTCTAAAGCATCCTCATCCTTCATCTCAAGCATATCCCATGTAGCCCTTAGTGGCCATGTGTTGAACGCTAAATGTTCTTGAACAAGGTCCCTCATCCCGACCTAGGCACACACAACATTAAACAAAATAATAAAAGCTTGAGCTTCAAAATTTATATAACAAGTCAACCTTTTAAACCCGAAAATGGGGTGGATGGGATTCTAGATAATATCCTTAACATATTCTGTGGCGGAACTGTCCGAATTATTCCAGCTTAAGTGCCCAAGTCACGCCTTAAAGGCCGCAACACACTTAAATCGGAATAACCCGTCAGTCCCTCAGATCTAGTTTGATAAAGCCACTTATCTAGGATCAAATACCACTAACCCACTCGAAGCTGAGTCACAGAGGAAATAAAATAAAACAGGAAACCTCAAATTAAAGTACTGGAGTTATTACATAAATCAGAGTTTCTCAAGTAAACTGAAATAAGTTCATAAGATAGATTGCAGTGGATAATCGATATCGTCGAAAGTGAGGAATAGGGCAAGGCCTAGCCCACTACTCCTCCTGCTCCTCTCCTGCTGGAGCAGCATCCCACTCGACCGTCCAACCCGGTGGCAGGGTGGTAGGCTAAGTCACACAATCAACCATGTCCTGAAGTATACCTGAAAAAATTATGCCACAAGCAAGGCTGAGTATGCTAATACTCAGCTAAACTTACCCGGTGTGAGGAATCTACTCCTCTATCTCTAGACCATGCAGCTGTTTGGCTGAGGGGTTTGGTTTGCCAAAAGCACTAGCTGTATCTAAGGTCAACTTTTAGCTTTTCCATTTCTAGTATCATTATTTTAGCTAAGTTTGCTCTTTCTAAGCATACATGGTAACAATCAATTAATACAATCAACAATGTAAAACCTCATTTCACTTCTTACTCAATGTAGTACAAGGGGTCAAGCAGTCTCATTAGCTACGAGAAGCAGACGATTCGAATCGAGTTTTTAAACCTTGCAAGGTAAACCTAAACACACGACATGTAGGGGTACTCCGTCCCCACACATGTCAACCGTCCCCATCGATTCCCCGTTCACGGCCAGGCCTCACCGCCTTCGCATACAATGCTCCACTGACCCCGGCTGCCGCCGTGCAGTGACCGCACTTGTACCCAGCATAGCTAGTATGGGAGACCCAGTCTCAGGTCGTGTGAGGGGTAAAGTCCACCCCCGGCTTCACTCAGGTACTAGGTTTACCGATTACCATATTTCCCGACATGTGTTTAGTACATTCAAACGCTTGACTCAGGTATCCACACATTAATCATTAATTCCTTTTCTCGTCTCATGGACAAGGCATCCTCCCTGGATCCAAGTCCATAGACCATCATAGATCCCATTATCAAGATGAATACAATCAATTACAGACCTCGCGCGAGTGCTAGAAAAATCACTCGACTTCTACCGATATTCTAATTAGCAAAGCGGCTACTCGACCTAGCATACTAGTATCCATCTAAAAAAGGAATCATGTGTTCATGCAACTAAAGGTTTCAAGCAACTCCTACACTTAAGTGCACATTCCAAGCCTACAAACACTAAGTGTAGTAAAGTAGCATATATAAACGGTTATGCATAAAACCGGGGCTTGCCTTCAATTGCTGGGGCTGCGGGGAGATCCTCGATGGCAGTCTCGGGACCTTGCTCCTGGTCTTCCTCGTGGATAGCTCCTTGCTTTGGGATGAGCACATACTCTCCGTCAGCGAGATTGCAATGTAATGAATGCAATGAGTAAGATATATGTATGGCATGATATATAATTTAGCAATTAAGATTTGATGGGGGTGATCAAGTTAATAAGGTAGAGCTTATCCTTACTACTGGAGATTTTTGTGGTACACTTAGCAATTTAGGGTCAAGTTTGGTTAAGCTAATTGGTAAGTTTATTTTAGTGTTCCACTGATTTCCTTTTAATGTCTTAGTGAGAGTTTATTAAGATTCCTAGCTGAATCCATTGGGGTGAGATTCATTTATTCCTTCTAATTTATCTCTTCTTTTTCGTTTTCTTTTATGCCTTTAAGGTGGGTTTGAACTGCAAGATAGTTTTAAAATTTTCTAAAACTTCTGTAAAAATTACAGTGGCTTCTCACTGGTGTATATTTTTTTGTCTCAAAATTTGGGGCTTAAAAAGTAAGGGGTTCTCTCTCTACAAAATGATCAAGTGTTAAGGCAAAGTGGGTGTTTTGAACTACAACTTTCTTTTAACAGTGAGTTATTCTTTAAGACTTATTTTTGCTGACATTTAGATGTTATAACATGACTTTGTACAAATTTTCAGTCACTAAAACTTATTAGTTATTTTACTATGATTTTCTAAAGTTTCTAGCCAAAGGGGTGATTTCTACTACCACTATACTTAAAAAAATATCAAACAACAGATTTCTAATTTTTCCTATCTTCTTCTTTGCACGAGAGCAATCATTCTAGAATTTGGTAACTTTTTGCTTAAAGGAAGGGTGGTAGGAATTTCTTGAATTAAATGGCCTTTTTCATGAAGTAGGGGCAATGGGTATTATTTTGTAGTTTTGAATAGGTTTTGCATTTTTTTCCTGGTGGTCTACTTCATCAATAATCTGGTAAAAAATTATTTGCCCATTGTTGCACATTTTTTGGCTTGCTTATGATTTAACTGGAATATGACTCAATACCAAGTTTTATTTGTTCAACCCACTTAAATTGATGGGCTGGGGTGTTTATCATTTTTGTAGTGGTGTCCTAGTAGTTAGAAGTCTACTAAATTTTTCTTACTAATTTTGAAATTGTTCTTATATTTTTAATAATGGTCTTTCTAGTTTTAATAGTGCCTAATAAAACATTTCACATTGAATTTGTTCTGGACTAGAGTTCCTTTTATTTTTCCTAGATTCTTCATTACTTAAGTGAACTAGAAAAAATATTTGCATCCACTGTTTGTTATTTTCTAGTGCCTTTCTCATTTTTCTAAGTTTTGCGCAATTATGGCTTTTAATAGATAACCCTGTTTAAATTTTCAATACTGGGGTGCTTAATATTTTGAAACATAGTCTAAGTTGGGTTTGGACTTGTACAAATTTTCTTAAGTCCAGCACAGAAGCATAACTATTTTTATTTATTTTAATAAGGTTTGGGCAGTTTCCTTATTTAATTCCAAACTCTAAAATTTAAAACAGAAAGCACAGAGTTCAGTATTTTTATTTGATAGTTCATAATATTTTGAATCCAGAAAAATTGATTTGACTAAATTTGGTTGAACATTTCTCAAGATACAAATTTCCTAAGTTCTCTGCTTAATTTAAAAAGAATAAACAGAAATGGTTTTGCATCTGGGTCCCTGGTGAAAGGTTCTAAGTGTATTACAGACATGTCCTCGGTTTACTATTCATCTGAGTCTATGACTCTGTAGAAAACCCCCTAGGGTTTTGCTAAATCGAACTCACAGTCCTTCCCCTAATGGAACAGTGACCGCGGCGGAAGAAAAGGGCGGAGGGGCTTATCGGCGGCGAGGTTGCTCCGGTGAGGGGTCGAATGAGGTCCGGGGATCTCTGGCGATCACGTCGAGGTGCGGATCGTCTACGGTGGTGGTCGGGGTAGGTCGGTCCACGCGCGCAGGCGAGCGAGCTCG
This sequence comes from Zea mays, assembly GCF_902167145.1. Lineage (NCBI taxonomy): Eukaryota > Viridiplantae > Streptophyta > Magnoliopsida > Poales > Poaceae > Zea > Zea mays. Next base: position 239,067,687 of record NC_050099.1, on the reverse strand, counting down.
TCGGCGGCGAGGAATTCGGCCTGCTCACGGTGCGATAGTCCAATTGAACGGGTCAGAGAGCTTCACTAGATGCTAGGGAAGACGTGGGTGTGAGGAATTGGAAAATGGCTTACTGGTTAGCTCGGTTCACGCGCGGCGGTGGGTGACCGAAGTCCGGCGAGGGCGATCCTGGGTCTCCGGTGAGGCGTTACCGGGTTCGAGGACTTGGAAAGCTTCACGGGCCACTAGCGAAGCTAACCGAGTGAATGGCGCAGCCTGGGGGTGGCTGGAGTGAGCTGGTCGCGTTGGCCGAGGCTCAGGTGGCTTGGCGGGCGGTGGCGCGACGTGCTCGAGGCGAAGTCCGGTGAACTTTGGCTCGGGCAGGACTGAGAGCGCGCGGGGAGGTACGACCGAGGCCTTGGGCTGCTTTATAGGCACGACACGGTGCACGGGCGGTCGTGGACCGGTGAGGGCGCGCAGGCGTGCACGGCTGGGCGTGGGTGCGCGAACTGGCGTGAACTGGGCGTGTCAGCCACGGTCGAACACGTGGAGTTGTTGCTTCTGCCCGTGTTCTAACGCTGATTGGGCGCAAATCTTTATGAATTTTGGCAAGATCGCTGTGAAGGATTTGTTCCCCTGACTGTGCTTTGTCGTTTGTGTGTGGATGTTGCGCGGTTTTAGGCTAGGGACAGGGAGTTGTAACGTCGCCAAGTTGCCAGTGTCAGACAACCGAGTCCCGAGAACAAACTGCGCCAAAATCGTGTCAAACGGTTTTTGTTTGAGTTCAAACTTTACCAGAGCATGTTCAAGGAAATTTGGCGCCACTTTGATATTTAGACTTTTTGGTTTCGAGTTTTGGAAAACAGGGAACACATCTGAACTTGGGAAAGTGTTCTGAAATTCAGAATTCTGAATTTTCCCATAGGGCCTTAGTTCATGGGCTGATTTGGGGATTTTGGAAAATTCAAATGGCCAAACTTACTATATTTTGTAGGTTATTTAGTGCACTAGATTTGTTATTTGGTTCATATCAAAATATTGTGTTTTCCCAAGTCTTTTCTCAAATCCCCTTTATGTGCTTAAATGGCCCACTTAGGATTATTTAGGGTTTGTGAGATATTCTTACCTTGAGGTGCATGGCATGATTGAGAAATTCTTAAGATGAAAAAGACTTACTTAAACCTTTGTTCTTAATTTTTTTGTTCATTCCTCTATTTGGTTCACATGTGATAATGGTTTTGAGTCAACTCTAAGAAGAAACCTTAGGTGACACTGGGGTGTCACATATTCTCCCTCTTTCAAATCATTCTTCATATAGAACCATTCCTTCACCCACGCGTTCAACCATTTGCAACAATACACAAGGGTTGGAAACATAGGCTTTTTCGATAGGCCAAATTGTAAGACCCAAAGTTATTATGAAGGCCTCCAGTTGCCTTTGTTTGGTAATGCAACTCGTGAATTTGGCAAAATGTCTCTGCATTGGGTTCAACACCCTTGCTTCGTACAACCTAAAAAAATCCCTAATCTCATTATAGCATCGGCGTAATCTGATGAAGGTATATGTTAAATCTCTTCAGGATATCCACTATCATCTTGTGTAAAGGAAATCTAAGCCCGGCTCTTAAAAAGCTTTGAAAGATAACGACTTCATCTTTCTTAGACTTCGACATGAATTCTTGACCCCTTAGCCGGACCTAGTTAAAATTATCAATTTAATGGAACTTAGTAAGTACCTCGATATTTCCTCCTTTGATTGTGGATTTCCTGAATTCCAAATGGATTGGCTTCGTGGGACGGATGATGTTGTTGTCTTCTTCAATATCAATGTCCTCCCTGTCATCATCTGACCCCTCAGCTAGGTCTATAGAAGCATCTTAAGCATGTGGTGCGATAGCTTTGGCTACAACAATTGAGCTCTCTCCCCTCGTTTTAGGGCCATTTGATACAAGCACTAGAGCTAGATCAGAGGTTGGTTGCTCTCCTACCATCTCCACAGAAGTAGAGTTCCCTTGATGCTATCTAAAGTTGCTTTTGAAGCAAAAATGAATTCGAAGCAACCTTCGAAGGCAGAGAAAATTTGGTAAGCAAAATGTGGAAAGCAGCATATGTCGTGCCAATCATTACAAACTTCGCCCCTTTTATGTGGAAAACTTTTTCAAAATAAACCGCTTACTCACTGAATAGATGACCCCACTAACCAGAATTCCCTGAAGTATCTTTCATAACGAGCTTCAGGAAGGTGTTTTCGGACCTTCGGCATAAGGTCTCTCAATCATGTTTTTTGCGGTCTAAGCTCGTTATGAAAAAACAACCTAATTCCGCAAGGGGCTACTGTTGGGAGCCTATGTCAAAGATCCTAAAAACACTTCATCATAAAATTGAGAAAGTGTGTTTCAAGTACAATGCAAAGAATCAGCGAAGCTAACCTTCGTCAAAAGCAGCTTGCAAACCAGAAAGGAGATGTTGTGGAGCTTCGCCTGCGCATGGACGTTGCGAACGTGTGTGCCGAGGCAGGCAGCTTCTTCGCTGAAGGATTTGATGTACGAAGAAAAGAAGAAGAAGAGCACTTAGAAGAATTGTTCGGCACAAAAAGAGAAAGAGTAAAGACGACATTGCCCATGTAATACTTGTGAACCATATGTGTAAAATTCATGGGCATACTTGTAATTTTGTACGAAGATGTATCTCTTCCCTATAAATGAGGAACAATGCCATGCATAAAATCTCTTGGAGGAGCTCAAAGCATTGATTTGCTCAGCCTTCAAAGATACCTTCGAGCCACCATCTGTCTAAAGCCGAAGGTATACTTGTAATTATCTGATACATTGCAAGTAATAAAGTAATATGTGTAATTTAGATGAGTAACATGTCTTATCCTTTATTGTTTACACATCATCCTTGTTGATAAGCATATATATTTTCACCATTTGTTTTCTCCCTTGAATTAACCTTCAAAAAGGGCTAATTGAAGGGAGAAGCTTATGGTTTAGTAACTCGTGTTGCCTTATTTTTTATATCCTTTAGAAATCAAAAGCGAGTGACCAACAATAAGTAGAGACCACATAGTTAGCAACCTCATTAATCGGTAGAGAGTAACTTGTGTGACCATCCTCATTAGACTTTGTAGGATCAAGTGGGAGTCTAATGCTTGATACTTTTTGGTGATAAACATTACATAGACAACTAGGTGATGATAGGGGAGTGGTGGGCGCTAAGAGATCTTGTGGATGATCCAGCTCGAGACTTATACACACTTGTGAGTAGTTCATCGTGCTGGGGTGGGAAATAACTAGCTCATAGAGAGCACTTGGTCCTTCACAGACCAAGGAGAATGACACCCTTGTGCAAGTGCTCCAATAAAGATTTTTAGAGTGTGTCGACTCTCCAAGACCTTGACAAAATATCAAGAAGTCCTCTAACCATTGCTTTACTTTACACATTTACATTTGAACAATTTACTTCAAGTATTGAATTTTCTAGAAATTTACATTAGAGTATAGGGTTGGAATCTAGGGTGCAAAACTCTTTGTTATATATTGATTGCACCTAGAGGGGGGAGTGAATATGTGATCCTATAAAAAACAGCTCAACAAAATAAACTTGGACTAATATTGGATTAGTGAAAGTAAGAGCCAAGCTCGAATGAGAAGTATGAGCGGAGTAAACTTCTTCACTTAATTGCTCTTCACTAAGTGAGTATTAAACTTAGAGCAATAATGTAAGTGAAGTAGATAGAGAGAAAATCACAGTCGGATAAAGACACGTGGCACATCGATTTTTATCCCGTGGTTCGGTCAAGTAGAATACTTGCCTACTCCACGTTGTGGCGTCCCAGCGGACGAGGGTTGCACTCAACCCCTTTAAAGTGATCCAAAGATCAACTTGAATACCACGATCCTCTTTATCTCAACAATATCTAATTGTGAGGAATCTCCACAATTTGGAGTCTCTCACTCCTTACACAAATGATCTCAAATGAACACAAGAGTAAGGGGGATAGAAACACACACAAGAGTGAGAGTTGCAGCAACAACACACACACAAGACAAGAACGAGCACACAAAACAACACAACGGAGTTACAGCTCAAAGAAGTGCTCGAATCTCTATCACAATGAACCAAATACGTGTTTGTGAAGTCTCGGTGTTGTAGAATGTTCAATGGGTGCTTGGTGTAGAGATCTATGCGCCTAGGGGTCCCTTTTATAGTCCCAAGGGACCTAGGAGCCGTTGGAGCTCCATTTAGAAGGCCTTGGTTGCCTTCTATCCGTGGGCGCACCGGACAATCTGGTGCACCACCGGATAGTGAACAGTGCGCGGTCTCCTTCCTTCTTTGGCGAAGCCGACCGTTGCCAACTTTTGGTCCCACAACACACTGGACAGTCTGGTGCCGCCTGCTGACTATTGGTTGGGCGCGCGGCTGGCACACCGGACAGTCCGATGCATTTTAGTCGCGGCGTCCTCAGCTTTTCCCAGGAGCGGCCAGTTCGTCGGGGTGCCAGCCTGGGCACCAGACACTGTCCGATGCACCGCAGGCTGGTGCACTTTTGGCTTGCCTTAGCCAAACTTCTCCAATTAGATTTCTCTCACTTTGAGAAGTTTCCTAGCACTTAGTAGAATAATGTTAGTACCAAAAACAATTTACTAAGGATATAATCATACCTTGCTTTTCTATTTGCATCTCTTTAACTCTTAGCTCAATAAAGTCATAACTCTATGTATTGAGCAACTAATCACCAAAACAATATAGAAATGGCTCGAGGGCGCATTTCTCTTTCATATATTAGGCACTCCAGTGAAGTTGGACTTAAGATTAGGATTTAAGTTACTAAAGAAACTTTAGATAAGCCTAATTCACCCTCTTTTTAGGCATCATGACCCTTTCAACAATTAAAATGCATCATTGTAGCCACTCTTGAGGACGCATGCATTCCTACGAATAATATGCATTGTGGGTGCCATAGAGATTACTAACCACATCGTACTATGTCATGTCACACTCGCCGATGTAGCAAACTAGAGGCATGCACCATGTATACACAATAACTACAACAAGAAAAGAGTAGCTAGACCTTTGTTGGACGGAGCCTGCTATGTATACATGTATGAAATTCTCTCCTCCCTTGTGCTATAAAAGGGAGTTATAGAGTAACATATAATAATAGGGTGAAAATTTAGTCGATATAGCTGACTGGTCTAATCGAGCTGTTAAGGTTGTTCTTGCTCGTTAGCTCGGACCCATCTAAGTATGTAAGTTGGGTATTATGCTACAATGTACTGAATCTCTCTTGGTCACCTATCAAAGCTTCTATAAGGAATCATAACAGGTCAACACAATTAAAGTGTGAAAGTCGCCTAGAGGGGGGGTGAATAGGGCGAATCTGAAATTTATAAACTTAAGCACAACTACAAGCCGGGTTAGCGTTAGAAATGTAAACGAGTCTGAGAGAGATGGCACAAAACAAATCGTGAGCAAATAAAGAGCGAGACATGATGATTTGTTTTACCGAGGTTCGGTTCTTGCAAACCTACTCCCCGTTGAGGTGGTCACGAAGACCGGGTCTCTTTCAACTCTTTCCCTCTCTCAAACGGTCACTTAGACCGAGTGAGCTTCTCTTCTCGATCAAATGGAACACAAAGTTCCCGCAAGGACCACCACACAATTGGTGTCTCTTGCCTTGATTACAATTGAGTTTGATCACAAGAAGAATGAGAAAGAAAAGAAGCAATCCAAGCGCAAGAGCTCAAATGAACACAAATGTCGCTCTCTCTAGTCACTATTTGATTTGGAGTGATTCCGGACTTAGGAGAGGATTTGATCTCTTTGGTTGTGTCTAGAATTGAATGCTATAGCTCTTGTATTGTGTTGAAGGTGGAAAATTTGGATGCAATTGAATGTGGGGTGGTTGGGGTATTTATAGCCCCAACCACCAAAATATGGTCGTTGGAAGGCTGCTGTCGCATGGCGCATCGGACAGTCCGGTGCGCCACCGGACACTGTCCTGTGCGCCAGCCACATCAGCCGGCCGTTGGGGTTCGACCGTTGGAGCTCTGACAGGTGGGGCCTCTGGGTTGTCCGGTGGTGCACCGGACAGGTCCTGTAGACTGTCCGGTGCGCCAAATGCGCATGCTCTGTCCTCTGCGCGCGCAGGCGCGCATTAAATGCGTTGCAGTCGACCGTTGCGCGCGAAGTAGCCGTTGCTCCGCTGGCACACCGGACAGTCCGGTGTGGCACCGGACACTGTCCGGTGCTTCACCGGACAGTCCAGTGAATTATAGCGGAGCAGCCTCCCATTTTCCCGAAGGTGGCAAGTTCAGCCTCGAGTTCCCTGGTGCATCGGACAGTCCGGTGCGCCAGACCAGGGTGCCATTTGGGATGTCTTTTGCTCTCTTTGTTTGAACCCTTTCTTGGTCCTTTTATTGGCTTATTGTGAACCTTTGGCACCTGTAAAACTTATAGACTAGAGCAAACTAGTTAGTCCAATTATTTGTGTTGGGCAATTCAACCACCAAAATCAATTAGGAAAAAGGTGTAAGCATTCCCTTTCAATCTCCCCCTTTTTGATGATTGATGCCAACACAAACCAAAGCAAATATAGAAGTGCATAATTGAACTAGTTTGCAGAATGTAAGTGCAAAGGTTACTTAGAATTGAACCAATAAATTCTCATAAGATATGCATGGATTGTTTCTTTATATTTTTAACATTTTGGACCACGCTTGCACCACATGTTTTGTTTTTGCAAATCCTTTTGTAAATTCTTTTCAAAATCTTTTTGGAAATAGTCAAAGGTAAATGAATAAGACTTTGAGAAGCATTTTCAAGCTTTGAAATTTTCTCCCCCTGTTTCAAATGCTTTTTCTTTGACTAAACAAAACTCCCCCTCAATAAAATCCTCCTCTTAGTGTTCAAGAGGGTTTTAGACATTAGTTTTTGAAGAGGGTGTACCAATTTGAAATTCTATCAAAAATAAGATACCAATTGAAAAATTCATCATTTCAAAACCTTTTCTTAACATAAAATTTTTAAAATTGGTGGTGGTGCGGTCCTTTTGCTTTGGGCTAATACTTTCTCCCCCTTTGGCATGAATCGCCAAAAACGGATACTTTGAGTGAAATATAAGCCCTTTCCTTATTACTTTCTCCCCCTTTGGTAAACAAAATATGAGTGAAGATTATACCAAAGTTGGAGAGATGCTCGGAGCAACAGCGAAGGATGAGTAATTCGATGGAGTGGAGTGGAAGCCTTTGTCTTCGCCGAAGATTCCAATTCCCTTTCAATCTATGACTTGGTTTGAAATACACTTGAAAACATATTTAGTCATAGCACATGAAAGAGATATGATCAAAGGTATAATTATGAGCTATGTGTGCAAAATAACGACCGTAAGGTGAGCTTCCTTAGGGTCGGCTTGGAATCTTGCACACATGCATACGGAAAGCATTATGTCCGGTCGAGATGCACATAAATAGAGTAAAGAACCTATCATCGACCCGTATACCTTTTGATCTACGGATTTACCTCCCGTGTCGAGGTCGAGATGCCCATTTGTTCCCATGGGTGTCTTGATGGGCTTGGCATCCTTCATCCCAAACTTGTTTAGAATGTCTTGAATATACTTTGTTTGGCTAATGAAGGTGCCCTCTTGGAGTTGCTTCACTTGAAATCCTTAGAAGTACTTCAACTCCCCCATCATCGACATCTCGAATTTCTGTGTCATGATCCTACTAAATTCCTCACATGTAGATTCGTTAGTAGACCCAAATATGATATCATCAACATAAATTTGGCATACAAAGAAATCATTGTCAAGAGTTTTAGTGAATAAAGTAGGATCAGCCTTTCCTACTTTGAAGCCATTAGTGATAAGAAAATCTCTCAGGCATCTGTACCATGCTCTTGGGGCTTGCTTGAGCCCATAAAGCGCCTTAGAGAGTTTGTAAACATGGTTAGGGTACTCACTATCTTCAAAGTCGGGAGGTTGCTCAACATAGACTTCCTCCTTGATTGGTCCATTGAGGAAGGCACTTTTCACGTCCATTTGGTAGAGCTTAAAGCCATGGTAAGTAGCATAGGCAAGTAAAATGCGAATTGACTCAAGCCTAGCTACGGGTGCATAGGTTTCACCGAAATCCAAACCTTCGACTTGTGAATATCCCTTGGCCACAAGTCAGGCTTTGTTCCTTGTCACCACACCATGCTCATCTTGCTTGTTGCGGAAGACCCACTTGGTTCCTACAACATTTTGATTAGGACGTGGAACTAAATGACATACCTCGTTCCTAGTGAAGTTGTTGAGCTCCTCTTGCATCGCCACCACCCAATCCAAATCTTGAAGTGCTTCCTCTACCCTGTGTGGCTCAATAGAGGAAACAAAAGAGTAATGTTCACAAAAATGAGCAACACGAGATCGCGTAGTTACCCCCTTTTGAATATCGCCGAGGATGGTGTTCACGGGGTGATCTAGTTGGATTGCTTGGTGGACTCTTGGGTGTGGCGGCCTTGGAACTTGTTCATCTTCCTCATCTTGATCATGGGCATCTCCCCCTTGATCATTGCTCTCCTCTTGAGGTGGCTCAACTTCTTGATCTTCTCCTTCATCATTTTGAGCCTCATCCTCTTCTTGAGTTGGTGGAGATGCTTGCATGGAGGAAGATGGTTGATCTTGTGTTTGAGGTGGCTCTTCGGATTCCTTAGGACACACATCCCCAATGGACATGTTCCTTAGCGCGACGCACGGAGCCTCTTCATCACCTATCTCATCAAGATCAACTTACTCTACTTGAGAACCGTTAGTCTCATCAAACACAATGTCACAAGAAACTTCAACTTGTCCAGAGGACTTGTTAAAGACTTTATATGCCCTTGTGTTTGAATCATATCCTAGTAAAAAGCCTTCTACAGCCTTAGGAGCAAATTTGGATTTTCTACCTCTTTTAACAAGAATAAAGCATTTGCTACCAAAGACTCTAAAATATGAAACATTGGGCTTTTTACCGGTTAGGAGTTCGTATGATGTCTTCTTGAGGATTCGGTGTAGATATAACCGGTTGATGGCGTAGCAAGCGGTGTTGACCGCCTCGGCCCAAAACCGATCCGAAGTCTTGTACTCATCAAGCATGGTTCTTGCCATGTCCAATAGAGTTCTATTCTTCCTCTCCACTACACCATTTTGTTGTGGGGTGTAGGGAGAAGAGAACTCATGCTTGATGCCCTCCTCCTCAAGGAAGCCTTCAATTTGAGAATTCTTGAACTTCGTCCCGTTGTCGCTTCTTATTTTCTTGATCCTTAAGCCGAACTCGTTTTGAGCCCGTCTCAAGAATCCCTTTAAGGTCTCTTGGGTATGAGATTTTTCCTACAAAAAGAACACCCAAGTGAAGCGAGAATAGTCATCCACAATAACTAGACAGTACTTACTCCTGCCGATGCTTATGTAAGCAATCGGGCCGAATAGGTCCATATGTAGGAGCTCGAGTGGCCTGTCAGTCGTCATGATGTTCTTGTGTGGATGATGAACACCAACTTGCTTCCCTGCCTGACATGCGCTACAAATCCTGTCTTTCTCAAAATGAACATCTGTTAGTCCCAAAATGTGTTCTCCCTTTAGGAGCTTGTGAAGATTCTTCATTCCAACATGTGCTAGTCGGCGATGCCAGAGCCAGCCCATGTTAGTCTTAGCAATTAAACAAGTGTCGAGTTCAGCTCTATCAAAATATACTAAGTATAGTTGACCCTCTAACACTCCCTTAAATGCTATTGAATCATCACATCTTCTAAAGATAGTAACACCTACATCTGTAAAAAGACAGTTGTAGCCCATTTTACATAATTGCGAAACTGAAAGCAAGTTGTAATCTAAAGAGTCTACAAGAAAAACATTGGAAATGGAGTGGTCAGGAGATATAGCAATTTTACCCAATCATTTGACCAAACCTTGATTCCCATCCCCGAATGTGATAGCTCGTTGAGGATCTTGGGTTTTCTCATAGGAGGAGAACATTTTCTTCTCCCCTGTCATATGGTTTGTGCACCCGCTATCGATGATCCAACTTGAGCCCCCGGATGCATAAACCTACAAAACAATTTTAGTTCTTGATTTTAGGTACCCAAATGGTTTTGGGTCCTTTGACATTAGATACAAGAACTTTGGGTACTCAAACACAAGTCTTTGACCCCTTGTGCTTGCCCCCAACATACTTGGCAACTACCTTGCTGGATTAGTTAGTTAAAACATAAGATGCATCAAAAGTTTTAAATGAAATTTTAGAATCATTTGATGCAATTGGAGTTTTCTTCTTAGGAAATTTAGCATGGGTTGATTGCCTAGAGCTAGATGTCTCACCCTTATACATAAATGCATGATTAGGGCCAGAGTGAGACTTCCTAGAATGAATTCTCCTAATTTTGCTCTCGGGATAACCGGCAGGGTACAAAATGTAACCCTCGTTATCCTGAGGCATGGGAGCCTTGCCCTTAACAAAGTTAGACAATCTTTTAGGAGGGGCATTAAGTTTGACATTGTCCCTCTTTTGGAAGCCAATGCCATCCTTGGTGCTAGGGCGTCTCCCACTATAGAGCATGCTTCTAGCAAATTTAAAATTTTCATTTTCTAAGTCATGCTCATTAATCTTAGCATTAAGTTGAGCTATGTGATCATTTTGTTTCTTAATTAAAGCTAGGTGATCATGAATAGCATCAACATTAATATCTCTACATCTAGTACAAATGGAAACATGCTCAACGGTAGATGTAGAGTGTTTGCAAGATTTTAGTTCAACAATCTTAGCATGTAATATGTCATTCTCACTTCTAAGATTGGATATGGTAACATTGCAAACATCTAAGTCCTTAGCATTAGCAGTTAGTTTTTCATTATCACTTCTAAGGCTAGCAAGAGAAATATTTAATTCTTCAATCTTAGCAAGTAATTTAACATTATCATCTCTAAGATTGGGAATTGAAGCATCACAAACATTTGAATCAACCTTAGCAATTAAGCTAGCATTCTCATTTCTAAGGTTGGTAATGACATCATGGCAAGTGCTTAGCTCACTAGATAATTTTTCACATTTTTCTACTTCTAGAGCATAAGCATTCTTAACCTTAACATGCTTCTTATTTTCCTTAATTAGAAAGTCCTCTTGGGAGTCCAAGAGTTCATCCTTTTCATGAATAGCACTAATTAATTCATTTAATTTTTCTTTTTTGTTGCATGTTTAGGTTGGCAAAAAGAGTACGCAAATTATCCTCCTCATCACTACAATTATCCTCATCACTATAGGTTTCATATTTAGTGGAGGATCTTGATTTTACCTTCTTCCTTTTGCCGTCCTTTGCCATGAGGCACTTGTGGCCGATGTTGGGGAAGAGGAGGCCCTTGGTGACGGCGATGTTGGTGGCGTCCTCGTCGGAGGAGGAGTCGGAGGAGCTCTCGTCGGAGTCCCACTCGCGGCACACATAGGCATCGCCGCCCTTCTTCTTGTAGTGCCTCTTCTTTTCTCTCCTCTTGCCCTTCTTGTCGTTATCCCTGTCACTGTCACTAGATAGTGGATATTTTGCAATAAAGTGATCGGGCTTACCACACTTGTAGCAAACTTTCTTGGAGCGGGGCTTGTAATCCTTCCCCCTCCTTTGCTTGAGGATTTGGCAGGAGCTCTTGATGATGAGCGCCATTTCCTCGTTGTCGAGATTGGAGGCGTCGATGGGTTGTCTACTTGATGTAGACTCCTCCTTTTTCTCCTCCGTTGCCTTGAATGCGACCGGTTGTGCTTCGGGCGTGGAGGGGCCATCTAGCTCGATGATTTTCTTTGAGCCTTTGATCATCAACTCAAAGCTCACAAAGTTTCCTATTACTTCCTCGGGAGACATTAGTGTATATCTAGGATTACCACAAATTAATTGAACTTGCGTGGGATTAAGAAAAACTAGGGATCTTAGAATAACCTTGACCATCTCATGGTCATCTCACTTGGTGCTCCCGAGGTTGCGCACTTGGTTCACCAAGGTCTTCAAGTGGTTGTACATGGCTTGAGGGTCCTCGCCTTGGTTGAGACGGAATCGACCGAGCTCCCCCTTGATCGTCTCCCGCTTGGTGATTTTGCTCACTTCATCTCCTTCGTGTGCGGTCTTGAGCACGTCCCAAACCTCCTTGGCGCTTTTCAACCCTTGCACCTTATTATACTCCTCCGGACTTAGAGAGGAGAGGAGTATAGTAGTTGCTTGATAGTTCAAGTGCTTGATTTGGGCCACCTCGTCCTCATCATAATCTTCATCCCCCACGGATGGTACCTGTACTCCAAATTCAACAATGTCCCATATACTTGTGTGGAGTGAGGTTAGGTGAAACTTCATCATTTCACTCCACCTACTATAATCTTCACCGTTAAAAGTCGGTGGTTTGCCTAATGGGACAGAAAGTAATGGAGTATGCTTTGAAATGCGAGAATAGCGTAAGGGAATCTTACTAAACTTCTTGCGCTCATGGCGCTTAGAAGTTACGGACGACGTGTTGGAGCCGGAGGTGGATGGCGATGAAGAGTCGGTCTCGTAGTAGACCACCTTCCTCATCTTCTTCTTCTTGTCACCGCTCCGACCCGACTTGTTGTGTGAAGGGGATCCCTTCACCTTGTTGGCGGACTCCCCGGATGGAGCCTTCCCATGGCTTGTAGCGGGCTTCTCGCTAGTCCCGATCTCCCTCTTGGCGGATGCTCCCGATATCACTTCGAGCAGTTAGGCTCTAATGAAGCACCGGGCTCTGATACTAATTGAAAGTCGCCTAGAGGGGGGGTGAATAGGGCAAATATGAAATTTATAAACTTAAGCACAACTACAAGCCGGGTTAGCGTTAGAAATATAAACGAGTCCGAGAGAGAGGGCGCAAAACAAATCATGAGCAAATAAAGAGCGAGACACGATGATTTGTTTTACCGAGGTTCGGTTCTTGCAAACCTACTCCCCGTTGAGGTGGTCACGAAGACCAGGTCTCTTTCAACCCTTTCCCTCTCTCAAACGGTCACTTAGACCGAGTGAGCTTCTCTTCTCAATCAAACGGAACACAAAGTTCCTTCAAGGACCACCACACAATTGGTGTCTCTTGCCTTGGTTACAATTGAGTTTGATCACAAGAAGAATGAGAAAGAAAAGAAGCAATCCAAGCGCAAGAGCTCAAATGAACACAAATGTCGCTCTCTCTAGTCACTATTTGATTTGGAGTGATTCCGAACTTGGGAGAGGATTTGATCTCTTTGGTTGTGTCTAGAATTGAATGATATAGCTCTTGTATCGTGTTGAAGGTGGAAAACTTGAATGCAATTGAATGTGGGGTGGTTGGGGTATTTATAGCCCCAACCACCAAAATATGGCCGTTGGAAGGCTGCTGTCGCATGGCGCACCGGACAGTCCGGTGCACCATGGGACACTGTCCGGTGCGCCAGCCACGTCAGCCGGTCGTTGGGGTTCGATCGTTGGAGCTCTGACAGGTGGGGCCTCTGGGCTGACCGGTGGTGCACCGGACAGGTCCTGTAGACTGTCCGGTGCGCCAAATCCGCGTGCTCTGTCCTCTGCGCGCGCAGGCGCGCATTAAATGCGTTGCAGTCGACCGTTGCGCGCGAAGTAGTCGTTGCTCCGCTGGCACACCGGACAGTCCGATGAATTATAGCGGAGCGGCCTCCCATTTTCCCGAAGGTGGCAAGTTCAGCCTCGAGTTCCCTGGTGCACCGGACACTGTCCGGTGGTGCACCGGACACTGTCCGGTGGCACACCGGACAGTCTGGTGCGCCAGACCAGGGTGCCATTTGGGATGTCTTTTGCTCTCTTTGTTTGAACCCTTTCTTGGTCTTTTTATTGGCTTATTGTGAACCTTTGGCACCTGTAAAACTTATAGACTAGAGCAAACTAGTTAGTCCAATTATTTGTGTTGGACAATTCAACCACCAAAATCAATTAGGAAAAAGGTGTAAGCCTACTTTCCTTTCAAAGTGACAACACCATCTATTGTCATTGAGTTAGGGAAAGGCAAGAGAAGAAGGATAAAGACAATGTGAAACAAATGGTAATTATTCAAAGAAACAAGTTCATGACCATCCATCCTTTTCATCATTCCAACCGGGTTGCAATAACACCTACAGAATGAACATGAATTGAAAGCTTCCAAGGTAGCAAGAGCACATGAATCGTCAAAAAAGAGGTTCTCGTGCATGGGCACTGTTCACTTATTTATAGGGGTACAATGTTGTACACCTTCATATGAAATTACGTTAACACTATGATCATTATATATAGAGCCAATGAAATCCATGAGGGGTGTCTCTGTCTTTTCTTAAAAATGTGTTGTGTACGTCTGTTCTGGACCCTTTCATTTGTATAGAGTCTATGGTTGATCACAACTTCTTTTAAACGCTTCTCTTTGAAGATAGTCTAGGTGATGCGACGAAGCTTACCCATTCTTTACGCTGCCGAAACCTTTCCTCTTTTTTCGCCTTGCCGAAGCAGACAGTTCAAGCTCATACACTTTGATTTCTAAAACAGACTCAAAACACTTGGAAACATTAGTTGAGGACCTTGAACAAAGCCTTCTCCTTAATATCTCTATATCGTGTGTGTGTGTATGCGCATATTAGAATGTCGTTACTCGATCCAAGCCATATAATCATTTTTTTGTACCCTTAATACTATGATGTCACAGTTCCAACGATAGTATAGGTAGATACATTTATTATATTATGGAAATATATGATATGACTATGTTTATATGGTGTTATAAATATTAAAAAAGATTAAGGTTTAAATTGTTGGACTCATCTAAACATGAGACTGAGACTTAGAGGGTGTTTGGTTCCACCAAATATAGTTTAGTCTCTATTACATCAAACGTCTAAATGATAATTATGATATTAAATATAGTCTAATCATAAATTAATTACATAGATGAAGACTACAAGACAAAAAATTTTATTAAACTAAATAACTCATAATTGATATTTAAATGATTAACGTGCCACGAACCAAACAGCTCATTATTTAAAAACAGAGGAACGGCTATTTAGTGATGTTGAGTGGGCGAAGGAAGCTTCCTGGAAGTTTCGCGGAAGCTGCACGACAACGAACTGAAACTCATCCTCAGTGGTGACAGGTGCAGTGAGGACAGACACGTTGTCATGCGCATCGATGTCATCACTAACTGACCGCTGTGTCGTTGCCGGCCAACTTTTACCTAGGCAATAGGGCGACGAAAATAACAGGTTGTTTGGTTTTTAGCGCATACATCAAATAGCTAGTTGACGTAGAGCTGAGAGAAAAATAAAAATAGTAATTTATTTTACCACTAGTATTTGGTCCTACACGTAATATACTCAGTTTCTTTAAATACGTGAAATCTACTATCTATTTGCTCGTCCCTAGCTATTTTTGTTTTCTTCACATTTTCTATCCACGTAGGAAAGAGAGTGAATCTAACTAAGAAAATAGCTAGTCATTGGCGACGCTCTTAGATACTAATTTTTAGTCTCTCAATTTTTTCATTTTTATTCCTAAATTATTAAATATAGAGTTTTATATTTAATAATTATGGACTAAAATAAAATAAAATGGAGAAACTAAAAATTAGTCTCTAAAAACCAAACACGCTTAATGGTAACGATTCGAACAACTTTACTCCACCCTTTTTAAAGGTCGCCTTCGTATTTTCTGACCAACCAAGTATAGGTTCACATCACAGACTCAGTCCACTGATAAAATATAGAGTTGTTGGAGCACCTACCTAATAAAATGTGTAAAAAAATAGGTTTCATAGACCTGCTCTAAAGACACTTTATAAAGCAGTCCTAAATATATACTAGTCTTATAGGATTTCGACTTTCTTGTTACAATGTACGACCAAGTCTAAGCCAGAGGATAGAAAAGATTTTATTGACTCTCATAGAGTCATGGTTTACTTTAAAAATAGAGAATTTCTAAAGTACAAAGAGGAGGACCACGTACGAATCCGAGCGATACAGGACCTATATATAAGAGGCATTTACATCCTCAGACTGAAGTTTTGATGCCTAATGCGTATCTAAAATTGCGAGTAAACTTGACTTCGAGCGATTCAAACACGCCCATAAAAGTGAACAGTATGTTCTACTAGTTCAAACTTATGGACCGTTTCAGGCTTTAGCCGTTTCCTCGTCGTCCTTATTGTATGCAAATTCCACTCAAGCACACTAGAAGAGTATATTATTAGTACTTCTAGATCTATTCAACTTGTATAAGACGTTTTCATGATGTACATACAACCTGCAACAAACTAGTAGGCCCAATGAGTTTGAACGTTACCTAACAGCCTCCACTCGGAAACATCGTTATACTAATATAATTCAAAGTCACTAAGGCTAATCACAATAGAGGTTTCATAAGGTGTTTCATGTATTAATTAGTCTACCACATCAGCTATTTTGATGACATGCCACATCATTTAGGGCATGTTCGTTTGCGGCGGATTCATCCTGGAATCGTTCCGACTAATCAAACCTTATATAAATTAGACAAACAATCTGGTTAGGAATAGTTCCGGGTGGTCAATCCCCAAGAACCGAACAGACCCTTAAGGAGGAAGAGTTTTATGGGGATGAAACCATGTTAACTCGTTTCCAAGATCTTGTAAACTGTGTAAAACCTCCACTGGGACTGGGAGTGTTTTGTTTCATCTTTATATAATTGAGTAAATTCTATTGGTTATTTATATGCAGCATTTAAGAAGTATGTTAACATATGAAATAATGAGATGAAACTCTTTATTGAGAGAGGGTGTTTCGTTCGTCCATAAAGTTGATGTGGCATTTTTAGAAATAGGGATATGAAATTCTTACTGTGATTAGCCTAATAATTCAAAGTCCTACCGATAGACGCCCTTTTCTTTGGAGAGAGCATAAATTGGCAATCCCGTGTCAGACGCAAGAGAACACGGAAGATGGACAAGGGCCGGCTCGCACGAGATGGGCCACGCATAATTCTTGGGAATGGCTGACTGCCGGGCCTGGTGGGCGGATCTGGTTCATCTTGTTAAGAAACCTAGTAGGGTTAGTCTCACTTGCCTATAAAAAGAATATGTATTCATGAGATAGATAGAAAGAGACTAGAGGTCCAACTATATATATTATGTTTTGTGTATTCTCTTAGTGTGTGAATTGCTGGAAAAGAGAATGGGCTTCTAGCCTTCTACTACTTCTCGTGTCTCTATTGGTGACGTGAGGGAAGGGAGCGGATCTAGTGATCCGTGGTAATGTAGTTCTCAACACGTTATCGGCACGCTCTAGCTCGACGTTGCTACGAGATCAGATCTGCATTAACTCTCCGTCAAGTCAGTATGTCTTTGGTC
This sequence comes from Zea mays, assembly GCF_902167145.1. NCBI lineage: Eukaryota > Viridiplantae > Streptophyta > Magnoliopsida > Poales > Poaceae > Zea > Zea mays. The sequence goes on along the minus strand of NC_050099.1, from coordinate 239,050,349 downwards.
TTGCCGAATTGTCCTATGTGACCAGTCTCCGATTTGCTTTCTAGTCAATCATCGCGGTATTCATTTCTAAGTAGAACGGATCTACTGTTTTGATCCGTTTCTTAAAAAAAGAATAGAGAATCACTGGTCGGACCCATATTGCCAATCCCGAACACACCGTATCACGCGCTGGTGGCTTGCACCATGCCAGCAGGAAACACAGTGCCCGGGACCGCGCCGCGCCAGAAGTCGCGCCCGCGTCGGCAGCGACACCTGCGTCGTCAGTCACACCTTTGCTGACCCAAACCACGCCCACGGCTGGAGCCGCGCCTGCAGCCGTGCCCACGCCACCGCTGCGCCTCGCCACGCCAGGGTCACACGCCAGTCGCCATGCTGCTCTAGGCCTTGCCGCGCGCGAGGATGCCCATGCGCCGCGCCAGGACGCCCATGCGCCGCGCTAGAAGCGTCTGTCCCTAGCAGGGGATCTCCTTTGACCGCGTAGTGATAAGGGTCTATTTGGTTTGTGACTAATTATACAACATTTTGTTAAAGTTAGTTGTTGGAATTGAAGAACTGACTGTGTATAGAAAGAAGTGAGTGGCTGCCAAAAAAATGCCGGGTCAAAGCTGCATGGCTGCATGCTGAAAGCGACTGGCGGCATTTTCCTTCGGTCAAAGCGGCCCTGCCCATGGATAAGGGCCGATTGCCTGGAAAGTGGAAACGCTAGCTGCGTGGTGAGCCCTCTGTTGCCCCACTTCAGTTAACTGTCAACCCGACAAGCATTCCCAATTATTTTTCATTTATTAACTTTATTGCAATTGAGTTTTTTTACTTGGCCGAAGAAAGCATGTTTTCCAGGGCACTCTATAATCATAGATAGAATTAAAACATACGTGTTTTATGTTGATAGGTAAAATAAAACATGTTCTATGTTATGTTTTCTACCTTACTTAATTATTTCCTGCAGTAAATAATTAATTTAGGAAAAATTCCTTTTACACTTTATGTGTTATATTTATGCATTAATTTTGATATTTATTTTTCTGCTCTTATTTCTCGTAATAAAAACTTAACAGAAATTGTTATAATGCATGTGAAGGTTATAATGCACATATTTAAATCACTCTAAATATTTGTGTTGTGTTTAGCTTTTGGACTCACGCCCGCCAAGCGATTAAATTGTATAGTGAGTACTTAGACGCGTCGATCAAGCCACGTTATTAATCGGCTGAGTTATGACATTGGCTAAGCATTGGTTACGTCCTAGCAACACGACACAATATTTGTATCATACGAACTTGGTTGCGTCATCTGATTGCTATGTCACACTCTTGCTTAATCGGACCGGTCCCGTCGAGTCGGTCTACCATCATCGAGTCAAGCATTTTCTGCATGCCCTACAAGCACTGTCTGTCTACCATGACTATCGAGCCACAATTTGCACCTATTGCGCACGTTATGTGGACTTATCGTGTATACCGACTATCGAGCCACAACGGTGCTTGTTACATAGGCTTGTTATGTTGTCGTAGCCCAGATGGCCACACACACTAATACCAGATACGCTAGAGCTTATACTTGCGTGGGTTGTGGTGGGTTGTTAAAACCCTGAAGTCACACTATTGGAAAACCTTTGTAAATAATTTTGTTTGGCTCTATATTTTATTTAATTATGTTGTGTGACATCATATATATCGCCAAGTGGCCATGATAACTATAGCAAGCTTTATAGTGCTTGAAAATCTAGGAAATTAAATGAAATAACTGTCGGCGTTTCGAGACCGGGGGGTCCCTGGGCCGACGAGTGAAATGTCGCCGCGTGCCCCAGCCCAGATGGGTCGGCGCGAGGCCGAGCGCGAAGGGGGGGGAGAAAAGGCAGCCGGAGACGGGCGTGAGAGAGGTGGAAATCCCGCGGCCTTCGTGTTCGTCCCGCGCCCAGGTCGGGTGCGCTTGCAGTAGGGGGTTACAAGCCTCCACGCGGGAGAGGGAACGAGCGGCCTCACGCGAGCGCCTGTCCCGTCCTCGTCCCCGCGCGGCCAACCCTCTGTAAGAGGGCCCTGGTCCTTCCTTTTATAGGCGTGAGGAGAGGATCCAGGTGTACAATGGGGGGTGTAGCAGAGTGCTACGTGTCTAGCGGAGGAGAGCTAGCGCCCTAAGTACACGCCATCGTGGCGGCCGAAGAGGTTTTGGCACCCGGTTCGTGTGGTGTCGTGGCCGTCGGAGGAGCGCTGGAGCCTGGCGGAAGGACAGCTGTCGGAGCTGTCGAGTCCTTGCTGACGTCCTCTTGCTTCCGTAAGGGGGTTGAGAGCCGCCGTCGTCATAGAGCGTGCGGGGCGCCATCATTACTTGTCTGGCGGAGCGAGCCAGATGGGACGCCGGTCTTTTTCCCGGTAGCCTGAGTCAGCTTGGGGTAGGGTAATGATGGCGCCTCCTGTTGACGTGGTCGGTCCGTGCCCTAGGTTGGGCGATGTGGAGGCTCCTCCGAGGTCGAGGTCGAATCTGTCTTCCGTGGCCGAGGTCGAGTCCGAGCCCCTGGGTCGGGCGAGGCGGAGACCGTCGGCTGAGGCCAGGGCTGAGTCCGAGCCCTGGGGTCGGGCGAAGCGGAGTTCGTCGTCTTCCAGGGCTGAGCCCGAGTCCGAGCCCTGGGGTCGGGCGGATCGGAGTTCGCCGTCTTTCGGGGCTGCGCCCGAGTCCGAGCCCTGGGTCGGGCGGAGCGGAGTTCGCCGTCTTCCGGGGCTGAGCCCGAGTCCGAGCCCTGGGTCGGGCGGAGCGGAGTTCGTCGTCTTCAGGGGCTAAGCCCGAGTCCGAGCCCTAGGTCGGGCGGAGCGGAGTTCGCCGTCTTCCGGGGCTGAGCCCGAGTCCGAGCCCTGGGTCGGGCGAAGCTGAGTTTCCTATGGTGCCTGAGGCCGGGCCTGACTGCCTGTCAGCCTCCCTCTGTCGAGTGGCGCAGCAGTCGGAGCGGCGCAGGCGGCGCTGTCCTTCTGTCAGGTCGGTCAGTGGAGCGGCGAAGTGGCTGCGGTCACTTCGGCTCTGTCGACTGGAGGACGTGCGTCAGGATAAAGGTGTCAGGCCACCTTTGCATTAAATGCCCCTGCGACTTGGTCGATTGTCGTGGCGACTGGGCCAGGGTTGCTTCTTGGCGAAGACTGGGCCTCGGGCGAGCCGGAAGTATGTTCGTCGCTGGAGGGGGGCCTCGGGCGAGACGGAGATCCTCCAGGGTCGGCTGCCCTTGCCCGAGGCTGGGCTCGGGCGAGGCGTGATCAAGTCCCTCGAATGGACCGATCCCTGACTTAGTCGCACCCATCAGGCCTTTGCAGCTTTGTGCTGGTGGGGGTTACCAGCTGAGAATTAGGAGCCTTGAGGGTACCCCTAATTATGGTCCCCGACAATAATATAGAACACAAATAAGATAATTATTTGCTCTCTTCTCATGCATAAAGTTTTACCCGAAGTAACCTGAAGCTATATAATACAATGCATGAAAGCCTTTTTGGCATTGAAGACATCATAAATTGGGTTCTATTTGTAAGCAAAATGATCTTACTAAATGAATTAAGGTTAGAAATCTCAGCCACGTATTTCTCAACCAGATGTTGGTACATTGCTCTCTTTGTCGCTGAACGACGCGAAGTAAACCCTAAGATAAAAGGACATGTAACCCCTAGCAACACGGAATTGCGAGTATAGGTTATTCTGAAAAAATCACAATGTTGGTGTGAAATACCATTGTGTGTTCTCGTCGAACCACTTTGCTTGTCCTATCTAGGGCCTCTATGCTTGTGTTGCATATATCTCTCAGAACTGTAAATACTAAATACTCATAGTCACTGAATTGACTCGAGAGAGTTCCTTGACGAGTATAGTATACTCTGTAAGCCAATAGTAAAGGTCAGTCCTGAATGGGCATATAACTTGGGTTTATGCAACAGAACTACATCGGATTCTATCCCTTGGCATGCTTATCATAATTTACCAGAAGTAAGAAGAGTAGAAAAAATAGCCATAAAATTTCACATCGTCGTAGAGCTTGAAGCTAAATTGGACATTAATTTGTCCTTGGTCCTCAGCGCCAAAAGAGCCATATGTCTTGACCACTAGACTACTAGTGATGGTAATTTATGATAGAAATATGAAGATCTTGTGCAGACCTATTGTATCCTCTCTAGTCCTTATGACTTCTTCGTATGAGAGCAGTACTATCTGTTGTTGAAGACTAGTTCTAGACGAATATCGGTCTTGTCTCGCTCTAGCCAAGCAGTTATTATTATTTGCTTTGTCGAAAGCTTAGGAATCAAGTGATTTTCCCAGATAAAATAAAGTATTTACCTTGTATGTTCTATTCCAAAGCTTCTCTTTTTGTTGAACAATGAAGAGATCGATATTATGCTTTATAGAACAAGTTGGTATATAATATGAGGAGAAAAGTTTGACCAGCTGTTAGCTTACATCACAAACAATTGACTGTTGTTATAAGTTCTCTCTCAAAATTATTATAACTCAAAATGTTGCATAAATCAATACCCAATTCTAGAGTGGTATGGGTAATTGGATAAACCATGGGCAATGATAAAACGAGCCGGACTATATATCTTTGCATATAAAAATCTCTGCTTGGCAGCATTGGCCTGATTTTGTGCACTTTACTACCATTATACGAGCACACATTTTTTCTATGTGCTTGAAAGCACAATACAACTAGTGAATGTCCTTGTGAGCACTAGACCCTGGTGGTCATTTTACATGTTGATCTAAAGTCAACTACTTGCCCCAAACAACGAATGGTGTGAATGAGCCCTTGAAGTTTTTTATGGCTAATACTGTGTTGTTGAAAGTGAAATGGTCTCAAACATTTCCTATAATCAATTTTGGTGTTTGACGACCATCACAAAACTTATGTACTAACTAGTTTTCCTAGTTGATCTTTTCTCAGGTGCATAAAGTTCATGTGTACATACAAGGAAAATGACCTTGTGGCAATTCTATAAGTTTGGAGCAAAACAGATTTGCACCAGCCTGTGGCGCACCAGACTGTCCGGTGTGCATCGGACAGTGTCCGGTGCCTAGGCTGGAGCAGCCAGCGAACTGGCCGCTCTCGGGAATTCTCAGCGCTCCTCAGCTAAAAATCATCGGACTGTCCGGTGAGCCCACGAAGCAATGGTCAACTTCGCCAACGGTCGACTGCGGTCGCAGTCTAAAGTGTCAGAGGTCAGAGACAGTCTGCGATGTCAGGTCGTACCGGACTGTCCAGTGCACCACAAGGACATACGACTTCAATGGTCAACAGCTCCAAACCCCAACGGTCGTCTGACGTGGCATGCACCGGACAGTGAATAGTGCAGTGTACGGTGCGCACCAGACTGTCCGGTGTGCCCATCGACAGAGAACTCTCAGCCAACGGCTAGAATGTTGGTTGGGGCTATAAATACTCCCCAACCACCACCATTCAAGTAATAAAAGTTTTCCACTCTCTACACTCAATACAAGAGCAAAGAATACACTCTAAAGACACATTCAAAGCCTTCAGTCCTCTTCAAATGCCATAATCAAGTCTAGTGATCAAAAGTGTTTAAGTGACTTGAGAGAGGGTGATTTGTGTTTCAATTGTTGCTCTTGTTGCTTGGTTGCTTTCTTCTTCTCCTTCTAAACTTTCCAAGTGTTTTATAAAGCAAGCAAGAGACACCTAATTGTGTGGTGATCCTTGCGGGGTCTTAGTGACCCATGAGATTAATAAGAAGCACTTGACCGGTCTAGGTGACCGATTGAGAGAGGGAAAGGGTTGAAATAGACCTGGCCTTTGTGGCCTCCTCAACGGGGAGTAGGCTATTTGGAACCGAACCTCAGGAAACAAATCACCGTGTCCACTTGTGTTGATCTTCACCATTCAATTTGTTTCTTCCCTCTCCTCTCTCTGTCTATGTTCTCTTGCTTATATTGTTTTGAGTTTGCTCCCAAAGTTATCCACATTGATTGAGCAACTCATAGCAAGAAGAAATATCTTCCGCACTTCGAATCAACTATTATTTATTTCTAACCCTAACCCTGGGTGAAGTGTGTGTTCAAAGTTTATAATTTTTAGGTTTTGCCTATTCACCTCCCTCTAGGCAGGCGACTTTCGGTTGCGCATATCAGTCTAAATCCTGATGATTGATTGTTTATTTGGTAATAATAATAAGTTTGCATAATTATAACCACGAAGCATTTTATCATTGCACGTCTCGTTGTAAGTTTAGACTAACCCTTTACATTGAAGGAAAAAGTGCAGTATTCATGCCACTGCATTAATCTAAGTCCAAAGCTCATTGCATAAAACCCCTATCTGCAATGTGTGTAAGGTTTTCCAAATAAATCACCACAAATAACATACATTGGCCACAACTAGATGATTGTGGTTGGGTATTTTATTTGTATGCTTTTATAACATGTCGACATTAGGGGGATAAGTGCACATCTAGTGTAATGCCTCAATATTCTATTAAACGCACAAATGCCAAACTGAACCTGGCGTTCGATGCGTACTCCTGTGTATATGGAGTTTGCCAGAAATCGTTGAGGAGTAACCATATTGGTTTGAACGTTTCTACCTGATATAGATGTGGATATACCTAGGATTAATATCATATTCACATTTGAATTGTTGGCATTTTATATATTTTCGGGGACGCATGTGAAATTGATCCATCGACCTTAGTCAAAGCAAATGTTCTGATTGCAGATTCACATGGTCTATGATAACTCTCCTCCGATTGATTCACCTTGATGGTGATATGCCTCACTGAAGCGTCTCGGTCCTTTGGGACTCAAATGTGATACAATTACTAGTCCCAGGAGGCTAGTAACCATATTCCTTACTTCAAATAGTACAGAGTTCGAATAAAAGTTATTACAATACCAGAGTACAAGCTCGAGAGAGAGCCAGAATTACAAGCGCAGTAGAAGATAAACTAGCCCAAGCCACAGGCAGAACTGGGTGCACACACAGCCCCCTCAATCAAGCATAGCAGAAAAGAAGTCTTCAGCTGCTGAAAAACATAAATAAATCTGGGTGAATACACTAGGTATGAAATAAATGGAATGGCTCGCGCCTCCTCGGGTCCCTCGTGCGACCCTTCGTCTCCCACGCGCGACCCCTCCACTGCCCACAGCACCGCGCCTCCCAACGGTCCGGTTGCCTACCACCCAACTCCGGCCGCCATACACTCCATAAACGGCGCCACCGCTGCTTCCCTTCGCCAGGTCGCCTCACCATCTGCCCCTTTCTCCCCTTCCCCGGAATTGTCAACCTCCGCCACCCAGGGACGGTCGGCTGCCTGCCATCCCACTCCGACCACCGTCCACACCATATCCGGTGCCACCGCTACTTCCCTCCGCTAGGTCGCCTCACCATCTGCCCCTTCCTCCCCTTCCCCGAAATCGTCATCCTCTGCCACCCAGGGACGGTCCAAGTTCTAGAGATGGAGTTGAGAGTGCGGCGGGTTCCCCTGACGACGGTCTACAACCACGTTCTTGGGCTGGCCGGCCTCTGTTCCGTGATATTCTGCTTCACCCGCGGGTTCCGCTTGTTCCAGCACAGACTATTTCGTCTCCGAGGGAGCCCTCCCCACTTGAGACCAGGACGTTTAACCCTCATCACGAGCATCAACATAGCCGGTTTCGTGGGTTGGAGAGTGCGCCGAAGACAACAGTTGGTGGGTGGACCAGAGTTGAATCTAGGAAGGCGAAGAAGCATCGCCTTAGTGCACTGCGGGCACGTCGCCTGGTGCCAAAAGACTTGAAAGGTCGTTGTTTCAATTGCTTCACGGATGATCACCTCGTTGCTTTCTGCCACCTAGAGCCAAGGTGTTTTCGTTGCAAGACAGTTGGTCATCGCTCCTACTCCTGCCCCATGCCTGTGAAAGGTGACAGGAAGGTTCATGTACATCGACGGTTGTTGAGAGGAACGGTTTGGAACAGACTTTCGACAGTTGAGCCAACGATCGTTGATCGTGTTTCGCAGCATCAGTTGCCTCAGGTCCCGGTCTGGAAGAGACTTCAGCCTTCTGTGCCCCTTCCATGCAAGAAGAAGGCCTATATCTGGCGTAGAATCTCCCCTCTAGGCATTGAGAAGGGTCCAGCACATCACAAGATGATAGCAGGGGGAGTGGATGCACATGTTTCTGATTCTCCACCCAGGGAGGTTGGAGCTGCGGCTAGGCCGGCTTCGCTGGGCACCCTCCCGCCTCGCTCGCGACGCAGGCGCCATCGGAAACGCAAGTCATCTTCTAGGGTGGTTCTGATCCGGGTTGGGGGCAATCTGATCAACCTGGAAATGACGAGGCCCCTCTGTCTGAAACTGGGACAACGCATCATCAACAACCTTGTGTGATTGGTTGGAACAGTTTGATGGAAAAAGCAGAGGAGGACTTGAAGTATGCAGTGTCTATCTTTGTGGTCAGTGATGTGCCTGTGTCAGATGCTGATATCGCAGATGCGGTTGCTCAAAAGCTTGAAGTCAGTTCTGATTCGCTAATTCTAAGGAAATTGGCTCATGGACATTTCCTGCTCATGCTTCCCTCCCTGCAGTTTGCTGAACAGTTGACAGTGAGATGGAACACTATTCGTGCAGGCGCTTTTTCCCTGCATTATAAAAGGTGGTCCAAGTTCTTTGGGTCTTCGAGTGCTAGTTTGCCTATCCCTATGGAATTCGAGCTTTGTGGCATTCCAATACATGCCTGGGAACTGACCACTGTCCAACAACTTTTAAATCCGTTTGCCTGGGTCCAGGAGGTACATGATGAGACTTTACAACTCAAGAATTTGGATGTCTTTCGTTGTTACGGTTGGTGTTTTGACTTGGCCTTAATCCCTCAGACTAGAGACCTCTGGATTACCGAACCTCTGGGAATTGGACCAGGTGTTGGTAGGCTAGCTCTTGCCTATCATGTTCAGATTAAAGTGTTGGTGGGACAACGTGTTGTCCCAGATCCCACCCAGGTCCCATCTGATTTGGACGGTTCTGCACGGCGGAGGAGGCGCTTCCGTTCACGTTCGCCACCTGGGGACCGTGAGGGTAGGAGGGGCTCTGTAGATGACGGTGTGCATAAGGGTAGACGATCTGCTCTTCAACGCCTAGGCCTAGGGTCTGCGGTACAGCCTAGGGAAGAAGACTTGGCTGCTGATCGGGCATATTCGGTGCTTGGTTCCTCCCCATCTTAGGCGAGCGCGGACCATCACCTTGCGGTTCTTCAGGCCTTGGATGTGGAAGTCCCATGGACTCCGTCTAAGGCCTTATTGTCTCTTCCGATTGAGGTTGTCATGTCTACTATTGCTATGTTGGGGGCCATGGCTTCGGGCCCTAAGCATATCCAGGGTCCCTTGGACCTTGTTGATGAGCTAGGGACCGTGGAGCAGCTGGCGCCCAGTACTGAGGATACTATAGTTGTCACCTCTATTCCTTCCGCGAATTTACCTCTGCTTACTTGGGAAGAGGGCAGACTTGGTGCTGATGTGGTTCCAGACATTGTGCCTAACCAGGGTATTCCTCACCCTGTTGAGAGGTATAGGTCTATTGAGCCGCAGGATGCTGCCATTAATAGCAGAGGTGGCCTCCCTTCCAACCTTCAGGTATATTTTAGGCGAAAGCGCCACACTAAGAAATGTTCTACACCGGATGTGCCTGCTGTTTCTCTCAATGACCTGGAGAAAATCATCAAGCAAGTGGTACAACTGCTGCCCATGCCGGTTGCCAAGATTAGAAGCAGTAACACTGTTGTTGCTGTGCCTCGTCGGAGTAGGAGGGTGGCTGGTGTCAAGCCCTGTTCTCTAGGTCCGATCATCACTGAAGCCCAAAAGAAAGTCATCAGGAGTTTGGGTCTCGCAGCCATGGAAGAAGCCATTGATCAAAAAGCTCAAGACAACTATTTTAAGCTGTTCGAGGGGCGACTGGCGGACTCTCATCTCGCTGAACTTGCTGCTATTTTTGGCTGGCAGGCGGAACGATTTGATGATTCCAGCAGCCCGAAGCTCCTGGCAGGCTGTTAATTCCTGTTGTCCTTGGTCGTGTTTATTTGTTTTTCAATGAATCTATCAAACATTCTTGTATGGAATGCTCGTGGCCTTAATAATAAGGCTAGGCGAGATTATGTAAGAGACACAATTCTATCCTCCAAAGCTGATATTATTTGCCTCCAAGAGACTAAAGTGGCGTCGTTTTCTTCCCATCTGCTCCTATCTATGTGTGGTTCAGATTTTGATAAGTTTTTTACCCTGCCTGCTGTTGGTACTCGTGGTGGCATTCTAATTGCCTGGAAGGGAGCAGTTTGTCAAGTCATCTCCTCTCGTATTGATAATTTCTCAGTTTTAGTTCAGTTTGCTAGGATGGATGGTATGAATTGGTGGTTCACTGGTGTTTATGGCCCGCAGGAAGATGAGAGGAAAATTCAATTCCTTTAGGAACTTCTTGATTTCAGAACCCTTTGCAGTGGTCCTTGGCTGTTGACTAGGAATTTTAACATGATCTATCAAGCTGCTGACAAAAATAATGCTAACCTAAATAGAGCTTTGATGGGCAGATTTCGAAGGTTTCTTGATGACTGCCTTCTTAAGGAAATTCCACTGCATCGTCGCAAATTTACATGGTCAAATGAAAGGTTTTCTCCAACTCTTGTACGACTTGATAGGGTGTTCTGTTGCAATGATTGGGAAGGTTTCTTTCCTAATTCGCTCCTGCAAAGTGCATCCTCGGGGGTGTCGGACCACTGTTCTCTTATTCTCAGCCTTAATGTCCAAACCCATAAGAAGAGGCGTTTTCACTTTGAAAGTTACTGGCCCAAATTGTCGGGTTTCCTTGAGGCTGTCAGCCATAACTGGAATGCTCCAGTTTCCACTGCTTGCCCTGTTGAGGGTATATTCTTAAAACTGCAGCGACTTAGCAATGGGCTGCAAAAATGGAGCCATCACAAGGTTGGTAATGTAAAGCTGCAACTTGCTACTGCTAAGGAAATTCTGCACCGCCTTGAGATTGCCAGGAACAATAGAGTGCTCTCACCTGGGGAGGAATGGCTTAGAAAAAAATTGAAACTGCATTGCCTCGGATTGGCATCATTAGAGCGCACTATTGCGAGGCTTCGCTCTCGCATTTTGTATCTATAAGAGGGTGATGCAAATACTTCTTTCTTTCATCAGCAAGCCCGCTACCGCAAGAAAAAGAACTTTATCGCAAAATTTTAGGTTGAGGAACGTATTGTCACCTCACAAGAAGAAAAACAACAAGCAGCCTTGGATTTTTATGATAACCTGCTAGGTACAGCTGAACATAGGGACTACACCCTGGACCTGCACAGCCTGGGCATTCAACAACATGATTTGGGGGATCTTGAGCTTGTTTTTTCTATGGAGGAGGTTTGGTTAGTTGTAAAAGATCTGCCTTTGGACAAGGCTCCTGGGCTAGATGGTTTCACAGGTCGTTTTTATAAGGTTTGCTGGGATATCATCAAGGAGGATATGATGGATGCTTTGCTTGCTGTGCAATGTGGGCATGTCTCCAAACTCAAACTCCTCAACACGGCTTTTATCACCCTCCTGCCTAAAAAGGTGGATGCCCTGCTGGTCAAGGATTACAGGCTAATAAGCCTTGTTTGCAGCTTTGCTAAGTTGGTAACCAAAGTGCTAGCAGCTCGGTTGGCACCCCACCTGCCAAGTATGATCTCTATCAACCAAAGTGCCTTTATCAAAGGAAGGAGTATACAAAACAATTTCCTACTGGTGCAGCAACTTACCAGATCCTTACACCACACAAAAGAGCCTCACATCCTGCTGAAGTTGGATATTTCCAAGGCCTTTGACTCAATATCCTAGCCATTCTTGCTTGACATGTTACAACACTTGGGTTTTGGTCGAATCTGGTGCAACCTTATTAGTCTGTTGCTTTGCACTTCCTCTACACGGATCCTTGTCAATGGCGAGCCTAGGGAATACATTCTGCATCATAGGGGTCTTCAGCAAGGCGATCCTTTGCCCCCCATGTTGTTTATCCTTGTCATGGAGGCTTTGAATGCTATGGTCAGTTATGCTTTCAAGGAACATATCATGTAGCCGATTGCAAATCAACATGCCAAACATTGTATCTCCTTCTATGCTGATGATGTTGTTTTGTTCATGCGGCCCTCTCATCAGGATATCTCAGCAATTATCAGCATTTTAGACATCTTTGGTCATGCTACTAGGCTAAAAATGAACATCTCCAAAAGTTCTGTTACATCCATTCAATGTGGAGCGAATGAGCTGACCACCATTTCTGCCTTATTACCATGTGCTACAAAAAATTTCCCTGCACTTACTTGGGGATTCCTCTATCAATCCGTAGGCTTGCTAACTCTGATCTCTTGCCGCTTGTTGATAAAGTTGCTGATAAACTTCCAGGATAGAAAGCCAATCTTCTCAGCCGGGCTGGTCGTCTTGTCATGGTTAAGACAGTGTTGTCTTCTGTCCCTATCTATCTTATGCTTGCATTAGAACTCCCTAAATGGGTTTTTAAGGCAATCGATAAGAGGAGACGAGGCTTTCTTTGGAAGGGGCAAGGTGATGCAAATGGAGGTAACTGTCTCGTGTCCTAGGAAGTTGTCCAGCGGCCTCTCAAGTATGGTGTTCTGGGTATTCTCAACCTGGAGATGTTTGGTTGGGCCTTACGTGCCAGGTGGCTTTGGTTACAGAAGACTAACGCGTCAAAGCCATGGGCTGGTCTCCCTATCCGAGTGCACCGTAATGCAAAGGCCCTCGTTGATGTGGCTATTACCTCAGTGGTAGGCAATGGTGAATCTGTGAAGTTCTGGTCTGATCGTTGGCTCCTTGGTAAAACTGTGACTGAACACTGTCCAACCCTTATCCAAGTGATTTTTAGAAGGGCTTTAAAGTGAAGAACAATAACCGAGGGGCTCACAAATCATCAATGGGTGTCAGATATTCGGGGAGGATTGTCGGTAACGGTCCTAGTGGAGTATCTGCAGCTATGGAACTTGGTTGATGGGGTAGTTCTGCAACCTGACATCGCAAACCAACACATCTGGCGCCTCTCTGCTAATGGTACTTATTGTAGCAAATCGGCCTATGATGCTCTTTTTGTCTCTATCCCTTTTGGCCCTTGGCGACGTGTCTGGAAGACCTGGGCCCCCTTAAGATGCAAATTCTTTGTATGATTGGCAATCAAAAACAGGGTTTGGACAGCTGATCGACTGGCAAAAAGAGGTCTACCCCATCCAATTGTTTGCCCTCTGTGTGATCAGGCCGAGGAAACCATCCAGCATATTCTTGTCTCCTGTGTGTTTGCTCGGTAGATATGGACGTCCATACTACACAATTTAGGTCTCCTAGCCATTGTACCTCAGCATGGATGCACTCGTTTCTCAAATTAGTGGTGCCAAAGTATCAAGAAAGTGGAGAAGAGACTAAGAAAAGGTCTTAATTCCTTGATCATTTTGGTCGCTTGGGAGATTTGGAAGCACCGTAATGCTTGTGTTTTTGAGGGGGTTGTGCTCTGCACCCAGCGAGTTCAGAGTGCTGTGATTGAGGAGGGCAGCGTTTGGTGTTTGGCTGGTGCATCAACTCTGCAGGACCTCTTGCTGCACCAGCTTCCTAGGGGACCCTAGCAGTTTTCCTCCTGGTGGTCGTTTTTTGGTCGGGTTGTTGCTATGTGTGTGTGTGGTGCGTAGTGTTAATGTCAGGGGGGTCTCGGCCTAGGGGCCTTTGTATTTAGGGGTTGACAAGTCTTGTCTCTCCTATCTTCTTTTCTTCTTCTTAATATAATGACACATAACTCTCCTGCGTTTGTTCAAAAATAAATACAATAGGTATTCTGTAAGCCCATCCCACTCCAGTAAAGAGAAAGGGACCTATATAATACATGCTTTATATGGTGGAGTTGGAGTCACTCTTTTTTTCAGATAAAGGCAATACTTTGATGGTTTTTCCCAAAGAAGGTGAAAGGGAATTAGGCTTATACCTATATTCCTAATTGATTTTGGTGGTTGAATTTCCCAACACAAATAAATTGGACTAACTAGTTTGCTCTAGTCTATAAGTTATACAGGTGCCAAAGGTTCACAACAAGCCAATAAAAAGACAAAGAAAAGGGTTCAACAATAAGAGCAAGGGATAACTGAAGGCTGCCATGGTCTGGCGCACCGGACTGTGTCCGGTGCACCACCGGACAGTGTCCGGTGCACCAGGGAACTTGACGCTCAACTCTTCACCTTCGGGAATTTTCAGAGGGCTCCGCTATAATTCACCGGACTGTCCGGTGCACCACCGGACAGTGTCCGGTGCCCCAGGGGAGAGCGACTCTGAACTTGCCAGCTTCGGGAATCCGCTCCGCTATAATTCACCGGACATGTCCGGTGAGCCAGCGGAGCAACGACTACTTCGCGCGCAACGGTTGACTGCAATGCATTAAATGCGTGCATGCGCGCGCAGAGGTCAGAGCACGCGCGGGTGGCACACCGGACAGTCTACAGGACTTGTCCGGTGCGCCACCAGACAGCCAGGCGGGCCCACAAGACAGAGCTCCAACGGTCGAACCCTAACGGCCGGGTGACGTGGCTGGCGCACCGAACACTGTCCGGTGGCGCACCGGACTGTCCGGTGCGCCCGTCGACTGCAGCCTTCACCAAATGGCTAGTTTGGTGGTTGGGGTTATAAATACCCCCAACCACCCCACATTGACGTCATCCAAGTTTTCCACCTTCCAACTACTTACAAGAGCTCTAGCATTCAATTCTAGACACACCCAAGTGATCAAATCCTCTCCCAATTCCACAAAAGCTTTAGTGTTGAGTGAGAGTGATTTGTTGTATTCTTTTGAGCTCTTGCACTTGGATAGATTCCTTCTTTCATTATTTCTTGTGATCATCTGTAAGCAAGGCAAGAGACACCAATTGTGTGGTGGTCCTTGCGGGAAGTTTGGTTCCCAATTGATTTGAGAAGAGAAGCTCACTCGGTCCGAGGGACCGTTTGAGAGAGGGAAAGGGTTGAAAGAGACCCGGTCTTTGTGACCACCTCAACCGGGAGTAGGTTTGCAAGAACCGAACCTCGGTAAAACAAATCCGCGTGTCACACTCTTTACTCGCTTGCAATTTGTTTTGCACCCTCTCTCTCGGACTTGATTATATTTCTAACGACTAACCCGGCTTGTAGTTGTGATTAAGTTTGTAAATTTCAGATTCGCCCTATTCACCCCCCTTCTAGGCGACTTTCAATTGGTATCAGAGGCGGTGCTTCATTAGAACCTAACCGCTCGAAGTGATATCGGGAGATCACGCCAAGAGGGAGATGGAGACCGGCGACAAGCCCACTACAAGCCATGGGAAGGCTTCATCGGAAGAGTCCCGCAACAAAAAGAAAGGGAAGGAAAAGAAATCTTCTTCCCACAAGTCGCGTCGGAGTGGCGACAAGAAAAAGAAGATGAGGAAAGTGGTCTACTACGAGACCGATACTTCATCACCTTCCACATCTGGCTCCGACGCGCCGTCCGTTACTTCTAAGCGCCATGAGCGCAAGAAGTTTAGTAAGATCCCCCTACGCTATCCTCGCATTCCTAAACATACGCCTTTACTTTCCGTCCCATTAGGCAAACCACCAACTTTTGATGGTGAAGATTATGCTAGGTGGAGTGATATGATGCGATATCACCTAACCTCACTCCACAAAAGTATATGGGATATTGTTGAGTTTGGTGTACAGGTACCATCCGTAGGGGATGAAGATTATGATGAGGACGAAGTGGCCCAAATCCAACACTTCAATTCCCAAGCCACAACTATACTCCTCGCCTCTCTAAGTCGAGAGGAGTATAATAAGGTGCAAGGGTTGAAGAGTGCTAAGGAGATTTGGGACGTGCTAAAAACCGCGCACGAAGGAGATGAGGTGACCAAGATCACCAAGCGGGAAACGATCGAGGGGGAGCTCAGTCGCTTCCGTCTTCGCCAAGGGGAGGAGCCACAAGATATGTACAACTGGCTCAAAACCTTGGTGAACCAAGTGCACAACCTCGGGAGCAAGAAATGGGATGACCACGAAATGGTTAAGGTTATTCTTAGATCACTTGTTTTCCTTAACCCTACTCAAGTTCAATTAATTCGTGGCAATCCTAGATACACACTAATGACTCCCGAGGAAGTAATCGGGAATTTTGTGAGCTTTGAATTGATGATCAAAGGCTCAAAGAAGATCAATGAGCTCGATGGCCCCTCCACGCCCGAAGCACAACCGGTTGCATTCAAGGCAACAGAGGAGAAGAAGGAGGAGTCTACATCAAGTAGATAACCTTCGATGCCTCCAAGCTCGACAATGAGGATATGGCTTTAATCATCAAAAGCTTTCGCCAAATCCTCAAGCAACGGAAGGGGAAGGACTACAAATCCCGTTCCAAGAAGGTTTGCTATAAGTGTGGTAAGCCCGGTCACTTTATAGCTAAATGTCCATTATCAAGTGATAGTGACAGGGACAACGACAAGAAGGGGAGAAGAAAGGAGAGGAAGAGATACTACAAGAAGAAGGGCGGCGATGCCCATGTTTGCCGGGAGTGGGACTCCGACGAGAGCTCCACCGACTCCTCCTCCGACGAGGACGCCGCCAACATCGCCGTCACCAAGGGACTCCTCTTCCCCAATGTTGGCCACAAGTGCCTCATGGCAAAGGACGGCAAAAGGAAGAAGGTTAAATCCAAATCCTCCACTAGATATGAGTCCTCTAGCGATGATAATGCTAGTGATGAGGAAGATAATTTGCGTACTCTTTTTGCCAACCTAAACATGCAACAAAAAGAAAAAATAAATGAATTGATTAGTGCCATTCATGAGAAGGATGATCTCTTGGACACCCAAGAGGACTTCCTAATCAAGGAAAACAAAAAGCATGTTAAGGTTAAAAATGCTTATGCTCTAGAGGTTGAAAAATGTGAAAAATTATCTAGTGAGCTAAGCACTTGCCATGAGACTATATACAACCTTAGAAATGAGAATGCTAATTTGTTAGCTAAGGTTGATTCAAATGATTGTAATGTTTCAATTCCCAATCTTAAAGATGATAATGTTGATTTACTCGCTAAGATTGAAGAATTAAATGTTACTCTTACTAGCCTTAGAAATGAAAATGAAAAATTGCTTGCTAAGGCTAAAGAACTTGATGTTTGCAATATTACAATTTCCGATCTTAGAGATAAAAACGATATATTGTGTGCTAAGATTGTTGAACTTAATTCTTGCAAGCCCTCTACATCTACCACTGAGCATATCACTATTTGCACTAGATGTAGAGATGTTGATATCAATGCTATTCATGATCATATGGTATTAATTAAGCAACAAAATGATCATATAGCAAAATTAGATGCTAAAATTGCCAAGCATGAACTTGAGAATGAAAAATTTAAATTTGCTCGTAGTATGCTTTATAGTGGGAGACGCCCTGGCATCAAGGATGCCATTGGCTTCCAAAAGGGGGACAATGTCAAACTTAAAGCCCCACCTAAGAAATTGTCCAACTTTGTTAAGGGCAAGGCTCCCATGCCTCAGGATAACGAGGGCTACATTTTGTACCCTGCTGGTTATCCTGAGAGCAAAATTAGGAGAATTCATTCTAGGAAGTCTCACTCTGGCCCTAATCATGCTTTTATGTATAAGGGTGAGACATCTAGTTCTAGGCAACCAACCCGTGCTAAGTTGCCTAAGAAGAAAACTCCTAGTGCATCAAATGAACACAACATTTCATTTAAAACTTTTGATGCATCCTATGTGTTAACTAACAAATCCGGCAAAGTAGTTGCCAAATATGTTGGAGGCAAGCACAAGGGGTCAAAGACTTGTGTTTGGGTACCCAAAGTTCTTGTGTTTAATGCCAAAGGACACAAAACCATTTGAGTACCTAAAGTCAAGAACTAAACTTGTCTTGTAGGTTTATGCATCCGGGGGCTCAAGTTGGATCATCGACAGCGGGTGCACAAACCACATGACAGGGGAGAAAAAATGTTCTCCTCCTACGAGAAAAACCAAGATCCCCAACGAGCTATCACATTCGGGGACGGAAACCAAGGTTTGGTCAAAGGTTTGGGTAAAATTGCTATTTCACCTGACCATTCCATTTCCAATGTTTTTCTTGTAGATTCTTTATATTACAATTTGCTTTCCATATCTCAATTATGTCAAATGGGCTACAACTGTCTTTTTATTGATGTAGGTGTCACTGTCTTTAGAAGAAGTGATGATTCAATAGCATTTAAGGGAGTATTAGAGGGTCAACTATACTTGGTAGATTTTGATAGAGCTGAACTCGACACTTGCTTAATTGCTAAGACTAACATGGGTTGGCTCTGGCACCGCCGACTAGCTCATGTTGGGATGAAGAATCTTTATAAGCTTCTAAAGGGAGAACACATTTTAGGATTAACAAATGTTCATTTTGAGAAAGACAGGATTTGTAGCGCATGCCAAGCAGGGAAGCAAGTTGGTGCTCATCATCCACACAAGAACATCATGACAACTGACAGACCACTGGAACTCCTACACATGGACCTATTCGGCCCGATTGCTTACATAAGCATCGGCGGGAGTAAGTACTGTCTAGTTATTGTGGATGATTATTCTCGCTTCACTTGGGTATTCTTTTTGCAGGAAAAATCTTATACCCAAGAAACCTTAAAGGGATTCTTGAGACGGGCTCAAAATGAGTTTGGCTTAAGGATCAAGAAAATTAGAAGCGACAACGGGACGGAGTTCAAGAACTCTCAAATTGAAGGCTTCCTTGAGGAGGAGGGCATCAAGCATGAGTTCTCTTCTCCCTACACCCCACAACAAAATGGTGTAGTGGAGAGGAAGAATAGAACTCTATTGGACATGGCAAGAACCATGCTTGATGAGTACAAGACTTCGGATCGGTTTTGGTCCGAGGTGGTCAACACCGCCTGCTACGCCATCAACCGGTTGTACCTACACCGAATCCTCAAGAAGACATCATACGAACTCCTAACCGGTAAAAAGCCCAATATTTCATATTTTAGAATCTTTGGTAGCAAATGCTTTATTCTTGTTAAAAGAGGTAGAAAATCTAAATTTGCTCCTAAGACTGTAGAAGGCTTTTTTACTAGGATATGATTCAAACACAAGGGCATATAGAGTCTTTAACAAGTCCTCAGGACTAGTTGAAGTTTCTTGTGATGTTGTGTTTGGTGAGACTAACGGCTCTCAAGTAGAGCAAGTTGATCTTGATGAGATAGGTGATGAAGAGGCTCCGTGCATCGCGCTAAGGAACATGTCCATTGGGGATGTGTGTCCTAAGGAATCCGAAGAGCCTCCAAATGCACAAGATCAACCATCCTCCTCAACGCAAGCATCTCCACCAACTCAAAATAAGGATGAGGCTCAAGTTGAAGAAGAAGAAGATCAAAGAGATGAGCCACCTCAAGATGACGGCAATGATCAAGGGTGAGATGCAAATAATCAAGACAAGGAGGATGAAGAACCAAGGCCGCCACACCCAAGAGTCCACCAAGCAATCCAACGAGATCACCCCGTCGACACCATCCTCGGCGATATTCATAAGGGGGTAACAACTAGATCTCGTGTTGCACATTTTTGTGAGCATTACTCTTTTGTTTCCTCTATTGAGCCACACAAGGTAGAGGAAGCACTACAAGATTCGGATTGGGTGGTGGCGATGCAAGAGGAGCTCAACAACTTCACTAGGAACAAGGTATGGCATTTAGTTCCACGTCCTAATCAAAATGTTGTAGGAACCAAGTGGGTCTTTCGCAACAAGCAAGACGAGCATGGTGTGGTGACAAGGAACAAAGCCCGACTTGTGGCCAAGGGATATTCACAAGTCGAAGGTTTGGATTTCGGTGAAACCTATGCACCCGTAGCTAGGCTTGAGTCAATTCGTATATTATTAGCCTATGCTACTTACCATGGCTTCAAGCTTTACCAAATGGACGTGAAGAGTGCCTTCCTCAATGGACCGATCAAGGAAGAGGTCTATGTTGAGCAACCTCCCGGCTTTGAAGATAGTGAGTACCCTAACCATGTTTATAAACTCTCTAAGGCGCTTTATGGGCTCAAGCAAGCCCCAAGAGCATGGTATGAATGCCTTAGAGATTTCCTTATAGATAATGGCTTCAAAGTCGGAAAAGCCGATCCTACACTCTTTACCAAAACACTTGAAAATGATTTGTTTGTATGCCAAATTTATGTTGATGATATTATATTTGGGTCTACTAACGAATCTACATGTGAAGAGTTTAGTAGGATCATGACACAAAAATTCGAGATGTCTATGATGGGGGAGTTAAAGTACTTCTTAGGATTTCAAGTGAAGCAACTCCAAGAGGGCACCTTCATAAGCCAAACAAAGTATACTCAAGATATTCTAAGCAAGTTTGGGATGAAGGATGCAAAGCCCATCAAGACACCCATGGGAACCAATGGGCATCTCGACCTCGACACGGGAGGTAAATCCATCGATCAAAAGGTATACCGGTCGATGATAGGTTCATTACTCTATTTATGTGCATCTCGACCAGACATTATGCTTTCCGTATGCATGTGTGCAAGATTCCAAGCCGACCCTAAGGAAGCTCACCTTACGGCCGTAAAACGAATCTTGAGATATTTGGCTTATACTCCTAAGTTTGGGCTTTGGTATCCTAGGGGATCCACATTTGATTTAATTGGTTATTCGGATGTCGATTGGGCGGGGTGTAAAATTAATAGAAAGAGCACATCGGGGACTTGCCAGTTCTTGGGAAGATCCTTAGTGTCTTGGGCTTCAAAGAAGC
Source organism: Zea mays (assembly GCF_902167145.1). NCBI lineage: Eukaryota > Viridiplantae > Streptophyta > Magnoliopsida > Poales > Poaceae > Zea > Zea mays. Next base: position 239,029,576 of record NC_050099.1, on the reverse strand, counting down.
AAAATTCCGTAGCTCTTTCCACCGCCGAAGCCGAGTACATTGCCGCAGGACATTGTTGCGCGCAACTACTTTGGATGAGGCAAACCCTTAGGGACTATGGTTACAAATTAACCAAAATTCTTCTTCTATGTGATAATGAGAGTGCAATCCGCATGGCGGATAATCCCGTTGAGCATAGCCGCACTAAACACATAGCCATTCAGTATCATTTCTTAAGGGATCACCAACAAAAAGGAGATATCGAGATTGCATATATTAACACTAAAGATCAATTAGCCGATATCTTTACCAAGCCACTAGATGAACAAACTTTTAACAAACTTAGGCATGAGCTAAATATTCTTGATTCTAGAAATTTCTTTTGATGTCTTGCATACATAGCTCATTCATATACCCTTGATCATGTCTCTTTCATGTGCTATGACTAATGTGTTTCCAAGTGAATCTCAAACCAAGTCATAGGTGTATTGAAAGGGAATTGGAGTCTTCGGCAAAGATAAAGGCTTCCACTCCGTAACTCATCCTTCATCGCCTCTCCGAGCAACTCTCCGCATTTGGTATAATCTTCACTCATATGTCTTTTACCAAAGGGGGAGAAAGTAATTCAAAGGGCTCTAAAGATTCCGTTTTTGGCGATTTATGCCAAAGGGGGAGAGAGAATGAGCCCAAAGCAAAAGGACCGCACCACCACCAACTTCAAAAATTTAGTCTTTCAATTTGGTTTTAAAGGAGGATTTTCAAATTGGTATACCCTCTTCAAAATTAACATCAAAACCCTCTTGAACACTAAGAGGAGGAATTTATTGAGGGGGAGTTTTGTTTAGTCAAAGCATTTGAAACAAGAGGAGAAAATTTCAAATCTTAAAAATGCTTCGCAAAATTCTATTCATTTACCTTTGACTATTTGCAAAAGGACTTTGAAAAGGATTTACAAAAGAATTTGCAAAAACAAAACATGTGGTGCAAGCGTGGTCCAAAATGTTAAAATTAAAGAAACAATTCATGTGTATCTTATAAGTATTTATATTGGCTCAATTCTAAGTAATCTTTGCACTTACATTATGCAAACTAGTTCAATTATGCACTTCTATATTTGCTTTGATTTGTGTTGGCATCAATCACCAAAAAGGGGGAGATTGAAAGGGAATTAGACTTATACCTATATTCCTAATTAATTTTGGTGGTTGAATTGCCCAACACAAATAAATTGGACTAACTAGTTTGCTCTAGTCTATAAGTTATACAGGTGCCAAAGGTTCACAACAAGCCAATAAAAAGACAAAGAAAAGGGTTCAACAATAAGAGCAAGGGATAACCGAAGGCTGCCATGGTCTGGCGCACCGGACTGTCCGGTGTGCCACCGGACAGTGTCCGGTGTGCCACCGGACAGTGTCCGGTGCACCAGGGAACTCGACGCTCAACTCTTCACCTTCAGGAATTTTCAGAGGGCTCCGCTATAATTCACCGGACTGTCCGGTGCACCACCGGACAGTGTCTGGTGCCCCAGGGGAGAGCGACTCTGAACTCGCCAGCTTCGGGAATCCGCTCCGCTATAATTCACCGGACATGTCTGGTGCACACCGGACTGTCCGGTGAGCCAGCGGAGCAACGACTACTTCGCGCGCAACGGTCGACTGCAACGCATTAAATGCGCACCTGCGCGCGCAGAGGTCAGAGCACGCGCGGGTGGCACATCGGACAGTCTACAGGACTTGTCCGGTGCGCCACCGGACAGCCAGGGGGGCCCACAAGACAGAGCTCCAACGGTCGAACCCTAACAGCCGGGTGACGTGGCTGGCGCACCGGACACTGTCCGGTGGCGCACCGGACTGTCCGGTGCGCCCGTCGACTGCAGCCTTCACCAAACGTCTAGTTTGGTGGTTGGGGTTATAAATACCCCCAACCACCCCACATTCAAGTCATCCAAGTTTTCCACCTTCCAACTACTTACAAGAGCTCTAGAATTCAATTCTAGACACACCCAAGTGATCAAATCATCTCTCAATTCCACAAAAGCTTTAGTGTTGAGTGAGAGTGATTTGTTGTATTCTTTTGAGCTCTTGCACTTGGATAGCTTCCTTCTTTCATTCTTTCTTGTGATCATCTGTAAGCAAGGCAAGAGACACCAATTGTGTGGTGGTCTTTGCGGGAATTTTGGTTCCCAATTGATTTGAGAAGAGAAGCTCACTCGGTCCGAGGGACCGTTTGAGAGAGGGAAAGGGTTGAAAGAGACCTGGTCTTTGTGACCACCTCAACGGGGAGTAGGTTTGCAAGAACCGAACCTCAGTAAAACAAATCCACGTGTCACACTCTTTATTCGCTTGCGATTTGTTTTGCACCCTCTCTCTCGGACTCGATTATATTTCTAACGACTAACCCGGCTTGTAGTTGTGATTAAGTTTGTAAATTTCAGATTCGCCCTATTCACCCCCCCTCTAGGCGACTTTCAGAAGGAAATAGCACGTTTTCACACTCAACCACCACTGAGCTTCCCGCTCCCGTGGAATCGTTTTCATTTCCAAAAACACACCCACTCACACATTTCCCTATTCCCGGATGTTGTAAAACACTAATTGTCATACCACACTAGACTTGTCTATTCCAGTGGACACGGACTATTCGAATAGGTTTGAACTCTGCGCAGAGGTGTACACTTTACCCACTAGTCCGGTTTCTGCGATCTCACCGTCGTGAGACCCAAATGATGAATCTCTTTCTTTCCTCGCACGTCCTTACCTTAACGGTTATACCGGAAGGAGTCAGACCACCGCCATGTCCAAACTGGACAAAACATTCCCCTCCTTATCCTCCTGGTGCTCCCCAGCCTTCATAACCCTGGGGTTTGGACCGTACGAGTTCAGATTGAGTGACTGCCCATACAGTCTCGAGTGGTTGTACTTATCATGAGTATAGGTAGTGAAGGATGACAAACTGATCCTTATATGAGGAGACAATCCTTCTGCTCACACCTAAACCGGCTGAGCCATCACCTTAGACCCTCCCCTAAATCAGGGAGTCCCTGATCATCCCACTCACAAGGTGATGAGGGTGAATACCCTTCATCATACACTTTTTGAAAACGTCGTTCAGTACAAACACTACCCTTTTCCCATCCCACATTTTGTACTCAAAAGATGTTTGTTAATGCGGGCTATCTCTCTGTTCACAATGCAAAAGATACATCCCTTAATCCCGGCTTAGGTAGTGGTAGAAAGAATAGGTAATTTATGCATCAAGGGAAGAATGAACTTGCCTTCATCGAAGTTCTCATGGCACAAAAGATCTATTTCGAAGGGGTCGGGTTCCTGCCCTTCTTCCAGAGCTACAAATTCCGAAGGATCGGATCCCTCTTCTTCTAGCAAAAATAGGTAATGAACAGTACATCAATCATGGTGACTTGGTGGGGTGTGCCAATTATTAGACATTATTATTTTGTGCCCTAAAATTTATTTAGACTATTTTTGGTGCATAAAATATCAATATATAAACATATATAAAAAATAGGAAAAGAAAAATGAAAAAGAAAAGAGATTTCCTCAGCTAGCTGGGCCGGGGGGAATTCGGCCCAGCCGAGAGCGGGCGCGCGCGACCGCGTGGGCAGGCGGCCCACTTGGCCCGCCCGCGGGGGAACGGCGCGGGGACGGCGCCATGGGCACGGGCCCACGTGCCAGAGGGGGGAGGCTGACGGCGCTAGGAGGGGGGGCGAACCGGTCGGAGCCCGACCGCTGGTGAGGTCCACCGCGGTTCACCGCTGGGGTCCCAATTCTGTGACGGTGGAGTGGTGGCAAGGCACGGGCGGGGGTAGGGGATCACGGTGGTAGGGCCAATTTGGTCGGAGGGCGCTTGGGATGGCCGGTCCACGGCGAGGTGGCGGGCGCCCGCGGTGGGGGAGATCACCGGTGAGGCTGCCGGGCGCAATAGGAGAAGGGGGCGGGTGCGTTGTGCTCGTGAGGACATGGTGAAGCTCAAGAGCTACAACAATTGGACTAGAATTCAACGGAGAGGGGAGGGCGGGACTCACCGGAGTGGAGGAAGGCTGTGGCGGTGCTGGCTCAATTGAGCTCGGGGGGAGGGAAGAGGGAGTGGTCGAGGCCGGTGTGGAGGAGGGAGCTCGGGCGGTCCTTTTATAGGCGCCCGGGACGGGGAAGGGGCGAGAGGTGGCGAGCACCGGCGAGCTTGCCACGACGGGGATGGTGGCGCACAGTGGCGACGACGGGACGACTCGGGCAGGGGGGTGACGGGATGGCTCGGCTGGCGCAAGGGGACAGAGACGCAAGGCGCCAACCGGGCTGGCGAGCGAGTTAATGGCGAGACGACGGGGCGGTGGCGACCGACAGCGATCGCGTCGCTAGCCCGGTCACGGGCGCGAGGAAGGCGCTGACAAGCGGGACCCGCTTGCCAGAGAGAGAGATTGCGAGAGAGCGAGGGGGAGTGTGGCTGACGGGTGGGGCCGAGCTGGCAGCGGCAGAGGGGAGGGGAGCGCGGGTGCGTGGGCGATGGGCCGCTTGGGCCGCGAAGGGGGGGAGTGCGGGCGCGCGCGAGAGAGAGGGGGTTTGGGCCAAAAATGGCCCAGCCGAGGGGGGTTTCCTTTTTCTATTTTCTATTTTCTATTTCTTATTCCTATTTCTTATTTCTATTTCTTATTTCTATTTCTTTTATCTCCTTTTCTTTTGAACAAATAATTAGCTAAATAATCTTAGGTGCTAAAAAATATTCTATGTGAGGTGCTTCTAACAATCATAGTGTATGCATAATATGAGATGTCCTATGAGGTGGAGTCTAGGGAGAGATTAAGGGGGGGTTAGGAGATTAGGGTTCCAAACCTCAGGTTAAATTTTGGGATGTTACACTCATAATGTGGTTCATCTTGATGATGAAGTTCATAACAATGCGTGCAATATCATTGTGCTGGAAATAAGAAATAATGAATCTTTTGTTTTGGGAAATAACAGAGATCGTTATTAAATGTGGGAGACAAATATGTTGACACTTATCTTGCCTCTCTAGATTGCAAAGGGATCCAAAACAAATTCCTAGGCATGAGTGCTTGAAGATCTCTTATCGGATCAATTATAAATGCAATCGAGACTGAACCAATAATCGCAAAATGAAAGTCGCGAGCTTGAAGTTTGGACATTTATGGGTACTATTAAAATAATATGTGGTGAATGTGATGCTTCAAGTGGTCTTGTGAGAGACCCATCCCACATATGTGTTGAATAAACATTGTTCCGCTATGTAATATATCTGCAAATGGCATGAATTAAAATATGCAATTAATAGGATTCTGAAGATTTATCATGAGATCTTAGGAGGACTCATATCTTTGAATTATAAATATGCAACATATAAATCTCATATCGAATAATACATTCCTAATGAATGATCACTTTCCTGTGTAGGGAGAATATCTCCTAGTTGAGATTATAGTTCCCAGATGGAACCTTTTTAGAAGAAATAAAGTTTGTGTTGAACACCAAAGTTTGATAACCCCTACGAAGGGATAAAGACCCATACATACCCGAAAAGGAATAAGATGAGGTACCAAAGGACTTGAAGTTCACCGAATAAGCACATGTGCATTCCACGAGTTTTACTCATGGTATTTTCCACTATATGTGGAATTATGGTATCCTCTAAAGCCCTGATGGTAGAAACCTATGAGGTTTAGGTGTTCCTGTCAAAATATCCCCACTATGCCAGAATGACAGACTATAACGATGTATCTGATCGATGAAGAATCCCTGATGTATTACGATCTTTGCACCATCATATAAGTTGTAATGAATGAACACCTAGAGCGATGAGTCATATCTAGAATATGTAGTATTACAACTATAATATCCCCTAAGTCCTGTGGAAGGACAAGTTATTTGCTTTGCACAACTATGTATACATTGTGGTGTATGATAGAATAAAAGGTGTAGCTCCCTAACTCCCATCCACCCTCATTATTCCAGATGAATAATGAGACACATATCTTTAATAAATATGTTTGAGTTATGAGTGATAACGACTTTGACATGTCATCGTCAGGGGGAGCGAATGCTTAATATTGATAATAATTGCGAGACATTGAATGTCATATTGTATGCCCCGAAGGCTCAGCTTGATAATTAATATGTGAACATTTATGAAAGTTTCTATCAAATATGTAGATCCAGTTAATCAAACACCACCAGTCAAAGTGGTTTGTTTATGTTGACACATGCACTTACCTCATATATCCTAGAAGTGAGTAGAGGTGAAGTTCTTGATATAATCCTTGCAACAATATGCAATATGTTTGCTAAATCTCTATGTGTATAACTGCATATACTTCTAGAAGAAGGTATTTTTCCATACTCAGACAATTTTGCAAGGATCGAGTGGAGCACATTTCTAAAGTTAGTCTTCATAGAAGATTCGATGGAATAGATCTAGAAGATCAAAATATGTCCTGATTACTGTTGTTGTACTCTTTTTCCTTGGTGTGTTTTCCTGAAGTTTCTCACATGAGGTTTTTAACGAGGCAATAAAGTGCAAATGCAATATGTGTGACCATGCACTTTTTCTCCACATTTTTCCCACAAGGTTTTTGGGAGTTTTAACCAGGCATGTGTTGGTCACGGTATTCGCCCAAGAGGGAGTGTTAAGAAACCCTAGTAGGGTTATGTGGGCAAATACCGGATTTACCCTTGAGGGGTCTCACTTGTCTATAAAAAGAACATGTACACTTCCTCATGAGATAGACAAAAAGAGGCCAGAGGCCCAATCCTACATATTGTGTATCGTGTGTTCTTTGAGTGTGTGAATTGCTGGGAAAGGGAATGGGCTTCTACGACTTCTCGCTCCTCTACTTCTGACAGGATGAAAGGGAGCGGATCTGGTGATCCGTGGTAACGTAGTTCTCAACACATCTGACTTCAAGCCAGGTAGGTCCGGCTTGGTTTCCAATGGTTTTCTAGAATCTAGATAAAAAAGATCTTAGGATTTTTTTATAAAATGAATGGAGTGAGACTATGCGCACTGCTATCTATTACGAAGAGTTTGCACAAGATGACCTCCCATGTCCTCCTCAAGAAGCGACATTGAACAACGAGGTGGTGGGCGGTCTACGACGTGTTTACAACCAGGGTTGTGCGGCCATCCGCGTGTTTACAATCTATCCAACAATGTCTAGATCTGATTCTGAATGATTTAGCCAGGCAAAGACCTTGCATTTCGAAGTTGTCCAATGTTTCTAGATAACCACTTTGAAGTTGACGTCTGTATGTCGCACGAACTGTGCTCTGTTAAGTAGGATGAGTCGATGTTGTTGAGTAGGATCCTGCATGGGTGAAGGCGTAAGTTGACTCATCTTCCTTGTTCTGCGTAACATCAACCGATTAAAGGATTTTCCGGGGCCCAACGAATTGCCTCAAATGATCGACTATGAATATGTCATGTAAGTTGATGCTTCTCATCCATCCATGGGTGATTAGTGCTTCTGTGATATCCTGGCCCTAGGGGATGGTGATATCCTGGACCAAGGCTTAATAGAATTAATAGAGTACTCATATCAACAAGGTGCATCTTGTTTTTCAAAAGCCTATCTCGAAAGAACCTCTAGGTTAAGCGTGATTGGCCTAGAGCAATTTTAGGATGGGTGATTGACTGGGAAGTCTTTTCGGGTGTGCATGAGTGAGGACAAAGTGCACACAAAAGACTCGTATTGGTCTGTGGGGATGGTCTATGGTCCTAGAGAGCTACCAGGAGTAATTACCACCGGTCCGGGAGTGTATGGGGTGTTACAAATGGTATCAAAGCCGACCCTCGCGGTTTCACGGGCATGTGTGGGCTAGGGGTTCAGATATATGGATATGGCACATGGCGCATGTGGGCCCGGAGTGGTCACATAACATTGGCATATGGCAACATTAGACATATAGACGTGGCCAAGAGGGGAGGTTCCTGACTTAGGGTTGATCGACGAGGACGTCAGTCTTCTAAGGGGGTGGATTATGATATCCTGGCCTCAGGGGATGGTGATATCCTGGACCAAGAGTACTCATATGAACAAGGTGCACCTTCTTTTTCAAAAGCCTATCTCAAAAGAACCTCTAGGTTAAGCGTACTTGACATAGAGCAATTTTAGGATGGGTGACCGACTCGAAAGTCTTCTCGGGTGCGCATGAGTGAAGACAAAGTGCACACAAAAGACTCGTGTTGGTCTGTGGGGATGGCCTATGGTCCTAGAGAGCTGCTAGGAGTAAGTACCGCCGTTTTAGGAGTGGACGGGGTGTTATAGCTTCCTTGATTGACAATTTGTGTCTACCTACTGCCACGAAGACATTGCACACGATGTCTTTCAGGTGTTGTCCTTAAGCCCAAGCGTTTTGCCAGAATGAAGTTTTTACTCCATCACCAATCTTAATTTTTGTTGCCACGAAAAGTAGCATGTTTATCTCATTGCATGGTGTTTCCAGTCTTGCCCAAGGAGCGTCCGAATTTGCCCATTAATCACAGCCAGTGCAACCGGAGCACTCTAGCAATCCTTTCAATATCTAGTATATACCTAGGCCGCCAAGATTGATCGGATGTGTCACCGTTTGCCATTTGACTTTCTATTTCCCTCCCGTTAGACTTTCACCTCCTGCCCGAAGGAACTTTTGTCTTTGTTTGTCAAGGTCCGCTAGCACACCCTTTGGGATGTTGAGAACAATAGACATGTGGATCGTCTGCCAGCGTGAGTGATGTTGCGTCCTTTCCAAGTTGCCATCTTGCTTTGCACCTTGTCCAACAAGTATTTAAGATCCACTTTTCTCAATCTAGATACTGCCACTTGGATGACAAGGTGCTTGATGGGGGAAGTACGCTCTAGCCACAAGGAAATTGCACATAGTTTCATCAATATTCACATTACTACATCTTAGCGTGGTGGTGTAGCGTGCAGGTAGAAAGCATGGTGATGAGCAAAGGTGCGTCGTACGGTCACGAGTGAGAACGAAGAGAGGAAATGAAGTCGAACCCATGCGACCGATGGACATATGCGCTCCTCACTAGGGTACCAGACATGTATGGTGACACCGTATATCACACTAGATACATGAACAATGAAACATGTTTATAAAACCCTAGGCATTGAACATCACTATGCCATTGAGGAATATGTACAATGCAAGCTATTCTTCGGACATGTCCTAGGATATTTTGAGCATAGAATACTTGCTTTATATATGGTAACCATAAACTTTTCTCAAACTTGAACAAGATAAACGATAAAATAATCATGCATATGTAATGATTTATTTGAAAGCTTAAATTTAGTTATTTGCCCAGTTTAACCTTGAATTAAAATTCTAAGTTTATGCAGAACTAGATTATTCTAATAAATGTCATTGTGGTTTCGTACGAGGGATAATTGTTGTGCAAGTATGCCTTAGTGGGTGTTTGGAATGGCTCCAGGTTCCAACTCCATTATGGAGCTTTCTAAATGTTTTTCTAAAAGCTTACAGCTGCAACCTACGATTTTCGGGAACACCTAATGATCTGCTTCACCAACTCCACTAATTTTTTTGGAGCTGAAGTTATCCTAAACATGGACTTAGTTGTAAGCGTGCAAGCAGGCTCATGTAATTTTATATAAAACATCCTAACAAACTAGAACAATTGGATCAGACCATAGAGTACTTAGCAATTAGCATGAAGTTGTTTTTGCTGAAGAGGGTCGAACAAAAGAAATGCTTCACTGAGCAAAATATAGCATTTCGATCCCGACACCCCAAAATCCCTCAGCCCTCTGGCCTCGGCGGCGCTCAAACCTTCGCCGTCCCGCCGTCTCCAAAACCCTCTTACCATGGCCGCCGCGACAACCGCGGGGGCCGGAGCCGCGACGCCGCAGCCGCCACGGCAGTACAAGCTAGCTCCGCAGAGCGAGCTGCGTGTGGAGGTGCTCCCCGACGCGCCCCTCCGAGTGCGCCTCGTCACTGGCACCGCAGAGATCTTCGGCACCGAGCTGCCTCCGGAGGGCTGGGTCCCCGTCCCTCCCCGATCCAAGATCGCCGTAAGCAAACCCAGCTGCCCCATCATCCTACTTTTGCGACCATTGTTCGTCGGTGTTGATTTCAGTGGCCGATTCTGTTTGTTTGCTCAGATTTTCACCTGGCACGGCGCGACGGTGGAACTGGACGGGGTGAGCGAGAGCGAGTACACGTCTGACGAGGTGAGCGCTCGCTGGCCTTCTCATTATTGGCATCGTCTCTGTGTAAATTTGGGAATAATGGGGTTCTTGGGGTCTGATGATGTGGTGAGATGATTTTGTTGTTGTGGGTTACAGACTCCAATGGTAATTTATGTCAACACGCACGCCATTCTGGATGCCCGCAGGGCAAGGGCGAGAACAGCCGCAGCTCAGGGGGGCGATAAGGAGGCATCACAGGTGAGTGCTCCTGATATGATCATGCTATTGTAGGGTTGTTGCCTAGTTGAGGATCTATAGGAGATGCAAAGCTTTATCTCAAGAACAACTAGTTAGTCAGCTTGTTAGTTTCTCAATTTTTGGTCAACTGTGTGGAATGTTAGTTTAGCATATTCCTAGAGATAGTCAGAGTAAGTGTAAAACAATGTGAAATTTGACATAGCACCACTTTTAATTCTTCATTAATGTTCAAACATAAGCAAGCCTATAGTGATATTATCCTGTGTGATTCTGACATTCTGTTCAAAAGAAGGCAGTTCAGAATGTAGTTATTGTATGTAACTGTGTTGACGACATCATCTAGATTGCATAATGGTTTTATATTCCATATGATCGTGTAGGAACAAATTTAGTGAAACACTAACATGGTATGAGTGCGGCAGAACATTATCATAGGTTGAACTTGAACATGAATAGTGAGCTGTTGTTCTTGGCATGGGACCTTTGTGCTTATATTTATCTCTTTTCCCCTGGACTATTTCACTGAAGTTTTCTTGCTATATCTGGCTTAGGGACCTAGAGTGATTGTTGTGGGGCCAACAGATTCTGGAAAAAGTACTCTCTGCAAAATGCTTCTTAGCTGGGCTGCCAAACTGGGCTGGAAGCCTACGTATGTCGATTTAGATATTGGCCAGGGATCTATAACGATCCCTGGATGTATTTCTGCTACACCAATTGAGAAACCTATAGATATAATTGATGGGATTCCCTTGGAGATGCCACTGGTATACTTCTATGGTCACCCAAATCCAAGGTACCTCTCCACTTTATTCTTTGGCAGTTGATACTACTTGGTGCTGTCTGCATTAACTCTGTTCTTTTGTCTACTGCTTTGGCACCTTAACTGTCGCTTGTGTTACCAACAGTATTAATGCGGATGTTTACAAAGTTCTTATGAAGGAGCTAGCTAAAACATTGGAGAAACAGTTCTCTGGCAATGCTGAATCTAGGGCAGCAGGAATGGTTATCAATACAATGGGGTGGGTTGAAGGCCTTGGGTATGAGGTTAGTAGTGCTTGGCTTCAAATGACTATTGGCTATTTGCAGATTCATATTGTTGCCCTTTGTGTAGTAAGTGATAATTCTGTTTTGTGCTCTGCAGTTACTTCTCAACGCAATTGAAACCTTCAAGGCCAATGTAGTACTGGTACTGGGACAGGCAAGTTCTGCATTGCCTTGTTCATGTGAACATTGATGTATTTTTAGAAGGGTTATGCTGTATGTGATTCATTCTTTGTTCCATTCCACACTCATAACTGTGCAAACATAGTCTATATTATTTGTTCAACTTATAGCCAAACGTCATAGGCACTTAGGCAGCCAAACATTTTGTTATGGCAGTATGCTAGAATCAAGGTTCCATGTTAACCATTTTAAAATTAAAAGTGCAAGTTCCCTATATAATCATTCATAAAAGATTTAGATCTTATTGAGTAAGATGATATTTGTTTTTAGGGCAAGTACCAAGTAGAGACATCTTGGGCACTAGAGTAGGAATGTGTTGCCGCAGTAAGGAGCAATTAATCTCAATTAGAAACAGAACATACTCTGCTAGCAGTAATTCCTTTTGGCATGTTTTCTTACAAACTATCATGAGTATCATTATGTTTCATTGATGCATCAAGTGCGCTATATGGAAGTTAATTCAGTACTTTTCAAATAGGCCAAAAGAAAACCTGGCACATATGAAGAAACCTCAGCTGCTGAAAATAAGGCTTTCTACTGACATGTCTAATTATAGATAATAATAGTCAAAATAGTGCATGAACTGGAACTGATATCCAGAAAGATTAAAGAGAAAGAAAGTGCATATACCCACAAGTATCAAGTAGGAAAAATGGCAGATGTCACTATCAATTGAAACTATTAGCATGTATGATTTGTCATATTGGCACACATAGTGTGATATGATATAAAGTGATCTAGGGAGTGCTGTAATATTAGTCATTTTATCCTGAATGTGTAGTCAAGTATAATTATGAAACCATATGATAATGAAGCAGTTTCTGGGGATTATCTTATCTTATCTATCTCATGGCTTGCAGGAGAAACTCTGGAAGATGTTGAAAGATGCAGTTCAAAGCAAGTCCAACATTGATGTTGTAAAACTTCATAAATCAGAGGGTGTTGTCCTCAGAAATTCAAAATATCGGCAAAGAACGAGAAGCTTCCGAATCAAGGTAAGCTATTTTTTTTCTGGAATAGGTGACCAGCTATGCTCTCAAAAAGACAGAACCAGTGTTGGCGGGTCCCACATGAGTGGGATCTGAAAAAGGAATAACTGAGGCAAGTCTTACCTCTGCATCTGGAGGAGAGACTGTGTTGAACCTAGAACCTTTGGCTCAGTGGGAAGGCTCACCAGTGTGCCAGGCCTGTCCTTGATTTAACTAAAAAAGGCTTTGTTTGTCATCTAAAGTGAAATTTTATTGATGATAGCATAGTTGTGTCACTGTACACCATCATGCTCTTAGCCTCTTTCTTTTTTTCCCCTCTTCTAATGTTGTTCTTAGTTCTTACTACCGTTACGAGGTAATTGTTCACTGTCTGAACCTTATCTTTTGATCCGCCTTGTTAAAGCCAAGTCCTAATGTGCTCCTGCAGGAATACTTTTATGGGATTGCAAATGATCTTGCACCGCACTCAAACATTGTCAATTTCAGTGATGTCTCGGTGTATAAAATCGGTGGTGGCCATCAAGCTCCCCGTTCAGCATTACCTATCGGTGCAGAGCCTGTGGCAGATCCTACTCGACTTGTTGCTGTCAACATCAGCACGGATATGATCCATACAGTGCTTGCAATTTCCTATGCTAAGGAACCTGAAGAAATAATATCTAGGTAATAATTTCGTACCAGGTTTTAACTTATTTTGCAGGCTTGGTCCAATAAGATAGTCTTTATGCAAAAGTGGCTTGGATTAGAGGTAGTAGATCTCAAAAGGCTACATTATTTAGAGTACAGCTGATACACCAGCCTTCAGAAAATTAAAATGCATGGTGCAAGTAATTGAGCCTTGGATTTGCTTGCATGTTGTTGTTCTACCACATTTTTATTAGGCACTCAATTTTGCTTTCCTTTCTTCAGACTTATTGGTTTTGTTGTCATCCAATTCACCAGTACCTTAGCTTAGCCACTTCTTGAATTCTTTTCTGCGCTTTTTTTTTTTTTGCATGAAGCTATGCACGGTTATGCCCCTTCCTAACCATAGCTCATGATGAGTTCATGGCAATTCCATCTTGCTTATGTTACTGCTACACTCTTTTGAGTCCCAGCAGTAATCATATTTACATATAGATATGAGAAGCCAGAGTCTTCTGACTAGTTTATCTTGCAGCAAGGATTTTATCCATCAAGGGTCTCAAATCCTGGCAATAAAATATTTTTAGGAATATTTTTAGTTATCATGCTTTGGACAAAGATAGCATGGAGGATATTGTTCTTTTAGTGTGTTCATATCATCACAAGTTGCATTACCTTTCTTGATATATACGTCTAACACCCACTACACGATACACTGCAGCAATGTTGCCGGATTCATTCATGTTACTGATGTTGACATCCAAAGGTATGCCTTGGAGCTAGCGTTAATATGAGGTTAGAGTGTTTATGTGCACCAAGAACTAACATTCTGCATTCTAGGAAGAAGCTGACGTACATTGCACCTTGCCCGGGGGACTTGCCAAGCAGGTTGTTGATCGCGAGTTCACTTACATGGTATGAAGCGTGATCAGTCTAAGTTAGATGGGCCATATGCCCATACGCATGTTGTAAAGCCAGGACATGTGACGTTGGGACTGAGCGTTCGATGTCTACTGCTAACCAAGAGAAACGATGCAAGGACAAATATCCTGTTCCCTCGTGATTTACTGTGTTCTCGTTTCTTCTCTTATTATACGCCAACATCTACGGTGCGGTTGAGATAACAAATGGCGTGGTTTGAGAAATGAGATAACAAATGGCGTGGTCTAACTAATCTAAGTATTTCGTAAAACAACTATGCTAATCACCGAGTAATTATATAGGTGTTTGGAGTAATGGATATGTGTCTACTCAATAGTAAGGTTGCTTGGGTTTTCACATCTTCAAATGACAGGCTATGTGGTATTTATAGAGCCCCATACTAAATGTAGTCGTTGGAGGAAAGTCGAAGGGTCTAGTGTCTCCACATCAACTAGCCAACATATACTCTGATCGCACTGGACGGAGGGTCTAGTGTCTCCACATCAACTAGCCGTTGGCTTCTGTAATAGTGCAGAGGTTAGTGTACACGCACCCAGTTTGGTGCCTAGAGAGCTATTGGAAACTAGCCATTGAGACTGTTTGGTTCATCTTTTTTCTGACCAACTTTTCTGAAAATCTAGCTGTAATGAGAATCTGACTGTGGGGAGAATCTGAGTATCATTACGATTACATGTGGAGAAAGATAAAGTTGTTCATAGGGCTCAGGATCTAGAAAGTGACGGATTCCTACTATTACAACGACTTAACCGATTATGTGTTTATGTTGATTTTGGATGATTTTTGCTCCAACGAATTTTATAGAAGCTGGCTGAAAAGCTGAGCGTTCGACAGTCCGCAACAGCTTTTGGTGCCCAGAAGCTGCCAGAAGCCGAAACAAACAGGGCCAACTCTTGAAACCGGTCTGGTGCGCAAGCCGGCCAAATGCCTGAGAAATAGCTCTCTGCCTCTCTGGCAAACTGGTCCGTTGCACAATCGCACGGTCTTGTGCGTCCAGTTTCAATCCATCTTCTAATTCTTTAACTTTCTTTGCTTGGGCTCTTCTAGTTTTGTGTTTTGGACTTGTGTTGAATATTTGTAAGTCTTCTATTAATATTTTAATGTCTTCTTTGAGGTGTTACATCCTTAGAGCCTTAGTTCAATCCACTCTACATCATATGAACTATAAAACACAAATACTTGTAAATACATTAGTCCACATGTTATGTTTGATCATCAAACACCAAAATTACTTAGTCTAATGGGTCGGAGTCCATTTCTCTTACAGGAGTGCACCTGATGTGTCCATGCATAGGGGTGAAAATGGGTCGGGTATACCCGTCGAGTACCGAATATAGATAGTGTAAGTACCGTTTTTTCGATACTGATTCATGTATTTTTATATTAGAGAGAATACGGGTAGCATCGGATAGTACAGCTTCAGATTCGAATCGAATAGGGAGCGAGGACTACCCGGTAAATACCCGAATTTTGGGTACCAGTTTTTTCTTTTTCCTGCATAATATAGTTATAAAATTATAACTTTTATATATGAAATCGGATGAAGATAAAGTTTATATGAAAATCATAGAGCTTGAAGAGATCTACAACTTTGTAGTACATCACATTTTTTTTTGAATAAATCTTCATGACGAAATAATTGAAATAATGTCTAATTTTATATAGATTAATAGATTGTTTATCATTTTCATATGGAGACTTAATGTTATCTTCTTATAGACTATTTGTTAGTTTTAATAATCTATTTGCAAGATATGAATAGCATAAAAATTCATATGATTTTACGGAGGCGCAAAATATGTCTACATATAATCATAAAATATTTGGATCATAAAATTCACAAGATGTAAGTGTTTCTTCCTCGTTAACACCATATTTGGCACCTAGCACAGCCAGACGGTCTGGCCCTATGGCCCAGTCGGTCCGTGCCCTCGTGACCAGATAAGCACAGGCGAGAGTACTTATCCCATGTGTGGTTATCCTAACCTATCCACGAGATCTGTTGGATCTCGCCTAGGAATAGATCCAGACCTCCTCCCATATAAATATGAAGAGGTACGGCCGCCCCCAAGATATTCCATTCGAACCAATATATTTACCTGCATCTACCTTTCATGCCTCAAGAGTACACATAGCATAGCCTTAGTTTAGATCTATTTGTGGCCTACCACAACCATCTCTCTTTGACTCTACGCTAACCAGAGACGCTCGGGTAGCCTTCCAATCCCGGGGCACACCTTGGAACTCTCCCCCTCGACGGGATCTCTCCCGGGGACGAGTTTTAGGGTTCTTCGTAGAGAAGAAGACCCTCTGCGACATCGCGGACCATCTAGCTCAAAGCGCGGACCGTCCAGCCAATGCGTAGGAAAGGTTTGCTCCTGCATCAGGGTCGCGGACTGTTCAACCTCGTACCGCGGACCGTCCACACTGCTAGGCAACCCAGTGACCTGTCACGGATCGTCGTCGTCCACCTTGCAAAGACAAACACAAGGTATTGCTCGTCACGAGAAGACCGTAGGCTTCGTTGTTGTTTGGCCCCAAATAGGTGGTGGCCATCATAGAGGTGGTGGCCTGTAAAGTAGAAATAGAGGTGGAGTTAAAGACTGATTTGCATATAGTGGTATATGTCTTCCATCTTATCTACCACCTCGCTCCCCAAGGTCCTGACTCCCTGTGGGAGAGACCTAGGGATCATCTCCAAGATCTGGACTCACTACAATGGCAATCTAGATATTGTTAGTGTTTCGTCCAAAAAGGCGCCAACACTTCCATTTCACTATCACTTATTGCGTGAGTTACACATGAAATCACCCTAATTATCCAAGTTTCAACATAATCAATACTTGACTTTATCATTTTATGTGGATACATGAGGTTATCTTCGTATAGAATGTTTACTAATTTTGGTGACTTAATTATAATTTTTGGTCGAAACTAGAATATTTTATGACTTATTGACTAGTTTTGGTGACTTATTCAAATCTTCGTATAAAATTATCACCACAAACTTAGAGATAATGTTAAATCTACAGTCAACTAGTGCAAGCCAGTTCAACTGCTATAAAGGCAAGTTGAACCACTCTGAACCAGTGCAACCGCTAGAGTAAATCTAGGCTTTAAACTATGCAGAAATACAATGAGAGATTCCTTAAAAGGAGAACGCAAGGGATAAACCAAGTGTGGATGGTAATAAATACAAGAATTAATCCACCACGAGATCCACACGAAAAACAAACCTATATGCCTATCTTGCCAACTAGAAAAACACAATCACGGATCCAAGCAAGAGCACAAGGCACAAGATTTTATCTCGAGGTTCGGCCACACCACAAAGGTGTCCTACTCCCCGTTGAGAAGCCCACAAAGGGTTGGGTCTTTTCCAACCCTAATCCTCCACAACCCGACCACAAAGGTCAAGGAAAATCTTTTCTCAAATCTGCTCACAAGAACAGGTGATACAAACTTCTTAGGGTCGTCCACAACTTTGGAGACTCCCAAGCAACCTCAATCCATCGAGGAACTCGAAGGTTCCAAGAACAACAAGTTCGCACAAGAGGTGTTCGCAACAAGCTCAAGAGATGAGAAAGAGAGGGGAGAGGAAAACTAAATCCGAAGGTCACAAGCACAAACCTCACACCAAAGGGGCTCCTTCAATGGATTGATTCAAGAGCTAAATCGGGTGAGAGAGAGAGGGGGAGTGCTTTGTCTCAAGTTAGGTGAGCAATAAGTGTGGGGAGTGACCAGGGTAAATGAGGAGAGAGATATGAGGAGGTATTTATAGAGCCTCTTCAAAAAGAGTCGGTTCAACCGCCTGGTGGTCAGACTGAGTCAGACTGCCAGTCAGACTGGTCAGCTGACCCTGGCACTGGTTGAACCACCCCTAGAGCCGGTTCGACTGGTATTGACCAGAGAGCTTAGGAGAGAAAACCCCAGGTTGAACTGGCGTGGAGGTAGGTTCAACTGGTTTTGACTAGAAAGTTTCTCAATTGAAGTTAAGTTCAACTCAGCTGAAGTCAAGTTCAACCCAGCTGAAGAAAAGCTCAACTCAGCTGAAGTCAAGTTCAACCCAGCTGAAAAAAAACTCAACTCAGTTGAAGTCAAGTTCAGCTGCTTTTCAGTAGGAACACTCTCCCTTTCTCAAACCTAACATCAACCGAACACATAGAGTGTCCAAAGAATTTTGGTTTTCAAAATAGATTTTGAATTTAGAGGCTTGAGCAATAGCAAACACCATTACCTGTGTGAAAACTACCAAGGAAGAAATAACTCTTGCGACTCAAGAAATACAGAAAATTTTACATGATCGTCGCGTGGAAACTTTTCAAGACACCACTTGATGTATTTTCTTTGTCCTTGATACTTCCTTTTTCATTTCTTAATTAAAGTTGTTACTCCTTTTATCTTTACTGACACTGAGTATGCACTAGGAGAAAACTTGTTAGTAACCTTATTTGTTTTGTCATTTAATCACCAAACACTCAATTGGGGTTGATTGCACTTACAGGATATCTATATTTGCATTCGAGGACATCCATATTTGTATTCGTATCCAAAACTATCTGTATTCAAATTCGAATCTAAATAAAAATATGAAAATTGTATTGTTATTGATAGTCGCCTAGAGGGGGGGTGAATAGGGCGAAACTGAAATTTACAAATATAAACACAACTACAAGCCGGGTTAGCGTTAGTAATATAATCGAGTCCGGGAGAGAGGGTGCAAAACAAATCGCAAGCAAATAAGAGGTGTGACACGCGGATTTGTTTTACCGAGGTTCGGTTCTTGCAAACCTACTCCTCGTTGAGGTGGTCACAAAGACCGGGTCTCTTTCAACCCTTTCCCTCTCTCAAACGGTCCTTCCGACCGAGTGAGCTTCTCTTCTCAAATCAAAACCGGGAACAAAACTTCCCCGCAAGGGCCACCACACAATTGGTGCCTCTTGCCTTGATTACAATGGAGTTTTGATCACAAGAACAAGTGAGAAAGAAAAGAAGCAATCCAAGCGCAAGAGCTCAAAAGAACACGGCAAATCTCTCTCGCTAATCACTAAAGCCTTGTGTGCAATTGGAGAGGATTTGATCTCTTTGGTGTGTCTAGAATTGAATGCCTAGCTCTTGTAAGTGGTTGGGAAGTGGAAAACTTGGATGCAATGAATGGTGGGTGGTTGGGGGTATTTATAGCCCCAACCACCAAACTAGCCGTTTGGTGGGGCTGACTGTCGTATGGTGCACCGGACATGTCCGGTGCGCCAGCCACGTCACCAAAGCCGTTGGGATTCGACCGTTGGAGCTCTGACTTCTGGGCCCGCCTAGATGTCCGGTGGCGCACCGGACATGTACTGTAGAGTGTCCGGTGCGCCACTACGCGCGTGCCTGACTTCTGCGCGCTCTGGCGCGCATTAATTGCTGTTGCAGGTGACCGTTGGCGCGAAGTAGTTGTTGCCCCGCTGTTACACCGGACAGTCCGGTGTACACCGGACATGTCCGGTGAATTATAGCGGAGCCGCCGTTGCAGTTTCCCGAGGCAGGTGAGTTCCTGAGGCCGCTCTTCCTTGGAGCACCGGACACTGTCTGGTGTACACCGGACAGTCCGGTGAATTATAGTGGAGCGCCTTTGGAAATTCCCGAAGGTGGCGAGTTTGAGTTGGAGTCCTCTGGTGCACCGGACACTGTCCGGTGTACACCGGACAGTCCGGTGCCCTAGACCAGAGGTGCCTTCGGTTGTCCCTTGCTCTCTTTGTTGAACCCCATACTTAGTCTTTTTATTGGCTAAGTGTGAACCTTGGCACCTGTATAACTTATATACTAGAGCAAACTAGTTAGTCCAATTATTTGTGTTGGGCAATTCAACCACCAAAATCAATTAGGAAAATAGGTGTAAGCCTAATTCCCTTTCAATCTCCCCCTTTTTGGTGATTGATGCCAACACAAACCAAAGCAAATATAGAAGTGCATAATTGAACTAGTTTGCATAATGTAAGTGCAAAGGTTGCTTGGAATTGAGCCAATATAAATACTTACAAGATATGCATGGATTGTTTCTTTATTTTTAACATTTTGGACCACGCTTGCACCACATGTTTTGCAAACTCTTTTGTAAATCTTTTTCAAAGTTCTTTTGCAAATAGTCAAAGGTAAATGAATAAGATTTTGCGAAACATTTTTAAGATTTGAAAATTTTCTCCCCCTATTTCAAATGCTTTTCCTTTGACTAAACAAAACTCCCCCTAAATGAGATCCTCCTCTTAGTGTTCAAGAGGGTTTTGATATATCATTTTTGAAATACTACTTTCTCCCCCTTTTGAACACAATAAGATATCAATTTGAAATTTACCAATTGAAAAATCTCCAAGTTTTAAAATTAGGTGGTGGTGCGGTCCTTTTGCTTTGGGGTCATACTTTCTCCCCCTTTGGCATGAATCGCCAAAAACGGAATCATTAGAGCCCTTTGATTACTCTCTCCCCCTTTGGTCATAAATAAATGAGTGAAGATTATACCAAAGATGGAGTCCTTTTGCTTTGTGCTCATGCTTTCTCCCCCAAAAATGGAGAGTAGCTTGGAGTGACGGTGAAGGATGGGTTACGAAGTGGAAGCCTTTGTCTTCGCCGAAGACTCCAATTTCCTTTCAATACACCTATGACTTGGTTTGAAATAGACTTGAAAAACACATTAGTCATAGCATATGAAAGAGACATGATCAAAGGTATACAAATGAGCTATGTGTGCAAATTAGCAAAAGAAATTGCGCGAATCAAGAATATTGAGCTCATGCCTAAGTTTGTTAAAAGTTTGTTCATCAAGAGGCTTGGTAAAGATATCGGCTAATTGATCTCTAGTGTTAATGTAAGAAATCTCGATATCTCCCTTTTGTTGGTGATCCCTAAGAAAATGATACCGAATGGCTATGTGTTTAGTGCGGCTATGCTCGACGGGATTATCCGCCATCTTGATTGCACTCTCATTATCACATAGCAAAGGGACTTTGGTTAATTTGTAACCGTAGTCCCGCAGGGTCTGCCTCATCCAAAGCAATTGCGCGCAACAATGGCCTGCGTCAATGTACTAGGCTTCGGCGGTGGAAAGAGCGACCGAATTTTGCTTCTTTGAAGCCCAAGACACCAAGGATCTTCCCAAGAACTGGCAAGTCCCCGATGTGCTCTTCCTATTGATTTTGCACCCCGCCCAATCGGCATCCGAATAACCAATCAAATCAAAAGTGGATCCCCTAGGATACCAAAGCCCAAACTTAGGAGTGTAAGCCAAATATCTCAAGATTCGTTTTACGGCCGTAAGGTGAGCTTCCTTAGGGTCGGCTTGGAATCTTGCACACATGCATACGGAAAGCATAATATCCGGTCGAGATGCACATAAATAGAGTAAAGAACCTATCATCGACCGGTATACCTTTTGATCCACGGACTTACCTCCCGTGTCGAGGTCGAGATGCCCATTAGTTCCCATGGGTGTCTTGATGGGCTTGGCATCCTTCATCCCAAACTTGTTTAGAATGTCTTGAGTATACTTCGTTTGGCTAATGAAGGTGCCCTCTTGGAGTTGCTTCACTTGAAATCCCAAGAAGTACTTCAACTCCCCCATCATAGACATCTCAAACTTTTGTGTCATGATCCTACTAAATTCCTCACATGTAGACTCGTTAGTAGACCCAAATATAATATCATCAACATAAATTTGGCATACAAACAAGTCATTTTGAAGAGTTTTAGTGAATAAAGTAGGATCGACCTTTCTGACTTTGAAGCCATTAGCGATAAGGAAATCTCTAAGGCATTCATACCATGCTCTTGGGGCTTGCTTGAGCCCATAAAGCGCCTTAGAGAGTTTGAAAACATGGTTAGGGTACTCACTATCTTCAAAGCCGGGAGGTTGCTCAACATAGACCTCTTCCTTGATTGGTCCATTGAGGAAAGCACTTTTCACGTCCATTTGATAGAGCTTAAAGCCATGGTAAGTAGCATAGGCCAATAATATACGAATTGACTCAAGCCTAGCTACGGGTGCATAGGTTTCACCAAAATCCAAACCTTCGACTTGGGAGTATCCTTTGGCCACAAGTCAAGCTTTGTTCCTTGTCACCACACCATGCTCATCTTGCTTGTTGCGGAAGACCCATTTGGTTCCTACAACATTTTGATTAGGACGTGGAACTAAATGCCATACCTCATTCCTAGTGAAGTTGTTGAGCTCCTCTTGCATCGCCACCACCCAATCCGAATCTTGGAGTGCTTCCTCTACCCTGTGTGGCTCAATAGAGGAAACAAAAGAGTAATGCTCACAAAAATGTGCAACACGAGATCTAGTAGTTACCCCCTTATGAATGTCGCCGAGGATGGTGTCGACGGGGTGATCTCGTTGGATTGCTTGGTGGACTCTTGGGTGTGGCGGCCTTTGCTCTTCATCCTCCTTGTCTTGATCATTTGTATCTCCCCCTTGATCATTGCCATCATCTTGAGGTGGCTCTTTTGCTTGATCTTCAACTTCATCAACTTGAGCTTCATCCTCATTTTGAGTTGGTGGAGATGCTTGCGTAGAGGAGGACGGTTGATCTTGTGCATTTGGAGGCTCTTCGGATTCCTTAGGACACACATCCCCAATGGACATGTTCCTTAGCGCGATGCATGGAGCCTCTTCATTTCCTATCTCATCAAGATCAACTTGCTCTACTTGAGAGCCGTTAGTCTCATCAAACACAACGTCACAAGAAACTTCAACTTGTCCAGTGGACTTGTTAAAGACTCTATATGCCCTTGTGTTTGAATCATATCCTAGTAAAAAGCCTTCTACAGTCTTAGTAGCAAATTTAGATTTTCTACCTCTTTTAATAAGTATAAAGCATTTGCTACCAAAGACTCTAAAATATGAAATGTTGGGCTTTTTACCGGTTAGGAGTTCATACGATGTCTTCTTGAGGATTCGATGAAGATATAACCGGTTGATGGCGTAGCAAGCGGTGTTGACCGCCTCGGCTCAAAACCGATCCGAAGTCTTGTACTCATCAAGCATGGTTCTTGCCATGTCCAATAGAGTTCTATTCTTCCTCTCCACTACACCATTCTGTTGTGGCGTGTAGGGAGAAGAGAACTCATGCTTGATGCCCTCCTCCTCAAGAAAGCCTTCAATTTGTGAGTTCTTGAACTCCGTCCCATTGTCGCTTCTAATTTTCTTGATCCTTAAGCCGAACTCGTTTTGAGCCCGTCTCAAGAATCCCTTTAAGGTCTCTTGGGTATGAGATTTTTCCTGCAAAAAGAACACCCAAGTGAAGCGAGAATAATCATCCACAATAACTAGACAGTACTTACTCCCGCCGATGCTTATGTAAGCGATCGGGCCGAATAGATCCATGTGTAGGAGCTCCAGTGGACTGTCGGTCGTCATGATGTTCTTGTGTGGATGATGGGCACCAACTTGCTTTCCTGCTTGGCATGCACTACAAACCCTGTCTTTCTCAAAATGAACATTTGTTAGTCCTAAAATGTGTTCTCCCTTTAGAAGTTTATGAAGATTCTTCATCCCAACATGGGCTAGTCGGTGGTGCCAGAGCCAACCCATGTTAGTCTTAGCAATTAAGCATGTGTCGAGTTCAGCTCTATCAAAATCTACTAAGTATAGCTGACCCTCTAACACACCCTTAAATGCTATTGAATCATCACTTCTTCTAAAGACAGTGACACCTATATCAGTAAAGAGACAGTTGTAGCCCATTTTGCATAATTGAGATACAGAAAGCAAATTGTAATCTAATGAA
Organism: Zea mays; assembly: GCF_902167145.1. NCBI lineage: Eukaryota > Viridiplantae > Streptophyta > Magnoliopsida > Poales > Poaceae > Zea > Zea mays. The sequence goes on along the minus strand of NC_050099.1, from coordinate 239,005,637 downwards.
TCTACAAGAAAAACATTGGAAATAGAATGGTCAGGAGATATAGCTATTTTACCCAAACCTTTGACCAAACCTTGATTTCCATCCCCGAATGTGATAGCTCGTTGGGGATCTTGGTTTTTCTCGTAGGAGGAGAACATTTTCTTCTCTCCAGTCATGTGGTTTGTGCATCCGCTATCGATGATCCAACTTGAGCCCCCGGATACATAAACCTACAAAACAAGTTTAGTTCTTGACTTTAGGTATCCAAACGGTTTTGGGTCCTTTGGCATTAGAAACAAGAACTTTGGGTACCCAAACACAAGTCTTGGAGCCCTTGTGTTTGCCCCCAACAAACTTGGCAACTACCTTGCCGGATTTGTTAGTTAACACATATGATGCATCAAAAGTTTTGAATGAAATGTCATGATCATTTGATGCATTAGGAGTTCTCTTCTTAGGCAACTTAGCACGGGTTGGTTGCCTAGAACTAGATGTCTCACCATTGTACATAAAAGCATGATTTGGGCCAGAGTGAGACTTCCTAGAGTGAATTCTCCTAATCTTGCTCTCAGGATAACCGGCAGGGTACAAAATGTAACCCTCGTTGTCCTGAGGCATGGGAGCCTTGCCCTTGACAAAATTAGACAATCTTTTAGGAGGGGCATTAAGTTTGACATTGCCTCCCTGTTGGAAGCCAATGCCATCCTTGATGTCAGGGCGTCTCCCACTATAGAGCATACTTCTAGCAAATTTAAATTTTTCATTTTCTAAGTTATGTTCAGCAATTTTAGCATCTAATTTTGCTATATGATCATTTTGTTGTTTAATTAAAGACATGTGATCATGAATAGCATTAATATCAATATCTCTACATCTAGTACAAATAGATACATGCTCAACGATAGATGTAGAGGGTTTGCAAGATTTTAATTCTACAACCTTAGCATGTAACATGTCATTCTTAGTTCTAAGGTCAGAAATAGTAGCATTGCAAACATCAAAATCTTTAGCCTTAGCAAGCAATTTTTTATTTTCAATCCTAAGACTAGCAAGATAAAAGTTCAATTCTTCAATCCTAGCAAGTAAATCATCATCATTATTTCTAGAATTGGTAACTGAAACATTACAAACATGAGAATCAACCTTAGCTAACAAATTAGCATTTTCATTTCTAAGGTTGTCTATTGTCTCATGGCAAGTGCTTAGCTCACTAGATAATTTTTCACATTTCTCAATTTCTAGAGCATAAGCATTTTTAACTTTAACATGCTTTTTGTTTTCCTTGATTAGGAAGTCCTCTTGGGAGTCCAAGAGATCATCCTTCTCATGGATGGCACTAATTAATTCATTTAATTTCTCTTTTTGTTGCATGTTTAAGTTGGCAAAAAGAGTACGCAAATTATCTTCCTCATCACTAGCATTATCATCACTAGAGGACTCATATCTAGTGGAGGATTTAGATTTAACCTTCTTCTTTTTGCCGTCCTTTGCCATGAGGCACTTGTGGCCGACGTTGGGGAAGAGAAGTCCCTTGGTGACGGCGATGTTGGCGGCGTCCTCATCGTCGGAGGAGTCGCTAGAGCTTTCGTCGGAGTCCCACTCCCGACAAACATGGGCATCACCGCCCTTCTTCTTGTAGTACCTCTTCTTCTCCTTTCTTCTCCCCTTCTTGTCATCACCCCTGTCACTGTCACTAGAGATAGGACATTTAGCTATAAAGTGACCGGGCTTACCACATTTGTAACAAACCTTCTTGGAGCGGGGCTTGTAATCTTTCCCCCTCCTTTGTTTGAGGATTTGGCGGAAGCTCTTGATGACGAGCGTCATTTCCTCATTGTCGAGCTTGGAGGCGTCGATTGGTTGTCTACTTGATGTAGACTCCTCCTTCTTCTCCTCCGTCGCCTTAAATGCGACCGGTTGTGCTTCGGACATGGAGGGGCCGTCAAGCTCGTTGATCTTTCGTGAGCCCTTAATCATAAATTCAAAGCTCACAAAATTCCCGATTACTTCCTCGGGAGTCATTAGTGTATATCTTGGATTACCACGAATTAATTGAACTTGAGTAGGGTTAAGGAAAATAAGAGATCTTAGAATAACCTTAACCACCTCGTGGTCATCCCATTTCTTGCTCCCGAGGTTGCGCACTTGGTTCACTAAGGTTTTGAGCCGGTTGTACATATCTTGTGGCTCCTCCCCTTGGCGAAGACGAAAGCGACCGAGCTCCCCCTCGATCGTTTCCCGCTTGGTGATCTTGGTGAGTTCATCACCCTCGTGCGCGGTCTTGAGTAGATCCCAAATCTCCTTCGCATTCTTCAACCCTTGCACCTTGTTATATTCCTCTCTACTTAGAGAGGCGAGGTGTATGGTTGTGGCTTGGGAGTTGAAGTGCTCGATTTGGGCTACTTCATCCATATCATAGTCTTCATCCCCTACGGATGGTACCTGTGCACCAAACTCAACAACATCCCATATACTTTTGTGGAGTGAGGTTAGATGAAATCGCATTAAATCACTCCACCTAGCGTAATCTTCACCATCAAAAGTTGGTGGTTTGCCTAATGGGACGGAAAGTAAAGGTGTATGTTTAGAAATGCGAGGGTAGCGTAGAGGAATCTTACTATACTTCTTACGCTCTTGGCGCTTAGAAGTGACGGACGCCGCGTCGGAGCCGGAGGTGGATGCCGATGAAGAATCGGTCTCGTAGTAGACCACCTTCCTCATCCTCTTTTTCTTGTCCCCACTCCGATGCGGCTTGTGGGAAGAGGATTTCTCCTTCTTCTCTTTGTGGTGTGAAGAAGATCTCTTCTCCTTCCCTTTGGAGGAGTCATTCTTCTTATCCTTCCTCTTGGTGCGGGACTCTTCCGATGAAGTGCTCCCGTGGCTTGTAGTGGGCTTTTCGCCGGTCTCCATCTCCTTCTTGGCGTGATCTCCCGACATCACTTCGAGCGGTTAGGCTCTAATGAAGCACCGAGTTCTGATACCAATTGATAGTCGCCTAGAGGGGGGTGAATAGGGCGAAACTGAAATTTACAAATATAAACACAACTACAAGCCGAGTTAGCGTTAGTAATATAATCGAGTCCGGGAGAGAGGGTGCAAAACAAATCGCAAGCAAATAAGAGGTGTTGCACGCGGATTTGTTTTACCGAGATTCGGTTCTTGCAAACCTACTCCCCGTTGAGGTGGTCACAAAGACCGGGTCTCTTTCAACCCTTTCCCTCTCTCAAACGGTCCTTCCGACCGAGTGAGCTTCTCTTCTCAAATCAAAACCGGGAACAAAACTTCCCCGCAAGGGCCACCACACAATTGGTGCCTCTTGCCTTGATTACAATGGAGTTTTGATCACAAGAACAAGTGAGAAAGAAAAGAAGCAATCCAAGCGCAAGAGCTCAAAAGAACACGACAAATCTCTCTCGCTAATCACTAAAGCCTTGTGTGGAATTGGAGAGGATTTGATCTCTTTGGTGTGTCTAGAATTGAATGCCTAGCTCTTGTAAGTGGTTGAGAAGTGGAAAACTTGGATGCAATGAATGGTGGGTGGTTGGGGGTATTTATAGCCCCAACCACCAAACTAGCCGTTTGGTGGGGCTGACTGTCGTATGGTGCACCGGACAGTCCGGTGCGCCAGCCACGTCACCAAAGCCGTTGGGATTCGACCGTTGGAGCTCTAACTTCTAGGCCCGCCTGGATGTCCGGTGGCGCACCGGACATGTACTGTAGAGTGTCCGGTGCGCCACTACGCGCGTGCCTGAGTTCTGCGCGCTCTGGCGCGCATTAAATGTTGTTGTAGGTGACCGTTGGCGCGAAGTAGTCGTTGCCCCGCTGTTACACCGGACAGTCCGGTGTACACCGAACATGTTCGGTGAATTATAGCGGAGCCGCCGTTGCAGTTTCCCGAGGCAGGTGAGTTCCTGAGGCCGCTCTTCCTTAGAGCACCGGACAGTCCGGTGAATTATAACGGAGCGCCTCTGGAAATTCCCGAAGGTGGCGAGTTTGAGTTGGAGTCCTCTGGTGCACCGGACAGTCCGGTGACCTAGACCAGAGGTGCCTTCGGTTGTCCCTTGCTCTCTTTGTTGAACCCCATACTTAGTTTTTTTATTGGCTAAGTGTGAACCTTGGCACCTGTATAACTTATATACTAGAGCAAACTAGTTAGTCCAATTATTTGTGTTGGGCAATTCAACCACCAAAATCAATTAGGAAAATAGGTGTAAGCCTAATTCCCTTTCAGTTATGTTGTTATATTGTTATGTCGATCGATGTTCTATGCAATGCTTGTTTGTAATTGTTTTATATGCGAACTAAACTATAGTGAATGATAAGCAATTCATGTATTATTCGATAAGTATCCGATATCCGACCAAATAATATCTGTATTTTTCACTTATTCGTCTGAATAAATATCTGGTTCTTGTATCCGTATCCACCTTGTTTCTAGCTATCTGTATCCAATTCCGAACCCGATTGAAATACATTAGGGTAGGTTACATGATGAACTACTATCAGCCCGTATCCATCTCGTTTTCATCCCTATCCATGCGAGCACTAGTGGTGCATCAAACATGTTCGATGTTCCCAAAATCTACCTACCAAGATGGTAACAGTTATATTTTTGTGGGACTATAAATATATCTTATTACCAGCTCTAGCCAAAACTGACACCCCATTCACTTGTGTACACCTCTTGAGAGCTAAGAAACAGACTTCACTCGCTTGCATCATTTGGGTCATTTTTAGCTCATAATGTATCATATTTAGTTTTTGCATCTTGTGGTATTAATTTAGCGGCCTAGAATGGTTATTCTCTTGTTGCTCTTTGTGATTATCGTCACCTAGAAGTCACAATTTGTGGGATCGTTGAGCGGCTATTGGTAATTGTCATTGGTTACGCTCAATAGTTGTAAGGGGCTCTCGTGCTTATTTTTCATGTGAGATTCACAAAGAGTAACTCTAGTGGATTCATGGTTAGTTGAAGTGTCTTTCTAATGTAGTTATTAGAGCGATCAATTGGTAACTTGACATGTGATACCAATTAGCACATGAAACAACTACTTTAGACTTGTCACCACAAGGACATTGGTTGCCGACAAGTAACTAAACATCGATGATAGATCATTGTGATCATTCACTTGACCGGATCAAGATAAATCATTGTGCCCATTCCCTTGATTGTTCAATTTGATTGTTATCCCACTGTATTTATGTTCATATTTATATCTATCTTGTGATAACTGTTAGCTGATATATCAGACATGTGTCTCCTGCCATATAAGCGCAGGATACCCTACCATACATGTGCAGGCATTCTTGCCTTTCTAGCTACAGCCGCATATAGGAAGCTACGGCCGCATATAGGAAGATATGGATTCAATCCTCCCATTTAGGGGCAGAGATAGTTTCCTTCCATTCCAGGAGATCTCAGGGTACTGTTTCTATAAACCTGAGATCTCCTACCCCTCTGTCCCTCTATAAATATGTGCGCCTGTACTCCCTCCTTCATCAATCAATATAGACACCAATTATATTGCTATCATGGTATCACGAGTTCAAGTTGAAAGGGAATTAGGCTTACACCTAGTTCCTATAATATTTTGGTGGTTGAATTGCTCAACACAAATCTTTGGACTAACTAGTTTGCCCAAGTGTATAGATTATACAGGTGTAAAAGGTTCACACTCAGCCAATAAAAAGACCAAGTTTTGGATTCAACAAAGGAGCAAAAGGGGCAACCGAAGGCACCCCTGGTCTGGCGCACCGGACTGTCCGGTGTGCCACCGGACATGTCCGGTGCACCAGGGGGACTCAGACTCATACTCGCCTCCTTCGGGAATTCCTAGAGGCGTCTCGGCTATAATTCACCGGACTGTCCGGTGTACACCGGACAGTGTCCGGTGCGCCAAGGGAAGTCGGCCTCAGGAACTCGCCAGCTTCGGGAAACTCCAACGGCTAGTCCACTATAATTCACCGGACTGTCCGGTGTGCACCGGACTGTCCGGTGCGACTCCGGAGCAACGGCTATCTCCGCGCCAACGGCTCTCTGCCGCGCATTTAATGCGCGCTCTGCACGCGCAGATGGCAGGCGTGCCCATACTGGCACACCGGACAAGGAACAGTAGATGTCCGGTGTGCACCGGACACCCAGGCGGGCCCACCAGTCAGAAGCTCCAACGGTCAGAATCCAACGGCAGTGATGACGTGGCAGGGGGCACCGGACTGTCCGGTGTGCACCGGACTGTCCGGTGCGCCATCGAACAGACAGCCTCCCAACGGCCACTTTTGGTGGTTGGGGCTATAAATACCCCAACCACCCCACCATTCATTGCATCCAAGTTTTCCAGCTTCCAACCACTATACAAGAGCTAGCATTCATTGCAAAGCACACCAAAAGAGATCAAATCCTCTCCCAACTCCACACAAAGCATTAAGTGACTAGAGAGAGTGATTTGTAGTGTTCATTTGAGCTCTTGCGCTTGGATCGCTTCTTTTCTTTCTTGATTCCTTCTTGTGATCAAACACTCACTTGTAATTAAGGCAAGAGGCACCAATTGTGTGGTGGCCCTTGCGGGAAGTTTGGTTCCCAAGTGATTTGAGAAGAGAAGCTCACTCGGTCCGAGGGACCGTTTGAGAGAGGGAAGGGTTGAAAGAGACCCGGCCTTTGTGGCCTCCTCAACGGGGAGTAGGTTTGCAAGAACCGAACCTCGGTAAAACAAATCCGCGTGTCACACTCTTCATTTGCTTGCGATTTGTTTTGCTCCCTCTCTCGCGGACCTCATTTATATTTCTAACGCTAACCCGGCTTGTAGTTGTGATTATTTTTGAGAATTTCAGTTTCGCCCTATTCACCCCCCCTCTAGGCGACTTTCACAAGTTCATATCCTCCTTCCGCTGCCCTCGCGCACAGTCCTCTAGCTGCGCCGCTTCCCTCCCCCTGCGCGCCACCTCTTGGCTGCGCCCTTTTCTCCCCTCTGCGCGCCATCCAGGCAGCGCCCTCCCCTGGCCATGGCTGGTCTGGAACAGCCACCCCTCCTTGACGACGCTGCAACCCAGGTCACAGCCGAGCATGAAGCTCGCCTCCAAGTTGCTGCCAGGCGTGATGCTGCACTCGCCCAAGCCCTTCAGGCAGAGCAGGAGGCGGCCACCGCGGCCCAGGAGCGCGATGTTGCCGCCGAACGTGTTCGCGCTGCTCTCGAGCGCGCAGCCCATGCGCGCGCCCTCGCTGCTCAGACTGCCGCCGATGGCAGCCCTGTCGACGATAATCAGTCCCACCTCTCTGATCCAGCAGGTGGTGCTGACAAGGGCCTCCACGACGCCCTCCTCCTTCACGAGGCTGCTGCGATCGTCAACCTCCACTCCCAGGCCGTCGCTGTGCAAAACATCCGGAGTCTCGTTCACGTCGTCCTCGACCTCGCCAACAACAACTACACCTGCTGGCGCGATGAGTTCCTTCTTGTCACTAGCAAATACTCCCTAGACAGCCACATCCTCGACGACACTCCCGCGCCTCACTTCCTCGACTGGGCACGCATGGACTGCGTTGTCAAGTCCTGGATCTCCGGCTCCATCTCCCCGGACCTTGCTGAAATGGCCATGGAACGCGGCGCCACTGCCCGCACCACTTGGCTGACTCTCGAGAATCAGTTTCTCGAGAATCAGGAAACTCGCGCCCTCCACCTCAACGCTCAGTTCCGGCACTTCGTCCAAGGTGATCTACCTGTCTCCGATTAATGTCGCCGTTTCAAAACCATGGCAGATGCCCTCGGTGATCTTGGTGAACCAGTCACCGACCGGACGTTGGTCCTCAACGTTCTGTGCGGCCTCAGCGACCGGTTCTCCGACATCGGCCGTCATCTTCGCCTCGGTCGCCCCTTTCCGACGTTCCACGACGTCCGGGCCACTCTCCTGTTGGAGGAACTCACGATGGCCCATCGTGCGTCTTCTCCATCCGCCGCCCTGCTTACCTCCACCAAACCTCCACAAGGCGGGACTTCGACGGCCTCCAACAAGGCTCCTGCTGCTTCCAACAAGGCGCCTTCGGCTCCACGTTCCGGCCACCCCAACCGTCGCAACAAGAGGGGTGGCCAAGGCCGCCAGGGTATTCTTCCATTCCCTGACACTGGTCCCGGCAGCCAGCACGGGAGTGCCTCCGGCCTGTGGCCCTCCCTCCAAAATCCTTGGACTGGGGCCATCCAGATGTGGCCCGACCCACGGGCGCCGACCCCACAACAGCAGCAAGGTCTCCTGGCGCAGCACCAGGCCCCGCTGCCTTCGACGGCCCAGCAACAACAGGCTTTCTACGCTGCTCCTGTCTCCATCGCTCCTCACCAGGCGCTGCTGGCCCACCAGACCCAGCAATACGTTCATGGTGCTCTTCAAGGACAGGGAGGCGCCCCTCTGCAGCACACTCTGCAGACCGACCCTTTGCAGGGAAGCGCTACCCACGGCATGCTGGCTCAGCCGACTACTCCATCTTGGGACGCTCAGTCCCTTGCATCCGCCTTCAGCACTGTGTCCCTGACTCCGCCCCAGCAGACTGACTGGTACTTCGACACCGGTGCTACCTCCCACATGACCTCCAACGCCGGTACCCTATCCAATACTTCAACTCCCTCCCTTACTGCACCTTCTTCCATTATTGTCAGTGACGGCTCGCTTCTTCCTGTCATTTCCACTGGCTCCACTACTTTAAATGGTTCTTTACATCTCAACAATGTTCTTGTGTCACCTAAACTTATTAAGAACCTCATTTCCGTTCACCAGTTTACTACCGATAATAATTGTTTCATTGAATTTGATCCCTCTGGTTGCTCTGTGAAGGATCTACTATCTCGGAACGTGATCGTCAGGTGCAATAGCTCCAGGCCCCTATACCCCCTGTGCCTCCCTGCTGCACACAGCTTCATCGCCAGCCCCACTCCGTCACTTTGGCATCGTCGTCTTGGTCACCCTGGCCACGAGTCCCTCTCCAAGCTCGCATCAATCGTTCCCATGTGTAATAAAGATGCTAGCTCTCCTTTATGCCATGCTTGTCAGTTGAGTCGTCATGTTCGCCTTCCGTTCCGTACGTCCACTTCTCGTGCGGTTAACAATTTTGATCTTATTCACTGTGACTTGTGGACATCTCCCATTTTAGAATAGTGAAATGCAGCCAAATCAATGTTCATTATAAAACAGTAAAATAGAGCTAGTATAAGTATTTCTTTTGCATCACTTGCTTTATTACTTTACAGCATTTAAAATATAGATTATTTACTCCCTCTAGCCAGCTAGATCCCATCACATGCCAAGATGTTCCATCACGCGTCTCAATACAACAGCAAAATCATGTAAGCATGAATAGAGCTGATCTGTTGAACTGCCGATTATGCGTCATCTGTACATATTGAATAATCTTGATTTGCCATAAGTGATATAAGAATCACCATGAAACCATTTTGGCCATCACATATTCACATGTAGAAACTGCAAGGCGCCAACCAACATTACACAGCACTAGGCACATCAGATGGGGAAGCTGCAAACCAAAACCTTCGCATCTGGACGCAATTTATTCAGCCACGCGGATGATGTGATGAGCAAAAGCATAGCAGGGGCGTTCCTACTGCGTCCTCCATTCCCTGTCTACAAATAATACAAAGTCGACGTACAGCAGGAAGAAAAAAATACACTGGCATTCAACTTCTAACATCTTGTATCAAGATCGAGAAGCAGAAACAAAATCTCCAAACAAAAGAATAGGGAGACGTTAAGGCCGGGCACATGGGACCCATATCTAAGGACAAGATCTACATACCCTGATGCTGCGGAAGAGAGGAGCATCAAACACCAGAAAGTTAAGGTCACCACCACAATTACAGAAAGTAGTCTGGGGTTTTGCGAGTTGTGTCTGGCTCAATTTGCCGAGGTGCGGGGTTGAATTGAAGGAAGTTCTGGTCCATGTTTTCCCCGATTTCAAGAATAGCAGCCATGTTACCACAGCGGTAACAGTAATTAGGCGCACTGAAGACTGTGACTACATTCTTATCCTGCATGAATTATAACAGTAACTATTCAAGCTTCCAGTGGAATGATATCTGGGGTAAATAACATTGAAAGGGCAGCACGCCAAAGCTTGCAACAAGGGTGCCTAGGGCCATCTTTACAAAGTACAGCAAAGCCTTACTAAGTCGATTTACATCAGGCATTTATATGAGAAAGGAATCCACAATGACCATATTGTAACTGCAAACTGAGCTAGAAAGGAACTATAAAGGCTATATTCACAATTTATTATACTTTTTCTTGAAACCAATTAATTGGTTGAGCAGATAAACAAATCGAAAATGCAACACTACATTCTGAAGGCCTACCTGGCACCAATTAAATCCTTCCATTACAAGTTGATGGGCCCTTGAAATGAGAGAGAGACCATTTGTATGGTTGAACTGCTGTGCAATGTCTTGCCCAAATGTGTAACCTGCTCCTCTGGGTGAAATTCCCCACCCACATCGGTCATCTGGGTCAGACCACAAAAGATCACACATGGGTCCTTCATGAGGTACCTGCACACGTTTTTAGGATTTGAGCTGAGGATTAAAAAGATTAGATGTATAGTGCATTCAATTAATAGAGCGAAGAATTTTCAGCAAGCTATCAATTCAAGACCCATCACATCAGGGCACCATATCCATCAACATTGAAGGCAAGGTGCACTATTAGCTCAATTATTTTTAGTTGTATGCATAATAATGCACAAGTATGGTCACCTAAAACAGAAATAGGTCTCCGCTGCGGCTGCGGCCACTTTTTATACAGTCAACGGCCGCTTTTTTCCCCTCTCACAAATTACTGTAGGAAAAGCAGCTGCAGCCACAGCTGAACATGCTTTATAACCATAGTAACAGAAATTAAAAGTACCTTCTTAAAATAGCTAACTATCAGATGCAAATGTTTCACAAACAAATATGCATGTGCTGGCAGGTTATAATTAACAAGCAAACCTCATTGCAAATGACTACTGATTTGTCACTTCACTAATAGTGGATGATATAGTAACAGAAATTAAAAGTACCTTCTTAAAATAGCTAACTATCAGATGCAAATGTTTCACAAACAAATATGCATGTGCTGGCAGGTTATAATTAACAAGCAAACCTCATTGCAAATGACTACTGATTTGTCACTTCACTAATAGTGGATGATATGGTATGCAACCAGATACTCCTAACAAGCACAAGTAGAAGCTGACCTAATCTGGCTCCTACACTAACAAATTGTCTAGTTACATAGCAAAAGGTACGTAACTACGTATCTAGAAAAGCCAGAACGTCTTACACTTCGGAATGGAGGGGGGTCAAGTTTGGTCCTTGGAAAAGAGTTTGGAAGAGCTGGTAGGACCAAATATGCAATTTTTTCTTGTTAGCCATCAACATTGTTTTCAAGTTGGACGACTTACTGGTCGTTCTGGCTGACCGACTTGGGGCGATTAATCACGATTAGTCGGACTACTTGGGAGATTAATCGTGATTGATCCAAACCGACTTAGACGATTAATTGCGACTAATCGTGATTAATCGGATGACTTGAAAGCAATGGCCATCAATACCAGTTTTGGATGGCTGATCACATTGCAAAGCACCGATTGCCTCACCAGCCTTCCTTCCTGTTTGTGGTCAGGCTGAGGAAACAATTCAGCAATTCTTAATCTCTTGTGTGTATAACAGGTAGGTCTTGACTATGGTTTTTAAGGAACTTCCCATGGCTGCAGTGGCACCTCCGGAAGATGCAACTCAATTCTTTACAGCATGCTTCGTTTATATCATGAAGCACAACAGATCCAAAATCTGAGCCTAGCTGAGACATTTGGTTTGTGTCACGTCATCAACTCATAATCGATGTTCCCACAAACCAATAGCAAGCTAATCTCAGGCGAGAAATCGTTCCACAAAAAACGACAGACAAGCTGATTCCTTTCGGTGCCTGACCGGCCCATGCAGAATAGATTCAATCTCCAAAACAAAAAAGGCTATTTAAACGGTGGGGAACACTATCAGAAATGTTGCCAAGGAGATGTCACAATGGGCTACTTATGTAACCCTTTTAGTGGCCTAGGAAGTAAACATAGGAATACCTGTGTGTTTGATGGAGTTTTGTCGAACATTCTGGGTCTCCTAAAACAATGGTTGATGAGTGTAGTATATGGTCCATGTTGGGAGATTCTAATCTCCAGGATCAGCTCTTTAGGTCGTTTTCCCCAGAACTTTAGATTCTGTTTGGTAGACTAATCCCCTTGGTTGTAATCTCTCCTTTAGTCAGTGGCGAGGGGGTTTTCACATAACCAGTTGTGCACGGTGTATAGGTGGGGGCTGTTTCGCTTGCCCTTATACCTTTCTCCTCTCTTAGTGCAAATCACACGCAGCTCTCCTGCGTCGTTCGAGAAAAATGAGACTTCAAATCAGTCATCGATTAACAGTTAACACTAAATAGTATAAAGGATAGATCAAGGTAAATCCTTGTATTGCTAAGTGCAAGTGCCAACTGCCAAGTGACATAATAAGTGTTGGAAAATGTCAGCTTTCAAGATTCAATCATATGCCTAAATTTGCAGATTTTTTATTGTTATGCTTTAGTTCTTAGGTAAGCCCATTCCATGAAAAGATTAAAGAATGTTGAGTGTCCTCTAAAATCAAAGGTCGTTACAAAATTGTATCAGCGTGACTTGAGATAATTAAATATCACACAACAGTTTTCTTTTGCGACATGGTGGTGTCTGTCACTCTGTCTAGATAAATAACTGCATCATGGTTAGAGCACCATGTTTGTCCCCTAATCGGTATTAAGAATCCACAGTTATGTGCATAAACATTAAACAGTATGACCACATGGGACATGGCTGATCTACTATTTGCACATGGGAACAATGCACTAATATGTTAATTCTCCAAACATCACAAAACTACCTACAGCATCTCAGTGTTATTAAGCAATGCTATCAAATCATCTAGTCGACCCTAGTTTCCACGGGACCGACAGGTGACTAATCATGATTAGTCGTCGACCAGCCTGATTAGTCAAAGTCAAGGCCTAGTTGGTCCTAGTCATCTTGTATATTCAAGGACCGATATACATAATATATAGTATGAAACTGAAACAATCATCGAGAGTCTAAAAGCAGTAAGGCACATATTCTTGTGAGATCTTATGCCAGTTGGCCGCCTATCCACGTCTCCACAATCCACATACATCACACAGCCACACAGGTGTATGTAAGCACTAATCAGAGAGCAGCAGCAGTAGAGCATGAGGCAAGATCAGCAGCAGCAGCAGCAGAGCTAGAGCAAGGCAGGGAACCAGCGCAAAGCTGATCTTCAGAATGGAAGGGGCCCAGCAGGCATCAGTAGAATCTAGCACCGCTTGCAGACTGCATGATGGAACCCAGCCTCCGGCAATGGTTGCACTCAGCAGAGGCAGGTCAGCACCAGGCAGCAATGGGAGCCATTGGAGATTTGTAGAAAGGTCAGGGTCTGGCCACAGCAGAGATGGGAATCGGCAGGCGCAAGCGCTTGGGCCGTGGGCTCCATAGTTGGAACCAGCAGCTCTCTTTAATGTGGCTGCGGGCTCTATAGGTGGAAATGGAGTGAAGATATGGTTCTGACTGGCCCATGGCTACAAGGACAATAGCAGAACTAGCTCCTAACTTGCACAAGATGATAAGATGATTTCAGAAGGGACTGCCACGTAGCTCAGGCACTTCACAACCGTACTTGGGTGCCTGATACCAAAGGAACTTTAATAGTACACTAGAATCATGCACTTGCGTTGCAACAGAAATAAAATCAAAATACATCAAATAAGTTTTTAATGTTTTTAGTTAATCATCATGTATACAAGTCGTCATAAAACAGACAAAAAGGTACATAGTGCCTCTTTATGCATGAATAGAAGCTCTGGTGTATAAACTAAATTAGGGCTTCATTTAGTTTTTCTCCAGCAAGTAAACTCATCTTAATCCTCAATCTAACTACACATGAATATTTTTTATGATAATCGAGTATAGTGAAAGGTTCCTTGGTTCCTTAAGTCTGAAAAGACATAATCAAGAAAGAATTGAAGTTTTAGCATACATCAGAAGCAATTTTGGATGTAACATGTAGCTGTTTGTCCTTGCGACACATTGAAAAAATTAGATGAAAAGCGCCGAGTCATAATTTTGGATGTGACAAGTAGCTGCTTGCCCTTGTGACTTGTTGAATAAAAATTTAGATGAAAAGTCCTGAGTTGCTTTGCATTTAGGCTGACCAAGAGTGGGATTGGAGCGCCGCATGCAGACTTCCTGAACCACATTGTTTTGCATGCGGATGCAGGATCTCAAAAAAGGTCCGCATGCACTGCCAGGGCGGCAGGGCCCACCTCCAAGAAAAGTCAGTTTCTAGTTACCGGGCCGAGCAAAAGGGCCTCTAGCTGAGTTGGTTAGGTGGTCTGAGTAGCACTCCTCAGGTCCTGGGTTCGACTCCCCGTGGGAGCGAATTTCAGGTTGTGGTTAAAAAAATCCCCTCGTCTGTCACACGCCAAAGCACGGGTCTAAGGCTCAGCCCCGGTCGCGGTCGTTCTCACATAGGCTTCGATGCCGCTGTGTATGGGTGGGGCAAGGGTTCGGGGGTTTTCTCGACCTGTGTGAGAAGGTCTTCTTAATACAATACTCGGGGGCTATCTTACCCCTCGCAGGTCGAGTTTAGTTACCGGGCCGAGCGATGGAACCGAGAAGTTCACGTACGCTGCCAGGGCCCACCTCCCAAAAAATCAGTTTCTGGTTAGCGAAGCGATTGATCGGGCGATGGTACTGACAATAACCATACACATTTTTTAGGTGTAGAGAAGTGCTCGATGAGAATCATTAGCGGAGCTAATGGTCGGCAAACCTTGGCTGCAGCCCCCACTGACTTAGAATTTTTTTACCCAAATTTATTTGACAGCCGTTGTATGAACTGGAGATTGAGGAGCCAGACATTGCACATGACGTAAGAGCAACTCCAAGAGTTCCCTAAGAAATTGTTCACCAAAACACCATATTGGAGGCTGCTGGAAAAAATCCCCTAAAAAAACTGAACTCGCATCAGAATGCTAATAACCGGTCCATTAAACTTTTAAAAGAGGTTACGTCATCATAGGATGGTTCAATCGTCTTCTCTCCACCGGGTGGCAGGACCCATGAAGCTACAGAGCTTTCGTCATGAGCCGGAGGGAAATTGCCGCACAGCTGCTACTGCTACAGTCATGGACGATCCCGGTCGTTTGCAGCCTGCTGCAGCAGTTGCACATGTAGCCAGAGGGAAATTGCCGCACAGCTGCTACAGTACTAATTACTAAAGAGAGCAAGTGCAGGCAGCATCAGTTGCAGCCATAGCAGCCGAACGTGAGAAGAGCGGGCGCGGTGGTGGCACTGCATGTAGTGCGAGATGCACAGATTGGGGAAGACCTTCGCTCGCCAATATCTGAGGGAGAGTGGAGCTCAGATGCAGGACGCTGATAATTTTGGGGAAGGAAAGGGGAATTGTTGGAAGGAGAATTTTTCGTTTTTCACCCCAAAACACGTTTTCGGGTTGGTTTTAGCATTCTTTTGGAGATGCTCTAAGCAACTACTGCTCTTGCCTCTTGAATCTTGACTTTTCAATTGGGGAACAACCAAAGCAGCGTACACCGCACCCCACACGCACTCATTCATTGCCTGCCCACTGCTGTGGAGTCTGGATTTGCATAGCCGGCTTCATGCTCTTGCTGTTGTGCTTCTCGGTCCCCGAAATTTCCAATCCAATCCATCCTAGCATGCTAGCCAATCACGGCTCTTTTGCAGGTAGCAAGATTTAGGATTGTTTTGCTTATTTTGCAGTTTTGTTGCATGCTTATGATTTGTCAACCTCATCATGTGCTACATCGTCAATCCTGATGAAATGGATCCATTCCATCCTAACATGCTAGCCACTCACGGCTCTTTTGCAGGTAGCAAGATTTAGGATTGTTTTGCTTATTTTGCAGTTTTGTTGCTTGCTTATGATTTGTGAACCTCATCATGCGCTACATCGTCAGTCCTGATGAAATGGAGTTGGAATGCCATATTTAACGATTTGATTGAAGGCTAATTACTTCCTATTGATTACATCTTAACTCACATCAAGCAAAATGGCGACCCTCTACATTTTGCTGCAAACTCAGTCACTGTTGAGTATATCCACATAATTGGGATTTAGTGGATGATATGGTTTTGCAACCAGATACTCTTAACCAGCACCAATGGAAGCTCTCACCCAATCTGGCTCCTACACTAACAAATTGCTTATGCTGCCTTTTCTTAAAACTGTCAAGTTTGGCCCTTGGATAAGAATTTGGAAGTGCTGGGGTCTCTAAGATGCAAATTCCTCTTTGCAAAGCACCAATTGCCTCACCAGCCTGCCTACTTGTTTTGTGATCAGGCTGGGGAAACAATTCAGCACATCCTAATCTCGTGTGTGTTCATCTGGCAGGTCTAGACTACGTTTTTTTAGAAATATTCCATGGCTGCAATGCTGCCTCAGGTCAATGCAACTCGCTTCTTTACGGAAACTCATCTGCAGCGGCAAGCTCTTCGGTGGCGGTGACAGCTGGAAAGTGGAGCGAGTGCACACAATAAAGACAATGTCCTGCTCCTACAGCGTTGTCCTAAATGGTAAACAGCCAGTCACCCTTTGTTTAGCGTTTAGGCTGTTTAAACACAGTTAAACAGACACTGGCCACCTAATGGGTGATTAATCACAGTTTCTTGTCTGATTAACTCAGGGACAGCTAGCCAGGAAAGAATTGTGAGCTGGCCAACTGGGCTTGGGGCACTTGGGCACTGTGCTTTTTGATTTACTCCTACAAGTACGCGACCATGCTTGAAGCTTGATGCTTTCTTTGCTTAGCAATTTGTGATAATGTCTTTGTTCAGTGTCAAGAGCACTAGTTCTGTAGTCTGGTAGTACTTAACTACTTAATGCCTAAAGTTACACTATATACATCCTGGGTAGCAGTGCAAGTAGGCAGGACAATTATATTCTTCGACTAGCTGACGAGTCACCGACCAATTGAACCTGACCGCTACACATACGACTAGGCTCAACTAGGTAATTTAAAACCATTGCAGCATACAAGACATCCGTTAGTCACAACATGATATATTGGAGGCAAAAAAAAAAGGAAAACCACGTTCATAATGAAAGCAGTACAACGTTGTGCCTACCTCCTGTATGCGATCAAGAGAACGAATGTTATCCAATGTGTCCAATGACGGAGAGAGGCCTCCATGAAGACAGAAGACCTGTGAAATGGATGTTTCTCAAATGTAAAGGCATATATATTCAACAAGCCTATAATAGCATCAACCATAACAAATTAAGATGCATACCTGATTTTCTATAAGAGCTGTGAGAGGCAAATAATCAAACAAGTCTGTAAAATACTTCCATACATTTGCATTTCCATATTTTCTTAAGCATTCATCATAGAAGCCGTACCTGAAACAAAACAATCAAGGTCGACACTCAACAACTGTGTTGTTGCACACTTGCACTACAGGCATAGACTACAAAGTTCACAGAATAGCTTGGAAACATAACGGTGTACAGATCCATCGTGCCCTAAACTCTTAAACCTGATTACTCCTGTGTCATGTAAACAAGTGTTCATTTTAATGATCCAGGGAACTGCATAGAGAACTAATGATGGCGGTAAAATCCTTGGAAGGTTTAATGACAAACACAGGAGGCAGTTAACAGTGCCTTGTTAAAGCACAAACTTGATGGCAATCAGGTGGCCACAGACCTAGCTGGATGTCTTCATACAACCAACTTGACAATGCCAAGAGAGTTGACAGAACAGTAACATCGTAGTTTACCACACTAAATCAACAGGTTCACTGTCCTAGTCCAGCATACATAAGAACTTACCAAACGAGTGTTTCTGAAGCCTTATCTACAGGAACATGAGCGAAAGTGGAACTATCCATTTCCAAGTTATTAAACATTTACTGCTGTAGACAGGTTACTTGAGAAATGAGAAGACAAAATGATTAAGTATGCTGGGGGATCCATCTCAAACACTTGTACTACTGTAGTACTGTGGAAGTACAGAAAATGAAAGTGGGAGTAGCCATTACGAATTGCAATAAAAAAATCCAAATACTAGTACATGTAAACTCACACTTGAGTGATTTGTCTGCTCTCATGATTTCCTCGAAGTATTGTAATTCTATCTCTGTAACGGACTTTCAAAGCCACTAACAGAGAAACCGTTTCAACTGAATAATAGCCACGATCTGCAGTCAAGAGACACGTAATGAATTTAGCAAAGACGTATTACACATGGAAATAAAGTAAGGAACTCCTACTAAATTACTTATACCCTCAACACAAAATAAAATTATAAAATTACCTTCACGCATTCAATAAACAGCACACCCTATGCATTTGCATATCTAAATTACCAAATAGCATGGCAGTTGTTCACTTTTTTTGTCTTATATTTCATAAAGATCAGTTCAAAACATTGTTATGAAAACGTTGTTTAAGCGTCGTTTAAACGGTAAAACGTGATTATACTGTAGAACGTCTGGGTGTTTTAGCAAAATCACGTAGAACGTCTGTTTTTCACGTTTAAACGATGCTTAAACGTCGTTTTCTCGTTTTTGGACGTTCTGGGCCCGTTTAGGATGTTCTATACACGTTATTGGGCCTTTCCCAGGCCAAAAAAAACTAGAGCACGACTTATTTCTCCCGGCTCCCTGTGATGCGGCCATAGATGTACAGAAAGCACGAAAGCCCGACCCGAAGCACGTTTTTTTGGCCCGGTACGAGCCCGATCCGACCCGCTTTTATGCGGGCCCGGACCGGCCGGCACGAATAAGCTGGTCGGGCCCAGACAAGAAATTAAGCACGGTGGGCTAGCCCGGCCCGTTTACCTCTAAGCCTGTCAAGCCCGCTTTTTGCACTAAATCGTGCTTATCGGCCCATTTGGCCCGCTTTTTCCGTGCTTACCGGACCGGACCGGCCTGTTTAGGCACGCAGCGGGCCAGGCTCGGACAGGGAAACAAACCTGCGGGCTTAGATAGCCCAGCCCGGTTTTCTAACCGTGCCTAGCGGGTCGGGCCCAAAACGGATCAGGCTTCACCGGGCTCGGGCCAGGCCAGGCGGGCGGCCCGTTTGGCCATCTCTAGCTGCTGCTAGCGCTTGCAAGCGCCTCCACCCTCCTCTCTAGCTCTTGCTAGCACCGCCGCCCGTCTCCATCCTCTCCTCCAGGTCCCGCTAGCACCGCCTGACTCCCTCCAGCGCCGCTGCGCCGCCGCTGACTCCTCTCCTCCAGCAGCGTTGCCGCCCCCTGCGCCGCTGCTAACTCCTCTCCTCCAGCAGCGCTGCCGCCCCCTGCATCCATCTCTAGTGTCGCCTGCCGCCCTGCACCTGTTCCAGCGTACGCCGACGACCTCCGTCTTCTCCTCTACCCCCCCCCCCCTCCTCCCTCCTCTAGCAGTCCAGCGCCACCAGGCCAGCCCTCCCTCCTCCATCCTCAAGCAGCCGGTGTGGCGATGCCCAGTCATCAAATTTCAGACTTTCAGTCATCAAGTTTCAGACTTTCAGTCATCAAGTTTCAGGTTGTAACTTGCATGTTGGATGATGATTACTGATCATAGATACAAGTTGTAACTTGCATGTTGCATAGTTACATAGACTTATGTAGTTGAACTTGATCTGTTTTGTTTTATGCTATTTGTTTTGTGATCTCAAGTAGGGGTGGATAACGAGCCAGCTCGGCTCGGCTCGTTAAGGTAATGAGCCACAGAGTCAGCTCAGCTCGGCTCGTTAACGAGCTCGAGCTGGCTCGTTTAGCTCGCGAGCCAGAGCAGGAAAAAAATAAAATATACATAATAATTATTTTTTAGTTAATTTCAAACTAATTTAACAATAGAAAATAGTAATTATACTCATAGTTTCACAAACCACGTCAATATAACACCAAATTAGCA
The DNA here is from genome assembly GCF_902167145.1 of Zea mays. Classification (NCBI taxonomy): domain Eukaryota; kingdom Viridiplantae; phylum Streptophyta; class Magnoliopsida; order Poales; family Poaceae; genus Zea; species Zea mays. The sequence goes on along the minus strand of NC_050099.1, from coordinate 238,985,656 downwards.
CAATTCATCACTCATTAATTCACAGTTCACATACATGTTCATCACTTTAACCCATAATTATATTTGCATAGACCAAATTAACACATTGACATAGTTCATTAATCATTAGTTTAATTCATAGGCCATAGACACCTCACATATATATAACATGTTCATCAATTATTCTATAAATGATATGCATATAGTTTCGTTTTGCTGGAATATGTTAGCTCATTTAGCTCGCGAGCTGGCTTGTTAACGAACCGAGCTGGCTCGTTAACGAACCGAGCTAGGATGTCAGCTCAGCTCATGAAAAAAATCAAACGAGCCGATCCGAGCTGACCATGAACCGAGCGAGCCAGCGAGCCACGAGCATTTCGTCCAGCCCTAATCTCAAGTACTCAACTTATGTATGAACATATTATATCCTGTCATTTTATGTGAAGTCTAAAAAGACGTTTCAACGTTTAAATCCTTGTTTTCAAGTCGGCGACTAGTCATCAGGTCGGCCCTAGGATCTCGACTGGTGAGGTCGGCTCGACTTTTCTAGCAAGTCGGGCGACTTGGCAACGACTGGAAATTCCCAGTCGACTAGTCGACCGACTTGTGTCTGGCAAGTCGACCGACTTGTGTCCCAGTTCGGCCCAAGCAGCCCAAAGGCCCATTATACAACATAAAGCTTACCTCCCAACACTTATGTGGCTGATCTTGATTTGGATGATCTTGATTTGGGAGATATTTAGGGTATCTAGTATCTATCTAGCTGCAGCAGCAGCTTAGCTATCTAATGGACCTTATTTCCTTTCAAGTTTGAACTATATTTTCTTGCTATTTGATTTCCAATTTGAACTATGTCTATATATGGCTGTTATGACTTATGAGTTTATGACTTATCACTTATGTGGCTGATTTGGTTCAGTTTGAGACTTCAAATGAGGTAAGACTTGCTGTTTATTTCAGTTTGGTTCAATTTCAGGCTTCAAATGAGGTAAAACATGCACTTTCTTCATATATAAATGCTATAGGCAAAACAGCCAGTCAGCCACTATATTGGCAAGTCGATGGCTAGTCGACTGACTTATCGACTAATCACCAAGTCGGTACCTTGTCGACTTGAAAACATGGGTTTAAATGTTAAAAAGGTGCTTCATAACGTTTTAATGTTTTACCGCTTTAATAACCATGGTTCAAAAACAACAGGCCAACAAATCAACCACACTCTCTGAATTCTGAAGCACGCTCACAATTCTTATGAAAACTGCTGGAGGAATACAAATGCTGATAGATGAGAATTATTGTCCTCTCGGTAGCCAAATGGGCTAAAAGGCAACAGCAGCAACAAGATCACGCTAGACCCAAAAGCAACGAACGCATAACAAGCCGAACTACAAGAACTCAAGTAGACTATGTTAAGCAGTAAAGACGTTCCCTGATTTCCCGATAACCAGATTCTTCCAACAATCTGGCCAGAGCCAGACGCATAAAAACCAAGAACCTTTCAGGTTTACCGCAGGATCTAAAAATCCCCATACTTCGGCCTGCACCAAGCCTCGCATATCACAGATCGGCCGACTTAGGTATCGTGAGAGAAAGTTAGGGCGCGGGCGGGCAAGGGGAGAGAAACCGGGACCAGGACAGAGCAGCGTGGGAGACAGGGCGGGGAAGCGTAGCCACGCACCGACGTAGTCGCCCATGAAGAGGTAGTTGGTGTCGGGAGAGTCGCCGCCGATGCGGAAGAGCTCGATGAGGTCATAGAACTGGCCGTGGATGTCGCCGCAGACGGTGACGGGGCAGCGCACGGGCTGCACGTTCCATTCCTCCATGAGGATGGCCTTGGCCTGCTCGCAGAGCACCTTGACCTCCGCCTCGGGCAGGTACTTGCAGTCGCGCAGCTGCGCGATCTGCCGGTCCAGATCCCCGTGCGACGGCATCTCGTCCGCCGCCCGCTCCCCGCCCGCGGCAGAGGGTGGGTGGGTGGGGGCGACTCCGACTCCTTCTCCGGCCTGCGGGCCCGCTGGCGGTCAGGTCGAGGCTAGGGTTTGGGGGAGATCGGCGAGAGACGGGGAGGCGGCGGAGCTCATGCCTCCATTTGCTTGGTTTGCGAATGCGAGATTTTTCCTCGACTCTTCTCGGGACGAGGAACACGTTGTTCCAGGTGTGCAGAGCGAGCAGGTCGATCTAGGTTCGTGTGTGGTTTGATGGTTTCGGAGGGGTGGAATTGTAATTAGCAGGGGTAAGGTAGGTGGATTTTTGATTTGTTAGGACTCGAAAAAACGCCTTCGATAAAATGACTAGTTAATATTGGATTCGTCAAAGGTGTGTTATTTGATTTACTGGATTCGTCAAAGGTGTGTTCTTTAATTTACTGGGTCAGTACCCGTGCGTTGCAACGGGAACATATAATATCATGATAACTTATATACAAAATATGTCTTATATTGTTATAAGAAAATATTTCATAATCCATTTGTGATCCTAGCCATACATAAATTTTGTTATTTTAATTTAGTTGTTTCACTACTACATTGCAACCATCAGTATCATGCAGACTTCGATATATGTCATGATTTGCATGGTCTCATTATTGGAGAGCACGTGCCACACCTGCCGGTAGAAGTTCCGTCGTACATCGTTAGTTATCAGGCACGCACCACCATACACGCTTGCTTAAACAAAAAATGCAAGTGTGTGTTTGCGAAGAGAATTAAAGGCAGGCCGGCACAAAAGGTACCCCGACGATGGCGAGTGGTCATTGTTGTCGGTCCACCTCTGCTCACCTCCGGTGTCGAGATGACGCCACAATCCTTGATATAATAGTCGTCGAACGCGCGCGATATGGTGAGTACCGATCACTCTTGGCTGGGCTGCCAAATGAAGTGCACCCCGGGCTCATCAGCGAGGTAGTACACCTGGTCGTTGCACCACCGGATGTGCTACTCCTCTACATACATCTTATTCGAGGACACTCACACAACAACAACAATGGTCATCATTCCAGCGCACAAGAATTCATGGTCGGTCAGTAGCGACTTACGTGGCAGGTTAGGCTTCAGGTGGATGATGAGCTAGACGGCGTGATGGCGTCGTCGTAGGTTGCGATGCCCAGAACAACCCGAGAGTCGTCGACATTGGCGACGACCATGAGGTCCCCATGTTTGACGATGGACAGCGCGGTGCAGCCGCTCTGGACCACGTCCAAGCGGCGGCTGCGCCGGAGCTTGCCGTACACAGCGGCGCATGGGCCATGTAGGACTGCTTCCAGAGTTCGAACTGGCAGTCGCCAAGTTTCTTCTCGTCGTCGGTGAGCGACGCCAACGCGAGCGCCTCGTGCTAGTGGTGTTTGTTCGGGGTTTCCAAGTAAGAAACATGGATTCATCTTTGGCATTGGTTTATGAAAATGATTTATAAGTTAGATCCATGGAAAATATTATGGAGAATAAATGTTACACATGCAAAAAAAATATTTAAGTTGAAAACATTATTCAAACAAAAGAAATTGCATGCAAGGCTCTTCTTTAAATACTACTCCCTCAATCCAAAAATATAATTTAATAATCTCAGTGATACTTATCTACTACTACACATTGTGCAAGGGTAGCAGGTGGGCTTCGGGAGAGATGTATTATATGTTTTTACTATAATAGATGTAGACATAAACACACATGTGGTGTAGTGGTAGCTACAAACACATTTATTTGAGAGGTCGCGGGTTCGAATCCCCTTGGAGCCTGTTTTTTTAATTTAATTTTAGCTAGGCGTGGGATGCACGTGGGAATGGGAATAGGCTTTGGCTTTGCAGTGAGGACGGAATGGGAATGGCAGAACACGGAATGGGGCAGCCTACCCCTTACCGTCTTAATAGGTAGTAGAGATTTAGATTTATCACCTCTTCACAACAGACTGGGGACTCCGCTTGTCGTCACGGCGGTAACGCAACCAGAGACAACCAAAGAGTTGTCGCCCACACCTACCATCTCCAACAGTACAACTAGCACTAATTCCACAATGAACATTACCATCCTCACCAGCAACACCACAACATATACCAGCAACACCACAACATATACCAGCAACACCAAGAGATCCTAGCTCTATCGCCCCCACCACCACCACAGCATCCAAATCAATCGTTACCAGCAGTAGCAGCACCAAAACAAGAGGACTTCGTCGATCAACCCTTTCGAGGGGTCACTCACATGATTACCGGAGGATCTAGCTCCGAGTTCGACACAAAACGATAGAAGAAAGACCACTATCGAAAGGTCAATCATGTAGCCCTCAACGGCCCTGTCGTTCAAACAAAGTGGTCTCTTATATCACTCACCTTCGACACAAGAGACATCGATTTCCGTAGTGCACCCCATGTCGATGCCATGGTGATAAACTGCCGAGTAGCAGGATAGGATCTGCACAAGGTACTCGTCGATAACGGCAGTCAGGCAGATATCATTTTCTTACACGCCTTCGATCGAATGGGCATAAGCCACAGCTTACTCAAGCCAACAGATAACCCTCTCTATGGCTTCGGAGGAAAAGGAACCTTCCCAATTCGCAAAATCAAGCTACCACTGTCATTCAGCACTGCGCTGAATGCGCAAAGTGAGCAGGTCACCTTCGACATAGTCGACATGGTATATCCCTACAACGCCATCATGGGGCGAGAATCCATTAATAAATTTGAGGCAGCAATACACAGGTTGTACCTGTGCATGAAAATACCAGGGCCCCAGGGCACAATCACCATATATGGAGATCAACAGGTAGCTAGGAACATAGAAAGAGACTTCGTCCCCGGCCAGCACAATGTGCATTGTCTCACGACAGAATGCGAAGACCACAACAGCCCTCACACAAACAAAGGCAAGAAGATCAATGCGCAGTTGCAGAGTAATTAGGGAGTCAAAACAGTCACCCCGGACTCCATCACCCCAATCAAACAGTTTTAGTTAGCGAAGACCTTCTGCTAGCAGAAGACGAAAGGCTTCTTTCTTGTCTTAACCGCAACAAGGATGTCTCTGCGTGGTCCGCCCTAGACCTCGTCGGAGTCAGCCGCACCATCATTTAACACAGCTTGGGCATTGATCCCACCATGCGCCCCAAGAAACAAAAAGCCGTGAAAAATGTCTAATGAGAAAACTGAAGCGGTGAAGGCAGAAGTCCACCGTTTACTGAAAGCAAAATTCATTGAACCAATTGCTTATCCCACCTAGCTCGCCAATGTTGTCATGGTCCAAAAGAAAAACAAAAAATGGATAATATGCATCGATTTCACAATCTCAAAAAAGCATGTACAAAGGACAACTTCCCTTTACCAAGAATCAATAAAATCGTTGATTCCGTAGTGGATGCGAAGTGATGTTTCTGCTAGATTATTTTTCGGGCTAGCTGAAAGGGAAATGAGCTTAATCATTTCCTATAATCGATTTTGGTGGTTGACGTCCATCACAAACCACATGGACTAATTAGTTTTCTTAGATATCATTTATCTCAGGTGCATAAGGTTCAACACAAACCAAGAAAGAAATTCAGTTGGGGACTCAAACAAATTTAGAGCAAAGACTTGAGAGAGTGCTGCCAGTGGTGCACCGGACAGTGTACGGTGCCCCAGGCCGAGCTCCACTCGAACTGGCCACTCTCGGGTTTTACCAAGGACCGCTCCGCTATAATTCACCGGACTGTCTGGTGTGCACCGAACATGTCCAGTGAGCCAACGAAGCAACGGTAACTTGCGCCAATGGTCGACTACCAAAGTGAATAGTGCGCGTCAGAAGTCAGAGCAGAGAAGTCAGAGATGTCTGGTGTGGCACCGGACTGTCCGGTGCAGCAACAGGATAAAGGGTTCCTGAAAGTCGCCTAAAGGGGGGGTGAATAGGCGGAATCTGAAAATTATAAACTTAAGCACACACTACAAGCCGGGGTTAGCGTTAGAGTTAAAATCGAGTCCGAAAGAGAGGGCGAAAACAAATCACAAGCAAATAAGGTGGATGACACGGTGATTTGTTTTACCGAGGTTCGATTCTTGCAAACCTACTCCCCGTTGAGGTGGTCACAAAGACCGGGTCTCTTTCAACCCTTTCCCTCTCTCAAACGGTCACCTAGACCGAGTGAGCTTCTCTTATCAATCAATCGGGACACAAAGTCCCCACAAGGATCACCACACAATTGGTGTCTCTTGCCTTGATTACAATTGAGTTGGAAACAAGAAAGAAGGAAGAAGAAAAACAATCCAAGCGCAAGATCTCAAATGAACACAAATGTCTCTCTCTCTAGTCACTAATTTGTTTGAAGTGATTTCGGACTTGGGAGAGGATTTGATCTCTTTGTTTGTGTCTTGTATTGAATGTTATAGCTCTTGTATGAGGTTTGAAGGCTGAAAACTTGGATGCTATGAATGGTGGGTGGTTGGGGGTATTTATAACCCCAACCACCAACATAGCCGTTGGTGGAGGCTGCTGTCGAATGGTGCACCGGACAGTCCGGTGCGCCAGCCACGTCACCAGGCTGTTAGGGTTCGACCGTTGGAGCTTCTGACATCTGGGCCACCGGACAGTCCGGTGGTGCACCGGACAGTCACTGTTCACTGTTCGGTGCACCTTCTAGTGTTGTTCTGACTTCTGCGTGCGCAGGCGCGCACTGTAGCGCATTTATTGTTCGTTGCAGACGACCGTTGGCGCTGTGTAGCCGTTACTCCGCTGGCGCACCGGACAGTCTGGTGCTACACCGGACAGACCGGTGAATTATAGCGGAGCGGCTCCCAGAATTCCTGAAGGTGGCAAGTTCGGAGTTGGGTTCCCTGGTGCACCGGACACTGTCCGGTGGTGCACCGGACACTGTCTGGTGGCACACCGGACAGTCCGGTGCGCCAGACCAGGGCACACTTCGGTTGTCTTTTGCTCTTTTTATTTGAACCCTTTCTTGGACTTTATATTGGTTTGTGCTGAACCTTTGGTACCTGTAGAACTCATAATCTAGAGCAAACTAGTTAGTCCAATTAATTTGTGTTGGGCAATTCAACCACCAAAATTCATATAGGAAAAGGTGTAAGCCTATTTCCCTTTCAATCTCCCCCTTTTTGGTGATTGATGCCAACACAAACCAAAGCAAATATAAAAGTGCAGAATTGTACTAGTTTGCATAAGGTAAGTGCAAAGGTTTCTTGGAATGAAACCAATAATTATTTCTACTAGATATGCATGGATGGCTTTCTTCTTATTTAAGATTTTGGACCACGCTTGCACCACTTGTTTTGTTTTGCAAATGTTTTGTAAATTCTTTTCAAAGTCTTTTGCAAATAGTCAAAGGTAAATGAGTAAGATTTTGAGAAGCATTTTCAAGATTTGAAATTTTCTCCCCCTGTTTCAAATGCTTTTCCTTTGACTAAACAAAACTCCCCCTTAATGAAATCCTCCTCTTAGTGTTCAAGAGGGTTTTTAGATATTAATTTTGAAGAGGGTATACCAATTTATATCAAAAATAAGATACCAATTGAAAAATCTTTTCTTAACACAAATTGAAAGACTATATTTTTGAAATTAGTGGTGGTGCGGTTCCTTTTGCTTTGGGCTAATACTTTCTCCCCCTTTGGCATGAATCGCCAAAAACGGATACTTGTGAGTGAAATAAAAGCCCTTTTTCAAACTTTCTCCCCTTTGGTAAATAATATAGGAGTTAATATTATACCAAATTGGAGAGCGTTGTGGAGCGACGGCGAAGGATGAATAATTCGATGGAGTGGAGTGGAAGCCTTGTCTTCGCCGAAGACTCCGTTTCCCTTTCAATCTATGACTTAGCATGTAATATACTTGAAAAAACACATTAGTCATAGCACATGAAAGAGATATGATCAAAGGTATATAAAAGAGCTATGTGTGCAAAATATCAATCAAAATTCCTAGAATCAAGAATATTTAGCTCGTGCCTAAGTTTGGTAAATGTTTTCTCACCTAGTGGCTTGGTAAAGATATCGGCTAGTTGTTCTTTGGTGTTAATGTAAGCAATCTCGATATCTCCCCGTTGTTGGTGATCCCTCAAAAAGTGATAGCGAATGGCTATGTGTTTAGTGCGGCTATGCTCAACGGGATTATCCGCCATGCGGATTACACTCTCATTATCACATAGGAGAGGAACTTTGGTTAATTTGTAACCATAGTCCCTAAGGGTCTGCCTCATCTAAAGCAATTGCGCGCAACAATGGCCTGCGGCAATATACTCGGCTTCGGCGGTAGAAAGAGCTACAGAATTTTGTTTCTTAGAAGCCCAAGACACCAGAGATCTTCCCAAGAACTGGCAAGTCCCTGATGTGCTCTTTCTATCAATCTTACACCCTGCCCAATCAGCATCAGAATATCCAATTAAATCAAAAGTGGATCCCCTAGGGTACCAAAGGCCAAACTTAGGAGTATAAACTAAATATCTCAAGATTCGTTTCACGACCCTAAGGTGAACTTTCTTAGGATCGGCTTGGAATCTTGCACACATGCATACGGAAAGCATTATATCCGGTCGGGAAGCACATAAATATAGTAAAGAACCTATCATCGACCGGTATACCTTTTGATCTACAGATTTACCTCCCGTGTCGAGGTCGAGATGCCCATTAGTTCCCATGGGTGTCTTGATGGGTTTAGCATCCTTCATCCCAAACTTTGCAAGAATGTCTTGAATGTACTTCGTTTGGCTAATGAAGGTGCCCTCTTGGAGTTGCTTGACTTGAAAGCCTAGAAAATACTTCAACTCCCCCATCATTGACATCTCGAATTTTTGAGTCATGATCCTACTAAACTCTTCACAAATGGTTTTGTTAGTAGACCCAAATATGATATCATCAACATAGATTTGGCATACAAACAAATCATTTTCAATAGTTTTAGTAAAGAGAGTAGGATCGGCCTTGCCAACTTTGAAGCTATTAGTGATAAGGAAATCTCTTAGGCATTCATACCATGCTCTTGGGGCTTGCTTGAGCCCATAAAGCGCCTTAGAGAGTTATAGACATGGTTAGGATACTCACTATCTTCAAAGCCGGGAGGTTGCTCAACATAGACCTCCTCCTTTATTGGTCCATTGAGGAAGGCACTCTTCACGTCCATTTGATAAAGCTTGAAGCCATGGTAAGTAGCATAGGCAAGTAATATACGAATTGACTCAAGCCTAGCTACGGGTGCATAGGTTTCACCAAAATCCAAACCTTCGACTTGTGAATATCCCTTGGCCACAAGTTGGGCTTTGTTCCTTGTCACCACACCATGCTCATCTTGTTTGTTGCGGAAGACCCACTTGGTTCCTACAACATTTTGGTTAGGACGTGGAACTAAATGCCATACCTCATTTCTCGTGAAGTTGTTGAGCTCCTCTTGCATCGCCAACACCCAATCTGAATCTTGAAGTGCTTCCTCTACCCTGTGTGGCTCAATAGAGGAAACAAAAGAGTAATGTTCACAAAAACGAGCAACACGAGATCGAGTAGTTACCCCCTTATGAATATCACCGAGGATGGTGTTCACGGGGTGATCTCGTTGGATTGCTTGGTGGACTCTTGGGTGTGGCGGTCTTGGATCTTGTTCATCCTCCTTGTCTTGATCATTTGCATCTCCCCCTTGATCATTCCTGTCTTCTTGAGGTGGCTCATCTTCTTGTTCTTCTCCTTCATCATCTTGAGACTCATCCTCATCTTGAGTTGGTGGAGATGCTTGCATGGAGGAGGATGGTTGATCTTGTGTGTGTAGAGGCTCTTCGGATTCCTTAGGACACACATCCCCAATGGACATGTTCCTTAGTGCGACGCATGGAGCCTCTTCATCATCTAGCTCATCAAGATCAACTTGCTCTACTTGAGAGCCGTTAGTCTCATCAAACACAATGTCACAAGAAACTTCAACTAGTCCAGTGGACTTGTTGAAGATTCTATATGCCCTTGTGTTTGAATCATAACCAAGTAAAAAGCCTTCTACAGCCTTAGGGGCAAATTTAGATTTTCTACCTCTTTTAACAAGAATAAAGCATTTGCTACCAAAGACTCTAAAATATGAAACATTGGGCTTTTTACCGGTGAGGAGTTCATAAGATGTCTTCTTGAGGATTCGGTGTAGATATAATCGGTTGATGGCGTAGCAGGCGATGTTGACCGCCTCGGCCTAAAAACGATCCGAAGTCTTGTATTCATCAAGCATGGTCCTTGCCATGTCTAATAGAGTTCTATTCTTCCTCTCCACTACACCATTTTGTTGTGGCGTGTAGGGAGAAGAGAACTCATGCTTGATGCCCTCTTCCTCAAGAAAGCCTTCTATTTGAGAATTCTTGAACTCCGTTCCGTTATCGCTTCTTATCTTTTTGATCCTTAAGCCGAACTCATTTTGAGCCCATCTCAAGAATCCTTTCAAAGTCTCTTGGGTTTGAGATTTTTCCTGCAAGAAGAATACCCAAGTGAAGCGAGAATAATCATCCACAATGACTAGACAGTACTTACTCCCGCCGATGCTTATGTAGGCAATCGGGCCGAATAAATCCATGTGGAGTAGCTCCAGTGGCCTGTCAGTCGTCATGATGTTCTTGTGTGGATGATGAACACCAACTTGCTTCCCTGCTTGACATGCGCTACAAACCCTGTCTTTCTCAAAATGAACATTGGTTAGTCCCAAAATGTGCTCTCCCTTTAGAAGCTTATGAAGATTCTTCATCCCAACGTGGGCTAGTCGGCGATGCTAGAGCCAACCCATGTTAGTCTTAGCAATTAAGCAAGTGTCGAGTTCAGCTCTATTGAAATCAACTAAATATAGTTGGCCCTCCAACACTCCCTTAAAAGTTATTGAATCATCACTTCTTCTAAAGACAGTAACACCTATATCCGTAAAAAGACAATTGTAGCCCATTTTGCATAATTGAGAAACTGAAAGCAAGTTGTAATCTAAAGAATCAACAAGAAAAACATTGGAAATAGAATGGTCAGGTGATATAGCAATTTTACCCAATCCTTTGACCAAACCTTGATTTCCATCCCCGAATGTGATAGCTCTTTGGGGATCTTGGTTTTTCTCATAGGAGGAGAACATCCTTTTCTCCCAGTCATGTGGTTTGTGCACCCGCTATCGATGATCCAACTTGAGCCCCCGGATGCATAAACCTACAAAACAAGTTTAGGCCTTGTTCTTAGGTACCCAAACGGTCTTGGGTCCTTTGACATTAGAAACAAGCACCTTGGGTACCCAAACACAAGTCTTTGATCCCTTGTGTTTGGCCCCAACATATTTGGCAACTACCTTGCCTAATTTATTAGTTAGCACATAAGAAGCATCAAAAGTCTTAAATGAAACATTAGGTTCATTTGATGCAATAAGAGTTTTCTTCTTAGGCATTTTAACATTTGTAGAACGCTTAGAGCTAGAAGCCTCATTCTTACAAATAAAAGCATGGTGAGTAGAATGAGTCTTCTTTGCATGAATTCTCCTAATCTTATCCTCAGGATAACCAGCAGGATATAAAATATAGCCCTCGTTATCCTGTGGCATGGGAGCCTTGCCCTTAACAAAATTAGACAATCTTTTAGGAGGGGCATTAAGCTTGACATTGTCTCTCTGTTGGAAGCCAATGACATCCTTAATGCCAGGGCGTCTCCCACTATAAAGCATGCTACGATCAAATTTAAATTTCTCATTTTCTAGTTCATGCCCAGCAATTTTAGCATCTAGTTTAGCTATATGATCATTTTGTTGTTTAATCATAGCAAGGTGATCATGAATGGCATCAACATTAATGTCTCTACATCTAGTGCAAATTGTAACATGCTCAACGGTAGATGTAGAGGGTTTGCAAGTTTTTATTTCAACAATCTTAGCATGTAAAATAGTGTTCTCATCTCTAAGATTGGAAATAGAAGCATTGCAAACATCTAAGTCTTTAGCCTTAGCAATTAATTTTTCATTCTCATTTCTAAGGCTAGCAAGTGAGGCATTCAATTTTTCAATCTTAGCAATTGAACTAGCATTATCATTTCTAAGATTGGCAATTGAATCATCACAAATATTTGACTTCTCAACCTTAGCAATCAAATTAGCATTCTCAATTCTAAGGTTGGAAATAGTGTCATGGCAAGTGCTTAGCTCACTAGTTAATTTTTCACATTTTTCTACCTCTAGAGCATAAGCATTTTTAACCTTAACATGCCTTTTGTTCTCTTTAATAAGGAAGTCCTCTTGGATATCCAAGAGTTCATCCTTCTCATGAATGGCACTAATTAATTCATTTAATTTCTCTTTTTGTTGCATGTTAAGATTGACAAAAAGAGTAAGCAAGTTATCCTCATCATCACTAGAATTTTCCTCATCACTATAGGTTGCATACTTAGTGGAGGATCTTGATTTTACCTTCTTTTTCTTGCTGTCCTTTGCCATGAGGCACTTGTGGCCGACGTTGGGGAAGAGAAGTCCCTTGTTGACGGTGATGTTGGCATCGTCCTCGTCGGAGGAGTCGGTGGAGCTCTCGTCGGAGTCCCACTCCCGGCAAACATGGGCATTGCCGCCCTTCTTCTTGTAGTATCTCTTCTTTTCTCTTCTCTTTCCCTTCTTGTCGTCGCCCCTGTCACTATCACTAGATAATGTACATTTAGCAATGAAATGACCGGGCTTACTACACTTGTAGCAAACCTTCTTGGAGTGGGACTTGTAGTCTTTCCCCCTCCTTTGCTTGAGGATTTGGCGGAAGCTCTTGATGATGAGCGCCATCTCCTCATTGTCGAGCTTGGAGGCGTCGATGGAGACCCTACTTGGTGTAGAGTCTTCTTTCTTCTCCTCCGTTGCCTTGAATGCAACGGGTTGCACATCGGGTGTGGAGGAGGCGCCTTGCTCGATGATTTTCTTGGAGCCTTTGATCATCAATTCAAAGCTCACAAATTTTCCTATCACTTCCTCGGGAGACATTAGTTTATATCTTGGATCACCATGAATTAATTGAACTTGAGTGGGATTAAGAAAAACGAATGATCTAAGAATAACCTTGACCATTTCATGGTCATCCCACTTGGTGCTCCCGAGGTTGCGCACTTGGTTCACCAATGTCTTGATACGGTTGTACATTGCTTGTGGCTCCTCTCCTTGGTGAAGCATGAAGCGACTGAGCTCCCCCTCGATCGTTTCCCTCTTGGTGATCTTGGTCACCTCGTCTCCTTCGTGCGTGGTTTTGAGCACGTCCCAAATCTCTTTGGCACTCTTCAACCCTTGCACCTTATTATACTCCTCTTGACTTAGAGAGGCGAGGAGTATAGTGGTGGCTTGGGAGTTGAAGTGTCGGATTTGGGCAACTTCGTCCGAGTCATAGTCTTCATCCCCCGGCGATGGTACCTGTACTCCAATCTCAACAACATCCCAAATACTAGTGTGGAGTGAGGTTACATGGTGCCTCATTTTGTCACTCCACATATTATAATATTCACCATCAAACATGGGTGGTTTGCCTAAAGGGACGGAAAGTAAAGGAGTACGTTTGGAAATGCGAGGATAGCATAGGGGAATCTTACTAAACTTCTTGCGCTCATGGCGCTTAGAAGTGACGGACGGCGTATCGGAGCCGGAGGTGGATGGCGATGAAGAGTCGGTCTCGTAGTAGACCACTTTCTTCATCTTCTTTTTCTTCTCGCCGCTTCGACATGACTTGTCGTGTGAAGGGGATCCCTTCACCTTGTTACCGGACTCCCGGATGGAGCCTTCCCATGGCTTGTGGCGGGCTTCTCGCTGGTCACCATCTCCTTCTTGGTGTGTTCTCCCGACATCACTTCGAGCGGTTAGGCTCTAATGAAGCACCGGGCTCTGATACCAATTGAAAGTCGCCTAGAGGGGGAGTGAATAGGCGGAATCTGAAAATTATAAACTTAAGCATACACTACAAGCCGGGGTTAGCGTTAGAGTTAAAATCGAGTCCGAAAGAGAGGGCGAAAACAAATCACAAGAAAATAAGGCGGATGACACGGTGATTTGTTCTACCGAGGTTCGGTTCTTGCAAACCTACTCCCCGTTGAGGTGGTCACAAAGATCGTGTCTCTTTCAACCCTTTCCCTCTCTCAAGCGGTCACCTAGACCGAGTGAGCTTCTCTTCTCAATCAATCGGGACACAAAGTCCCCACAAGGATCACCATACAATTGGTGTCTCTTGCCTTGATTACAATTGAGTTGGAAACAAGAAAGAAGGAAGAAGAAAAGCAATCCAAGCGCAAGAGCTCAAATGAACACAAATGTCTCTCTCTCTAGTCACTAATTTGTTTGAAGTGATTCCGGACTTGGAAGAGGATTTGATCTCTTTGTTTGTGCCTTGTATTGAATGCTATAGCTCTTGTATGAGGTTTGAAGGCTGAAAACTTGGATGCTATGAATGGTGGGTGGTTGGGGGTATTTATAACCCCAACCACCAACATAGCCGTTGGTGGAGGCTGTTGTCGTCCGGTGCGCCACCGGACACTGTCCGGTGCGCCAGCCACGCCACCAGGCCGTTAGGGTTCGACCGTTGGAGCTTCTGACATCTAGGCCACCGGACAGTCCGGTGGTGCACCGGAGAGTCACTGTTCACTGTCCGGTGCGCCTTCTGGCGCTGCTCTGACTTATGCGTGCGCAGGCGTGCACTGTAGTGCATTTATTATTCGTTGTAGACGACCGTTGGCGCTGTGTAGCCGTTACTCCGCTGGCGCACCGGACAGTCCGGTGCTACACCAGACAGTCCAGTGAATTATAGCGGAGCGGCTCCCAGAATTCCCGAAGGTGGCAAGTTCGGAGTTGGGTTCCCTGGTGCACCAGACGCTGTCCGGTGGCACACCGGACACTCCGGTGCGCCAGACCAGGGCACACTTCGGTTGTCTTTTGCTCTTTTTATTTGAACCCTTTCTTGGACTTTATATTGGTTTGTGTTGAACTTTTGGCACCTGTAGAACTCATAATCTAGAGCAAACTAGTTAGTCCAATTAATTTGTGTTGGGCAATTCAACCACCAAAATTCATATAGGAAAAGGTGTAAGCCTATTTCCCTTTCAGTTCCAACGATCAACCGCTCCAAACCCTAACTGGCGTGCTAACGTGGCACACACCGGATAGTGAATAGTACCTGTCTGATGCACCACCGGACTGTCTGGTGTGCCCATCGACAGCAAAAACAACCAATGGCTAGGAAGTGGTTGGAGGCTATAAATACCCCCAACCACCTCCTTCAATGACATCCAAGTTTTCTGAAGTTCACATTCAATACAAGAGCAATAGCATTCACTCCAGGACACATTCCAAAGATCAAATCCTCTCCAAGCCTCCAAATCAACATCATATCATTAGTGACTTGAGAGAGGGTGTTTTGTGTTCTTTTATTGCTCTTGTTGCTTGGATTGCTTTCTCCTTTCTATTCTCATTCTTCTAAGTGATTTGTAAAGCTAGCAAGAGACACCTAAGTCTGTGGTGAACCTTGTGGAGTCTTAGTGACCCAAGTGATTAAGGAAAAGCCTCGACCGGTCTGTGTGACGGATTGAGAGAGGGAAAGGGTTGAAATAGACCCGGCCTTTGTTGCCTCCTCAACGGGGACTAGGTTCTTTGGAACCGAACCTCGGTAAACAAATCACCATGTTCACTTGCATTGATCTTCACTTGATTTGTTTCCCCTCATTCCTCTCTCTAAAGTTCCCTTCCTCATATTGACTTGAGTTTGCTCCCAAACATTATCCGCGTTGATTGAGCAACTCTAAGCAAGGAGAACTATATTTCGAACTCTGATTTAATTCTAACCCCAGCCTTAGTACGTGGTTAAAGTTTATAAATTTTAGGTTTCCCTATTCACCCCCTCTAGGCGACTTTCACTAGCATCAAATTTACACGAAAGAGGAAGACAAAGCCAAAACAAGTTTCATCGCGTCCTTTGGCACATACTGCCTTGTGTGAATGCCTGAAGGCCTCAAAAATGTTGGCTCAACATTTTCATGGCTCGCCAAAAGCATTCTCAAAGGTCATATGGGCCGCAACGTTTTCACTTTTGTTGACGACATAGTCATTGCGAGCAAGAACAAAGAAGACCATCTTTCTAACTTCGCAGAAACATTCGCCAACATGCATGAAGCTAGACTTCGCTTGAACCCGAAGAAGTGCATAATCAAAGTCCGACAAGGCAAAATACTCGGTTACCTTGTACCGCACAGAGGCATCAAAGCAAACCTAAACAAGATACAAGCTATAATGTACAAGGTTCCACCACAGTCAACCCGAGACATCCAACGGTTGATAGGAAGACTAGCAGCACTGAACATATTTATTTCACGACCTGTTGAGCGAAGCCTTGCATTCCTGAAAACGCTGCACGGAGCCAAGGACTTCACCTAGGGCCCAGAGCAAGCTGCAACCTTCAAATTCTTAAGGCAGTATTTATCTGATTTAGCGACACTAACCAGCCCAGATCCCACGCTACCCCTACTGCTCTACATTGCAGCATCACCCAGCGCAGTCAGCGTATTCCTGGTACAAGAAAGGTGCAAAGAAGGCAAGACCCAGCAATGTCCAGTCTATTTTGTCTCCGAGGTACTCACTAGCTCTAAGTGCAACATGACAGAGCTAGAGAAGGTAGCCTACGCGATCATCATGGCTTCGCGCAAGCTAAGGCACTACTTCGAGATGCACAAAGTAAGGGTCACCATAGATCGAGGCATCTACCAGAATAGCCAAATGGGCAGCCGAACTCTCTGGGTACAACGTCACTTTTGAGCCGAGGACAACAATCAAATCCTAGGTCTTAGCAGACTTTATAGTAGATTGGACAGGGCCTTCGGAGCCACACCAACTACGCATAGAGATCATTTGGACCATCCACTGTGACGGTGTGTGGTGTCACGCAGGCGCAGGTGCTGCAACAATTATTACATCACCCACAGGTCTTAAATACAGATATGTCGCACGTCTCCGTTTTGCACTTGAATCAGACAAATGCATGAACAATATAGTAGAATACGAAGTCGTCATCCTCAGACTCCGCAAACTACGAGCCCTAGGGGTGACAACATGCATAGTCAAAATTGATTCCAAGATAGTCACCGGCCAAATCGGAAAGGACTGCTCCGCCAAAGAGCCAGTCCTCATGCAATATCTCTCGACCATGCGAAGCCTAGAAAAACAATTCAAAGGATTCACATTGCAGCACATAAGCGGAACAAGAATGAAGAGGCCAACATGTTTGCGAAAGCAGCAGCGAAAGGCGACCCACTACCATCTGACGTGTTCTTCCACACAATCGGCACACTAGCTGTAAGAAACCCTCAAGGCCTATAGATAAC
Organism: Zea mays; assembly: GCF_902167145.1. Lineage (NCBI taxonomy): Eukaryota > Viridiplantae > Streptophyta > Magnoliopsida > Poales > Poaceae > Zea > Zea mays. The sequence goes on along the minus strand of NC_050099.1, from coordinate 238,968,402 downwards.
ACAAGACCCCGACGACCGTAGAATCGTACATTTGATAATGACCGAAGACTGGTGGGCACCCATCACCTTATACCTTCAAGGTCATTATCACCCCTCCGACCAAAGCGAAGCCAAAAGGTTGAAACATAGAAGCCGTGACTTCGCTATGATAGATGGACAACTATACAAGAATGGAATAAGCCAATCCATTCTCAAATGTATCACAACAGTCGAAGGCATAGAACTCCTTCACGAGGTCCACAGAGGAACATGCGGATCACACTCGGGACCTAGGGCCCTCGCCGCTAAAGTCAAGTGACAAGGTTTATGTTGGATAGACATTGTGTGCACAGCTAACAGAGTGGTTCGCACGTGTGAAGCGTGCCAAAAAATCTCACCTCAAACGGGTGCCCCTCGCAATTTACAAAGCTCATCGCCCACACCTGGCCACTGCAGCGTTGTGGCCTCGATATCGTCGAATCATTGCCCACTGTGCAAGGCAACCTGAATTTTGCTTTCATTGCAGTCGAATACTTCACTAAGTGGATTGAAGCCAGGGTTGTGTCAACAACAACAATGAAGATAGCATAGAAGTTCTTCTGGCAGAACATTATATGTCGCTTCAGGGTTTCCTCCGAGTTGAAAGTAGACAACGACAAATAATTCGATAATTAGGACTTCAGGGAATTCTGCGACTCCATTGACACGAAGGCTATGTGAGCATCTGTCTACCACCCACAATCCAACAGGGTAGTAGAGCGTGCCAACGGGAAAAAAATTCAGCGCCATAAAGAAGAGAGTTCTAGATGACAAAAAGGGCAAGTGGGTCAAGCAACCACTCGAAGTCATCTGGGCACTCAACACAACAAAATCTCGAGCCACTGAATTCAACCCTTTCAGACTAATTTACGGATCCGAAGCCATGATTCCGCAAGAACTCAAGCATGGATCACCATGAACAAGCACGACGACCACACCAGACATCGACGAGTCAACAACAAAAAACCTCCTCGATGGGGATCGTGTCGCCGCCCTTGAAGCATTGAACAAATATCAAGCATAAATGAAGGCCCGACGGAACAACACTGTTACTCCTAAAGAGTTCGACGAGGGGGGCCTCGTCCTCATCAGAACTTGTAGAACAGAACCCCGAGGAAAACTCGAACCTAAATGGGAAGGCCCTTTCATCATCAAGAGGAAAACGTCACCAAACGCCTACAGACTTGCAACAGAATCCGGCGAAGACCCCGAGCACTCGTGGAATATAGACATTCTGAGGAAATTTTATGTGTAATCCAACCAATTCTAGGGCCTTCGCGCCCTTGTGTCACACCTGTTTTGGAAGGCAAACCGAATGCGAACCATGTACGTGCCAAGATCAGAAACTCACGTACACATCGACTACATAGTTGGACATCATCACACATTGCTCAAAATCATAAAGGAAATAGTACTTTATTACATCAAGATGTCCAAGACATCTACAAAGTCATTAACTTAACATAGTCATTAACATAATCAAAGTGAGGACACGAAATGTAGAATGATAAGGCCTTCACAGGCAGCTGACTGGGGGTTTGCCACTAAACACAACTAGAACTCATCGTAGTCTTGAAACTCCAGAAAGTCCTCCATGTTGCCTTCATCTCCTCCTAAGCACTGATTGCAATGGGGACAACCTGGGGTTGGGGGGTTTTAAAGCAAGGATGAGTACACATCAACATACTCAGCAAACATCCCGTTTGGCTAAAGTGGACTAGTTGTATGTGGGGTTAAGGTTAAAGCAGTTGTTTTTAGTTGGTCGGGTATTTATTACTAGTAGAAAAGCCAAGTTTTAGTAATGAAACCAAGTTATTACCCAAAAGTATTCCCTCCAAGAGGAAATACCAGAAACCACAGTTATAACCATCACCATTAATCATCATCATAAAAGTATATAGAGTTATTCTAATTAAAGAGGATCCCAAATCTACACATAACCGTGAGCACGATTGATATACCAGTTTCTAACACTCTATAGAGGTTGCACACTTTACCCAATAGTCGTGATCCTTTTTTGCCTTGGGTCGATCAAACCCTCAAACACTACCAAGGTGAGTAGGCAAGGTTTCACTACGTACTCTTTACAAAGATCCCTAGAGGTCATAGCCGCCCGTTAGGTTTCTCCAATTTGACAGACACAGTACCTCTCCCCATATTAAGGGTGACTAACAAAACCAAATCGAAAGAACCTTGGCAACCAGCCTCGGCAGAGCAAGTACTGTGCCTGGACCCCATTGACGGCACAACAACGAAGCCGACTACACCTCAAGTTCCTCTAATTATTTAGCTAAGGGCATCCCATTCCACCCTCATGGTTGTACTATTATCCCGGGTGGTCTCTCAACGAACAGGTCCTTACGGAGAAGTACTCAGGAAACAGCCTGAGTCCCCTAAAGTATCACAGTTCATCATCATAATCAAGATAACATTATTGTATCATAAATATTCACACCATGTTCATTGATTTAAAGTAAAGCAATAGCAAGAAGCTAACCATAATGACCCAAAAGGTAATCAAGGACAAGGTAAATACAAAGCTAGTTAATCCTTAGTTTTTAATTATGTAATGCGGGATAGTGAATTATAAAGTAAGTAGGACAAAATGGGTCAAATGACACTTGCCTTCACTAGGTTGCTGCTCAAGGAAGTCTCCGACAACACACTCAGGAACCACATGCTGCTCGTTATCTATGCAAAGCAATCATGCATTCAACACATTTGGGAAATGATAAAGGAACAGTACACCAAACATGTACAATCAAGTGAACACAAGTTTAATAAAAAAAGTACAAACACCAGAGTGAAATCTAGATTCTATGGTAAACAAATACACTTAGGGCTTGTTCGGTTATTTTCAATCCATATGGATTGGAGGGGATTGATACGGATTGGAGGGGATTTTGACTTACTAGGGATTGAAACCCCTTCAATCCCCCTCAATCCATATGGATTGGGGTATAACCGAACAAGCCTTTAGGGGTTTGTGGTTTTCTAAGTACTGCTTATCTCAGTGGATTACATAACTTACTATAGTCATCTTTAATGGATTATTAAAATTATATTAGGGATGTGTTCATACATTACATGATATTAACTTCACAATGTTAATCACTTAATTATCATTAGAGTTTTCCTTTTTATTTCCTTTTAAATAATAAGCCATTACTTTAAATGCACCTATAGCCTAGACATAAAATTAAAACATGCAGACAGTGAAAGATACTAATTTAAACACGTAGAGAATAATTTTATGAACATTTTGCAATTTGAACCACCCAATTTGGAGTTCTGATGCAAATGATATGAAATAAAGAAGTTTTGGAATTTAAAATACTAAATTAGACCTATTTCTGCGATTAAATATAAGCCCGGGGTTCTCTCTACAAGATTTCATGGGCTCGGCTGCAAAAACCAGGGACGACGGGTTCTAATACTAGAGAACTGGGGGTTCTCTTTACAAAACTGCAAATCGAAGGGGTATCGGGCTTTCCCAGCCGTTAGATCTAAGATCGACGGCTAGGATTAGATCTAGCGGGCGAGCGCGTGGGCACGGACGCTTGACAGGTGAGGCTCGGGACGGGGCGAGGCGCTGACGCGTGGGGCCCATGGGACAGCGACGTGCGGGAGGGCGCGGGGTGCTCTGGCCATCCGATCTCGGATCAACGACCCTAGTTCAACGAACCACGTGAACCATTACCCGAACATCTGGGCCAATGGATCAAGGATGAATGGTTAGGATCGGGCGTCGGGGGGGGGGGGGGGGGGAGGTTATCAGCTCCGGACGAACAAGGGTGGCGCTGTTCGCGCCCGCGGTGGCGCAGCCAATGGAGACGAGGCAGACTGGGGTTTCTAGGGGCGCTGGGGTGGTCTAGGTAGCCAGAGAGGATGGGGATGACCTTGCGAACACAATGGCAAAGTCTGGGTCGCGAGAACGGGGCTAAGACGGGCAGACGACGGAGGGGAAACCTCCGGCGGACCAGAGGCCACTCCGACGAGCATTACCCATCGAGGGGGGAACAATCAAGCGCGTTGAGGCTAGCATGGGCTTTGGTGAGAGGGTAGGAGTGCCCTACATCTAGGTTTGGGCTCGGGGAGGGGTTGTACCCGTCATACGCCATGAGGACATGGTGGCCCGACGAGAGGCGACTCCGGCGAGCCAAAATTACCCACGATGAGACGAAATTGGTGCAGAAGAAGGGTGGAGGAAGGTTACTTACCTAGAGAAAGCGCTCGAGGCAGCTTGGCACGGTGCGAGGGGTCTCCGGTTGTCTGAACGACGAGAAACCGCAACGGTGGCGAACTCTGACCTGCGCATGGGAGAGGTTGAGCACGGACCGGGCAGAGGGATCGGTGGAAGGGAAAACCACTGCGGGTTCTCGGTGCACAAGGCTCTGGCGAAGCTCACCGTGGCCGAGACGACGGTAGAGGACCGACAAGGACGGCAGGATGGTGGAGCAACAGAGGGGGCGGCGCTGCAGGCTGAGTGAGCATGTGCGCTGGGAGAGAGCAAATGAGAGGCATGGGCGAGTTGAGGGGGGCACAGGGTCTTCACCTAAGCGCTTGAGTGACGTGGTGGGTCGTGGGGGAGTGGGCGCGGTTTGACAGTGCACGGGGCACATGCCATGGGTGCTGGTAGATCAACTCTGTTTATGGTGGGGGAAAAGAAACTCTTCTGATCGGACAGGAGTCGAATTAGCCCTCTTTCTATCGCTACGCCCGTTTTGTGCCAGCGCGACTTTTGCGGGGGGAGGGGACAGGTCTGACAAGGGGGTGCGATTTAGCGAGGGAACGCACGGGCGAGCGGGGCATGGCGCTGATGGGGTGGTCCCACTAGGCAGAGAGGGAGAGGGCGAGCGAGCGAGCGAGCGGGGCGCGGCACCGACAGGTGGGGCCCGCCTGTCAGCGGACATGGGCGCGCGCTCGGGCGGTTAACTGGGCCGAGAAGGGAGGAGGGTTTGGGTTGCTTTCTTTTTTCCTGAATTTCTAATCCTTTTTATTTTGTTTTTTATCTTTTGAATTCAAATCCAAACAAACCACAAATGCAAAATCAAATAATTCAAACATGTGCATCAAACAAAAGAGTAACTTATGTTCATCATGATGCAACATCTCATGACTCACATAGGTTTTTGATATAGTAAAGAAGTAATTAATCTCCCACCTTGTAGACATAATCCTAATAAAAAGATGAGAGAGAAGACTATAGAGAGAGAGAGAGAGAGAAATAAGAGGTAACACCTGAATTTGGTATGTAATGAAGAAGAAATTTTATATCCCCAAATTTAGGGTGTTACAAACGTGTCCCCCTTAAAAAGAATCTCACCCTCGAGATTCAGAGTTGGATAGCGAAGAGTTCAGGATATTTAGCTTTCAGATCATCTTCTCTTTCCCAAGTTGCTTCTTCCTTTGAATGATGGCCCCACTTGACTTTGCACATTCTGATGGTGCTTCTTCGAGTGACTCCATTCGATGTCTCCAGAATTTGATTTGGCTTTTTGATATATGTTAAGTCTTCTTGAACTTCGAGATCCTCATTTGGTAATTGCTCTTCTGGCACTCGCAAACACTTCTTTAGTTGAGACACATGGAACACATCATGTACTGCTGACAGACTTTCTAGTAGGCTGAGTTGGTATGCCACTTCTCACGTCTTGCCTGAATCTGGTACTGTCCGATGTATCGAGGTGCTAGCTTTCCCTTGACTCTGAACCTTTTGATTTCTCTAATGGGTGACACCTTCAGGTAAACATAATCTCCCACTTCGAAGCTCAACTATTTTCTTCTAGTGTCGGCATAGCTTCGCTGTCTAGACTGTGTTGTCTTCAGATTCTCTCGAACCATTCTGATATTCTCTTCGGCTTCAAGCAAAATGTCTAGACCGAACACCTGCCTTTCGCTGAGCAGGTCCCAATGCAACGGAGTTCGGCAATTCCTCCCATAGAGTGCTTGGAACGGTGACATCTTCAAACTGGCTTGGTAACTGTTGTTGTAGGAGAATTATGCATGAGGTAGCCTTTTGTCCCAACCTAACTTGTCTTGCAAAGCACAAGCCCTCAACATGTCTTCAAGGATTTGGTTGGTTCTCTCAGTCTGACTAACTGTCTGCGGATGATAAGCTGAACTGAAATTCAAATGCGTGCCTAAGGCTTCATGCAATTGCGGCAAAAAATGAGAAGTAAATTGGGTTCCCCGATCTGATACTATCTTCTTTGGTACTCCATGCAAGCATACAATCCGGGACATGTATAACTCTGCCAACATTGTACTATTATAGGTGGTCTTGACTGATATGAAATGAATCGCCTTTGTTAAGCGGTCCACTACTACCCAGATGAAGTCATAACCGGCTCGAGTGCGAGGCAAACCGACTATAAAGTCCATCCCAATCTCATCCCATTTCCATTGATGAATCTGCAATGGCTGCAACAAACCTGTGGGCCTCTGATGCTCTGTCTTGATTCTCTGACAACTGTCACATATGGCAACATACTCCGCGATCTCCCTTTTCATACTGTACCACCAGAATCTTTTCTTCAGGTCTTGGTACATCTTCTCGCTGTCAGGGTGTATGGAATAAGTTGTCTCATGAGCTTCCTTGAGAACCAGCTCCTGAATCAATTTGATGTCAGGAACACACATCCTATCTTTGAACCATACCACGCCTTCTGCATCTTCCCAAAAACCCTTACCTTTCCCATATAAGACCAGTTGCCAAATTTCATTGATCTTCTCATCATCTTTCTGCCCATCCTTGATCTCTCGCTCTAGAGTGGGCTCTAGCTCAACTGTCACTCCTTAGGTGTTGTTCAGAAATCCGAGACTCATCTGTCAAATTCCCTTGCTAGTTCATATGGCATCGGATGAGCGACCATCATATTGACTTGACTTTTTCTAGTTAAAGCATCCGCAACCATAATTGCTTTACATGGGTGATAATGTATCTCCATCTCACAATCTTTGATTAACTCCAGCCATATTCATTGCCTCATGTTTAACTCCGACTGGGTGAATATATACTTAAGATTCTTGTGGTCTGTGTAAACATCACACTTCTGCCTATATAAATAGTGCCTCTAGGTCTTCAGTGCATGAACCACTGCTTCCAACTCCAAGTCATGTGTGGGGTAATTCCTTTCATGAATCTTCAACTATCGGGACGAGTATGCCACTACTCTCCCTTCTTGTATTAGCACACATCCCAGTCCGGTGTACGAATGAAGCGTCCCGATCCTTTGGGACTCAAATGTGAAACAATTACTAGTCCCAGGAGGCTAGTAAACACATTCCTTACTTCAAATAGTACAGAGTTTAGATAAAATTATTACAATACCGGGGTACAAGCTCGAGAGAGCCAAATTAAGAAACGCAGTAGGAAAATACACTAGCCCAAGCCACAGGCAGAACTGGGTGCAGACACAGCCCTCTTAATCAAGCATAGCAGAAAAGAAGTCCTCGGCTGCTGAAAAACATAAATAAATCTGGGTGAATACACTAGGTATTCTGCAAGCCCACCCCGCTCCCGTAGAGAGAAAGAGACCTATGATATACATGCTCAATTTGGTGGAGTTGTGGTCACTCAACATTTTTCTTAGAGAAAGGCAGATACTTGAAGGTTTTTCCCATAGTCTTATAATAACCAAAAACTCAACCGCCACTGAGCTTCCCGCTCCCGTGGCCTTAGAGAAAGTTCTAATTGCCATACCATACCGGACTCATCCATACCAGTGGACACGGACTATTCGAATAGGTTTCAACTCTGCGCAGAGGGGTACACTTTACCCACTAGCCCGGTTTTTGCGATCTCACCGTCGCGAGACCCGAATGCCGGATCTCTTTCCTTACTCGTACGTCCTAACCTTAATGGTTATCCGGAAGGAGTCAGGCCACCACCATGTCCAAACCGGACAAAACTTTCCCCCTCCTTATCCTCCCGGTGCTCCCCAGCCTTCTTAACCCTAGGGTTGGACCGCACGAGTTCGGATTGAGTGACTGCCCACACAGTCTCGAGTGGTTGTACGATAAAGGAGTACAGGTAGTGAAAATGACAAGCCGGTCCTTATATGAGGGGACAATCCTTCTGCTCACGCCTAAACCAGCTGAGCCAACACCTTAGGCCCTCCCCTAAACCAGGGAGTCCCTGATCATCCCACTCCCAGGGTGATGAGGGTGAGTACCCTTCATCGCAAAACTTTTCAAGAGGAGACTTTATTTGAAGAAAACACATTTCCTTTCTTCCCAAACCACATTTCGTATCCAGAATGAATATGTTAATGCGGGCCATCTCTCACTCACAATGCAATATTCCCCCATAGTTCCCGGCCTGGGTAGTGGTAGAGAGAATGGGTAATTTATGCATCAAGGGAAGGATGGACTTGCCTTTGTTGAAGCTCTCTTGGCACAGAAGATCTACTTCCGGAAGTTCGGGCTCCGACCCTTCTTCTGGAGCTACGGGATCCGGATCTGCGGTCCCCGCTTCTTCTAGGAAACAGGTAGTAAAACAATACATCAATAGTGGTTTATCAATCATAGTGTGCCATTTTCTAACAACATTATTGTATGTAACCTTGGAAATACTTTTTGATAATTTTTGGTGCATAAAATATTGAGAAAACTATTTAAATGGGAAAAAGGGTGGAAAAAGAAAAAGAAAAGAGAATTCCTCTCTCCTGGGCTGGGGACACAGCTTTTGGCCCACCCCGGGCGCGAGCGCGCGCGCTGAAGCGCTTGCGGCCCAGTGACGGCCCAAGAGCGAGGGGGAGACGGCGCGGCTGCGAGGGTGACGGCGTTGCTGTGGGCCCACTTGCCAGCGAGAGGGGGGGAGGAAACGGCGTCGCGGCCAGACGGTGGGGCGAACCGGCCGAGCGAGGGAGAAAAGGCCGGCCGCTGGGGAAGCTTGACGGCGGCTTGCCGCCGGTGGCCCGGTTCTTCGACCAAGGGAGGGTGGTTTGGCACGGGCGGAGGCTGGCGATTCCAACGGTAGGCTCAATTTGGCCGGAGAGGGTTGGGAGGGGGCTGCCCACGGGGAGGGGGCGGAGTTCCGCGGCGGGGATCGCCGCCGGTGGGCTCTGGGTGGGGGACGGGGGTTGGAAGGTGGTGCTTCGGGTTCGTGGCTACGTGAGGGAGCTGCTCGGCCCACTTAATTTCTTGCCGGACCAACGGAGAAGGAGAGGGAGGAGGAGGAAGGGACTCACCGGAGAGGAGAACGACGCCTGCGCTTCGCGAATTGTGCTCGGGGGAGGGGAGGAGAGGGATGGCCGAGGCTGGTGCGAGGAAGGAGGGGCTCGGGGCGAGCCTTTTATAGGCGCGCGAGGGAAGGGGGGGGCGGTGGAGCTTCTTGGCTCTGGCGAGCTTCACAGTGCCGCCATTAATGCCGCACAGCGCCGCCGAGGGGACACTACGACGGGGCGGTACCGGCGAGGACGCTGGTCAAGGGGGGAGGACGGAGCGGTGCCAAACTTCCCTGTGCGGCGAGATGGCAGAGGGGAGGACGGAGGCGACGGCCGGAGGTGACTTCGGTGAGGGGACGGCGGAAGGACGACGAAGCAACTGACCAGCGGGGCCATTCTGCCAGAGGGAGCGAGCGCGCGAGAGAGAGGGCGGCTGACGGGTGGGGACGCCTTGCCAGCGAGAGGGATGCGGGGTGTGGAGCGGGCTGGCGCGCGCGCGCGGAGGCGGGCCGAAGATGGGCCGAGAGAGGAGGAGCGCGGGCGCGTGGGAAGGGGGAGGTCGCGGGTTTGGGCCGGGATTCGGTCCAACAGGGAGAGGAGAAGGCTTTTCCCTTTTTCTTTTTACTTTCTAATTCCTATTTCCCATTTTTCCCCTTTTTCTTTTGAACAAATTATTTTGTGGATACTCTAAGTGTTTAGAAAATAGAATCTAAGTGAGGTGCTTTGTGATCAAACAAAATGTATGCATATGATGAAAGAAAATTTAGTGGAGGTCTTGGAATTAGAGGATGAAGGGAGGGGAAAGGGTAGATTAGGGTTTCAAACCTGGGTTAGGATTTTTGGGATGCTACAAACCTACCCCACTTAAAGGAATCTCGCCCTCGAGATTCAGACGGGGCTTGAGAAAAGGTAAGGGTATTCCTTCCTCAGAGAGTCCTCACTTTCCCAGGTGGCTTCCTCTTCTCCATCTCTGCTCCACTGAACCTTACAGAGTTTCACTTCTGAATTGCGGGTCCTTCTGACTGCTGAGTCGAGAATCTTCACTGGCTTTTCCCGGTACTGGAGATCCTTTTGAATCTGAATTTCCTCTGCCTCGATGCGGGTTTCTGGTACTTTTAGGCATTTGCGGAGTTGAGACACATGGAACACATTGTGAATATCTGACATGGATTCTGGTAGCTCAAGACGGTATGCCACGGGTCCTATTCGGGAAATGACAGGGTAGGGACCGACGAAACAGGGTGCCAGTTTTCCTTTCATCTGGAACCTTTTGACACCACGCATCGGGGAAACCTTGAGATAAACAAAATCTCCTTCCTCAAATCTGAGTTCCCTTCGCCTATTGTCTGCGTAACTCTTCTGTCGACTCTGAGCTTCAAGTAACCTCCTGCGGATTAAAGCGACTTTTTCTTCGGCTTCTTTAACAAAGTCGGGTCCTTCTAGTGTCCTTTCCCCCACATTGGACCACATTAGGGGAGTCTGGCATTTTCTTCCATACAGTGCTTCGAATGGTGATATTTTGATGCTGGCCTGATGGCTGTTGTTGTACGAGAATTCGGCGTACGGCAAACTGGACTCCCAATCTCTGTCGAAGGCTAACACGCAGGCTCTGAGTAAATCTTCAAGGACCTTGTTGACTCTTTCGGTTTGACCATCTGACTGGGGATGATAAGCAGTGCTGAAATCTAGCTTGGTGCCCATTGCTTGCTGAAGGCCCTTCCAAAATTTTGAAGTGAACTGCGTTCCTCTATCTGATACTATCTTCCGTGGAATGCCATGTAGCCTTTCTATCTCTTTAAGGTATATTCGGGCAAGGGCTGCTCCTCCAAAAGTGGTCTTTACTGGAACGAAGTGGGCCACCTTGGTGAGACGATCGATTATTACCCATATGGAATCATTTCCTCTCTGTGATCTGGGCAGTCCGGTTACGAAATCCATGCCTATTTCTTCCCACTTCCATTCGGGTATTGGGAGGGGTTGAAGTAGGCCTGCAGGCTTCTGATGTTCGGCCTTTGTTCGCTGACAGGTGTCACATTGGGCCACATACTGTGCTATTTCCTTCTTCATCCCTTTCCACCAATATCTGGCCTTGAGGTCTAGGTACATCTTGGTGGTCCCTGGGTGGATAGAGTAAGATGAGTTGTGGGCTTCATCGAGCAGGGTTTCTCGTGCCTCTCCCACTGGCACGCACAGGCGGTTCTTGAACCAGAGGACTCCTTGCTTATCTGTCCTAAGGTCTGGAAGTTGCTCCTTGCGTGTTCTTTACATAAGCCTGGTTGTCTCTGCGTCCAGGCGTTGGGCCTTGCATATGAGATCTTCTAGATTTGGCTTGACTTCCAGGCCACCGTTGTCTCCCAGACATGCATTTAGCTGAGCTGATTCTTTCTTCCAATCTTCTAGAAAGTTTGTTCCTTTAACCCTGAAAGGTTTTCGGCTGAGGGCGTCTACTACTACGTTGGCCTTTCCGGGGTGGTAGTGGATTTCGAGGTCGTAATCCTTGATCAATTCGAGCCACCTTCTTTGACGGAGGTTGAGGTCCGGTTGCGTGAAGATGTACTTTAGACTCTTGTGATCAGTGAAGATGTGGCATTTGTTCCCAATCAGATAATGCCTCCATATTTTTAGGGCGTGCACTATGGCTGCCAATTCCAGATCGTGGGTAGGGTAGTTCTGTTCGTGCGGCTTGAGTAATCGGGATGCATAAGCAATGACTTTCTCATTTTGCATTAAGACACACCCTAAGCCTTGCTTGGAAGCATCACAGAAGATGACAAAATCCTGGTGTATGTCTGGCAGAGTCAGGACTGGTGCGGTTGTAAGCTTCTCCTTGATGATTTGGAAACTTCCTTCACATTTGGGAGTCCACACAAACTTATTGTCCTTTTTGAGAAGTTCGGTCATGGGCTTTGCTATGCTGGAGAATCCCTTGATAAAGCGGCGATAATACCCTGCCATTCCCAGAAAGCTTCGTACTTCACTGACGTTGGATGGTTGCTTCCAATTTGAAACAGCTTCTACCTTAGATGGGTCCACTTCTATCCCTTCTGCAGTCAAGATATGCCCCAGGAAAGCTATCTTCTCTAACCAGAACTCACACTTGCTGAGTTTAGCATAAAGTTGATGTGCTCTGAGTCTTCCGAGGACGATTCGAAGGTGATGCTCATGGCCCTTGCGACTCTTGGAATATATGAGGATGTCGTCGATAAAGACCACGACAAACTTATCTAACTCTTCCATAAATACCTTATTAATGAGGTTCATGAAAAAGGCGGGTGCGTTCGTTAGCCCAAATGGCATCACTGTGAATTCATATTGCCCATATCTGGTGACGAATGCAGTTTTCTGAATGTCTGCTTCTTTAATCCATAGTTGGTGATACCCTGACCTGAGGTCTATCTTGGAGAAGTATTTGGCTCCTTGTAGTTGGTCGAAGAGGTCATCGATTCGAGGGAGAGGGTACTTATTCTTGATTGTAACTTTGTTCAAGGATCGATAATCAATACACATCCTCATACTTCCATCCTTTTTGGTAACGAAAAGAACGGGTGCTCCCCAGGGAGACGAACTGGGACAGATGTACCCTTTTTGTTGTAGTTATGAAATCTGAAGTTTCAATTCTGCCAATTTAGTGGGGGCCATGCGGTATGGTCTCTTTGCGATGGGCGCAGTGCCGGGAATGAGATCTATATAGAACTCTACTCCTCTTTCTGGTGGCATCCCGGGCAACTCTTCCGGAAATACATCCTCAAACTCCTTGATTACAGACATGCTCTCTGCTGTTAGATTAAACATCATCGGATCATTTGCGGGCGGTTGGGCTTGACAGGAAACTGCCTTTCCTTGGTGATCGGTGAGGAGAACAGTCTTGCTTGCACAGCTGATGATACCCTTATGCTTAGCTAGCCAGTCCATCCCTAGGATTACATCAATTCCTTGGGATGGCAAGATGGTTAAGTCTGCCAGGAACACTACCCCACTTAAAAGAATTCTGACTTGGGAGCACCTGAGTTTGCACAGGAGGTCTGATCCCGGGGTTCGGGTGACCAAAGGGATAGCTAGGGGTGTAGAGGGGATGCCATGCTCTTCCACAAACTTAGCGGCTATAAAAGAATGGGATGCTCCCGAATCAAAAAGCACAGAAGCGGGAGTAAATTCAACAAGGAACTCACCGAGCACTACTCCCGGGGCTTGCTGAGCTTCTTGAGCGTCGACGTGGTTGACCCGGGCTCTGCCCTGATACTGAGTCCTGCTCTGCTGGCTGTTTGAAGGAAGTGCCTTGGAGGTAGGTGCCGATGGAATCTTGGGGCCATTCACCGAGTTGGAGTAAGTTGGTCCGGGTGCCTTCAACTGAGGGCAGTTGTTCTTGAAGTGACTGGGGTCTCCGTAGTGCCAACAGGCGTTTGCTGGCGGCTGGTTGCTTGCAACAGAGGGTGCCTGAAGGGAGCTCTAACTCTGCTGACTGTAGCGTGATGGAGTGGGTCCAGATTGTTTATTGAAGCTTGGACCCCTGGGTGGAAGCCCAAAGGGTCGAGCTCTCTGGTGACGTTCTTGCTGTTGCGCTCGGAGGACTTGGAATTTCCTCTTGATGTGCCCTTTTTCTTCCTCTTTTGCCCTTTCCACTTGAATAGCTTTGTTGGAGAGGTGAGAGAAGCTGTGGAAGTCTTGGCTGGCGAGGATGGTCTTAAGCTCGGGTCTTAACCCTTTCAGAAAACGGGCCATTTTTCTGGCCTCGGTGCTGACATCCTCGGGCGCGTAGCGGGCCAGTTCTGTGAACTTGTGCACATACTCACTGACTGTTCTTCCGCCTTGAGTTAACTCTCGGAATTCATCCTCCTTGAGTTGAACTATCCCCTGGGGTACGTGGTGTTCACGGAAAGCTGCTTCGAATTCTGCCCAGGTAGCATCTCTGACGGCTTCACTGAAAGTGTCCCACCATGCTAAAGCCATTCCTGAAAGCTGATGAGCTGCCAGCTGAACACGCTGATTCTCGGGACAAGCGATGGCTTCCAACTTCCTCTTGATCGTGCGAAGCCAGTCATCTGCATCGAGGGGATTGCTGGACCCCGCGAACGTGGGAGGCTTGAGTCTCAAAAATTCTCCCATCCTGTCCTGTGGCCTTCCACCGCCTGGGCGCTGGTTTTCCAGACTTCGAGTGAGGACTTCAATGAGTCAGGTTTGATTGGCCAGAACTTGGGCTAGGTCTAATGGTAGTTCCGGAGGTGCGGGGAGGTGGGTCTCACCCCCTTCTCCGCCAGCCTCTCCTTCAGCTCCTAGAGGAAGGCTTGCTCCAATCCCGGAGGCGGTAGGCGTGGTTCTATCCGAAGCCATCTGCCATGGGAAGAGAGTCACTATTATGCACATGCCATTTTTTAACTAGTTATTTTATTCATTACATCAAGCCATTACATAACACAACACCCTGCTACTACAAGCCCATCACACACGAGTGCTATCTAGGGTACTCCCGAACTCCTTCTCTAAAGTGTCCCCAAATTCCTTGAGAAGGTCATCAAGGCTGGCCAGGGACATCTCTTCGGTGTCGGATGGGTTCCTTGGAGGGTTTTCTTCCTTCTGCTCAGTCTGACATCCTTGGCTTTTGGTCTTCTTGCGGATTTTTCTTGCGGGGGCGAGCTTCTTCAGTTTCTTGTCATAGTCCATTTTTAGGGTGCGGTAAGCTTCGCGGGTATTGGTCTCTTCTCCTTCAGCCATTGAGAGGCTCTCTTGAAGGGACGCCTTTTCTTCTGAAAGTTCCCTGACTTTTTGCTCCAGGCTTTCCACCCGGGAGGTTAGGGAGGTGCAGTGGAGGGCGAGGTCATCATATTGGTTGTCAAGGGTGTGAAGGTATCCGGCCATGTAGACAATGGTGGGATCATTCTCAATAGGATCTCCTCCTGATAGGGCCTGGAGTCTTTTCCTCCAGGTGGGGGTATTCTTGTTGCTGGGTGGAAAGTAGCGAAGGGGGGTTTGAAAGATCACTTTGTTGTAGTTCTGACACAGTTGTCGGAGGGCTTTTCGGGCAACATTTTGGCAAGTATCGGGGAAACGGTATCCGGTAACAGTGACTTGGAAGGAAGGATGGTTTGGGTAATTTCGGCTTTCTCCCAGGTAGACTGCCATAGAAGATTTCTCTATTCCGCCTTCGATATGCTCCGTCCAGACATATTCCGGCTTTTTGCGGATTCCCATGCGAAGCGCACAGCTTCGCAGGAGATGCGGGAACCCTTCCACCTCTGAGCAGTAGGATGTCCTAATGGCCAGAGAGTCTTCCATCTGGAATAGGAAAAGAAGGGCCTTGTTAAAATCGGGGAGGAGAAGAGAAAACTTTTTCTTGGGGTAAGATGTATTTTCTTTTTAGGGCAAGTTTTTAAGGTCAGGGCTGCGTCCTACGGCCAGTCCTATGGCTCTGATACCACCTGAAGCGTCCCGATCCTTTGGGACTCAAATGTGAAACAATTACTAGTCCCAGGAGGCTAGTAAACACATTCCTTACTTCAAATAGTACAGAGTTTAGATAAAATTATTACAATACCGGGGTACAAGCTCGAGAGAGCCAAATTAAGAAACGCAGTAGGAAAATACACTAGCCCAAGCCACAGGCAGAACTGGGTGCAGACACAGCCCTCTTAATCAAGCATAGCAGAAAAGAAGTCCTCGGCTGCTGAAAAACATAAATAAATCTGGGTGAATACACTAGGTATTCCGCAAGCCCACCCCGCTCCCGTAGAGAGAAAGAGACCTATGATATACATGCTCAATTTGGTGGAGTTGTGGTCACTCAACATTTTTCTTAGAGAAAGGCAGATACTTGAAGGTTTTTCCCATAGTCTTATAATAACCAAAAACTCAACCGCCACTGAGCTTCCCGCTCCCGTGGCCTTAGTTTCTTTCCTAACACCTACTTATTCACACATTCCCCTTTTCTTGAAACTCATAGAGAAAGTTCTAATTGCCATACCATACCGGACTCATCCATACCAGTGGACACAGACTATTCGAATAGGTTTCAACTCTGCGCAGAGGGGTACACTTTACCCACTAGCCCGGTTTCTGCGATCTCACCGTCGCGAGACCCGAATGCCGGATCTCTTTCCTTACTCGTACGTCCTAACCTTAATGGTTATCCGGAAGGAGTCAGGCCACCACCATGTCCAAACCGGACAAAACTTTCCCCCTCCTTATCCTCCCGGTGCTCCCCAGCCTTCTTAACCCTGGGGTTGGACCGCACGAGTTCGGATTGAGTGACTGCCCACACAGTCTCGAGTGGTTGTACGATAAAGGAGTACAGGTAGTGAAAATGACAAGCCGGTCCTTATATGAGGGGACAATCCTTCTGCTCACGCCTAAACCAGCTGAGCCAACACCTTAGGCCCTCCCCTAAACCAGGGAGTCCCTGATCATCCCACTCCCAGGGTGATGAGGGTGAGTACCCTTCATCGCAAAACTTTTCAAGAGGAGACTTTATTTGAAGAAAACACATTTCCTTTCTTCCCAAACCACATTTCGTATCCAGAATGAATATGTTAATGCGGGCCATCTCTCACTCACAATGCAATATTCCCCCATAGTTCCCGGCCTAGGCAGTGGTAGAGAGAATGGGTAATTTATGCATCAAGGGAAGGATGGACTTGCCTTCGTTGAAGCTCTCTTGGCACAGAACATCTACTTCCGAAAGTTCGGGCTCCGACCCTTCTTCCGGAGCTACGGGATCCGGATCTGCGGTCCCCGCTTCTTCTAGGAAACAGGCAGTAAAACAATACATCAATAGTGGTTTATCAATCATAGTGTGCCATTTTCTAACAACATTATTGTATGTAACCTTGGAAATCCTTTTTGATAATTTTTGGTGCATAAAATATTGAGAAAACTATTTAAATGGGAAGAAGGGTGGAAAAAGAAAAAGAAAAGAGAATTCCTCTCTCCTGGGCTGGGGACACGGCTTTTGGCCCACCCCGGGCGCGAGCGCGCGCTGAAGCGCTTGCGGCCCAGTGACGGCCCAAGAGCGAGGGGGAGACGGCGCGGCTGCGAGGGTGACGACGTTGCTGTGGGCCCACTTGCCAGCGAGAGGGGGGGGGGGAGGAAACGGCGTCGCGGCCAGACGGCGGGGCGAACCGGCCGAGCGAGGGAGAAAAGGCCGGCCGCCGGGGAAGCTTGACGGCGGCTTGCCGCCGGTGGCCCAGTTATTCGACCAAGGGAGGGTGGTTTGGCACGGGCGGAGGCTGGCGATTCCAACGGTAGGCTCAATTTGGCCGGAGAGGGTTGGGAGGGGGCTGCCCACGGGGAGGGGGCGGAGTTCCGCGGCGGGGATCGCCGCTGGTGGGCTCTGGGTGGGGGACGGGGGTTGGAAGGTGGTGCTTCGGGTTCGTGGCTACGTGAGGGAGCTGCTCGACCCACTTAATTTCTTGCCGGACCAACGGAGAAGGAGAGGGAGGAGGAGGAAGGGACTCACCGGAGAGGAGAACGACGCTGGCGCTTCGCGAATTGTGCTCGGGGGAGGGGAGGAGAGGGATGGCCGAGGCTGGTGCGAGGAAGGAGGGGCTCGGGGCAAGCCTTTTATAGGCGCGCGAGGGAAGGGGGGGCGGTGGAGCTTCTTGGCTCCGGCGAGCTTCACAGTGCCGCCATTAATGCCGCACAGCGCCGCCGAGGGGACACTACGGCGGGGCGGTACCGGCGAGGACGCTGGTCAAGGGGGGGAGGACGGAGCGGTGCCAAACTTCCCTGTGAGGCGAGATGGCAGAGGGGAGGACGGAGGCGACGACCGAAGGTGACTTCGGTGAGGGGACGGCGGAAGGACGACGAAGCAACTGACCAGCGGGGCCATTCTGCCAGAGGGAGCGAGCGTGCGAGAGAGAGGGCGGCTGACGGGTGGGGACGCCTTGCCAGCGAGAGGGATGCGGGGTGTGGAGCGGGCTGGCGTGCGCGCGCGGAGGCGGGCCGAAGATGGGCCGAGAGAGGAGGAGCGCGGGCGCGTGGGAAGGGGGAGGTCGCGGGTTTGGGCCGGGATTCGGTCCAACAGGGAGAGGAGAAGGCTTTTCCCTTTTTCTTTTTACTTTCTAATTCCTATTTCCCATTTTGCCCCTTTTTCTTTTGAACAAATTATTTTGTGGATACTCTAAGTGTTTAGAAAATAGAATCTAAGTGAGGTGCTTTGTGATCAAACAAAATGTATGCATATGATGAAAGAAAATTTAGTGGAGGTCTTGGAATTAGAGGATGAAGGGAGGGGAAAGGGTAGATTAGGGTTTCAAACCTGGGTTAGGATTTTTGGGATGCTACAACGAAGCATCACAATACACTGAGAATGGCTTGTGAACATCTAGTAGGATCAACACAGGTGTTGTCATCAACTTCTTCAATGTTTCAAAGGACTCTTGGCATTATGGGTCCACTTTAACTCAACTTTCTTCGCTAGTAGGGCTGTAATTGGTCTAGCAATCTTGGCGAAACCTTCAATGAAACGCTGATAGTATCCGGCCATTCCAATAAAAATCTTGATTCCCCGGACATCTCTTGGTGCTTTCCAGTCTAGGATATCTGCTACCTTCTTCGGATCCACAGCTAATCCATCTCGGTTTATGATATGACCCAAGAATAGGACTTCATTGATCCAAAACTCACATTTGCTTAGCTTGGCATACAACTGATGCTCCCGTAACCGTTGCAATACCAACTTCAAATGCTCCTCATGTCCTTCCTCATTTTGAGAGTATATGAGAATATCACCAATGAACACCACTACGAATTTGTCTATGTAGTCCATGAACACACTATTCATCAAGTACATAAAGAAAGCTGTTGCATTTGTCAATCCGAATGACATGACTGTGTACTCATATAGCCCATACTTGGTGATAAATGATTTCTTCGGTATATCCGAAGGTCGGATCCTAAGCTGATGGTATCCTGACCTCTTGGTCCCATCTTTCTTCTCCACAAACAGAACTGGGGCGGCCCAAGGCAAAGTACTGGGTCTGATGTAGCCTTTCTCTAACAGCTCATTGATCTGTTTCTTGAGTTCCACCAATTTTGATCCAGACACTCTATAGGCTCTCTTAGAAATAGGGGCGGTGCCAGGCTCGAAATCTATGGCAAATTCAACTTTACGCTTGGGGGTGGCATGCCTGATAAATCCTCAGGAAACACATCGAGGAACTCCGACACAACTCTGATGGCCTCAAGCAGGTTGGCCTCCTTACCATCTACAGACATATGGTGACAGGCTCCTTCTAATTCAGGCATGAATAGTTCAGTTACTACTTCTTCCCTGTATGGGGACACTAACTTTACTGTCCTACTGTCACAGCTGACAGTTGCTTGGTTTCTGTGCAGCCAATTCATCCTTAGGATGACATCTAACCCTTGAGTACCCATTACTACAAGGTTAGCGGGAAAATCTATCCCCCTTATTTCAATCCTTAGATTCGAGCACATCTTATTGGACTGAACTTTTCCCCCAACTGAATTAACTCTTAGCCGTAGAATCATTGGTTTTATGGGGATGTTATGTGCTTTTACCCATGATGTAGAAAGAAAAGAATGCATGGCACCAGTATCAAATAGTACTTTTGCTGGATGTGATTCAACTATAAACATAGCTACAACCACATCTGGTGCATTCTGGATTGCTTCAGCCTCCAAGTGGTTCACCTTTTCACGGTTGTAGGCTTGACCACAACCTCATGGTGCTTGTTGTGGTGCTCCTTGTCTTGTTGGGGTGTTGGAAGCTGGCTGTTGGTGAGCTGCTTTCTTCGGACAATGAGTCACCTAGTGGCCTTGTTCCCAATAGTGAAAACATCCACAACTTCCTCCTTGCGCTAGGGCTGTCTAGTTGTTCTGGTTGGTGGCTGGGGCAGTGAAAGTCGCCTAGAGGGGGGGTGAATAGGCAAATCTGAAATTTATAAACTTTAAGCACAACTACAAGCCGGGGTTAGCGTTAGAAATAAAGTCAAGTCCGAAAGAGAGGGCGAAAACAAATCAACCAAAGAAATAGAGCGGATGACACGGTGATTTGTTTTACCGAGGTTCGGTTCTTGCAAACCTACTCCCCATTGAGGTGGTCACAAAGACCGGGTCTCTTTCAACCCTTTCCCTCTCTCAAACGGTCACCTAGACCGAGTGAGCTTTTCCCCTCAATCAAATGGGTCACTTAGACCCCACAAGGACCACCACAACTTGGTGTCTCTTGCTTTGATTACAAAGATGTTGAGAATAAGAATGGGGAAGAAGAAAAGCGATCCAAACGACAAGAACTCAAATGAACACAAATATCTCTCTCACACTAGTCACTAATTGTTTGGAGTGATCTTGGACTTGGGAGAGGATTTGATCTCTTGTTTGTGTCTTGGAGTGAAGTCTAGAGCTCTTGTATTGAATGCAATGGCTGAAAACTTGGATGCCTTCAAGTGGTGGTGGTTGGGGGTATTTATAGCCCCAACCACCAAACCAACCGTTGGGGTTGGGCTGCTGTCGATGGGTGCACCGGACAGTCTGGTGCGCCAGCCACGTCACCCAACCGTTAGGGTTCTAACGGTTTCGACCGTTGGAGCTCTGACAGATTGGGGCACCAGACAGTCCGGTGCCCCACCAGACAGTCACTGTTCACTGTCTGGTGCGCCTTCTAGCGCTTCTCTGACTCTGCACACGCTGGCCACGCAATGTTCACGTTCACTGTTCACTTTTGCAGGCGACCGTTGGCGCAATAGCCGTTGCTCCGCATGGCACACCGGACAGTCCGGTGCTACACCGGACAGTCCGGTGAATTATAGCGGAGTGGCTCTCTAAAAACCCGAAGCTGAGCAGTTTAAAGTTGATCTCCCTGGTGCACCGGACACTGTCCGGTGGTGCACCGGACAGTCCGATGCGCCAGACCAGGGCAGCCTTTGGTTGGTTTTGCTCCTTTCTTTTTGAACCCTAACTTTAACTTTTTATTGGGTTGTGTTGAACCTTTGGCACCTGTAGAACATGTAATCTAGAGCAAACTAGTTAGTCCAATTATTTATGTTGGGCAATTCAACCACCAAAATCATTTAGGAAAAGGTTTGACCCTATTTCCCTTTCAATCTCCCCCTTTTTGGTGATTGATGCCAACACAAACCAAAGCAAATATATAAGTGCAGAATTGAACTAGTTTGCATAAGGTAAGTGCAAAGGTTGCTTGGAATTAAACCAATTAATACTTTCATAAGATATGCATGGATTGCTTTCTTTCTTTTAATATTTTGGACCACGCTTGCATCACTTGTTTTGTTTTTGCAAATGTTTTTGGAAATTCTTTTTCAAAGTCTTTTTGCAAATAGTCAAAGGTATATGAATAAGATTTCGAGAAGCATTTTCAAGATTTGAAATTTTCTCCCCCTGTTTCAAATGCTTTCCCTTTGACTAAACAAAACTCCCCCTAAATGAAATTCTCCTCTTAGTGTTCAAGAGGGTTTTAGATACTAAGTTTTGAAAAAGCTCCTCCTTGAAATATAGATATCAAATGAGATAGAATTTCTTAGAGGAATACTAATTTGAAAGATACCAATTGAAAACAACTTGTTTCGATTTTTTTTGAAATTGGCGTGGTGGTGCGGTCCTTTTGCTTTGGGCTAATATTCTGTCCCCCTTTGGCATTAATCACCAAAAACGGAGTCTTTAAAGCCCTTTTACTTTCTCCCCAATGGTATGAGTAATGAATATGAGTGAAGATTATACCAAAGTGGAGAGCGATGCGGAGCGACGACGAAGGGTAAATAATACCGATAGAGTGGAGTGGAAGCCTTGTCTTCACCGAAAACTCCATTTCTCTTTCAATCTATGACTTGGCATAAGAATTTACTTGAAAACACATTAGTCATAGCACGAGAAAGAGACATGATCAAAGGTATATAAAAGAGCTATGTGTGCAAAGTATCAATCAAAATTCCTAGAATCAAGAATGTTTAGCTCATTCCTAAGTTTGGTAAAGGTTTTCTCATCTAGTGGTTTGGTAAAGATATCGGCTAATTGTTCTTTGGTGCTAATATAAGTAATCTCGATATCCCCCCTTTGTTGGTGATCCCTCAAAAAGTGATACCGAATGGCTATGTGCTTAGTGCGGCTGTGCTCAACGGGATTATCCGCCATGCGGATTGCACTCTCATTGTCACATAGGAGAGGGACCTTGGTTAATTTGTAGCCATAGTCCCTAAGGGTTTGACTCATCCAAAGCAATTGCGCGCAACAATGGCCTGCGGCGGTGTACTCGGTTTCGGCAGTAGAAAGAGCTACTGAGTTTTGTTTCTTTGAAGCCCAAGACACCAGGGATCTTCCCAAGAACTGACAAGTCCCTGATGCGCTCTTTCTATCAATTTTACACCCTGCCCAATCAACATCTGAATAACCTATTAAATCAAAAGTGGATCCCTTGGGGTACCAAAGACCAAATTTAGGTGTATGAACTAAATATCTCAAGATTCTTTTCACGACCCTAAGGTGAACTTCTTTAGGACCGGCTTGGAATCTTGCACACATGCATACGGAAAGCATAATATCCGGTCGAGATGCACATAAATAGAGTAAAAATCCTATCATCGACCGGTATACCTTTTGATCTACGGATTTACCTCCCGTGTCGAGGTCGAGATGCCCATTGGTTCCCATGGGTGTCTTGATGGGCTTGACATCCTTCATTCCAAACTTGGTGAGTATGTCTTGAATGTACTTAGTTTGGCTGATGAAGGTGCCTTGTTGGAGTTGCTTCACTTGAAATCCTAGAAAATACTTCAACTCCTCCATCATAGACATCTCGAATTTTTGAATCATTATCCTACTAAACTCTTCACAAGTAGATTTGTTAGTAGACCCAAATATGATATCATCAACATAAATTTGGCATACAAACAAATCATTTGCAATAGTTTTAGTAAAGAGAGTAGGATCGGCTTTGCCGACTTTGAAGCCATTAGTGATAAGGAAATCTCTTAGGCATTCATATCATGCTCTTGGGGCTTGCTTGAGCCCATAAAGCGCCTTTGAGAGTTTATAGACATGATTAGGGTACTCACTATCTTCAAAGCCGAGAGGTTGCTCAACATAGACCTCTTCCTTGATTGGTCCATTGAGGAAGGCACTTTTCACGTCCATTTGATAAAGCTTAAAGCCATGGTAAGTAGCATAGGCAAGTAATATACGAATTGACTCAAGCCTAGCTATGGGTGCATAGGTTTCACCGAAATCCAAACCTTCGACTTGTGAGTATCCCTTGGCCACAAGTCGGGCTTTGTTCCTTGTCACCACACCATGCTCATCTTGCTTGTTGCGGAAGACCCACTTGGTTCCTACAACATTTTGATTAGGACGTGGAACTAGATGCCATACCTCATTCCTCGTGAAGTTGTTGAGTTCCTCTTGCATTGCCAACACCCAATCTGAATCTCTTAATGCTTGTCTCTTAGCATCTGCGACATCTGCACTTGCGGTTGAGGTTGACGTTGAGGCTGCTGCTGCTGCACCTATTGCATGGCTGCCAGGGTCTGACTAATTGCTTGAACTGCTTAAGTCTGCATCAAAAAACATCTGCTCGATTGTTATTGGGGGTGGTGGTGGCAACTGCTGTTGGGGTGCCTCATCCTGGGGTGCCTGTTGCTCTGGCTAGGCACGCCTTCCACCTCGGTGTCTGTTGTTAGACATCTGTAGAAAGCATAGACACATCAGACCTGACCCTGCAGTCTTTTAGCATAAGAAAAAAGAATATATATATATATATATATATATATATATAGAAGTCTTTACAACACTGAACAAATGAGCATCTTCATTGACTCTCCACACAGCCAAACAAAACTTCTCAGATAAAGAGGAAAGTGGAAATAAAAGGTTGCCCAACTAAATGACTAACTTTATTAATAACTACACCAAGTTGCAGGGGATACCCACACCTTGGTGACAATCATTACAAAGAGCCAAATTCGTAATAAGTTCATCATGTCAAGAATAGAAACACATGATAAGCAAACTAAAACTAACTAAGACTGACTAGGACTCTGACACTGATTTAAGCATTTATTACAAACTCAGACTCTATCAATCTAGGGCTCCAAGTCTATCTTGGTCCTGCACTCAGGGGTGTCATAAGCATGATGACCATGGGGTGGCGAGCGGTAAGGGTGCTGAGTCCCAACAGGGGCGGGGGAACCATCCTCCTGATGGTGGCGCTCCGCGCGCTCAGCACGCAGTTCTGCAATCTCTGCCCGAGCCTTGTCCAACTCGTTAAGAGCGTGGTCCAGCTCGGTGTTGAGCATGGTGACCAGGTTGACCATGCTGCTCAATCTAGGATTGCCCTCACCAACTGGTGAGACAATCACACCTCCGGTACTGTTGGTCGAACGACGGGGTTAGTACTTTAGGTCGAGGCCGTCAGCTACCCGCTGAACAACGAACAGTACTGCAAAAGCGCATGTCGTGCAACATCTTGCATGGCTGCCTCGGCAGTGTCATGCTCAGTGATAGAATAGTGCTTTGAGTAGGCATTTGCACCCCAGAGATCATTGTACGGACGACGCACCAGACAGGTAGCCTCCCATTGGTCCGGGTGTAACCCGCAACGGTGCTAGTAGACTACACAACGATACTCAATGGACCAAGTGTGTTGGTCGAAGGCCCGACGCAACAAGGTGTCGAGAGCGTCATGGAAATGACAACCACTGGCGGCATCATGAGTGATGGGTCTGGCGATCCATCCTTCCGGCTCCTGCTCCTCCGAAAGCTCCATGTTTTGGCTCGAACTGCCACCGTCATTGTTGTATCCATCAGGGTCTCCTTCGGCAGCTAGGGTACCCTGTAGTGGTGCAGGGGGCACCTCTAGCTGAGGCACAGAGGAGGGCTGCCTCCCAGACTCCACCTCCTGCTGAGGCGAGGGGGAAGAGTCCTGCTGCACCTACTCCTGGCATCGGCGCTCCTGCTCCTCGTGCAAGCGACAGTACAGTCTCTCTAGGTGACTCGACTATCCCGTCACCGTGTGACACAGTGGACACTCCGCAAGGCGAGAGGGCAATAAAGGGATCATCGACTTACGTGTAGCGCATCTAAGACGGACCATCAAAAAAAGATATCGTAAGCATAAGAATGAGAATAGAACTATATGACCAGCAAGTAAAACAAAAGCAAAGTGAGATAATTTTTTTGTAAGATGAGTATATAGATAGTAATATTGAGAGCACCTAGAGGGGGGGGTGAATAGGTGATCCTGTAAAACTTAAAACTTAACACCACAAACTTGATTAAGTGTTAGAACAATGAAATCAAGTGAGTAGAAAGGAGAGCTCTTGTGAAGCACAATAGACACAATAAGGACAAGCACAAGAGACACGAGGATTTATCCCGTGGTTCGGCCAAGTACAAAACTTGCCTACTCCACGTTGTGGCGTCCCAACGGACGAGAGTTGCACTCAACTCCTCTCAAGTGATCCAATGATCAACTTGAATACCACGGTGTTCTTCTTTACTTTACTCTTTCCCGTTTGCGAGGAATCTCCACAACTTGGAGTCTCTCGCCCTTACAATAAGAATCACAATGAAGCACTAGAGTAAGGGAGGGAAGCAACACACTCAAATCAATAGCAAATACGCACACACAAGACCAAGACTTGAGCTCAAAAGAGTATCACAAGGTTCTCACTAGAACGGAGCTCAAATCACTAAGAATGTCGAACAAGTGCGCAAGAGTGAAGTGTGAATGATCAACAATGCTCAAAGGTTGTTTGGTGTTCTCCTCCATGCGCCTAGGGGTCCCTTTTATAGCCCCAAGGCAGCTAGGAGCCGTTGAGAGCATTCCTGGAAGGCAATTATTGCCTTCTGTCGCCTGGCGCACCGGACACTGTCCGGTGCGGATTTCTTTCCTTCTTTGGCGAAGCCGACCGTTGGCGCTTTGGAGCCGTTGGCGCACCGGACACTGTCCGGTGCACACCGGACAGTCCGGTGCCCCTTCTGACCGTCGGCTCTTGCCACGCGTCGCGCGCGGATTATGCGGCCGACCATTGGCCCAGCCGTCTGTTGGCTCACCGGACAGTCCGGTGCACCACCGGACAGTCCGGTGATTTATAGCCGTACGCCATTAATTGCTTCCCGAGAGCAGCCAGTTGACAGACGCCGGCCTGGCGCACCGGACACTGTCCGGTGCACCCAGACCGAGCTGTCTTTGGCTGAGCAAAGCCATCTCTTTTCCAACTTGATTTCTCCTGTTTCCAGCACTTAGACACAATACATTAGTCTCCAAAACAATGTACTAAGTCTTAGAAACATACCTTTTTACTTGATTTACACTTCATCCATCACTTTGCATAGATTAACATAAGTCCACTTGTGTTGGCACTCAATCACCAAAATACTTAGAAATGGCCCAAGGGCACATTTCCCTTTCAATCTCCCACTTTTTGCTGATTTATGCCAACACAATAAAAAACAACTAAAGGAAGTGCAACATCAATACAAATGAGAACTCAAAATTGTTTTGATTCAAATTTGGCATATATGGATCATTCTTTGCCACCACTTGGTTTGGTTTTGCAAATCAAACTCAATTTCCTATCTCTAAGTCAAACACACTTGTTGAAACATAAAGAGAGATATTTCAAGAGAAATTGATCAAAGATTCAAAAACTCCCCCTTTTTCCCATAATCAAGCCTTCTCCCTACAAGAGACCAACTTTTGACAATAAGAGACAAACAAGAGTATTTTGACAAACAAAAACTCTAACTCTACTTTTTTCAAAATTCTCAAGTGGTAGCTGATCCATTTCTTGCTTTGGCCTTATTTTCTCCCCCTTTGGCATCAAGCACCAAAACGGGATCAATTTTGGCCCTATAACCCCATTGCCTCACCAAAATCTTCAACAAAGAGTAAAAAGGCAATAAGAGTACAAAGATGAACTTGGAATTAGTTACTCTTTCATCGGAGTGCAGTGGAAGTCTTGCATGGTCCAAGTCCACCTTTTCCCTTTCAAACCTCCTTTGAGACTAAATTAAGCAAACTCAAGCGCACAGTTAGTCTCAAAGGGTCAAGTTGTAGCACATCTCCCCCTAAATATGTGCATCACTTGCAAATGGACTTGTGAGGTCCGGGGAGTGCTTGTACAACTTGAGCACCATAAATAAACAACATGCATTAAGGAACATGATCAAGGCATAAAACACATGTATGCTATAGATCAATCCAGGTTCCGCGAATCTAAGACATTTAGCTCACTACGCAGCTTGCAAAAGGTCGACTCATCTAGAGGCTTGGTAAAGATATCGGCTAGCTGGTTCTCTGTGCTAACATAAAACACTTCGATATCTCCCTTTTGCTGGTGGTCTCTCAAAAAGTGATGCCGGATGTCTATGTGCTTTGTGCGGCTGTGTTCAACAGGATTATCCGCCATGCGGATAGCACTCTCATTATCACATAGGAGTGGGACTTTGCTCAGATTGTAGCCAAAGTCCCTGAGGGTTTGCCTCATCCAAAGTAGTTGCACGCAACACTGTCCTGCGGCAACATACTCGGCCTCAGCGGTGGATAGGGCAACAGAAGTTTGTTTCTTAGAACTCCACGACACCAGGGACCTTCCTAAGAATTGGCACGTCCCTGATGTACTCTTCCTATCGACCTTACATCCAGCATAGTCGGAGTCTGAATATCCAATCAAGTCAAAGGTAGACCCCTTTGGATACCAGATCCTAAAGCAAGGCGTAGCGACTAAATATCTAAGAATTCGCTTCACAGCCACCAAGTAACACTCCCTTGGATCAGATTGAAATCTAGCACACATGCATACGCTAAGCATAATATCCGGTCTACTAGCACATAAATAAAGTAAAGACCCTATCATAGACCGGTATGCCTTTTGATCAACGGACTTACCTCCTTTGTTGAGGTCGGTGTGTCCGTCGGTTCCCATTGGAGTCTTTGCGGGCTTGGCGTCCTTCATCCCAAACCGCTTGATCAAGTCTTGCGTGTACTTCGTTTGTCGCTCCTTATCTTCTTCACTTTGAGCTCAAACTCATTTTGGGCTCTCCTTAGGAAGCACTTGAGGGTCCCTTGGGTTTTAGATTTATCCTGCAAAAAGAATACCCAAGTGAAGCGGGAAAAATCATCAACTATAACAAGACCATACTTACTTCCTCCTATGCTTAGATAGGCGACGGGTCCGAAGAGGTCCATATGAAGTAACTCCAGGGGTCTTGATGTTGTCATCACATTTTTGGCATGATGAGAGCTTCCCACCTGTTTACCTGCTTGACAAGCTGCATAAGGTCTATCTTTTTCGAAAGTTACATTAGTTAGACCTATCATGTGTTCTCCCTTTAGAAGCTTGTGAAGGTTCTTCATCCCCACATGTGCTAAACGGCGATGCCACAACCAGCCCATGCTAGTCTTAGCAATTAAGCATGCATCTAGACCGGCCTCCTCTTTTGCAAAATCAACTAAATAAAGTTTGCCGTCTAGTACACCCTTAAAAGCTAATGAACCATCACTTCTTCTAAAGACAGACACATCTACATTTATGAATAAACAGTTATATCCCATATTACAAAGTTGACTCACAGACAACAAGTTATATCCAAGCGACTCAACTAAGAACACATTAGAAATAGAGTGCTCGGATGAAATAGCAATTTTTCCTAACCCTTTCACCTTGCCTTGGTTCCCATCACCGAATATGATTGAATCTTGGGGATCCTTGTTCTTGACGTCGGAAGAGAACATCCTCTTTTCCCCTGTCATGTGGTTTGTGCATCCGCTGTCGATAATCCAGCTTGAGCCCCCGGATGCATAAACCTGCAAGGCAAATTTAGGCTTGGGTCTTAGGTACCCAACTCATGTTGGGCCCTACAAGGTTAGATACAATAGTCTTAGGGACCCAAATGCAAGTCTTGTCTCCCTTACATTTGGCCCCTAATTTCCTAGAAATTACCATCTTATCCTTTCTACAAATAGCAAAGGAAGCATTGCAAGCATAATAAATTGTAGAAGGTCCATTCATTACTTTCCTAGGAACATGAACTATATTTCTTCTAGGCATATGATGAACGACATTTTTCCTAGCCAAACTTCTATCATACATCATAGAAGAACTTGAAGCAAACATTGCATTTGAATCATAAGCATGTGAAACAACATCATTGCAACTTCTATCATGATGAACATTCCTAGAATTTCTCCTATCATGACACATGAAAGCATGGTTCTTTTGAGCACTACTAGCCATAGGGGCCTTCCCTTTCTCCTTGGCGGAGATGGAAGCCTTATGACTTGTTAAGTTCTTGACTTCCCTCTTGAATCCAAGACCATCCTTAATTGAGGGATGTCTACCAATCGTGTAGGCATCCCTTGCAAATTTTAGTTTGTCAAATTCACTCTTGCTAGTCTTAACTTGGGCTTTAAGACTAGCCACTTCATCATTCAATTTAGAAATTGAAACTAGGTGTTCACTACAAGCATCAACATTAAAATTTTTACACCTAGTGCAAACTACAACATGTTCTACACAAGATGTTGATTTATTAGCTATTTCTAACTTAGCACTCAAATCATCATTTATGCTCTTTAAGCTAGAAATAGGGTCATGACATGTAGACAATTCACAAGAAAGCATTTCATTCCTTTTAATTTCTAAAGCAAGGGATTCTTGTGCCTCTACAAACTTATCATGTTCTTCATACAAAAGATCCTCTTGCTTTTCTAATTGAGAGCACCTAGAGGGGGGGGGGTGAATAGGTGATCCTGTAAAACTTAAACTTATAGCCACAGAAACTTGTTAAGTGTTAGCACAATAATCGCCAAGTGGCTAGAGAGGAGTCTCAACAAAACACGATACCACAAGAGATCAAACACAGAGATGACACAGTGGTTTATCCCGTGGTTCGGCCAAGACCAACGCTTGCCTACTCCACGTTGTGGCGTCCCAACGGACGAGGGTTGCAATCAACCCCTCTCAAGCGGTCCAAAGACCCACTTGAATACCACGATGTTTTGCTTTGCTTATCTTTATCCCACTTGCGAGGAATCTCCACAAATTGGAGTCTCTCGCCCTTACACTTAAAGTTCACAAAGAAGCACGGAGTAAGGGAGGGAAGCAACACACACAAATCCACAGCAAAATGCGCACACACACGGCCAAGAATCGAGCTCAAAAGACTATCTCAAAGTTCTCACTAGAACGGAGCTTGAATCACTGAGAATGACACACGAATGCGCAAAGACTAAGTGTGGATGATCAAGAATGCTCTAAGGTTGCTTGGTTTATTCCTCCATGCGCCTAGGGGTCCCTTTTATAGCCCCAAGGCAGCTAGGAGCCGTTGAGAGCAAATCTGGAAGGCCATTCTTGCCTTCTGTCGTTTGGCGCACCGGACAGTCCGGTGCACACCGGACACTGTCCGGTGCCCGATTTCCTTCCTTAAATAGCGAAGCCGACCGTTGGCCGCCAGAGAGCCGTTGGCGCACCGGACATGTCCGGTGCACACCGGACAGTCCGGTGCCCCCTTCTAGCCGTTGGCTCGGCCACGTGTCCCGCGCAGATCGCGCGGCCGACCGTTGGCCCGGCCGACCGTTGGCTCACCGGACAGTCCGGTGCACACCGGACAGTCCGGTGAATTATAGCCGTACGTCGCCGGTAAATTCCCGAGAGCGGCCAGTTGGCCCAAGTCAGTCTGGCGCACCGGACACTGTCCGGTGCACCACCGGACAGTCCGGTGCTCCAGACCGAACAGCCTTTTGGCTGTACACAGCCAACTTTTCTCTGACTCGATTTCTCCTGTTGCAAGCACTTAGACACAATACATTAGTCTTCAAAACAATGTACTAAGGCTTAGAAACATACCTTTACTCTTGATTTGCACTTTGTCCATCCATGGGTATAGATTCCCATTTAAGCACTTGTGTTGGCACTCAATCACCAAAATACTTAGAAATGGCCCAAGGGCACATTTCCCTTTCAATCTCCCCCTTTTTGGTGATTTATGCCAACACAACATAAAGCAACTAGAACAAGTGCAATATCACTTCAAATAAAACTCAAATTTATTTTGATTCAATTTTGGCATATATGGATCATCCTTTGCCCCCACTTGGTTTGTTTTTGCAAATCAAAACTCAAATTTCTATCTCTAAGTCAAACACACATGTTAAGTCATAAAGAGAATTATTTCAGGAGTATTTGATTCAGGATTCCAAAAACTCCCCCTATTTCCCATAATCAACATTTCTCCCCACAAGAAGCCAACTTTTGACAAGAGAGACAATAAAAGAGTTTGACAAAACAAAACAAAAAAAACTCTATTCTACTATTTTCAAAATCTCTCAAGTGGTAGCTGATCCATTTATCACTTTGGCCTTTATTTTCTCCCCCTTTGGCATCAAGCACCAAAACAGGATCAATCTTGGCCCTTTAACCCCATTGCCTCACCAAAATCTTCAATTAAGAGCAAATAGGCAATAAGAGTTAAAAGATGAACTTGGAAAAGTTACTCTTTTCATCGGAGTGCAGTGGAAGTCTTGCATGGTCCAAGTCCACCTTTTCCCTTTTAATTCTCCTTCGAGACTAAAACAAGCAAACTCAAGCATATGGTTAGTCTCAAAGGGTCAAGTTGTAACACATCTCCCCCTAAAACTGTGCATCACTTTGCAACGGACTTGTGAGGTCCAGGGAGTGTTTGTACAACTTGAGCACCATACTAAACAACAAAATGCAAAAAGGAACATGATCAAAAGCATAAATACATGTATGCTACAATTCAATCCAAGTTCCGCGAATCTAAGATATTGAGCTCACTACGCAACCTGCAAAAGGTCTTCTCATCTAGAGGCTTGGTAAAGATATCGGCTAGCTGGTTCTCGGTGCTAACATGAAACACTTCGATATCTCCCTTTTGCTGGTGGTCTCTCAAAAAGTGATGCCGGATGTCAATGTGCTTTGTGCGGCTGTGTTCAACAGGATTTTCCGCCATGCGGATAGCACTCTCATTGTCACATAGGAGTGGGACTTTGCTCAGATTGTAGCCAAAGTCCCGAAGGGTTTGCCTCATCCAAAGTAGTTGCGCGCAACACTGCCCTGCGGCAACATACTTGGCCTCAGCGGTGGATAGGGCAACGGAGTTTTGTTTCTTAGAGTTCCACGACACCAGGGACCTTCCTAAGAATTGGCACGTCCCTGATGTACTCTTCCTATCGACCTTACATCCAGCATAGTCGGAATCTGAGTATCCAACCAAGTCAAAGGTAGACCCCTTTGGATACTAGAGCCCGAAGCAAGGCGTAGCAACCAAATATCTAAGAATTCGCTTCATCGCCACTAAGTGACACTCCTTCGGATCGGATTGAAATCTGGCACACATGCATACGCTAAGCATAATATCCGGTCTACTAGCACATAAATAGAGCAAAGAACCTATCATGGACCGGTATGCTTTTTGATCAACGGACTTACCTCCTTTGTTGAGGTCGGTGTGTTCGTCGGTTCCCATCGGCGTCTTTGCGGGCTTGGCGTCCTTCATCCCAAACCTCTTTAGCAAATCTTGTGTGTACTTCGTTTGGGAGATGAAGGTGCCATCCTTGAGTTGCTTCACTTGGAACCCAAGGAAGTAGGTCAACTCGCCCATCATCGACAGCACCTAAAGGGGGGTGAATAGGTGATCCTGTAAAACTTAAAACTTAACACCACAAACTTGATTAAGTGTTAGAACAATGAAATCAAGTGAGTAGAAAGGAGAGCTCTTGTGAAGCACAATAGACACAATAAGGACAAGCACAAGAGACACGAGGATTTATCCCGTGGTTCGGCCAAGTACAAAACTTGCCTACTCCACATTGTGGCGTCCCAACGGACGAGAGTTGCACTCAACTCCTCTCAAGTGATCCAATGATCAACTTGAATACCACGGTGTTCTTCTTTACTTTACTCTTTCCCGTTTGCGAGGAATCTCCACAACTTGGAGTCTCTCGCCCTTACAATAAGAATCACAATGAAGCACTAGAGTAAGGGAGGGAAGCAACACACTCAAATCCACAGCAAATACGCACACACAAGACCAAGACTTGAGCTCAAAAGAGTATCACAAGGTTCTCACTAGAACGGAGCTCAAATCACTAAGAATGTCGAACAAGTGCGCAAGAGTGAAGTGTGAATGATCAACAATGCTCAAAGGTTGCTTGGTGTTCTCCTCCATGCGCCTAGGGGTCCCTTTTATAGCCCCAAGGCAGCTAGGAGTCGTTGAGAGCATTCCTGGAAGGCAATTCTTGCCTTCTGTCGCCTGGCACACCGGACAGTCCGGTGCACCACCGGACACTGTCCGGTGCGGATTTCTTTCCTTCTTTGGCGAAGCCGACCGTTGGCGCTTTGGAGTCGTTGGCGCACCGGACACTGTCCGGTGCACACCGGACAGTCCAGTGCCCCTTCTGTCCGTTGGCTCTTGCCACGCGTCACGCGCGGATTATGCGGCCGACCGTTGGCCCGGCCGTCTATTGGCTCACCGGACAGTCCGATGCACCACCGGACAGTCCGATGATTTATAGCCGTACGCCGTTAATTGCTTCCCGAGAGCAGCCAGTTGACAGACGCCGGCCTGGCGCACCGGACACTGTCCGGTGCACCACCGGACAGTCCGGTGCACCCAGACCGAGCTGTCTTTGGCTGAGCAAAGTCATCTCTTTTCCAACTTGATTTCTCCTGTTTCCAACACTTAGACACAATACATTAGTCTCCAAAACAATGTACTAAGTCTTAGAAACATAACTTTTTACTTGATTTGCACTTTATCCATCACTTTGCATAGATTAACATAAGTCCACTTGTGTTGGCACTCAATCACCAAAATACTTAGAAATGGCCCAAGGGCACATTTCCCTTTCAAATATAACATAGAATTGGTCAAAATGACCAACTTTTGAAGTGACACCAAAGGTCAAGGTGAGATAAAGGGTCTATATTCCTTAAAGCGACCAATTCTAGTCTAGGTTAGTGGTCGTATAGTCAGCAAGGCTCTGATACTACTTATGTCACACCCGATTTTGGAAGGCAAACCGAATGCAAACCATGTAAGCGCCAGGATCAGAAACTCACGTACACAATGATTACATAGTTGGACATCATCACACATTGCTCAAAATAATAGTGGAATAATACTTTATTACATCAAGATGTCCAAGACATCCACAAAGTCTTTAACTTAACATAGTCATTAACATAATCAAAGTGCGGATACGAAACGTAGAATGATAAGGCCTTCACCGGCAGCTGACTGGGGGTTTGCCACTAAACACAACTAGAACTCATCGTAGTCCTGAAACTCCTGAAAGTCCTCCATGTTGCCTTCATCTCCTCCTGAGCACTAATTGCAATGGGGACAACCTGGGGTTGGGGGTTTTAAAGCAAGGATGAGTACACATCAACGTACTCAACAAATGTCCTGTTTAGCTAAAGTGGACTAGTTGTATGTGGGGTTAAGGTTAAAGCAGTTGCTTTTAGTTGGTTAGGTATTTATTACTAGTAGAAAAGCCAAATTTTAGTAATAAACACAAGTTATCACCCAAAAGTATTCCCTCCAAGAGGAAATACCAGAAACCACAGTTATAACCATCACCATTAATCATCATCATCAAAGTATGCAGAGTTATTCTAATCAAAGAGGATCCCAAGGCTGCTCATAACCGTGAGCACGACTGGCTCGGCTCGGCTCGGTGCGGCTCGGAGGTGAAAAGGCTCGAGCCTGGCTCGGCTCGCCAGTACAACGAGCTGCCAAAATAGGCTCGGCTCGGCTCGGGTACGACTCACGAGCCGGCTCGAGCTGGCTCGCGAGCCTGTGGGCCTATTCGTATTGGGCTTTAGGCGGTTGCTTTGCTTGTGGGCCTATTCGTATTGGGCTGCTCCGCTACTGCCTGCTGGTGCACGTCGTGGGCTTGGCTCGCGAGCTTGTGCGAGCTGGCTCGGCTCGGCTCGGGATTTTTTCGAGCTTGCGAAACCAGCTCGGCTCAGCTCGCCGGCAGCTCGCGAGCCAGCTCGAGCCTGCCCAAGCCGCAACGAGCTCGAGCCGGCTCGCCGAACCCGAGCTTTTTTTCTAGCCCTAGATATACCAGTTTTTAACACTCTGCAGAGGTTGCACACTTTACCCATGAGTCATGATCCCTTTTTGCCTCGGGTCGATCAAACCCTCAAACACTACCAAGGTGAGTAGGCAAGGTTTCACTACGTAGCATTTACAAAGATTCCCTAGAGGTCATAGCCGCTCGTTAGGTTTCTCCAGTTTGATAAACATGGTACATCTCCCCACAGGAAGGGTGACTAACAAAACCAAATCGAAATAACCTCGACAACCAGCCTCGACAGAGCAAGTACTGTGCTCGGACTACATTGACGGCACGACTGCAAAGCCGACTACACCTCAAGTTCCTCTAATTATTCAGCTAAGGGTGTCCCATTCCACCTTCATGGTTGTACTGTTATCTCGGGTGGTCTCTCAACAAACAGGTCCTTACGAAGAGGTACTCAAGAAACAGTCTGAGTCTCCTAAAGTATCACAGTTCATCATCATAATCAAGATAACATTATCATAGCATAAATATTCACATCATGTTCGTTGATTTAAAGTAAAGCAACAACATGAAGCTAACCATAATAACCCAAAAGGTAATCAAGGACAAAGTAATTACAAAGCTAGTCAATTCTTAGGTTTTTATTATGTAATGCGGGACAGTGAATTATAAAGTAAGTAGGACATAATAGGCCAGAGGACACTTGCCTTCACCAGGTTGCTGCTCAAGGAAGTCTTCGGCAACACACTCAGGAACCATGGACTGCTCGTTGTCTACGCAAAGCAATAATGCATTCAACACATTTGGGAAATGATAAAGGAACAGTACACCAAACATGTACAATCAAGTGAACACAAGTTCAATAGAAAAGTACAAACACCAAAGTGAAATCTAGATTCTAGGGTAAGCAAATACACTTAGGGGTTTGTGGTTCTCTAAGTACTGCTTATCTCAGTGGATTACATAACTTAATATAGTCATCTTTAATGGATTATTAAAATTATATCAGGGATGGGTTCATACATTACATGATATTAACTTCACAATGTTAATCACTTAATTATCATTAGGGTTTTCCTTTTTTATTTCCTTTTAAATAATAAGCCATTACTTTAAATGCACCTATAGCCTAGACATAAAATTAAAACATGCAGACAGTGAAAGATACTAATTTAAACAGGTAGAGAATAATTTTATGAACATTTTGCAATTTGAACCACCCATTTTGGAGTTCATATGCAAAAGATATGAAATAAACAAGTTTTGGAATTTAAAATACTAAATTAGACCTATTTCTGCGATTAAAAACAAGCCCGGGGTTCTCTCTACAAGATTTCAGGGGCTCGGCTGCAAAAACCAGGGAAGACGGGTTCTAATACCAGATAACTAGGGGTTCTCTTTACAAAGCTGCAAACCGAAAGGGTATCGGGCTTTCCCATCCGTTAGATCTCAGATCGACGACCAGGATTAGATCTGGCGGACAACCACACGGACGCGTGGGCGCGGACGCCTGACAGGTGGGGCTCGGGGCTAGGCGAGAGGCTGACGCGCGGGACCCATGGGATAACGACGCACTGAGGGCGCGAGGTGCTCTAACCATCCGATCTCGGATCAATGGCCCTGGTTCAACGAACCACGAGAACCGTTACCCAAACATCTGGGCCAACGGATCAAGGATGAACGGTCAAGATCGGGCGTCGGGGGGGAGGGGGTTATCAGCTCTGGCCGGCCAGGGGCAGCACTGTTCGCGCGCGTGGTGGTGTAGTCGACGGAGATGAGGCATACCGAGGTTTCTAGGGGCGTTGTGGTGGTCTAGGTAGCCATATAGGATGTGGATGACCTTGCGAACACAATGGCAAAGTATAGGTCGCGAGAACGGGGCTAAAACGGGCAGACGTCGGAGGGGGAACCTCAGGCGGACCAGAGGCCACTCCGGCAAGCAATACCCATCGGGAGGGGACAATCCGGCGCGTTGAAGCTAGCATGGGCTTCGGTGAGAGGGTAGGAGTGCCCTACACCTAGGTTTGGGCTCGTGGAGGGGCTGTACCGGTCATACGCCATGAGGACACGGCGGCCCGACGAGAGGCGACTCCGACGAGCCAAAATTACCCATGATGAGACGAAACTGGTGCAGAAGAAGGGAGGAGGAAGGTTACTTACCCATAGACGGTGCTCGGGGCAGCTTGGCACGGTGCTAGGGGATTCTGGTTGGCCGGACAATGAGAAACCGCGGTGGTGGCAAACTCCGACCTGTTCAGGGGAGAGGTTGAGCGTGGACCAGGCAGAGGGATTAGTGGGAGGGAAAACCACTGCGGGTTCCCGATGCACAAGGCTCCGATGAAGCTCACCGTGGCCGAGACGACGGCAGAGGCCCGGCGAGGACGGCGGAACGACGGAGCAACAGAGGGGGCGGCGCTGTGGGCTGAGTGAGCGTGAGGGCTGGGAGAGAGCGAATGAGAGGTAGGGGCGAGTTGAGGGGGACATGGGGTCTTCACCTAGGTGCTTGAGCGACGTGGGCGGGTCGTAGGGGAGTGGGCGTGGTTTGACCGTGCGCGGCGGTTGCGGGGGGAGGGGACGAGTCTGACATGGGGGGCGCGAGTCAGCGAGGGAACGAGCGGGCGAGCGGTGCGCAGTGCTGACGGGGTGGACCCACTTGGCAGAGAAGAAGAGGGCAATCGAGTGAGCAGGGCGTGGCGCCGACAGGTGGGGCCCCGCCTGTCAGCGGATTGGGGCGCGAGCACGGGCGGTTAACTGAGCCATGTAAGGGAGGAGGGTTCGGGCTGCTTTCCTTTTTCTTTTTTTCCTGAATTTCTAATCCTTTTTCTTTTGTTTTTTCTCTTTTGAATTCAAATTCAAACAAACCACAAATGCAAAATCAAATAATTCAAACATGTGCATCAAACAAAAGAGTAACTTAGGTTCAGTATGATGCAACATCTCATGACTCACATAGTTTTTTGATATAGTAAAGAAATAATTAATCTCCCACATAGTAGACATAATCCTAATAAAAAGAGGAGAGATAATACTAGAGAGAGAGAGAAACAAGAGGTAACACCTG
This sequence comes from Zea mays, assembly GCF_902167145.1. Taxonomy (NCBI): domain Eukaryota; kingdom Viridiplantae; phylum Streptophyta; class Magnoliopsida; order Poales; family Poaceae; genus Zea; species Zea mays. Next base: position 238,930,136 of record NC_050099.1, on the reverse strand, counting down.
AATTTGGTAGATAATGAAGAAGAATTTTTATATCCCCAAATTTAGGGTGTTACACCATGTAACATCTACATACACATTACTCTAGTCAGGCCTGCACTCTTTTCCTTGCAGGGGGTAAGGTTTTTAACGAGGCGGTGCCATATAATAAAGCACCAAGGAAGTCCCCCACAAAAAAGATCACGAAGTCGGTCTTCGGCATTCGACAACAAGACAGTCACCACAATGGCAAGTCTAAACAGCTATTGCACGCGATAAACAAGTCCTATCCAAGCAAAAGTCGCCTAAGGGTACAGCTGGATCAACACAACAAGTGCACACCAACACCTAAGGGTGCGAAGTCGTCCAAGAAACGCTCAATTCTATCCAAGCAAAAGTCACCTAAGGGTGCAGCTGGATCAGCACAACAAGTGAACAGCAACACCTAAGGGTGTGAAGTCATCCGAGAGATGCACGTTTCCATCCAATCAAAAGTCGCCTCAAAGTGTAGCTGGATTAGCACAACAGGTGCATTCTAATAGATAGCGTGAAGTCGTCCGAGGTACAAAGTCGTACAACAGACGCCCATCTCCTCCTGAACACGAAGTCACTTACGACTACAGTCGGATCAGAACACAACACATCTTTTTATAAACTAAGAGCGCAAACAACGAAGGGCACAACTTATTTCAAATATAAGAAAAATAATAAGCACAAAGCGACCGTTCAAATACAAGATATTCCGTTCTGCGCACAAGTTCCCATAGCCGTCCTTTGGCGAAGGGGGCGAGGGTAGCGTTTACACTTGAATTCACCAAAGAACGACCATGTCAACACTGACACTTTACAAAGGCTCCACCTTTGGGATCAGGCCAGCCTCCCGGAAATTGAAATGTTGGGACGAAGGCGAACATGTCTCGCTTGCTCGAGCTCCCCATGCCAGCGTATTCAAGATCAAAGACCACGAAGGCCCTAAAGGTCGAACCACACAGCGAAGTGCCTAAGGACGACGCCCACGTGAAGACTCATGCACTATTTTTGCCCCGGCTAATCGAGGCGAAGGCCACCGAAGACTTCAGAGATCGGACAATCAAGACCACGAAGGCCATACGTTGTAATTCGCCACATTGTAAAAGGGGGGCCGTGTATAGTTTGGCCCATGTTGCAGGGTCCCGCTCGTAGGCCACCGTGCTGGCAGGGCTAATAGAGGGTTGGCCCATATCTGTAATTGATTACGTTGTAATGACCCACCATAACCCCCTAGAGGGGAATATTCCGGGGATAAACTACGCAACTGAGGGCCTAATTGTCTTTAGCTAGGCAGGGCAGACCCTCGGTTACCTATAAATACCCCCGTACTGTGCCATTGTGGGGGACAGAGAAAAACACAGTTACCCTAGTATATTGCATTTATTTGCATCAAACCACTTTTCACTCTCCCACTGTTTGAGCTTGCTAGACCGTGAGTTTGCAAGTTCCAACATGAACAACATCAGTTTAAGCTCCTCGCCATCAAAAAGAGACCGCAGATCTCCCTCTTCAAAACATTGCCCGGTCGTCGGAGCAAGGATGATCCGGCGAGTCCCCTCCTCTGACCGCATTCCTTCCCATGGACGAGACCTCTCCATTCCCATATGACGACGCCTTCGAGGGACTCCCATGCCTTGCGAAGGCTCGCCAATCATTTCCACACTCCGTTTCAACACTTCGATACTTCTCTTGCCCCGCGACGCAGTCGGGGCAACCCTAGACGAAGACTCTGCCACGGTCGGGGCAACCCTAGGCGAAGACTTCACAACAGACAAATCTAACGCCATAAAATAATCTAAGTCATCCTCCGAAGACTCATCATCCATCCTAGCAAATGGGCTCATCAACTCTTCACCTTTCGATGACCATGAGTCAACATCATATTCATCACTACTAAGCACTATCAAACTTTGACACATTAACAATTTACCATTTCCATTGTCACCAAAATTTGCTTGCGCAGTTCCAGGCACCGAAACCTGCGCAATAGCCGACTTTAAGTATCATACAAAACAAAACACCAATGTACCACTCCTACTCTAGCATTTTACACCTGCGCAGAAGTCCCGACCGCCGCAGGGTTCTCAACGCCGCCTTTCTTGAGCGAAGACTGCTCTTCAACTCTCGCCTCAACTTCGGCATCCTTTCGAGCCACCGAGCTCTCTAGGCCGACGAGGTCCTCAACTTCTTCATCTGTCATTGCCTACGAAGATAGCACAACAACGGATTAGACAAAGCAAACATACAAGACACCTTTGCTAAGGGCGCAAACATACCTGTGCAAGCGCTCGGCCGGCCCTCTCCCGAACGACGTCGCGGCCGTGAGGACCTCATATCCTATCTTAATGCACCCCAGCCACACGCTTCAACACATCATCTTTGACCTGGAATACACCAACATCGAAGTCCTCGTTGCTCTGGTTAAAGGCCTCGAAGTGCCTGCAGCCCTCGTGGGCCAAGGCATTCACAGCCCCCTCACAGGACACGAGCGACACATAGGACATGAGGCCCGTCACGATGGACGAGAGCGACTCCAACTCCTCCTGCAACCACTTAAGAAAATGGGTCCCCACCTTCCCTCCTGATTTGTCGAAGGGAGCAGTTTGCGCACCAAGGTCACGGTACGCATCCACAAAAAGTGGGTGCGCCCGTTCCACCCTGGCATGAGTGGCAGACTCCGTCTTGTCGCGGTAGGCGTGCATGCCCTTCACCTCGAGCTCAAGCTCGGCGACACACTTCCGGGCAGCTTGGGCCTCCTAGCGGGCACTCTCGGTTTCCGTCTTCGCCTCAGCGGCGACATCTTTCTCGCCGTTGAGTCGATGACCGAGATCTTCATTCTCTTTTTCAAGCACCATCACCTTATTGAGAAGGTTTCGGCTCTTGTTCTCGACCGCTTATTTGTCCCTGATAGCTTCGGTATGTTGCATCCGAAGGCGCTCAATCTTGCCCTCCAGTCGTTTCCTCTCGGAATGCAGCTATGAGGTCGCAACGTTCACCAGCATTCCGGATGCAACGTGGTCGGCGAAGACAGCCGCCTGGCGTTACATTAACCAAGATAAAAAATTCACATATCACAACTGTCGTGCGACAGCCGCCGCCATGCCTCGGCTACAATCGCCATGGCGATTTTGCCTCCACCATCAGCAGCGGCGCAAAAATGCGCCAACGGGTCCAGCGAGGTCCCAGCCGCACTCCTCGCCAGAGCCCCCGTGTCAATGGGCAACCTCGCTGGTGCCACCACTAACTGCCTAGTCTCAGTCCCTACACCAGAATCACAGGTTAGCATAAACACACATCACCTTACCCAATCCATAATAAACATCCCACTTACCAGTAGGCGGCAACCCCGTCTGGGCGTCAAACATGATGATGCTTCCCACCAGGTAGTCGTCAACAGACAACTCCTAGCCGGTCCCTCCAGTCTCCGACACCGCCGTTTCAACAGCGCGCGGTGGTGAATACGCCTTCACGGGTGCCACTGGTGCCGTAGGAGGGGGCATCACTACAGTCAGAGCAGCCCCTTCGCGCTGGGGCGCGACATCTTGGCATCGCGGCGCGGGTCCACCAGCCGAAGCGGGGCCTTCCGTTTCTTCTGCAAGGCCTCTTGGCGATCCTTATCCATCACTGCTCACACAACAACACCAATGTTTCTTCCATAAGGAAACATTTTCAACTCGCAAGCCATACGAGACGTAAAATAGTCATCATCGGCGACCCAGGGAATAAGGTACTTCCTATTCCACCGACCCTGGTCACCTTCAACATTCACGAAGATGTTTCCCGGAGTTCGGGCGAAGTCATAACCTACCTAGACCCAGCACATGTCCCCATCAATTCCTCAACAAAAAACCTAGCGGCCTTCGGCCTGAACATTTCCCTCTCCGCACCTTTCACATCTATTTTCCTTTTCAGAGTCGTTGCGATCACAACCTTCTCCTTCGAGGCGCCCTCTTCAGACTGGGTCTTCACATGTTTCCCTCAGTCGTCCCCATCATCAGTAGAGTCCCCCTCCGGGTAAGGACCGTACCGCAAGCTATTCAGTTCAAAAACTCGGTTCAACCTGACGTTGGAACCTCGTATATCCTAGCTCTTTATCATCTCCGTCTTCGGCACATATTTACCAACAATTTTAACAGTCTCCGACTCCACCTCCCTAATGAAGGCGGCTGCATCCCGCCCTCGTAGATCGATGGTGAAGGCAGGGCTCTGCACCATCTGATCACCTAAAAAGGGCATCAGGCGAAGCTTGACTTCGTCCATACCCCACCCGTGAGCTAGCGGCCATACACCGTAGGCAACAAATTCTTCAACCAAGTCCCGGCCGCTGCTAAACCGGGCCGTGCACCGAAGGGCCTCTTCGTTTTTATCTCCTTTCTTCACTTTAAATTGTGAAAAAGCCACATAACAGTGCAAGCACAAGATGGACGGGGGAAAACTAGGCACCCCTTCGACATCCTCTGGAGCCACATAAAACTAGAAATCCCACCAGTTACCCTACTTGTTCTTGGCACACGGAACAATTTCAACTACTTCGGCCGACGTCTTACCAGTCCTAGGCGTGAACATGCAAGACCCAAATTAGACAATCAATCCACCAATCTTCTTCTTTTGCCAATGCAGACAATAATTCTTGGCGAAGACCTCAATAGACGGTTCCCCACCATACGATGTCACCTCCCAGACAAACTTCGCCAATGCTACCATAGCGTTCGGCGTCAGCTGATGAATCTGAATTTCAATCTTCCACAGCACTTCCACTATAAATCGGTGTGCCAGCAAGCAAAGTCCAGCGGTAAAAAAAGGCCTCAAACACAACCAACTCACCCTCCGGCTCGGGGACATCTTCAGCCCCCGACGCCTGCCCAACTCCATTACCAAAATACCCCGAACGTTGCATTTCATGCACGCGTCCCGAGTAAATCCTCGATGTCCCGAACTCCACGGTATGGTCGGGCTGCAGCTCAACGACCGCTGCCGGATCACTAATCGTCTTCTCTGACGATGGCGCGTTTGAGGACGCGGTCGCAGCAGACGACGACGAAGAAGAAGATGACAACATCATGTACAGTCGGTGTCAGCGAGGTGTCTGCTTGATGCGGGCCAGATCACCGGTGGCAAGAGAGAAAGAAGCCGACACACAGAAAGCAACAGGGATAGGGTTTTTTTCCGCAAGTAGATATGTAAAAATCTCATAGCAGCACGCGCCCTGCCTTTTATAGGCCAGGAAAAACGTCTCAGGAAACCAATAGTCTCACAGTAAAACATCATCTTTCAACGGTCACATTTTAAAAATCCCCGCAAGACCACTTCAACCGAGCGAGGGTAGCGTCTCGGCCATCTCCCGAAAAAGACTTCGGGACCAACTCACTAAATTGAACTGGCCCCTTGGGGGTAAGTGTTGGGGTGAAGTCTGACTGCCCCCCTCGTCCGATTCATTTATAACGAAGACATGATAAATCATGACAAAGGGAAAGTAAAGTCTACTCCAACCAAGCGAAGGCCTTAGGACGGAGGGACCGCCCAGGGCAGGCGAATGCTTTTGCTGGTTCCTGGTGCGAAGGCCTTGCCGACTTCCAAAGACCTAGCGCCTGTCTGACGAAGGCTACTGTCACTACCCGCGCGTGTTATTAAAGCGGGCCCGTGCAGAGGCGGCCCGGGTCGTCTGGCCCCACTTGTAAGCCACAACGCAAGTAGGATTAATGGTGTGTCCATCTGTGTTGTATTTAATCACAGTGTAATGACATGTAATAACCCTTGAGAGGGGAATGTTCCAGGAATAACGTAGGTAACCTGTGGCATAACTGTATTTACTAAGGTGAGACTGTCCCCTGGTTGCCTATAAATAACCTCACACTGTACCCTGATGGGGGACGCTGAAAGAACACAGTTTCTCTAATCCACCATGTTGCTAAGCATCAAAGCATCCCCGTTCTTCCACTGTTTAGACTCGCTCGACCACGTGTTAGTGAGTTCCAACACCAATATATTAAAATTTATTTTTAATGCATCCTATGTTAAAAGATATAAAAAAGAAAAATTTATCAATATGAAGGATTAAAAAAACGATAGTATCTTCACCAGTTTTCTAATATTCAATCTATAATATGTTTTCAATATTATCTCGCTTGGTATTATTTTTACTACGAGAGTACCTCAATATACCTGTCTCAATGCCTCAAAAAAGTTGTATATATTCCACATTATTGGTGGTTGGAGTAGTCCTCATGCTATTGGAGAAGATGCAACCTTTCCTTTATTTGAAGGAAGATAGGTGAAATAATTATGATCATAAAAAGAGCAATAGTTTTATGGGGGTATATAGAGGATGTATTGGAGTACCGCTGGAGATGCTCTTAAAACATATTAATTCGTTATTGCTAATAGCTAGTGATTAAAATTAATAGACTAAAACTAATAGACGAAGATCTACTAATAAAACAAATGATAATATGACAGTAAAAATTCACACTTAGAGCTACCAAGTGCCTAGGTGGTACGATCTAGATGGCTAGACAAGGCGTGAATAGCATATAAAAATTTGTCTAGTTTTTGGATGAGCCCATAAAGTTACAACACCCGTTTTTTTGGTTTTGAGAGTTCAGAGGTCTAAGTGACGCAACATGTTAAGTTCATGAATCGTTGATGCATTTTACTCTATGATTTACCGTTTACATATCCAACATTATGGCATTAAAAGAGTAAAATATATATGTGGTCCTCGAACTTGCATGTTGCGTCACTTAGGTCCCGAAGTTTCAAAAACGGGAAAACATGTATTAGAACTTGGTCAGCCCATCAAAAAACAGGTTTGGACATTTAATTTGAGCATCTAAGTCGGTGGTATTTAGGTAGACCAAACCTAATTTTGGATGAGCCAGCTAAGTTCTAGTACCCGATTTTTTTAATTTCGAGAGTTTGAAAATCTAAGTGGTATGAGAGTTTGAAGATCTAAGTAACATAGAATGCTAAGTTTGAGGACCGCGTTAAAAGGAAGAGGAGAGTGCCCAACTTTTGCTAATTTTTTGTGTGGTTCTTGGAATGAAAATCCACTACTAGTAGTTATGATGCCACTGAGATTGCTGGAAACAAGTTATTTTTTTTTCAGGAACCGAGCTGGTGAATTAAATAAAGGAGGCAAACCATAGTTTGGAAACTTGAGGCTGCTGTTACAGCAAAAAAGAAATCAACACATTTTACACACATGTACACACCATAAGTTTCCTTTGTATGCTCCCCTTATCTACACGCTAACAATCTCGTTTGGTTCACTGGAACTATTTTAGGCCCCATCATCAGGCGCTGCAGTCCATGACCATCTCATCTGAGTCAGGACTGAATCTGAACAAGCATGGACAGCAGTGGTTTTCCAGACCTGGAAGGCAACCTCATGCCCGTCTATACTCTATACAATTATGAGTATGCTTGATTTGCTTGATCCGGCGGAAGATTCCTTCCCATGGCATTCAGATGTCATCGTTATTGAAACTGTAAGGAGCGGAGCTTGAGCAGTTCGTACTTGCGCAGCTGACCTGGGAAGTCTCATACTCATGCCCAAGATTGCGCAGCCTGTTCAGCTCCGGCAAGATTTCCTTCCCGAGATCCGGCCTGTCTTTCTTCCGCAGCTCCGCGCACCGCAGCGCCAGCTTGGCGAATTCCAGAGCCTCTTCCACCGGCCAGTCGGTCACCGTCGGGTCGAGGATCTCCTGGAAGGCTCCTCTCTCTATGGCGTTCTCCACATGGTGCGTGAGCCCCATGGGCGACCTCGCCGTGATGATCTGGAGCAGCATGATGCCGAGCGAGTACACGTCGGACTTGGTGGTGAGCATGCCAGTCTGTTGGTACTCCGGGTCGATGTAGCAGAAGGTGCCGGCCGTCGATGTCATCCTGTACTGCGTGACGTCGGCCGCGGACTGTGGCACCAGCCTCGCGAGCCCGACGTCGCTGATCTTGCTGACGAAGTTGTGGTCGAGGAGGATGTTGGCGGGCTTCAGGTCCCGGTGGACAAGTGGTTCTGGCTTCGCTTGGTGGAGGAAGAGGAGTCCAGTTGCGATGTCAGCGGCGATCCTGAAGCGGATGCTCCATGGGATTGGCAACGTTTTTCCTCGCCTGCAGAGCCGATCCTCTAGGCTCCCATAGTCCATGTACTCGTACACCAGGCACCCATACTCTGGGCAGGCTCCAAGCAACAGAACCATGTTTGGATGCCGCATGCAGCTTAGTACTTCAATCTGCAAATCGTCACAAGCACGTGATTAACTGCTTTAGGCACGATACTATTGTTGCCATTGATATAAATAGGTTGATCATGATTTCATATGCATAATTGACGAGGTTTTAACTATTCAAACGATAAAATCTGTGATTGCTACATCAGATTTACCTCTTGCTGAAATTGTTTCCGCCCCTGTGATGCATCTGGTCTCAAGATTTTGATAGCAACATTGGTATGATCCAGTACTGCTTTGTATACTGGTCCATATCCGCCTTCTCCTATCTTGAGCGCCTTATCAAACTTATGAGTAGCAGCCTCTATGTCATCGATGGAGTATCTCCTGTACCGGATATCATTTTTGTTCAGTGCATCAGTTGCTTTCTTCCTATCCTCAGCCTCCCTCTTTGCCTTCCACTCTGCTCTCAATCTCTTCTGCGCCTCGAGCTCTGCAATTTTCTGCGCAGCTTCTGCTGCCTCAAGTGCAGCTCTACACTTCGCTTTCTCCATTTCAACTAGCGCAAGAGCTTCCTCTTCTGAATTCCGTAGTTCTTGGTACTTCTTGGACTCCTCCACCTTCATCTGGTGCATCTGTGCTGCCTGCAGTGAGATCATTGTTCATTGTTTCAATATCTTTAGGTAAGCTTAGGAACAAAGAACCTGGTATTTAGCAATACGGATCGGAAGCAAACACACCTTCTGTTTGGCATCAACAGCTTCCTTACATGCAGAGTTATACATCTCCATTGTCTGTTTCAGTTCTAGTCTCAGGCGTCTCATTTCAGCTTCCACATCCTTCCAGTTTCCAAGTGAAACAAAACAAGAGATTGTGTCATTTGCCGAAAAGAACTCAATGTTAATGTTACACTTATTGAGGATGCACTTACCCCGGCACAACTCAGGCTTTCCATGGACATCGCTGAGGAGAGCTCCATGGATTCACCAAAGTCTATGGATGGCAGCTCCATGCTCATTGCGAAATCAATGTCATCTGAAAAGGAGCTACGGGCCACTGAGGGCCTCGGTGGTGCTATGAAATCGATGTAGTCGTCAAAATCCTTCTGGGGTGCTGTCCTAGCTCCGGTAAGAGGCCTATCTCTCGACGGGGCCTTTGCATAGGCAGATAACCGGTCCACTGAATTTCTACTTGCCAATGGAGACGATGTAGGAGGAGTCTTCTTCCAGTCTCCTCTTGAGGCCCTGTTTAAAAAACCGGATACTCCTTTTAGCCGATATTAACAAGTTCTTCCTTAAAACATGGATGTTAACAAGTTATGAAGGCAAAGAGTGACCTGACTAAGAAAGTCCATGCATTTTACACTTATGTATAAGTATGAAAGGGTTCAGATTACTGGGAACCATATTATGTTCACAGCTACACAATGTAACTAATGAAGTGCTATTCATCATCAGATTTACCTTGAAGCATCAGACTCTATGTTTGGTTGCGAGTGTTGCTTTGGAGGGAGAGTAGCAAAGGGTGCAGGAGCTTTGGCTGCCTTCACCTGGATGGCTTTTGCCTTGTGGATGACATGTACCGTGCAATAATCAGGCGCCATCTTCATCAAACACGTTGGGACATCGGGATTTCTAAACCTTCTGCACAGTATAGCGATCATGCCTGTTTTCAGTATAGGCATCATGGAAATGTAAAGGCGCGCGACCATGGAAGATGAATGAGCAGGTAATATACCTGATGAATGTGTTCTTAGTTGATGCGCCGACGACAATGTCTGTGATGGCATTGCTAGTGGCATAGTCAATTATTGCTTTGGAGATGTCAGTGCCATCCAAGATCAACTCCTTCAGATGCATCTGCGATGTAAAGGTGGCAAAAACGTGAATATCATTTTTATATGCTAACTTGGCCTAACATTTTCCATGATTTGAGATATAAAAAAAGAGGTAATATTCAATGCCCACTTACCCCTTTACGAGCACAATACCCTCTATATGATATAAATAGCTGTGTTATCTCTGCGTCACCCTCATCTTTGTTTGCTTCAACTGTAGCATGGTCATATGAAACAACATAATAAGCCTTAATGGATCAGATCAAGATTGTAACATAAAGCAGACCATGTTGAATAGAAGAATGAGTTTTTTTTAGTGCACATTGTATTGTCCTACAAAGGAATAGGCATTCAGTTTTTTGGTTGATATCTAAAATGGCATCATCTCATATTGTTACGATATAAAGAAAAACTTTTAGGTTGACACTTTATCTAAAACCAGCTTGTTGTAAGGAAAATTGGTCTGGTGTAATATCGGAGAAATGGTTTAGCATCGTATATACTGCATCTGATCTGAAGATCTCCTAATGGTCAGAAACTGTCCTAGCTCAAAGGCTGTTGAGGTTGGTTGGAGTAGCAAGGCGAGTAATCGACTTAATTTATTCTCATATCATCTCGTACATGTTGATGCAGGAAACCCACATTGGCATATATAAATAAATAGATAAATAAAACGGGTGTAGAAGCGCCTACCCCTCACATGGACGAGCTGGAGCATGCTGCCCCTGGTGAGGAGCTTATCCACCGCCCATTTCGCCGCCTGCTGGCTGTTCTTGTCCCGGTCGACGGCGACGATGATGGAGCTGTCCCTTGCAACCGGCTCATGCTCGCTGCTGTGCGAAGAGGTCACGGAGAAGGGCGAGGAGAACATCTTCGATGGTGACGGCGAGCACCACTGTCCTCTTCCTCTTTCGCAATGCAACAATCAGCTTCCGGCCCAATCGATTCCCAGCAAGGGGCGAAACGGAGGGAGGGTGGAGAGAGACAGCAGGTATTTTTTTTTCTCTCCTCTCCCGTCGCCTTATTTTGTCCTGCTCGTCCCTAACCTCCCTCCCCCGTTTCTCTGCTGTAATTGAGCCACCCAACCAAAACTGCAAATGTGTTTTCAGGCAGTTTTGCTGTTTCGCCAAATTTGGACCTTAGAGTTTTCTCCCATCATTGGGTGGCTACACTATTACGGGGGCTTCCTTGTTCCTGTTTTACTGTGTCCGTTCGTCTGTTTTTTTTTTGGCACACACATGCCCTGTGTGTGTTGGTCATGAGAATATGAGATGACATGTGAATACTCCCTTTGTCCTAAAATATAATTTTATTTTAGATTAAACATAAGTTTATTAATTAATCTATAAATATAGTTTATATGAATCTACCCATACATTATTATCTATTTTAATATAGACGGAAAAAAGATTAAAAAGAACTATATTTTTAGTACCGAGGGAGTATTAATTAGTGCAGTCATGGTTTAGATTATTTGTCAGCTATGACATTTTATAGTCAATTGATGGTGTATCATTATCCATCCTTTTCAACTAATAACATAAGGCTATTTTCAATAGTAGTTTCATGGTGATTTGATACCCATCTAATAGTATGTCACATCAGATTTTTTGATGACATGACATAACATTTAAGAGGATTGGGTTTCATGAAATAAAACTAGTTTTATAGGAATGAAATTATGTCAACTCGTTTCCAATGTCTTAAAAATCGTAAACCTCCATTGAGAGTAATTTATTTCATCTTGACATAATTTACTAACTTTTATTAGTCATTGAGTTGCAGCATTTAATTGGTATGTTAGTCTATGAAATGGTGAAATGAATTTTTGTATTGAGAGACATTGTTTTATTTTTAGTTTCATGGAACTTTTGATGATGTGGCAATGTTGAAAATAGTGCTATGAAATTACGATTAAGAATAGCGTGCTCTTTGTTTTCAATGAAAAAGTGCATCTTAATTCCCTAAGACACACTCAAACTGACGGTCACCTAAATTACAAATTGACCGTTCATTTATTCTATATTATCGTTTTTATGATTATAAAATTATGATCATTGCATAGTATATTTGATCACGAATCTAACCATATCAAGTCTGTAGTATAGGCAACGACTACTATACAAGCAATCATTAGATGCAAGCGTGCATGCGAGTCTCTTGATCCATTAGATCTGGATCCAACCGTAGAAGCTAACCTCCACGACAGCCTCGACTTCCGCATCAGGGAATGGCAACCGTTGACACACGACGACCATGTTGACTTCAAGTTCCATGTCCGCTTATGCCTTGAAGGGAACCTCCTCCAAGCTTGGAACGAGAGCATCGCCAAGAGGACAGTGGCAAGCTCCTACACCCTAGACTTGGCCTTGTTGGGCTACAATACTCATGACCTCTGAAGGACCGGTGAGACAACTAGAGGGGGTGAATGGGAGCCACTAAAAATTCGCTTTTGAGAACAACACCGTCACTTGATTCCCAATTTAACCTAGAACCCCTAGGGACTCATAAATCACTAGATCACTATGCAGTTCAAACTAATGTAATTTGAATACACCAAAAGCCTAGAAAAGAAACAACCCAACTATTTGCAAAAAATTAGAGACAAAATCACAGAACAGAGGTGCGCGACAGTGCTAGGCACTCACAACGAGCTAGAATCGCCTCAGACTTTGTAGAAAGTTTGCGCAAGGATAAAGATAACTACTGGTGAAGTATCAACCCGAGCAACATAGAAATCAAAGCGTAGATCGAAATTCCTGTTTTGGTTGGGGTTTCGATGGAGTTTTATAGAACGAGTTCAAACTTAGTTCTTCTCAAATTGCGACCAAAGTCTCCAATAACTGGGTGTATGCAGTGATCTGAGAAGTGCAACTCACCACTAATCAATCCCCAAACCAAATCCTCACACAAGAACTCGATGATTCTTCACAAGATCACAAAGAGAGGAAGGGAAAAATGCGAGAAGAAAATGACTCAAAAACTTCAACAAGACACAAACTAAGATTGAGAGCCAACCAAAGCCATGGGTGGTACCGGCCACCCTTCCTCGGATTAATCACTTCAGATTACAAATCACATACACAAAGTTTAAAGCGTTGTGGATCTCCTCGCTAAACTGGCGAAAACCTAGAGAGCAAAACTAGTAGTTCTAAACAAGTGTCTAATGAAAACAAAGCCAAAGATATGGCTGAACCATCAGCCATACCACTCTATTTATAGAGGATTATTCCTATTTCCTAAACTACCCCTATTTACATAGAGCCTATCCACTTAACCAGGGGCAAAGTGGACCAACTCCTAGGTTTTTGATCCGACAGTCACGCCCTCCACATGAAGTTGCTTTGCCTTGACGCACCCTTTGCTGTGACACCATGTGCCGCCATTGATATTCTCTTTGGAACCGCCACCGCCGAGTAGAGGCCCAAACTCGTCGTCCGCAACGCGGGGTGGTTTTTCGAGGATCAACCACCAAACCACCATGAGTATCACATCATGTGTGTGTCCCCATGTCCTAGACACGTGTCTTGCCAGTCCTCGACCGTGCCGGCAACACGACCCGCTCTGCCACGTCCTCGCGTGAGTGCGTGTCCCAGGTGTCAGCTAACATGGCTAGTCACCCTGGTGACTCCGGTCCCTCAGTTAAGTCCCAACGCTCGTTCTTCTCCGCTCCCGGTCCATCGACACGAACCTGCATGACCTTTACCTTCGTCTTAGATCGTTGTACCTGTGCTCCACACATACACACCACAAGCCAACCGACATGGTTGCACACACATAACTCACGCCCCGTTCAGTCCATGACTCGACCCGAGGCGCTACCATTAACAATCTCTCATCATAAACCCAAACCACAAGGGACAAGTCAACCTTGTATTCGCAATCCCCCCTTGATGAGTGCATTGTCAACACCACCATATGAACATATATAAGCAGAATGAAGGAATACGAAGATAAACTCACTCGAACGACCAAAAGCAAGATAGGTCATTTAGAGCAAGCAAAGCTTGGTCCCCAAAGAAATGGGCAACGACTCAACACGCCGAAGCAGAAAATGCTAGTCATCAAGAAGAGGCAAAAACAAAGCTCAACACCACTGCCCAGCAGACACAAAATCAACATAAAAGCTGAAATCAAAGGTTGTTCTTCCAGAAAGAGGCAAATGGCTCAAGACAACTAGCGAAACCTCCAAAGCTTAGAAACTCTCCCCCTCGAAGGAAACTCAACATGCTCAAAGCCTCTCCTAAAGCACCAGACAACCCCCCTTGAAAGGACTCCAGGCTTAAAAAGCTGAAAACATCAAATCTCAAATTCTCTCCCCCTTTGATGGGAGCCTGAAAGTCACAAATCTCTCCCTCTTGTTAGGGGACCGAAAATCTCAGTCTACCCCTTGTTGACAAATGGACCATCAAGCACAAACAAGAGTAGAAACAAATCCTCCCCTTGACAAGAGAACTCCCCCTAAGAAAATGCAAAAATGCAAAAGAGAGGAGAAATACAGGACCTTCAAAAGTATACCAGTCAGAGTGTAAAAATGCTCTAAGTGGTGTTGTGCTCTTTGTGCAGCAATAAATGCACGTGCTAGCAAATGCTCAAACTGATTATATACACAAGATATGTGAAGTGTAAGCATTTTGATTCAGTTTTAAACAATTCAAAAGAGAAACTCACCATTAAAGACAACACTAGGTATATAGTAAGCAGGAAATCACCAAATGTTAGTCATAGGAAAACTAGGTGAACTACCCCAAACAACGGTAACTCATCATGCTAGAATCATATTTGTGCCTCAAACTTGAGCTACAATATGTCTTCTCCCATGTTAACATGTTTATCCTTATATTTTGTCTCAAACATGATATCATCCAGTTATCACATTCTTGGTTTTAAGTTCGACACTTGTATATATAGGAAAAATCATTTCTACTCAAAGGGTGTGTAGCTACTCGTATATTTATATCTCAAGACATTATGGTAGATTTGTCATTTATTGATGGTCTGCAATCCAACATCGCTACCGAATTTTAGGCTGACAATGAGCAGACAACAATGGTGTCTAGCCAATTATAGTGTCGGTCTTTCCACCCAACAATGATAAATATTTGAAAAGCACCCTCGTGGCGATAACCGACGCAACTGAGACTCATGCAATAGATGCCATCCCCACTACCAGCCTTGTGCAGGAGCAGCTGATGCCAACAACAAACAAATGAACAAATCACACATTGAACATAGACAGTGAACAAATCTCACATCACACATTGAATCATAGACTATAAACAAAACATAGATCCATCCATCCATCCATCCACATCACAAATCGAATCACAAAAAAATGAATAAATCATAAATTGATTTACCCCATCACATATCAAATCACAGAAGACGAACACATCACATTTTCCATATCACCACTAGGGTGACCTCACTGTTGCAAAAGCTATGTAGCAGGGGCTATCGTAGACACCATGCATTAGGGCCTCACTAGGGCCATGAGACAGAATGATGCTCAAAGGATCTATGAATGGATAGTGGTGGGTCAATAACCTAATTAAAAAATCCTTCAAGATCAAAACACTACGCAAAAGGTTAGTTCAAACTATGATCCTATGCTTTATCTAGCCTAATTAACATAATACAACACAAGCCCCCTACACATGTCTATTTGTAAGAACAAGTAATTAAGCACTCAAACAAACAAGCAACTAGAACTACACCTAGCTACTAGTGAGCTAACAGAGAGAACAACTAAACTACTACTCACTAGAGCAAATCTAACATCGAAAACAAAAAATAGGAGCTAAATAGTCAAGGCTACAACATGAGAGATACACAAAGCTAGCTACAACTAGGCAATCGACAACACAAGCACAAGATAACAATTGTGTATTCGAGTGTTGAGATAGAAAAATGGCAAGTGCAATTGACATAATTTCCCCCTAGGGTTTGGTTGCTAGATGGCAACATGTGTCTCCATTGAAGTGGATCCTATAATCACCACTTCACAAAAGACAGTAGATCACCAAGGATCTCTTCAAACCATGATTAATTTCCCTGTAGTCACTCTTGACGAATCTTCCACAAGGCTAACCATAAAAGCCCTTCACAATAGCCAATGGCTAAATACATCAACAATCACCAATATTTTTTCCATGGTCTTCACAAGCACACTTTGAATAAAGCTTGCTGCTATTAATAAAGCTTGCCGATGGCTTACAAAAGGACAATACTATAGCCCATCTTGAATGACTCGGTCTACATTCCAACTCTGCCCCATCCCTATTTTGCAAGCCCACAATTTTATGAGTAAGCAGCTCCTTTTCTAAAAACTTTAAGTGGAGCAACTGTAGACTCATGTTGTAAATACTTTCAAACTATATATGCAGGCTTGCTTTTTTTAAAGGATTTTAGGGTAGAAAAAAGGTACCCTAAAAATTTAGTGTTTAGCATGATGTAACCAAATTTTATTTGGAGTTTTGATCTACAGGCATGCCAAGCGGATCCCCGCGTGCTCTCAATTTTCAAACACCCTGCAGGCCGGAGGGCTGCACCTGCGTCACCGCGTCTAGCGGAGCGGGACATCTCGCCCGCCACAGCCGCTACATCGTCCCCTACTAACGGCGGCGCGACACCCTTCAGTTTTAGACCGAAACCAATGGCCTCCGGCGGCGCACCGCCGACCGTTGCCGTCGCTGTGCGCCCCGGCGGCAGCGGCAGCCGCCTCGCCGCGCGGTGGGTGGCCGCGGGACTCCCGGGCAACGGGCGCGCCACCGCGATCACTGTCGTCCACGTCATCCCCGAGCTCTCCTACGAGCCTTCTCCGAGTAAGCTCCCCTCCACTATCTCAGCTGTTTGTTCATCGGTTCCCCATTCCGAAATGTGCGCGAGCTGACATGATCTGCCGCTGCGGCGGCGGCGCAGCGGGGGAGCGGGTGCCGATGCCGCTGGTGGGAAGGGAGCCGGCGGAGGCGTACGCGTGGGACCGGCGCGCACGCGCGGAGGAGGCGCTGCTCCCGTTCCGCCGCCTCTACTGCTGTGGCCTCGCGAACGTCACCGTGAGTGCGTCGTGCGCGCAGCAGAATACCCTAACAGACAGCTCGCATTTTAAGCGTAGCGCAGCCTGTGTTTTGGTGTGACTGGAATGGGATTTCTCCGCGCGCGCAGGTGGAGACGGTAGTGGTTGAAGGCGACGGTGTCGCGGAGGCGCTGCTGCGGTACATACGGGAGTCCGGCGTACGGAGCCTGGTGCTCGGCTCGGCGTCCTTCCGCTGGTTTCGGAGGTGAGTTTTTGTTTTTCATTTTTAAGGGTTTATATGTTTACTTGTTTAGCAATGGAAGAAATCGAGCGTTTTAGCTCAATCACCATCGTCCGTCGTTCGTCCACAAGCTCCGATCCACGGAGACACCCCTGACGGTGTCCACACGTGTTGATGCCCCTGCATTCCGCGGCAGGAGCAGGATAGGTTCCTCGAGCGTCCACTGCTGGTTCTGCTGCCGCCTCCATGGTTACCTTGTGTCCGTGTCTCCTATAGTCCTATCTTACCCGGCCGGCCTCCTCTGGCAACCTCCAACACCCTAGCCGGCGGTAGCCCCAGTGCCCCACTGCCACCGCTAGGCCGGCCTGCCGCCATGGGTCCGCTCTAAAGTCTATAGTCGTCGAGTTCAAATGAATTCCAATCCCGAATCCGAGCTCTAACTTCGTCAGTAACGGAACTGAAGAAGCTGATGAAATCTAAGAATGTCAGAAAAACACAACACCAGATAGGACAGATATATTACGGAGAGCTGGCTTATGTGCCTATATATGTAAACATGGATAAGACCAACCCTTCCAACCTTATCCCCAATCCAAACAAACCCTTACTTTTGGGTGCACTTTCTTCTAGTGCTGGCTTCCACATTTGATTTACTGTCTTTGTTCTTCTCTGTTGGTTTTAGAAATGTTTTTCTCGTTGTACAGTAACTGTATCTAACTAATTCAGAGCCTGCATGATAATTCCGCTCTGCTGTTTTTACAAATTTGTATTTAATAATTTGTCACCTCTGCTTATACCGATTGACAAAGCTATTTATATGTATATATCGTAATTTTTGCAGTAAGGCATCAATTGTCGCATTGTCCATTTTGCAGGGCGCTGAGCATCCCAGATGTCCCCGGTACTGTCATTCAAGCTACGCAAAATTCATGCAATGTATTTGTTGTGTCCAAACGGAGACTAATTATGAAACTCGCAAGATATCCTCAAACGAGTGGTGTGTTCTTCTGCCGCATATACTGCTCCTATGCCGTGTTTCATTTTTCTTGTTTAACAACCTCGTTTTGTCTTTGGGATATCAATTTTGCAGAGTCTAACAGAAACTTGAGGATCGAGTCCATTAGTCATGAAACATTTGCACTATCACACAGGAGTTTACTGTTTGACAACTTTGGTGACGATGAAGCACAATCAGATTCATTCTCCCAGTCCCACAGCTCACATAGTGCTTCCAATGTTGTTTCAAGTTCAGAAAGTTCTGAACAAGTTGCTTCAGGAAGTTCAGGAGTAAATTATGCAGCAACCGAAGGAAGTAAGAACTACGATTCTCTTAGCTCCTGGGGGGAAGATCCTTGGGTTGCCTCAAACTCCAGCGAAGAGGTCAGATATATTGTCGTCCGTGAAACTTCGAGATGCCGTTGCTTTGCTTCTAAGACATGCTAAACATGTTTTTTGTTTACGTTACAGTGCCAATCTACGGATGATGTGTCCAAACTAAGGAAGGAGCTGCAGGAAACCTTAGTAGTCTATGATAAAGCTTGTGCAAACCTTGTTAGTGTTAAGAAAAAGGTTAAACTTTTTTCCTGAATATTTTTGTATCTCCAATGATTTTCTGATGATTGCCAAATGGCTATTGTATTCAAATAGTGTACATCTTTATGTTGTGGATAATCTCCACTGAATAGCTAAAACTTTATACTCTAAACTTTGGCATCCATGCTATCATCATATCACACAGATTCAGGTACTTTCTATCGAGTGTTCTGAAGAGGCTAGGAAGGTGGAGCACGCGCTAGAGTGGGAGGAAGCTTTGAAGCAGACGGTGTCTGATGAGAAGGCGAAACAGCTCGAGGTCATCAGTGAAGTCGAGCAAGCAGGAAAATCATTCACCCGAGAGGCTTATTCAAGGTACAAGACAGAAATGGCTGCCAGCATGATCTGTCAGGATAAGGTGCAGATTGTTGATGCGATTTTGACAAAGAGCAGAAGTTGCAGGCGGTATTCGAAGAGAGATATAGAGCTTGCCACTGACAACTTCTCTGAAGAAAGGAAGATCGGTGAGGGTGGTTATGGCAATGTGTACAGGTGCACCCTCGACCACACTGAAGTAGCTGTGAAGGTCATTCAGGAAAACTCCATTGACAAAACTGATGAGTTCCTGAAGGAGGTAACTGATGGTTCCTACATTCGAAGACACCATTCAATATTCACACTACATTCAATATTCACACTACTGGAGTCTTTTGATACGAAGTCAAAGTTGTCTGAACCAAAAACAAAATTTCCCGCAGGTTGAGATTCTTAGCCAGCTTCGCCATCCCAACCTGGTTTTGTTGCTTGGTTTCTGTCCCGAAATTGGCTGCCTGGTGTACGAATACCTGAAGAACGGGAGCCTAGAAGACCAGCTCTTCAACAGCGAAGGGTGCCAACCACTGCACTGGTTCCTCCGGTTCCAGGTCGTCTTCGAGGTGTCCTGCGGACTCGCATTCCTGCACGCGAGAAGCCCAGAGCCTGTCGTCCACCGCGACCTGAAACCGGCCAACATCTTGCTGGACAGGAACTACGTGGGCAAGGTCGGCGACGTCGGTTTCGCGAAGTTCGTCTCTGATCTCGTGCCCGACTGGCAGACCGAGTACAAGGACACGATCGTCGCCGGCACGCTGTACTACACGGACCCCGAGTACCAGCAGACCGGCACCGTGCGTCCCAAGTCCGACGTGTTCGCGCTGGGAGTCGTCATCCTGCAGCTCCTGACCGGCAGACGCCCGGACGGGCTCGTTGCGAGCGCAGAGAACGCTGTGAGAAACGGCAGGCTCGCTGATATCCTCGACTGGTCTCAGGCTGGTTGGCCGCTTGCCGAGGCAGAGGTGTTTGCCAGGCTCGGGTTGAGATGCGCGGCCTTGAGGTGCAGGGACAGGCCTGACCTTGAGTCGGAGGTGCTGCCGGAGCTCGACGAGATCCTGCACAGGATTACTTTTGCTGTCAGTTTGAGAAGCCCCAAACTGACGAGCGTACCAAGCCACTTCGTCTGCCCTATAACACAGGTAACTCGCGTGCGGCATCTGAATCGGTTTCGGCTCTCCTTCGCTTGTGCTTTACCAGAACGGAACCCGCGTGCAGGAGCTGATGGAGGATCCTCACGTCGCCGCAGACGGCCACACCTACGAGCATTACGCGATCAGAGCTTGGCTCAAGCGGCACAGGACATCGCCTGTTACGAGGAGTAAGCTGCAGAATTCGTCCGTAATCCCGAACCACTCATTGCGCGGCGCGATACAGCAGTGGAAGTCACAGTTACCGGCTCAGACGAACGAGTGAAACGGGAGTCAGGGTGCCCTCTCTTCTTGATTCAACTGTTAATGGTGGCGAAATTATTTTGGAGAGCACGCAAAAGGCCTTTGCGTTTCGGTTTTTGTAAGTGGTTCAAAGCTGTAAATGAAAAAGGAGGCAGCTGTAAATTGAAGCGCAGAATCACGAAGGTCGATTTTGTAACTGGAGTGCTAGGTTCTGTTGCCATAGTATTGGTCATCAGTTTTGGAACAGAGCAAGCTTAAAAGTTTTTTTTTTGCTATTTATTACTCCCCCTCTCTGAATACTGTTCTGCCCAAGCACCGGCAGTCGGCAGACAAAGTTTTAGTGTGTAAACTAATATCACATACTAACATATGTTTTTGGCAAAAAAGTATATGTGATGCAATACAGTATTTATTACATAAATAATATCTTTGTTATTTTACAAACTTTCAGCGAATGAATAAAGAGGAACGGATAGATTTCAACCACAGACAATTTTTTTTATCGAACGCGCAGGAGAACTGCGCATCTTATATATTAAGAAAAAGGAGATAGAGGTCTAAAATAGACCCAGTACAAGCTGCCAAAAAAATAGATCAAGACAGAAAAAAAGAAGAAGTAAAAAAGGGGTATCCAAACAACCCCCAGCCACACCAGCACATAAGGCCACAATCTCCTAAGATCTCTTGCCCCTGCCAAGCCCCACCGAACAGCATCCTCATGAATATGCTGCATGATGATGCTGATGTTGCGGGATGCACCATTAAACACACATTCATTTCTATGCTTCCATAGCCACCAAGCCACCAGAATCACTAAGGAATTAAATCCTCTTTTCTTGTTTTTTGGCACCTGGCACTCAGCTTCTCTCCACCAGTCTTGGAAGGTCGTTGTTGCCAATCCTGGAGTCAGGCGATGCAGCCCTACCTTATGCAAAGTCTGCCACCAAGTGTCTCTGGCAAACACACAAGCCACTAAGATATGCTGAACTGTTTCCTCCTGCTGGTCACAAAGGGGGCACCTTACAGGATGCTCAAGACCTCGTCTGCTTAATCTATCCGCTGTCCAGCAACGATTTAGAGAAGCCAACCAAACGAAGAATTTACACCTTGGGGGGCCCAACTTTTCCAAATTCTAGTAGCCGGCTCAAAAGAGACTGAACCAGCCATAAAACGATCATATGCCGATTTAGTGGAATAATCTCCAGATGCAGACGGGGACCATCTATGCACATCAGGAATCCCCGGATGTAACTGAAAACCTTGCACTAGGTCCCAAATTACTAAGAAGTCGATGATAATCTAGGCTGACAGGCTGCCAGATATGTCATTAACCCATCTATTGTTTACCAAGGCTTCTTGCATAGGTCTGCTTTTCTTGATTCTCACTGTAATATGGCTGACCAAAGTGGGGGCAAGGGCAGATATTGATTGCCCATGAATCCAGCGATCAGTCCAGAACAGGGTTCGAGAGCCATCACCTACAGTAGTGTGGACCGAGGCAGAGAAAAGAGCTTCGACATTGGAATGAACCTTGAACAAGAAATCTGCCCAGGGCCTTTCTGGTTGGGTTTTTTTGAGCCAAAGCCATCTTAGATTGAAAGCCCATCCAAGAACTTCAAGGTTATGGATACCCAGGCCACCCCATGCTAAGTGGTCTGCAAACTCTTGCCCAACCAACAGAGCAGTGACCACCTCTGATATCTTTTCTGCCTTTCCACAAGAAACCCCTCCGAATTTTGTCAATAGCCTTGATCACCCATTTAGGGCATTGAAGCACTATAAGGTGATGGATAGGAATGGCTGTGAGCACTGATTTAACCAAGGTCAGCCGGCCTGCTGCGTGAATGAGGGCAGATTTCCATCCGGTTAGTTTATCAGCTATCTTGTCAATGAGTTCTAGAAAAGTATTTTTGGAGAGTTTCTTGACTGAAAGGGGTAAACCCAGGTATTTGAATGGAAAAGCCACCTCAGTACAAGGAAAAAACTCCTGCGCAGCCACCATGTCTTGTTCCTCACAATGAATGGGCGTCATACTGCATTTGCTCACATTTGTAACAAGTCCTGAAGCATCTCCAAAGATTCTCAGAATTTCTTTGGCCACACTGAGTTCTTCTCTACTTGGCTGCAAGAACATCACCACATCGTCAGCATATAGAGAGATACGTTGCCCATTTCCTCTTCTTAACACTGGTTGTAAAAGACTCAATTCTTGGGCTCTTAAAACAAGAGAATTCAGCACATCCATAACAATAATAAATAACATTGGGGATAGAGGATCCCCCTGCCTTAGCCTTCTATGGTGGTGAATGATTTCCCCTGGCTCTCCATTAACCAGCACCCTAGTTGAGGAAGAAAGGATCATCTTGGAAATGATGTTACACCATACAGAACCAAAACCAAGGTGCGTTAACACCTCAAGAAGGAAAGGCCACAAAACCAAATCAAAGGCTTTACCAATATCCAATTTCAGAAGAATTCTAGGAACCCGCTGCTTCTGAACAGCCTTGGCCGTCTGCTGGACCAAAATGAAATTGTCATGGATGCATCTTCCTTTTATAAAAGCGCTTTGATTTGCTGACACTATCTCAGGAAGTCTGGAGGCCAATATGTTAGCCAAAATCTTTGTAACAATTTTTGCAAAGCTGTGAATTAAACTGATGGGCCTGAAATCTTTGACTTCCAATGCTTCAGCTTTCTTGGGCAGTAGAGTCACATAAGCTGAGTTAAGGAGATGAAGTTTGGATACATCACCTTGTAGCACCCTATTTAACGCCTCCATAACATCCTCTTTGATGATTGGCCAAGATATTTTATAAAATTTTCCGATGTATCCATCCGGCCCTGGAGCTTTGTCAGCAGGGAGAGTTTTAATTGCTGCCCAGACCTCCTCCATAGAGAAATTTTGATCAAGAGCAGAAAGGTCCAGGGCAGGACGATGAAATTCTTCCAGATTTAAAGTTGACTCCCTGGGGGCTGCTGTCCCAAGTAACTTGTTATAGAAATCCCAGATTATCTCTTTCTTTTCCTCCTGCTCAGAAATTACTCTGTTATCGACCATCAGTTTTCCAATGAAGTTTTTCTTTTTCCTGTGTCTGGCGTGGTGATGAAAATAGGCAGTGTTGGCATCTCCTTCTTTCAGCCAGTGCAGTCCACTTCTTACTCGGGCAACAGTTCTTTCCAAGGAGGCTAAAGCCAAAGAGTGGTGCTTAAGGGAGCGACGTAGCCATTCCTCAGAGGGAGACAAATTCCTTACGTCACGAGCGATTTCCAGCCTGTGAAGGATCTCATTTGCCAACAGAATCTGCTGCTTAATGTTGCCCACTTTTTTCTGACTCCAGGCTTGAAGGTGCCTTGCAAGCCTTTTTAGCTTGACATGGAACCGCTGCAAGGGGCAGCAGACTTCCAGAGGTTGTGACCAAGAGTTTTCGACCTCTTCCATGAACCCCTCTAATCTGATCCAGAAACTTTCAAAATGAAATCTTCTTTTTCCTTGGACGAGATCATGTAGCCCCAATAGTAATGGACAATGATCAGAAATCTGGGATGCAGAGCTCTGCAAGAGACAATTTGGAAACATGTCCTCCCAATCAGCTGTACAGAAAATCCGATCCAGGCGAACCAAAGTAGGTGAGGCCCGTTCATTGGATCAGGTGAACTTCCTACCTGAAAGGGGCAGTTCCTTTAGAAGCAAGTCATTAAGCAACCGCCTAAACCTTCCCATCATAGCTCTATCAAGATTGTCATTGCTCTTGTCCTCAGCTCTATATATTAGGTTGAAGTCCCCACCAATCATCCACGAACCGAGGCACTGTGATCGAATCAGGCACAACTCTCCATCGCAAGGCACATCCAGGCTTCTTATCAGGTCAGCTTGAATCTGTCTGCGTGCAACATTTGTTTTATTATCTCGCTTTGCCAGGCGACTGCTTCTGTGTGGGATGAAGTCAGATGGAAGTTGCTTGGATCGTCTTCTATGGGGGAGTGGTGGAGGGAGCAGACCATCCACCTTCCTGGTTACTTTGTCAACAAAAGCTTGGACTGCATTTCCAATACCATTCTGTTCTTGAGGAGAAGAGGCTTGATTTGGCTGAAGGGCTTGAATGAGTGGGGAATCCTGAGAATCATACTTTTGCCTCCTGTTATCAGCTGTCCTCCTAGTATAAACTTTTAGGGACGTACTGCCCTGGCCAGTTAAATTTTTATTCTAGGCTGCAACTAAACTGAGGGCCCAAGCAGGCTCTGGAGGGGGCGAAATTTGGACGCTCAGTTCCAGCGACCCAGCAAAGGTATGCTGGGGCGAAACTAACGCACTAGATTCCAGCGGCCCATCCAAAACAGAACTGCCCAGCAGATTATTACGCAGGAGTGAGTGGGGCGAAACCGGCCAAGGAACCATCAGCGGCCCAGACAGCTAGGGCGAGGTTTGCCTGGCCCATTCCAGCGGCCCAACCACTTCAGCTGGGGCGGCTGTACGCGTGCCCCAGACGTGAGGCCCGAGGCAACCTCGGGACGGAAACAGTTTTTTGCTTCGTCTTCACCCCCATGGCTCTTTACCCCAACAGCCGTCGGCCGGAACACGTCCCCCGAGAGAGCCGACAACTCAAGAACAGGAAGGGGCGCTAAAAAGACTTCATCGTCCAAAGCAGGAACCTGGACCGTCGCTGCCTCTTCGGATCTTGTTGCCCTTGGGACCTGAACCGTCTCTGTCTCAGCAGATCTTGGCGCCTCGGGTGCAACGCTTGTATTGTGATTAGCAGAGCCCCTACCACAGTCATTCACAGGAGCAAGAGGGCCCAGACGTTGGTGGATGGGTCCCCTCTGAAGGTCTTCTCGCCGGCGTCGAGGGGGTGGAGCCTCAGGACGACGACGATCGCCATCTTCATGCCTGTTGTCGTTGCCAGGAGGAGGAGGTGGAGGGGTCCCATCTGACAGTGGCTTCTCGACTGGGGTGACAGTCACTTCAATACTGTAGGATAAACACCGTTTCACATGATCCGCTGGCGTTGGCTCAACAATGACCAGATTCATGGCACGTTGAAGCTTCTCTAACTCGCAACACCAAGCCCGAAGCCTGAAGGATGAAAAATCTCTTTTCAGGGAAGTATCCGGGTGCACATCTGTGATCTAACAGGAATTACCAAGTAGTTGTTCAGTTGTAGACCGCCCCCAAGCGTGCAACGGAATCCCTTGTATCTCGATGTCGACCAGCGACGACAATGCAGTTGCCGTTGCATGAGCCAGCCTTGTCCAGCGCTTGAACTGAATATGAAACTGAGGCCCTCTGAGAACTCTTCCACCATTGAGCACCTTTGTTGCAGCATCCTCATCCGAAAGAATCAGGATGAAGTCCTCCGGGAAGGTCTGATGAATGGACATGGAATCTGCCTCGATCTCAAAACTTTGTGCCACTTCTTCAATGACTTCAGAGCCTAACACCTCTGGCCTTGTACCAATGATCGTGACAAACAAAGCGCGGCGAAGCGCCGCCTCTTCTCGTGCCATGTCGGAGGAAAAATCCAATACACAAGAAGGCCTGGCAACCATGTTGTGAGTGGCCGTTGCCGGACGAACGTCGTCTTCTCCAACTGATCCTGAGGGATGCTTCACTTGCGGGTCTTCCCGACCCCCTTTTCCGCGACGCCTTTTTCTCTTATGGGGTATGTCACTGCCAACCGTCATGGCCAGAGGAGGGGGTACCTCTGAAGACACTGGAGGGGAGAGACAACGCCAGACCGGAAGCTTCGTTGGATTCAACTGAGTTGGATTCGCCTGAGTTGGAGCCAAGGCCCGACCACCGTCTTCCATGGCAATACGCTGCCAAACCGAGGTGCGAGGCGCCCGCGAACCCAGTCTCTCCTTGAGCGGCTTCTTCTCTTTCTTGAAGTGTGTAGGACACTGTGCCACGCGATGGCCAAGATGTAGGCACCCAAAACAGCGAGGGGTTCTACGGCACGCCGCCACGAAGTGAGAGGTCGACAGGCACTTATAGCACTTGCCTCGGAGATCCACAGGGGACCTACGACGAGGCTCACGCTCAACCTACCGAGACCGCCTGCGTTCCACGAGCTGCCACCCTTCTTCGTCCCTGCTGTATTGAGTAGCAGGACAACGCTCAGCTTCTGGAGCAGAGGACTGACGTAAAGCCTCTAGCTTTAAGCCGTGAACCTCCGGGAATTTCTGCACCGTCGGGGGACAGGCTGCCTTGATGGGTCCCTTGATAACCGCCTCAAGAAAGGTTGTCGGAGCCTGGGTAGGTGATGAGGAGCAGCGAGTGCCAAGGCCTCCCTGACAGGACCCCCCCGACGATGAGGCAGGGGATGTGTCAATCCACCGCCGAAGCTTCGGACGTCCCGCCTAAGGAAGGTAGAGTGACACCCCACCTGAGGGAGCTGATGCTGGAGTGGACACCGGCTCCGGAGTGGACACCGGCAGAGGGCTGTTGGAGACGCCGTGAGGGCGGGAGATGGGGAGGGACGGGGAGGGGTGGGGAGGCTCCATCATAGACAAAATTAAGGTCTTCATAAATCTTAACCCCTCTTTTAAACATAATTTATAACCCGTTTTAAAATCTATTTTTAAAAATCATTAAACAATTTTTAAAACCCTTTTTTAAAACCAAAGGAAACTCGTTTTTTGAAACTTAGTTTTGATATAAAATTTATAAATAATTTAAACTACGTTTTAAAGCCAGTTTTTTTTGTTTTTAACCATTTGTCGACCAAAATTTACATTTAGACATCTGGATGACTTATTTCAGGATTTCGACCCTTAGCTCGGCGATATAGCCTATGGCGCGGAGCTAACACATCTCGGTGCCATAGCCTATGGCGCCGAGCTCTGACGTGGCGTCGGTGGCCAGCAGCGGCTAGGGCTGGCGTGGCACCGACGTGGCCTTCTACCTTGGCGCCGAGCTAGGAAGTCCTGTAAATCGGTCATTCTACTGGCCGAGAGCTGCGCCCTCCTATTTTCTCAACTTTATCTCCGTTCAAATCTTCTTAAAAAACGACCAGATTCGAGTTGGAAAACTCTGTATACCAATGTATGGTGTCTCACTGATTCGTTTTGTATATTGGGTTGTAATTTTTCGATTATTAGTTTTGATTGTTGCTTCTAGGATATATAGTTCATTTGATGACTACAGTTTATTAGATAGTTTGTGAAATACGATTATACAAAATCTGTCGCGAACAAGTCTAGCTAACAATGGCGAAGGTAAAGTCAGGACACCTATGTACAAAAAATAGTACCGTCAGTAAAAAATTCGGTAGCACCTCCCCTATATGGTGAGGTTTCTAAAACCTGCAAAGATACAACAACACGATGGCTATTGTCGGTACCCTGGAACAGGGGTATCCCTTACTACAGTATGAAGGTGCGGTACCCGCGCGTCTAGACGCGTGATAAACGGCGCCCGACCCCACCACATGGACGACTCCGGGGTCGCCACGTGACCAAAGAAGGTAACATATACCATGATATCGTCAGAAGATCCGGACACCCATGGAAAAGTGCCGGACCTCAGCATGCATAGCCCGGACCTCCGGGTATGACCCAAGACCTCCACGTTCCCCCGGACGGGACCCGGACCCCTCTAAGGGCTTGTTCGGTTATTTTCAATCCATATGGATTGGAGGGGATTGATATGGATTGGGAGGGATTTTGACTTACTAGGGATTAAAACCCCCTCAATCCCCCTCAATCCATATGGATTGAGGTAGAACCGAACAAGCCCTAAGTGAGGTCCGAACCACCCACGACAAAGTCCCGGAACGAAGAATACCCTGGCCTAGGTCAGGGACGTATAGGGGTCCGGCGCAGATACTCGTCAGGGGTTTGTCCAGTGCGCTTCCGCTCCTTGCTCAGGCGGAGACCCGATGCTGCCACGTGGCCTATTGCCCGTGACGTAAGCCAGCGGGTGGAGCCTGACGTAAGGCCTCTGGGCCACGCGATCTCTACATTTATTGCGGAAAAGACGCGCCGCCTGTCCGCCCTGCTGACAGGCAATGTGCCGCCTCGGCATTTAATGTGCCCCGTCCACTCCGCTGGCAGGCGACGACCAGGCCACCCTACAGGCGGCGCGCCCGTCCAATCAGACAGTGGGCGGTACACCCATACCGCCTCGCGTGCCATGGTCATCATGACTTGTACGTTGCCAAGGAAGCTTTTGCTGCACGCCAATACTACATAAGCAGCAGATATCGGGGCACAGGGAGATTGCACAAGGTGACCGGCATTAGTTCCTCCGGGTGTTCCCTCCGTTATGTCCCTGGGCCCACATGTCGGGGTTCAGTGTCTTTGTACGTACCCCCCTTTAGCTATAAAAGGGAGGGCACACAACGTTACAGACTCAAGCACACTTAGACCGAGCTCAGGCTCACAAGTTCAAACAAGTTCAATACATTACACAGTGGAGTAGGGTGTTACGCTCCAGCGGCCCAAACCACTCCAAACTTTTGCGTGTTCTTGAGTTCATCGTTCATCTACCAACAGGCAAAACGCTTAAGCCCTCTCCTCATCTTAGGATTAGGACGGGTGCATTCCGCCACCCGGCCGAAGATTTCCCTCTCCGACATTTGGCGCGCTAGGTAGGGGCTTGGCTTTAGGTTTTCGCTTGTTTTCCTGCTCGATGCCATGGTCCACATCGTCGAGCACCATGATTCCTTGCCCGAGGACTTCCTGGTGGAGGAAGAAGCTGCTTCTTCCACGCCACGGGCTACTAACCTCCCAGCGCCTAGTGTCGCTGCTGTGCACTCGGCATGACAGCACACTCCTGCGCAGACGTCTAGAGAGTCTAGGGCTGTGCCTGGGGCGCTGTCTGCGGCTAGATAATTGTTGTGCCACCCTCCTAGCTCCACGGCCTCGCCAGGGGCCATGAAGCAGTGGCGTGACGACGTCGACCGCCTGCTCAGCATGGCGCACTCTAGCTCTACTAGACCCAGGCCTCGGTCATCCCAGCGCCAACATGAGGTGCCGCGCCGACTGAGGACCTGCGGGCATAACTCAACCGCAGACGTGCAGGCGAGGATGCCCGCATCTCCCTGGAGAGGGCGCGTGAGCGCCGACAGAACGTCGAGGGTCGCAACCTCGACTACGACTTCACTGCGGTTGCACCACAGACCCCAGTGGGCATCCGGTTCCAGGCGAGTGCCCCCTTGGCCGGTGTGGGCTGCGCCGCACTCGTGGATCATCTCCGCGCGGTGACCTGGCCATCCAAGTTCCGGCCACACCTGCCGGAAAAGTACGATGGTACGTCCAACCCGTCGGAATTCTTGCAAGTGTGCGTCACCGCCATTACGGCAGCGGGTGGGGACACCACCGTGATGGCGACATATTTTCATGTTGCCTTGTCTGGGCCTGCCCGGACTTGGCTCATGAACCTTACCCCAGGATCAATCTACTCCTGGGAAGAGCTCTGCGCGCAGTTCACAGCGAACTTCGCCGGCGCTTATCAACAACATGGCGTGGAGGCTCACCTCCACGCAGTGAGGTAGGAGCCTGGAGAAACTCTTCGGGCCTTCATATCCCGCTTCACCAAGGTACGAGGCACCATACCTCGTATATCAGATGCTTCCAGCATCATGGCCTTCTGCCAGGGAGTACGTGATGAAAAGATGTTGGAGAAATTAGCCACGCACGACGTGGAGACTATCTCCACTCTCTTCACTCTGGCAGACAAGTGCGCCAGAGCAGCCGAGGGCCGTGCATGGCACTCGGCGCCACAAAACGGAGTCGACCAGACGGGAGGCACTAGAGCCGTCTCCCAGGACAGCAAAAAGAAGAAGAAGAACCGTAGCCATGAGAAGCCACAGTCTGCCGCTCCGATTGTTGCAGCCGCGACTGGGGGCCGGGGCGAGCGCAATAAGCGCCCCCGGCCACAGGGAGGCAACAGCGGCTCGTGCCCAGTGCATCCCAACGCTCGCCACAGCTTCTCGGAATGCCGCGAGATCATCAAGCTCGCGAAACGCGTCAGCGAGCGATGCGAGCAGTCGTCGAAGGACGGCTCCCCACGCCGTCGCCGGCCTGGTAAGGAGAGGGTCAACGACGATGAAGTGGCCGCGGGAGAGCGAGAACTAGGGTATCAATCACCTGAGGGGGACCTCAAGGACGTCTTCACTGGAGATTCCGACTCCGGGGATGACAACGACCACCGCAAGAAGCTGTACATCATGTACGACGGAAGCTGGTAACTCACCTCCCGCAGGAACATCAAGTCCCTGCGCCACAAGGTCCTGTCGGCAACTCGAGGGGTCCCGAAGGCTGCCCCACATCAACGATGGAGAAGCACCACCATCTCCTTCGGGGCATCCGACTGCCCCGACAACATGGCAGGGGCCGGCATACTGCCGCTCATCACCGCCCCTGTCATTGCCAACATGCGGCTGCACCATGTGTTGATTAACGGCAGGGCAGGCCTCAACGTCATCAGCCATGCTGCGTTCAAGCAGCTGCAAATCTCGGGGTCCCGTCTGGGACCCTCACGTCCATTCTCCGGAGTGGGCCCACAGCCGGTGTATCCCCTTGGGAGCATCGCGCTCCCGGTTACATTCGGGACTGAGGAGAACTTCCGCACGGAGAACGTCGTGTTCGACGTCGCGGAGGTCAACCTCCCCTTTAACGCCATCATCGACAGGCCGGCCCTGTACTAGTTCATGGCCATTGCCCATTACAGGTATTTGGTCCTCAAGATGCCATCCCCGACTGGGGTCCTCACCGTGTGGGGTGACCGTGTCGCCGCACTTGCGGCCGTAGAGAAGCTGCACGCCCTGGCGGCATGGACTGCTCGCCCGGACGACGGAGGGAGGAACCCCTCAACCTCCGGTACCAAGGCGCTCCCCAAGGCGCAAAAAGTACAACCATCCGGAGCGGATGGTGTCCTCGTCAAAGCCATCCGGCTCGCTGCGGATTCCACCCAGACCACTTGCATTGCGGGTGATCTGGACGAGAAATAGGAACTCGCGCTCGTCGCCTTCCTCCAGGAAAATACTGATGTGTTCGCATGGGAGCCATCGCAGATGCCTGGGATCCCCAGGGAGGTGATCGAGCACCATCTGAAGATCAACCCCGACGCCAGGCCGGTGAGTCAGAAGCCTCGCAGACAGTCTGTTGAGCGGCAGGACTTCATCCGAAAGGAGGTCCGGAAGCTGCTAGACGCTGGCTTCATCGAAGAGGTTCATCACCCAATATGGCTGGCCAACCCAGTCATCGTCCCCAAGGCGAATGGGAAGCTTCGGATGTGTATCGACTACACCAGCCTGAATAAGGCCTGTCCCAAGGACCCGTATCCACTGCCACGTATAGACCAAATCGTGGATTCTACCTCCGGGTGCGACCTATTGTCATTCTTAGATGCTTACTCTAGTTTCCATCAAATCCAGATGTCTAGGGAAGATAGGAAGCATACCTCTTTTGTAACAGTGGACGGGCTTTACTGCTATGTTGTTATGCCGTACGGTCTGAAAAACGCCTTGCCTACATTTGTGCGGGCGATGAGTAAGACTTTTGGGGACCTGATTAGGGACAAAGTGGAAGTCTACGTCGATGACATCGTGGTCAAGACTAAGAGAGGGTCGACCCTAGTGGAAGAATTAACCCTGGTCTTCGACAAGCTGCGGGCGACCCGCACAAAGCTGAACCCGGACAAATGCGTTTTTGGTGTCTCCGCTCGGAAGTTGCTGGCGTTCCTGGTTTCATACCAGGGCATTGAAGCGAACCCAGAGAAGATCAAAGCGATCGAGGCAATGAGGCCCCCGGCCCGAGTCAAGGACGTCCAGAAGCTTACGGGGTCATTAGCCGCCCTTAGTCGCTTCATTTCGAGGCTGGCTAAGAGAGCGCTGCCCTTCTTCAAGCTGCCGCGGAAGTCCGGACCTTTCTCTTGGACCGAAGAGGCGGAACAAGCCTTCCAGGAGTTGAAGTATCACCTGGTGTCCCTACCAATATTGGTAGCTCTGGAACTAGAGGAGCCGCTGTATTTATACATCGCGGCGGCCGCGGAAGCGGTGAGCATGGTGCTGGTCGTCGAAAGGCCAGCACCAGAAAGCCAGGAACCTGAGGACTCGGGACTAGCTGTAGGGGTCAGAACCATTCAAAGGCCGGTCTACTATGTCAGTGAGGTCCTTCATGAGGCGAAAACCAGGTACCTTGAGACGCACAAACTCCTCTATGCTGTGCTTGTCGCGTCCAGGAAGCTGCGCCATTATTTCCAAGTGCACAGGGTTGTGGTGGTGACCTCCTTCCCATTAAGGGCCATCCTCCACAACTGTAACGCCACAAGCAACATCTCCAAGTGGGTCGTGGAGCTCGCTGAGTTCCAGCTGGACTTCCGACCTCGCCATGCCATCAAGAGTCAGGTCCTGGCTGACTTCATCGTAGAATGGACGCCTCCCCCAAGCGTCCCTGGGGGTCTGGATCCTGATTCATACCCCACACCTGCGGAGCCCAGGGGTGAGAGCACCTATAGGGGGGGTGAATAGGTGATCCTGTAAAAACTTGAAACTTAATCCACAAAACTTGATTAGGAGTTAGCACAATTAAGCCAAGTGGCTAGAGAGGAGAGCCTGCACAACACGATAACCACAAAGAGATCAACACAGAGATGGCACAGTGGTTTATCCTGTGGTTCGGCCAAGTCCAACACTTGCCTACTCCACGTTGTGGCATCCCAACGGACGAGGGTTGCAATCAACCCCTCTCAAGCGGTCCAAAGACCCACTTGAATACCACGGTGTTTTGCTTTGTTTACTATATCCCGCTTGCGAGGAATCTCCACAACTTGGAGCCTCTCGCCCTTACACTTGATGTTCACAAAGAAGCACAGAGTAAAAGGGGAATGAGCAACGCACACAAGTCACAATCAAGAGCTCACAACACAACCCGATGAGTTCACAACTCAAATGGAGCTCTAGTTGCTATCACAAAGAATCAAATGCGCGAAATCAAAGTTTGGTGCTTAGGAATGCTTAGAGAATGCTTGGTGTCCTCCTCCATGCGCCTAGGGGTCTCTTTTATAGCCCCAAGGCAGCTAGGAGCCGTTGAGAGCATTCCAGGAAGGCAATTCTTGCCTTCTGTCGCCTGGCGCACCGGACAGTCCGGTGCACCACCGGACACTGTCCGGTGCGGATCTCTTTCCTTATTTGGCGAAGTCGACCGTTGCAGATTCCTAGCCGTTGGCGCACCAGACAGTCCAGTGCCCCTTCCGACTGTTGGCACTTGCCATGCGTCGCGCGCGGATTCCGCGGCCGACCGTTGGCCCGGCTGACAGTTGGCTCACCGGACAGTCCGGTGCACCACCGGACTGTCCGGTGATTTATAGTCGTACGTCGCCGACGATTTCCCGAGAGCAGCAAGTTTGCCTGAGTCAGCCTGGCACACCGGACACTGTCCGGTGCACCACCGGACAGTCCGGTGCACCCAGACTGAGCTGACTTCGGCTGAACAAAGCCATCTTTAATTCCAACTTGATTTTTCCTGTTTCCAGCACTTAGACATAATACATTAGTCTCCAAAACAATATACTAAGTCTTAGAAACATACCTTTATACTTGATTTGTACTTTGTCCACCTTTTAACACTTAGGCACTTGTGTTGGACACTAAATCACCAAAATACTTAGAAATGGCCCAAGGGCACATTTCCCTTTCAATCTCCCCCTTTTTGGTGATTTATGCCAACACAACACAAAGCAAGTAGAACAAGTGCAAAATCAATTCAAATAAGAACTCAAGATTGTTTTGATTCAAATTTGGCATATATGGATCATTCTTTGCCACCACTTGGGTTGTTTTTGCAAATCAAACTCAATTTCCTATCTCTAAGTCAAACTCACTTGTTGAAACATAAAGAGAGATATTTTAAGAGAAATTGATCAAGGATTCAAAAACTCCCCCTTTTTCCCATAATTAAGCCTTCTCCCCACAAGAGACCAACTTTTGATAATAAGAGACAAACAGTATTATTTTGACAAACAAAAACTCTAACTCTACTTTTTCAAAATTCTCAAGTGGTAGCTGATCCATTTCTTGCTTTGGCCTTTTTCTCTCCCCCTTTGGCATCAAGCACCAAAACGGGATTAATTTTGGCCCTTTAACCCCATTGCCTCACCAAAATCTTCAACTAAGAGTAAAAAGGCAATAAGAGTGCAAAGATGAACTTGGAATTAGTTACTCTTTCATCGAAGTGCAGTGGAAGTCTTGCATGGTCCAAGTCCACCTTTCCCTTTCAGACCTCCTTTGAGACTAAAGTAAGCAAACTCAAGCACACAGTTAGTCTCAAAGGGTCAAGTTGTAGCACATCTCCCCCTAGATATATGCATCACTTGCAAATGGACTTGTGAGGTCCGGGGAGTGCTTGTAAAACTTGAGCACCAAAAATAAACAACAAAATACATTAAGGAACATGATCAAGGCATAAAACACATGTATGCTATAAATCAATCCAAGTTCCGCGAATCTAAGACATTTAGCTCACTTCACAGCCTGCAAAAGGTCTTTTCATCTAAAGGCTTGGTAAAGATATCGACTAGCTGGTTCTCGGTGCTAATATAGAACACTTCGATATCTCCCTTTTGCTGGTGGTCTCTCAAAAAGTGATGCCGGAAGTCAATGTGCTTTGTGCGGCTGTGCTCGACAGGATTATCCGCCATGCGGATAGCACTCTCATTATCACATAGGAGTGGGACTTTGCTCAGATTGTAGCCAAAGTCCCTGAGGGTTTGCCTCATCCAAAGTAGTTGCGCGCAACACTGTCCTGCAGCAACATACTCGGCCTCAGCGGTGGATAGGGCAACAGAGGTTTGTTTCTTAGAACTCCACGACACCAGGGACCTTCCTAAGAATTGGCACGTCCCTGATGTGCTCTTCCTATCGACCTTGCATCCAGCATAATCGGAGTCTGAATATCCAATCAAGTCAAAGGTAGACCCTTTTGGATACTAGATCCCGAAGCAAGGCGTAGCGACTAAATATCTAAGAATTCGCGTCACGGCCACTAAGTGACACTCCCTTGGATCGGATTGAAATCTAGCACACATGCATATGCTAAGCATAATATCCGGTCTACTAGCACATAAATAAAGTAAAGACCCTATCATAGACCGGTATGCCTTTTGATCAACGGACTTACCTCCTTTGTTGAGGTCGGTGTGTCCGTCGGTTCCCATTGGAGTCTTTGCGGGCTTGGCGTTCTTCATCCCAAACCGCTTGATTAAGTCTTGCGTGTACTTCGTTTGGGAGATGAAGGTCCCATCCTTGAGTTGTCTCACTTGGAACCCAAGGAAATAGCTTAGCTCGCCCATCATCGACATCTCAAACTTTTGAGTCATCACCCTGCTAAACTCTTCACAAGACTTTTGGTTAGTTGAACCAAATATTATGTCATCGACATAAATTTGGCACACAAAAAGATCACCATCACAAGTCTTAGTAAAAAGAGTTGGATCGGCTTTCCCAACCTTGAAAGCATTAGCAATTAAAAAGTCTCTAAGGCATTCATACCATGCTCTTGGGGCTTGCTTAAGTCCATAGAGCGCCTTAGAGAGCTTACACACGTGGTCGGGGTACCGTTCATCCTCGAAGCCAGGTGGTTGCTCCACGTAGACCTCCTCCTTGATTGGCCCATTGAGGAAAGCACTCTTCACATCCATTTGGAACAACCTGAAAGAATGGTGAGTAGCATAGGCTAACAATATGCGAATTGACTCTAGCCTAGCCACAGGAGCAAAAGTCTCCTCAAAGTCCAAACCTGCGACTTGGGCATAACCTTTTGCCACAAGTCGTACCTTGTTCCTTGTCACCACCCCGTGCTCGTCTTGTTTGTTGCGGAACACCCACTTGGTTACCACAACATTTTGCTTGGGACGAGGCACCAGTGTCCAAACTTCATTTCTCTTGAAGTTGTTGAGCTCCTCTTGCATGGCCAACACCCAGTCCAGATCTAGCAAGGCCTGAAAGGCTCAATAGAAGAGACAAAAGAGTAATGCTCACAAAAATTAACTAATCTAGAGCGAATAGTTACTCCCTTGCTTATGTCACCCAATATTTGGTCGACGGGATGATTCCTTTGAATCGTCGCTCGAACTTGGGTTGGAGGTGCCGGTTGCGCTTCTTCCTCTCTCACATGAACATCTTGTGCTCCCCCTTGATCACACGCCTCTTCTTGATGAACCTGTTCATCGTCTTGAGTTGGGGGATGCACCATTGTTGAGGAAGAAGGTTGATCTTGCTCCGTTTGTTCCAGTGGCCTCACATCTCCAATCGCCATGGTGTGTATTGCGGCCGTTGGAATGTCTTCTTCATCTACATCATCAAGATCAACAACTTGCTCTCTTGGAGAGCCATTAGTCTCATCAAATACAACGTCGCTAGAGACTTCAACCAAACCCGATGATTTGTTGAAGACCCTATACGCCTTTGTATTTGAGTCATAACCTAATAAAAACCCTTCTACCGCTTTGGGAGCAAATTTGGAATTCCTACCCTTCTTCACTAGAATGTAGCATTTACTCCCAAAAACTCGGAAATACGAGACATTGGGTTTGTTACCGGTTAGTAGCTCATACGAAGTTTTCTTGAGGAGGCGATGAAGGTAGACCCGGTTGATGGCGTGGCAAGCCGTGTTCACGGCTTCCGACCAAAAGCGTTCGGGGGTCTTGAACTCTCCAAGCATCGTCCTCGCCATGTCTATAAGCGTCCTGTTCTTCCTCTCTACCACACTATTTTGCTGTGGTGTGTAGGGAGCGGAGAACTCGTGCTTGATTCCTTCCTCCTCAAGATACTCCTCCACTTGAAGGTTCTTGAACTCGGACCCATTGTCGCTCCTTATCTTCTTCACCTTGAGCTCAAACTCGTTTTGAGCTGTCCTTAGGAAGCGCTTGAGGGTCCCTTGGGTTTCAGATTTATCCTGCAAAAAGAATACCCAAGTGAAGCGGGAAAATCATCAACTATAACAAGACCATACTTACTTCCTCCTATGCTTAGATAGACGACGGGTCCGAAGAGGTCCATATGAAGTAACTCCAGGGGTCTTGATGTTGTCATCACATTTTTAGCATGATGAGAGCTTCCCACCTATTTCCCTGCTTGACAAGCTGCACAAGGTCTATCTTTTTCGAAGGTAACATTAGTTAGACCTATCACGTGTTCTCCCTTTAGAAGCTTGTGAAGGTTCTTCATCCCCACATGTGCTAAGCAGCGATGCCACAGCCAGCCCATGCTAGTCTTAGCAATTAAGCATGCATCTAGACCGGCCTTCTCTTTTGCAAAATCAACTAAATAGAGTTTGCCGTCTAATACACCCTTAAAAGCTAATGAACCATCACTTCTTCTAAAGACAGACACATCTACATTTGTGAATAGACAATTATATCCCATATTACATAATTGACTTACGGATAACAAATTATATCCAAGCGATTCTACTAAGAATACATTAGAAATAGAGTGCTCATTTGAGATTGCAATCTTGCCTAAGCCTTTAACCTTGCCATGATTCCCGTCACTGAATATGATTGAATCATGGGAATCTTTATTCTTGACGTAGGAGGTGAACATCTTCTTCTCCCCCGTCATGTGGTTTGTGCATCCGCTGTCGATAATCCAGCTTGATCCCCCGGATGCATAAACCTGCAAGGCAAATTTAGGCTTGGGTCTTAGGTACCCAACTCTTGTTGGGTCCTACAAGGTTAGTGACAATATCCTTAGGGATCCAAATGCGAGTTTTATCTCCCTTACATTTTGCCCCTAGTTTCCTAGCAATTACTTTCCTATCCTTTCTACAAATCGCAAATGAAGCATTGCAAGCATGATAAATTGTAGAAGGTTCATTCATTATTTTCCTAGAAACATGAGCAACATTTCTTCTAGGCATGTGATTAATAGCATTTCTCCTAGCTAAATTTCTATCATGCATAATAGAAGAACTAGAAGCAACCATGGCATGAGATTCAAAAGCATCATACCTCCTATAACCATTTCTAGAATGTCTCCTATCATGATACATGAAGGCATGGTTCTTTTGAGCACTACTAGCCATAGGGGCTTTCCCTTTCTCCTTGGCGGAGACGGAAGCCTTATGGCTTGTTAAGTTCTTGACTTCCCTCTTGAAGCCAAGACCATCCTTAATTGAGGGGTGTCTACCAATCGTGTAGGCATCCCTTGCAAATTTTAGTTTGTCAAATTCACTCTTGCTAGTCTTAAGTTGGGCATTAAGACTAGCCACTTCATCATTTAATTTAGAAATGCAAACTAGGTGTTCACTACAAGTATCAATATTAAAATCTTTGCACCTATTGCAAATCATAACATGTTCTACACAAGAGTTAGATTTATTTGCTACTTCTAGTTTAGCATTTAAATCATCATTAACACCTTTTAAAGTAGAAATGGTTTCATGACAAGTAGATAGTTCACAAGAAAGCATTTCATTCCTTTTAACTTCTAGAGCAAGAGAATTTTGTGCACTAACAAATTTATCATGCTCTTCATATAAAAGGTCCTCTTGTTTTTCTAGTAATCTATTCTTATCATTCAAAGCATCAATCAATTCATTAATCTTATCAATCTTAGTTCTATCTAAGCCCTTGAATAAGCATGAATAGTCTATTTCACCATCATCACTAGATTCATCCTCGCTTGAAGAAGCATAAGTAGTATTGTTTCGAGTACATACCTTCTTCTCCTTTGCCATGAGGCATGTGTGACGCTCGTTTGGGAAGAGGGATGACTTGTTGAAGGCGGTGGCGGCGAGTCCTTCGTTGTCGGAGTCAGACGAGGAGCAATCCGAATCCCACTCCTTTCCAAGATGTGTCTCGCCCTTCGCCTTCTTGTAGTTCTTCTTCTTTTCCCACTTTCCACTCTTCTTTTCCTAGTCACTATCATTATCGGGACAATTAGCGATAAAATGACCAATCTTACCACATTTGAAGCAGGAGCGCTTCCCCTTCGTCTTGTTCTTGTTGGGGTGCTCCTTGCGACCCTTTAGCGCCGTCTTGAACCGCTTGATGATAAGGGCCATTTCTTCCTCATTAAGCCCGGCCGCCTCAACTTGCGCCACCTTGCTAGGTAGTGCCTCCTTGCTTCTTGTCGCTTTGAGAGCAACAGTTTGAGGCTCGTGGATTGGGCCATTCAATGCATCATCCACGTATCTCGCCTCCTTGATCATCATCCACCCGCTTACAAATTTCCCAAGGATTTCTTCGGGCGACATCTTGGTGTACCTAGGATTTTCACGAATATTGTTTACCAGATGTGGATCAAGTACAGTAAAGGACCTTAGCGTTAGGCGGACGATGTCGTGGTCCGTCCATCGCGTGCTTCCATAGCTCCTTATCTTGTTGACGAGGGTCTTGAGCCTGTTGTACGTCTGGGTTGCCTCCTCCCCTCTTATCATCGCGAATCTCCCGAGTTCGCCTTCCACCAACTCCATCTTGGTGAGCATGGTGACGTCGTTCCCCTCATGTGAGATCTTGAGGGTGTCCCAGATCTGCTTGGCATTGTCCAAGCCGCTCACCTTATGATACTCGTCCCTGCACAATGAGGCTAACAACACAGTAGTAGCTTGTGCATTTTTATGAATCTGTTCATTGATAAACAAAGGACTATCCGAGCTATCAAATTTCATTCCACTCTCTACTATCTCCCATATACTAGGATGGAGAGAGAACAAGTGACTACGCATTTTGTGACTCCAAAATCCGTAGTCCTCTCCATCAAAA
The DNA here is from genome assembly GCF_902167145.1 of Zea mays. Taxonomy (NCBI): domain Eukaryota; kingdom Viridiplantae; phylum Streptophyta; class Magnoliopsida; order Poales; family Poaceae; genus Zea; species Zea mays. Next base: position 238,889,871 of record NC_050099.1, on the reverse strand, counting down.
TGAGGAGGTTTACCAAGTGGAATGGATAGTAAATGAGCATTGGTACTTTGAGGAATACGAGAATAATCAAAAGAGAAGTTTGAATTAACCGTCTTCTTATTCTCATAGACGTTGTCGTCGTCCTTTTGGGAAGAAGAGAATTCGTCGCTGTCGTAGTAGACTATCTCTTTGATGCGCCTTGTTTTCTTCTTCCTCCCATCTTTTCTTTTGTGGCTCGAGCCCGAGTCAGTAGGCTTGTCCTCCTTTGGATCATTGACGAAGGACTCCTTCTCCTTATCATTGACCACCATCCCCTTGCCCTTAGGATCCATCTCTTCGGGCGATTAGTCCCTTTCTTGAAGAGAACGACTCTGATACCAATTGAGAGCACCTAGAGGGGGGGTGAATAGGTGATCCTGTAAAAACTTGAAACTTAATCCACAAAACTTGATTAGGAGTTAGCACAATTAAGCCAAGTGGCTAGAGAGGAGAGCCTGCACAACACGATAACCACAAAGAGATCAACACAGAGATGGCACAGTGGTTTATCCCGTGGTTCGGCCAAGTCCAACACTTGCCTACTCCACGTTGTGGCATCCCAACGGACGAGGGTTGCAATCAACCCCTCTCAAGCGGTCCAAAGACCCACTTGAATACCATGGTGTTTTGCTTTGTTTACTATATCCCGCTTGCGAGGAATCTCCACAACTTGGAGCCTCTCGCCCTTACACTTGATGTTCACAAAGAAGCACAGAGTAAAAGGGGAATGAGCAACGCACACAAGTCACAATCAAGAGCTCACAACACAACCCAGCGAGTTCACAACTCAAATGGAGCTCTAGTTGCTATCACAAAGAATCAAATGCGCGAAATCAAAGTCTTGGTGCTTAGGAATGCTTAGAGAATGCTTGGTGTCCTCCTCCATGCGCCTAGGGGTCTCTTTTATAGCCCCAAGGCAGCTAGGAGCCGTTGAGAGCATTCCAGGAAGGTAATTCTTGCCTTCTGTCGCCTGGCGCACCGGACAGTCCGGTGCACCACCGGACACTGTCCGGTGCGGATCTCTTTCCTTATTTGGCGAAGCCGACCGTTGCAGATTCCTAGCCGTTGGCGCACCGAACAGTCCGGTGCCCCTTCCGACCGTTGGCACTTGCCACGCGTCGCGCGCGGATTCCGCGGCCGACCGTTGGCCCGACTGACAGTTGGCTCACCGGACAGTACGGTGATTTATAGCCGTACGTCGCCGATGATTTCCTGAGAGCAGCAAGTTCGCCTGAGTCAGCCTGGCGCACCGGACACTGTCCGGTGCACCACCGGACAGTCCGGTGCACCTAGACTGAGCTGACTTCGGCTGAACAAAGCCATCTTTAATTCCAACTTGATTTTTCCTGTTTCCAGCACTTAGACATAATACATTAGTCCCCAAAACAATATACTAAGTCTTAGAAACATACCTTTATACTTGATTTGTACTTTGTCCACCTTTTAACACTTAGGCACTTGTGTTGGACACTAAATCACCAAAATACTAAGAAATGGCCCAAGGGCACATTTCCCTTTCAAGGGGTCCGGTCTTCACCGAGCCCCACTTGACGCTCTACTTCGACGGATCTGCCCGCCAACAAGTTGGCGGGGTCGGGGTGATCCTCATCGATCCAAGCGGAGATCATGTGAAGTACATGGTGCACCTTGAGTTCAAGGCCACCAACAACATGGCAGAGTATGAGGCGCTGATCTTCGGCTTATCAGCAGCCCTATATCTGGGGATCCACCAGCTCCTGGTGAAGGGAGACTCCCAGCTGATCATCAAGCAAGTCCGCGGGGAGTGTAGCTACAATGAGCCCAGGCTCGCAGCCTACCTTCTTCACGTGAGGAAGCTGGAGAAAGACTTCACAGCCCTAGAACTACAACATGTTCCTCGGGCCGACAACTCGACGGCAGATGACCTCTCCGTGAAGGCATCAACTTGGGCACCCGTGCCCGAGGGCGTCTTCGAAAGACGGCTGCTGAGACCCACCGCCCAGCCTGCCGAACTGGGCGAAGGGGGCGAGACTAGCACCTCAAAGCTAGCGGTCCTGGTGGCGTCCCAGAACCCACCGAAGACTATGTGTGCTACAGGGGGGCCTGCCAGCCCCTTAGCGTCGCAGCCAATATCTCAGAGTGGTCCCGATGCATGGATCTCCGAGATCCGGGACTACCTGAAGGAGAATATCCTTCTTGAATACCATGTGTCCGCAGAACGCATAGTGCGGTTGGCTAAACGCTACGCGGTGGTGGAAGGGGGTCTCTACCGCCGCGGCGCTAACGACATTTACATGTGGTGCATTACCCAGGAGGAGGGCCATGAGTTGCTCATGGAGATCCATGGAGGAGAGTGCGGAAGTCATTCATCATCCCGCACACTGGTCGGTAAGGCCTTCCGGCATGGCTTCTACTGGCCAACCGCTCTCCAGGATGCAGCTGAGATGGTAAAGTCCTGCAAGGCGTGTCAATTCCATGCAAAGCAGATACACACACCAGCTCAGACTCTGCAGATGATTCCACCCTCCTGGCCATTTGCTGTATGGGGGGTGGATATCCTGGGACCATTTCCTAGAGCCGTTGGCGGGTACCGGTACCTCTTCGTCACCATCGACAAGTTCACCAAGTGGCCAGAGGCCACCCCTATGGTCAACATCACCCAGGGTGCCACTGTCGCCTTCCTCAAGTCCATCGTCTGTAGATTTGGGGTCCCAAACCATATCATTACGAACAACGGGACCCAATTTACAAGCCGGATCTTCCAGGAGTATTGCGAGGGCATCGACACCCAGCTCTGCTTCGCGTCGGTGGCCCACCCCAGGATTAATGGCCAAGTGGAAAGGGCAAATGCAGAGATCCTCAGGGGACTCAAGACGCGCACCTACAATTACTTGAAGAAGCATGGTCCGAATTGGGTCAGTGAACTCCCATCCGTGCTATGGGGGAACCGGACAACACCTAGCCGAGCCACCGGGGAGACCCCGCTCTTCCTGGTCTACGGGGCCGAAGCCTGTCTTCCCCTGGAAATCATCATGGGCTCCCCATGGGTCCAGGCCTTCGATGAGTCTATGCAGGGACAACTGTGGCGTGAAGACATGAACTTCATCGACGAGCGTAGATGGCAAGCGGCCATCCGAAATGCATGGTACAACCAAGCGCTCAGGCGCTACCACCAACGGTTCGTGCATAGTAGGGAGCTCAGGGTCGGGGACCTAGTCCTAAGGCGAGTACTGAACCGAGAAGGGCTCCATAAACTCTCCCGTAGCTGGGAAGGACCCTTCAAGGTGATGGAAGTATGCCGACCCGGGTGTGTCCGCCTCGCCACAACTGAAGGAGAGCCTCTGCCCAATCCCTGGAACATAGAGCACCTCCGTAAGTTCTTCCCATAAAAGCAAAGCTGGGGAATTCAGTTTTCTTCCTTTGTAACTAGGTAGCACACATATGTATGCCAGCCTGGTGAGGTCCACCCCCATAAACCCGGTCTGTTGGTTTACGCTCATGAACATCAAGTTATGAAGAGAAGATCCCCCCCAGATTTGCTTTATGGTGGTTTTATTCTGCTTAAGTTTGCAACCATTAATTTTATCTAACCCACCCATACGGTTTCCCTCTATTGCTGGTATATTGACATCCGGATTGAGTAGCTAGGCTGTGTAGCCTAGGGGCCAGTCCAAGAGAACGGATAATTGTCCCTAGGGAGGTCCGGAGCCGTGCGACCGCTTAGCTTGGTCCAGTACCCTAAGCCCGCACGCTTTATCGCTCTATGGCGGGTGTCCTAGTATCTGGAACTATAGTCCTATGGGTCCAGAAACCCGAGGTCCGGCTCTAAAGAAAGGACACTTGTCTCATGGGGAGGTCCAGAGCTGCGTGGCTGCTTAGCCTGGTCCCATACAGTAATCCTACGCACTCCACCATCCCACGACGAGTACCCTAGTAATTGGAAGCCGTGACCTAGAGGGCCCGGACACATGGTCGGCTTCCCAGTCTAAATCCTATAGGTCCTGTCGCGTAAATCAAAGGATAAAGGATACCAGTTAATGGGTCCTATGAGTGCACTATTGAAACTCCCTATCTAAGGCTGTGTGCAGGTCCGGGTCCTAGTCGAGATTACCTCCTAGGGACCAGGTCGCCAATTCTTTCTTAAATATACTGGCATCCAGCCTTGACAAGTCGAGCCCACATCCCAGGGGGGTCAAGTACCAGGGAAGGAGTTGACAACGATGCACACAGCAAAGGGAAAGTAGCATGCAGATAAGTTGTAATGTTGCTTGACAAGTAGTACTTAAAAGTATCTTACAAAATCAAAATATAATAAGCCGCTTCCTAGCGGAACCCTTGCTTTCTCTCCGCAGATCCGACTACTCATCGTCAGCGGGATCCCGCTGGAAGCGCTTGGCCACCGCATCTACAGCGTCTTGTACGCTCCCCCGGGCGGCGTCTTCGGTATCGGCCACCAGACCGGCGATCACCGGCCCCAAGGAGATGGCCGAGTCGTGGCTCCGGAAGCACGTCAGGACGTACTCTATTACCGCCTGGCAGAGTCTGCTGCCCTCAGCCTCCAGGCAGGTGCCAAGGATCTGATCCAGGCATCGGAGGCGGTCGGCAGCGGAATCCAGCACCGGGAGCGCGTCGGAGATGGACACCGACTGCTTCGACACTAGGATGGGGCTCACCCCCAGCGGCACCAGAGCCGAGCTTGCCTCGTCAGCCCATGCGGCGATACGCTGGGCCCCGATGCAATGCTCTGCCCAAAGATCTTCAAGCGTCTTCTTCATCGCCTCCACCGCCTGGGAGCCCAGAGCCGCCTGCGCCGTCTGGGCTACCTGCGCTATCTGCGTCGCCTGGAACCGGCGGACCTGCTCCTCCAGTTTCCTCTCCTTCTCCTCCACCTCCAGCTCGTGTTTGGCCAGCAACATTTCCCGCCTTTCCCGCATCTCCTCCCTCCAGGCGAGGTCCTTCTCCTGCCAGACGAGAGCCATTGCCCGCTCCTCCAGGGAAGCATCCTTCGCCTTGAGGTTCTCCTCAGCGAGAGAGAGGTTGCTCGCCCTGTCATCGAGCTCCCGCCGCAGCTTTTGCAGAGCCGCCTCAGTCGCAGTCTGCTCATCCCGCTGCTTCTCCAACATCACGTTATAGGCTTTCAGCTTCTCATGGAATTCCGTGATGACCGCCTCCCTCTGGTTCAAGTGCTCTTCCTTCTTGACCAGCCCCTTCTCCTTCTGGGTCACCTCCTGCTTTCGGTCAAACACCTTCTCCAGGTCCTCCTTGAAGTCCTCGCGCTCCTGCTCAAGCTCGGACCGCTCTGAGGCAAATTGGCAGGACGCGGCCTTGGATCGCCGCCTCGGTCTCCTGGAGAGCCTGATGAGCGCGGGACAGCACCCGAGGGAGGGGAGTCGGCGCCGCTTCTGACCCGGCGCCGGTCTGGAGCCACCGACAAGAATAACCTCCGGCTCCTCTGGAATGGGTGGCGGGATGGAGCTGGGCGCCCCCCCCGCGTCTTTCGCCACTGCCGACGGTGTATTCGACGATATCGCCGTCGCCATTGGGTCTGCAGTAGCCATCGGTGGCGCTGCTACTTTCGGACCCCCGACTGGAGCCTGGGGGCCCGACGGCGCTGCCTCGGCAGTGGTAGCCGGAACCTGGGGGACGGACGGCGCTGCCTCGGCAGTAACAATCGGAACCTAGGGGCCCGACGGCCCCGCCTCGGCAGTTGCAGGTGGAGCCTAGGGGCCCGATGGCGTCGCCTCGGCAGTGGCAGGCGGAGGCAGGTCGCCGGCATCAAGGCCAGCAGACGCCTGCTGCTAGGAGCCGGATTCACTGGAGGGAGCGACTTTGGAAGCAGAGGGAGAAGAGGCCCTGATAAGAAAAGGATGGGTTAATGCCCGTCAACATGGTAACTAGACCAGTGGAAAAAATAAAAAGGGTTACACTTACTTGGGGCCCTGAACCTTCCAGCGACCCTAGAAGCGGGACGTCCACTGCCCCTGCTGCTGTTGCCGCTGTTGGTGCTGCTGTCCCTGGGGCGGCGGCGAGCCAGATGGTGTTGGCGGCGGCGGTGGATATGATGGTGGTGCTGGAGGAGGACTGACGTGCCTCTGAGAGCCCTAGCCTAGGAGCCGGCCTACTCGGCCCCGCCAGCTGTCCTCTGGCGCTTCTGGGAAGGTCCGAATCAAGAGGCAGATCCGTGATGAAAGACCCGTCGGCACGGCGCAGTCGGTGCCGCCTCTCTCCCTCCGACCTCCTGGAACCACCCAGGGCGGAAGAACTGCTCGCAGCCCCCCTTGCCCTTGTCTGAGGGGCTGAGGGCTGTGGGGGGAGCTCTGGAGCCAGCGTCAGCGAGTCCGGAACCCCCGGCCGGTACACCGGGGATCTGAATCCCGCGGTAGGGGTCCTGGCCGTCGGTCTAGCGAACTGCCACGCCGCTCTCACCAAGGGTCGGCTGCCAATCCAAGATCGCTTCCCTCAACCCTTGGTCGTCATAGAGCGGAGGAATGCCCTCGGGAGGGATTAGGGACTCAAGGACGAAGGACTCACCAGTAATCCCCTTCACCAGGAGCTCCAGTTCCTCCCAGGACAGGTTGGTGTCTGGTCCGCCTATGATCCAGCCGAGGTCGTTCAAGCCAGTGAACCAGCAGCTCAGGCATGCCCTCGCTTGCAGCGGCGCGATCCGGCGCTTCAAGAAGTCGCCAACCACATGCATCAACGTCAGACCGCTGGTCTCTAGGGACTTGATCCTGTCCAGTACGGGCTCGAACTCCGACGTCAATGGCGGCTTGGCCCTCCATTGCTTCTTGTCGAGCCTCGGTCCGTCGCTCGGTAGTACGAGGCGGTCGCTGGCCTCGGTACTAGAGATCACCCATTCGGCACACTAGTTTTCCCACCTCGCGCCGCTGAGGGAGGAGATATAGGCGCCGGACAAATCCGCCCTCATCTGGAAGTAGTACGCACTAAGATGGTCCTTGGCCTTCCCGGACTTCACCAGCACAAAAAAATGGCGGAAGAGAGAGGTACACGACGCCACCCCCACGAACATCTCGCACAGGTGAGCGAAGATGGCCGCCTGAAGAATGGAGTGGGGAGTGAGGTGCTGGAGCTGGAGACCGAGATCCTCCAGCAGTAACATGAAGAAGGGCGAGATCGGCAACGCCAACCCACATGAAAGATAGGAGACAAAGAGCACAAACTCCCCGGCAGCGAGATCGCCGAGGGGAGTAGCACCGGCCTGGATCCTCCAGGCGTGCGCCGGCGCACTCCATCTGAGCAGGCGGCGCACCGTGCCGAGTGCCCTCTCGATCTGGTAACGCTCGGGATGAACCAGCGAGGCCTTGGCAACTGCGGCGGCGAAAAGCAGAAGATTGAGAGTACAGCAGAGGCGCAGAGGACTCGGAGGTGAAAGGGCGCAGCAGTTGGAGAAAGTGCAAAAGCGTAACTGCTCACCGCAGGATGAACTCTCTTTTCAAAGAGGGCTCTCCCGCTCGCGCCCCAGGAAATCCCATCCGACGCGCACCTAGCGCTCGCAGTGACCCAGTCCCCGACATGGGGGCTCGGGTCCACATGTCACGCACCTAGAGTACCGACCTCCGAGTGTGGAAAGGCGAACCGTCATCCCGGGAGCAAACTGTCGCGCACGACCGCACGTCGCCAAGGGGCCGCCGAGGAATATTTTTAACTTAGGCGGCGGCAACGGGACGCCCCGCGCGCGGCCCGACAAAACCACCACGCGTGGGGGCCACGTACCCTTCAGCTGCGGGGTTGGCGGTGATTACGTCAGCAAGTGCCCGAAAATGGCGCACCAATCACCAATCAGGCTTTGGCCCCACCTGCAGGCTTGTAACCTCCCCTGAGGTGGGCCCGGGGGCCACTGTCGGTACCCTGGAATAGGGGTACCCCTTACTACAGTATGAAGGCGCGGTACCCGCGCGTCTAGACGCGTGATAAACGGCGCCCGACCCCACCACATGGACGACTTCGGGGTCGCCACGTGACCAGAGAAGGTAACATATACCATGATATCGTCAGAAGATCCAGACCCCCATGGGAAAGTGCCGGACCCCAGCATGCATAGCCCAGACCTCCGGGTACGACCCAAGACCTCCACGTTCCCCCGAACGGGACCCAAACCCCTCTAAGTGAGGTCCGGACCACCCACGGCAAAGTCCCGGAACGGAGAATACCCTGGCCTAGGTCAGGGACGTATAGGGGTCCGGCGTAGATACTCGTCAGGGGTTTGTCCAGTGCACTTCCGCTCCCCGCTCAGGCGGAGACCCGATGTTGCCACATGGCCTATTGCCCGTGACGTAAGCCAGCGGGCGGAGCCTGACATAAGGCCTCTGGGCCACACGATCTCTACATTTATTGCGGAAAAGACGCGCCGCCTGTCCGCCCTGCTGACAGGCGATGTGCCGCCTCGGCATTTAATGTGCCCCGTCCACTCCGCTGGCAGGCGACGACCAGGCCACCCTACAGGCGCGCGCGCCCGTCCAATCAGACAGTGGGCAGTACGCTCATACCGCCGTGCGTGCCATGGTCATCATGACTTGTATGTTGCCAAGGAAGCTTCTGCTGCATGCCAATACTACACAAGCAGCAGATATCGGGGCACAGGGAGATTGCACAAGGTGACTGACATTAGTTGCTCCGGATGTTCCCTCCGTTATGTCCCTGGGCCCACATGTCGGGGTTCAGTGTCTTTGTACGTGCTCCCTTTTAGCTATAAAAGGGAGGGCACACAACGTTACAGACTCAAGCACACTTAGACCGAGCTTAGGCTCACAAGTTCAAACAAGTTCAATACATTACACAGTGGAGTAGGGTGTTATGCTCCAGCGGCCCGAACCACTCTAAACTCGTGCGTGTTCTTGAGTTCATCGTTCATCTACCAACAGGAAAAACGCTTAAGCCCCCTCCTCATCGTAGGATTAGGGCGGGTGCATTCCGCCACCCGACCGGAGATTTCCCTCTCCGACAGCTACAATACACACTAACCAACACAAAAAATAAACGATAGCAACATAATAAACAATATGCTAACCATATGAAAAACAATGTGCTAAACAATCTGCTAAATATATGCTTACTATATACTCACTAACTTTCCTCCATACAATATACTAACAATATGCTAACAATTTCCTCCATCCAATATGCTAACAATTTACTAACTATATAATCACTAACTATATGTAGTTTAACTAAAAACCTGAAAAATTAATGGTAATCTTATACTAACCATATATAGTTTAACTAAAAAATCTGAAAAATATACCTTGCGGCTGGCCGGACGGTGAGGCATGTGGGTCGGGCGGCGAGGACGGGCGGAGCCGGGCATGACGCGTGCGCAATGCCGACGGTTGGGGCGGCCACGGCTCTGGCGGGGCGGGCCGGGCATGGCTTCGGCGGTGGGGGCAGGGCGTGGCGAGGGAGGTTGGGGCCGGCGCCGCTCCGGCGATGGGGGCGGCCGGCGACGTCGTGGCAGGGCGGCGGGCGAGATGAGCGGCGGTGGGAGGTGGATGTGGGAGAGAATAGAGAAGAGAATGGAGAATGAAACAACTGATGCAGCTAAATCCTAGCTCGTCGTCGAGCTAGGTGCCAGCGTGGGCTGCCACGCTAGCCCTGGCAGGCGCTGCCACGTTACACCTCGACGCCTATGGCGCCGAGCTTCGGGTCCAAATCCTAAAATAAGTCATCCAGAGGTCTAAATGTAAGTTTTCGTTGAAAAAGATTAAATAACAAAAAATTCGGGTTTTAAAGCATTAAATTTAAACTAGTTTTTAAAAATATACCTTGAATCTTTATTTTCGAAAAAATCCTAACAAGACATAAACAAGTTCTTAAATTTATTTTTCACACAATTAAATGTAGCATGAATGCCAAACCAAACAACTTAAATTAAACTATGAAAAAATTATAAAATCACATTTGCACTGTTTAAATTGAAAAAAAACTTTTAGGTCTTACAAAATTTAAAATTTTACTTCATAGAACCTGGTTCTTATGTTGTTTCCTACGGTGGTCGGACAAGGATACGTAAAACATGAAGGATTCGTAGCCTTTTCCACTTAACAAAAATGAAACAAAGGAGATGACTTCTATTGATATAGAGGTGAGAGAGTACCCAGATTTAGGGTACACAACACGCAAGGTTAGCGTCCTTTTCCGCATCCGCATCTGCGCTCTGTTAGAGACATATACAGTGACTAAGGACCCCTTTTCACATGCAGGGCGAGATAGGGGCGTTGCTGGATACAACTTTATAGATTGAAAACCGCTTCCGGGTGCACCAAGGGATCCTTCATCATGTCGCAGGTGTGCGCACCAAGTGACGGTTGGACGAAAACTTTGGACGAAAACAAAGAAGCTACATGTTTGCTTGAGCTTTTTGGCTTTCCATGCTGAGAAGTTGTCTAGAAGCTCAAACAAACAAGACATGAGATTAATTCGACCATTAGTGTGTTTTTTCTGCATGTTTTTTTTATTGTGATTGGGGCACAAAAGAATGAGAGCATTGGCTTTATTTAGATAGGAGTATTTAAATTCTAAAGTATATGAGAATAGTTGGTATTGTTCTACTCCTTGTTCCTCCAAATAATATAATTCTATATTTAAGAGTGGTGAGCTTTCTTTGAATCTAACCTATTTTATAGGAAAAATATCAATGCTTATGTCTTTGAATAATTTTACTACAAAAATATAATTCATAACTAATCTAACTATAACTATTCCATATAAAATATTTTAATAAAATATATTTTAATATTTTTACATAGAGAGATAAACAAAGTTGGACACAAAGGAGAAACAATAGGACAAGGGAAATTATGTTTGTTTTAAAACGAATAGGGAAAAGAGTTGCCTATTACATTACTAAGAAGTGAATCCTAAGCGATTTACAAATGTACAACCAAAAGAAGAGGAAAACTTCATGAACATGGACTCAACTTAACAGCATAGGGTCACTAGCCCTTTTGCTCCTGCAGTTTAGAGATGCGTCTCATCTTTGATTTTGTTTTTTGAAAAACTACACCATTTAGGAGCCTCTATTCGATTAAGAATGCAAATTTTTCTCCAACCAAATCTCCCATCGTACTAGAATAATGAGCGTTCGAAGATCCTTTTTTGAATTTGATGGAATGATATCCTTGTTTGTACACCATTGGTGTCAACTCACTTGGTTCCTAATCTCTCGGGTCTACTCCTTGAGTTGCCGTCTAGGATGAAATCTCTTTCCAAATTTGTCTGGTGAATCTACATTCCACAAATAGGTGAATGTTCGGTTCTGGTGAGCGATGGCAAAAGGGGAATTGGTCTGTATTGTCCCAGTCGCGTGCTCGGAGCCTATCAGACGTTCAAACGTGATTCTGGATTGCTAACCATATGAAAAATTTGTATTTCGGTGGTGCCTAAGTTTGCTATATCAAATGTTTGAGGTTTGTTTGTACTGAGCCGAGGGATTGTGCTCTATAAGCTGTGCTGCTCGAATACTCGCCTTCTGGATCGAATTTCCATGCAATAACATCTTTATTATTTGGTTGTAGCTCAAGATTTTGTATCGTTACCTTCAATTGGGCGTATTCGAGGATGTTCAAGTCAGGGCCGATGCGCTTGGAGTTCAAGTCACAGGGCCGATGCCCTTGGAGCAGGCTACTATGCCAAAAGGATACTATGTGCCTGTTTGGCATGGCTCCAGAGCAAAACTCCAAGGAGGAGCTGGCCAGAGCATGCCAAACACCCTAACTCCAGAGTTGTAAACTCTATGAAGTTTTTAGAGCTGCAGTACAATTTTTTGGAGTACCTCTTTTGCTGCTCTGAAAACTCCAAAAAAGCAACCTAGTCATGGAGTTTTGAGTTATTTACCCGCCATTGCCACTGGTTATGAGAAACAATATAAACTCTGGAGCAGAGCTGCTCCACCCAGAGTTTTAGAGTAGAGCTGCTCTGGGGTGGAGCAGAGCCATGCCAAACACACCCTATGTGATGTGCCTGCTTTTTATATTTTTATTTAGGAGTAAAATTAAAGAAATGGTTGGAGAAAGATAAGAAATCTAACTACATACTGTTTCAAGGGTTATAATAATCGATGATTCATACTCGGTTTGGGCCATGGATGTCATGAGATGATTAATTAAATCACCATCATTTTCTGTACTAATCATGGGAATCGCCGACAGCTGGACTAAAGGCTCCGTGGGCATCATTCGATTTTGATTCTGATCGATCTTTACATCTTCGGGTAGGCCGACAGACGGGTGATATATATCAAAATGCGAGTGGAAGACGGTGGACCTGAAAACCATGAGAACTACTCTCTTCGTTCAAAATCACAAAACCTTTCATTTTTTAAATAAAGGATCAAAACATCTTATGTGTAATTTTAACTATATAGAAGCTGTTGGTCACTTATTCTCAAAAGCTATAAATCAAAAACAAGTCAACACAAATGTTAATGGTTAAAGACCGTCGTCCTTCGTAACATTATCTCCCTTAGGATATAATGATCTTCGTACGAAGGTCAAGAAAGGCATACCTTCTTCGTTGCAACGTACAAAGATATAAGCATGATTGTATGGAAGATAGAGAAAGCATGAACAATCATTTTAAATCATTAGATTATTTATAATATATATTTATGAATAAACATCAATGATATAGAATTACATTTATACCTTCGGCTTGACAGAAGATAAAGATCCAAAAAGTGACGTGCCAGTGATTTCAAGTCAGCGTGAACAGTACGAGGATACTATTCATCTATTTATAGGCACGGGACACAGCCCGGACAAAATTACATTCATGCCCTTGATAACTAATCATGACTACGACACAAACTATCAGAGACTATGCAATCTTTTCCTCTTTAAGTCGGCGCCACCCTTCGTCTCAAGCGTGTCATCATGCCGAAGCTCTTTCAGTTGTAGCTTCGCATACATCTTCATGTCACACCTGCTTGCTTGTTATCTTGTCGAAGATGTTTTTGCTTAGAGGACCTTTGGCGGAGATGAAGGCCCCCAACAGTAGCCCCTTCGCGGTGCTAGATCGTTTTTCGTAACGAGCTTGATCCGCGAAAAACTCGAAGGCTTCGTAATGCCGAAGGTCCGAAAAACACCTTCCCTGAGCTCGTTGTCGAGAAACGATTATAATATTCCAAGCGTCTAGTGGTCCACTGATCAGCGAGTGCCGACAATCTGGCGGTTCGCCTTCCCACCTGCAGCACTATATAAACAGACGGGTTGGTGAAGAGTTACCATAGCATTCATTATCATTGCACTGTTGTGCTGTTAAAAAATTTAACCATAGCCGAAGCTTTCTGCACTACGCTCTCAAGAGAACACTTCATCGTTTAAGGTTAACTTCATCAGACGGGTTAGCTTCGTCAAACTATAAAAATCCATCAAAATAGCCAGAGTGCGATCAACTGCAAGGGTGTCTCGTGAGGGGGAAGAAATCGAGGCCACTGAAACAACACCAATTTAAGAAGTAATGGAACGATCAGGTCTAGTTGTGACAGAGGAAGTTGTTGACGAAGGTGCTCCTGATGCCGAAACTGAGCAAACTGTTGTTGAAGAAAATGTTGATGAGAATGAAGAAGATTACAATATTTTGATCCCAACAAAGCCCAGTCATCTGGATTTTGAGAAATCTACTGTGTCCGAAGATGACATGCAATTGATGATGAAACTGGGATATTTTGGAGAAGCTGAAAGCAAACTTGTTCGATTTGCCGGAGAAGAAACTACCCCAGAGCCGAAGAAGGATGAAGTTGTGGTTTTCAAGAGCTTCTTCAGAGCAGGACTGCGATTTCCTCTGAACGAGATGATAGGGGAAGTCCTAAAGAACTTTGAAATATATCTTCATCAGCTGACTCCTAACGCTATTGTTAGGCTCAGCGTCTTCATCTGGGCCCTTCGAAGCCAAGGGATGAGCCCATATGCTGAAGCTTTCTGCCGAGTGCACGAGCTGCACTATCAGACGAAGGCTAGAGCAGATGGCCTTCACGAAAATTTTGGATGTTACAATTTTGCGTATAAAAAAGATACGAAGGCACCAGTTCTCAGCTACCGCACGAAGTGGCCAACCGGCTGGAAAAATGAATGGTTTTATATGAAGCCTGATGAGAAAAAGAGGGAGAAGCTAATGACCATGGTCATGAGTCCGCTATCTTTAAACTTCGGAATGACCCGACCTTTATGTAACATGCAACTGGGGCCACCCTGTCAGCAGGCCGAAGTAGAGTTCAGAGTGGTGGCTGAGCAAATCAGTACTAGAGACCTAGTGCAGGAATATCTGGCCAACCGGACGTATCCAACGTCAAGTGGCTAGGGAATACCGAAGATGAAAGAAACGAAGAAGAAACATGAACTTGTTCGACTAGCTTATCGTTTCAAGTTTGAAAAACAATTCAAGAAGCCTTGCAAGGAATGGTTGGACATGATTGAAACCATGTGCAACGAAATACTTGGGAATTATACCAAGAAAGAAGATCAATTGATGACAGTAGCCTTCGGCACTCGGCCAAAACGAAGGTTAAACTAGGTAATGGATGCTTTGAAATTTGAATATCCTAATTATGAAAAGCTTGACGGAGGTGCCGAAGGGGTTAAAAAGAAAAGAATTGTCAGCATTCCGAGCAGGCAAGCTGCTAGAATGGTAAAGGAGGATGAAAAGACTTCAAAAAAAAGAAAATCCACTCCTGAGCCGAAGGCTGCTGCTTCGAAGAAGAGGAAGGCTGAAAGTCCAGAGCCGAAGATAACTGAGGCAACAGAGGAGACTCCTTCAGACTCCTTCGACGCTTCTTGCTGCCGAAATAGTAGAAATTTTAAAGGTAATGACTGAATCTTTACCCATCAAGCTGCTAAGTCCTCTGGGCCAGAACTGACGAAACTTTTACAGAAGAAGGATGAGCCTTCGGCTACAAAGAAGAAGACTGACGGGCAGAAAAAACGAAGAATCATTACTGGCATGCAAGCCATTGAACAGACGCCACAGTTGGCCTCGGCATCCAAAATAACACCCATTACAATCGTCGAGGCCATTGCCGAAGCTGATACCTCTGCCGAAGATGCCAACCTTGAGAGTACACTGTCTGGGATTGATAAAATGCTCTCGGATATGGCTGCGGAAGAAACAACTGCGGCTGCAGAGAAGGTCATGGCCATAGTGCCTGTCAAAGGAAAAAAAGATTGCCAATGCTGCTTCAGAAGAAAAGGACTTCGACCTTCAGAACCTGGTCGGTCAAGAGTTATCCGAGGCCGAAAAGAAAGAGCTACAAGAATATGGGATATCCTGTGGCTACCAGTCAGGAGCTATGCTCTTTGGTGGAATCGACGAAGGGGCCTTAGGATGTATTCGAGACCGCGCCGGGGCAAAGATAATCGGCACTCTATCGAAGAGTGTCGGTTTCCCGAAGCTTGAAGCTGATATTAGCGGCTACAACATATTGTCGATAGTCTGTTTTACTCCAATTTCAAGGTAAAATTCTATTGTCTGGATTTCTGTTATCTTTGTGATAAACTAAAAAAATTTCTGACACCATCTTACTTACACAGAGCATGCTGCTGAGTAAAGCGTTGAGGATGCAACAAGACCTCAAGGACAAGAAAAATGAAATCATAATCGAGGGCTTGGAAAATAAAATTAAAGATTACGAAGCTTCTCCTGAGAAGAAAGACTTCATGCTTCAGGCAATGGAGGGTTCCCTCGTGGAGCTTCAGACTGAAAATGCCAGATTAAATGACGAGCTTCTCCAAGCTCAAGTAACTTTAAAGAAAAATTCAGAATGCTTCGAGCAAGAGAAGCAAGAATTGCAAGCATAATGCAAAGCCAAAGCTGATAATAATACGAGGCTGCAGGAGTCTTTGAAGGAGCTTCGAAATAACTGTCTAGAATTTGGTAGCCGTTGCGTGCAACGGTTGTAAAAGGTCTTCAGCTCGGTTGGGGCCAGCTCCGAAGATATTACCCCTTCGGCTGAAGACATATCAAACACTTTCGATCATATTGAAAATGGAGTTGATGCTCTTGATGAAGTGATAGCCGGGCACGGTGATTTCTGTGCCTTGCTAGCTTCTCGCGGCAGAGCTACAACATTTTTGAAGGCTGGTTGCACGCATGCCTACCCGAAACTTGAATAGGCCAACCTTCGGTCTGTCTCCAACAGATTTGATTGATATTCCCAGTGAAGCCCGAAGCATCGAAAATAGATTCGTAACTCAGATTTGGGCTAAGGGTGGACGAGAGTTGGCTGGGGACGAAGCCAGAAACTTGCTTAAACCGGTATGGAACTTATACCTATTGCTTGCCTTGTGTCTTACAATTACTTTTTACCTTATATCGTTTGTTTGTCTGCAGGATGGTGGTGCCAAAGGTTGATAATCTGAAGCACATCCCGAAGGCTGCTGAAGCTTCTCTTTAGGCCTGCCTGTGTAGAGCTTAGGAACATTTGTATTATCTTTGTAAAAAACTGTAATCGAGAATTAGACACTTCTGTGTATATTTGTCCATACCTTGTAATATATTTTTACCTTTTCATCCATGTACAAATTGCTTTGCTGTGGACGAAACTTGTATCTTTTGAGCCGAAGGCGAAAAACACCTTCCCTTCTTTTCGTATACAACGAAGCATGTCGTTGCTTAAAATGTATATGTTTGAAACGAAGCCTTTTCGTGTTCATCGAAACATTGTCGTCGAAGCTGGAGTACTTCTGTTCGTGCTTCATGTTATGATCATGATGATCCTACGAATGTCTAAATGAATGCCTGCATGAATGCAATGAATGATGTAATGTAATGTGTAAATGAATGTCCCAAACACACACAAAGCAACACCCAAACTCTGCATCCCCTTAGGAACGACTTTGGAGTCTTTAAGCTCTGCATCACCTTAGGAACGACTTTGGAGCTTCTTCACCTTCTATTTCAGTGGCATTTAAGCTCTGCATCCCCGTAGGAACGACTTTGGAGCTTCTTCACCTTATATTTCGGTGGCATTTGGCTCTGCATTCCCTTAGGAACGACTTCTGAGCTTTGGAACTTACGCTGCGCTCCCTTAGGAACGACTTCTGTAGCTTTGAAACTTACACTGCGCTCCCTTAGGAACGACTTTTGTAGCTTCGTCATCCTTTGTAGTGATTACAGCTCTGCATCCCCTTAGGGACATCTTTTGAGCTTCTCCCTGTTTTCTTTTGCACTCGATGGTGCAGGCTCTGATTTTAAATATTACATTTTTGGGGGATTTTGGCCCTTGTATTGCGTAGGGCTAAATAAGAATGAAAATTACAAACTATGACCCCATTAAAAACCTTTCTCCCCTCTTGAAAGGAAAAGGGTGCCATAGGAAAATGAAAAAAAGATTACATCATTTACACATAGTACCATCGAAGCTCATTCACATTCCAAGATCTAGGTATGTCGTTGCCGTCCATATCCTTCAATATGTAAGAACCGGGTCTTGACGAAGATACTACCAGAAAAGGACCTTCCCACTTCAGTTGTAATTTGCCCACTGTATCTGGGTTGGCCACTCTCCGAAGCACCAAATGTCCAGGCTTGATGTTTTTCAATCGAACTTTCCTATCACGCCATTTTATTGTTTCGGCCTGATATTTTTTGATGTGTTCTATGGCCTGAAGTCTGGTCCCTTCTATAATATCTTTTGTTGTTTGATAATCAGCTTCGTCCTCCGCCGAAGCTGTTGTTCTTATTGATCATGTCTTTGCTTCTTCTGGTGTTATTGCTTCGTCACTGAACAGAAGCTTGAAAGGTGTAAAACCTGTTGACCTTGACACAGTTGTGTTGTGGCTCCACACCACTTTAATCAACTCATCTGGTCACTTTCCTCTGGGCTGGTTGAAGATTAACTTCATTATTCCTGTCATTATAATTCCATTTTCTCTTTCTACTAATCCATCTAATTCTGGATGCCTTACTGATGCAAAATGAATTTTTGTACCAATTCGGTCACAGAAATCTTTGAATGTTTCGGCATCAATTGGGTTCCATTATCCACAGTTATTGCCTTCGGTACGCCGAAGCGACAAACAATGTTTTGCCAAAAGAATTTCTGTACTGTGGCCGAAGTTATTGTGGCTAAGGGTTTTGCTTCGATCCACTTAGAGAAATATTCCACTGCTACAACGACATATTTCAAATTTCCTAGTGCAGGTGGAAGTGGACCTAACAAATCCAAACCCCACCTTTGCAGTGACCAAGTTGGTTGTATTAACTGGGTTAGAGACGAAGGTTGTTTCTGGTCCTTTGCACATCTTTGGCAATTTTCGCATTTTTGAACCAGATCTGCTGCATCCGAAGCTGCCTTTGGCCAGTAAAATCCTTGTCTGAAAACCTTCCCCAGCAAGGGCCTAGACCTAATATGAGACCCACACAAACCTGCATGTATCTCCTTCATCAGCTCTTGACCTTCGGTTCTGGATAAACACTTGAGTAATGGAGAGCAGACTCCATGTTTATATAACTCCCCTTCTATGATCACATATGGTCTTGTTCTTGCTTCCATTTTTTATTATAAACTTCATCATCCGAAAGACAGTTGCCTTGGAGGAAAGATATAATTTCAGTCCTACAATCTTTACTATGTAGAGGTGATATTGCAAGAACTGCTCTCTCCAGAAGTTCGACCGAAGGTGATTTTATTGTCTCAAAGAATACTTCCGAAGGCAGAGGGAGCCTCTGTGCCGCTGATTTAGCTAGCAGATCTGCATGCTCATTTTCCCCTCTTGGAATATTTTTTACAGAAAATTCTTCGAAAGAATCCTCCAATCTTCGGACTGCATCCAAATATTTTTCAAGCTTCGGATCTCTTGCCTTGCTACTTTTGTCTACATGACCAGAAATAACTTGGGAGTCAGTTTTAAGGATTGCCCTTCTTATTCCCATTGCCTTTAGCTTCTGAAGCCCTAACAGAAGAGCTTTGTATTCAGCAATATTATTTGTACAACTAAAGTCCAGCTTTACTGCATAGCATGTCCTGACTTTAGAGGGCGCTACTAGAACAACAGCCGCTCCTGCGCCGAAGGTTCCCCAAGAACCATCACAGAATACCGTTCAGGCTTCGGCATCTTTTGTTGCTTCTTCTCCCTGAGCCACTGGCGTCCAATTAGCAATGAAATCTGCTAACGCCTGAGACTGAATTGATTATCTATGTACATAATCAATAGTGAATTCATTGAGTTCCGCAACCCATTTTCCAATTCTTCCTGTAGCTTCTTTGTTTCTCATTATATCCTTCAGAGGTTGAGATGAAGGGACTATTATATGATACGTTTGAAAATAATGCCGAAGCTTTCTGGAGGCCATTAACACAGCATACAACACCTTCTCCAATTCTGTGTAATTTTTCTTTGATAAACTAAGTACTTCGAAGACGAAGTATACCGGTGCTTGTCTTTTTACTTGGCCATCTTGCTTCTCTTGTACAAGTGCTGCACTGACTGTAGAATGGGAGGCAACCACATACAGGAGCAACAGAGTTCCTGATGAAGGTGGAGTTAAAGTTGTTAAGTCTATCAGGTATTGCTTTAATTCTTCGAAAGCCTTCTGCTGAGCCGGACCCCATTGAAAAACTTTGGCTGACTTCAATATTTCAAAGAATGGCAGATTCTTTTCTGCTGATCTTGATATAAATCTATTAAGTGACGCCAGCCTTCCTGCCAATCGTTGAGCCCCCTTCTTTGAATTTGGCGGTTCCATCCGAAGGATAGCTTCGATCTTACTTGGGTTAGCTTCGATTCCCTTTGTTGATACCAGACAACCAAGGAACTTGCCCTTCTTTACTCCAAAAACACACTTTTATGGTTCTAACTTGAGACCAGCTTGCCTGAAATTAGCAAACGTCTCTTGCAAATCGACAATATGATTTTCTTGTTTCGTGCTTTTTACTATAATGTCATCAACATAAGTTAGCACATTCCTGCCTATTTGAGAGTGAAGAACCTTGGCTATCATTCTGCTGAAGCTTCCTCCAGCATTCTTAAGCCCCTCGGGCATCCGAAGGTAACAATAAGTACGACTGGGAGTTATAAAGCTTGTCTTTGGCTCATCTTCTTTCTTCATCCAAATTTGGTGATAGCCCGAGTAGCAGTCCAATAAGCTCATGAGTTCCGAAGAAGCTGCTGCATCTATAAGGGAGTCTATTCTTGGTAAAAGGGAACTCATCCTTCAGGCATGCCTTTTTGAGATATGTGAAATCAATACACATTCTCCATTTCCCATTGGCCTTCTTCACCATGACAGTGTTGGCTAGCCACTCTGGATATGTTACTTCTCTGATAACACCAGTAGTAAGAAGTCTCTTTACTTCATTCCGAGCACCTTCGACTTTATCCTCAGACATTTTTCGAAGTCTTTGCTTCCTTGGCCTAAAAGATGGATCCACGTTGAGTGAATGCTCAATGACATCTCTGTTAACACCACAGAGATCATTAGCTGTCCAAGCGAAGACATCTTTGTTGTTGAACAAAAATCTTAGCAGAGTCTTTTCTTGTTCATCACATAACTGAGATCCCAGCAGTACCCTTTGGTCTGCTATTTCTTCACACAGGAGCATAGGCTTCGGCTGATCTGCCGAAGCAACCTTCTCTCTTTTGTGCTTATATTGTTGACAAGCTTTGGCTCCATATATGTTATGGATCACCTTTGAATCCGTTCAACTCCCTTCAGCCCTGCTGGCAGCTTCTTGATTTCCATGAACAGCAATGGGCCCTTGTTCCGAAGGTATTTTCATGCATAAGTACGCTGGATGGAGTATAGCTTCGAAGGCATTAAGCGTCCCTCGACCAATGATTGCATTGTATGGGTATTCCATGTCAACGATGTCAAAGACAAATTGTTCAGACCTTGTGTTGTGGACGTAACCGTCTAACCGAAGGTAACTGACATTGTCATTTTACCAAGTGCCACAATTTGTCTTCCTTCGAAGCCACAAAGAGGGTGTGTTGCATCATGTATTTTGTCTTCTAGCTCTTGCATCTGCCTAAAGGCCTTTGCAAAGATGATGTCCGTTGCACTGCCTGTATCAACCAGAACATTATGGACCAGAAATCCCTTGATGACACAAGATATAACCATAACATCATTGTGAGGATAGTCTTTAAGTTGAAGGTCTTCCTGGGAGAAGGTAATTGGGATGTGAGACCACTTGGATCTGATGAAGGGTCCTTGCACCCCAACATGCTGCACTCTTCTCTATGCATCCTTCTTCTGCTTCTTGTAAGCTGGCTCTGAGCTTGAACCACCTGTGATTGGGAGCACTAGCTTCGTAACAGCTTCGTCGTTGTACGAAGCCATTGTTACAACAGTGGAAGTGAGTTCACCGGAGGTGGGCGCCAATGTTGGTCACTTGTTCTCAAAAGCTATGAATCAAAAACAAGGCAACACAAATGTTAATGGTTAAAGACCTTCGTCCTTCATAACATTATCTCCCTTAGGATATAATGATGTTCGTACGAAGGTCAAGAAGGGCGTACCTTCTTCATTGCAACGTACAAAGATATAAGCATGATTGTATGGAAGATAGAGAAAGCATGAACAATCATTTTAAATCATTAGATTATGTATAATATCATTATATATTTATGAATAAACATCAATGATATAGAATTACATTTATACCTTCGGCTTGATAGAAAGTAAAGATCCAAAAAGTGACGTGCCAGTGATTTCAAGTCAGCGTGAACAGTACGGGGGTACTATTCATCTATTTATAGGCACGAGACACAGCCCGGACAAAATTACATTCATGCCCTTGATAACTAATCATGACTACGACACAAACTATCAGGGACTATGCAATCTTTTCCTCTTTAAGTCGGTACCACCCTTCGTCTCAAGCGTGTCATACATCTCCATGTCACACGTGCTTACTTGTTATCTTGCCGAAGGTGTTTTTGCTTATAGGACCTTCGGCGGAGATGAAGGCCCCCACCATAGCTAGAGATATTTATAAAATTAAATAGATACTATAAAATTTAATCAATAAAAAATCAATAATACTTATTTGCTATAATAACTATTATTATTCTATTATATAGATTTGTTAATTTAAGAAATTTTAACTCTTACGAATTAAAATAACTTATAATTTAGAATAAATTGAATACTAAAATTATTTCAGAGCAATACATTATGATTACAACTCTAGTCATTAATTGATGTGAAAGTTTTCTTATACGCATGCATGCATGGATCATGCAACTCCAATAGAACTTTCTTTAAACTTAAAAATAAAATGCGGCTATTATATTTGATAAGATAATATCTTGAGAAGACCGAGGGGCTAGTGCAAACCAAAGATGACTGACCTTTCTGGTTTTTGAGATTCACTTAGGTCTAATTTGGCAACACCATTTTTTCAAGAGATTCCTATTTTCTCAAGAGAGAATAAACTAATTTCTCTTGAAAAAATAAAAATACTATGTAAAAATAAGGTTGCCAAACTAGTCCTTATAGTGACAATTTTTTTTGTAGTAGGCGTTTAAACTGTTAGGATTTATGGGCTATGCCCAATTGAGAAATTCAATTAAATTCCAGGAAAATCTCAAAAGCCCATATATGTGTAAGGCTAGGGAATGGTGAAACCAATAGTGCCATATTGCTAGTCCAAGTGGAGTAGAACTAGTTTAAATATGGAGGCCACACTCACTCACCAAGTCATGGATGAGAGGAGAGTGTGTGGAGAGCCACACGCGCGCACGCTCGCTCGCCTAGTCTGAGCGAAGGGCGCGGGCGCATGACATGCGCGTGAATGGTCCGCCGAAATCCGGTCCCTCGCCTTGCGGAGGCGTGGCTTCCTTTTGCCGTTTTAATTTTTTGGTTGCTTGGCTGTTAAGTTTAGAATCCTAACCGATCGCTATAAAAATCTAAACTGAACGCAAGATTTTCGCGTGCAGATCGGATCACAGATAGCTATCGGTTCGCGGACTCGGCCCTATATAAGACGTCTGGCAGCCAACATCAATCTCATCCCAGTTTTCGCTTTCGCCTCTGTCCACAACTGTGCCGCCATCATAGTTCTCTTCATACCGACCGCCGACGTGCATCTGCGATCGGGAGAGCAGGTCTCCGGAACCCTTCACCTTCGAGATCCTGCACCGGGAGAGGGCGAATAAGGTTTTTGGGAAGCGTCCTCACGCGACTGCTCGCGATCTTCTAGTCGAACCCTGCTGTGTAGACGTCATCGGCCCCGCTCCTTCAATTCCGGACCGTGCCATCTATCAGTATGTCTATCAGTACGCATAATCTGATTTGACTTTTTACTTCAGTTCTTCTTATTTGGTCATGATTTATATTCAGAATTTAATCTAGTGTCTAATTATTCAACAATCCAAAAAAAACTTATTGTAGACAATTTCGTAGTTTTTCTATAACTATTTTTGTCGACGCACTGAAGCCAGAAAAATTCAGGTATGCACTTCAAGAGGTGGCAAGTCAAGGCCACGCTTTGATTTACTGCTATAAATGTGTTCCATGTTAGTAAAGGAAAACCTGAGGGCGGACTGACTCCTAAACAGGAGAAAGAGTATGACCATGCCAATACTATCTTTACAGGAGCAGTTCTTAGCGCCCTTGTTGACCGTCTGGTTGATGCGAATATTCAGCACACAAACGGGAAAGAGTTGTGGGATGCACTTACTACTAAGTTTGGTGCATCAGATGCTGGCAGTGACCTACATTATGGAGAGTAAGATGGCTGATAATCGCTCTATTGTAGAGCAAGCTCATGAAATACAGTGTATAGCCAAGGAGCTCGACCACTTTAAGATAGTCCTTCCTGACCGATTTATGGCTGGATGCATTATTGCAAAGTTGCCTTCTACATAGAGGAACTTCGCCACATCTCTGAAACATAAGAGACAGGAGATATCAGTTGAAAATCTGATAGCGTCTCTGGATGTTGAGGAGAAAGTTCGAGCTAAGGACACGAGATCTAAAGGAGGCGAGGGCCACTCCAGCGCCAACATGGTTCAAAAGAACCACAACAAGGGCAAAGGAAAGACAAAATCTAACAAGCCCAACAAAACTACCAACTTCAAGAAGAAGAACAAGGTTGAACTGACATGTTTCGCATGTGGCGAGACAGGTCATTTTGCCAAAGATTGTCCTCATCGAGCGGATCGCCGTGGCAAAAAGGGCAATGTCAACACAGTGATCGCTAGCAATGAGGAAGACAAAGGGTATGGTAATTTACCTTTCATCTTCTCAGTATTTCGATCACCTAGTTGGTGGCTTGATACTGGTGCTAATGTTCATGTGTGTTCTGACATTAATTTGTTCTCTTCTTATCAGGTGCCCGAGATTCTTCCGTCCTAATGGGGAATGGGTCACATGCTTCTGTATGGCACTGGCACGGTGGATCTGAAGTTTACTTCGGGAAAGATCGTGCAGCTGAAGAACGTGCAGCATGTCCCTTCTATACACAAGAATCTCGTTAGCGGAACCCTTCTATATAGATATGGGTTCAAGGTAGTTTTGGAGTCCAATAAATTAGTTGTGTCTAAGTCTGGACAATTTATTGGTAAAGGATATGATTGCGGAGGCTTGTTCCGCTTTTCTCTGTTAGATTTCAATAATAAGTCTGTGAACCATATTTGCGTTAATGTTGATGATCTTGCGAATATTTGGCATTCTCGTTTGTGTCATATTAATTTTGGCTCTGTCTCGGCTTCCATGAGTTTAATTCCGAATATCACCATAGTCAAAGGTTCTAAGTGCCATAGTTGTGTGCAGTCAAAGCAACCTCGAAAGTCTCACAAGGCTGCTGAGGAGAGACACCTGGCACCTCTAGAACTCATACATTCTGATCTTTGTGAGATGAATGGTGTGTTGACAAAAGGTGGCAAGAGATACTTCATGACATTGATTGATGATGCGTCTAGATTTTGCTATGCATACTTGCTAAAAACTAAAGATGAGGCTTTAGACTACTTTAAAATCTATAAGGCTAAAGTTGAAAACCAACTAGAGAGAAAGATCAAACGTCTTAGATCAGATCGTGGTGGCAAATTCTTTCCCAAAGTCTTTGATGATTTATGTGTAGAACATGGCATTATTCATGAGAGGACACCTCCCTATTCACCCGAATCAAACGAGATTGCTGAAAGGAAAAACCATACATTGACTGACCTAGTGAATGTCATGTTAGACACTTGTGGTTTATCTAAGGCATGGTGGGGGGAGGCAGTCCTAACTTCTTGTCATGTTCTGAATAGAATTCCTATGGACAAAGAAGATAAAACCCCTTATGAGAAGTGGGTTGGGAGAAAACCATCACTTTCATACTTGCGCACTTGGGGGTGCATGGCGAAAGTCAATGTGCCAATTAATAAAAAGCGCAAGCTTGGACCAAGGACAGTGGATTGTGTCTTTCTTGGATATGCTTCATGTAGCATAGCATATAGATTTTAGTAGTTAAATCTGAAGTTCCTGATGTGTATGTTGATACTATTATGGAATCATGTGATGCTACTTTCTTTGAACATATATTTCCAATGAAAGACATTCATAGCAACTCTAGATACTCTTCTGAGATAACTCCTGAACATAGTACACCTGTTGAAAGTTCTAAACAGCCACATGAAATTATCCTAGAGGAGGATGACAATGATGCTCCTAAAAGGAGCAAGAGGCAAAGGGTTGAAAAATCCTTTGGTGATGATTTCATTTTGTACCTTGTGCACGATACTCCTACTACCATTGCGGAAGCATTTGCATCTCCAGATGCAGATGATTGGAAAGACGCAGTTCATAATGAGATGGGCTCTGAAAGGGAATTAGGCTTACACCTATTTCCTAATTGATTTAGGTGGTTGAATTGCCCAACACAAATAATTGGACTAACTAGTTTGCTCTAGTGTATAAGTTATACAGGTGCTAAAGGTTCACACTTAGCCAATAAAAAGACCAAGAATTGGGTTCAACAAAGAGAGCAAGGGATAACCGAAGGCAGCCCTGGTCTGGCGCACCGGACAGTGTCCGGTGCACCAGAGGACTTCACGCTGAACTCTTCACCTTCGGGAAAATCCAGAGGCGCTCCACTATAATTCACCGGACTGTCCGGTGTACACCGGACAGTGTCCGGTGCTCCAGAGGAGAGCAACTCTGGAACTCGCCAGCTTCGGGAATTCGCTCCGCTATAATTCACCGGACATGTCCGGTGTGCACCGGACTGTCCGGTGAGCCAGCGGAGCAACGGCTATTCGGCGCCAACGGTCACCTGCAACAGCATTTATTGCGCGCCAGAGCGCGCAGAAGTCAGGCACGCGCGAAGTGGCGCACCGGACACTCTACAGTACATGTCCGGTGTGCTACCGGACATCAAGGCGGGCCCAGAAGTCAGAGCTCTAACGGTCGGATCCCAACGGCCTGGTGACGTGGCTGGCGCACCGGACACTGTCCGATGTGCACCAGACTGTGCGGTGCACCATGCGACAGACAGCCCCACCAAACGGCTAGTTTGGTGGTTTGAGCTATAAATACCCCCAACCGCCCACCATTCATTGCATCCAAGTTTTCCAACTTCCAACCACTTACAAGAGCTAGGCATTCAATACAAGACACACCCAAGTGATCAAATCCTCTCCCAATTCCACAAAAGCTTTAGTGACTAGTGAGAGTGATTTGTCGTGTTCTTTTGAGCTCTTGCGCTTGGATTGCTTTCTTCTTTCTCATTCTTTCTGGTGATCAATACTCACTTGTAACCAAGGCAAGAGACACCAATTGTGTGGTGGTCCTTGCGGGGAAGTTTTGTTTCCGGTTGATTTGAGAAGAGAAAGCTCACTCGGTCCGAGGGACCGTTTGAGAGAGGGAAAGGGTTGAAAGAGACCCGGTCTTTGTGACCACCTCAACGGGGAGTAGGTTTGCGAGAACCGAACCTCGGTAAAACAAATCCGCGTGTCACACTCTTTATTTGCTTGTGATTTGTTTTGCACCCTCTCTCGCGGACTTGATTATATTTCTAACGCTAACCCGGCTTGTAGTTGTGATTAACTTTATAAATTTTAGTTTCGCCCTATTCACCCCCTCCCTCTCTAGGTGACTTTCAATTGGTATCAAAGCCTGGTGCTTCATTAGAGCCTAACCGCTCAAAGTGATGTCGGGAGAACACGCCAAGAAGGAGATGGAGACCGGCGACAAGCCTGCTACAAGCCACGGGAAGGCTTCATCGGAAGAGTCCCGCAACAAAAAGAAAGGGAAGGAGAAGAAAGCCTCCTCCCACAAGTCGCATCGGAGTGGCGATAAGAAAAAGAAAATGAGGAAGGTGGTCTACTACGAGACCGACACTTCATCACCTTCCACCTCTGGCTCCGACGCGCCCTCCATAACTTCTAAGCGCCATGAGCGCAAGAAGTTTAGTAAGATTCCCTTACACTATCCTTGTACTTCTAGACATACTCTATTACTTTCCGTTCCATTAGGCAAACCACCAACCTTTGACGGTGAAGATTATGCTAGGTGGAGTGATTTAATGAAATTTCATCTAACCTCACTCCACAAAAGTATATGGAATGTTGTTGAGTTTGGAGCACAGGTACCATCCGTCGGGGACGAGGATTATGACGAGGACGAGGTGGCCCAAGTTGAGCACTTCAACTCCCAAGCCACAACCATACTCCTCGCTTCTCTAAGTAGGGAGGAGTACAACAAGGTGCAAGGACTAAAAAGCGCCAAGGAAGTTTGGGACGTGCTCAAGACCGCGCATGAGGGTGATGAACTCACCAAGATCACCAAGCGGGAAACGATCGAGGGGGAGCTCGGTCGCTTCCGTCTTCGCCAAGGGGAGGAGCCACAAGATATGTACAACCGGCTCAAAACCTTGGTGAACCAAGTGCGCAACCTCGGGAGCAAAAAGTGGGATGACCACGAGGTGGTTAAGGTTATTTTAAGATCACTTATTTTTCTTAACCCTACTCAAGTACAATTAATTCGTGGCAATCCAAGATATACACTAATGACTCCTGAGGAAGTAATCGGGAATTTTGTGAGCTTTGAGTTTATGATCAAGGGCTCACGGAAGATCAACGAGCTTGAC
Organism: Zea mays; assembly: GCF_902167145.1. Classification (NCBI taxonomy): domain Eukaryota; kingdom Viridiplantae; phylum Streptophyta; class Magnoliopsida; order Poales; family Poaceae; genus Zea; species Zea mays. Next base: position 238,861,844 of record NC_050099.1, on the reverse strand, counting down.
GGTCCCTCCACGTCCGAAGCACAACCGGTCGCATTCAAGGCGACGGAGGAGAAGAAGGAGGAGTCTACACCGAGTAGAACACCCATCGACGCCTCCAAGCTCGACAACGAGGAAATGACGCTCGTCATCAAGAGCTTCCGCCAAATCCTCAAACAAAGGAGGGGGAAAGATTACAAGCCCCGCTCCAAGAAGGTTTGCTACAAGTGTGGTAAGCCCGGTCACTTTATTGCAAAATATCCTATTTCTAGTGACAGTGACAGGGGCGATGACAAGAAGGGGAGAAGAAAGGAGAAGAAGAGGTACTACAAGAAGAAGGGCGGCGATGCCCATGTTTGTCGTGAGTGGGACTCCGACGAAAGCTCTAGCGACTCCTCCGACGACGAGGACGCCGCCAACATCGCCGTCACCAAGGGACTTCTCTTCCCCAACGTCGGCCACAAGTGCCTCATGGCAAAGGACGGCAAAAAGAAGAAGGTTAAATCCAAATCCTCCACTAGATATGAGTCCTCTAGTGATGATAATGCTAGTGATGAGGAAGATAATTTGCGTACCCTTTTTGCCAACTTAAACATGCAACAAAAAGAGAAATTAAATGAATTAATTAGTGCCATCCATGAGAAGGATGACCTCTTGGACTCCCAAGAGGACTTCCTAATCAAGGAAAACAAAAAGCATGTTAAAGTTAAAAATACTTATTCTCTAGAAGTTGAAAAATGTGAAAAATTATCTAGTGAACTAAGCACTTGCCATGAGACTATAGACAACCTTAGAAATGAGAATGCTAATTTGTTAGCTAAGGTTGATTCTATTGCTTGTAATGTCTCAATTCCCAATCTTAGAAATGATAATGATGATTTGCTTGCTAAGATTGAAGAATTAAACATGTCTCTTGCTAGCCTTAGGAATGAAAATGAAAAATTGCTTGCTAGGGCTAAAGATTTTGATGTTTGCAATATTACTATTTCCGATCTTAGAGATAAAAATGATATATTGCGTTCTAAGATTGTTGAACTAAAATCTTGCAAACCATCTACATCTTCCGTTGAGCACACTACTATTTGCACTAGATGTAGAGATGTTGATATTAATGCTATACATGATCATATGGCTTTAATTAAACAACAAAATGATCATATAGCTAAACTAGATGCAAAAATTGCCAAGCATGAAATTGAAAATGAAAAATTTAAATTTGCTCGTAGTATGCTTTATAGTGGGAGACGCCCTGGCATTAAGGATGGCATTGGCTTCCAACAGGGAGGCAATGTCAAACTTAATGCCCCTCCTAAGAAATTGTCTAATTTTGTTAAGGGCAAGGCTCCCATGCCTCAGGATAACGAGGGTTACATTTTGTACCCTGTCGGTTATCCCGAGAGCAAAATTAGGAGAATTCACTCTAGGAAGTCTCACTCTGGCCCTAATCATGCTTTTATGTATAAGGGTGAGACATCTAGTTCTAGGCAACCAATCCGTGCTAAGTTGCCCAAGAAGAAAACTCCTAGTGCATCAAATGATCATAGCATTTCATTTAAAACTTTTGATGCATCCGATGTTTTAACTAATAAATCCGGCAAAGTAGTTGCCAAGTATGTTGGGGGCAAGCACAAGGGGTCAAAGACTTGTGTTTGGGTACCCAAAGTTCTTGTGTCTAATGCTAAAGGACCCAAAACCATTTCGGTACCTAAAGTGAAGAACTAAACTTGTTTTGTAGGTTTATGCATCCGGGGGCTCAATTTGGATCATCGACAGCGGGTGCACAAACCACATGACAGGGGAGAAGAAAATGTTCTCCTCCTACGAGAAAAACCAAGATCCCCAACGAGCTATCACATTCGGGGATGGAAATCAAGGTTTGGTCAAAGGATTGGGTAAAATTGCTATATCTCCTGACCATTCCATTTCCAATGTTTTTCTTGTAGATTCATTAGACTACAATTTGCTTTCTGTATCTCAATTATGTCAAATGGGCTACAAATGTCTATTCACTGATGTAGGTGTCACTGTCTTTAGAAGAAGTGATGATTCAATAGCATTTAAGGGAGTGTTAGAGGGTCAGCTATACTTGGTAGACTTTGATAGAGCTGAACTCGACACTTGCTTAATTGCTAAGACTAACATGGGTTGGCTATGGCACCGCCGACTAGCCCATGTTGGGATGAAGAATCTTCATAAGCTTCTAAAGGGAGACACATTTTAGGATTAACAAATGTTCATTTTGAGAAAGACAGGATTTGTAGCACATGTCAAGCAGGGAAGCAAGTTGGTGCCCATCATCCACACAAGAACATCATGACAACTGACAGGCCACTAGAGCTCCTACACATTGACCTATTCGGCCCGATAGCTTACATAAGCATCGGCGGGAGTAAGTACTGTCTAGTTATTGTGGATGATTATTCTCGCTTCACTTGGGTATTCTTTTTGCAGGAAAAATCTCATACCCAAGAGACCTTAAAGGGATTCTTGAGACGAGCTCAAAACGAGTTCGGCTTAAGGATCAAGAAAATAAGAAGCGACAACGGGACGGAGTTCAAGAACTCACAAATCGAAGGCTTCCTTGAGGAGGAAGGCATCAAGCATGAGTTCTCTTCTCCCTACACGCCACAATAAAATGGTGTAGTGGAGAGGAAGAATCGAACTCTATTGGACATGGCAAGAACCATGCTTGATGAGTACAAGACATCGGATCGGTTTTGGGCCGAGGCAGTCAACACCGCCTGCTACGCCATCAACCGGTTGTATCTACACCGAATCCTCAAGAAGACATCATACGAACTCCTAACCGTTAAAAAGCCCAATATTTCATATTTTAGAGTCTTTGGTAGCAAATGCTTTATTCTTGTTAAAAGAGGAAGAAAATCTAAATTTGCTCCTAAGACTGTAGAAGGCTTTTTACTAGGATATGATTCAAACACAAGGGCATATAGAGTCTTTAACAAGTCCTCTGGACAAGTTGAAGTTTCTTGTGACGTTGTGTTTGATGAGACTAATGGCTCTCAAGTAGAGCAAGTTGATCTTGATGAGATAGGTGATGAAGAGGCTCCATGCATTGCGCTAAGGAACATGTCCATTGGGGATATGTGTCCTAAGGAATCCGAAGAGTCTCCAAATGCACAAGATCAACCATCCTCCTCCACTGAAGCTTCTCCACCAACTCAAAATGAGGATGAGGCTCAAGTTGATGAAGGAGAAGATCAAGCAAATGAGCCACCTCAAGATGATGGCAATGATCAAGGGGGGATGCAAATTATCAAGACAAGGAGGATGAAGAACCAAAGCCGCCACACCCAAGAGTCCACCAAGCAATCCAACGAGATCACCCCATCGACACCATCCTCGGCGACATTCATAAGGGGGTAACTACTAGATCTCGTGTTGCACATTTTTGTGAGCATTACTCTTTTGTTTCCTCTATTGAGCCACACAGGGTAGAGGAAGCACTCCAAGATTCGGATTGGGTGGTGGCGATGCAAGAGGAGCTCAACAACTTCACTAGGAATGATGTATGGCATTTAGTTCCACGTCCTAATCAAAATGTTGTAGGAACCAAATGGGTCTTCCGCAACAAGCAAGACGAGCATGGTGTGGTGACATGGAATAAAGCTCGACTTGTGGCCAAGGGATACTCCCAAGTCGAAGGTTTGGATTTTGGTGAAACCTATGCACCCGTAGCTAGGCTTGAGTCAATTCGTATATTATTAGCCTATGCTACTTACCATGGCTTCAAGCTTTATCAAATGGATGTGAAGAGTGCCTTCCTCAATGGACCAATCAAGGAAGAGGTCTATGTTGAGCAACCTCCCGGCTTTGAAGATAGTGAGTATCCTAACCATGTCTATAAACTCTCTAAGGCGCTTTATGGGCTCAAGCAAGCCCCAAGAGCATGGTATGAATGCCTAAGAGATTTTCTTATCACTAATGGCTTCAAAGTCGGAAAGGCCGATCCTACTTTATTCACTAAATCTCTTGAAAATGACTTGTTTGTATGCCAAATTTATGTTGATGATATTATATTTGGGTCTACTAACGAGTCTACATGTGAAGAATTTAGTAGGATCATGACACAAAAATTCGAGATGTCTATGATGGGGGAGTTGAAATATTTCTTAGGATTTCAAGTAAAGCAACTCCAAGAGGGCACCTTCATTAGCCAAACGAAGTATACTCAAGACATTCTAAACAAGTTTGGAATGAAGGATGTGTTGGGGCGAAGGCAAAGACGCCACCCTTCGCTCGAAGCCTCCGCCGCGGTCGCTGGTCTGACAAAGACAAAGCGGGCAGGGACACCCTTCGCTTCATTCAGCACCAGACGAAGGCCTGCGGTGACGTCTCCCCGCAGCGCGGCCTCGTCCTGCTCTAAGGCCCACGCGTGATCTGGCCCATTGTAACGGGCCCCGCGTGGCCGCCTTTGTGTTACGGGCCTAGCTTGTAAAGGCATTCTTGTAATTACAGCTTGTAACCCTGCTTTATGGGAATATTCTGGGATAAACTAGGTGTCTGAGGGCACATGCGTCCTTAACACAAGGCGCTGGGCACTCAGATACCTATAAATACCCCCGCACAGTGCCCGTGAGAGGCTAGATCAACAGAGCTATTGCCCCCGTGCACGTAACCCTGTTGTCACCACCGCTCACCCTTGTTGGCCTCCTTGCTGCTGAGAGCAAGTTCCAACATTTGGCGCCCACCGTTCGTGCTACGACCAAACCACCCGCGATGGCACCCAAGAGAGCTAACCCGAAGGCTGACGAGGCTGCGAAGGCAGCACTGCTCGCCGCAAGGAAGGGCAAGGCCCTCGCCCTCACCCAATCCACCCACCAAGAGCCCACCGGCGACAATATTCCCTGCATCAGCGAAGACGACACCTTCCGCACCTGCGGGCCCGAAGGACAATCGCAGCCGCCCCCAGGCTTCGCCCTGCTGGAGGGCGCGGATCTCACCGAGGACGGTGAGGTCCTCGGCGTCTCAACAGAAGAACAGCTACAGCTACGCGCCCTGCGCCTCAAGAACCGCAACCTCCAAAGGCAGAAAGAGATACTGGAGGCCAAGCGCCAGCGTGTGTCCGCACTAGCCAAGGTGCGGCAAATGATACGCGACGAGGAGCAGAAGGCCCAAGACCTCGAGCGCGAGATCGCGCTGATGCAGCGCGAAGGCCACCTCGGTCTACAGCAAGAGCCACCCCTCCAACAGCGCGCGCAACCGGAAGACACGCGCGAAGGCCACCTCGGCCTGCAACATGGCCCACCCCTGCAGCACCGGGCGCAGACGGAGAACCCGCGTTTCCCCCACCATGACTACGCCTTCCAACACGGCGCGCCATTCCAAGGGGTCAACTACCTCGACGAGCGAAGTCCCCTGGCGCCACACCTGCAAGTGACGCCTTGGCCAGCCAACTTTCGAGCAGGGGCGTATCCCAAGTACAACGGCAGCACCGACCCGGCGCAATACATAATGAGTTATCAGGTCGCCGTCGCATCCGCCGGAGGGGACGACGCCACAATGGCGAAGTCTTTCATCATCGCCCTAGAGGGCCCAGCACTCACCTGGTTCACCAGATTGCCTCCGCTGTCCATTGATTCGTGGAGAAGTCTCAGGGACAAATTCCTGCTCAACTTCCAAGGGTACCGCCCAGACACCGACGCCTTGGCCGAGCTCTCGCTTTGCATACAGCTGGAAAAGGAGACTCTGAGGGAGTACTACCGCAAATTCTTAACACTCAAGTCACAGCTGCCCTCTGTCGATGATCAGATCGCTATCCACTACGCCATCAACGGCCTTCGGGCCGGCGTCCTCTACAGCCACTGTATCAGAGATCCACCCAAGAGCTTGCAGGAGCTATATCAGCTCTTCGAAAAATATGCCAAATCCGAAGAGCTCCACCAGCGCAAGGTTGAGTCACAGCGGAAACCCAAAGATGCCCCGCAGTCCAGCCACACGTGGACGAGGACTCCGCAGCCAGACTCCGGTCGAGACGGCCGCAGTCAGCAGCAAGTGCACAACATCGCCAACCAGCAGCCTGCTGCGGACCCCCCCCCCCCCCCCCCCCCCCGTCGCCAGGAATATCCCCCCCAGGGCCGCGGAAATGGAACTCGTGGCAGGGGACGAGGGCGCGCGCAGCCGCCGCGCCGGTTCTACTGCCTTTTCCACGGTGAAGACTGCGCCCACCAAACCAAAGACTGCCCCGAGACGAAGGCAACCAGAGACAGAATGGCGCGGGCGCAGCCAGCCGACAATCCCAGGATTGTCGCGCATAATTACCAACCACCCCCTCCACCATATATCCACGCTCCCGCCCCGCATCCACCGCACCACGCTTACCAACACCATCAGGAAGTACAAATCGTACCTCCTCCACCCCCACCGCCACACCAGCAACATCAAAACATCCCCCATGCCCCAAAGCAGGAAGACTTCGCCGATCAACCATATCGCGGAGTCATTCACATGATAACAGGGGGCTCCAGCACCGACTTCGACACCAAGCGGCAGAAGCGGGACCACTACCGCAGCATCAACCACGTCGCCGTCACTGGCCCAGTCGTGCAGACGAAGTGGTCCCACATACCGCTAACCTTCGACGCGCGAGACGTCGACCTGCGCAGCGCCCCCCACATCGACGCTATGGTCATCAATTGCAGCGTGGCAGGCTGGGACTTACACAAAGTCCTAGTCGACAACGGCAGTCAGGCGGACATCATCTTCCTCCATGCCTTCGACCGCATGGGTATAAGCCACAGCTTGCTGAAGCCTTCGGACAACCCCTTGTATGGTTTCGGCGGCAAGGGCACCTTTCCAGTTGGCAAGATAGAGTTGCCCCTCTCCTTCGGTGTAGCACCCAATGCCCGAAGTGAGCAAGTAACCTTCGACATTGTCGACATGGTATATCCATACAACGCCATCATGGGCCGGGGCTCCATCAATAAGTTCGAAGCTGCCATCCACGGGCTGTACCTATGTATGAAGATACCAGGTCCGCTAGGCGCCATTACAATCTACGGCAACCAGCAGACGGCGCGCAACATAGAGCGGGACTTCGTGCCTGGCCAGAGGAACGTACACTGTCTCACGACCCAGCGCGAGGTCCCCGCGCCCGCCAGCCCAACCGATAAGCAGCACGACAAGGCACAGTTGCAGAGCCAGGACGGGACCAAGACTGTCCCCCTCGATCAGGCCACGCCCAAGCAGACAGTCACTATCAGCGAAGACCTCACCTCACTTGAAGAAGAGAGACTTCTCCGCTGCCTGGCCAAGAATAAAGATGTCTTCGCCTGGTCCACCCTTGATCTGTTCGGAGTCAGCCGATCCATAATCGAGCACAGCTTGGGAATTGACCCTTCGGTGCGACCCAAAAAGCAGAGGCTTCGCAAAATGTCAGACGAAAAGACAGAGGCCGCCAAGGCGGAGGTGCACCGCCTCCTGGAGGCTAAATTCATCGAGCCAGTGGCTTACCCCACGTGGCTCTCCAATGTTGTAATGGTGCAGAAAAAAAGCGGGAAATGGCGAATGTGCATAGACTTCACCAGTCTCAATAAGGCCTGCCCAAAGGACAATTTCCCGTTGCCACGGATCGACAAAATAGTCGATAGCGCGGCCGGATGCGAGGTCATATCTCTCCTCGACTGCTTCTCCGGCTATCACCAGATATACATGAAGGAGGAAGACAAGGCTAGCACCAGCTTTATAACACCCTTCGGCACTTATTGCTTCGTCAGAATGCCGGAGGGTCTCAAGAATGCCGGGTCCACCTTCTCCAGACTCACCAAAACAGTACTCGAGGGGCAGGTCGGCAGAAATATATTTACATATGTGGACGACATCATCGTCGCCAGCAAGAATAAGGAGGACCATCTCGCCGACCTGGCCGAGACATTCGCGAACATGCGAGATGCACGACTCCGCCTAAACCCGGAAAAATGCGTCTTCGGTGTTCGTCAGGGCAAGATATTGGGCTACCTGGTGTCGCACCGCGACATCGAGGCCATCCCAACCAAGATCCAGGCCATCGTCGGCATGTCGCCCCCACAGTCCGCCAGGGACGTCCAGCGTCTGACAGGCAGACTGGCCGCTCTCAACAGATTCATCTCCAGGTCCGCCGAGCGAAGTCTCCCCTTCCTCAAAACACTCCGCGGAGCGAAAGACTTCGCCTGGGGACCGGAGCAAGCAGCGGCCTTCGCCTCACTAAAACAGTACCTGTCGGAGCTGGCCATCCTCACAAGCCCCGACTCCTCGCTCCCCCTATTGCTCTATGTCGCGGCTTCGCCGCACGCGGTCAGCGCGGCACTAGTGCAGGAGCAGACAATCGAGGGCGCAGTCAGACAGTGCCCTGTTTACTATGTCTCCGAAGTCCTGACACCGTCCAAATGCAACATGACAGAGCTGGAGAAGATCGCCTACGCAGTTGTTATGTCCTCGCGCAAACTGCGCCATTACTTTGAAGCATTCAAGGTCCGAGTCACCTCAGACAGGGGGCTCGGCGAACTATTCAGAAACCCGGAGGCATCAGTGAGGATTGCCAAGTGGGCAGCCGAACTCTCCGGCTACCACATCAGCTTCGAGCCCAGGACAGCCATCAAGTCACAAGTCCTGGCAGACTTCGTCGTCGACTGGACTGGGCCAGTAACACAGCCGGACCCGTCCACAGAGAAGATCTGGACCATCCATTGTGACGGCGCATGGTGCCATGCGGGGGCAGGCGTCGCTACAGTCGTCACCTCACCAGCCGGAGTCAAACACAGATATGCAGCACGCCTCAACTTCGCTCTGGAATCCGACAAGTGTACAAACAATATAGCAGAGTATGAAGCGGTTATCCTCGGCCTCCGCAAGCTAAGGGCCCTCGGAGTCACCACGTGTATCATCAAGACAGACTCCAAGATAGTTGCCGGCCAGGTCGAGAAAGACTATGCAGCAAAAGACCCCGCGCTCATGCAATACCTCGCGGCTATCCGAAGTCTCGAGAGACAATTCAAGGGATTCACCCTGCAGCATGTGGATAGGGCCAAGATCGAGGAGGCCGATGCATTAGCCAAGGCCGCCGCCAGGGCGAGCCCCTGCCCTCCGACGTGTTTTTTCACACCATCGGCACGCCGGCCGTCCGGAGCCCCGAAGGGCTCCAGATAACTAATGATAGCGAGGGCCACCGTATAGTCAACCTAATCATGACCGAAGACTGGAGGGCACCAATAACCCTGTTCCTACAGGGGTACTATCATCCAACCGACGTCAGTGAGGCAAAGCACCTCAGACATCGAAGCCGGGACTTCGCACTGATCGAGGGCCAACTATACAAGAAAGGGGTCAGTCAGCCAATGCTCAAATGCGTCACCGAAACCGAAGGCATGCAGATCCTACGCGAAGTCCACAGTGGCACGTGCGGCTCGCACGCAGGGCCAAGGGCCCTGGCAGCCAAGGTGATCCGACAAGGGTTTTACTGGCCTGCAATGATCTGCGCCGCAAATCGAGTCACAAGGTCCTGCGAAGCCTACCAGAAGTTCTCTCCTCGGTCAGGCAACCCCTCGCAATACACAAAGCTGATCGCCCATACATGGCCTCTCCAGCGCTGGGGCCTGGACATTGTCGGGCCCCTGCCCACCGCTCAGGGGAACCTTAAGTTCGCCTTCGTAGCCGTCGAATACTTCACCAAATGGATTGAAGCGAGGGCTGTTTCCACAATCACATCAAAGACTGCCCAAAAATTCTTTTGGCAGAACATTGTTTGCCGCTTCGGAGTACCGTCCGAGCTAACAGTCGACAACGGCAAGCAGTTTGACAGCCAAGATTTCAAGGATTTTTGTTTCTCCATCGGCACCAAGCTTGCCTTCGCTTCAGTCTATCATCCGCAGTCCAACGGGGTCGTGGAGCGTGCCAATGGGAAAATCTTCACAGCTGTCAAGAAGATGCTCCTCGATGAAAAAAAAGGCAGATGGACCGATTTGTTACCGGAGGCAGTCTGGGCGCTAAACACAACTGAGTGCAGGGCGACCGGGTTCACTCCTTTTCGCCTTCTATACGGATCGGAGGCAATGACCCCGCAAGAAATAAAGCATGGGTCCCCGCGTACAGTTCCGTCAGCCGTCCCTGACGTGGACGAGCCAACCTCAAAAGATCTCATTGACGGAGACCGGGTCTTCGCCCTACAGGCCCTAAACAAATACCAAGCCCAGACCAAAGCATGGCGCGACCACGCAGTCATCCCGAGGGAGTTCAGCGCGGGGGACCTCGTACTCATCCGAACAGCTCGGACGGAGTCCAAGGGCAAGCTGGAGCCCAAGTGGGAGGGCCCCTTCATAGTCAAGTCAAAAGCTTCCCCCAGCGCTTACAGGCTCACAACGCCAAATGGCGAGGACCTGGAGCACTCCTGGAACATCGACAACCTTCGCAAATTTTTTGTTTGACCCATTTAGGGCTGATTTCGCCCTTGTAATTCGCTGCAACCAATCATGTACCGGCCCGCACTCTTTTCCTCCCGGGGGGTGAGGTTTTTAACGAGGCGGAGCCATGTAATATATGTGAGAAAAATCCCCCGCAAAAACACGTGTCGAAAAAAGACCGCGACAACGGTCTTCGGCATTCGACCAATTCGAAGTCACCGCGAGGATAAGCGCTAGCCACCCTCGCGTGCGACAAATCCGCGCAGAAGTCGCCTAAGGGTGCAGCCGGACCAAGCACAACAAGTGCGAAAAAATCCGATGTCTATCGCGAAGACTATCCGCGTAGAAGTCGCCTAAGGGTGCAGCCGGACCAAGCACAACAAGTGCGAAAAAATCCGATGTCTATCGCGAAGACTATCCGCGCAGAAGTCGCCTAAGGGTGCAGCCGGACTAAGCACAACAAGTGCGAAAAAATCCGATGTCTATCGCGAAGACTATCCGCGCAGAAGTCGCCTAAGGGTGCAGCCGGACTAAGCACAACAAGTGCGAAAAAATCCGATGTCTATCGCGAAGACTATCCGCGCAGAAGTCGCCTAAGGGTGCAGCCGGACTAAGCACAACAAGTGCGAGAAAATCCGATGTCTATCGCGAAGACTATCCGCGCAGAAGTCGCCTAAGGGTGCAGCCGGACTAAGCACAACAAGTGCGAGAAAATCCGATGTCTATCGCGAAGACTATCCGCGCAGAAGTCGCCTAAGGGTGCAGCCGGACTAAGCACAACAAGTGCGAGAAAATCCGATGTCTATCGCAAAGACTCCGCGCAGAAGCCGCCTAAGGGCGCAGCCGAACTAGCACAACAACAGCAGAAACGATAGCATCAAACCATCCGTGCTAAGAATGACTATAATCACAACAGCACAGCATAACCAACCATACCAGACAAAGGCACACAACGTCCTCGCAGGCACAGGCACGCGAGGGCACACAACTTCATCGTACAAACCCCCACACATATACAAGCGAGGGCACCACACTCTACATCGGCTCAACCTTAGGAATAAGTCCCATCTCTCTATAATTAAATAACATCATCCTAAGCTCCTCACCCGCAAAAAGACTTCGCAGTTCCCTTTCCCCTGTACTCGCAGCGGCCGGCAAAGACAACAGTTCCTGACGACCAGCCCTACTCACACGAAGCCGAGCCCCCTCCTCCGCGCTAACCCTACGTTTTGCAACCGCCCTTCGTCGTCGGCGCCCGGTGCTAGGACCTGGCATGTCTGGCGCGTCCGCGGCGTGTAGCGAAGCCTCCGCCGCATCCACGTCCAAGGCCGCAAAATAATCCAAGTCCTCCTCCGACGACTCCTCAGTCCACTCAACCGAGCTCCCAGAGTCAGTAAAATCAAAAAACTCAGATACCGACCCACCATATTCATTCCCACCTTCCGCGGTCGAAGCCGCCAAAAACTCAGTAGTAGCGGTTGCGTACGCAGGCCCAAAATCTTGAACCTGCGCAGCAACCAAAGTTCAGCACAGCATCCAAAAATTCCCCAACCCTAAACACCTACTACGCCACCTGCGAAGACCCTAACGCTGCGGGAGCCTCCGCCGTTGGCTCCGCCGCCACCGCCGCGGGACCTTCAGCACTCGGCACTGCAGCTGCGGGGGCATCAGGGGCGCCTTCGGCCACCTTCGGGGGCAGGTCTTCGCCGGCCACAGCGGATGTGGGGCAGCCGTCGCGATCGCTGCGGTCTCCGGGGTTGGCTCCAGGGCGACCCCAGTCACAGCCTCCGCGGGGGTCGGCTCCGGGTCTGGCAGCGCACTGTTTAGAGCCCCGAAGTCGTCCACCCACTCGCCGCGCTCCGCCTAGGACAAGACACACAGATTCAGCAAACACACGCACAGCCTGCATACAGCAAACGCCAAACAAACAAACAACGTTACCTGAGCCCTCGCAGTCTCGGCCCGCTCCCTGACCACCTCACGACCGTACAGACCCCACATCCGGTCATAAAGGGCCCCGGCGGATTCCTTCACAACGGGGTCTTCGACCTTATAGATATCTCGCTCAAATTCTTCATCCACCTGTTCGAAGGCCTCGAAGTGCCGGCACCCTTCGCGGGAGAGAGCGTTCATCGCCCCCTCGCAGGTGACCAGGGAGGCGTACGACATTAACCCCCCCGCAACAGCTGGAAGTGCCAGCAGCTCCTCCTGCACCCACTGCAGACAGCGAAGCCCGGGCTCTCGGTCCGGCACCTCGAAGTCACCGGTCCGCGCACCCAGCTCACGATATGTATCCATGAGCTGCGTGCGCGTCCGTTCGGCCTCCGCATGCATCGCGGCCTCGGCCTCCTTCGCGCGGCTCTCCAGGGCGGTGAGCCGCTCTTGCAGATGTTCGGCGCGCTCCTTGGCAAGATTGCCCTCCGCCCGCGCCAGCTTGGCCTCCGCCTGCGCAGCCTGCCCCTTGGCGACGGCCTCGTTGGCTTCCCTCCTCTCCGCCGCCAGCTGGCGCCGGAGGTCGGCCTTCTCCCTCTCCAGGGCGGCCACCCTGTCCGCCAGCTTACGGCACTTGCTGTCGGAGGCCGATTTCTCACGGACAGCGTCAGCATGTTGTGTCCGAAGTCTCTCGACTTCGGCAGACACAGCTGCCGTGAGGGCCCCCGATGCAGTACGGCTGGCGAAGTCAGCCACCTGCAGAACATACGTAAGGCCATTGACGTAAAAAAAAAGAGAAAAGGGGGGGAGAGACTATAGCTCAGCGGACCTGACTCAGCGCCTCCGTCGCCTAACTCAGCGCCTCCGTCACTCCCTTCAGCCGGCGGGTCGCCACGCCCGCCTCGTCCCTGACCAACGCGAGGGCCGACACCTCGCCTTCGGCGCCAAGCGCCTCGCCCCTCGCCTTCGGCACCATGACGGCCGTCGCGATCGCCGCGCCAGGCGCAGCTATAGCAAGCTGGCCCTCGCCCGGCCCTGCAACGCGTCAATAAATTAAAAATATATATATATATATATATATATATAATAACAATAATAGGCCAGCGACTTACCACCAAGATAGTCGTCCACAGTAATATCGGTGCCGAAGTCGGCAACACGTTTGCCCGACAACGGCAACGCTTAGGCCGCCTTCGAAGCCTCCGCCACTCCGCTGGCCGGCGGCACCGCCTTCGTTGACTTGGAGCCTCCGGCGCCCGCCGTCGCCTCCGGCGCCTTGCTAGGAGCAGCGGCGCCCGCCTTCGCCGCCAGCGGCGGCTTACCTCCGCCGGAGGCCACAGCCTTCGCAGTTCCCCGCTGCCTTTTCGGCCGAGCTTCGTGAATCCTGACAGTCGCCTGGCGTTTTTGCGCCGCCCCTTGGCGATCCTTGTCCATCACTGTCCACACAACAGCACCGATATTTCGCCCGTAAGGAAAAACTCTCCACTGATGAACCATACGAGATGTAAAACAGTCCTCCTCAGCCGCGCAGGGGATAGGAACATTTTTCGGCCAGCAACCCCCGGTAACCCTCAGCATCCGAGCCGAAGACTCCCGGAGCTCGGGCGAAGACATCCTTTCCCCCGGGGCCGCACACGTCCTCATTAACTCTCTAGCAAAACTATCAGACACCCCAAGTCCTCCCATCGCAGTACCTAATTTTCTCTTTTTTGAGGAGGGGGCGGCCGCCAGCGCAGGGTCGCCTCCAGTCTCCACCGCCGGCTTCTTCCCACGGCGGTCCGCTTCGTCTTGACCAGGATAGCCGTCGTACGGCAATTGATTTAATTCGAAGACCCTGTTCAAGCGCTCATTTGACCCGCGGATATCAAAGCTGCGCTGGCCTTCAGTCCTCGGCACGTAACGTCCCACGAGCCGCACCGCCAAGTCCTCCGCATCACGCACAAAGGCGGCCGGGTCACGATTTCGCAAATTCAGTGCGAAGGCAGGACTTCGCACCACCCTTCCTCCGTGAAAAGGCATCTGGCGAGGGCACACTTCGCCCAGCGCCCAGCCGTGCGCCAAGGGCCAGACCCCGTACGCCACGAACTCTTCAACTAAATCACGCCCACTGCTCTGACCGGCGGCGCATCGGAGGGCCCCTTCGTCTGCATCCTCTTCTGCCACTTCAAAAGGCGGATACGCAGAATAATAATGAGAGCACATCTCAGACACGGGGAGTCCCTCATGGCCTTCGACAGTACCCTCAGCAACGTAAAACCAAAATTCATTCCAACTGCCCCACTTGTTGCGGGCGCACGGAACCAACTCCACTACTGGCATTGTGGTCTTGCCGGTCTTCGGCGTGAATGTGCATGACCCGAACTGGGCAACTCCGTCCCCAACCATCCTCTTCTGCCAATGCAAACAATAATTCTTCGCAAAAACTTCAACAGACGGCTACCCGCCGTACGAAGTCGTCGCCCAGACGTACTTCGCCAGCGCCACCATGGCATTCGGTGTCAGCTGATGTATTTGAACATTGAATCTACGCAGGACTTCGCCAACAAACCGGTGCGCAGGCAAGCGGAGACCGGCGGCGAAGAACGCCTCGAAAACGACCAACTCACCCTCCGGCTCGGGGACTTCCTCCGTCCCCGGAGCACGAGCAACTCCGCCGCCAAAGTAGCCCAACCGCTGCATATCTTCAACGCGGGCTGACGTCATCCGTGACACACCAAAATCAACAGAGTCGCCGGCGCGCAACTCCTCCACCATCACGCTACTCAACGTCTCCTCAGACGAGGCGGCGGCCGGCGGCGTGGTGTCGGAGGAAGAAGAAGAGGACGGCATTGCTACGTACCGTCGGCGGCGGCGGGCGGTTTGCTTCACTCGAGCCAGAACTCCGGCGAGCAAAAGGAGCAGCGGAAGAAGAAGAGCTGCAAGACGGCGGGAGGCTAGGGTTTTTACGGAGCGCTGAAGGCAAAGTTCAAACAGCGCCGACCCTCGCCCCCTTTTATAGGCAGAGCGCGGCTCTTCGGGAAACCCGCAATCCGAAAGGGCGCGGCGCTTCGGGAAACCCGCAATCCAACAGTACGCCGTCCATCAACGGTCACATCAAAAACCCCCGCGGAACCACTTCGAGCGAGGGCAGCGTCTCCGCCATCTAGCGACGTCTTCGGCACCAGGTGACTCTGTCGAACTGGTCCCTCGGAGGGCAAATGTTGGGGCGAAGGCAAAGACGCCACCCTTCGCTCGAAGCCTCCGCCGCGGTCGCTGGTCTGACAAAGACAAAGCGGGCAGGGACACCCTTCGCTTCATTCAGCACCAGACGAAGGCCTGCGGTGACGTCTCCCCGCAGCGCGGCCTCGTCCTGCTCTAAGGCCCACGCGTGATCTGGCCCATTGTAACGGGCCCCGCGTGGCCGCCTTTGTGTTACGGGCCTAGCTTGTAAAGGCATTCTTATAATTACAGCTTGTAACCCTGCTTTATGGGAATATTCTGGGGATAAACTAGGTGTCTGAGGGCACATGCGTCCTTAACACAAGGCGCTGGGCACTCAGATACCTATAAATACCCCCGCACAGTGCCCGTGAGAGGCTAGATCAACAGAGCTATTGCCCCCGTGCACGTAACCCTGTTGTCACCACCGCTCACCCTTGTTGGCCTCCTTGCTGCTGAGAGCAGATTCCAACAGGATGCCAAACCCATCAAGACACCCATGGGAACCAATGGGCATCTCGACCTCGACACGGAAGGTAAATCTGTGGATCAAAAGGTATACCGGTCGATGATAGGCTCTTTGCTATATTTATGTGCATCTCGACCGGATATAATGCTTTCCGTATGCATGTGTGCAAGATTCCAAGCCGACCCTAAGGAAACTCACCTTACGGCCGTAAAATGAATCTTGAGATATTTAGTTTATACTCCTAAGTTTGGGCTTTGGTATCCTAGGGGATCCACATTCGATTTGATTGGTTATTCGGATGCCGATTGGGCAGGGTGTAAAATCAATAGAAAGAGCACATCGGGGACTTGCCAGTTCTTGGGAAGATCCTTGGTGTCTTGGGCTTCAAAGAAGCAAAATTCTGTAGCTCTTTCTACCGCCGAGGCCGAGTACATTGCCGCAGGACATTGTTGCGCGCAACTACTTTGGATGAGGCAAACCCTTAGGGACTACGGTTACAAATTAACCAAAGTTCCTCTTCTATGTGATAATGAGAGTGCAATCCGCATGGCGGATAATCCCGTTGAGCATAGCCGCACTAAACACATAGCCATTCGGTATCATTTTCTAAGGGATCACCAACAAAAGGGAGATATTGAGATTTCATACATTAATACTAAAGATCAATTAGCCGATATCTTTACCAAGCCTCTTGATGAACAAACCTTTAACAAACTTAGGCATGAGCTAAATATTCTTGATTTTAGGAACTTCTTTTGTTGAATTGCACACATAGCTTATTCATATACCTTTGATCATGTCTCTTTCATATGCTATGACTAATGCGTTTTCAAGTCTATTTCAAACCAAGTCATAGGTGTATTGAAAGGGAATTGGAGTCTTCGGCGAAGACAAAGGCTTCCACTCCGTAACTCATCCTTCGTCGTCGCTCCGGGCAACTCTCCATCTTTGGGGGAGAGAGCCTAAGTACAAAGTAAAAGGACTCCGTCTTTGGTATAATCTTCACTCATATATTATTTTGCCAAAGGGAAGAAAGTAGTTAAGAGGGCTTATATTTCACTCGGAGTATCCGTTTTTGGCGATTCATGTCAAAGGTGGAGAAAATATTAGCCCAAAGCAAAAGGACCACACCACCACCTAGTTTTTTAAAAACTAATGATTTTCAATCGTAAATTTCAAATATCGGTAAATTTCAAATGGTATCTCATTGTGTTCAAAAAGGGGGATAGAGTAGTATTTTCAAAATTAATATATCAAAACCCTCTTGAACACTAAGAGGAGATTTCATTTAGGGGGAGTTTTGTTTTAGTCAAAGGAAAAGCATTTGAAACAGGGGGAGAAAATTTCAAATCTTGAAAATGCTTCGCTAAATCTTATTCATTTACCTTTGACTATTTGTAAAAGAACTTTGAAAAGGATTTGCAAAAACAAAACATGAGGTGCAAGTGTGGTCCAAAATGTTAGAAATGAAGAAACAATCCATGCGTATCTTATAAGTATTTATATTGGCTCAATTCCAAGCAACCTTTGCACTTACATTATGCAAACTAGTTCAATTATGCACTTCTATATTTGCTTTGGTTTGTGTTGGCATCAATCACCAAAAAGGGGGAGATTGAAAGGGAATTAGGCTTACACCTATTTCCTAATTGATTTAGGTGGTTGAATTGCCCAACACAAATAATTGGACTAACTAGTTTGCTCTAGTGTATAAGTTATACAGGTGCTAAAGGTTCACACTTAGCCAATAAAAAGACCAAGAATTGGGTTCAACAAAGAGAGCAAGGGATAACCGAAGGCAGCCCTGGTCTGGCGCACCGGACTGTCCGGTGCACCACCGGACAGTGTCCGGTGCACCAGGGGACTTCACGCTGAACTCTTCACCTTCGAGAAAATTCAGAGGCGCTCCACTATAGTTCACCGGACTGTCCGGTGTACACAGGACAGTGTCTGGTGCTCCAGAGAAGAGCAACTCTGGAACTTGCCAGCTTCGGGAATTCGCTCCGCTATAATTCACCGGACATGTCCGGTGTGCATCGGACTGTCCGGTGAGCCAGCGGAGCAACGGCTATTCGGCGCCAACAGTCACCTGCAACAGCATTTATTGCGCGCCAGAGCGCGCAGAAGTCAGGCACGCGCGAAGTGGCGCACCGGACACTCTACAGTACATGTCCGGGGTGCCACCGGACATCAAGGCGGGCCCATAAGGCAGAGCTCCAACGGTCGGATCCCAACGGCCTGGTGACGTGGCTGGCGCACCGACACTGTCTGGTGTGCACCGGACTGTCCGGTGCACCATGCGACAGACAGCCCCACCAAACGGCTAGTTTGGTGGTTGGGGCTATAAATACCCCCAACCGCCCACCATTCATTGCATCTAAGTTTTCCAACTTCCAACCACTTACAAGAGCTAGGCATTCAATACAAGACACACCCAAGTGATCAAATCCTCTCCCAATTCCACAAAAGCTTTAGTGACTAGTGAGAGTGATTTGTCGTGTTCTTTTGAGCTCTTGCGCTT
Organism: Zea mays; assembly: GCF_902167145.1. Lineage (NCBI taxonomy): Eukaryota > Viridiplantae > Streptophyta > Magnoliopsida > Poales > Poaceae > Zea > Zea mays. The sequence goes on along the minus strand of NC_050099.1, from coordinate 238,843,357 downwards.
GGATTGTTTTCTTCTTTCTCATTCTTTCTTGTGATCAATACTCACTTGTAACCAAGGCAAGAGACACCAATTGTGTGGTGGTCCTTGCGGGGAAGTTTTGTTCCCGGTTGATTTGAGAAGAGAAAGCTCACTCGGTCCGAGGGACCGTTTGAGAGAGGGAAAGGGTTGAAAGAGACCCGGTCTTTGTGACCACCTCAACGGGGAGTAGGTTTGCGAGAACCAAACCTCGGTAAAACAAATCCGCGTGTCACACTCTTTATTTGCTTGCGATTTGTTTTGCACCCTCTCTCGCGGACTTGATTATATTTCTAACGCTAACCCGGCTTGTAGTTGTGATTAACTTTATAAATTTCAGTTTCGCCCTATTCACCCCCCCCCTCTAGGCGACTTTCAGACTCCATTCTTTCAAATGGTATGTGGGAAGTCACTGATCGGCCCTATGGATGTAAACCTGTGGGTTGTAAGTGGGTGTTTAAAAAGAAGCTCAAGCCTGATGGTACAATTGAGAAGTACAAGGCTAGGCTTGTGGCTAAAGGCTATACTCAGAAAGGAGAAGACTTCTTTGATACCTACTCACCTGTTGCTAGAATGACTACTATTTGAGTACTACTTTCCTTGGCTGCCTCGTATGGTCTCCTTGTTCATCAGATGGATGTAAAGACAACTTTTCTTAATGGAGAGCTGGACGAGGAAATCTATATGGAACAGCCTTATGGATTTGTAGCAAAAGGTCAAGAAAGTAAGGTGTGCAAGTTATTGAAATCTTTGTGTGGTCTGAAGCAAGCACCAAAGCAGTGGCATGAGAAGTTTGACACGACTCTAACATCTGCAGGCTTTGCCATTAATGAGGCAGACATGTGTGTATATTATCGCTGTGGTGGGGGCGAAGGAGTTATATTGTGCTTATATGTTGATGATATATTGATATTTGGCACAAACATTGATGTGATCAATGAAGTCAAGTCTTTTCTATCAAAGAGTTTTGATATGAAAGATCTGGGATAAGTTGATGTGATTCTAAATATCAAGCTGATTAAGGCAGATGGTGGGATTACTCTCTCGCAATCTCACTATGTTGAAAAGGTTTTGAAGCGATTTGGCTTCTCTGATTGCAAACCTTCTTCAACACCTTATGATCCCAGTGTGACACTGCGAAAGAACAAGAGAATTGGTTTAGACCAATTGAGATATTCTCAGATCGTCGGTTCACTCATGTATCTTGCTGGTGCATGGATTTAATGTTAGTGAGCTAATCACCAATAGTGTAAGCTTTTTCACCCTTTTTCTTGTGGGAATATCTTCTCTTGCCATATCTTTTCTGAAAGCTTTATTATTCTTCTCATTGCCACTTGTATCATCTTTCTTTCCCTTCAATTTTTTCTTGGGTCTGAGCTTTGATGACAAAGATGACCAATCTCACCAAAGTTGTAGCCATCCGTCACAGAGATGTGCCTTCTCTTGCTACTTGTGAAGAACTTTCTTTTTCTTGAATCAAATTTGATTCCTTTTCAATTGAGTTTATTTAAAACTTTGGTGGCCTACTTTACCATAAATGCAAGCTTCGCTTGATTGGTCTCATTATAGCTTGAGCTTTCATCTTCTAGCACTATAGTTTTTTCCTTCTTTTGACTGGCCTTGAGAGCCAAATCCTTATTCTTGTTTGAAGAAGTGCCATCTTAACCATGGATGTGTATGTACATCTCAGGAGCATTGATCTTTTCCAAGATTTGATTTGGTGTAGTAGTGGAAAGATCAATTTGGTGAAGCAAGACGATGATGTGGTCGTACTTCTTGATTAGGAGCACAATTAATATTTTCCTCACAACATTCGGTTGTGTGAGTCCAAATCCATTAACTTCCTCTACATGGTCATTCAACAATATGTAAATATCATTGGAATTTTTAAGATGGCTCACTTCAAAGGAATTTAATTTCTTCATGACTAAGTGGTAACGCTCCTCATGCCCACTCTTAGTCTGGTCATGAAGTGCACACGTCTCGAAGAAAAGAGCAAGAGTGTCCTTGTGGTTATGTACTCTATTGAATATGTCAAGGTTCCACTGGCCAAAATTTCTCGTCGAAGCGGTCACACGACGCCGCGAGACCGATGAAGGGTCGCCTGGCAGAACCACATTGGCCCCACACACTAGGGCATGGCCTCAAGCCGAGGTCGGGTTTGCACTGGGGCCTTCACGCACACCATACCCACGCCGAAGAAGGGACATGTGTTATGGCTGCCACTGAGGTTGTATGCGCGTCGATGCCACCACCGAAGCCACTCTCACACCTTGGAAGGGCTACACGTTGGGATTGCCACCGGAGCCACGCTCGCATCAGGGAAGGGACATACCTTTCGGTTATTCCCAATCCATATGGATTGGAGTGTATTGGCCGGGATTGAGAATACAACGATTTTCATGGATTTTAAAATATATTTAAGTAAATTTATATCCATGTTCATATGGTGTTAGATTATGAAATTAAAAATATACAAACAAATACTCTCTCTGTCCTAAATTAAAATTTGTCTTAACCTTTCAATTCATACAATAATTGATGTATGTGTTAGACATAACAACCAATAGTTAAAACATATACTAATTTGTGACGGGGGAGTATTAAGTAATTTTGATAGCATGTATTATATGTGAACATCTAATGCCGTACATATCCTAAACTTCTAGCTCAGGAGCACGTTCAATGGACCCAGGTAGTGGCGGACCCAGAAATTAACCAAGACCCGGGCCGAAGCGACCATAAACTCTGATAGTAGCATATAAATAAATTGTACGGCGAAACAACGTTGTCATAGATGTTAAAGATGACAACAAGTTATGATGTAGCTCCTTCAAAATGTATCATGTCAACATCAACATCAGTGCTTCTTGCTCAAGAACCTTGAAGAAAATCATATTAAGAACGCGACTTGAAAGGTAATGTTGAATAAATTTAATAATATTAGTTGTAACACCCCTGGTGCTACTGCCACTAAAACTTGAGCATAACATCATGAGCATTAGCATATCATGTGATTGTTACACTTAGAATGCATTCACTAGGAAAAAATTTCAAATGAGTTCTACTGATGTGACTAGTCATGGGTGAAACCCTAGGGTAGGGTACTTAACCCTAAAACTGAGCTTAGGGTGTCAATAAAGCCCAAATGAGAGAAAACTTCAAACCTCATGAGAAATAATCTTAAGATATCCCCATTAATGGACTTAAGTGGCACCCAAACCCTAGAAGTGCCAAAAACCCTAAAAAGACCCTGGAAAACCCTGGACTGAAACCCTAGGGGGTTATATGCAAATGTTGCACACTTTTGGACCTAAGTGCAAAAATCATGGAATTAGGGTACCTCATGTCATATGGTTCACATGTTTGAAGATTTACAAGTCAAAAGATGTGAATTGGGCTTATTTGCAAAAAGCCACTCAACTTCCCTCACATGACTAAGTTTGAAAGCTGATGAGCCAAGCTGACTTTGGAGCTCTGTAGATCTAAAAATATTAGGCATCTGCCTAGGGTCAACACATCAAAAGTCTAGAGCTATAATAGGAGTACAACTTTGCTTAAGGGATTAAGCATTGTTGTTATACAAAGTTGGGAGAAAACTAGGCTCAAAGTTGTGTTGTCAGTCAGCCCTGTGTCTGAATTTTCAGAAACAGTGAAGTTGGATGAACTTAGAGCTCAATTTAGAGTAAGATCTATTGCTCGATTGAGGATAGTTGACATAGTCGATTTGTAGCTGGATCATAGGGCTACAAGTTTGCTACAAACTGATTAGCAAGTTGTCATGAAAAAATTCCAGAAGAATGCCTCTAAAGATCCTTTGTCAGACCAAATGAATGACTTCGCGATGGTACAGTGACCGGATCAGAATGCCAGTGCAGAGAAGCTCACCGCCGGTGACCGTGCACCTGGATTCACGCCGCCGCGGTGATTCGTGCTTGGCTCAGTTAGATAACGCTGAGGGGTAAGGAAATATCGCGTCGTGGATGAACTCCGGACACTATTTTACTCCTGCCACCGTACCCGAGTATGTCACGGCCGATTTGGATAGGTTCGCCGGAGTTAGCCACCCCGCGGCCTTGCGCCACGTGCCTCGGCATTTACCACGTCGTGGTCGCTCGTGGTATGCATGTCCGGTGATCGCCGGTGAGCCCGCCACGGTGAAAGCCACTAATCGCTTGCGCCAGTGCAACTTTTCTCTCCGGCCGCCGCCGCGCCAACTCCAAATTCACAGGCCACCGCCCTCGGAGCTTATAAATTGAGAGTGCTGTCAGGTCCATAAGGTAGTCAAGCACCCAATCCACCAAGCCGTGCCTCTGATTACCCACCAGAGAGCCCCAATTTGGGATTTCCCCCAAATCGGTCTAGAACACCGCGCGAAGTAACCTCGCCATGGCCAACGTGTTTTAGGTCTGTTCATGTCCTCTGGTTCCTTGTTTCAGTATCCTTAGGTGCTCTTGATACTCTCTGACCCATCCAATTGAGCTAGAATCCATTGGATCATCGGGAACATCTCGATCGGTCCATTCCTCGTGCTGCCACCGTGGGCAGTATGATTAAGAGCTCGAACTCTACAATTGATGGAGGGGAAATGGTTGGGAGGGGTCAAATTTGGTGTCAACCGCACCGGAGCACCGGTAGTTGGGTTATTCGGCCAGTATGAGCTCGCCGGAGATCTTGCTCCGCCGTCCACCGTCGTGGACCTGGCATTGTAAAGAAATAAGAACGCAAGGGCCTAATTGCGACTGTCAGTGACACAATGAAATAGGATGCAGGACTCTTAACCAGTTATCCAAACCATTAGGGGCCTCTGTGTAAATCCGGCAACGCGGGCGCGTGTGCAGGCGCGTTCGTCTGGTTGTGGGCCGGATTGGGCCAGTTTCGGCCCAGTACTGTTGGCTCTTTTTCTTTTTCCTTTTCAACCAGAGTGAGAGAATATCTAGAAAATTGTAGAAAAATGCTAAAAATACAAGACCAATTTTGCTAGGTTCCTAATTTTCTATAGTATTTAATAAAAATAGTTTTATAAATTTTATTCCAATTAGGGAATTATGGGATATTTAAAATAGCCAAAACCCATACCCCTGGAACTTTAGAAATTAATTAATAATCCCAAAAATCACCAAACTTTTGAGAAAAGCTTTAAATATTATTTAGAAGCCTTGGGTAAAGTTTGGTATGATTTGGACCATGTTTGGTACTGTTGGGGACTTGTTCTCAAATGCTAAGAATTAAGAACAAGGCAACACAAAAAATGTTAAGCGTTAAGGTCCTTCGTCCTCCATAACAATATATCCCCTCGGGATATATAGCATCTCGGACGAAGGTTACGAAGGTCATACCTTCGTAAGCATAACAACGAAGAATGAAGCATTCACATAAATCATAGAATATGAAATAAACATTTAAATATTGTCATAGAATTATTTCTACTTGTATCAATGAATATAAATGACTTTGAATTACAAATGTACCTTCGGTCCTGCGGAAGGCAAAAGTACAAGCGTGATGCGAAAGCAAATGATAAGTTCGCGTGAACAGTACAGAGGTACTGTTCATCTATTTATAGGCACAGGTCGCAGCCTGTGACAAATTACAATTATGCCCCTTGCGAAAGTTTACAGCATTGACTCAGACCTATATGTATAAAAAGGTCATTCTATCTCTATGTCGGTTTAAAACGCCGAAGCTCCATGAAAAGGGACCTTCGGCCATCTCTTGGAGACGACTTCAGCCGAAGCTGCTTCTTCGTGTGAGACCTTCGGCGCACCGAAGCACGACCCCAACAGTAGCCCCTTTCGCGGTGCTAGATCGTTCTTCGTAACGAGCTTGACCCGTGAAAAAAGCCTCTTCAGCTTCGGGAAGCCGAAGGTCCAAAAAACACCTTCCCTGAGCTCGTTGCGGAGAAACGATCCGACTTCCGAGCGCGTGTCGGTCCCACCTTGCAGAGTTACTGTTTTATCCTTGCGGTCCACTGCGCAGCGGGTATGAGTTACTGCGCGCCTGGTGTAACAGTTCCACCGCTTCGCCTTCCTACCTGCAGTACTATATAAACAAACAGGTGGGTGTGAAGTTACCACAGCATTCATTGCTATTTGCACTGTTTCGCTGCCAAAATTTTTCACCATAGCCGAAGCTTAAGTCTCAGAATCGAACGAAGGTGCTTCTCAACGTCCGCTTCGTCAGAAAGAAGAGCTTCGGAGAGAGAAAAAAGGAAAAAAGTTTTTGACTTCTCAAACTTAGAATCAAATGGCGAGAATACGATCTACTGCCAAAGTTGTACGTGAGGGAGACGAAGCCGAAGGTTCAGACACTGTGCCCATCTCCGAAGCAATGCAGCGTTCCGGTCTACTAACTACAGAAGAAATGCCTGCTGCTGAAGCAGGCCCAACAACTGTCGAAGGAGAAGAAGACATTGAAGGGACTGACTCCGAAGATGACTATCACCTTGCTACGCCCAGCAAGCCCAGCCACCTAGATTTTGGGAAATCAACTGTTTCAAAAGCTGACCTTTCGAAGATGGTGAAAGCAGGTTATTTCAAAGAGGACCAGAAGAAGTTACTCCGCTTCGGGGAAGAAGAAACCACCCCGAAGCCAAGGGAGGATGAGATTGTTATTTTCAAGAGTTTTTTAAAGGCTGGGCTTAGATTCCCTCTCCACGGTATTGTTGCGGAGATACTAAGGAGGTTTGGTATCTACTTTCATCAATTGACTCCTAACGCCATCGTTAGGCTCAATGTTTATATCTGGGCCCTCCGAAGCCAAGCTGTGGAACCATTTGCTGACAGCTTCTGCCGTGCTCACGAATTACATTACCAAACAAAGGCTAGAAAAGATGGGCTACATGATAATTTTGGTTGCTACAATTTTGCCTACCGGAAGTCAACAAAGTGTCCTGTCATCAGCTACCGAAGCAAATGGTCAGCAGGTTGGAAATCTGAGTGGTTTTATGTAAAAGTCGATGAAGACAAAGAAAAATTGGTTCAAAGCCCTCTGGAGTTAACCTTCGGAGAGACAAGGCCACAATGCCACATTGGCGACCTAAAAGGTCCCACCTGGGCTGCTCTGGGTGAATTTGAAATTATCTCAAAAAATATTGGCACCAGGGATCTAGTTCAGGAATTCTTGGCATTCAGGGTTTTCCCTACTCTAAAAGAGTGGGAAATGCCGAAGCTGGAGGGAGAGAAGAAGGAGGGGGAGCTAGTTCGTCTGCCTTATCACTTTAAATTCAAGAAGTACTTTAAGAAACCCTGCAAAGAGTGGTTAGAGACAGTTGAGACAATGTGCAATGAAATCTTGGGGAATTACTCCAAAAAGGAGGATCAATTAATGACAGCAGCCTTCGGAACCCGACCGAAGCGGAGGCTGAACCGAGTATTCGATGCCCTGGGCCTCGAGTATCCAGACTATGAGCAGTTGAATAAGGGTGCCGAAGGCCACAAAAGAAAAAGAGTGGCTGAAACCGAAACTCTGATCAGAAGTGAAGAAGGACCAGCAAAGAAAAAGAAAATTATCAAGAAAAGAACAATATCCACTCCGAAGCGCCAATCTCCCGAAGAAGAGGGGTCCCCCACACCGCCTTCTACCAGCGACGTGGATGAAATTTTAAAGGTAATGACTGAACCCATGCCCACGAAGCTAAGTCCACTAGGGCTCCAACTGACGAAGCTTTTTCGAAAGGTGGACGAGCCGGATCAGACGAAGACAAACAAACCCAAGCGGCAAAGAATCATTGCGGTAACTGAAGTTATCGATAAGACGCCGCCAAGGGCGTCAATCCAAAAATCGGCAGCTGCCGAAGATACAACAATCGTCGAGGGCGTAGCTTCGGGGGTCGCGGCTACCGAAGCCGCTACAGCCGAAGATACAAACTTAAAATCCACGATTGAGAATATCAACAAGATTTTGGAAGACATGGCTGCGGAAGAAGCTGGTGCGACTACTGAAAAAACCATGGCCACAGTGCCTGAGAAAGGAAAAGAAATAGCCGAAGACCCTTCGGACGACGAAGCCTACTCTTTCCAGAACTTAGTTGGGCAAAAACTGACGAAGGACGAAATAGAAGAACTTAAAGACTACGCCAAGTCTTGCGGCTACAAGTCAGGTGCCCTCCTATTTGGGGGCATTGATGACGAACAGCTGGGCTGCATCCGGGACTCAGCTGGAGCTAAGGTCATCGGTACTCTATCAAAGAGTATCGGTTTTCCGAAGCTAGAGACAGACATCAGCCGCTATCGACGACAACATATCGTTGGCAGCTTATTTTATTCAAATTTCAAGGTAAACATCCTTCTCCCTAACTTCTATTGCTTTTTAATAATGGCAATATTCTTTAACGAAGGTTGTTTATTTGTAGAGCATGCTTCTAAGCAAAGCTTTGAGGATGCAGCAAGATCTAGAAGATAAGAAGCACGAAGCTATAATTGAAAATTTAGAGAGCAAAATAAAGGAGCAATCAGATGCTTTTGAGAAAAAGAACTTTGAGCTCCAGGCAGCCGAAGGCTTACTGGCGGAAGCTGAAGCAAAAATATCAGAACTAAACTCGAAGCTTCTCCGCCAGTCCGAGCAGTTCGAACGAGAGAAACAAGATCTCAATGAAAAACTTGAAGCCGGAGCTCAGCAGAATTCAGATTTGAGAAAACTACTGACAAATCTTCAAGAAAAATGCCTGGAATTTAGCAACAAGTGCATTCAACGATTAAGAAAGATTTTTTACTCGGTTGGAGCTAGCAGCGAAAAATTTACCCCCTCAGCTGAAGATCTACCGAAAACCTTTGAACACATTGAGGAGGAAATTGACGAGCTCGACGAAGTCATAGCTGGGCATGGTGACTTCTGTGCCTGGGTGGCTTCTCGAGGGACTGCTGCTGCATTTCTGAAGGCCGGCTGCGAACACGGAAAAATTGTCAACAGGCCCAACTTCACCTTATCTCCATCAATCCTGGATGATATGCCTGACCTCGCCCGAAGCATCTCCAATAGATTTATAAAAATGATATGGACAAAAGGCGGGCGGGAGAAAGCTGGAGACGAAGCACGAAGTCATCTTGAGCCAGTAAGAAATGATACTTCGGAGTTACCTTTTTCCTTTGCTCTTGATTTTTACTCATAAACTCTTAATTTATGTAGGATGACGAAGGTGAAGATGATGCCTAAATTATGTCGTCGAAGCTGAAACTTAATGAAGATCAGTAGAAGTGTACTGTAGAAAAACTCAGGATATTTTTGTAACAATTCTTGTAAACACAACTAGACTACCTTCAAGGAACTTTGTACATACCTTGTAATATATTCTTACCCTTTTGCTTGAGGCGCTTTGTTGTGGACGAAATTAGTATTTTGAGCCGAAGGCGAAAAAACACCTTCCCTTCTTTTCGTACACAACGAAGCCTAAAAGGTCGCTTCCTCTTTTTGCCGAAGCTTTGCTTTTTTGTACATGGCAAAACATAAAAGACTACTTCTCCTTTCTGCCGAAGCTTTTCTGTACAAAACATAAAAAACTACTTCTCTTTTCTGCCGAAGCTTTCTTGTACAAAACATAAAGAACTACTTTCTCTTTTCTGCCGAAGCTTTCCTTTACATGACAAAACATAAAAGACTACTACTCTTTTACACAACGATTCATAAAAATCCAGTTCTCCCTTATACTGAAACTTTTCTTTGTGTCAAAGCAACAGAACTTTTCACTTTTGCACACAACATAGCGTAAAAAGGCACTTCTCCGAAGCTTTTTTGCCGAAGCAGCCACTTGGGAACACAAATGCTATGAATGAATGCTTATGCATGCGAATGTTATGATGTAATGTAATGCACGAATGAATGTCCGAAGCATATGTCCGAAGCCATATTGTCAGCCATTACTTGAAAACAACCACACATTAGCTCTGCATTCCCTTAGGAACGACTTTGGAGCTTCTTCGCCTCTTACTTAGGCAATATCAGCGTTGACTTTTCGCTGTAAGCTCTGCATCCCCTTAGGGACGTCTTTGGAGCTTCTTCGTCTTTTACTTAGACGGTATAAGCTCTGCATTCCCTTGGGAACGTCTTTGGAGCTTCTTCGCCTTTTACTTTCGGCGGAATCAGCGTTGACTTTTCGCTGTAAGCTCTGCATCCCCTTAGGGACGTCTTCGGAGCTTTTTCTCTTTTTCAGCTTCGGCACTCGATGGTGCGCTCTCAGCTTTTACATGTACATCTTTGGGGGATTTTGCTCTTATAAAACTAAAAAGAAAAATTACATGTGATGGCCCCATTAAAAACCTTTCTCCCCCTTTAGAAAGGAAAAGGGTGCCATGAAAAAGAAAAGAAAAGTCAAAATTACATCGAGTTATACATAAAACCGCCGAAGCTCATCCGCATTCCAAGATCTTGGAATTTCATTGCCATCCATGTCCTTCAGTCTGTACGAACCAGGCCTTGACGAAGATGCTACTAAGAAAGGCCCTTCCCATTTCAGTTGCAATTTGCCCACTGTATCCGGATTGGCCACTCTCCGAAGCACCAAGTGTCCTGGCTCAATATTTTTTAGCCGGACCTTTCTATCTCGCCATTTAACTGTTTCAGCCTGGTACTTATTGATATTCTCCACGGCCTGGAGCCTGATCCCTTCTAAGGCATCTTTTTCCACGAGACAAGTATCTTCGGGACCTGATTCTGCCGAAGCTACCACTCTTATTGATCCAGCTTTGGCCTCTTCCGGGGTTATTGCTTCGTCACCAAATAACAACTTAAATGGGGTAAAGCCTGTAGATCTTGATGCTGTTGTGTTATGGCTCCATACCACTTTGGTAAGCTGATCTGGCCACTTTCCCCTTGGTTGATTGAAGATTAGCTTCATTATTCCTGTCATTATGATGCCGTTGGCCCTTTCAACAAGCCCATTTGACTCCGGGTGCCTGACTGACGCAAAGTGGATCTTCGTGCCAATTTGATCACAAAAATTTCTGAATTCTTCGGAGTCAAATTGTGTTCCATTATCTACAGTTATAGCCTTCGGCACTCCGAAGCGACAGACAATATTCTGCCAGAAAAATTTTTGGACAGTGGCCGAAGTTATTGTAGCTAATGGCTTCGCCTCAATCCACTTAGAAAAATATTCCACAGCAACTACAACATATCTCAGATTGCCCTGAGCCGGTGGTAATGGGCCCAGCAGATCGAGGCCCCACCTTTGCAGTGGCCAGATGGGTTGTATTAGCTGTGTCAAAGACGAAGGTTGTTTTTGATCTCTTGCACATTTCTGACAACCTTCGCACTTTCGAACTAACTCAGCTGCATCCGCAGCTGCCTTCGGCCAATAAAATCCTTGACGGAACACTTTTCCAAGTAACGGCCTGGATCCGATGTGGGATCCACAAAGGCCTGCATGTATCTCCTTCATCAACTCTATACCTTCGGCTCTAGACAAGCACTTGAGCAACGGGGCACAAACTCCATGCTTGTATAACTCCCCTTCTATAATGATATACGGACGAGCTCTTGCCTCTATTCTTTTATTATAAGCTTCGTCATCTGATAGGAAGTTGCCCTGAAGGTAAGAAATTATTTCAGTTCTCCAATCTTCACTGTACACAGGGGAAATGGTAAGAACTGCTCTTTCAAGTAACTCCACCGAAGGTGCCTTTATTGTTTCAAAGAATACATCCGAAGGTAACGGCAGCCCCTGTGCTGCAGACCTGGCTAACAAATCAGCATGTTCATTTTGCCCTCGAGGGATATTCTTAACAGAGAATCCTTCGAAGGAAGCTTCGATCCTTCGGACTGTGTCTAGGTATTTTTCAAGCTTCGGGTCTTTAGCCTTGCAGCTTTTGTCAATATGACCCGAAACAATCTGAGAATCAGTTTTAAGGATCGCCCTCCTGATCCCCATCGCCTTTAGTTTCCGAAGACCCAGGAGCAAGGCTTCGTACTCAGCAATATTATTTGTGCAGCTGAAATCCAGTCTTGCTGCGTAGCAAGTTTTAACCTTGGATGGTGAAACCAAAACAGCAGCTGCTCCTGCTCCGAAGGTTCCCCAGGAGCCATCACAAAACACTGTCCATGCTTCGGCATCTTTATTCGCTTCTTCGCCCTGAGCCCCTGGCGTCCAGTCGGCAATAAAATCTGCCAATGCTTGAGATTGGATCGAGGATCTGTGCACATAATCAATGTAAAATTCATTAAGCTCCGCAGCCCATTTTCCAATTCGGCCAGTAGCTTCTTTATTTCTCATGATATCTTTCAACGGCTGCGAAGAAGGAACAATAATGTTATATGCCTGAAAATAATGCCGAAGCTTCCTGGATGCCATTAGAACGGCATACAACACCTTCTCCAGTTCTGTATAATTTTTCTTTGAGACACTAAGGACTTCAGATACAAAATATACTGGGACCTGCTTCTTGATTTGTCCATCAAACTTCTCCTGCACAAGTGCCGCACTTACTGCTGAGTGCGAAGCTGCCACATACAACAACAGAGGAGCCCCTGGCATTGGTGGAGTTAATGTTGTTAGATCTATCAGGTATTGCTTGAGTTCTTCGAAAGCTTTTTGTTGAGCTGGGCCCCATTGAAAGACTTCAGCTGATTTTAGCACCTCGAAGAAGGGTAGATTTCTTTCCGCTGATCTGGATATAAATCTGTTAAGAGATGCCAGTCTTCCTGTCAATCTTTGGGCCCCCTTTCTTGTGGTTGGTGGCTCCATTCGAAGTATAGCTTCGATTTTATTTGGGTTAGCTTCAATTCCCTTTGTTGAAACCAAGCATCCAAGGAACTTACCCTTCTTTACTCCGAAGACACATTTTTCTGGATTCAGCTTCAGACCAGCTTGTCTGAAGCTGGCGAAGGTCTCCTGCAGATCAGCAATATGGTCTTCTTGCTTCGTGCTTTTTACAATAATGTCATCAACATAGGTCAACACATTTCTGCCTATCTGAGATTGGAGAACCTTCGCAGTCATCCTGCTGAAACTCCCTCCAGCATTCTTAAGCCCCTCAGGCATCCGAAGATAGCAATATGTACCACTTGGGGTTATGAAACTAGTCTTCGGCTCATCCTCCTTTTTCATCCAGATTTGATGATAGCCTGAATAACAATCCAGGAGACTCATGAGTTCCGAAGAAGCTGCTGCATCAACTAAAGAGTCTATCCGTGGCAGCGGGAACTCATCCTTCGGACAAGCCTTGTTGAGATCTGTGAAATCAATACACATTCTCCACTTTCCATTGGCCTTCTTCACCATAACAGTGTTAGCTAGCCATTCTGGATACTTCACTTCTCTGATAACTCCTGCACTTAGGAGTCTTTTTACTTCGTTGCGAGCCCCTTCGGCCTTGTCATCAGACATTTTCCGAAGCCTCTGCTTGCGGGGTCTGAAGGATGGGTCAATATTGAGCGAATGTTCAATAACATCCCGATTCACTCCACATAGATCATTGGCTGACCATGCAAAAACATCTTTATTGTTGAATAAAAACCTTATCAAGGTTTTCTCTTGATCTTCAGATAATTGCGAGCCCAATAGCACCTTCTGCTCTGCTATATCCTCACACAGCAGCATGGGCTTCGGCTGATCAGCCGAAGCTGCTTTTTCCCTCCTGAACTTGTACTGTTCACAAGCTTCAGCTCCATCTATATTATGGATTGCCTTGGAATCAGTCCAGCTTCCTTCGGCCCTTCTGGCAGCTTCCTGACTCCCATGAATAGCAATAGGCCCTTGATCCGAAGGTATCTTCATGCAGAGATAAGCTGGGTGAAGAATTGCTTCAAAAGCATTTAGAGTACCACGACCAATGATGGCGTTGTAGGGGTATTCCATGTCAACAATATCAAACACAATTTGCTCAGTCCTTGTGTTATTAACAAATCCGAAGGTTACCGGCATGGTAATCTTCCCGAGTGCCACAATCTGCCGCCCTCCGAAGCCACAAAGAGGGTGCGTAGCATCATGAATCTTATCTTCAGGCTCTTGCATCTGTCTGAAGGCTTTGGCAAATATAATGTCAGCTGCACTGCCTGTGTCAATTAGAACATTGTGAACCAGAAACCCTTTGATCACACAAGAAATGACCATAGCATCATTGTGGGGATAGTCCTTGAGCTGAAGATCTTCCTGAGAGAAGGTAATTGGAATGTGAGACCATTTTGACTTAATGAAGGGTCCCTGCACTCCAACATGCTGCACCCTTCTTTGAGCCTCCTTCTTCTGCTTTTTGTTAGCTGGCTCTGAGCAAGAACCGCCTGTTATCGGGAGCACCAGCTTCGAAGCCGAAGCAGCTCCAGTTTGAGTGTTGAACGAAGCCATCAGCTCAGAAAGGTGGAAGTGAGTTGACCGGAGGTGGGCGCCAATGTTGGGGACTTGTTCTCAAATGCTAAGAATTAAGAACAAGGCAACACAAAAAATGTTAAGCGTTAAGGTCCTTCGTCCTCCATAACAATATATCCCCTCGGGATATATAGCATCTCGGACGAAGGTTACGAAGGTCATACCTTCGTAAGCATAACAACGAAGAATGAAGCATTCACATAAATCATAGAATATGAAATAAACATTTAAATATTGTCATAGAATTATTTCTACTTGTATCAATGAATATAAATGACTTTGAATTACAAATGTACCTTCGGTCCTGCGGAAGGCAAAAGTACAAGCGTGATGCGAAAGCAAATGATAAGTTCGCGTGAACAGTACAGAGGTACTGTTCATCTATTTATAGGCACAGGTCGCAGCCTGTGACAAATTACAATTATGCCCCTTGCGAAAGTTTACAGCATTGACTCAGACCTATATGTATAAAAAGGTCATTCTATCTCTATGTCGGTTTAAAACGCCGAAGCTCCATGAAAAGGGACCTTCGGCCATCTCTTGGAGACGACTTCAGCCGAAGCTGCTTCTTCGTGTGAGACCTTCGGCGCACCGAAGCACGACCCCAACAGGAACCTAGAACCCAAAACCCTAATCTTCTGCCCTATGAACTTCACTATTGACTCCAAAAACCCTAGTTTTCAGGACATTCGTGAAGGAAAATTGTATTCAAGACATTAGATAATATACTTTTATTATCTTTGCATTTTCATGAGCATTACATGAGCATTCATGATTATATGTGGCTATATATAGAAAACGAAGAAGAGATAGAAGTTGAAGAATAAGCAAGGACTGCACCACCACCACCTGAAGAACCCCAGGCCGGGAACTACTTTTATTTTGACATCTGTGGAGCAGAGCCTGACTCACCTATAACACAAGGCAAGCCCCGCTGCATTTGCCACCTCCTTGCTATTTTAAAATCTTTCTCACTTGCTTGATGCATTAAGTGATAGGAGTTGCGTGCTAAACAAATTGATGCATTTTCTTCCTTGAGAATTTGATTCCCTTTCCTTGATCCCCTTGTTTTATAAAAAAGGTTTTTCTTATGCTTAGCCTTGCTCTAGAAAAACAAAATGTTTTGTTTGACAAAAGATGATGCTTCAAGTGGGTGGGATGTTTTCAAAAAAAATAAAACTTGATGGTGGATCCATCATGGCCGTGATGGGTTCAACATCGGAAAAGATGTACATCTGCCAGGTACCAAACTTTGGGTTGAAAATGATAAAGCTGAGACCGGGCGGTTGACTTGCACGAGAAGAGAGTCTCGGTGTAGTGTCTTCGTCTGAGTCAATTAAGGACCTTGTCGATGTAGGCTTGATGATCGAGGACCCTTTAACTGGTCACATGCCTCATCATGGGTAAGCTTTGCCTCGGGCAGACTAATACCAGAAAAAGATAACACGCAATGGGAATGGAGAGATGGCGAGAGTAGCGTGTACCCTCCGTGGCAAGAGGTTGGACGGTGGTGTATCTGTGCTCTCGGTTGGTGTGAACCTGATCTGGTCTTAAGAACCCCGGTGGCGAGTTGACATATGCAAGGGTTAAGTGCTACATATGTCGTGTGATTAGAGATCCTCAGCTGAGTATTAATCGATTTGGATCGCCGTTACTTCTCGGACATGTAGACTTGGTCATTGCCCTACACGTAGCAATCCAGTGAACAAGAAGGGTTGATAAGAAATTGGCTAGTATAGGTCAAGTGCTTGAACTAGGGTAGAAAGAACTCTAGAACTCAGGTAATGACTTAACTTGCTAATAAAACTGGACTTTTAAGGATCCACTGTTAGTAAGCATTTCTGCAAACAAAGTCTTTGATT
The DNA here is from genome assembly GCF_902167145.1 of Zea mays. Taxonomy (NCBI): domain Eukaryota; kingdom Viridiplantae; phylum Streptophyta; class Magnoliopsida; order Poales; family Poaceae; genus Zea; species Zea mays. Next base: position 238,827,184 of record NC_050099.1, on the reverse strand, counting down.
TTTGATAAGCCATACCTTGATTCCCAAAGGCCAGCATATTCTTGAGAGTCTTTTATTTTGACGGGTAAGACTTACGAAAGTACACTCCGTACTCAGGGTTTTCAAACCCATGTTGTTGTAGGTGAGGAAGCAGCAAATTTTTGTTGCTTTTGTTCCAAGGTGGTGCCTAAAGAAGAAAGCCAAGACTGAAGCCTCGGGAGGAAGTGTCCTCCTTTAAAAACTTTTGCTGTTTATCGGGAGAGGTTTTTGCCTCCCAAGTTATGTAATAATATTACTCCAGTACTCTTATATTTCTACTGGTCTGTAATAATACTACTCTTTCCATACTTTAATATAAAATAAAGTTATTGTAACTGCTTCCGCATACTCGTACCTCTGATGTGTTGTAGTATCTGCGTGACGGGTGAAACGCTCTTGGGCAAGGTAAAGAATACAGATACCGAACTTGTCAAGTGATCAGGTGCACATGCAGGGTTGTCTGAGGTCCGTTGGACAAGGACAACTGTAGGTGTGTCTAATGACTTGGGAGGTTCTGTCACATTAGTAATTGGTACATACCACTAGTACGAGGTAGATTCACCCTGCGGGTTCTCATGACTTGAAAATAATCCAATATCTTTGCATCCTCAATGCTTGTAAATATATCCCTCACAATATAACACACCATACGATGGTTAAGCCATTCATCTCCTGTCTTATTCCGCAACTCAGTTTTAATGATATTCATAGATGAGAAAACTCTCTCCACAGATGTTGTTGCCACTGCTAAAATCAAAGCTAATTCAATGAGACGGTATACAAATGGAAAGACGACATGCCTGTCACTCTAAACCATTCTCACAGCAAGATCACCTAGGTCATTGCAACTTAGAATATATGGATCAACTCTCATATCAATAATGAATATTTCAAGTTGGTCTTTCAAAACTATGCAATCATATATATAGAGAAGTCCGCATCATACAATTTAACACGTTAAAGTGCTAGAGACCAGAGAGTCCTCCGCCCCTGGACCCAGGCATGTACAAACACAAAAATACTCCATATTCTTGTGTGTGTAGACTAGAGAGTAGATTGTTTTGCTGTATAACCCACATGTTAAAGTGCGCGGCTTGGCTATTTAACACGCGCGGGCGCGGTACGTAGAGCGAGGACTTCAACACACTAAACGTTGGCCTGCTGCTCTCTCCTCTCGGTCATGGCATCGAAACGAGCCAACGCCGGCGACGAGCAGCAGAAGCTGTCACCTTCTGGCCTCCCGGTCCACAAGATCCCGGGAAGCTACGGCGTGCCCTTCTTCACGCCGTTGCGCGACCGCCTGGACTACTTCTACTTCCAGGGCGCGGAGGAGTACTTCCGCTTTCGCGTCGCCAAACACGGCGGCGCCACCGTCCTGCGCGTCAACATGCCGCCAGGCCCGTTCCTCTCCGGTGACTCCCGCGTCGTCGCCGTTCTCGACGCGCGCAGCTTCCGCGTCCTACTCGACGACTCCCGTGTCGACAAGGACGGCACGCTCGACGGCACCTACATGCCCTCGCTCGCGCTCTTCGGTGGGCACCGGCCGCTCGCGTTCCTCGACGGCGCCGACCCGCGCCACGCTGCGCTCAAGCGCGTCATGATCCGCCTCGCGGCCGCGGGGATGCAGCACGTCGCGCCGGCGTTTGGCGCCGCCTTCACCGCCACGTTCGACGCCGTCGAAGCCGGCATGGCGGGCGGAGCCTCCGCCGTGGAGTTCAACAAGCACAACATGCGCCACATGCTGGACTTCACCTGCGCCTCGCTGTTCGGCGGGAAGCTGCCGAGCAAGGCCATCGGCGACGGCGCCGCGGCGAAGGCGTTCAAGTGGCTCGTGTTCCAGCTCCACCCGCTCGCGAGCAAGGCCATCAGGCCCTGGCCACTGGAGGATCTGCTCCTCCACACGTTCCGCCTCCCGCCGTTCCTGGTGCGCCGCGACTACGCCGAGTTGACGGCCTACTTCGCCGACGTCGCGGCGGGCGTCCTCGACGACGCCGAGAAGGCCGAGCCGGGCGCCGTCCCCCGCGACGAGCTCCTCCACAACCTCATCTTCCTCGCCATCTTCAACGCCTACGGCGGCTACAAGATCTTCCTGCCGCACGTCGTGAAGTGGCTTGCGCGCAGCGGGCCGGAGCTGCACGCCAGGCTCGCCGACGAGGTGCGCGCCGTCGTCCCACCGGGCAGTGCCAGTGCCGGCGACGCGATCACCCTGTCCGACGTGGAGAAGATGCCGCTGGTGAAGTCGTTCGTGTGGGAGACGCTGCGCATGAACCCGCCGGTGGAGTTCCAGTACGGCCGCGCGCGGCAGGACATGGTGGTCGAGAGCCACGACGCGGCGTACGAGGTGAAGAAGGGCGAGATGCTGTTCGGGTACCAGCCACTGGCGACGCGCGACGAGCGCGTGTTCCGGCGCGGCCGGGAGTTCGTCCCCGACCGGTTCGCCGTCTGCTCCGACGACGAGCGGCGGAGGCTGCTGGACCACGTGGTGTGGTCGAACGGGCCGGAGACCGGCGCGGCCGCGGAGCGGAACAAGCAGTGCCCGGGGAAAAACGCGGTGGTGGCGGTGGGGCGGCTGATGGTGGCGGAGCTGTTCCGTCGGTACGACACGTTCGTCGCTAGCGTCCATGAGACCCCGGTGGAACCGGTGGTCACGTTCACTTCGCTCACGAGGGCTTCCTCCGCCGCGGGCCATGGCAGCAGCGTCAAGCCCTGATCATGTACAGTGCTGTACGTACCTTGTCTTCTGCGAGATACGTACAGCACGTAGTACAGGAACCATCATTTGCTTGCATTGCCTTCAAGAATGCCGACTTTGCTTTGTTATGGTTTCCAGTGGCATTAGATCAATGGTGGACCACGATCAAGATGTTGTTAAGCAAACTTTGCCTTGGGTGGGCTTGGCTATCATCACTCATCAGCTTCATTCGCTTTTGATTTGTACTGTGTGGGATATGAGTGGTTTGCTGTAGTAAATCTTACTAGGTGCTGGCAGCTTGTCCCCACTCCTCAATAAGAGCCCTTCTAAATTATCTATTGTAAGGTCGTTACAAATTGAAAACATTTGCTACTGTGTGTAACTGGGTTGTAAGGTTACAAATTCAAAACATTTACTGCAGTAAGGGCAGATGGAGGAAAACAGTAGACTTCGCTCCATTTGATTTCCATTCTTCAATTTGCAGTTCCATGTGTTGTGTTCCTAAAGTATATAGAACTACATACAAAATTTTGGCATATTTCTCTAAGTGTTTGATATATCTATTAAACTTATTTCATTTGATTGAATTTCTTCATACAATTCAAATTTGAACTACAAGTCATGATACTCGTTCGGGAAACACGGACTCCTCGTTGTCTATGCGATGCGAACATTCAATCAATACACTTGAAAATGAAAAGAATAGTACACCATGTAAAGGAAGAGATCACTAAGGCGTGCAAGAATGAATTAATTAATATGAGCGATTATAGCAAAACAATTTGAAAGTAGCCTAGAGGGGGGTGAATAGGCGAACCTGAAATTTACAAACTTTAAACACACACTATGCTCGGGGTTAGTGTTAGAGATAATTCGGAGTGCGGAAGATAGTTCTCCTTGCTAAGAGTTGCTCAATCAATACGGATAACTTTGGGAGCCAACACAAATTAATATGAGCAAGGGAACTTTAGAGAGAGGAAGGGAGGAGAAACAAAACGAGTGAAGATCAACACAAATAAACACGACGATTTGTTTACCGAGGTTCGGCTCTAAAGAACCTAGTCCCCGTTGAGGAGGCTACAAAGGCTGGGTCTATTCCAACCCTTTCCCTCTCTCAATCGGTCACTCAGACCGATCAAGTGCTTTTTCTCAATCTCACGGGTCACTAAGACCCCACAAGAATCACCACAATTAGGTGTCTCTTGCAAGCTTTACAAACACTTAGAGAGTTTAGAGGAAGATGAAGAAAGCACGATTAAGGAAACCAAGCAACAAGAGCAACAAATGAAACACGAATCACACTCTCTCAAGTCGCTAATCACTTATGATCACTTGTCTCAATTGTGGAACTTGGAGAGATTGGAAGCTTTGAATGTGTCTTGGAATGGATTGCTAGCTCTTCTATTGAATGTGTATGAGTGGAGTGCTTGGGTTATTTGAATGGAGGTGGTTGGGGTTGTATTTATAGCCTCCAACCACTTTCTAGTCGTTGCTCCAATCCTGCCGACCGCAGACGGTCCGTGCCCCTGGTCCAGACGGTCCGCCCCTGCACATCAACGGTTGAAATCGCAACGGTTAGCAGTAACGGCTATATCAACGCTATAGAGCATTTAATGCGTCGTCAGATGTCAGATAAAGCAATCGCGGATGGTCCGACCGTGCAACCCGGACGGTCTGCGAGGTCGCTAAAAATACATTTTACCAAACCCGTCACCTTCGGGGTTTTCTGGTTTTTAAACGACCGGACGGTCCGCGCCTGAGGCCGGACGGTCCACGCTTGATCTCGGACGGTGCTCGCTTCTCCATCGGACGGTCTGTGGTGTTAACTTATGTTTTTGCAGTGTTCCTATCTGAGGCTCACCCTGGTGTCACGGACGATCCGCCGCAAGGGCCCGGACGGTCCGCACATATGTGTTTTTCCAAAAAGCTTCTCCTGTCCGGAATAATCTACGGTATTCCGGACAGTCGATTTAGAAAGGTTGTAGATAAACTTATGCACCTGAGAAATGATCAACTAGGCAAACTAGTTAGTCCACGTGGTTTGTGATGGACGTCAAACACCAAAAACAATTATAGGAAATGTCTATGTCCATTTCCCTTTCACAATTTAATAATGTTTGTGTATGACGCGCTAAACACCGCGCGCGACGCAGCGCATGAAATGGCACGCGACACAGCGTGCGAAACAATGTGCACAACATGTGCAACACGAGCGAAACAACATGCATGCAGCGCGCGGACAACACGCGAACAGCGTGCGAACGGACGGCGACGATGTATGTGGACAGCGCGCGCGAATGTGGTCTGGTAGCACGTGGCGTGAACGCGTGCAGCGAGGGTGCATGGCCCGACGTGCATGAACATGTCAACGAACGATTACTACCTGCGACGACGTGGCTTTGGCGAGATGGGGACCTTCACGGGCATGTGTGTGCAGCGGTTGCAAAGTGAGGCAACAAGGTGACGGCAGTGTGCATGACGCGGAGGCGAGGCAGGGCAACACACACAACGTGTAGGCGAGACGCGGCTACTATAGTGGCACACGGCTCGCGGTTGGCTAGGCTCCGAGGTGCGGCTATGATGGCCAGGGTGAGCTCGCCATGGGTAGATTTCACACCAGAGGGGGCTGGCTATCGAGAAGAGAGCGCCATCTCTCTCCAGGTTGATCCCAATGTAATAGCGTTCTACAGCTCCTACCATAAAATACCTAGAACGCTGACATCTTTAAGTTGTCTTGGTAACTGTTGTTATAAGAGAATTCTGCATAAGGTAACCTTTTATCCCATCCTGACTTGTCTTGTAATGCACATGCCCTCAACATATCTTCTAGTATCTTATTTGTTCTTTCTGTCTGACCGTTAGTCTATGGGTGATAAGCTGAATTGAAATTCAAATATGTATTAGGGCTTCATGCAACTGTTGCAAAAAATGTGAAGTGAATTGTGTTCCTCGATTTGACACTATTTTCTTTGGCAACGCCTTGCTAGCAAACAATCCAGAACATGCATAACTCTACCAATATTGCACTGTTGTAATTGGTTTTGATAGGTGTCAAGTGAGTCGCCTTTGTTAAACGGTCCACAACCACCCAGATAGAATCATAGTCGGCTCGCGTGCGAGGTAGACCAACTATAAATTTCATTCCGATCTAATCCCACTTCCACTGCAAAATTTATAGCGGTTGCAACAAACGTGGCTTTTTATGTTCTGTCTTAATCCTCTAACAGCTGTCACATATGGCAACATGTTATGTGATCTCCAATTCATACCATACCATCCGAATATATTCTTCAGGCCTTGTGACATTTTTCGCTTCCAGAGTGAATAGAGTAAGCTCTCTCATGGGCTTCCTTGAGGATTAACTCTCGAATGGGCTTAATGTCGGAAACACACAATCGATCCTATTGAGCACCATATTTGGCACCTGGGCATGGCAGGACAGTCCGGCCATGTGGCTTAGACAGTCCATGCCCGCGATCAGATTAACTCGGGTGAGAGTACTTTTCCCATGTTTGGTTATCCTAACCTATCCGTGGGAATCTATTGACCTCCTCCCATATAAATATAAAGGGGTACAGTTGATTGAGAACCCCCAAACACATTCCAATCGAACCTATCTATTTGCTTTCTTTATCATTTTAGGGTGTTACATTGACCCAAGAATAGGACCTCATGAATCCAAAACTCACATTTGCTCAGCTTGGCATGTAAATGGTGCCTTCGAAGCCTTTGCAACATCATCTTCAAATTCTCAACATGCTCCTCCTCACTTTGAGAATATGAGGATGTCATCAATGAATACCACCACAAACTTATCAGTATAGTCAATGAACACACTATTCATCAGGTACATGAAGTAAGTTGGTGCATTTATGAGACCGAAGGACATAACAATGTACTCATACAACCCATACTTGGTTATTGATGTCGTATTCGGTATATCAAAAGGTTAGATCTTCAGTTGATGATAACTCGATCTCAAGTTTATCTTGGAGAACACACTAGCTCTTCTGAGTTGATCAAACATGTCTTCTATTCTAGGGAGGTGGTACTTGTTCTTGATAGTGACTTCATTTAGAGCTATGTAGTTTGTGCACAACCTCTTAGTGACATCCTTATTTTCAACAAACAAAACTAGAGTGGCCTAGGGTGAGACACTTGGCCTGGTATAACCCTTCACTAACTCTAGCTCATCTATCTGCTTCTTGAGTTCCACCAACTCTGGCCCAGACACTATATATGCTCTTTTGGAGATGGGGCAGTGCCTAGGACAATCTATAACAAATTCAACCTTCTGCTAAGGTGGCATGCCTGGCAGCTACTTAGGGAATACGTCTGGGAACTCAGACACAACTCGGATAGTCTCGAGTGGGGTGGTCTCATTATCAATGGTCAACTAGTAGCGATCTCCTTTTTTGGCTCAGGCATACTTAGTTCGGGCACTATCTCTTTTTCAGATGGGGACATCAACTTCACCCTCCTCGTTTCACAACTAATTACCGCTTGGTTCTTATCCAGCCAATTCATCCCTAGTATGACATCTATCACATGAGTATCAATTACCACTAGATCAGCGAGGAACTCTACCCCCTTATTTCCACCCTTACATTTGAACATATTTTATCTGCTTGAACTTTACACCAATCGAACTAATTTTCATTGGCGATAACATTGAATCTACTAGAATATTATGTGCCTCTACCCATGTTGTAGTAACAAAAAATGTGTTGCTCTAGTATCAAATAACACAATTACGGGGTGATAGTCGACTTGGAACATACCTAGAGCCACGTTCGGTGTTTCCTGGACTGCCACGGCCTCTAGGTGGTTCACCCTCCCACAACTGTAGAGTGGTTGTCCATGGTTGTTCGTTGCCTATTGTGGCATGTTTTATCTTGGTGGGGCGTTAGGAGCTGACTGTTGCGGCGTGTTCTATCTTAGTGGGGTGTTAGGAGCTGACTGCTGCTATACCATCTTCTTTGGGCATTGCATCGCCTAGTGACTCTTCTCATCACAATGGAAACATCTGCCTCCTTGAGCTAGTGCTAACTGGCCACCCTAGTTTATTGCTGGGACAGAAAGTCGAGGTGCCTAGTTGTTCTATCGCGAATACTGATTGCTTCCCTGTTGGTTGTTCTAATGTTTGGGCTGCTAAGGGTAATGCTGCTAGTACTGACGTTGACTATGTTGTTAGTACCCCTGTGAATGACCATGCTTGCATTGCTGGGGATGATTGCCTGAGAAGCGGGGGCAACTGCTGCTTCTTGATTGTGGTCCATTCATTTTACGCTTTCAATCCTCCATTTCCCTATGCTTCCTCTCTATCGTGATCGCTCTATCAATCAAGTGCTAGAATGTGGGGAAGGTGTGGTTCATAAGTTGATAGTGCAGAGGGTCGACTAAGCCCCTCATGAACCAATATTGTCTCTTGGCATCGATGTTGACACCCTCATGTGTATAGCGGGATAGTTGCAAGAATCTATCATTATACTCACTAACTGACATAGCTCCCTGCTTTAGTGCCAAGAACTCCTCTTTCTTCATGATCATTAATCCCCCTAGGACATGGTACCTTCAAAAGTTGTCTCTAAATTCTTTCCAAGTGATAGCATCAGGGTTGGTGTGGCTAGCGAGGTAAGATTCCCACCAAGACTTTGCAGACCCCCTCAGCTGGTGGGGACCATACATAACATTCTCTCTATCTTCACAATGAGTACTGTACAACTCTCTATCTCTCTCCGATGCATGAGGCCAGTCCTCAGGATCCATGGGGTTAGTAAAGTGGGCAAAAATAAATGGATGTCTCCTCATTAACTCCCCACGTTTGTCACACGGTATCTGAGGTAGTTGCACTTGCACTAGCAGTTGAGGTTGTTGGTTGGCTTGTTGTAGGGCGGCTATAGCTTGGCCCATAGTCTATACCGCTTGAGTGTACACCTGAATAATCTGCTCAACAGTCATCTAGAGAAGAGGTGGTGGTTTTGGCAACTGCGGTTGTGGTTCTTCCTGATATTGGGGTCGCTGCTCCTGTTGAGTACACCTGCCTCCTATTCTCCTAGCATCAACCATCTGTAGAAGGGTAATTACATCATCAACATTGATCTTGCAACTTTCAGCATAAGAGAAGATGCATAGACTTCTTTATAATACTGAATGAATAAACATTGCTTTCACTAATTCTCAACATGGACATGCACAAGCTTCATAGATAGAAAGGAAAGTAGAAGTAAATGGTTATCCCAACTAAAACAACTGCTTTTATTAAACATTACTAGATAGATAAAATTATGAGGGGAAACCCACACTTTATTCGCAATCATTACAAAGATCTGAATCAAGCAGGAGTTCATCATAACAAGCATAAAAACATCTGCTAAAGCAGCATAACCTAATCAACTAATACTGAGACATCTGGCATAAAGATTTTATTATATACTCTGAGTCTATTGGTCTAAGTATCCTCGTGAAAGTCGCCTAGAGGGGGGTGAATAGGGCGAATCTGAAATTTACAAACTTTAAGCACAACTACAAGAAGAAGGGGTTAGCGTTAGAAATATAAACGAGTCCGAAAGAGAGGGCAAAAACAAATCACAAGCAAATAAGGCGGATGACAGGATGATTTGTTTTACCGAGGTTCGGTTCTTGCAAACCTACTCCCCGTTGAGGTGGTCACAAAGACCGGGTCTCTTTCAACCCTTTCCCTCTCTCAAACGGTCACCTAGACCGAGTGAGCTTCTCTTCTCAATCAATCGGGACACTAAGTCCCCACAAGGACCACCACACAATTGGTGTCTCTTGCCTTGATTACAATTGAGTTGAACACAAGAAAGAATGAAGAAGAAAAACAATCCAAGCGCAAGTGCTCAAATGAACACAAATGTCTCTCTCTCTAGTCACTAATTTGGTTGGAGTGATTCCGGACTTGGGAGAGGATTTGATCTCTTTGTTTGTGTCTTGTATTGAATGCTATAGCTCTTGTATGATGTGTGAAGGCTGAAAACTTGGATGCAATGAATGGTGGGTGGTTGGGGTATTTATAGCCCCAACCACCAAAGTAGCCGTTGGTGAAAGCTGTTGTCGCATGGCGCACCGGACAGTCTGGTGCGCCACCGAACACTGTCCGATGTGCCAGCCACGTCACCCGGCCGTGGGGTTCTGACCGTTGGAGCTTCTGACAGCTGGGCCACCGGACAGTCACTGTTCACTGTCCGGTGCGCCTTCTGGCTCTGCTCTGACTTCTGTGCGCACTGTAGCGCATTAACTGCTCGTTGCAGACGACCGTTGGCGCTGTGTAGCCGTTACTCCGCTGGCGCACCGGACAGTCCGGTGCTACACCAGACAGTCTGGTGAATTATAGCAGAGCGGCTCCCAGAATTCCCGAAGGTGGCAAGTTCAGACTGGAATTCCCTGGTGCACCAGACACTGTCCGGTGGCACACCGGACAGTCTGGTGCGCCAGACCAGGGCACACTTCGGTTGTCTTTTGCTCTTTTTATTTGAACCCTTTCTTGGTCTTTTTATTAGTTTGTTGTGAACCTTTGGCACCTGTAGAACTCATAATCTAGAGCAAACTAGTTAGTCCAATTATTTGTGTTGGGTAATTCAACCACCAAAATCAATTAGGAAAAAGGTGTAAGCCTATTTCCCTTTCAATCTCCCCCTTTTTGGTGATTGATGCCAACACAAACCAAATCAAATATATAAGTGCAGAATTGAACTAGTTTGCATAATGTAAGTGCAAAGGTTGCTTGGAATGAAACCAATAATTATTTCTATTAGATATGCATGGATGGCTTTCTTCTAATTAAAATTTTGGACCACGCTTGCACCACTTGTTTTGTTTTGTAAAGTTTTGGAAATTCTTTTCAAAGTCTTTTTGCAAATAGTCAAAGGTATATGAATAAGATTTTGAGAAGCATTTTTTAAGATATTAAATTTTCTCCCCCTGTTTCAAATGCTTTTCCTTTGACTAAACAAAACTCCCCCTTAATCAAATCCTCCTCTTAGTGTTCAAGAGGGTTTTTAGATATTAATTTTGAAGAGGGTATACCAATTTGAAATTGTATCAAAAATAAGATACCAATAGAAAAATCTTTTCTTAACACAAATTTGAAAGACTACATTTTGAAATTGATGGTGGTGCGGTCCTTTTGCTTTGGGCTAATACTTTCTCCCCCTTTGGCATGAATCACCAAAAACGGATACTTGTGAATGAAATATAAGCCCTTGACTTTCTCTCCCTTTGGCAAATAATATACGAGTGAAGATTATACCAAGTTGGAGAGCGGTGTGGAGCGACGGCGACGGATGAATAATTCGATGGAGTCGAGTGGAAGCCTTGTCTTCACCAAAGACTCCTTTTCCCTTTCAATCTATGACTTGGTATGAAATGTACTTGACAAACACATTAGTCATAGCAAAGAAAGAGATGATCAAAGGTATAGATGAGCTATGTGTGCAAAATATCAATCAAAATTCCTAGAATCAAGAATATTTAGCTCATGCCTAAGTTTGGTAAAAGTTTGCTCATCTAATGGCTTGGTAAAGATATTGGCTAATTGTTCTTTGGTGTTAATATAAGAAATCTCGATATCCCCCTTTTGTTGGTGATCCCTCAAAAAGTGATACTGAATGGCTATGTGTTTAGTGCGGCTATGTTCAATGGGATTGTCCGCCATGCGGATTGCACTCTCATTATCACATAGAAGAGGAACTTTGGTTAATTTGTAACCATAGTCCCTAAGGGTTTGCCTCATCCAAAGCAATTGCGCGCAACAATGGCCTGCGGCAATGTACTCGGCTTCGGCGGTAGAAAGAGCGACAGAATTTTGCTTCTTTGAAGCCCAAGACACCAGAGATCTTCCCAAGAACTGGCAAGTCCCTGATGTGCTCTTTCTATTAATTTTACACCCTGCCCAATCAGCATCGGAATAACCAATTAAATCAAATGTGGATCCCCTGGGGTACCAAAGGCCAAACTTAGGAGTATAAACTAAATATCTCAAGATTCGTTTTACGGTCCTAAGGTTAACTTCCTTAGGATCGGCTTGGAATCTTGCACACATGCAAACGGAAAGCATAATATCCGGTCGAGATGCACATAAATAGAGTAAAGATCCTATCATCGACCGGTATACCTTTTGATCTACGGATTTACCTCCCGTGTCGAGGTCAAGATGCCCATTAGTTCCCATGGGTGTCTTGATGGGCTTGGCATCCTTCATCCCAAACTTTGCAAGAATGTCTTGAATGTACTTTGTTTGGCTAATGAAGGTGCCCTCTTGGAGTTGCTTCACTTGAAAACCTAAGAAATACTTCAACTCCCCCATCATAGACATCTCGAATTTTTGAGTCATGATCCTACTAAACTCTTCACATGTAGATTCGTTAGTAGACCCAAATATGATATCATCAACATAAATTTGGCATACAAACAAATCATTTGCAAGTGTTTTAGTAAAGAGAGTAGGATCGACTTTTCCGACTTTGAAGCCATTAGCGATAAGAAAGTCTCTTAGGCATTCATACCATGCTCTTAGGGCTTGTTTGAGCCCATAAAGCGCCTTAGAGAGTTTATAAATATGGTTAGGGTACTCACTATCTTCAAAGCCGGGAGGTTGCTCAACATAGACCTCCTCCTTGATTGGTCCATTGAGGAAGGCACTTTTCACGTCCATTTGATAAAGCTTAAAGCCATGGTAAGTAGCATAGGCAAGTAAAATGTGAATTGACTCAAGCCTAGCTACGGGTGCATAGGTTTCACCGAAATCCAAACCTTCAACTTGTGAATATCCCTTAGCCACAAGTCGGGCTTTGTTCCTTGTCACCACACCATGCTCATCTTGCTTGTTGCGGAAGACCCACTTGGTTCCTACAACATTTTGGTTAGGACGTGGAACTAAATGCCATACCTCATTCCTCGTGAAGTTGTTGAGTTCCTCTTGCATCGCCAACACCCAATCCGAATCCCTTAATGCATCTTCTACCCTATATGGCTCAATAGAAGACACAAAAGAGTAATGTTCACAAAAATGAGCAACACGAGATCGAGTGGTTACCCCCTTTTGAATATCGCTGAGGATGGTGTTCACGGGGTGATCTCGTTGTATTACTTGGTGGACTCTTGGGTGTGGCGGTCTTGGACCCTCATCATCTTCCTTGTCTTGATCATGGGCATCTCCCCCTTGATCATTGCCCTCCTCTTGAGGTGGCTCATCTTCTTGATCCTCATCTTCATCATCTTGAGCTTGATCCTCATCTTGGGTTGGTGGAGATGCTTGCATGGAGGAAGATGGTTGATCTTGTGTATGTGGAGGCTCTTCAGGTTCCTTAGGACACACATCCCCAATGGACATGTTCCTTAGTGCGACGCATGGAGCCTCTTCATCATCTAGCTCATCAAGATCAACTTGCTCTACTTGAGAGCCGTTAGTCTCATCAAACACAATGTCACAAGAAACTTCAACTAGTCCAGTGGACTTGTTAAAGACTATATGCCCTTGTGTTTGAATCATAACCAAGTAAAAAGCCTTCTACAGCCTTAGGAGCAAATTTAGATTTTCTACCTTTTTTAACAAGAATAAAGCATTTTCTACCAAAGATTCTAAAATATGAAACATTGGCCTTTTTACTGGTGAGGAGTTCATAAGATGTCTTCTTGAGGATTCGGTGAAGATATAACCGGTTGATGGCGTAGCAAGCGGTGTTAACCGCCTCGGCCCAAAACCGGTCCGAAGTCTTGTACTCATCAAGCATGGTTCTTGCCATGTCCAATATAGTTCTATTCTTCCTCTCCACTACACCATTTTGTTGTGGTGTGTAGCGAGAAGAGAACTCATGCTTGATGCCCTCCTCCTCATAGAAGCCTTCAATTTGAGAGTTTTTGAACTTCGTTCCATTGTCGTTTCTAATCTTTTTGATCCTTAATCCGAACTCGTTTTGAGCTCGTCTTAAGAATCCCTTTAATCTCTCTTGGGTTTGAGATTTTTCCTGCAAAAAGAACACCCAAGTGAAGCGAGAATAATCATCCACAATTACAAGACAATACTTACTCCCGCTGATGCTTATGTAAGCGATTGGGCCGAATAGGTCCATGTGGAGTAGCTCAAGCGGCCTGTTGGTCGTCATGATGTTCTTATGTGGATGATGAACACCAACTTGCTTTCCTGCTTGACATGCACTACATACCCTGTCTTTATCAAAATGAACATTGGTTAGTCCCAAAATGTGCTCTCCCTTTAGAAGCTTATGAAGATTCTTCATCCCAACATGGGCTAGTCGGCGGTGCCAGAGCCAACCCATGTTAGTCTTAGCAATTAAGCAAGTGTCGAGTTCAGCTCTATTAAAATCTACTAAATATAGCTAACCCTCTAGCACTCCCTTAAATGCTACTGAATCATCACTTCTTCTAAAGACAGTAACACCTATATCCATAAAAAGACAGTTGTAGCCCATTTTGCATAATTGAGAAACAGAAAGCAAATTGTAATCTAAAGAATCTACAAGAAAAACATTGGAAATAGTGTGGTCAGGAGATATAGCAATTTTACCCAATCCTTTGACCAAAACTTGATTCCCATCCCCGAATGTGGTAGCTCTTTGGGGATCATGGTTTTTCTCGTAGGAGGAGAACATCTTCTTCTCCCCTGTCATGTGGTTTGTGCACCCGCTATCGATGATCCAACTTGAGCCCCCGGATGCATAAACCTACAAAACAATTTTAGGCCTTGTTCTTAGGTACCCAAACGGTCTTGGGTCCTTTGACATTAGAAACAAGCACCTTGGGTACCCAAACACAAGTCTTTGAGCCCTTGTGTTTGGCCCCAACATATTTGGCAACTACTTTGACTGATTTGTTAGTTAAAACATATGATGCATCAAAAGTCTTAAATGAAAAGTTAGGTTCATTTGATGCAATAGGAGCTCTCTTCTTAGGCAATTTAGCATGGGTTGATTGCCTAGAACTAGATGCCTCACTCTTATAAATAAAAGCATGATGAGAGCCAGAGTGAGACTTCCTAGAATGAATCCTCCTAATTTTGTGCTCAGGATAACCGGCAGGTTATAAAATGTAACCCTCGTTATCCTGAGGCATGGGAGCCTTGCCCTTAACAAAGTTAGATAATCTTTTAGGAGGGGCATTGAGTTTGACATTGCCTCCCTGTTGGAAGCCAATGCCATCCTTAATGCCAGGGCGTCTCCCACTATAGAGCATACTACGAGCAAATTTAAATTTTTCATTTTCTAACTCATGCTCGGCAATTTTAGCATCTAATTTTGCTATATGATCATTTTGTTGTTCAATCATAGCAATGTGATCATGAATAGCATCAATGTTAACATCTCTACATCTAGTGCAAATAGTAACATGGTCAACGGTAGATGTAGAGGGTTTGCAAGAATTTAGTTCAACAATCTTAGCATGTAAAATTTCATTCTCATCTCTAAGATTGGAAATAAAAACATTGCAAACATCAAATTCCTTAGCCTTAGCAATTAATTTTTCATTCTCATTTCTAAGGCTAGCAAGAGGCATTCAATTTTTCAATCTTAGCAATTGAACTAGCATTATCATTTCTAAGATTGTCAATTGAATCATCACAAACATTTGATTTCTCAACCTTAGCAATTAATTTGGCATTTTTATTTCTAAGGTTTGAAATAACATCATGGCAAGTGCTTAGCTCACTAGATAATTTTTCACATTTTTCTACTTTCTGAGCATAAGCATTTTTAACTATAACATGCTCCTTATTTTCTTTAATAAGGAAGTCCTCTTGGGTGTCCAAGAGTTCATCCTTCTCATGAATAGCACTAATTAATTCATTCAATTTTTCTTTTTGTTGCATGTTTAAGTTGGCAAAAAGGGTGAGCAAGTTATCCTCATCATCACTAGAGCTAGTGAAAGTCGCCTAGAGGGGGGGTGAATAGGGCGAAACTGAAATTTACAAATATAAACACAACTACAAGCGGGGTTAGCGTTAGAAATATAATCGAGTTCGAGAGAGGGCGTGAAAACAAATCGCAAGCAAATAACGAAGTGAGACACGAGGATTTGTTTTACCGAGGTTCGGTTCTCTCAAACCTACTCCCCGTTGAGGAGGCCACAAAGGCCGGGTCTTTTTCAACCCTTTCCCTCTCTCAAACGGTCCCTCCGACCGAGTGAGCTTTCTCTTCTCAAATCAACCGGGAGCAAAACCTCCCCGCAAGGACCACCACACAATTGGTGTCTCTTGCCTTGGTTACAAGTGAGTATTGAACACAAGAAAGAATGAAAGAGAGAAAGCAATCCAAGCGCAAGAGCTCAAATGAACACGGCAAATCACTCTCACTAGTCACTAGGGCTTTGTGTTGAATTGGAGAGGATTTGATCACTTTGGGTGTGTCTAGAATTGAATGCCTAGCTCTTGTAAGTGGTTGAGAAGTGGAAAACTTGGATACAATGAATGGTGGGGTGGTTGGGGTATTTATAGCCCCAACCACCAAAAGTGGCCGTTGGGAGGCTGTCTGTTCGATGGCGCACCGGACAGTCCGGTGCACACCGGACAGTCCGGTGCCCCCTGCCACGTCATCATTGCCGTTGGATTCTGACCGTTGGAGCTTCTGACTTGTGGGCCCACCTGGGTGTCCGGTGCACACCGGACATGTACTGTTTGCTGTCCGGTGTGCCAGCATGGGCGATTCTGACTCCTGCGCGCGCTGCGCGCGCATTAAATGCCGTTGCAGGTAGCCGTTGGCGCGAAGTAGCCGTTGCTCCGTGGTTGCACCGGACAGTCCGGTGCACACCGGACAGTCCGGTGAATTATAGCGGAGCGACGAGGGAGAAAACCCGAGGCTGGCGAGTTCCTGAGGCCGACCTTCCTTGGAGCACCGGACATGTCCGGTGTACACCGGACAGTCCGGTGAATTATAGCCGAGTCGCCTCTGGAAATTCCCGAAGGTGGCGAGTTTGAGTCTGAGTCCCCCTGGTGCACCGGACATGTCCGGTGGCACACCGGACAGTCCGGTGCGCCAGACCAGGGGTGCCTTCGGTTGCCCCTTTGCTCCTTTGTTGAATCCAAAACTTGGTCTTTTTATTGGCTGAGTGTGAACCTTTTACACCTGTATGATCTATACACTTGGGCAAACTAGTTAGTCTAATTATTTGTGTTGGTCAATTCAACCACCAAAATTAATTAGGGACTAGGTGTAAGCCTAATTCCCTTTCAATCTCCCCCTTTTTGGTGATTGATGCCAACACAAACCAAAGCAAGTATAGAAGTGCATAATTGAACTAGTTTGCATAATGTAAGTGTAAAGGTTGCTTGGAATTGAGCCAATATAAATACTTACAAGATATGCATGGATTGTTTCTTTCTTATATAACATTTTGGACCACGTTTGCACCACATGTTTTTTGCAAATTCTTTTTGTAAATCCATTTCAAGGATCTTTTGCAAATAGTCAAAGGTAAATGAATAAGAGTTTGCAAAGCATTTTCAAGATTTGAAATTTTCTCCCCCTGTTTCAAATGCTTTTCCTTTGACTTAACAAAACTCCCCCTAAAGGAGATCCACCTCTTAGTGTTCAAGAGGGTTTTGATATACATTTTTGAAAAAACTAATTTTCTCCTCCTTTTGAACACAATAGGACACCAATTGATAAATACTCTTGGAAAGCACTAAATTTTTGAAATTGGTGGTGGTGCGGTCCTTTTGCTTTGGGCTCATACTTTCTCCCCCTTTGGCATGAATCGCCAAAAACGGAATCATTAGAGCCCATCGAAGTACTATCTTCCCCTTTGGTCATAAGTAAATGAGTTAAGATTATACCAAAGACGAAGTCCGGTCCTTTTGCTTTGGGCTTTTACTCTCTCCCCCAAAGACAAGGTCCTTTTCTTGGAGCGATGGCGAAGGATGAGTTACGGAGTGGAAGCCTTTGTCTTCGCCGAAGACTCCAATTCCCTTTCAATATACCTATGACTTGGTGTGAAATGGACTTGAAAAACACATTAGTCATGGCATATGAAAGAGATATGATCAAAGGTATATAAATGAGCTACGTGTGCAATCTAGCAAAAGAAATTGCGCGAATCAAGAATATTGAGCTCATGCCTAAGTTTGGTAAAAGTTTGTTCATCAAGAGGCTTGGTAAAGATATCGGCTAATTGATCTTTAGTGTTAATATAAGAAATCTCGATATCTCCCTTTTGTTGGTGATCCCTAAGAAAATGATACCGAATGGCTATGTGCTTAGTGCGGCTATGCTCGACGGGATTGTCGGCCATTTTGATTGCACTCTCATTATCACATAGCAAAGGGACTTTGGTTAATTTGTAACCATAGTCCCGCAGGGTTTGCCTCATCCAAAGCAATTGCGCGCAACAATGACCTGCGGCAATATACTCGGCTTCGGCGGTGGAAAGAGCAACCGAATTTTGCTTCTTTGAAGCCCAAGACACCAAGGATCTTCCCAAGAACTGGCAAGTCCCCGATGTGCTCTTCCTATTAATCTTACACCCCGCCCAATCAGCATCGGAATAACCAATTAAATCAAAAGTGGATCCCCGAGGGTACCAAAGCCCAAACTTAGGAGTATAAGCCAAATATCTCAAGATTCGTTTTACGGCCGTAAGGTGGGATTCCTTAGGGTCGGATTGGAATCTTGCACACATGCATACGGAAAGCATAATGTCCGGTCGAGAAGCACATAAATAGAGTAAGGAACCTATCATCGACCGGTATACCTTTTGATCCACGGACTTACCTCCCGTGTCGAGGTCGAGATGCCCATTGGTTCCCATGGGTGTCTTGATGGGCTTGGCATCCTTCATCCCAAACTTGCTTAGAATATCTTGAGTATACTTCGTTTGGCTAAGGAAGGTGCCCTCTTGGAGTTGCTTCACTTGAAATCCTAAGAAATACTTCAACTCCCCCATCATAGACATCTCAAATTTCTTTGTCATGATCCTACTAAATTCTTCACATGTAGATTCGTTAGTAGACCCAAATATAATATCATCAACATAAATTTGGCATACGAACAAATCATTTTCAAGAGTTTTAGTAAAGAGAGTAGGATCGGCCTTGCCGACTTTGAAGCCATTAGCGATAAGGAAATCTCTAAGGCATTCATACCATGCTCTTGGGGCTTGCTTGAGCCCATAAAGCGCCTTAGAGAGCCTATAAACATGGTTAGGATACTCACTGTCTTCAAAGCCGGGAGGTTGCTCAACATAGACCTCTTCCTTGATTGGTCCGTTGAGGAAGGCACTTTTCACGTCCATTTGATAAAGCTTAAAGCCATGGTAAGTAGCATAGGCCAATAATATGCGAATTGACTCAAGCCTAGCTACGGGTGCATAGGTTTCACCGAAATCCAAACCTTCGACTTGGGAGTATCCCTTGGCCACAAGTCGTGCTTTGTTCCTTGTCACCACACCATGCTCATCTTGCTTGTTGCGGAAGACCCATTTGGTTCCTACAACATTTTGGTTAGGACGTGGAACCAAATGCCATACCTCATTCCTCGTGAAGTTGTTGAGCTCCTCTTGCATCGCCATTACCCAATCCGAATCTTGAAGTGCTTCCTTTACCCTGTGTGGCTCAATAGAGGAAACAAAAGAGTAATGTTCACAGAAATGTGCAACACGAGATCGAGTGGTTACCCCCTTTTGAATGTCGCCGAGGATGGTGTCGACGGGGTGATCTCGTTGGATTGCTTGGTGGACTCTTGGGTGTGGCGGTCTTGGTTCTTCCTCATCCTCCTTTTCTTGATCATTTGCATCTCCCCCTTGATCATTGCCATCATCTTGAGGTGGCTCATCTTCTTGATTTTGCCCTTCATCAACTTGAGCCTCATCCTCATTTTGAGTTGGTGGAGATGCTTGCGTGGTGGAGGATGGTTGATCTTGTGCACTTGGAGGCTCTTCGGATTCCTTAGGACACACATCCCCAATGGACATGTTCCTTAGCGCTATGCATGGAGCCTCTTCATTACCTATCTCATCAAGATCAACTTGCTCTACTTGAGAGCCGTTAGTTTCATCAAACACAACGTCACATGAGACTTCAACTAGTCCAGTGGACTTGTTAAAGACCCTATATGCCCTTGTGTTTGAGTCATAACCAAGTAAAAAACCTTCTACAGTTTTAGGAGCAAATTTAGATTTTCTACCTCTTTTAACAAGAATAAAGCATTTGCTACCAAAAACTCTAAAGTATGAAATGTTGGGCTTTTTACCGGTTAAGAGTTCATATGATGTCTTCTTGAGGATTCGGTGAAGATATAACCGGTTGATAGCGTAGCAGGCGGTGTTGACCGCTTCGGCCCAAAACCGGTCCGGTGTCTTGTACTCATCAAGCATGGTTCTTGCCATGTCCAATAGAGTTTGATTCTTCCTTTCTACTACACCATTTTTTTGAGGGGTGTAGGGAGAGGAGAACTCATGCTTGATGCCCTCCTCCTCAAGGAAGCCTTCGATTTGAGAGTTCTTGAACTCCGTCCCGTTGTCGCTTCTTATTTTCTTGATCCTTAAGCCAAACTCATTTTGAGCCCGTCTCAAGAATCCTTTTAAGGTCTCTTGGGTTTGAGATTTTTCCTGTAAAAAGAATACCCAAGTGAAGCGAGAATAATCATCCACTATTACAAGACAATACTTACTCCCGTCGATGCTTATGTAAGCAATCGGGCCGAATAGATCCATGTGGAGTAGCTCAAGCGGCCTGTCGGTCGTCATGATGTTCTTGTGTGGATGATGGGTTCCAACTTGCTTCCCCGCCTGGCATGCGCTACAAATCCTGTCTTTCTCAAAATGAACATTTGTTAATCCTAAAATGTGTTCTCCCTTTAGAAGCTTATGAAGATTCTTCATTCCAACATGGGCTAGTCGGCGGTGCCAGAGCCAACCCATGTTAGTCTTAGCAATTAAGCAAGTGTCGAGTTCAGCTCTATCAAAATCTACTAAGTATAGCTGACCCTCTAACACTCCCTTAAATGCTATTGAATCATCACTTCTTCTAAAGACAGTGACACCTACATCAGTGAATAGACAGTTGTAGCCCATTTGACATAATTGGGAAACAGAAAGCAAGTTGTAGTCTAAAGAATCAACAAGAAAAACATTGGAAATAGAATGGTCAGGAGATATAGCAATTTTACCAAGTCCTTTGACCAAACCTTGATTTCCATCCCCGAATGTGATAGCTCGTTGGGGATCTTGGTTTTTCTCATATGAGGAGAACATCCTTTTCTCCCCGGTCATGTGGTTTGTGCACCCGCTGTCGAGTATCCAACTTGAGCCCCCGGATGCATAAACCTACAAAACAAATTTAGTTCTTGACTTTAGGTACCCAAACTGTTTTGGGTCCTTTGGCATTAGAAACAAGAACTTTGGGTACCCAAACACAAGTCTTTGACCCCTTGTGTTTGCCCCCAACATATTTGGCAACTACTTTGCCGGATTTGTTAGTCAATACATAAGATGCATCAAAAGTTTTAAATGAAATACTATATTCATTTGATGCACTAGGAATTCTCCTTTTAGGCAACTTAGCACGGGTTGGTTGCCTAGAACTAGATGTCTCACCCTTATACATAAAAGCATGGTTAGGGCCAGAGTGAGACTTCCTATAATGAATTCTCCTAATTTTGTCCTCGGGATAACCGGCAGGGTATAAAATGTAACCCTCGTTATCCTGAGGCATGGGAGCCTTGCCCTTTACAAAATTAGACAGTCTTTTAGGAGGGGCACTAAGTTTGACATTGTCTCCCCTTTGGAAGCCAATGCCGTCCTTGATGCCAGGGCGTCTCCCATTATAGAGCATACTACGAGCAAATTTAAATTTTTCATTCTCTAAGTTATGCTCGGCAATTTTAGCATCTAATTTTGCTATATGATCATTTTGTTGTTTAATTAAAGCCATGTGATCATGAATAGCATTAATGTTAACATCTTTACATCTAGTACAAATAGAGACATGCTCAACATTAGATGTAGAGGATTTGCATGAATTAAGTTCAACGATCTTAGCACGCAATATATCATTATTATCTCTAAGATCGGAAATTGTAACATTGCAAACATCTAGTTCTTTAGCCTTAGCAATTAAATTTTCATTTTCTATTCTAAGGCTAGCGAGAGAAATGTTTAATTCTTCAATCCTAGCAAGCAAATCATCATTATTATCTCTAGGATTGGAAATCGAAACATTACAAACATGTGAATCAACCTTAGCATTTAAACTAGCATTTTCATGTCTAAGGTTGTCAATCATCTCATGGCAAGTGCTTAGCTCACTAGATAGTTTTTGACATTTTTCTACTTCTAGAGCGTAAGCATTTTTAACCTTAACATGTTTCTTATTTTCCTTGATTAGGAAGTCCTCTTGGGAGTCCAAGAGATCATCCTTTTCATGGATGGCACTAATTAGCTCATTTAATTTTTCTTTTTGTTCCATGTTAAGATTGGCAAAAAGGATACGCAAATTATCTTCCTCACCACTAGCATTATCATCACTAGACGATTCATATTTAGTGGAGGGGTTGGATTTAACCTTCTTCCTTTTGCCGTCCTTTGCCATGAGGCACTTGTGGCCGACGTTGGGGAAGAGGAGTCCCTTGGTGACGGCGATGTTGGCGGCGTCCTCGTCGTCGGAGGAGTCGCTAGAGCTTTCGTCGGAGTCCCACTCCCGACAAACATGGGCATCGCCGCCCTTCTTCTTGTAGTACCTCTTCTTCTCCTTTCTTCTCCCCTTCTTGTCGTCGCCCCTGTCACTATCACTTGATAATGGACATTTAGCAATAAAGTGACCGGGCTTACCACATTTGTAGCAAACCTTCTTGGAGCGGGACTTGTAGTCTTTCCCTCTCCTTTGCTTGAGGATTTGGCGGAAGCTCTTGATGACGAGCGCCATTTCCTCATTGTCGAGCTTGGAGGCGTCTATTGGTTGTCGACTTGGTGTAGCCTCCTCCTTCTTTTCCTCCGTCGCCTTGAATGCGACGGGTTGAGCTTCGGATGTGGTGGAATCATCAAGCTCGTTGATCTTCCTCGAGCCTTCGATCATGCACTCAAAACTTACAAAATTCCCGATAACTTCCTCGGGGGTCATTTTAGTGTATCTAGGATTACCACGAATTAATTGAACTTGAGTGGGGTTAAGGAAAATAAGAGATCTTAGAATAACCTTAACCATTTCGTGGTCGTCCCATTTTACGCTCCCGAGGTTGCGCACTTGGTTCACCAAGGTCTTGAGGCGGTTGTACATGTGTTGTGGCTCTTCCCCTTTGCGAAGCCGGAACCGACCGAGCTCCCCCTCGATCGTTTCCCGCTTGGTGATCTTTGTGAGCTCATCTCCTTCGTGCGCGGTTTTGAGCACATCCCAAACCTCCTTGGCGCTCTTCAATCCTTGAACTTTGTTATACTCCTCTCTACTTAAGGAGGCGAGGAGTATTGTTGTGGCTTGAGAGTTGAAGTGCTCGATTTGGGCCACCTCATCCTCATCATAGTCTTTATCCCCTACGGATGGTACCTGTGCACCAAACTCAACAACATCCCATATACTTTTGTGGAGTGAGGTTAGATGAAATCGCATTAAATCACTCCACCTAGCATAATCTTCACCATCAAAAGTTGGTGGTTTGCCTAATGGGACGGAAAGTAAAGGTGCATTTTTAGAAATGCGAGGGTAATGTAGGGGGATCTTACTAAACTTCTTACGCTCTTGGCGTTTAGAAGTTACGGAGGGCGCATCGGAGTCGGAGGTCGATGTTGATGAAGTGTCGGTCTCGTAGTAGACCACTTTCCTCATTCTTTTGTGCTTGTCCCCTCTCCGATGCGGCTTGTGGGAGGAAGATCTCTCCTTCTTCTCTTTGTGGTGCGAAGAAGATTTCTTCTCCTTTCCTTTGTTGGAGGAGCTCTTCTTCTTCTCCTTCCTCTTGGTGCGGGACTCTTCCGATGAAGTGCTCCCGTGGCTTGTAGTGGGCTTTTCGCCGGTCTCCATCTCCTTCTTGGCGTGATCTCCCGACATCACTTCGAGCGGTTAGGCTCTAATGAAGCACCGGGCTCTGATACCAATTGAAAGTCGCCTAGAGGGGGGGTGAATAGGGCGAAACTGAAATTTACAAATATAAACACAACTACAAGCGGGGTTAGCGTTAGAAATATAATCGAGTTCGAGAGAGGGCGTGAAAACAAATCGCAAGCAAATAACGAAGTGAGACACGAGGATTTGTTTTACCGAGGTTCGGTTCTCTCAAACCTACTCCCCGTTGAGGAGGCCACAAAGGCCGGGTCTTTTTCAACCCTTTCCCTCTCTCAAATGGTCCCTCCGACCGAGTGAGCTTTCTCTTCTCAAATCAACCGGGAGCAAAACCTCCCCGCAAGGACCACCACACAATTGGTGTCTCTTGCCTTGGTTACAAGTGAGTATTGAACACAAGAAAGAATGAAAGAGAGAAAGCAATCCAAGCGCAAGAGCTCAAATGAACACGGCAAATCACTCTCACTAGTCACTAGGGCTTTGTGTTGAATTGGAGAGGATTTGATCACTTTGGTTGTGTCTAGAATTGAATGCCTAGCTCTTGTAAGTGGTTGAGAAGTGGAAAACTTGGATACAATGAATGGTGGGGTGGTTGGGGTATTTATAGCCCCAACCACCAAAAGTGGCCGTTGGGAGGCTGTCTGTTCGATGGCGCACCGGACAGTCCGGTGCACACCGGACAGTCCGGTGCCCCCTGCCACGTCATCACTGCCGTTGGATTCTGACCGTTGGAGCTTCTGACTTGTGGGCCCACCTGGGTGTCCGGTGCACACCGGACATGTACTGTTTGCTGTCCGGTGTGCCAGCATGGGCGATTCTGACTCCTGCGCGCGCTGCGCGCGCATTAAATGTCGTTGCAGGTAGCCGTTGGCGCGAAGTAGCCGTTGCTCCGAGGTTGCACCGGACAGTCCGGTGCACACCGGACAGTCCGGTGAATTATAGCGGAGCGACGAGGGAGAAAACCTGAGGCTGGCGAGTTCCTGAGGCCGACCTTCCTTGGAGCACCGGACAGTCCGGTGAATTATAGCCGAGTCGCCTCTAGAAATTCCCGAAGGTGGCGAGTTTGAGTCTGAGTCCCCCTGGTGCACCGGACATGTCCGGTGGCACACCGGACAGTCCGGTGCGCCAGACCAGGGGTGCCTTCGGTTGCCCCTTTGCTCCTTTGTTGAATCCAAAACTTGGTCTTTTTATTGGCTGAGTGTGAACCTTTTACACCTGTATGATCTATACACTTGGGCAAACTAGTTAGTCTAATTATTTGTGTTGGTCAATTCAACCACCAAAATTAATTAGGGACTAGGTGTATGCCTAATTCCCTTTCAGCTAGCATCATCACTAGAAGTAGCATACTTAGTGGAGGATCTTGATTTTACCTTCTTCTTCTTGTCGTCCTTTGCCATGAGGCACTTGTGGCCGACGTTGAGGAAGAGGAGGCCTTTGGTGACGGCGATGTTGGCGGCGTCCTCGTCGGAGGAGGAGTCGGTGGAGCTCTCATCGGAGTCCCACTCCCGGCAAACATGGGCATCGCCGCCCTTCTTCTTGTAGTACCTCTTCTTTTCTCTCCTCTTTCCCTTCTTGTCGTTATCCCTGTCACTATCACTAGACAAAGGGCATTTAGCGATAAAATGACCGGGCTTACCACACTTGTAGCAAACCTTCTTGGAACGGGGCTTGTAATCTTTCCCCTTCCTTTGCTTGAGGATTTGGCAAAAGCTCTTGATGATGAGCGCCATTTCCTCGTTGTCGAGTTTGGAGGCGTCGATGGGGACCCTACTAGGTGTAGAGTCTTCTTTCTTTTCCTCCGTTGCCTTGAATGCAACGGGTTGCACATCAGGTGTGGAGGAGGCGCCTTGCTCGATGATTTTCTTGGAGCCTTTGATCATCAACTCAAAGCTCACAAATTTTCCTATCACTTCCTCGGGAGACATTAGTTTATATCTTGGATCACCACGAATTAATTGAACTTGAGTGGGATTAAGAAAAACGAGTGATCTAAGAATAACCTTGACCATTTCATGGTCATCCCACTTGGAGCTCCCGAGGTTGCGCACTTGGTTCACCAAGGTTTTTAGCCGGTTGTACATGGCTTGGGAGTCTTATCCTTGGTTGAGCATAAAGCGACCGAGCTCCCCCTCGATCGTTTCCCGCTTGGTGATTTTGGTCACCTCATCTCCTTCGTGCGCGGTCTTGAGTACATCCCAAATCTCTTTGGCGCTCTTCAACCCTTGCACTTTATTATACTCCTCTCGACTTAGAGAGGTGAGGAGTATAGTAGTCGCTTGAGAGTTGAAGTGCTCGATTTGGACCACCTCGTCCTCATCATAATCTTCATCCCCTACGGATGGTACCTGTACTCCAAACTCAACAACATCCCATATGCTTTTGTGGAGTGAGGTTAGGTGATATCTCATCATATCACTCCACCTAGAATAATCTTCACCGTCAAATGTCGGTGGTTTGCCTAATGGGACCAAAAGTAATGGAGTATGTCTAGGAATGCGAGGGTAGCGTAGGGGGATCTTACTATACTTCTTGCGCTCTTGGCGCTTAGAAGTGATGGACGCGGCGTTGGATCCCGAAGTAGAGGGCGGTGAAGAGTCGGTCTCGTAGTAGACCACTTTCTTCATTTTCTTCTTCTTCTCGCCATCTTGTGCGTCCTAATGCGTGAAGGGGATCCCTCCTTCTTTTTGTTGCCGGACTCCCTCGATGGAGCCTTCCCATGGCTTGTGGTGGGCTTCTCGCCGGTCACCATCTCTTTCTTGGCGTGATCTCCCGACATCACTTTGAGCGGTTAGGCTCTAATGAAGCACTAGGCTCTGATACCAATTGAAAGTCGCCTAGAGGGGGGGTGAATAGGGCGAATCTGAAATTTACAAACTTTAAGCACAACTACAAGAAGAAGGGGTTAGTGTTAGAAATATAAACGAGTCCGAAAGAGAGGGCGAAAACAAATCACAAGCAAATAAGTCGGATGACACGGTGATTTGTTTTACCGAGGTTCGGTTCTTGCAAACCTACTCCCCATTGAGGTGGTCACAAAGACCGGGTCTCTTTCAACCCTTTCCCTCTCTCAAACGGTCACCTAGACCGAGTGAGCTTCTCTTCTCAATCAATCGGGACACTATGTCCCCACAAGGACCACCACACAATTGGTGTCTCTTGCCTTGATTACAATTGAGTTGAACACAAGAAAGAATGAAGAAGAAAAGCAATCCAAGCGCAAGAGCTCAAATGAACACAAATGTCTCTCTCTCTAGTCACTAATTTGGTTGGAGTGATTCCGGACTTGGGAGAGGATTTGATCTCTTTGTTTGTGTCTTGTATTGAATGCTATAGCTCTTGTACGAGGTGTGAAGGCTGAAAACTTGGATGCAATGAATGGTGGGTGGTTGGGGGTATTTATAGCCCCAACCACCAAAGTAGCCATTGGTGAAAGCTGTTGTCGCATGGCGCACCGGACAGTCCGGTGCGCCACCGGACACTGTCTGGTGCGCCAGCCACGTCACCCGGCCGTTGGGTTCTGACCGTTGGAGCTTCTGATAGCTGGGCCACCGGACAGTCTGGTGGTGCACCTGACAGTCACTGTTCACTGTCCGGTGCGCCTTCTGACTCTGCTCTGACTTCTGCGCGCACTGTAGCGCATTAGCTGCTCGTTGCAGACGACCGTTGGCGTTGTGTAGCCGTTACTCCGCTGGCGCACTGGACAGTCCGGTGCTACACCGGACAGTCCGGTGAATTATAGCGGAGCGGCTCCTAGAATTCCTGAAGGTGGCAAGTTCAGACTGGAATTCCCTGGTGCACCGGACAGTCCGGTGCGCCAGACCAGGGCACACTTTGGTTGTCTTTTGCTCTTTTTATTTGAACCCTTTCTTGGTCTTTTTATTGATTTGTTGTGAACCTTTGGCACCTGTTGAACTCATAATCTAGAGCAAACTAGTTAGTCCAATTATTTGTGTTGGGTAATTCAACCACCAAAATCAATTAGGAAAAAGGTGTAAGCCTATTTCCCTTTCACCTGGCCCTACAAGCGAGGGAACCATAGGTGTGACGTCCATGTGGTGGAGAGCGATAGGGGTGCTAGATCCCAGCACGGATAGGGGACCTCCCTCCTCGTGTCGGTGCTCCATCGGCTATGCACATAGTTGTGTGAGCTCCTCACGAGCCCTGCTAAGCTCTTCGAGAGAGTGGTCCAACTCAGTGTTAAGCATGAGGACTAGGTTGGTCGTAGTTCTCAGCCTAGGATTGCCTTCACCAACCGTTAAGACAATCACGCTCTATGCACTACCAGTAGGGCAGCAAGGGTAGTATATCATGTTAAGATCATCAACTACCTCATCAAACAAAGAGCGGTAGTGGGAAAGGGCACACTATGCCGCATCTTGAATGGTCACCTCAGCAGTCTCTCTTAGAGATGGAGTAGTGCTCTGAGAGAGCTTCTGCACCGTAGAGGTTGTCCTCTGGGCGGTGCACCAGACAGGTGGCCTCCCAACGTTCAAGGTGTCACCCATGACTGTGCTGGTAGTCCACGCAGTGATACTCGATCAACCATGTGCACTGATCAAGTGCTCGGCGTAGCAGGCCATCGAGCGCCTCGTGGAAGTCACACTAGGGCAGTGTCATGGGTGATGGGTTGGGCGACCCACACCTTAGGCTCTGGCTCCTCATCGTCCTCCATGGGCTTGATGCTGTCGCTGGAGTTTTCTCCATCGTTGTCTCCTTTGTTGCCTCAATCTAGGTCTCCTCCTCCAGTAAGGGTGGATAGGTCGGTGCAGGGGGGCGCCTTTGGCTGAGGGACAGAGGAGGGGCGCCTGACAGACTCCTCCTGCTGTTGAGGTGGGGAGGAAGAGCCATACTACTCCCTCTCCTGATGCTAACGCTCCTGCTACTCGCATAGGTGCTAGTGGAGCCTCTCCAAGTGGCTCGACTGGCCTGACACCGTCAGGCGAAGGGGACGCTCAACATGCCAAAACTACATGAACAGGGTCACTGACTTGTGAGCAGTGTGCCTAATGTGGACCATCTACAAAAGACACTGTAAGCATAAGAGTAAGAGTTGATCTAGTAAGACGAGTAAATAAAACGTAGATAGAACCAAAATAATTTTTTTAATAAGGTGTGGTATATATATAGTAGTATAACATAGAATTAGTCAATATGAAGGGTACTTAACTTATTACAAACTGATGTTGATGACATCCACATAGTTATTGACTTCACAAATATCAAAGTGCTAACGCGGAACATAGTAAAGGTAAAGGCCATCCATAGGCAACTGACCGAGGAATAACACTAATCTAAGTCTAGAACTCCTCAAAGTCCTAAAATCCTGGAAATCCGCTTCATTACCTTCGTCTTCTCCTGAGCGTTGGTTGTAGTGGGGACAACCTAGTGTTTTGTGTGAAAGCAAGTGTGGGTACACATCAACGTACTCAGCAAATGCCCTGTTTGGCTAAAGTGGCTAGCTTTATGTGGAGTTAGGCTAAAGCAGGTTGCTTTTACTTCATCAAGTTGTATCATTAGTATAATCCAAGTTTTATCATTAATCCCAAGTCATTAGCCTGTGAGATATCCCCTCAAAGAGAAAATATTCAGAATTAATTACCATTATTATCATAATCAAAACCAACATAATATATCCAGTGTATCCTAATCAAAGGAGCTCCCAAGGTCAATCTTAACTGTGAGCACGACCGATATATCAATTTCTAACCCTCTGCAGAGGTTGCACACTTTACCCATGAGCCATGATCCCCATTCTAGCCTGGTCTTGCAAGACCCAATATTCACTTTAAAGGTGAATGGCTAGGGATTCACTACATAGCCTTTACAAAGATTCCCTAGAGGTAATAGATTCCCTTTAGGTTTCTCATGGCTACAATGTTTTCTTGGGTGGTCATCCAACGAACCGGTCCTTATGGAGAAGGACTCGAGACACAGCCTGAGCCTCATAGGTGAAGTACCTGGGAAACCACCCAAGCCTCCACTATCCATGATCATATTCAAAGCATAGAGCATCGTATCATAATAAATCCCATCATGTTCATTGATTAAGTTACAGGACTAGCGTAAAAGCTAATCATCACAGTCGAACCAAAACGGTAAACAAGGGCAAGATAATAGAAAGGTAGTAAAACCTTAGGTTTGAATCATGTTATGTGGGAATATGAATTCTTATATGAATATGATATAATAGGCCAGAGGACACTTACCTTCACCAAGTTACTGCTTAAGGTCTTCTCCTGCTACACCTTCGGGAAAACGAAGTATTCGTTGTTTATGGGATCGATGCAAACATTCAATGTACACTTGGAAATAAAAAAGAACAGTACACCAGGCATAGGAAGAGATCACTAAGGTGTGAAAGAATGAATTAGTTGACATGAGTGATTATAGCAAAATGATTTAATAGCGTGCATGGACAACGCACAAAATGGTGCGCGCGACACGCACGCACAACACCTGAACAAATGAGACAACATGCGCGAACATGGTGTGGCAGCGCGCATGGTAGCGAGGGCGCAGGCTATAGCGCGTGACGCGAACGCACGCGCGCAGTGAGGGTGGCACGGCCTGCACGAACGTGTGAACGAACAGTGACGTCGCACGCGATGCCCTCACTACCTGTGATGATGTTGTGGCTTCGGTGAGACCGGGAGCTTCGTGGGCCTGTGCTTGCAGTGGTTGCACAGCAAGGTAGTGGGGTGATGGCAGTATGCGTGATGCAGAGGTGGGGCACAGTTCCTACAGTAGCGCACGGCTCGCGGCTAGCTAGGCTCCGAGGCACGGCTACGGTGACCAGGGCGAGCTCGCCATGGGGATAGTTCACGTCGGAGGGGGACTAGCTATCGAGTTGGTCGCGCCCATCGGATGGTTGGCTGCGCCACATGGGGGAAGAGAGCACCACCCTATGCTAGCTATAGGGGCCCACAACCATCATGTGAGGAGAGAGAGGGGTGTAGGTAGGGGAGCATGGCGATGGCGCAGATATATCGCACCGGGACTGGGGCTCCCGGACACGGCGGCGAGGCTCCAGGGCGAGCGTCGAGGCATCTGGGAGAGAGGCGCGAGGGAGATGAGTTGTGGCTGCTCTAGCGTGCGCAGGGGAGGGGAAAGTAGGGTGCTTCAACTAGCCAAAACGTGGGGCCGGACGCCGTTTTTTCCTCGCATCGTGGGCGTGTGTGTAGTGGTGGTTATGCAAAGAAGATGACTAGCGCTGGTCGGTGGGCCGCGATGTTAACGAAGGCGTGGTTGGACGCTTTGCCAACTCTTGCGTGCGGTAGGACATGGACAGGCACGACGTGCTAGGCCATCGCGGGGGTGCATGCGCGCGGGCCGGGAAGCATGGGCTAGGGACGCGAGGTGGGGATGGGTTGCGAGGAAGCGGGCCTAGGAAGGGGAGGGGCAGCGCGGTTGTGCGGGATGGGCCACAGATGGAGGCAGAGGCGAGTGGGCTAGGGCAGGCCGGCTGAACAGGGGAAAGAGAGGGGGCTACTAGGCTTTTTTGCCTTATCTCTTATTTCTTTTCTTCCTACTATTTGACTTCAAACTCCTAATTAAATGAATGCTCATAAAAATCACTCAACAAAGAAAAACAAATATATGCTCCGACAAGATGCAACATCACACAACTCCCTTAAGGTTTATTAATACATGTAACCAAAATAAATCCCTCTACTCCTTCGAGGAAAAGAAAAGAAGAAACAGGGAATTGAGAAAGAAGGTAACAACTGAATTTTCATGGACACTAAGAAAGAAAATTTTTATATCCCACAGTTCAGGGTGTTACACATCCCCTTCCCTTTAGGATCTTATCTTGTCTTCTCTTCGGGTTGTTAGACCCAAAATAAAGAGTCAGGCTATGATACAACCACTACTCAAACGGAGAAGTTGTTGATGCAAATCTTTAGGAGTTATAGGACTTCGATGAGTTCGACGATCTCCCTAGTGAGATGCATGTTGAGGTCATGTTAATTTTGTTTCCTTAGTTTTTGTTTCCGCATAAGTTTGATGAACAATGTTATGTTTATGAATTTGGTCTATAAGATTGAGTCTAGTAGCTTGTGTATCCCACCATAGATGCGCATTTTTGCGTGACCTTATCCACTATTCACGCTTCCAGCAGGTCACGAATGCCATCCCACAAAATGAGCGCTTGAACGTGTGGTCATGCATGTTCACGTGTTCTCTCTCCTCTACGGGAGGGGGTGCACACTCGCATCTGCGAGCTGCTGGGCACATCTACTTCTTACATTGTGAAATGGGTGTCATGGTGCGGTGGATGCGTGTTTGCATGTGATGCCCAATGGAGTCAGTCTAATCAGATTAAATACTCATTATATTTATGCATTGTGTTATGATATGACATTTATGTAATCATTGTGTGCGTGATTTCGATCCTGACATGTACATAGTTTGCATTTAGTTTGCCTTCTAAAACTGTGTGTGATAAGTATCATGGTCTCCCCACATTAGATGCAAAGAGTTACACTAGTAGAGCAATATGTGAAAAGTGCCAAGTTATCCAATCAGATCGGGTGCTAGAGATATGGTGTGAGCACTCCACGTGAGAGAGTATGACTTGTGGGTCAACAGTAGCAAGAGGATCGATAGCAATGTTGGGATTACCTCAACAGGAAGTGGGTGATTAGCAAGTCACTGAACCTCGAGAGAAAAATCATATTGTTAACATTTGTCCTTGTATTGGTTTGCAACTCCATAACACTAGTTATTTGTTCATATTTGAGCTAGAGATTATTGCTGTGGTTGTAACTAGTTTACTTATGTAGTGAAGTAGTTGCTCTCTTTGCTAGTAACCTTACGTAGCTTACTAGTTTTGCTTAAGTTCTGTAATTAAGTTGCATACCTCTCTAGATTAGCTTGTATAGTTTTGCTAGTTGATTAGTACTAGTTCCACATATTTGCATGAGCTTGTCAAATAGATTTGTTTATGTGAGCTCTACCTAGAATGGGACCTTAATTGTTTAACTAAGATATTTATAAGGTGCTAGAAATAAATAGTAGTATAGTATTAACTAGACTAATAAATTTAATTCCACTAGGTCTAAGTTTTTTTAGAAAGATGTATACATCCCTCTCTAGCCATCTAGGTTCTAACAATAATGATTTTTCATGTACCTAAAAATAGATTTTTGAAGATGAGCGACCTAATACAACTACCTCTATCAATTTTTAAGGGCGTGTTTGGGAGTAGGAGGATTGGAGGAGATTGAAGGGCCCCTTTGCTATTCAGTTTTAAATAACGAAGGCATTTTAGCTCTTCAATCACAATAATCTTCTTGCTCCTAAACAAGCACTAAGGATGGTTTTCTTAACAAACCGGTTGTAACAAGTTCCAAGAGCACGGTTACTTATAAATCGTCCATAGAAATAGGTTTTCTAGAATGGTTATATTAAGTAAATTATCTCTAAAAATAGATATGTTTAGAAGAACCACTCCTGAAAATATATATTTTTAGGGATGGTTGTTGCTTATGTCAACTAACTTTGAAAATGAGTGAAATCAACCGTCTCTAGAATCAATTTCCAAATGTATAGTTGACTAAGTCAACTATCTTAAAAAAATCTGCAATACAAATAAATTTATAATATTTAAGATGAAGTCAAGTGAAAACAAAATTTATATCAATTTTTATAAGACTTCATTTAGACCTTTTCATTTTGGTGGACTTTGACTTTAGTCTATACATTATACTATTTGGCTTGAAATTTGACATTCCACAACTTTATAAAGTTTTGATATAAATCTATCTTAAATTTATGGTATGAGAGAGATAATTTGATTGCATAAATTATCATGCTATGTTTATGCTCTACAACTGATAGTATGCTCTTCAGTCGGTTCTTTGCACCATAAATACAGAAAATAAGTATCTTTCTCATGTGACCATGACTAGTATACAAATATACTACTCATGTAGTCTTATTAACATAAATGGTTTGTGTCTAAATTGTAATTATTAGAATGGATTTAAATTGCAAGGATACAAATGAGACCTTTAGATTTTGATCGGTTGTCTAGCTGAATTAACTTCGTCATAATTCATAAAAACCCAATCAAGGTTGCGTGTAGAGGCCGGATATAACTTCATTTCTATTGAAATGTTGTTTTGTGAACTATCTTATAAAACATAATATTGCTCAAATATTTATTATTTAAGCTATCTTCAACAGCTTACTCGTCTTTCTCATTTCAAACTCTAATCTTAAATACTATAGTCTACAAGCAAAACATTGTTTTGTATAGCCTTATACACGATCTGCTAGCCCTAGCATAAAGACTAGGCTTACCGCTGGTGGGCAAGAAACTGAACAAGCATCACAAGAAAACAACGATACCTAGAAGAAGACAGCAATATCACCGGTCATAGACACTGAGACACGGCTCTGCGATTAAAACTCTACCCGAAAGCAAACTGATCAAAGCAACAAGAGGTAAGAACTGCAGCTTCCTGAATCCTTCGAGAGGTTAGCCTCAGAGATAGAGCCAATCAACTTGGCCACGGGCCACCAATGTATGTTCTGTTACTTCGTCCTTACCAACTGTGCATAATCAACGGTACCAGGGGAAAAAAAAAACTTCGCCGGAATTGACGATACATGAGCTTGGGGGGTCTGCAACCACCGTTCGACACCTAAAGCTGGTTCTAACGCTGGTCGACGTTGATCTTTGTCTCTTTGGCGTGGCCGAACCGCTGGTTAGTGTCGAACTGATCGGTTCTGACTACCGTGTTGTAGAACCAATCGATATGTTCGTTTAATTTGTTTGCACATGTCGTTTTTTGATTGGTTTGTTTGATCGTTTGAAGTAAAAAAATTATTAAATAAAAAAAATGCTGTCCAATAAACAGAAGGAAAGTGATTGAGTTTATTTCCATCCCCAACTCTTCAATTCTTCAATTCGTTATCTTTCTTTATATTGTAGCCTCTCACTCTATTTGAATATAAATCATAGGCGGAGTTCGAACTTTGAAACTTTCACCAACTTGTTCAATGACCAATCTCCACAACATCGTGACACCCCTACTAATGTGGAACATGTATTCTTGATGACCTTTCTCCCATAAATCGTCGTTAGGAGGATGTTTTTGTCCATCTGTGTTCCCTAAATCAACAACCTCCGATCTCTATATTCATATGATCCTCCTACATATCCCTACCAACCATCCATGGGTGCTTAACCTCCTCCCTATATAAATCCTACCATCACAGCTCCTCCTACCATTGAAGCTCATATCGTTAATACACACTCCTCTAGATCTTCACCTTTCAAATATCCATACCCTCCTCCAAACTTGTATGGGTATCCATATTGTGCTCCTTCATATGGTGCTCATCCTCCATACTCTCTCCCGATTGGTGATCTGCTAGTCCATTTTGTCCTTTTAAATGAACAATAGTGCCCCCAATCAACGACATTGATGTCACTTTGATCTAATCTACTTACATGTGCTCCTCAACACCAACATCAAAGGGATTGGACAAAGAGGGAAAAAAGGCTGGTAAGTACACAATAGTTTTTTGAGTTCCTAAATTTATAGGTCCACATGTTTTAGATCTCATTGATGGCAACAACAGGAAGGGATCGACCTCCAGGGGCCAAATAGCTAGCACCTACAACTCTACAAATAGAAGCTTGTCGCCACTGTACCCCTAAGCAGTTGAAGGATTGGTGGTCAACGAGCCACCACTACAACACATGTGATCTTCTATGGCGTTTTCATTACATCACAAATGAGGGTTTTTGTCATAGTTTTTATTGTTGTGATGACTCCGTGACGAAAATATCATCGTCACAGAAGGTGCGTGTTAAAAGATCTTTTATGACAAAACGCAAAAAAAGGTCATAAATGTAGTGACGAAAAATGTATTCGTCATAAAATTTATGACGCTCTAAATTATCATAAACAAGACCCAAAACATCATAGAGTGTAGTATTGTATCATTTGCCAGGCGACAGCTTTGTGACGACTATATTCGTCATAAATGTGCTGACATGGCAACTGACGTGGCGATAAAATTGTGATCAAACAAATTGGGACGAATATTTATCAATGGGTTCATTATATTTTTAGTTCATTAAATAATAAAAATCAACATTCAATTGAATTCAAATCAAACATGTGTATACAATTTCATTAAACAACATGAGTATACATAACTTGTTTCTACATCCATATATAATTATAGCATAAAACATCCACATAAGTACTAAACATCAAACATATTTTAATATTATATAACTTAAATTCAAAAGTAAGTAGAATGGATTCAACGGCCACGCCACAAGCTGCAGTGGAGCACAACGTTCTGAAATTTGAAAGATGCATGCATCATTCTAACATGAAGCTCCACTCCACCATTTAATTTAATTGTTGTAGAGAACCAATTGATCTAACGTTCCAACTGAATCAGAGAGAACAGAGAACACAAATGAGTCCTTCTATACATGGAAAAGAAGAGAATAAATCATCATTACAATATAAATATATAATGACCAAAGTTAGGAACTTGGAAGGGGCAAGAAGCATCCAAAGATCACCATTAAATTACAATCAAGTGTTCATTACTGCAATGAGAAATTCATAAAATGGCAAGAACTAAGGACAGCTATCCTTATTTTAAGAAAACATATGTGCTGCTTAGTGTTGTGGTCAGTTATCGGGAACATTACGGGATCATCACCACGAGCGACTCCTTCAAGGTGGCCTACAACTACGAGCGTGCCAACTGCGAGCTCGCGGCGTCATTGGCAGCAACCAAGGAGCTGGCCTAGCTCCAGAAGGATACACCCTCGGGTGCCCCAGATGCCCCCAAGGTTAGCACCGGCACCTTCAAGTTTTTTGAGGACCCGAAGAAGGTCACGGTCGACCCTGCTGACCTAGCCAAAACGGTTCGCATCGGGATGACACTCTCAAGCAAATAGGAAGGCGCACTCGTCGACTTCCTCTAGGTTAACTGCAGCGTTCCCTTGGAAGCTCGCAAACATGCCGGGGATCCAATGGGAAGTCACCGAGCATTCCCTGAACATCCAGTCAATGACTAGGTCGGTCGCCCAATGTCTCTGTTGTTTCAAAGAGGAGAAGCGCAAGGTTATAGGCGAGGAAGTCGCGAAGCTCTTAGCGGCAAGATTTGTAAGATAAATACACCACCTAGTGTGGATTCCCAATCCTATACTCGTTAAGAAAAAGATTGGAAATGGAGGATGTGTTTCGATTACACTGGCCTTAACAAGGCATGTCCAAAAGATCATTTCCCTCTTCATCGTATCGACCAGGTCGTAGACTCCACCATAGGGTGCGAGCTCCTTTCTTTTCTGGATGCATATTTAAGCTACCAACAGATCGCCATAAAGGAGAGAGACCAGCACGCAACTTCTTTCATCACCCCCTTTGGCTTGTTCTACTACATCACCATGCCTTTTAGTCTGAAAAATGTCGGGGCAACATACCAGTGATGCATGCTCCAGTGCGTCACCGACCAAGTCAGTCGCAACATCGATGTATATGTTGACGACATAGTCATGAAGACCAAGAAGTCTGACGACCTCATCGCTGATCTAGAGGAAACATTCGCCAACCTTCGAAGGTTCCGCATAAAGCTCAACCTTGAGAAATGCGTGTTCGATGGGATACCTGTAAAATATGTAGTACAATTGAGATATCCAACACACAGTTGAGCTTTTTACATTTAATACTATTTTTATTAATCCTTTTTTAACCTCGTTTTGCTTTTCATCTCTTGATCCAATGACTAAGAATGGTGTCCTAGGCTTGTCAGTCGACCTAGGGCAATCCAACGATGTTCTTGCCTCGATGGAATCACTCTCGGGCAAGAGCTCCAAAGGTTCTTTTGTTAGTTTGCTCAAGAACCGATTGTTATTTGTCACGTAAGTACAATTGGTTATCCTTTGGTACCTTGCTCGTAAACCTCATCATTCTTCACCATGAAAGAGTATTGGTTGCCCATTATATTCTTTGGTCTATGATGACCCAGATGATGTAGCCCTCGCTGATTTATGATCTGGGATCTATCTCGACGTCACTCCTCTATTCGACAATCACGTCTATCCCTCGTGGGGTTTGGTGCAGCTCCTTGGCTTCTACAAACAAGGTCTTTTTTCCTTGATCACACAAAAGATTTGAGTGTTTTTGTATTAAGGTAGATTTTTTTTTACTACAACACACTCAAATAGCACCGAACAAGACCTTAGTCACAAGTAGAATTTGTAGAACCTGTTGGAGACTTGCTCTCAAATGCTATGAATCAAGAGCAAGGCAACATAAAATGTTAAATAATAACGCCCTTCGTCCTTAAAACATTATTCCCTTCGGGATAATGGATCTTGGACGAAGGTTGATAAGAGTATAATTACGAAGTTGAACCTTCGTAATAAAATTTCAATAGGCATTTATAAGATAATACAAAAAGGTATAATATGAGTAAATACATCATAAACTAATTATATTATATTTATTTACTATATTGAATCATCAAATACAATAATACCTATGCCTTGACAAAGGTTGAATTCCGAGAGATGCAATTGCAATTATCAGAATGCGTGAACAGTAATGGAATACTGTTCACTATTTATAGACACAGGACGCAGCCTGTGAAGAATTACAAGTATGCCCCTTACAAAAGCTTACAACATTGACTCAGACCTTTATGGACTAAAAGGTCATTCTATGTTTAAGTCGGTTTGTAATGACGAAGCTTCACGAAGAGGACCCTTCGGCTATCTTATGCTAACAGCTTCAGCCGAGGACCACTTCTTTCTATAAGACCTTCGGCGACGAAGCATAGACCCAACAGTAGCCCCTTTCGCGGTGCTAGATCGTTTTTCGTAACGAGCTTGATTCGTGAAAAAAGTCTCTTAAGCTTCGGAGCGCCGAAGGTCTGAAAAAACACCTTCCCTGAGCTCGTTCTCGAGAAACGATTCCATCTTCCAGCGTATAGCGGTCCCACCTTGCAGAGTTACTGTTCGGTCTCTGCGGTCCACCGCGCAGCGAGTGCGAGCGGGTGTCCGCCTGGTGTAAAAATTCTGGCGCTTCGCCTTCTTACCTGCAGCACTATATAAACAGACGAGTAGGTGTGAAGTTACCACAGCATTCATTGCTATTTGCACTGTTTCGCTGCCAAAATTTTTAGCCATCGCCGAAGCTTGACTCTAGGAATCGAACGAAGCTCCAGCTTGAAGCTTGCTTCGTCCAGAAAAACTTCGGAAGAAAGATATTTTTAAATTCCACAATTTCCGATTTAAATGGCCAGATTGCGTTCGACTGCTAGGGTTGAGCGTGAGGGAGGCGAAATTGAAGCTTCGGAGACTGTCCCTATCTCCGAAGCAATGCGACGTTCCGGGCTGGTAACTACAGAAGAAAACCCTACTACTGAAACAAAACAAACAACTGTCGTAGTAGAAGAAGAAAACACTGAAGAAACCGATCCTGAAGATGATTCTCATATTGCCGCGCCAAGCAAGCCCAGCCATTTGGACTTTGGCAAGTCAACTGTTTCCAAGGCTGACTTCCCCAAGATGGTGAAGTCGGGTTATTTTACTGAAAATGAGAAGAAGTTACTTCGCTTTGGGGGGAAGAAACTACCCCGAAGCCAGAAAAGGATGAAATAGTCATTTTCAAGAGCTTCTTGAAGGCTGGATTAAGATTTCCTTTAAATAGGATAATTTCTGGCGTGCTAGATCAATTTGGTATCTACTTTCACCAGCTGACTCCCAATGCGATTGTCAGGCTTAGCGTATACATCTGGGCTCTCCGAAGCCAGGCGATGGAACCATTTGCCGACAGCTTTTGTCGAGTTCATGAACTGCATTACCAAACGAAAGCCAGAAAAGACGGATTGCATGAAAATTTTGGTTGCTATAACTTTGCTTATCGGAAAACCACGAAGCTTCCCGTGATTAGTTACCGAAGCAAATGGCCGGCAGGCTGGAAATCAGAGTGGTTTTACGTCAAGGTTGACGAAGATAAAGAGAAGCTGGTTCAGAGCCCTCTTGAACTGACTTTCGGAGAAACAAGACCTCGATGCAAAATGACATTAGATGGTCCAACTTTGGCCGCGCTGAGCGAATTCAAGATTATTGCAGAACATATTGGAACTAGGGATCTAGTGCAAGAATTCCTATCCTTCAGGGTTTTTCCTACCTCAAAAGAATGGGAAATGCCGAAGCTACAGGGGGAGAAGAAAAAAGGGGAACTTGTACGGTTGCCCTACTATTACAAGTTCAAGAAATACTTTAAAAAACCTTGCCAAGAGTGGTTGGAAACAATTGAATTTATGTGTAATGAAATACTTGGCAACTATTCCAAAAAAGAAGATCAATTGATGACCGCGGCCTTCGGCACCCGTCCGAAGCGGAGACTAAACCGAGTGCTGGACGCCCTGGGCTTCGAATACCCTGATTACGAAAATCTGAACAAAGGCGCCGAAGGTCAAAAAAGGAAAAGGACAACTGCAGCCTCAAATGAAGACGAAAAAGAACTACCAAAAAAGAAATTTCCGAAGAAGAAGAAAGCGTCCTCTCCGAAGCGTAACATATCCGACGAAGAAGAAACCCCCGCATCACCCTCTGCCGCTGTCGTTGAGGAAATTCTGAAGGTAATGACTGAATCCTTACCTGCGAAGCTAAGTCCACTGGGGCCCCATCTGACAAAGTTTTTTCAGAAGGACAAGGAGCCCGAAAAATCAAAGGAGATAATCAAGGCAAAGAAACAAAGAATTATTACTGTGACAGAGGTAATTGACAAGACGCCGCCAAGAGCTTCAGCCCAGAAAACACCGGCGGCTGCAGAGGGGACAGATATTGAAATTGCACCTTCGGGGGCCGCAGCTGCCGAAGCTGCCTCAGCTGAAGATTTGAACCTGGAGAGCACAATTGAACATATTGATCAAATACTGCTAGACATGGCTGCAGAAGAAGCTACCACTGCTGCCGAAGAGGCCGTGACCACAGCGTCGAAGAAAGGAAAAGAAATTGCTGATGAAGCTTCAGAAAACGAAGCCTTCATGTTCCAGAATTTAGTTGGAGGACAACTATCAAAAGCTGAAATAGAAGAGCTTAGAGAGTATGCCAAATCCTGTGGATACAAACCTGGGGCACTCCTCTTCGGAGGCGTTGATGATGAGAAATTAGAGTGTATTCGAGATCAAACAGGGGCCAAAGTTATCAGTAATCTGTCCAAGAGTATCGGCTTCCCGAAGCTAGAAACAGACATCAGCCGCTACCGACGACAACATGTCGTTGGTAGTTTATTTTATTCCAACTTCAAGGTGAACTACTTGTCCCTTAACTTTTATTGTTTCTAATAGTAAAAACATGTCTGACGAAGGTTGTTTCCGTGCAGAGTATGCTATTGAGCAAAGCCTTGCAAATGCAACAAGATTTTGAAGATAAGAAGCACGAAGTTATAATTGAAAATTTGGAAAGCAGAATAAAGGAACAATCAGATGCTTTCGAGAAAAAGAACTTTGAGCTCCAGGCAACCGAAGGTTTATTGGCGGAAGCTGAAGCAAAAATAACAGAATTGAACACGAAGCTTCTCCGCCAGTCTGAGCAGTTCGAACGAGAAAAACAAGATCTTAATGCAAAACTTGAAGCCGAAGCTCAACAAAATTCAGATTTGAGAAAACTACTGACAAGTCTTCAAGAAAAATGCTTGGAATTTAGCAACAACTGCATTCAACGATTAAGAAAGATTTTTTACTCAGTTGGAGCCAGCAGTGAAAAATTCACCCCCTCAGCTGAAGATCTACCGAAAACCTTCGAACATATTGAGGGGGAGATTGACGAGCTCGACGAAGTCATAGCTGGGCATGGTGACTTCTGTGCCTGGGTGGCTTCTCGAGGAACTGCTGCAGCCTTCCTGAAGGCTGGCTGATCATGGAAAGATTGTCAATAGGCCAAATTTCACTTTATCACCATCAATCCTGGATGACATCCCTGATCTCGCCCGAAGTATCTCGAATCGATTTGTAAAAATGATATGGACAAAAGGTGGGCGAGAGAAGGCTGGAGACGAAGCTCGTAGCCACCTTGATCCAGTAAGAAACCATACCTTGTGCTTACCTTTTCCTATAAACTTGATTTTGACTTACAACAACCTTATTCATGTAGGATGACGAAGCTGAAGCTGATGATCAAAAATGACGCCGAGGCCGAAGCTCCTTGTTATATATCCTTATCCTTCCATTGATGTATGAGAAATGCTTTGATGCGGACGAAATTTTCTTTTGAGCCGAAGGCGAAAAAACACCTTCCCTTCTTTTCGTACGCAGCGAAGCATAGAAAACAATATTTTCTTTTCTTTTTTGTGCACGAAGCTCTTTTTTCCCCTTTCTTTTTTCTCTTTTTGCCGAAGCAACCATTTATGTCATGAAGATGATTATCCTACATATGCCTAGATGAATGTTTATGAATGCAAATGCTATGATGTAATGTGATGTGCAAATGAATGGCCAAACACGTATCCGAAGCCATATTCATAGTCATTATTTTCTTAAAAACAATCACACCTCAGCTCTGCATTCCCTTAGGAACGACTTTGGAGCTTCTTCGCCTTTACTTTTGGCGGAATCAGCGTTGACTTTTCGCTGTAAGCTCTGCATTCCCTTAGGAACGACTTTGGAGCTTCTTCGCCTTTACTTTTGGCGGAATCAGCGTTGACTTTTCGCTGTAAGCTCTGCATTCCCTTAGGAACGACTTTGGAGCTTCTTCGCCTTTACTTTTTGGCACTCGATGGTGCGTTCTCAGCTTTTACATTTACATTCCTTGGGGGATTTTGCTCTTATAGAACTAAAAAAGGAAATTACATATGCTGGCCCCATTAAAAACCTTTCTCCCCCTTCGGAAAGGAAAAGGGTGCCATGAAAGAAAAATAAAAAATATGAAAAATTACATCGAGTTATACATAATATCGCCGAAGCTCATCCGCATTCCAAGACCTAGGAATGTCGTTGCCGTCCATATCCTTCAATCTGTATGAACCGGGTCTTGACGAAGATGCTACTAAGAAAGGTCCGTCCCATTTCAGCTGCAACTTGCCCACTGTTTCTGGGTTGGCCACTCTCCGAAGCACCAAGTGTCCTGGCTCAATATTTTTTAGCCGAACCTTTCTATCCCGCCACTTGATTGTTTCGGCTTGATATTTACTGATGTTCTCCACGGCTTGTAGTCTGATCCCTTCTAAAGCATCTTTTTCTATAGAATAAGCAGCTTCGGAATCTGATTCTGCCGAAGCTACTATCCTTATTGATCCGGTTTTAGCTTCCTCTGGAGTTATTGCTTCGTCACCGAATAACAACTTGAATGGAGTGAAGCCTGTAGACCTTGATGTTGTTGTGTTGTGGCTCCACACCACTTTGGTTAACTGATCTGGCCATTTTCCCCTGGGTTGGTTGAAGATTAACTTCATTATTCCTGTCATTATAATGCCGTTGACTCTTTCAACGAGTCCATTTGACTCCGGGTGCCTAACTGATGCAAAATGGATCTTCGTACCAATTTGGTCACAGAAATCCCTGAAAGCTTCGGAATCAAACTGTGTCCCATTGTCCACAGTGATAGCCTTTGGCACCCCGAAACGACAAACAATATTCTGCCAGAAAAAGTTTTGGACGGTGGCTGAAGTTATTGTGGCTAAAGGCTTGGCCTCAATCCATTTAGAAAAATATTCCACAGCTACTACAACATATCTCAGGTTCCCTTGGGCCGGTGGTAACGGACCTAACAAGTCAAGGCCCCACCTTTGCAATGGCCAAGTGGGTTGTATGAGCTGTGTTAAGGACGAAGGTTGTTTTTGATCTCTTGCACATTTCTGACAACCTTCGCACTTTTGAACCAATTCTGCTGCATCCGAAGCTGCCTTCGGTCAATAAAACCCTTGGCGGAAAATTTTTCCAAGTAACGGCCTAGATCCGATGTGAGATCCACACAGGCCTGCATGTATTTCTTTCATTAACTCTATACCTTCGGTTCTGGATAAACATTTGAGCAGCGGAGCACAAACTCCATGTTTGTACAACTCCCCTTCTATTATGACATATGGACGAGCTCTTGCCTCTATCCTCTTGTTATAAGCTTCGTCATCTGAAAGGAATTTACCCTGAAGGTAAGAGATGATCTCGGTTCTCCAATCTTCGCTAAAAACAGGAGATATATTAAGGACTGCTCTTTCAAGAAGTTCCACCGAAGGTGCTTTTATTGTTTCGAAGAACACATCCGAAGGTAAAGGCAGCCCCTGTGCTGCTGACTTAGCTAGCAAATCAGCATGCTCATTTTGTCCTCGAGGGATATTTTTGACAGAAAACCCTTCGAAGGAAGCTTCAACTCTTCGAACCATATCCAGATATTTTTCAAGCTTCGGGTCCTTAGCCTTGCAACTCTTGTCAATATGACCCGAAACAACCTGGGAATCAGTTTTAATTATGGCCCTTCTGATTCCCATTGCTTTTAACTTCCGAAGACCTAGAATCGATGCTTCGTACTCAGCAATGTTATTTGTGCAATTAAAATCAAGCTTTGCCGCATAACAAGTTTTGACTTTGGAAGGTGAAACCAACACAGCAGCCGCTCCTGCTCCGAAGGTTCCCCAAGATCCATCACAAAACACTGTCCAGGCTTCGTTGTCTTTATTCGTTTCCTCCTCCTGAGCCCCTGGCGTCCAGTCAGCAATGAAGTCTGCCAACGCCTGGGACTGAATCGAAGATCTATGAACATATTCAATACAAAATTCATTGAGCTCTGCAGCCCATTTTCCAATCCTTCCAGTAGCTTCTCGGTTCCTCATAATATCCTTCAAAGGTTGTGAAGAAGGAACAATTATGTTGTAA
This sequence comes from Zea mays, assembly GCF_902167145.1. NCBI lineage: Eukaryota > Viridiplantae > Streptophyta > Magnoliopsida > Poales > Poaceae > Zea > Zea mays. The sequence goes on along the minus strand of NC_050099.1, from coordinate 238,782,593 downwards.
GCTTGGAAATAGTGCCGAAGCTTCCTGGAGGCCATCAAGACAGCATACAGTACCTTCTCCAACTCTGTATAATTTTTCTTTGATAAACTAAGAACCTCGGAAACAAAATATATTGGGGCCTGCCTTTTGACTTGACCATCAAACTTCTCCTGGACAAGCGCTGCACTTACCGCTGAGTGCGAAGCTGCCACATATAATAATAAAGGAGCCCCTGGCATTGGTGGAGTTAATGTTGTTAGATCTATCAAATACTGTTTCAGTTCTTCGAAAGCCTTCTGCTGGATTGGTCCCCATTGAAAGACTTCGGCTGACTTCAGCACTTCGAAGAATGGTAAGTTTCTCTCTGCTGATCTGGATATGAATCTATTGAGAGATGCCAATCTTCCTGTCAATCTTTGAGCCCCCTTCTTTGTAGTTGGTGGCTCCATCCGAAGTATAGCTTCAATTTTACTTGGATTAGCTTCAATTCCCTTTGTTGAAACCAAGCATCCAAGAAATTTCCCCTTCTTCACTCCGAAGACGCATTTTTCTGGATTTAACTTTAAGCCAGCTTGCCTGAAACTGGCGAAGGTCTCCTGCAGATCAGCAATATGATTCTCCTGCTTCGTGCTTTTTACAATGATGTCATCAACATAAGTTAGCACATTTCTGCCTATTTGAGATTGGAGGACCTTCGCAGTCATTCGGCTGAAACTTCCTCCAGCGTTTTTGAGCCCCTCAGGCATCCGAAGATAGCAATATGTGCCACTTGGAGTTATGAAGCTAGTCTTCGGCTCATCTTCCTTCTTCATCCAAATTTGGTGATAGCCTGAATAACAGTCTAACAGACTCATGAGCTCTGAAGAAGCCGCTGCATCAACTAAAGAGTCTATCCTTGGTAGTGGGAATTCATCTTTCGGACAAGCCTTGTTAAGATCTGTAAAATCGATGCACATTCGCCACTTGCCATTGGCCTTTTTTACCATAACAGTGTTAGCTAGCCATTCTGGGTACTTCACTTCTCTGATAACTCCTGCACTGAGGAGTCTTTTTACTTCGTTGCGAGCACCTTCGGCCTTATCATCTGACATTTTCCGAAGCCTTTGCTTTCTGGGTCTGAAGGATGGATCGACATTGAGCGAGTGCTCAATAACATCTCTATTAACTCCGCAGAGATCATTGGCTGACCATGCAAAAACATCTTTGTTATTGAACAAAAACCTTACCAAGGTTTTCTCCTGCTCTTTGGATAATTGAGAGCCTAACAGCACCTTCTGCTCTGCTATGTCCTCACATAAGAGCATAGGCTTCGGCTGATCTGCTGAAGCTGCTTTCTCCCTTCTGAATTTGTACTGTTCACAAGCTTCAGCTCCATCTATGTTATGGATTGCTTTTGAGTCAGTCCAATTGCCTTCGGCCCTTCTTGCAGCTTCCTGACTTCCATGGATAGCAATGGGTCCCTGATCCGAAGGTATCTTCATGCAAAGATAGGCAGGATGAAGGATTGCTTCGAAGGCATTGAGGGTACCACGACCAATAATTGCATTGTAAGGGTATTCCATGTCAACAATATCAAACACAACTTGCTCAGTCCTAGTGTTGTTGATGAACCCGAAGGTCACTGACATGGTGATCTTGCCCAGTGCTACAATCTGTCTTCCTCCGAAGCCACAGAGAGGATGTGTAGCATCATGAATCTTATCCTCTGGCTCTTGCATTTGTCTGAAGGCCTTAGCAAATATGATATCAGCTGCACTGCCTGTGTCAACCAAGACATTGTGGACCAGAAATCCTTTGATAACACAAGAGATAACCATGGCATCGTTGTGTGGGTAATCTTTGAGCTGAAGGTCCTCTTGGGAGAAGGTAATAAGAATGTGAGACCATCTTGACTTGATGAAGGGTCCTTGCACTCCAACATGCTGTACCCTTCTCTGTGCTTCCTTCTTTTGTTTCTTGTTAGCTGGCTCTGAGGACGAGCCACCCGTGATCGGGAGCACCAGCTTCGGGTCCGAAGCAGCTCCAGCTTGGTCGTTGAACGAAGCCATCAGCTCAAAAAGTGGAAGTGAGTTCACCGGAGGTGGGCGCCAATGTTGGAGACTTGCTCTCAAATGCTATGAATCAAGAGCAAGGCAACATAAAATGTTAAATAATAACGCCCTTCGTCCTTAAAACATTATTCCCTTCGGGATAATGGATCTTGGACGAAGGTTGATAAGAGTATAATTACGAAGTTGAACCTTCGTAATAAAATTTCAATAGGCATTTATAAGATAATACAAAAAGGTATAATATGAGTAAATACATCATAAACTAATTATATTATATTTATTTACTATATTGAATCATCAAATACAATAATACCTATGCCTTGACAAAGGTTGAATTCCGAGAGATGCAATTGCAATTATCAGAATGCGTGAACAGTAATGGAATACTGTTCACTATTTATAGACACAGGACGCAGCCTGTGAAGAATTACAAGTATGCCCCTTACAAAAGCTTACAACATTGACTCAGACCTTTATGGACTAAAAGGTCATTCTATGTTTAAGTCGGTTTGTAATGACGAAGCTTCACGAAGAGGACCCTTCGGCTATCTTATGCTAACAGCTTCAGCCGAGGACCACTTCTTTCTATAAGACCTTCGGCGACGAAGCATAGACCCAACAGAACCTAAAATAGTACTCCCTTAAAGCAACTCCAATATTTCTCTAAAAAAGCTTCCTAAACTCATGTGTTAGCAAGTTGCTAAATAGCTATTGAGAGTAAAAAAAAGCTTGATCTACAATAGTTCTTAATATTTAGGGAGTAGTTCGGTTTTTAATCTAGTTTTGGTGGATCCATTTTTTTTCTAAAGTTACTCGTGATAGTGAATGATTAGATCAATACTTCGTCTCCCTGATGGCCTGTCTCAATCTAGCGGTGCAGCTAGCTTGGTGGCGGGGTCGTAGGCGGAGGATGCTCCCATCGGATCTAGGTGGAGGTGGGTTGAGGGTAGAGAACGATATGGGCGGAGGACCTGGCTACAACGCTGTCCGGGAATGGGGAAAAATAAGCACACGTGTATGAAGACACCAACTAAGTTTATCGAGTTGCCAAACCTGTAGAGCAAATGGAATTAGCAAGTAACTAAATTTAGTAAGTCTATTTACAAACTATTGGAGAAATATTTTTTTGTTCACTTCTTAAATTTAAGATTTAAGGAGTTGTTTAGAGAACTATCGAGGTGTTAGTTCCAAAATATCGTTTTCCTATGAACCTCTACAAACATATATCTACATTCAAAGTAAAAAAAAACGTTATTATTTTTAGATGGAGATGGAGGGAGTATATTTTGATTAAGATGTTAGCCTCATGGGTTACATGCATGCCATAAGAATTTTCCCCAAATTTTAACTGATGTTTAGTTATTTGCACAGCACTCTGGCAATGTTATTTATGGACTGAAGAGTCCCCAGTCTCGTATAGCTCACGAGCAATTAATACAGTTCTTCCAGGTTCAGTAACGCCATTGCTGCACTGCGGCAGACAGAGGCGTTACCAAACAAAACTCTTGTTGGCGCCCACCTTCATTGGCTTGCCTTCTTCTTCCCGCCTCAGGCTTTTACAAAGAGAAAACGTGGGTCGGAGGTCCTATCCTGCCACCATTCTGATTCGTGCAGCTCAACATTATATGACACAGTCACCCAGTCCCATTGATGAATTGGCGGAGCGCCAACTTTTTCAGTCCCATTGGATGCTCGTCGTCGTCGGGGTCAGTCACATTGCGGCAGATGCAGCCAAAGCAACAGAGTGCAGTGCCGACCTGCAAGCCTTCCCATGATTCACAGTTTTACGGTTTTACCACAGTGAATACTATACAGTGTTGTACATACCAGTCCAAGATTTGGTTTTTTTTTTCCAAATGCCAACAACATTACGACAGCAAAATATAGCCATGGACAAAACAAGCTCAGTTTTGTATTTCATGTTCACGTCTTCAAAAAAACACAGCAAGCAGCAGCAAACACCCGCTGCCAGAGTGCCAGTTACATGAATTGAAACAGTTGAATTGAATTGGCCTCGAAGTGTGTGCCGCGCCGGCGCAGCTAGCTAGCTGCCGGTCCTGCCGCCGCACTGATGGCCGGAGACCACCCAGGCACCCACCCTCTCCGCTCTGCACTTAAATGCCATCCTTACCTTCCCCTTGCAGTATAACCATTGCTATCACGCGAGTGTAATGTACGGTGTCGTGTGTATAAATACGGTCCGCGAATACGGCATGGTCGGTATGCTTGCTCCTCCTCGCCATGGCCTCACCTCACTAAACAAATACCAATCGATGTATATACTCGCACGTCGGAGTATAGTATACATGTACGAGTTAGATGCAACGCGTGTCGTTCGCCTGCCTTGTTCACGTAGTCCGTGTCGCGAGACTGACGCCGGCGAGGTCGCCGCCGTACTCCTCCAGCACCACCAGCAGGTTCCCGCTCGGCTTCAGCCACGACCGCGGCACGTGGTACCTGCAACGCAACGCCAACGCAACGCAAGTGTGAAAAATCCCATGCGCGCGTGCTCTCCGTGCGAAACAAGTTCGCATACCATCTCTGGGAGAGGTCGCCGCAGTTGGACGTGCACTGGTCCTCGCGGTACGTCCCGGCGTAGCTGCACCGCCCGCAGCCGCGGGAGTGAGCCCTGTACGACCAGTAGCGCCCGGCGTGGCGCCCGTTCACCCACACCTGGCCCTTGCCCATGCTGCCCATGTCCAGGGCCACCGGATCGCTCCCCGCCGGCGCGTTGAACAGGGCCTGCTTAATTCGTCACACCAAACAAAAAGGATGTATATCACTGCCACGCTGCCTTGCCATGCATCTCTTCAGATCGCTGACGGATGGATGGAAGAACCTTGTGCCAAGTCAGCGGCTGCGTGCCGCCGCCGGGGCCGGCCCATTCCACGGCGGAGCTTCCGGTCACGGTGTGGAGGCCGAGCGACTCGCCTTTCAGGCCGACCTGGTATATCCATCTCTGATGGCTCAGGTCCCTCTTCCCCTCGTTCAGGCCGGAGAGGGTCACTGGCCCGAGGACGCCGACGTTCCACAGCTCGAAATGGTCACCGTTGTTCTACAGCACCACGCCATACAGTATATACTCAGCGTTACAAGCGTTCCTCTGCAATGCAAGATGGCTTTTTTCGTGGCACTGCGTTGGCCCTGTGATCAGTCAACTTACAGGAAGGCCCACTGCTGAGCTTAGAATGGAGATCTTGTTGCTGCCCTGCCACATCTTCACATACCCACTGAATGTTAGCTTCGGGTTGTCGTAGCCGCCGTAAACAGATCCTGCAGTATAAAAACATTCTATCAGTATAGTCCTCGTAATGACCCGATTGGAAACAAAATGATGCTAGAGTGTAGAGAGAGAAGTTAATACCATATGACCTCCCATTGACGAACACCTGCATGGAGTGTCCAGCAGAGTACACACTGAGCTGAGGCCACTGGCCAGACTTGAGGAATCGTTCGTTGGAACCAATGTTGACACTGCAGCGAGCATAATTCAGAGTTTAAAGATAAATCCATCAGGTTTCAGAAAGAAGTGGTTCGAACGATGAAGACTGGCTTGTAGAGGCCCAGCCACCAGTCACTCACTGGGTGGTGTACCACAGGTAGTCCGACTTGTCCCATGTCAAGCTGAGCTGCTCGATCAGGCCATCCCTTGCAAACGCGCTGTCATCCAGCGAGTTCGTGTCCTCGCTGTAGGACTGCCAAGCGAAGCGATGCATCACCGGGCTCATCTTCGGCAGCAGAGTCGGCTCCTTCACCTACACGATCGTCGCATTTTTCTCATTAGACAGACTATACATCGCATCTGTCTTGTCCTATATAGATAGAGAACGAAAGATTCAGCCTTGAGTATTATGCTCTCGCTCACCGTCGCGGTGTTGAAGACTGCGGTTTTGCAGTCGGGCAGAATGCTGATGGACCAAGCCGGGAGGTCATAGTGACGCCCGTCAAACCTGATCCTCACAGCAGATTTAACGTGGTAGTTCGACAGGAACGCAGCACAGGCTCCATTCTTTGACTTGAAGACATATGCCTGGAAAAATCGACCGGTCCATGAATATCTGCTGGTGTTTTTTGTTCTTGCATTTGGCACAATCGCATTGCCACGTGGGGGAAATCCGTAGCGAAAGTTTAACCTTTTCGTAGTTTCCAATAGATCGTATCGTTGGATCGCCAGAAACCAACGCAGGCTCGGCCTGCTTGATAGCTCTGTGCATGTTCCTCAAGTGACCCCATTTCGGTTGCCTGAGCAGACCTGCAATGTACACCCACCCACCCCCCCAGAAATTCCAGGTGTGGACGACAGACAGGTAAAAACCACACTGTGAACTTTTCCGACAAATATCTCTTGGCAGCCGATGGGAATTCAAGTTTATCAAAGATGGCAACAACCACTGCATACCAAACTCGTCAATGGGGGCATCGTAGTCGTAGCTGGTCGCGATGAAGGGGCCACCGGCGGTGCGCCCAAAGTTCGTTCCTCCATGGTACTGCGTCGATCGATCGGATTCAGAACATGTAGATGTGGTCACAGCAGCAGCAGCGAAAACAGCATTGGTGTGACCAGCATGGCGGCGTGCTCACCATGTAGTAGTTCACGAAGGAGCCTCCTTTCTGAACGAACCGTGCCACGGCGAAGGCCAGGTCCTCCACCGGCCGGTGAGGCGCCGCGCCGCCGAACTTGGTGAACCTTTGGTGTTGGAAGATTATAAAAAGAAAAATCAGGCCATTCTCAGATACCGAAACGCGTTTTTCGGGAGATCGGCATGGCTTGGATCAAGGGGGGAATACCATCCAGTCCAGGCTTCGGTCCACATGGTCGGCTTGTGCTTGTTGTTTGGCGTGAAGTAGTCGCAGTAGAAGCCATTGCAAGTGTTGATCTGCAGTGACCGGCTTACACAGAGTAAGAACTGGAAGCTGTTAAGCTGCACATAAGAAATCCAGGTACTCGACAGTTGATCTGCACATCAGCCATTGCAGCGTGCGTGCGAGCAACCGAACATACCACGGGGTCCGGGGCGTCATCCTGCTTGCACATCACCCACGGCACGCCGGCGTTGGTCCCGACAGCCATCTGGGCCGCCCAGTGAGCGTATGGCTTGCCGCCACTGCCCACGACGGACTCCATTGGCCCGAACTCGTTCTCCACCTGCGCATAGCGCGTGGCCGGATGAAGGCTCTAAAAGTTCTGCTCCAGTTTCGAGTTGCGTTTGCAAGTTTGCACTGGAAATGTGACGGTGGTGTGGTGCACACCTGAGCCATGATGATCGGGCCTCCCTGCCACTCGAACAGCCCCTCCGACTTCATCATGGACACTATCTTCTCCACGAACTTCTGCATTGCCGCCTGCCGTTAAAAAAAATAAATAAATCAGGCACACATCACTGCCACCCCAATTGGTGCAAAGTGAAAGAATGACAAAAAAAAATTGGCCATAACCAAAAAAAAAACAATTCAAATCTCTTTGGGTGAAACTAGAACACTGGTACCTTGAATGGGCCATTGTCTGTCCTGAACCTGATGCCCGGCACATACTTGAGCCAAACTGGAAAGCCACTGAAAAAAGAACAGGTACAGACGTCGGCTACGATTTTCAGAGTCTGCAAGAGTGTTGTGTTGGTACTTGGTGGTGGTGGCCGGTACCCGAAGTTCCACTCCGCGCAGACGTAGGGGCCGACGCGGAGGTGGACGTAGAGGCCGGCCTGCCTGACGAGCTTGACGAAGCGGACGAGGTCGTAGCGGTCGGCGAAGTAGTACTGCCCCTGCGCCGGCTCGTGCCCGTTCCAGAAGACGTAGGTCTGGACGACGTCGAGGCCGCCGTCCTTGGCCTTCTGGATCAGCCCGGGCCACATCTGCATCCGGCTCGGAGAGCACGAATCGATCAGTCGAGGCGAGACTAGAGACGGCCGTGGAGGACATGGAGGGCGAGCTCGCACGAGCACGGTACCTCGGGGGCGCTTCTCGGGTAGTGGATAGAGCCGGAGATGAGGATGCGGCGGCGGCCGTTGATGACGAGGGAGCGGTGGTCGTACGAGACGGCCGCATTGGCCGCGGACGCCAAGAGGGCGGCCGCCAGGAAGACGGCGAGCAGGATGCGACTACTGCTACTGCCCCCGCCGCTGCAGGTGACAAGACTACGCGGCGCTGCGGCCATGGCGCCCGCCGCCCACCTCGCCGCTCCTCTCCTCCTGAAAGCAAAGCTCCCTCCTTGGCTGGCCTTTCTCGCTCCTGGAGCAGCAGTGGGCAGTGACCTGCCGCTTCTTTCTTGGCCGAGTGCGAGTGGAGTGGCGATGGGATGGATGGGAAGGGCGTGAGGTGGCGAGTTTTTTTATCTAGACTAGAGGAGGGCGGGCAACTGCGACGGGGGAATTTTAACCCCCGTTTGCATAATCTTGTTTGTGCCGCCGCTTTTTGGATTGGTTTGCCGCCGGCGAGGTGCCGAGCTTGGGCCGTGGAGTGTGTGCGCGCGTCCACGGGAATGGTGGAGTGTGGGGGAAGAGAGATGCTTTTTTTAAGAAAAACTTATTTTAACTATGTCAGAAACACTGGCGTATGGACACCAGTCACCTCACGTCGTATCCAGATATCACCGCACGTCCAAAGAACACGCGTTTCGAGCAACACACCCATACACGCGCGTTTCAGAAAGAGTGACGAGAGAAGTGAAGGGGAAAAAAAGAGGTGGGCCCACAGCATAGCCAAGCAGCAAGCACCTGTCCGTGTTCCCTTTTCCTTTTTTTTTGTCTTTTTTCCGTTAAAGTTTTGGACCAAAACTCTTCAAATTTGCCGTAACTGCGTGGTGCCGTGGGGGTCTATAGAATGGTAGAAGATGGAGACTGTGAGTGACAAAAAAATCCAAAAAAGTTCTAAGGAAGTTTTTTTGTGAAATATTTATGTTTATGCATAAATGGTAAATCATGTCAAATGACAAGGATGTCAGTTATATGGATGATAAAATTTGAAGAACGAGGACTTTGGTTGCTCGAGGTGCTAGTTCTGCTACTTGGAATCAGCCCTTTTGTGATCTTAAGGCTGTCCGCAGCCACGGACGGTAAACACAACTCTAAAGGTATAGAGTCAACAAATGTGCTGCAGCGGGGAAACTTCAGCCCGACGCTAAATGCAACAGTAGCTGGGAAAACTCTAAATCTAGCGCACTCTTCCGCCCAACTCTATAGTCTCTCTCATCTTCTTTGCATGGCACAACGTACACAGTGGTAGGCAGGCGCGGTGGAGGTGGGCCCGGGCACAGTGGCAGGCGCGGTGGGGGCTGGGAGGGGATAGAATAGTGTGGGGTATGGGGTAGATATATAGAGTAATTGTGACCGCGGAGAATTGTTGAATAGAGTAGAGAATCTCGCTGACCAGGATGAAATATTCCTTTTAGAGTAGAAATTTAGGGTTTCATGAGTGCGGATAGCCTTAAAACCTTAGCATGCTTTCTGTTTAGGGTTATATTTGGTAGCTTAGTATTTTTAACGTTTCAAGAGAAAACCATTGTATTTATAGTTGTTTGGAGTTTGGCTTGTTTCTTTGTACGTTTGCAACCCAACATTGTCACTTTGTGATGCGACACTCTTAGTTTAACTCCAATAGGGATATGCAAAAAATGGGAATCTAAATATATGTTTGGGTTACGCAGTCAGCCGAAAGACGAGACTCAAATGTTATCGTGTCCAACCAGACACCCAAATCTATATAATGATACTTTCCACATTACATTTAAAATGAGTATAGAGTATAGGTAACTTTGTTGGAGATGCTACAGTATTATTTAGATATCTATAATGGACTTAGGAGCCCTGATAGGTACTCCGTTAGAATCAGCTTTGGCTTTCTGTATATAAAGCTTGAGTTTACCTCAGTCAAACAAAAGTATTGAGAGCTCTAAGAAATAATATTTATTTTGAAGGTTGCATTTGCTTTGCTTGTGCTACCAAAATGAATTAGGAGTCGATGAAGCTATTATTTTTCATTTAATTCAATTTCTTCACGCATTGTAGCAACAAGTTTGGGTTGTCTGAAGCTTAAGCTTTTTGAGTAAAAATGGTTGATGCATGCAATTTAATATTGTCAAAATGAATTAGAAGTTTGGGTTGCCTGAAGGTATGTCAATTAGGACACCCTCAATAATATAAGCTATTTAGTAGTTCTAAGACATTTTTTTAATGGCGTTGTCGGTGTTTTGGGTCCGACCGCACACCCGGGGATGCCCCTCAAGGTGTTTTTAGGAGTAGGACGGTGTCGATGACTGTAGCAAAATGGTTCGTGCCAGATGCACGAGGGACAGTGGACAATGTTTGCAGGTTCGGGCCGCTTAGAGACGCGTAACACCCTACGTCCTGGTGAGTATGCTTGGTGGACAAGGTTACAAGAGAACTCTCTGAATTGAGAATGCAGAGAATTGAGGTGGGTGGCTAAGTAATAGGGTCGATCGATCTGAAGGGGTGCCCCCTAGGCCTTATATACTCGACCGTGGGGCAATACATGTGGATATGATAACAATGTGTAGCTAAAATATAGTGAACTGCTTGAGTTTATCTCCTTGTAGTTCTGCCGACTTATCCTCGCATGGCTCCGTTGCATGGGGGCTCCAACGCGGGAAAGTCGGATCTCCGTTGTGGTCACTCGCTCGACGTTGCGGGTCGTCCGGGTTTGCACCAATCCGGCCTCATGTCGATCTGCTTTGCTGGTTGTCTCTCCCCAGGCCCACGAAAGAATGACCTTACGATTTATTGGGCCCTTGGGCCTTTCGTGAGGTCTTTTACTCTTTTAGTGGACCCGGGGGATATCTATCCCCCACAAGCCCCCGATCTTTGGGTTAATTTAGAGGTAATCAGCCCAAAGATCCCAGGTCCAGCTTGCAGGTGATTTGAAGAAAATGACTTCTTATTGTCTCCTCCTGCTTTGTTCACTCGTAAACCGAAGCTTTGTTTCGTGCTTGTGCCTTAGAGGTCGGCATTTCAATTTGTAAGATTCTGAACTTCATTGGGTGGGTGTAGCCCCCGAGCTTCGAGTAGATTTTAGAAAATAATCTACTCGAAGGTCTTCCCCAGAAATTATTTCCATTTGTGCTCCTGCGTTTTGGTTGAGGGTCGGCCTTGTTTTTAATCTTGTCCCACGCCTTAGAAGTCGGCACTATCTTGGCTTGGAATGATAATCCATGGGGTGCACCGAAGGTGCACCCAATGGGTGTAGCCCCCGACCTTCAAATGGATTTTTGAGGATAATCCATTCGAAGGTCTTCCTTTTGTGTCTCTTTGCTGAAAATTATCCTTTCTGTTTGTAAAAATTGGCATGAAGCTATCCGCATTATGCTTTGAAGGTCAGCATTATGTCATCAATATTATGCTTCAGAGGTCAGCATATATTTTGTCTTTAGCAGCCGAGTTCGCAATCCATCCATATCTTGCTAGGTAGTGCAATTTATTTGCTCTGCGACTGATTGGACGTTTGATGGACGTTCTCTGTCTAGTCTTCACGTCGCTTCTGTCGGCCATATTTTGTACTTCACTGGCTATATTTGGCTTTCCTCTGATCCTTACTGGTATCTCATTTTTGTCTTGAGGTATTCACTGTGTGCCCTGCACAGATGTGACCGTTTTGAAAAATATACCGATAATTCCTGGACGTCCCCCCCCAATGGGTGTGGGCAAGGGACGACTTGGTACGCTGAGTGTTTTAGCCGGCTGCTTCTGAGTAGTAATGTGATGTGACGACGGGTGTAATCATATCCTCCGCGTTGTTGACTGGAGTCCCAATGGGTGTTGTGTCGCGTGAAACGGCGTCAGCCGCCTGACGCGTCTTCAAACGGGTTGGAGTGTTTATTGAATGCTTTTGCGACTGTTCAGTGACTGCGGTTGGAGGTGAGCGGTTGCCTTCTCCTTCTATAAATAACGCCATTGTCTCTCTGGCTTTTTCACATCTCTCGCTGTTCTCTGTTGCTTCCCCTTCTTCTCTCCCTTTTGCTTCCACCATGGGCAAGAACAACAAGCGCAAGCGTGAGCCAACTCCTCCATCGGAGGAGTTTGGTGACTCGGAGTACTCAGAGGAGGAGTTCTCCTCTGAGTCTGAGGGGTCTCCGGCTCCCATCCCCCTGCGTGAGTCGTCTGACGACTCAGACGACTCCCAGGGGCTTGCGGCGGAGGTCTGGACGTACATCCGGGCCGTCGAGCGCTCCGGGCTCGAGGGCTCGGATGAGTCGGAGTACTCCTCGGATGAGGAGGACTCGGACGGCGGCGGCGAGGACGAGGACGACGACGACGACGACGGCAGCGGTGGCGACGGTGACGGTGACGGCAGCGGCAAGGGCGGCAGCGGCGGCAGCAGGGACAGCAACCGGGGCGGCAGCAGCAGGGGCAGCACCAGGGGCGGCAGCGGCGGCGGCAGCAGCAGGGCCAGTGGCTAGATGCCACTGGTCTTTTAGATATTAGTATAGTATAGTTAGAATAATGTAGTAGTATTTAGTAGTGTAGAGTAGTATAGCGTAGTGTAGTAGTAGTAGCAGTAATGTAATGTAGTAGTAGTAGGGAAGTATCAACTCATAAAGAGTTGATTTGTAAGTATGTTATCTTCCTCTCTAATGAAAGAATGATGTTGGCTTCTCCTTGATGATTGTCCTGCTCATTTGTGAAGCTAATTCCTTTGAGACAGTAAGTGAATAACTCGGGCATCAAACTGATGCTTTCAGAAATAGCTGCCGAGTAACTTGTAGATGGTGTCGGCGCTTTAGAGGTAACTGCCGAGTGACTGAACACAATGTCGGAGTTTTAGAGATAACTGCCGAGCGATTTGAGGCGATGTCAGAGGGCGACGTCAACGTTTTAGAGGTAACACCGAGCGACTGAATACGATATCAGCGTTTTAGAGGTAACGCCGAGTGACTGGGGGGCGACGTCAGCGTTTTAGAGGTAACGCCGAGTGACTGAACATGATATCAGCGTTTTAGAGGCAACGCCGAGTGACTGGAGGGCGACGTCAGCGTTTTAGAGGTAACACCGAGTGATAGCAGGCCGCGCGGGCCACTTTGAGGATGATAGCCGAGTGATGAGGTGGCGCACCGGTGTTCTGGAAATAACTGCCGGGTGACCACGTGGCACGCCGGTGTTTTGGAAATAACCACCGGGTACTGACTGGGCACTTTTTGAAACGGTATCTGGCTCGAGAATATCCCATGAGTGCTGCGCTTTTAGCCGCCTTTGCTTTCCGTGCCCTAGTTCTTGCTTTCTCGCTTCTGAATCCTCTCTGCCATTCGCCTCCCACTCTGCTCGCTGGTAGAATCGAGATGGCGCCCAAGAGGAAGACCTCGAGTTCGTCTGCTGTGGTGATTCCTCCGATCGACCCCAACAGCCAGTTGCCTTTCGCAGGTAACCACATGTCTGTCATTTCTGAGCCTGAACTTCTCCACCTCGTATCCCTCGGGGTTCTTCCTCCGCGGGAACTCTGTTCTTGGCGAATTTGCCATGGGTTTACTGTTCCAACTGAGGATACCCATGAGTCCGTCGTTTATGCCCCTTTCCTTCTCCGTGGCCTTGGCCTTCCCATTTCTCCCTTTTTCCGCGGCCTCCTTGATTTCTACCATCTTAATTTGACTCATTTGAACCCCAATTCTATCCTGCAAATTTCCATTTTCGTTCATTTATGCGAAGCCTTTCTCGGCGTGCTACCACATTTCGGATTGTGGAAATACTTGTACCATTGTCGCCCTGGGATGGCCGGGGGACAACATCAGTTGGTTGGGGGTGCCAGCTTGGAGATGCGCCGCGGGAGGAAAACTGAATATCTCGAGATCCCTCTCAAGGACAGTATCAAGGGATGGCGCTTGGAGTGGTTCATAGTTGAGAATTATGGGAATTCTCTCCCCTCCCGGTCGGGAAGACAGCCGGACGTTCGCACCCCAAGCTGGACCGAGTCTCCCACAGATCAGGAGGTAGCTGAGGCAGGTGTGTTGCTAGCTGAAGTTGGACTGCTGAAAGAGAGGGGTCTGACTGCTGAAGCCGTGGTTACTGATTTTGTTTTCAAGAATATTCAGCCATTGAAAGACAGGGCATACCCAGCTTATCTGTATCGAGGGCTAGCCGACTCAACTCGGGTTACCAACAGAAGAATTCCCTCTGCAGACTTGGTTAGCCGACTTGAGATGATCCTTAGGGGCAAAGTGTCAAATGTTGGTGCTCCAGTGGCATACTCGGCCTGGAATCTGCCTCCTCCTAAAGCCTTCACCCTTTTTGTGTCGAATCCACCTGTCACTGATGGCAGTTTGGGCCTTAGAGTGCGACCCTCTACTGAAGAAGTTAGTGCCTTGGTTGCCTCGCTTGGGGAGATTCCTGATGATGAACGGCAGGTCCATTTTGAGGTGCCCCTGAACCCTAGTGATGCAGAGATAAGCGCTATGCTTGATTTGCTGGCTGAGGATTCTTCCGACGCTGCTTTTGCTGGGGCGTTGGTAGTGGCGCCCCTCCCAGAGGCTGATACAACTTTGGATACTCAGAAGCCTGTCAGTACTCGCCCGAGGCGCCCTTGCCGAGCCAGTCAGCCGGATCCTTCTGCTGATGAGCAGAAGAAGAAAAGAAGACGCCTCCGGCGAGTATCCAGTTTGGATACTGAAAGGGAAATGTGCCCTTGGGCCATTTCTAAGTATTTTGGTGATTGAATGTCAACACAAGTGCTTAAATGTGAATCAATGCCAATGGATGAACAAAGTGCAAATCAAGAGCAAAGGTAAGTTTCTAAGTCTTAGTACATTAGTTTTGTGTACTAATATATCTGTCTAAGTGTTAGAAACAGAAAGAAGAAGAGAAGAGAAAACTTGGCTGTGTGCAGCCAAGGGGCTGTTTCGGTCTGGGGCACCGGACTGTCCGGTGGTGCACCGGACAGTGTCCGGTGCGCCAGGCTGCCTCGGCCGAAGAGGCCGCTCTCAGGAATTTGCTGACGGCGTACGGCTAAAAATCACCGGACTGTTCGGTGTGCACCGGACTGTCCGGTGAGCCAACGGTCGGCCAGGGCCAACGGTCGGCCGCGCGATCAGCGCGGGACACGTGGCCGAGCCAACGGTCGGAAGGGGGCACCGGACTGTCCGGTGTGCACCGGACATGTCCGGTGCGCCAACGGCTCCCGCATCTGCAACGGTCGGCTTCGCCATTTAAGGAAAGGAATCGGGCACCGGACACTGTCCGGTGTGCACCGGACTGTCCGGTGCGCCCGACGACAGAAGGCAAAGATGGCCTTCCAGATTTGTTCTCAACGGCTCCTAGCTGCCTTGGGGCTATAAAAGGGACCCCTAGGCGCATGGAGGACAAGTACCAAGCAACCTTAGAGCAATCTTGATCATCCACACTCAGTCTTTGCGCATTCGTTTGTCATTCTAAGTGATTCGAGCTCTGTTCTTGTGAGAAACTGTGAGATAGTCTTTGAGCTCGAATCTTGGCCGTGTGTGTGCGCATTTTGCTGTGATTTTGTGTGTGTTGCTTCCCTCCCTTACTCCGTGCTTCTTTGTGAAACTCAATTGTAAGGGCGAGAGACTCCAAGTTGTGGAGATTCCTCGCAAACGGGAAAAGATCAAAGGAAAGAAGAACACCGTGGTATTCAAGCTGATCATTGGATCACTTGAGAGGAGTTGAGTGCAACTCTCGTCCGTTGGGACGCCACAACGTGGAGTAGGCAAGTTTTGTACTTGGCCGAACCACGGGATAACCACCGTGTCATCTCTGTGCTTGAATTCTTGTGGTTATTGTGTTCTGGCTTCTCTCTAGCCACTTGGCAATAATTGTGCTAATACTCTTAACCAAGTTTTGTGGCTATAAGTTTAAGTTTTACAGGATCACCTATTCACCCCCCCCTCTAGGTGCTCTCAATTGGTATCAGAGCCGTTCTCTTCAAGAAAGGGACTAACCGCCCGAAGAGATGGATCCTAAGGGGAAGGGAATTGTGATCAACGACAAGGAGAAGGAGTCCTTCGTCAACGAGCCAAGGGATGACAAGTCCAACGACTCGGGCTCGGGCCACAGGCGCAAAGATGGGAAGAAGAAGAAGACAAGGCGCATCAAGGAGATCATCTACTACGACAGCGACGAATCCTCTTCTTCCCAAAAGGACGACGACCACGACAAACAAAAGACGGTTAACTCAAACTTTTCTTTTGATTATTCACGTATTCCACATAGCTCAAATGCTCATTTGCTCCCCATTCCACTTGGCAAGCCTCCTCACTTTGATGGAGAGGACTACGGATTTTGGAGTCACAAAATGCGTACTCACCTATTTTCTCTCCATCCAAGCATTTGGGAGATTGTTGAAAGTGGAATGAAATTTGATAGCTCGGATAGCCCTTCATTCATTAATGAGCAAATCCATAAGAATGCACAAGCTACCACTGTTCTTCTAGCTTCATTGTGCAGGGATGAATATAACAAAGTGAGCGGCTTGGATAACGCCAAGCAGATCTGGGATACCCTCAAGATTTCTCATGAGGGGAATGACGTTACCTTGCTCACCAAAATGGAGTTGGTGGAAGGCGAGCTTGGACGATTCGCGATGATAAGGGGCGAGGAGCCAACTCAGACATACAACCGGCTCAAGACCCTTATCAACAAAATAAGGAGCTACGGAAGCACGCGATGGACGGACCATGACGTCGTCCGACTAATGCTCAGGTCCTTTACCGTTCTTGATCCTCATTTGGTGAATAATATTCGTGAGAATCCCAGGTACACCAAAATGTCGCCCGAAGAAGTCCTAGGAAAATTCGTCAGCGGGCGAATGATGATCAAGGAGGCAAGGTATGTGGACGACGCCTTGAATGGACCGATCAACGAGCCGCAACCTTTTGCTCTCAAAGCCACAAGGAGCAAGGAGGCGCTACCCAGCAAGGTGGCGCAAATTGAGGCAGCCGGTCTTAATGATGAAGAAATGGCCCTCATCATCAAGAGATTCAAGACGGTTCTAAAGGGTCGCAATGAACAGCCGAGCAAGACTAAGACCAAGGGGAAGCGATCATGCTTCAAATGCGGTAAGCTTGGTCATTTTATTGCTAACTGTCCTGATAATGAAAGTGACCAGGAAAAGGGGAACAAAAGGGAGAAAAAGAAGCACTACAAGAAAGCCAAGGGCGAGGCGCATATAGGCAAAGAGTGGGATTCGGATTGCTCCTCCTCCGACTCCGACAATGAGGGACTCGCCGCCACCGCCTTCAACAAATCGGCCCTCTTCCCCAACGAGCGTCACAAGTGTCTCATGGCTAAGGAGAAGAAAGTAAGTACTCGAAATTCTACTTATGCTTCTTCTAGTGATGATGATTCTAGTGACAATGATGAAATAGACTATTCTAGTTTATTTAAAGGTCTAGATAGAATTACAATTGGCAAAATTAATGAATTAATTGATGCATTGAATGAGAAGGATAAACTCTTAGAGAAACAAGAGGATTTATTGTATGAAGAGCATGATAAATTTTTAGAAGCTCAAAAATCTCATGCTCTAGAAGTTAAAAGAAATGAGATGCTTACTTGTGAATTATCTTCATGCCATGAAACAATTTCTAAATTAAAGAGCATTAACGATGAGTTGAATGTTAAGATAGAAATAGCTAGTAAATCAACAACTTGTGTAGAAAATGTTGCTATTTGCAATAGATGTAAAGAATTTGATATTGATGCTTGTAGTGAACACATAGCCTCTATTGCAAAGTTAAATAATGAAGTGGCTAGTCTTAATGCCCAACTTAAGACTAGCAAAAGTGAATTTGATAAGTTAAAATTTGCAAGGGATGCCTACACAATAGGAAGACATCCCTCAATTAAGGATGGGCTTGGCTTCAAGAGGGAAGCCAAGGACTTAACAAGCCATAAGGATCCCATTCCCGCCAAGGAGAAAGGGAAGGCCCCTATGGCTACTAGTGCTAAAAGGAACCATGCATTTTTGTATCATGATAGAAGACAAACTAGAAATGTAAGTCATGATGCTTTTGATTCATATGTTTATGATTCTCATGCCATGTTCGCTCCTAGTTCTTCTTATGTGTATGATAGAAATGTTACTAGGAGAAATGTTGTTCCTAAAAGAAATGCTATTCATCATGTGCCTAGAAGGAATGTTATTCATGCTCCTAGGAAAGTAGTGAATGAACCTTCTACAATTTATTGTGCTTTAAATGCTTCCTTTGCTATTTGTAGAAAGGATAAGAAAATTGTTGCTAGGAAGTTAGGGGCAAAATGCAAGGGAGACAAAACTTGCATTTGGGTCCCTAAGGATATTTGTGCTAACCTTGTAGGACCCAACATGAGTTGGGTACCTAAGTCCCAAGCCTAAATTTGCCTTGCAGGTTTATGCATCCGGGGGTTCAAGCTGGATTATCGACAGCGGATGCACAAACCATATGACAGGGGAGAAGAAGATGTTCACCTCCTACGTCAAGAATAAGGATTCCCAAGATTCAATTGTATTCGGTGATGGGAATCAAGGCAAGGTAAAAGGGTTAGGTAAAATTGCAATTTCTAATGAGCACTCTATCTCTAATGTGTTTTTAGTAGAGTCTCTGGGTTATAATTTGCTATCTGTTAGTCAATTATGCAACATGGGATATAACTGTCTATTTACAAATGTAGATGTGTCCGTCTTTAGAAGAAGTGATGGTTCACTAGCTTTTAAGGGTGTATTAGACGGCAAACTTTATTTAGTTGATTTTGCAAAAGAAGAGGCCGGTCTAGATGCATGCTTAATAGCTAAGACTAGCATGGGCTGGCTATGGCATCGCCGCTTAGCACATGTGGGGATGAAGAACCTTCACAAGCTTCTAAAGGGAGAACACGTGATAGGTTTGACTAACGTGAAATTCGAAAAGGATAGACCTTGTGCAGCTTGTCAAGCAGGTAAACAAGTGGGAGGAGCGCATCACAGCAAGAATGTGATGACCACTTCAAGACCCCTGGAGTTGCTGCATATGGATCTCTTCGGACCCGTCGCCTATCTGAGCATAGGAGGAAGTAAGTATGGTCTAGTTATTGTTGATGACTTTTCCCGCTTCACTTGGGTGTTCTTTTTGCAGGATAAGTCTGAAACCCAAGGGACCCTCAAGCGCTTCCTCAGGAGGGCTCAAAATGAGTTTGAGCTCAAAGTGAAGAAGATAAGGAGCGACAACGGGTCCGAGTTCAAGAACCTTCAAGTGGAGGAGTTCCTTGAAGAGGAAGGGATCAAGCACGAGTTCTCCGCTCCCTACACACCACAGCAAAATGGTGTGGTAGAGAGGAAGAACAGGACGCTCATCGACATGGCGAGGACGATGCTAGGAGAGTTCAAGACCCCTGAGTGCTTTTGGACGGAAGCTGTGAACACGGCTTGCCACGCCATCAACAGGGTCTACCTTCATCGCCTCCTCAAGAAGACGTCGTATGAGCTACTAACCGGTAACAAACCCAATGTGTCGTACCTTCGTGTATTTGGGAGTAAGTGCTACATTCTAGTAAAGAAGGGTAGAAATTCTAAGTTTGCTCCCAAAGCTGTAGAAGGGTTTTTATTAGGTTATGACTCAAATACAAAGGCGTATAGAGTCTTCAACAAATCATCGGGTTTGGTTGAAGCCTCTAGCGACGTTGTATTTGATGAGACTAATGGCTCTCCAAGAGAGCAAGTTGTTGATCTTGATGATATAGATGAAGAAGACGTTCCAACGGCCGCTATGCGCACCATGGCGATTGGTGATGTGCAACCACAAGAACACTTGGAGCAAGATCAACCTTCTTCCTCAACCATGGTGCATCCCCCAACCCAAGATGACGAACAGGTACCTCAAGTGGAGGCGTGTGATCAAGGGGAGCACAAGATGATCATGTGATGGAGGAAGAAGCGCAACCGGCACCTCCAACCCAAGTTCGAGCGATGATTCAAAGGGATCATCCCGTCGATCAAATTCTGGGTGACATTAGCAAGGGAGTAACTACTCGATCTCGATTAGTTAATTTTTGTGAGCATTACTCCTTTGTCTCTTCTATTGAGCCTTTCAGGGTAGAAGAGGCCTTGCTAGATCCGGACTGGGTGTTGGCCATGCAAGAGGAGCTCAACAACTTCAAGAGGAATGAAGTTTGGACACTGGTGCCTCGTCCTAAGCAGAATGTTGTGGGAACCAAGTGGGTGTTCCGCAACAAACAGGACGAGCACGGGGTGGTGACGAGAAACAAGGCTCGACTTGTGGCAAAAGGTTATGCCCAAGTCGCAGGTTTGGATTTCGAGGAGACTTTTGCTCCTGTGGCTAGGCTAGAATCAATTCGTATCTTGCTAGCATATGCCGCTCACCATTCTTTCAGGTTGTACCAAATGGATGTGAAGAGCGCTTTCCTCAACGGGCCTATAAAGGAGGAGGTGTACGTGGAGCAACCCCCTGGCTTCGAGGATGAACGGTACCCCGACCACGTGTGTAAGCTCTCTAAGGCGCTCTATGGACTTAAGCAAGCCCCAAGAGCATGGTATGAATGCCTTAGAGATTTCTTAATTGCTAATGCGTTCAAGGTTGGGAAAGCCGATCCAACTCTTTTCACTAAGACATGTGATGGTGATTTGTTTGTGTGCCAAATTTATGTCGATGACATAATATTTGGTTCTACTAATCAAAAGTCTTGTGAAGAGTTTAGCAGGGTGATGACGCAGAAATTCGAGATGTCGATGATGGGCGAGTTGAACTACTTCCTTGGGTTCCAAGTGAAGCAACTCAAGGACGGCACCTTCATCTCCCAAACGAAGTACATGCAAGATCTGCTAAAGCGGTTTGGGATGAAGGACGCCAAGCCCGCAAAGACGCCGATGGGGACCGACGGACACACCAACCTCAACAAAGGAGGTAAGTCCGTTGATCAAAAAGCATACCGGTCAATGATAGGGTCTTTACTTTATTTATGTGCTAGTAGACCGGATATTATGCTTAGCGTATGCATGTGTGCTAGATTTCAATCCGATCCTAAGGAGTGTCACTTAGTGGCGGTGAAGCGGATTCTTAGATATTTAGTTGCTACGCCTTGCTTCGGGCTCTGGTATCCAAAGGGGTCTACCTTTGACTTGGTTGGATACTCAGACTCCGACTACGCTGGATGTAAGGTCTATAGGAAGAGTACATCGGGGACGTGCCAATTCTTAGGAAGGTCCCTGGTGTCATGGAACTCTAAGAAACAAACATCTGTTGCCCTATCCACCGCTGAGGCCGAGTACGTTGCCGCAGGACAGTGTTGCGCGCAACTACTTTGGATGAGGCAAACCCTCAGGGACTTTGGCTACAATCTGAGCAAAGTCCCACTCCTATGTGATAATGAGAGTGCTATCCGCATGGCGGAAAATCCTGTCGAGCACAGCCGCACAAAGCATATAGACATCCGGCATCACTTTTTGAGAGACCACCAGCAAAAGGGGGATATCGAAGTGTTTCATGTTAGCACCGAGAACCAGCTAGCCGATATCTTTACCAAGCCTCTAGATGAGAAGACCTTTTGCAGGCTGCGTAGTGAGCTAAATGTCTTAGATTCGCGAAACTTGGATTGAAATGTAGCATACATGTGTTTATGCCTTTGATCATGTTCATTCTGCATTTTGTTGCTTATTATGGTGATCAAGTTGTACAAATACTCCCTGGACCTCACAAGTCCGTTGCACAGTGATGCACATGGTTAGGGGGAGATGTGTTACAACTTGACCCTTTGAGACTAACCATATGCTTGAGTTTGCTTGCTTTAGTCTCGAAGGAGAATTGAAAGGGAAAAGGTGGACTTGGACCATGAAAGACTTCCACTGCACTCCGATGAGAGGGTAACTTATTCCAAGTTCATCTCATGAACTCTTATTGCCATTTGCTCTTCATTGAAGATTTTGGTGAGGCAATGGGGTTAAAGGGCCAAGAATTGATCCCGTTTTGGTGCTTGATGCCAAAGGGGGAGAAAATAAAGGCCAAAGCAATAAATGGATCAGCTACCACTTGAGAGATTTTGAAAATAGAAGAATAGAGCTTTTTGTTTTGTCAAAACTCTTTTATTGTGTCTCTTGTCAAAAGTCGGCTTCGTGTGGGGAGAAGTGTTGATTATGGGAAATAGGGGGAGTTTTTGAAATCTTTGATCAATCTCTTTTGGAATGACTCTCTTTATGCCTCATCATGGGTGTTAGACATAGAAATAGAGATTTGAGGTTGATTTGCAAAAACAAACCAAGTGGTGGCAAAGGATGATCCATATATGCCAAAATTGAATAGAACTCAAATTTATTTTATTTGAAGTGATTTTGCACTTGTTCTAGTTGCTTTATGTTGTGTTGGCATAAATCACCAAAAAGGGGGAGATTGAAAGGGAAATGTGCCCTTGGGCCATTTCTAAGTATTTTGGTGATTGAATGTCAACACAAGTGCTTAAATGTGAATCAATGCCAATGGATGAACAAAGTGCAAATCAAGAGCAAAGGTAAGTTTCTAAGTCTTAGTACATTGGTTTTGTGTACTAATATATTTGTCTAAGTGTTAGAAACAGAAAGAAGAAGAGAAGAGAAAACTTGGCTGTGTGCAGCCAAGGGGCTGTTTCGGTCTGGGGCACCGGACTGTCCGGTGGTGCACCGGACAGTGTCCGGTGCGCCAGGCTGCCTCGGCCGAAGAGGCCGCTCTCGGGAATTTGCTGACGGCGTACGGCTAAAAATCACCGGACTGTCCGGTGTGCACCGGACTGTCCGGTGAGCCAACGGTCGGCCAGGGCCAACGGTCGGCCGCGCGATCAGCGCGGGACACGTGGCCGAGCCAACGGTCGGAAGGGGGCACCGGACTGTCCGGTGTGCACCGGACATGTCCGGTGCGCCAACGGCTCCCGCATCTGCAACGGTCGGCTTCGCCATTTAAGGAAAGGAATTGGGCACCGGACACTGTCCGGTGTGCACCGGACTGTCCGGTGCGCCCGACGACAGAAGGCAAAGATGGCCTTCCAGATTTGTTCTCAACGGCTCCTAGCTGCCTTGGGGCTATAAAAGGGACCCCTAGGCGCATGGAGGACAAGTACCAAGCAACCTTAGAGCAATCTTGATCATCCACACTCAGTCTTTGCGCATTCGTTTGTCATTCTAAGTGATTCGAGCTCTGTTCTTGTGAGAAACTGTGAGATAGTCTTTGAGCTCGAATCTTGGCCGTGTGTGTGCGCATTTTGCTGTGATTTTGTGTGTGTTGCTTCCCTCCCTTACTCCGTGCTTCTTTGTGAAACTCAATTGTAAGGGCGAGAGACTCCAAGTTGTGGAGATTCCTCGCAAACGGGAAAAGATCAAAGGAAAGAAGAACACCGTGGTATTCAAGCTGATCATTGGATCACTTGAGAGGAGTTGAGTGCAACTCTCGTCCGTTGGGACGCCACAACGTGGAGTAGGCAAGTTTTGTACTTGGCCGAACCACGGGATAACCACCGTGTCATCTCTGTGCTTGAATTCTTGTGGTTATTGTGTTCTGGCTTCTCTCTAGCCACTTGGCAATAATTGTGCTAACACTCTTAACCAAGTTTTGTGGCTATAAGTTTAAGTTTTACAGGATCACCTATTCACCCCCCCCCCCCCTCTAGGTGCTCTCAGATACGCTGGTACCTCGGTTCCTGCTGCTAAAGAAGTGCCTGCGACTGGATTTACTGATGCTGACCCCAATGGGTGTACCCAATCCGCTGTTGATCCTAATGTGGGTGCTCCATCTGTTGCTGATCCCAATGGGGGTGCTGCTTGTGTTGCCAATGTGGATGACGAGGAGGAAGAAAATGAAATTCCTTTGACTCGGAAAAACAGTCGGCAGTTCATCGCCAGCGGTGAAAGTAGTGGAGTTCCCTCTCCTGCTTTGTCTGCCCTCATTGGTCTGCAAGAACTGTCCCTGGCCAACTTTGATCAGACTCTTGAGGATATGGTCCCAGAGGACTTGTTATCGGAGCCAGTGGATGATGGTGTAATGGAGGTTTGCGCTGACGTGCCTGACGCTGGGTTGAGGTCATCCCGTGCCTCGTCGACCTTAGAGCGTGATCTCAAGGGTCGGGAGACTGACTTGGATCGTCCTGGTCCCATGGAAGTAGCTGAGGGCCCATCAACCTTAGAGGTGGCTACTGCAGAGAACTTGGACCCCAAGGATGGTGCTGACACATGCCCAGCCCCCGAGGATGTCGCCGGGGATGACTTGGCTCGGGTGGGGAGTGTAAGCCACTGCCCAGCCCCCGAGGGTGCTGCCGGAGATGATCCGGCTCAAGTGGGCAGTGCAAACTATGACCCAGCCCTCGAGGGTGCCCGAGCGGGGTCTCCCTCCTATACTTCCATGGACGTTCATGCGGGATCTCCTCCACACTCTGGCTGTATGGTGGTAGCCCAAGCCTTGGACCAGGGAGTCGCTTTAGAGGGCAGCGTTCCCGCTGACCAAGTGTTTGGCTCTGTTGAAGGCACCGAGCTGATTCCTACTAGTTCGTTGCAAGCTGCCTCGGGTGGTGGCCTTACGCCTGGTTATCAACTGATCTCTCCTGATTTGGGGATCCCTTCGTTCTTTTCCAACCTCCAGGTACTGTGATGTATTTTAGCTTGATTTTTACATTGCATGAACTGCTGTCATTACACTCATCTGTTCTCCTCATCAGGCTTTGGTGGATGAGATGGCTAGCCAGCTGAGGTTACAGGGTGCTTCTGTCCCGGAAGTAGCTTCGTCTTTTGCACGTTGGAATCCAGTGTCACTTCAACATCGCGTCTCTGAATTGGAGGCAACCAATGCTGGTTAGTGCTTTTTTGCTTCTCTTTGCCTTCACTGTGGACCGCTTTACATTCTGACCCCTTTTTGTTTGATTATCTCCTGCTAGGAATGACTCGGCAGATTTCAACTCTTGAGGAAAAACATTCCCGAGATCAGGCTGAATTGGTCCAGCGGTGCACTGACTTTGAGGAGAAGTACTCTCAGAGCCAAACTGAACTGGGTCAGGTCTCCGCTACCTTGGATGACGCCAATGCACTGAGTTCTTCTCTTCATGCTCAGCTCAATTCTGAGAAGGTGATTTACAAAACTGTGCCTTGCCTTGTTGTGTTCCTATTACTTGCTTGGTTTTTGAGGGAGTTGACTTTTGCTTGCAAGAAGAAAAACGTATCCTTGCTGCTTCTCGTGACAGTCTTGATAGATTGTATCGTGATTCTAGCAACTCGCTGACCATCTTGGAGAGGAGTCACCGCTTTACAATGGAAGAATTGGACAATCAACGCTGTAAGCTGCAGGAATCCGCGGATGAAGTGACCCGCCTCAAGCAGTTGATATCAGCGAAGGACGCTACCATCAAAGAGCTCCGAGCTTCCAAGAAATCCATTGTCCAGGAGTTAGAAACTGCTCGACTAGCTGTTAAGGTTGCCGAAGAAACTTCTGTTACTCTCAGAGCCCAGCGCGACAGAGCCATGGACAAGGCTATTCGGGCGGGGCGAATCTTGATGAGGAAACCCGACGTGGTTGTTCCTGAAGATATAAGGGCTGATGTGAATGCTGCCCCTGATTCCTCGAGTCGTCCTTCCTCGTCGATCGCTCCTGAGAAAAATATTACCAAGTATAGAAACGTTTTGTGTGCTCTGAGCGCGCGGTTAGCATGGTCAGATATTTGTTAGAGGACGTCATTTCAGTACTTAAACGACATTGTTATTCTCGTATTGTTTCAGAGTTCATCAGTCTGTAAATTTGCAGTAGTAAAACAATGCGCGATGGTTATGAAATTTGTTTGCGGGATATAGAAGTCATCTTTATATGAGTAATAGTAATCTCGTCAGATCGCCTTAAGTCGCTGCTGACTTAAGTCGCTTGCTTTTGTTAATAGGGCGTAGTGGTCACCCTGAATTGCGTAGTTGTGAGCATGTTGCATCGGCTTAAGTCGCCGCTGACTTTAGCCGATTGCTCCATTAGTAGGGCATAGTGGTCACCCCGAGTTAAGTAAGCGTGAGCATGTCGCACCGCCTTAGGTCATTGCTGACTTAAGCCGATTGCTCCATTAGCGGGGCATAGTGGTCACCCCGAGTTAAGTAAGTGTGAGCATGTCGCACCGCCTTAAGTCGTTGCCGACTTAAGTCGATTGCTCCGTTAGCAGGGCATAGTGGTCACCCCGAGTTAAGTAAGCGTGAGCATGTCGCACCGCCTTAAGTCGTTGCCGACTTAAGTCGATTGCTCCATTGGCAGGGCATAGTGGTCACCCCGAGTTAAGTAAGCGTGAGCATGTCGCACCGCCTTAAGTCGTTGCCGACTTAAGTCGATTGCTCCGTTAGCAGGGCATAGTGGTCACCCCGAGTTAAGTAAGAATGCAAGTCAATCGTGAACAAGTTGAGTATCTTTGAAACCCCTTTTTTATTGATGACATATTTCCACTTTACAGAGTACATCGTCGTCCCGATAGCTTTTTGAGATACAGCTAGGGATAAAACTTCCTGAGGGGTTCTATGTTCCAGGAGTTCCCGACTTCTGTGCCATCCATCTGAGTGAGGCGATATGATCCGGGCCGAGTGACTTCTGCTACTATGAAGGGTCCTTCCCATAAGGGCGATAACTTGTGTCGTCCCTCCCCCGTTAGAATTCGGCGGAGGACGAGATCTCCTATTGAGAAGGATCACTGTCGCACAGCCTTGTCGTGATAGCACCTTAGAGTCTGCTGGTATCGTGCTGATTGGATTACCGCATTCAGCCGTTCTTCTTCAAGTACATCAATGTCCTCCAGCCTGGTGGCCTCGACTTCTGCTATGTTTTTGAAGATCATCCTTGGCGCCCCGAACTTGAGATCGGCGGGTAGCACTGCCTCTGACCCATAGACCATGAAGAAAGGAGTGTTTCCATGCAAAGCTCGGCTCGGTTGGGTTCTTAGGCTCCAAACGACATAGGGCAATTCCCTTATCCACTTTCCTGCGAATTTTTCATTCTTGTCGAAGACCTTTTTCCTGAGTACCTCCAGTATCATCCCGTTGGCTCGCTCAACCTGCTCGTTGGCTCTTGGATGTGCTACAGATGCATACTTGATCTGAATGCTCTTTTGCTCGCAGAAGTCGAAGAACTCTGAACTTGTGAAGTTGGATCCTAAGTCAGTTATGATGCTGTTTGGTATCCCGAATCTGAATATTACGTCTTGTATGAATTCCACGGCCTTAGCAGAGGTTAAAGAAGCAATGGGCTTGAACTCTATCCATTTAGTGAATTTGTCGATTGCTACCAATACATGAGTGTATCCCCCTTGAGCTTTCATGAAAGGTCCAATCATATCCAGTCCCCAGCATGTGAAAGGCAAGTTACTGGTATGGTCTGCAGTTGCTGTGCTGGCAGATGTTGTTGCTTTGACAAGTATTGGCAAGCTTCGCACCTCTGAACTAACTCGGCTGCATCATTCTTTGTTGTTGGCCAATAGAATCCTGACCTGAAGACCTTCCCGACCAGTGTTCTGGAGGCTGCATGTATTCCACATTGCCCAGCATGGACCTCCTCTAGAAGTTGCTTCCCAGTAGACGAGAGAATGCACTTCATGAGGACGCCTGATGCACCCCTTCTGTACAATGTCTCCCCAATGAGTGTGTAGTGAGCCGACTGTCTGGCAATGCGCTCGGTCGAGTTCTTGTCATCTGGTTCTTCTTCATTCTTTATATACTTGATGATTGGCCTTCTCCAGTCATCAGAGTCTGACTCGGGTTGATCTATAATGTATCACTCTTCTGTTTGGTCCATTGAGATACTCGGCTGTAGTATTTCTTGCACAAAGACTCCGGGTGGGACCTGAGTTCGACTGGATCCTAGCTTGGACAGTACATCGGCTGCTGTGTTCCGATCTCTTTCTACATGATGAAATTCCAGACCCTCAAATTTATCTTCCAGCTTTTGGACGGCAGTGCAGTATTTTCCCATTGAATCGCTTGAACAATCCCATTCTTTGTTTATCTGGCTAATGACTACCAGAGAGTCTCTGTATACCATCAATCTCTTGATGCCCAATGATATGGCGATGTTCAATCCATGGATCAGAGCTTCATACTCGGTTGCATTGTTGGAGGCCGGAAATAGCAACTGGAGGGCGTATTTGAGGTGCTCGCCTCCAGGTGCGGTGAAGAGAATCCCTGCTCCTGCTTCCTGCAGCCTCAGTGAGCCATCAAAATACATTCGCCATACTTCTGCAGTCTCTGGGTTATCTGGTACTTGCTGCTCAGTCCACTCTGATACGAAATCAACCAGTGCTTGAGTTTTGATGGCAGTGCGAGGTCGGAAACTCGATGTCATGAGATCTCAACTCACAAGCCCATTTGGCTATCCGGCCAATGGCTTCCTTGTTGTGAAGAATATCCCCTATTGGAAAACCAATGACTACTATGACTTTGTGGTCATCAAAGTAGTGACGTAGCTTGCGGGCAGTTAGAAGTACTGCGTATAATAGCTTCTGAACTTGAGGATACTTTTTCTTTGAGGGGCCTAGAACTTCACTGATGAAGTAAACAAGATGTTGTACTGGGTAGGCATGTCCTTCTTCTACTCGCTCGACTACCAACGCGGTGCTTACCACGTGAGTCGTGCAAGAGATATACAGTAGCAGATCTTCAGCTGGTTGAGTTGACGTAGCTCGTCGGGGTGGCTTCAGTACCGGTGGTGTTGTCAAGAATTTCTTCAGTGCATCTAGAGCTTCCTGTGCTTCTGAAGTCCACTGAAACTTATCCACCTTCTTGAGTAGCTTGTAAAACGGCAAACCTTTTCCCCCAGCCTGGATATAAATCCGCTCAGAGCTGCCATACGTCCAGTAAGTCGCTGAACCTTCTTTTGTGATCGAGGTGCTTCCATCTTCATGATAGCTTCAATCTTATCCGGATTAGCCTCAATTCCTCGGCGGCTGACGATAAACCCGAGTAACTTTCCTGTTGGTACCCTGAAAACACATTTTTCGGGATTAAGCTTCCATCTATACCGTCTCAAACTGTTGAAAACCAGCTGTAAGTCTTCGATGAAGTTTTCCGAATTCTCCGTTTTGATTACCACATCATCTACGTAGGCCTCCACACGCTTGCCCTAGTGATCGGCTAAGCATGTTTGAATGGCTCTCTGATAAGTCGCTCCAGCGTTTTTGAGGTCGAACGGCATGGAGGTATAACAGAAAGCACCAAACGGAGTGATGAACGCCGTTTTTTCCTCGTCTTCCTTCGCCAAACTAATCCGATGGTATCCGGAATAGCAATCCAAGAAAGACAGCACAGAACATCCAGCGGTGGAGTCCACCACCTGATCTATCCTTGGGAGCCCGAAGGGATCCTTCGGACAATGTTTGTTGAGATCAGTATAGTCGACGCACATGCGCCAATCCACTTTATTCTTTTTGAGTACAAGAACAGGGTTGGCTAACCACTCGGGGTGTAACACCTCTCTAATAAATCCAGCCGTGACCAAGCGAGCTAACTCGGCGCGAATGGCCTCTCTCTTGTCGGGCGTGAAACGACGTAGCTTTTGCCGAATCGGCCTTGCCTGGGGATAGACCTTCAGTTTGTGCTCGGCCAGTTCTCTTGGGACTCCCGGCATATCCGCAGGTTGCCATGCGAATACATCTCAGTTATCTTGCAGAAACTGGACGAGCGCGCTTTCCTATTTGTCGTCCAAGCTGGAGCTGATGACGGCAGTCTTGCGTTCATCAGCGAACCCCAGGTTGATCCTCTTGGTTTCTTCAGTTGGCCGCATAGAGGTCGCGGCCTGAGCTTCGTTTGCCGGTACTGCGAGGTCCTCCTCAGGCTTAGAGTTCGCCTGTGCTGAAGAGACCGTCGACGGCTTGGTGGTGAGGGCTGCTTGGATGGCCACTCGGAAACACTCTGCGGCGCCTTGGAAGTCGGCGCGCACAGTTATGATTCCTTGCGGTCCTGGCATCTTCAGTATCATGTATGTGTAATGTGGGATGGTCATGAATTTGGCCAGTCCTGGCCTCCCGATGATGGCGTTGTACCCGCAGTCGAAGTTCGCCACTTCAAACCTTAGGAACTCGGTTATGTAGTTCTCCGGAGTTCCGAAGGTGACATGCATGTAGATGTGGCTGTTGGGGCGAAGGCAAAGACGCCACCCTTCGCTCGCAGTCTCCGCTGATAGCCACTGCTCTGACAGAGACAAAGCAGGCAGGGACACCCTTCGCTTGATCGGCACCAGACGAAGACCGGTGACGGAGTCATTCCACAGTGCGGCCTCGTCCAGCTCAGAGGCCCACATGCGATCCGACCCATTGTAACGGGCCCTGCGTGGCCGCCGCGCGTTACGGGCCTAATTTATAAAGGCATCCCTGTAATTACAGTCTGTAACCCCGCTTTATGGGAATATTCTGGGGATAACCTAGGTAGCTGAGGGCACATGCGTCCTTAGGCGCTGGGCGCTCAGGTACCTATAAATACCCCTGCACAGTGCCCGTGGGAGGCCAGATTAACAGAGCTATTGCCTTCTAGCACGTAACCCTGTTGTCACCACCGTTCACCCTTGTTGGCCACCTTGCGACTGAGAGCAAGTTCCAACAGTGGCCCAGCGGGTATTCTCCTTCCGTCGGCACGATTCCGAAGAAAGGAGTGTCCAACTTGTGGAGCTCTTTGAGGTGAACTCCCAAGCCTTGGAGTGTCCGGGGGAAGGTGACGTTGATGCTGCTCCCCCCGTCCACTAGCACCTTCTTCACCCGGCTCTCTCGGATCACCGGATCGACGAGGAGCGGATATTTGCCTAGATGGTCGAAGTTGAGCCATTGGTCCTCCAGAGTGAAAGTGATCGGGTGCTCCGACCACCGATATGGGGCAGGAGGACCGGTGGTTGCCACCAGTATCTGGCGGTCGTTGAGCTTTTGTTGTCTTTTGTTTTCCTGCGACCCATGTCCGCCGAAAATGACATTGACCTCCCTGTCAACGCGCGGGAAAGCTCCTCCTCCTCCCTCCTCCTGCTGATGGGGTTGTCGTGGTTCATCTGGTCCTCCCCTCGGTGGAGGAGGAGGTAGAGGTTGGAAGGGTCGGCCGTGCCCGACGGAGTGCTTGAAGTCCCGGCAGATACGAAGAGTGTGGCGCATGTCCTTGTGGTACGGGCACTGGGCGTCGAGGATGTCGTCCAGCGTGCGTTCGCCTCCACGAGGTCCTCCTCGGGCGCGAGAGGCAGGTGGTCCGGCGGCGTGTACTTCTTCGCGAGGCCTCTTCTCCCATCGTTTGTCGGGTTGCTGGTTCGCGTCGCGTCGTGGTGCTGCCGGTGCGGGCTTTGCTCCTCCGATGAGGTCCTGGGCCCGCTCGTCGGCGGTGATGTAGAGGTCGGCTTCCCAGAACAGCTCCTCGGAGGTAGTCGGCGCCTTCTGTAGTATGACTCGGACGAAAGCCGAGTCATTGGATCCTCTGTAGAAGTCCTCGATCACGGCCGCCTCCGTGACCTCGGGGATACGATTTCTCATGGTCTAGAACCTTTTGAGGTACGACCGGAGAGTTTCGTCCCCCCGGCGCTTGATGGATTTGAGGTACCATGGTTGCGCCGGTTTGTCGGAGAGGGACTGGAAGTTGGCGATGAAGCGTCGAATGAAGTCGCCCCAGTCGTCGATGCAGTGTCGGGGTAGATGTCGCAGCCATTGCAGTGCGTCTTGCCCAAGGACAATGGGTAAGTACGCGGTCATCACGTCTTCGGACGCCCCGGCAGCTCGAGCAGCGGTGGTGTAGACGGCTAGCCAACCCCCTGGATCCTGCTTAGGTTCATATTTGTCGACATTGGATACCTTGAAGTTGGGAGGCCATTGGATGGCCCTAAGGCACGGAGTAAGAGCAGACACTCCGCATGTGTCCTCCTGTCGTCGGGGATGATGTCTGTCCCGGGGAGGGGAGTAGTGGTTGTGGTTCCTCGACCGTCCCCGGGTGGTACCGCCATTTGAGGCCGTTGCCGACTCAGTTCTGGTGGCCTGGCTCCGAGCTGGGATGCCATGATCCCTGTCGTACTCCTCCCGGCGGCGGATCTCGTTCTCATGCCGCCATTCGCGCGAAGCATTGATGGAGCTTCGCGCGTCTCGGCGACTGTTGATGGCGTGTCGTAGATCGTTCGGCGGGTGAGCAAGCGGTAGAAGATGGTTGGCCGCCTGGGTGAACAGTCGTCGGTAGCCCTCGGTGTCGGGAGTCCGAGGGAGTCCATCAGCTATCCGAGCTAGTACTCCTCCGACTTCGCTCGGTGTGTTCATGGCTCGGGCGAAGTCGGGGTTCAGGTTGCGCCCGAAGAATGGATTCTCCCGGCGTTGCCTTGCATCTTGCTCGGCTTGTTCCTGAGCTCGTCGGCGATCACGTCGTCGGGAGTTCCTTCGTTCTCTGAAGACGCGTTCTTCCGGAGTTTCTCCTATCTCCGAGACCTCGTCTCGCGAGACAGGTTGCTCCAGATCCCGTTCTTCGGTCGCGTGATGTCGTCGAACGTTCCTGCGCCGGTTCCTCCGTCGACGGGATTCTCGTTGAGGCGGTTCTTCTCTGGGTGCGGTCGGCTCGTCGTCGGAGACGGTGGGCGACTCCGCTCTCCCGATGAAGAGGACGTCAGGATA
This sequence comes from Zea mays, assembly GCF_902167145.1. NCBI lineage: Eukaryota > Viridiplantae > Streptophyta > Magnoliopsida > Poales > Poaceae > Zea > Zea mays. The sequence goes on along the minus strand of NC_050099.1, from coordinate 238,750,072 downwards.
GAACGGTGCTGCTGTCATGGCGACCTTCTTTCCGTTCTCCTTTGAGGGCGGAGGAACAGAAAGAACAACTTGCTTCCCCTTGGCCTCCTTTTTCCTCGTGATCTGTGTCCATTCTCTTGTCGGGGAAGTAGACAGTGGAGTTCTCCGGGTCAGCGGGCCCTCGGCCTCCGACTTTCCGGAGACGATCTTTTTCCGGAGAGTTGGAGGTTGCGCTTCTCCGGCATTTTCGGAGTTTGTTGGAGGAGACTTCTTTTCCGGTGGATCCGCAATGCGGTGTAGAGTTCCCTTTTCGTCTGCTATGGATGAGATTGTTCCGAAGCAGAATACGGATCCGGGACGAAGGGTGATCTTGTTGTAGAAGGTGACGGCCATTGAGCTTGCTTGGATCGTCGACACACCTCCTACCTGGCGCGCCAGCTGTCGGTGTTTTGGGTCCGACCGCACACCCGGGGATGCCCCTCAAGGTGTTTTTAGGAGTAGGACGGTGTCGATGACTGTAGCAAAATGGTTCGTGCCAGATGCAGAGGGACAGTGGACAATGTTTGCAGGTTCGGGCCGCTTAGAGACGCGTAACACCCTACGTCCTGGTGAGTATGCTTGGTGGACAAGGTTACAAGAGAGCTCTCTGAATTGAGAATGCAGAGAATTGAGGTGGGTGGCTAAGTAATAGGGTCGATCGATCTGAAGGGGTGCCCCCTAGGCCTTATATACTCGACCGTGGGGCAATACATGTGGATATGATAACAATGTGTAGCTAAAATATAGTGAACTGCTTGAGTTTATCTCCTTGTAGTTCTGCCGACTTATCCTCGCATGGCTCCGTTGCATGGGGGCTCCAACGCGGGAAAGTCGGATCTCCGTTGTGGTCACTCGCTCGACGTTGCGGGTCGTCCGGGTTTGCACCAATCCGACCTCATGTCGATCTGCTTTGCTGGTTGTCTCTCCCCAGGCCCACGAAAGAATGACCTTACGATTTATTGGGCCCTTGGGCCTTTCGTGAGGTCTTTTACTCTTTTAGTGGACCCGGGGGATATCTATCCCCCACAGGCGTTGACTTTTAGTGGTAGCTCATAATATGATACATTGCTTGAAGTTGTTCTTAGAGTGTTTGGAACCGAATCGAACAAAGAGCGCTCGATCTAAAGGTTGACAAGGATAAGCTGCATAGGATGCCTACTCCTACTAACATCTTATACTCTGTTTGGATGTCAGTATTTGGAGGGCATGAAATTGAATTGGGTTCAATTACAAATCAACCACGATCTTGAAATAAGATGTAAGTCTAATTTCTATTGTTTGGATGTCATTGAATTAGAGTTTGGAATTGTATGGTCCAATTCTCTCAATACAGAGGAGAGATGCTCCATATTAAGAGAGGGGGTTTCTAGTTATAGGCCTAAATCTCAATTTCACGTGCAACCAAACAATATAATTTTGAAAAGTTGATTACAGTTTCTAATTTCGTGCTTCCATATCTACATCCAAACGAGATAGCCATTTTATTGTGTGTACGCAAAGCGTGTCTCACGTTTGCTTGGTTGCCACGATAATTGCTTGTCCTCTTCGTATTTACAATGAAAGCATGTCAACACTTTCGAACTGCGTGCAATTGAACTTGTAAAGAGGAAACTGTGGATTAACATATACACATATACACTAAAATAACAAACATTTTTGCCTCGACAAATACAAGCTTCTAGAAACTGTGGATTTACTAGTTCTTTAAAAACGCATAAAGAGGAAACCGATAAGTGGATGAACAGGGAGAATCGATTAAAAAAAAGACATGTTTAAAGACCGCAGCACTGTTGTGAATTGTGACCGCTGGTTGGTTGAGCAACAGGCCCACTATCGACGTCGACAGGTAACGAAATCTACTTTTGTTTTTTAGTTGTATTTAATAAACCCCTGAAATCTGAAAAGGGGCATTAAAAGAACTCTGACAAGGGTGCACTTTCGGAGCCACGAAACGCGTGCCTTCCCTTTTCGCTGTGCTATGTCTGCTCCGAGACAAACAGATCTTCCTAACGCGAAAAGACACACGGATAGTAGGTATGTTTGGTTAGGTTTTTTCTTTAAAAAAGTTATTATGAAAACCAAATAAATGGATAGAGATCGAAGCTGTCTTTTTATAAATAGTTGTGTTAAGTAGTATAGTTTTAAAAATAGTCTAGATCTTATTGTTAGTTTACTTATTTTTAAACAGAGTTGTTTTACAGTTATTTCAAGGAAGGTTGATACAAGTGATTTATCTTATAATTGTTTAAAAATAAACCCCTTACAGTCTTTCACAGTCTGTAACATACAATAACTTTTTTATAGCCCACAACGGCTATTTTAGAAGCCACCTCAACCAAAACACATATTATCTGCTGTTGTACGCTCCGGCCAAACATGTCTACAAAATTCTAATTCCACATGATATACTATATTTTTATTATTAATATCTTAGTTTTTCACCTGATGTAATGTTCCTAAAAATTAACAAATTTTTCCTTAGTCATAACAAATCTCAATTTTTTGTAGGCTTATAGATAACTAGAAAAAGACAGCGCCCTATCGGGCGCTTTATCAGGCATGTATACATAAGTACATCATGAAATATATTGTGTACAGTACGAAAAAGAAACGACAAATTCGGACGTACGAATTTAGCAATGGTATGTTGATTGCCTGATGGAGAGGACCTAGACAGTACAAAATCTATTACATGTTTTGGTGATCAAAGGACGTCGGCTACCCAAGTAACTAAACAACACATTTTGCGGCTTGAAAGTCTAACAAGCAGATGATCCTACCAGTGGGCTAGGCAACCACCGCACGTGGGAACTGCAGTCATATATTTACAAGCAGAGATCAACCTGTGTTGGCTAGCACAAGAAGGGAGGAAGGTCCACAGTCATGGTTAGAAACGGAGGACCAGGTGCTCGCTACCACCTCATAGAATTGGAGCACCATGATCCAACGGTGACCTGTAAAGACAGATTATGAGACTGTCAAAACATGTAGTGAGCAAAAGGTTTCTTAAACATCGCTGAAAACATGAAGCTGAGAACTGGACTGGACTTATGAAGAAGGAATTCAAACGTTGAAGGTACATTGAAGGTACAGACTTGCAGTTGTTCAACGCACTGTAAGGTCCTACCTAATAAAAATTTAAAACATGTTAATATAAATCTCAATCCTAACCATTTCGCTCAAAGGCTACTATAACTCGTGTCGACACAAATCTGATCACATCAAAGGTTTTTTAGATTATTCTATTATTAAGAGTACCGACCACATCTTGTTTAGAAAATTTCAATTGGTTAAGACACCCACCATGAAGCTCTCAAGAAAACAAATTAACTAATGAAATAAAAGACAACTTGATTACCTGCAGTGCTCTAGCAAAAGAAGCTATAGTAGGAAGACGTGCAACATTGCCCGTTGTGTATGTCAACAATAAACTTCCTCCAATAATTGGGTCCTGAAACAAGAAGCTTGAAGTCATGATGACAGGACATCGTCATCATATTAGAAACAAAAAGCTAGGAGAACATATCATCTAAAATAAAGTACTGCGGGATAGAATATAACTATTGATTCCTGATTAATGAGTATTGAGGCAATTTATCATATCATACTCTTGAAGTGGCAACATATCCCAGAAGGGTAGCAAGAATAGGTGTGCTGCAAGGTAATACCGACAATACAAATGTAAGACCAGCAAGGTATGCTTGTACACCTAACAATAATGCGACATAAGTTAAAAATATTCATGAGCAAATTGAAGCATCAAGTACTGATTATATAATTCAAATTCAAAGTTATAAAAACCTTTTTTCTGTCATTGCTGATCTCCTGCATGATTAATGAATGCATAATGTCTTGTTTACTGCAGTTTCATGACTTTTGGGTATCACTTATCAATAATTTTCCTAGTTTTTTTGTTTACTTTGACTTTTTTTGCAATTTGTTTTTTTCCTGAGTCATCCTGGTCATAATATGTTGGATGATTGGGAGGAGAATTTGGCTATTATTACTGCAAACAGAACAAAAGGTGACGTTCTAGTAATCACCCATCTTGGTGATTGCCTCTGGAAAGAAAAAAATGAGGTTTGTATTATATCATATTGTTTTTAGATTCAGTTTCATACTTTTTGTGTATATATGCAGTGAAGTACCTTATACACAATGTATACAGGTTGCAGCTGCCCATTCATGCTATTTAGTTGTTGAACTAAACATTGATTCATACTCGGAAAGTGCAAGGTTATGCCTCATTGGTGTAGACCATTTGAAGTGTCCTCGAATATTTGCCAGCCCTGAAGCCATTCAGGTTTTATACTATATATGTTTTACCTGTAAAATATAGTGTATGGAGTAGATGTTTACTTAGAGGCTGTTTGGACCTTAGGAGCTAAAACAAAAGTGACTAAAGTTTAGCTACCTACTTAGTAGCTAAAGATCCAAACAGGAAGAGCTAAAAGTGACTAAAATGGTAAAAAAATCAATTTAGTCACTTTTAGATATTTTTATTTAGATATTTAGCTTCTAAGTGACTAAACTTTAGTCACTTTTACTTTAGCTCCTGCAATCCAAACAGGCCCTTAAACCTCTTTTCGCTCAGTCTAGTTAAATGTGTCCTAGATGTGGCACACCTTAAACAATTATTATACAGTTACATTGGCAGCACTATGCATAGTTTTTTGTTATTTTATTTCTGTTGCTATTCACTGTCTGGACTCTGGACTAATATCTTCAAAATGCAAACAGAGGACAGAGGTTAATGAATATGCGAAGGTGCTTGGTAATTCTCAATATATCCTACTATCCTTTCAGCCATATAAGCTGATATATGCATACATGCTTGTGGAAGTGGGGAAAGTTTCTGATTCTTTGAGGTAGGTTGTTGGCCTGTTCATAACAAGCAAATGCCACAATCCTTTCCCTATCTTGTACTTGTACATTATAAAGCAGTTGTATTAACTTCTCTAGGTATTGCCAACCGTCTATAAAGGTACTGAAAGCCTATGGTCGTGCCCCTGAATTGGAGGTTTGGAAACAATTATTTTCTTCGCTGAAGGAGAGGATACGCACTCACCAGCAGGTATGACCATGCCATTTGGCAAAAATATCCAAGATAACCAAACAGTTCTTTTGGAAATCAACCAATTCACCTTCCTCTACACAAAATTATTTAAGCAGCATTAAAAAATAGTGAAAACAATTAGGGGCTGAATTTTAATAAACATCAACTGCAAATAAAGCAAAGTAAAACAACCTACCAGTAAATAGACCATACGCGATTGCTGACATAAGACCAAACATCTAACCTAGAAAAGTCCTTTGTGTAGCACTGCAATTTTAAAACTTACATATCAGCAACATGGGAATACAGAATGTGACTACATATTTTGAATTTGTATACTTCTGTTATGTTAATCTGAAAAAGGGAAATATAATATTATGAATCCACCAGAGAGCAACAAGGGTAAAAAATCCAAGATAACCAAACAGTTTTTTGGACACCAACACCTTCCTCTCCACAAAAAATTTTAAGCAGCACACAATATAAGAATGCATGACTACAAAAGTGAACCTGGCAATGAATTTGAATACCTTTTACTCATCATTATTTCTTTTTGACAATAGTAATGGAATGTTTCTTCATCGCATTGGAATGGCAAACCAAGTATAACTTGTATTGAAAAAATGGTATATGTGTCTATTCCAGATGAGACCTCTCCGGCATGAGAAGCTGTTCAAAATAAGTTGGTTGTTTAGACACCTGGGAGATGTAATGGTTTAGTGCTGCCTTAGATCCATATTGCACTCTTGAAGGTTATTTTCACCAAAACTATGTGTGAAGTTGCTATCTCTGTAGATCCAAACACCGATCCAAAAGAATTAAAATCAAAAAAAGGAATAAAAGGGACACCGATACTCTAATCCACAAATCTGGAACCTATCCCAACATAGCCACATGCACAGAAGGGGGAAAAGGCGACAACTACGGGGAGTCTGCAACAGGTAAGTGATGGTACTGCAGATCTGCGCAAAAAGTATAGCAATGGTAACCTGGGTTTACGAAGCCGCTGACAATGCGCAGGTCACGGCGGGCAACAACAGCACACCACATGCTCCCATGGCGATGGTGGGTGGCAAAAACGAAGTGATGAGCAGCGAGGAAGACAAAGTCGACAAACTCTCAGTCCAGGGCTAAATAAGACAGCCAGGAGCCAGGGAGAGGGGGAGGAAATATTAAAGTGATGAAAGTACTCACTGTCGTGCCGCACAGAGCGTGGCGCTGTTTCGGCCATGCCTGGAACTGCTGACGCATAGGAACGACGCAGACGAATGACAACGCGTGGATGACGGCTACGCGACCATCCACTCCTCTCCCTGCAGCGGCTGCACGTGGACCCGCGCGGCGGCAGGGACCACCCAGTAGTGTCACCCAACCCGTGACGCGACGACGACTGCGCACGGGGACGACACCAGGTCAATACCGGTGTCAATTCCTAGGTAAATAGAACAATTACTATGGAGTATATGTTTGACTACAATGGTAGGGCTCTGAATTTTATTCCTTGCTACTATTCGGCAGTAAAAACAGAAGATTTTACGACTTGTAACTGTTGTTTCATTACATGCATAAATCAATTGTTCTATCTGGGGTTGCTCACCATAAGGAATTTGTTAGTATTGTGGTCTAATCAAGTTTTAAGATGCATATTGAACACCTGGATATAGCGATGATGCTTTGTTCATTCCAATTACTGGGTAGTACAGGAACATACTGAGGTCCCCTGTAACATATTTACAGAAGACCAGCGCCACTTGTTTGAATTGTTTAAGCAAAACATGTTTCAATATGCATGTTGCCATGTGAGCCAATATATTTTAGTTGAATAGCAGTTGTTGCATTATTGCCCTCAGCTTACTTTGGCCACATGAATATTTAGTTAGGTGTAGTGAGTCCAGCATTATATCTTGTTATGCAATTGTATATTGGTTTGATATAGTTGCTTATCATAACATTTTTTCAAGGATTTGGACGCCTTTCATTAGTTGCAGCCTCTGCTGTCCAGTCTGCTGCCAGTGTTGTCCAAGTCGGCACAAAAGAAATCCAATCAAAGGTGACTGATACAGTAATACTTATTTACCTATTCTCCTGCACAACAATTGATTGCCGGGTCTAGTTATGTGTTGGCTATGGAGTTGAACCCCTCTTCGGGGTTCACCGAGCTCATATAGCTCCTTTTTTTATTCCGTTGTTCTCAAACACTTCTTGTTTGAATGTTATTGCAACAAAACTACACTTTGAGACAAGGCCATGCTCAGGAATGTTTCTATATTACATCTTAGGAGTCTACATTTTATTTGCATGCAATATTCTTCTATCAACTTTAAACATCCATTCTTCGTTTTGTATAATGAACTTCATTGAACAAACTTTATCACATGTCATTGCTCCTTGATCAACAATTTAAGTCGGTGTAGAATACATCAAAGCATATTTTATGTTAGAAATTTTGTAATCCATATGTTTTTCATTACTGTTTTTTTCTGTCTGATGATGGTGCTTGTCTGGAATACAGATGAGGGATGGGAGCTATGACCAGAAGGTGAATGAAACTGTCAATGTTGTTGCCAATAAAACTGCAGAGATTGGAAGCAAGACCTGGGGGATCATGAGAGGAGTTATGGCAATGGCCTCACAAAAGGTCGAGGAATATACTGAGCGGCTGGGGAGAGGATTGGCAACACAGCGAGCAGAATGGTGAGCCTTACCAAAGGTTTGAGCACATGGCCAACAGCAACAGTTGGAATTCCTCCCAAAATTCTTCATCGAAGAACAACAATTCCAGTTCTTGGGACGATTGGGACGACCAAGGCAAGAAGGGTGAACCTGCGAAACCGCACCAAATCAGTTACTCCTGGGCTGGCTGGGATGATGGGAAGGACGATGGTTTTGATAGTCCTGGTTACAACAACCACAACAACTCTAACAAGGGGAGCAACCACAATGGGACTTCCGGTGGCTCATTTTGGAGGCGAGGCCCGTTCGATGCAGGGAGTCCGCCGCGTTCACCGGAGAATAGGAGCAGCGCCACGAGGCAGACGCGCCAACAGATCTGCTGCATCGGGCTGCTCCCACCCCGTCGCGGCTCGTGCCGCCCCGCGCGGCCATAACAGAGGGCGCCGGTGTGTGGCGTCCCCAACGGCGCGCCTCGACGCAGACGCGACGGCGGATCTAAGGCCACCGATGCACCACCACCTGACCTCGATGCGACGATGATGGCGCACGACGACGTCAGTCGACGGAGCTGGTGTGGCCCTTCGGCCTGCCTTACAGAGAGGAAGAGCGGTGCCGCGACGGCAGCTCGCCCCGCCTGCTCCCACCCCGCGCGCGGCTGCGATTGGGAACAGGAATACGCCGGACTGCGAGTGGAACAGGAAGACGCGTCGCGAGTGGAACATGAAGGCTAACGGAGCAGACGTCCGCCGAATGCGGGGAGGCGCCCAAAAGGCTTCACGTTTTAATAACTTAGATTAGAATATATGACCATTTCTATTTATGATAGTATGTCTATAATAGTAGTATTGCTACTCGAATCAAAGTATATAATATTAGAAACCATATAAAAGTCTACTACATATATGGTTGATGAAACAACTATAGTAAATAAATTCTATCGTGTGTATGCGCATGTCAAGATATATATGTGGTATTCTTGGAAAGGTATTCTTGGGGACTCTTAATCTTAGTATTGCTATTACTATTTCGGTATTTCTGCATTAAGCATTGTTCCAAACATCCAAAACTAATAGTTAACAACTAAAATTAGCTAAGAGGTTTAGAACGGATCAACTAATAGACCAACTAATTGTTAGTTATACCTCTCAAATAGGTATTAGTTGTTAGCTACTCTAACCTAGCTAAAATCAGCTAACAACATATTAGCAGACTAATAGTTAGCTCTAGAGGTTTGAAGCATGGTCTAAGTTTGAAATTTTCTCCTTTTTGAATTTGTGTGTATCATCCTTGGGCAGGGTCATGTTAAAAAAGTTCTATGACAATAGCGTCAGCAATGCATCTAACTGTTTAGATCCATATGCTAAACTTTTGCAGTTTAGCACATCCTCGGAAGCCAAACTGTTATTGGGTGCTAAAGTTTAGCGCTTCACTTTTAACACCTTTTAGCATTTTTGTTTGGATCTCCAAGTACTAAAGTTTAGCTTAAAAATATAATGCTAAATTTTAGTAACATAGATCAAACATACCCTATATATTATTTCTCTTCAAAACATTCGTACACATCCGGAAGTATGTCTGTCTCGTGATTCCACTCAATACGACAAAATCAGCAGCGCATGTGTCCGAGATTCGCTTTTGGCACATGGTAATCATCCAGCGCGCATTAGTTTGGTGGGAGCACCATCTAGCCATGCACGTGGTGCGAGGGCGGTCATTGTAGGACAGCTACAATTCTATTTAGTATATGCGGGTGTTTGAGATTTTTTTGGAAGCAAAATATATAAAAAAATACACAAAGAGTTTATCACTATACGATTCTTTATGTATATTGTCTCTTAATTATATTTATGATTTAGGGGCTTAGAGTTATATCATGCACTCTCTTAGGTCTTTTAGGTGTCTCTTAAATATAGAAAACCGATCCAAAGGCTCGGAGTTATACATGCTCTAATGGCTAGTTTGGTAACTAAAATTCCTTTTGGAATTGGAGGATATCAAGGAACAAATTAGTTCATTTTTTCATCGATCTCCTCTAATTTCGAACAGGATTTTGAGTTTCTCAACTAGCCCCAAGACTGGAGTACTATCCCTCGCCACATGCTATTCTCGCTTGCAGATCATCAAATGGTCGTAGGTGATGCCTACCTTTTCGAGTCTGGCTAGACTATATGTGAAAACACGTTATATATGTACCTACGCTATTTAGTATGTTTTTATTATCAAAAGGATAACTGGTTTTATTTGAGTTTGAGACTAAATATAGCTTAAGTGCATGTTTGTCGATGGACTAGAAGCGGTGAAGTACGGATACCGAGGATTAAACTGAGGACTAAGACGACCAAAAGATTGATAGTAGGTGGCTGATACCTAAGAACATCGGCAAGTGCAAGTTTATATGGGTAGACCATGTTGACCAAGTCAAGATGTTCATTGACTAAGTCAAGCAAAGTCGTTTGAAGACTTGGTGATCAGGTGGTTGAGGACTAAGGGTGTAATCGGATTGAATACAAAATCAAATACGAACGAATATCAGTGAAATCATATTTGTTTTCATATTTTTATTCAAATTCGAATATATATAGCTTCAAATACGAATGTTCTCGAATACAAATACGGATAGTCGTGGGTCGAATACGGAACTAGTCGGACACGAATAGCATCGGTAACAGATATTTTTGTCGGATATCGTGTAAGATACCATTCCACACATATCATAGTTGTAATCATTTAGCCCCTCCTTTAGTCCAAACATTTTTGAGGATTATATGTGGACATATACTACGCCTCCATGAAATTCCATGAATTTCTAAGGCTATTTTGAGTATTATTAATTTCTTTATGTAGAAAATCGTTAAAATGCAATTAAATCCATAAAAGTTCTAGCGTCGATCGGAAATTACAAATAAGTTACCAAGACTAATAAACATTCTATAAGAAGATAACCTCAAGTCCCTACATGAAAGATTATGTTGAAACTTGGATACTTAAGTTGATTTCACGTGTAATTCACGCAACAAGTGGAAGTGAAATAAAAAAATCGCTGGCATCTTATGGACTTTATGACCCAAACATTTTTTTAGAATTTTACGTGGACAAATGTTAACCGTTCATCAAATTTTATGAATTTCTGAGGCTATTTGTGTATTATTAATTTCTTTCTACATAAAATCATCAAAATAAATTTAAATTCATAAAATAATCTAGTGTCTACCAACAATTGCAAATAAGGTACTAGGACCAATAAACATTCTGTTAAAGATAATATTAATTCCCTATGTGAAAATGATGAAGTGAAGTATTGATTATGTTGAAACTTGGATACTTGTGGAGATTTCACATGTAACTCACGCAATAAGTGGAAGTGAAATGAAAGAATCCCTAGCACATTATGAAATTTATGATCCAAACATTTTTTTAGAATTCTATGTGGGCATATGTTACCCCTCCGTCAAATTTCATGAATTTTTTAGACTATTTGTTTATTATCATTTTCTTTCTCTACAAAATCATCAAAATGCAATCAAATCCATAAAATATTCTAATGTCGATCGAAAATGGCAAATAAGGTACCAAAACTAATAAACATCATATAAGAAGATAAACTCAAGTCCCCATGTGAAAATGATAAAGTGAAGTATTGATTATGTTAAAATTTGAATACTTAAGGTGATTTCACATGTAACTCACGTAACAAACGAAAGTGGATTGAAAGAAACGCTGGCAATCTTTGGACTTTATGACCCAAACATTTTTTAGGATGCTATATGGGCGTATATTGCCCCTCTGTCAAATTTCAGGAATTTCTGAAACTATTTGTGTATTATTATTATTTTTCTAAAGAAAATTATCAAAATACAATTAAATTCATAAAATATTCCACTATCGACCTAAAATTGCAAATAGGTTACCATGACCAATAAACATTATATAAGAACATAACCTCAAGTCCGCATATGAAAATGATAAAGTGAAGTATTGATTATGTTGAAACTTGGATATTTAGGACGATTCCACATGTAACTATCCGAATATCCGAAATATGAAATCTGGTAAGATATCTGGGAAGATGTTCGGATATCTAAAATCTGAAATCCAGACATGTATCCGAGAAGATATCCGCATATCCAAAATCCAATGGATATCAATCATCTCATATCCGTATTTGATATCCGAACTGTACTATCTGAATCCGAATCCAATTCCGAAAATTCTGCGGACATTCGAAAAAACTATCCAACCGGATAATTAGCCTCTTCGGACGTTCAGATGCTCGGATAATATCTGTATCGTTTATACCCCTATTGAGGATAGACTGTGAAATGTCGAGATTGTGGCGGAGGCGTAGTGGATACACTTCTCCAATGGGTTTGTCCAATGTGTTTGGTGGTTTGGGCCTCAAAACCATCAGCACACGCTTTTTGGGTTGAGGCCACTGAAAGTGCATTCATCCCTTTTGTGAGTTTTGGTGATTTGGATAACAACACATTTAAAGGTCTAACAAATTTGCTAAGTGTTGAACAGGAAATTCAGTATGATGAACATACTTGGATAGTGTATAATGATCAGTGAACAAATGTTCAACACAAGGTTAAATACATAGTGAGACAATGCAAATGGATATAATATGGTCTCTATATTGGTTTGAATATATGGACAATACCTGAGAAATCACCATGCATAAATATGATCAGAATAGAGGTTGAAGTGATTAAGAGGATTGGTCAAGCCAGAGTGTATGAGATATGAGGAATCATGAATTGGCTTGACCATATTACTATTAGTCCATATATGCTTCTATGAGAATCAAACTAGAGCTTGATTGATCTTAGCATTTATATCTAGATGACATTCAAGCAAGGTTCACAATATTGAAGAAATGATTCTCTCAATGGATGCTCAATATGATGTGACTCAAGAATGGCTTGATAGGGTGAAGATAGCAAGGAAAGGGCTTCGAGGAACTAAGCGAAGGTGAAGGCCAAGCGATGGCTTGTGGACCGAGGTACCATGGCTAAGGTGAAGAAGAGAGTACTTGCACTAAGTCGATAAACTAATCAGCTATGAAGAGTTATAATATGTTGATGCATCAGTAAAGTGACTTGAAGCCATGATTTGAACTCATATATGGTGAAATGGTACAAGTCACAGGGTTTGCTTTGTGTTTGCTTCAAAAGGTGAGACAAGGATGTTTGTGATCCTTATGAAGCAACGCCATGGAGAAATCACACATGAGACACCAATTACTCAAGGAGTTTACTTAATTATATTTTATTTAACTTGAGTATAGGAATCGTCGTACTATCAAGGGGATCCAAAAAGAAGGTTGGTGTTGGTACTAAAGCTCAAAATCATTGATCTAAAACTTCCATTTTTACCCTTGTTAATCCTTAGTGAAAGTATATAGTACAACCTTTTTAAGTCTATCTTCGCCAAAATTGCTCTCTGGAAAATACTGGTTCAGCTGGTTTTCAGGCTGGTTCAGCTCGTATTCTAAAAGCCGCCTTGAGGGGGGGTGAATAGGGTGAATCTGAAATTTACAAACTTAATCACAACTACAAGTCGGGTTAGCGTTAGAAATATAATCGAGTCCGATAGAGGGTGCAAAACAAATCGCAAGCGAATAAAGAGTGTGACACGCGGATTTGTTTTACCGAGGTTCGGTTCTCTCAAACCTACTCCCTGTTGAGGTGGTCACAAAGACCGGGTCTCTTTCAACCCTTTCCCTCTCTCAAACGGTCCCTCGGACCGAGTGAGCTTCTCTTCTCAAATCAATTAGGAACCAAACTTCCCGCAAGGACCACCACATAATTGGTGTCTCTTGCCTTGTTTACAATTGAGATGATCGCAAGAACGAATGAGAAAAAGAAGCAATCCAAGCGCAAGAGCTCAAAAGAACACAACAAATCTCTCTCACTTAACACTAAAGCTTTTGTGGAATTTGGAGAGGATTTGATCTCTTGGGTGTGTCTAGAATTGAATGCTAGAGCTCTTGTAAGTAGTTGGAAGGTGGAAAACTTGGATGACTTGAATGTGGGGTGGTTGGGGGTATTTATAACCCCAACCACCAAACTAGCCGTTTGGTGGAGGCTGCTGTCGCATGGCGCACCGGACAGTCCGGTGCGCCATCGGACACTGTCCGGTGCGCCAGCCACGTCACCTGGTCGTTGGGTTCCGACCGTTGGAGCTCTGACGTGTGGGCCCGCCTGGCTGTCCGGTGGAGCACCGGACAAGTCCTGTAGACTGTCCGGTGTGCCACCTGCGCGTGCTCTGCTCCTCTGCGCGCGCTGGCGCGCATTTAATGCGTTGCAGTCGACCGTTGGCGCGAAGTAGTCGTTGCTCCGCTTGCTCACTGGACAGTCCGGTGTGCACCGGACATGTCCGGTGAATTATAGTGGAGCGGAAATCCGAAGCTGGCGAGTTCAGAGCCGCTCTTCTCTGGAGCACCGGACACTGTCCGGTGATACACCAGACAGTCCGGTGAATTATAGTGAAGCGTCTCTGAGAATTCCCGAAGGTGCGAAGTTTAGCTTGGAGTCCCCTGGTGCACCGGACACTGTCCGGTGGTGCACCACCGGAGAGCCAGACCAGGGCACACTTCGGTTATCCCTTGCTCTTTTTGTTGAACCCTTTTCTTGGTCTTTTTATTGGCTTTTTGTGAACCTTTGGCACCTGTATAACTTATAGACTAGAGCAAACTAGTTAGTCCAAATATTTGTGTTGGGCAATTCAACCACCAAAATCATTTGGGAAATAGGTGTAAGCCTAATTCCCTTTCAATCTCCCCCTTTTTGGTGATTGATGCCAACACAAGCCAAAGCAAGTATAGAAGTGCATAATTGAACTAGTTTGCATAATGTAAGTGCAAAGGTTACTTAGAATTGGGCCAATAGAAATACTTATAAGATACGCATGGATTGTTTCTTTATTTTTCACATTTTGGACCACGCTTGCACCACTTGTTTTGTTATTGAAAATTCTTTTGTAAATCCTTTTTAAAGTCCTTTTGCAAATAGTCAAAGGTAAATGAATAAGATTTTGCGAAGCATTTTCAAGATTTGAAATTTTCTCCTCCTGTTTCAAATGCTTTTCCTTTGACTAAACAAAACTCTCCCTAAAAGAAATCCTCCTCTTAGTGTTCAAGAGGGTTTTTAGATATCAATTTTGAAGATACTACTTTCTCCCCTTTTGAACACAATAGGATATCAATTTGAAATTTACCAATTTAAAAATCATTAGTTTTTAAAACTAGGTGGTGGTGTGGTCCTTTTGCTTTGGGCTCATGCTCTCTCCCCCTTTGGCATAAATCGCCAAAAACGGAATCATTAGAGCCCTTACATAACTACTTTCTCCCCTTTGGCAAATAAAACATATGAGTGAAGATTATACCAAAGCCGGAGAGATGCTCGGAGCGACGACGAAGGATGAGTTACGGAGTGGAAGCTTTTGTCTTCGCCGAAGACTCCAATTCCCTTTCAATACACCTATGACTTGGTTTGAAATTCACTTGAAAACACATTAGTCATAGCATATAAAAGAGATATGATCAAAGGTATACTTGTGAGCTATATGTGCAAGACATCAAAAGAAATTCCTAGAATCAAGAATATTTAGCTCATGCCTAAGTTTGTTAAAAGTTTGTTCATCAAGTGGCTTGGTAAAGATATCGGCTAATTGATCTTTACTGTTAATATATGCAATCTCGATATCTCCCTTTTGTTGGTGATCCCTTAGAAAATGATACCGAATGGCTATGTGTTTAGTGCGGCTATGCTCGACGGGATTATCCGCCATGCGGATTGCACTCTCATTATCACATAGAAGAGGAACTTTGGTTAATTTGTAACCATAGTCCTTAAGGGTTTGCCTCATCCAAAGTAGTTGCGCGCAACAATGGCCTGCGGCAATATACTCGGCTTCGGCGGTAGAAAGAGCTACAGAATTTTGCTTCTTTGAAGCCCAAGACACCAAGGATCTTCCCAAGAACTGACAAGTCCCCGATGTGCTCTTTCTATTAATTTTACACCCCGCCCAATCGGCATCCGAATAACCAATCAAATCAAATGTGGATCCCCTAGGATACCAAAGCCCAAACTTAGGAGTATAAACTAAATATCTCAAGATTCGTTTTACGGCCGTAAGGTGAGCTTCCTTAGGGTCGGCTTGGAATCTTGCACACATGCATACAGAAAGCATAATATCTGGTCGAGATGCACATAAGTAGAGTAAAGAACCTATCATCGACCGGTATACCTTTTGATCGACGGATTTACCTTCCGTGTCGAGGTCGAGATGCCCATTGGTTCCCATGGGTGTCTTGATGGGTTTGGCATCCTTCATTCCAAACTTACTTAGAATATCTTGAGTATACTTCGTTTGGCTTAGGAAGGTGCCCTCTTGGAGTTGCTTCACTTGAAATCCCAAGAAGTACTTCAACTCCCCCATCATTGACATCTCGAATTTTTGTGTCATGATCCTACTAAACTCTTCACATGTAGATTCGTTAGTAGACCCAAATATAATATCATCAACATAAAATTGGCATACAAACAAATCATTTTCAAGTGTTTTGGTAAAGAGTGTAGGATCCGCTTTTCCGACTTTGAATCCATTAGTGATAAGGAAATCTATAAGGCATTCATACCATGCCCTTGGGGCTTGCTTGAGCCCATAAAGCGCCTTAGAGAGCTTATATACATGGTTAGGGTACTCACTATCTTCAAAGTCAGGAGGTTGCTCAACATAGACCTCTTCCTTGATTGGTCCATTGAGGAAGGCACTCTTCACGTCCATTTGATAAAGTTTGAAGCCATGGTAAGTAGTATAGGCTAATAATATACGAATTGACTCAAGCCTAGCTACGGGTGCATAGGTTTCACCGAAATCCAAACCTTTGACTTGTGAATATCCTTTGGCCACAAGTCGGGCTTTGTTCCTTGTCACCACACCATGCTCGTCTTGCTTGTTGCGGAAGACCCACTTGGTTCCTACAACATTTTGATTAGGACGTGGAACCAAGTGCCATACCTCGTTCCTAGTGAAGTTGTTGAGCTCCTCTTGCATTGCCACCACCCAATCCGAATCTTGCAGTGCTTCCTCTACCCTGTGTGGCTCAATAGAGGAAACAAAAGATTAATGCTCACAAAAATGTGCAACATGAGATCTAGTAGTTACCCCCTTATGAATGTCGCCGAGGATGGTGTCGACGGGGTGATCTCGTTGGATTGCTTGGTGGACTCTTGGGTGTGGCGGCCTTGGTTCTTCATCCTCCTTGTCTTGATCATTTGTATCTCCCCCTTGATCATTGCCGTCATCTTGAGGTGGCTCATCTCTTTGATCTTCTTCTTCATCAACTTGAGCCTCATCCTCATTTTGAGTTGGTGGAGATGCTTGCGTGGAGGAGGATGATTGATCTTGTGCATTTGGAGGCTCTTCGGATTCCTTAGGACACACATCCCCAATGGACATGTTCCTAAGCGCGACGCACGGAGCCTCTTCAATACCTATCTCATCAAGATCAACTTGCTCTACTTGAGAGCCGTTAGTCTCATCAAACACAACGTCACAAGGAACTTCAACTTGTCCAGAGGACTTGTTAAAGACTCTATATGCCCTTGTGTTTGAATCATATCCTAGTAAAAAGCCTTCTACAGTCTTAGGAGCAAATTTAGATTTTCTACCTCTTTTAACAAGAATAAAGCATTTGCTACCAAAGACTCTAAAATATGAAATATTGGGCTTTTTACCGGATAGGAGTTCGTATGATGTCTTCTTGAGGATTCGGTGTAGATACAACCGGTTGATGGCGTAGCAGGCGGTGTTGACCGCCTCGGCCCAAAACCGATCCGAAGTCTTGTACTCATCAAGCATGGTTCTTGCCATGTCCAATAGAGTTCTATTCTTCCTCTCCACTACACCATTTTGTTGTGGCGTGTAGGGAGAAGAGAACTCATGCTTGATGCCCTCCTCCTCAAGGAAGCCTTCGATTTGTGAGTTCTTGAACTCCGTCCCGTTGTCGCTTCTTATTTTCTTGATACTTAAGCCGAACTCGTTTTGAGCCCGTCTCAAGAATCCCTTTAATGTCTCTTGGGTATGAGATTTTTCCTGCAAAAAGAACACCCAAGTGAAGCGAGAATAATCATCCACAATAACTAGACAGTACTTACTCCCGCCGATGCTTATGTAAGCAATCGGGCCGATAGGTCCATGTGTAGGAGCTCCAGCGGCCTGTCAGTCGTCATGATGTTTTTGTGTGGATGATGAGCACCAACTTGCTTCCCTGCTTGACATACGCTACAAACCCTGTCTTTCTCAAAATGAACATTTGTTAATCCTAAAATGTGCTCTCCCTTTAGAAGCTTATGAAGATTCTTCATCCCAACATGGGCTAGTCGGCGATGCCAGAGCCAACCCATGTTAGTCTTAGCAATTAAGCAAGTGTCGAGTTCAGCTCTATCAAAATCTACCAAGTATAGTTGACCTTCTAACACTCCCTTAAATGCTATTGAATCATCACTTCTTCTAAAGACAGTGACCCCTACATCAGTAAAGAGACAGTTGTAGCCCATTTGACATAATTGCGAAACGGAAAGCAAATTGTAATCTAAAGAATCTACAAGAAAAACATTGGAAATGGAATGGTCAGGTGATATAGCAATTTTACCCAATCCTTTGACCAAACCTTGGTTTCCATCCCCGAATGTGATCGCTCTTTGGGGATCTTGGTTTTTCTCATAGGAGGAGAACATCTTCTTCTCCCCTGTCATGTGGTTTGTGCACCCGCTATCGATGATCCAACTTGAGCCTCCGGATGCATAAACCTACAAAACAAGTTTAGTTCTTGACTTTAGGTACCCAAATGGTTTTGGGTCCTTTGGAATTAGACACAAGAACTTTGGGTACCCAAACACAAGTTTTTGATCCCTTGTGTTTGCCCCCAACATACTTGGCAACTACCTTGCCGGATTTGTTAGTTAAAACATAAGATGCATCAAAAGTTTTAAATGAAATGTTATGATCATTTGATGCACTAGGAGTTTTCTTCTTAGGCAATTTAGCATGGGTTGATTGCCTAGAACTAGATGTCTCACCCTTATACATAAAAGCATGATTAGGGCCAGAGTGAGACTTCCTAGAGTGAATTCTCCTAATCTTGCTATTGGGATAACCGGCAGGGTACAAAATGTAACCTTCGTTATCCTGAGGCATGGGAGCCTTGCCCTTAACAAAATTAGATAATCTTTTAGGAGGGGCATTAATTTTGACATTGTCCCCCTTTTGGAAGCCAATGCCATCCTTGATGCCAGGGCGTCTCCCACTATAAAGCATACTACGAGCAAATTTAAATTTTTCATTTTCAAGTTCATGTTCGGCAATTTTA
Organism: Zea mays; assembly: GCF_902167145.1. NCBI lineage: Eukaryota > Viridiplantae > Streptophyta > Magnoliopsida > Poales > Poaceae > Zea > Zea mays. The sequence goes on along the minus strand of NC_050099.1, from coordinate 238,730,948 downwards.
GCATCTAATTTTGCTATATGATCATTTTGTTGCTTAATTAATACCATATGATCATGAATAGCATCAATATCAATATCTCTACATCTAGTGCAAATAGAAGTATGTTCAACGATAGATGTAGAGGGTTTGCAAGATTTTAATTCTACAACCTTAGCATGAAATATATCATTTTTACTTCTAAGGTCGGAAATGGAAGCATTGCAAACATCTAATTCTTTAGCCTTAGCAAGCAATTTTTCATTTTCATTTCTAAGGCTAGCAAGAGAAATGTTTAATTCTTCAATCTTAGTAAGTAAATCAACATTGTCATCTTTAAGATTGGGAATTGAAACATCACAAGCATTTGAATCAACCTTAGCTAACAAATTATCATTCTTATTTCTAAGGTTGTCAATAGTCTCATGGCAAGTGCTTAGCTCACTAGATAATTTTTCGCACTTTTCTACTTCTAGAGCATAAGCATTTTTCACCTTAACATGCTTTTTGTTTTCCTTAATAAGGAAGTCCTCTTGGGTGTCCAAGAGATCATCCTTCTCATGAATGGCACTAATCAATTCATTTAATTTTTCTTTTGTTGTATGTTTAGGTTGGCAAAAAGAGTACGCAAATTATCTTCCTCATCACTAGCATTATCATCGCTAGAGGACTCATATCTAGTGGAGGATTTGGATTTAACCTTCTTCTTTTTGCCGTCCTTTGCCATGAGGCAATTGTGGCCGACGTTGGGGAAGAGAAGGCCCTTGGTGACGACGATGTTGGCGGCGTCCTCGTCGGAGGAGGAGTCGGAGGAGCTCTCGTCCGAGTCCCACTCACAGCATACATGAGCGTCGCCACCCTTCTTCTTGTAGTATTTCTTCTTCTCCTTTTGTCGGGGACCATAATTAGGGGTACCCTCAAGACTCATAATTCTCAGCTGGTAACCCCCATGAGCATAAAGCTGCAAAGGCCTGATGGGTGCGATTAAGTCAGGGATCAGTCCATTCGAGCGACTCGATCATGCCTCGCCCGAGCCTAGCCTCGGACAAGGGCAGCCGACCCCGGAGGATTTCCGTCTCGCCCGAGGCCCCCCCTCCAACGGCGGACACGTCTCCGGCTCGCCCGAGGCCCTGCCTTCACTAAGAAGCAACCCTGACTAAATCGCCGCACCGACCGAATCGCAGGAGCATTTAACGCAAAGGTGGCCTGACACCTTTATCCTGACACGCGCCCCCCGGCAGAGCCGAAGTGACCGTCGTCACTTCACCGCTCCAATGACCGGCCTGACAAAAGGACAGCGCCGCCTGCGCCACTCCGACTAAAGTGCCACTTGACAGAGTGAGACTGACAGGCAGTCAGGCCCTGCCAAAGGCACCATAGGAAGCTCCGCCCCGGCCAACCCAGGGCTCGGACTCGGGCTAAGTCCCGGAAGACGGCGAACTCCGCTCCGCCCGACCCAGGGCTCGGACTCGGGCTAAGTCCCGGAAGACGGCGAACTCCGCTCCGCCCGACCCAGGGCTCAGACTCGGGCTAAGTCCTTGAAGACGGTGAACTCCGCTCCGCCCGACCCAGGGCTCGGACTCGGGCTAAGTCCCGGAAGACGGCGAACTCCGCTCCGCCCGACCCAGGGCTCGGACTCGGGCTAAGTCCCGGAAGACGGCGAACTCCGCTCCGTCCGACCCCAGGGCTCGGACTCGGGCTCAGCCCCAGAAGACGACGAACTCCGCTTCGCCCGACCCCAGGGCTCGGACTCCGCCCTGGCCTCTGTCGAACGATCTCCGCCTCGCCCGACCCAGGGGCTCGGACTCGGCCTCGGCCACGGAAGACAGACTCGACCTCGGCTTCGGAGGAGCCTCCACGTCGCCCAACCTAGGGCGCAAGCCAGCCACGTCAACAGGAAGCGCCATCATCACCCTACCCCGAGCTGACTCGGACCGCAGAGAACAAGACCAGTGTCCCATCTGGCTAGCTCCGCCAGATAGGCAATGATGGCGCCCCGCAAGCTCTGTGACGACGACGGCTCTCAGCTCCCTTACGAAAGCAGGAGGACGTCAGCAAGGACTCAACCGCTCCGACAGCTGTCCCTCCGCCAGGCTCCGTCGCTCCTCCGACGGCCACGACATCACACCAGCTGGGTGCCAAGATCTCTCCGGCTACCACATCGGCATGTACTTAGGGCGCTAGCTCTCCCCCGCTAGACACGTAGCACTCTGCTACACCCCATTGTACACCTGGATCCTCTCCTTATGCCTATAAAAGGAAGGACCAGGGCCCTCTTAGAGAGGGTTGGCCGCGCGGGGACGAGGACGGGACAGGCGCTCTCTTGGGGCCGCTCGCTTCCCTCTCCCGCGTGGACGCTTGTAACCCCCTACTGCAAGCGCACCCGACCTGGGCGCGGGACGGACACGAAGGCCGCGAGATTTCCACCTCTCTCACGCCCATCTCCGGCCACCTCACTTCCCCCCTTCGCGCTCGGCCTCGCGTCGACCCATCTGGGCTGGGGCACGCGGCGACATTCACTCGTCGGCTTAGGGACCCCCCGGTCTCGAAACGCCGACAGTTGGCGCGCCAGGTAGGGGCCTGCTGCATGTTGACGAACAGCTTCCCGTCAAGCTCCAGATGGGCAGTCTCCAACAACCTCTCCGACCCGGGACGGTGCTCCGTTTCGGGAGTCTTGAGTTCATGTCCTTCGACGGCAGCTACGACATGATACTCCTTCCACCGCCGCGCGACAACGACAATGGCGGCCGACAGCCCGCCCGCCGGTGGCGGAATCGACGACGTCTTCCCCGCGTGGTGGAAGAACAACATTCGAGCTCGCCCCGTCCTCTCCCCCGCCAACGGAGGAGGAGGTGGGGCAACCAAGGCCAAGCGGGAGGCTGCGCCTCGTCGGCTGTCGAGCGAGTCGACGTCCCCAGCGCTCCAACGGGGGGCGCGTCGGGCGTCGACCTCGCGTTTGAGACGAAGGCGAGCGCCATCTCCCCGCGACACGCCAATCCCGAGCAAGTGGACGACGCCAGTGCGCTCGCGGAGAGCTTGCAGGACGTCGCCCTCGTGCCTGAGACGACGGTGCAATCAGTCCCCGACGTGACTATGTCGCTGCTCGTCGACCGAAAGGTACCGACCGATTCCCATCCTACGTCATTTGGACTCAGCCTCAACCCGCCTAGCGACCTTGCTTTGGCGGGTGCTCTCGTAGAGGCGAGTTCAAACCCTCTGGGGTTTCGCATGCGGTCGCCTTCGGACCGGCTGACGGACGTTTCGACCTACGGGCCCTCTGGGTCCGAGGAAGATGACGACCCCAACATCTGTTGGGATCTCTCTGGATTTGGCAACCCCAGTGCCATGCGGGACTTCATGACCGCATGTGACTACTGCCTCTCCGACTGTTCCGACGGTAGCCGCAGCCTCGACGACGAGGACTGCGGCCCAAGCCGCGAGTGTTTCCACGTCGAGCTAGGGGATCCCTCCGAAGGCAATCATCTCGGCATGCCGGAGGACGGTGATCTCCCTAGGCCGGTGCCTCGCGCTGACATCCCGCGGGAGCTAGCTGTGGTCCCCGTTCCGGCGGGGGGTCACGACCCACAGCTCGAGCAAGTCCGCGGGGCGCAGGCCAGGCTCGACGAGGGAGCAGGAGCGCTTGAGCCGATCCGCCGGGACGTCGGGCAGGCATGGGCGGGCCAACCCCCGGCCGGAGAAATACGTCACCTGCCCTAGGGTCTCCAGCACCGTGTCGCCGACGGCGTCAGGCTCAGGCCACCACCCGCATCCAGTGGGGTCGGTCAGAACCTGGCTGCAGCAGCGATGCTTCTCCACGCGATGCCGGAGCCATCAACCACCGAGGGTCGGCGGATCCAGGGAGAGCTCAAGAATCTCCTGGAAGGCGCTGCGGTCCGACGGACCGAGAGCTCTGCCTCCCGAAGGCAGGGATACCCCTCGGAACCTCATGTCGCGACTTCCCGATTCATGCGGGAAGCCTCGGTCTACACCGGGCGCACGCGCAACACCGCGCCTGCGGCCCCGGGCCACCTCGGCAACGAGCACCATCATCGCGACCGTCGGGCCCACCTCGACGAAAGGGTGCGCCGAGGTTACCACCCCAGGTGTGGGGGACGCTACGACAGCGGGGAGGATCGGAGTCCCTCGCCCGAACCACCCAGTCCGCAGGCCTTCAGCCGGGCCATCCGACGGGCACCGTTCCCGACCCGGTTCCAACCCCCGACTACATCCACAAAGTACTCGGGGGAGACGAGACCGGAACTGTGGCTCGCGGACTACCGCCTGGCCTGCCAACTGGGTGGAACGGACGACGACAACCTCATCATCCGCAACCTCCCCCTGTTCCTCTCCGACACCGCTCGCGCCTGGTTGGAGCACCTGCCTCCGGGGCAGATCTCCAACTGGGATGACCTGGTCCAAGCCTTCGCCGGCAATTTCCAGGGGACGTACGTGCGCCCCGGGAATTCCTGGGACCTCCGAAGCTGCCGGCAGCAGCCGGGAGAGTCTCTCCGGGACTACATCCGGCGATTCTCGAAGCAGCGCACCGAGCTGCCCAACATCACCGACTCGGATGTCATCGACACGTTCCTTGCCGGCACCACCTGCCGTGACCTGGTGAGTAAGTTGGGTCGCAAGACCCCCACCAGGGCGAGCGAGCTGATGGACATCGCCACCAAGTTCGCCTCTGGCCAGGAGGCGGTCGAGGCCATCTTCCGAAAGGACAAGCAGCCCCAGGGCCGCCCATCGGAAGATGCTCCCGAGGCGTCTACTCCACGCGGCGCCAAGAAGAAAGGCAAGAAGAAGTCGCAAGCGAAACGCGCCGCCGCCGACGCGGACCTTGTCGCCGCCGCCGAGTACAAGAACCCTCGGAAGCCCCCCGGAGGTGCCAACCTCTTCGACAAGATGCTCAAGGAGCCGTGCCCCTATCATCAGGGGCCCGTCAAGCACACCCTTGAGGAGTGCATCATGCTTCGGCGCCACTTCCACAGGGCCGGGCCACCCGCTGAGGGTGGCAGGGCCCGCGACGACGACAAGAAGGAAGATCACCAAGCAGGAGAGTTCCCCGAGGTCCGCGACTGCTTCATGATCTACGATGGGCATACGGCGAATGCCTCGGCTCGGCATCGCAAGCAAGAGCGCCGGGAGGTCTGCTCGGTGAAGGTGGCGGTGCCAGTCTACCTAGAGTGGTCCGACAAGCCCATCACCTTCGACCAAGCTGACCACCCCGACCACGTGCCGAGCCCGGGGAAATACCCGCTCGTCGTCGACCCCATCGTCGGCGACGTCAGGCTCACCAAGGTCCTTATGGACGGGGGCAGCTGCCTCAACATCGTCTACGCCTAGACCCTCAGGCTCCTGCGCGTTGATCTGTCCTCCGTCCGAGCAGGCGCTGCGCCCTTCCACGGGATCATTCCCGGGAAGCGCGTCCAGCCCCTCGGACGACTCGACCTTCCCGTCTGCTTCGGAACGCCCTCTAACTTCCGAAGGGAGACTCTGACGTTCGAGGTGGTCGGGTTCCGAGGAACCTACCACGCGGTACTGGGGAGGCCATGCTACGCGAAGTTCATGGCCGTCCCCAACTACACCTACCTGAAGCTCAAGATGTCGGGCCCCAACGGGGTCATCACCGTCGGCCCCACGTACAAACACGCGTTCGAATGCGACGTGGAGTGCGTGGAGTACGCCGAGGCCCTCGCCGAGTCTGAGGCCCTCATCGCCGACCTGGAAAGCCTCTCCAAAGAGGTGCCCGACGTGAAGCGCCATGCCGGCAACTTCGAGCCAGTGGAGACGGTTAAGGTCGTCCCTCTCGACCCCAGTGGCGACGCCTCCAAGCAGATCCGGATCAGTTCCGGGCTTGACCCCAAATAGGAAGCAGTGCTCGTCGACTTTCTCCGCGCAAACGCCGACGTCTTTGCGTGGAGTCCCTTGGACATGCCCGGCATACCGAGGGATGTCGCCGAGCACTCGCTGGATATTCGGGCCGGAGCCCGACCCGTCAAGCAGCCTCTGCGCCGATTCGACGAGGAGAAGCGCAGAGTGATAGGCGAGGGGATCCACAAGCTAATGGTAGCAGGGTTCATCAAAGAGGTATTCCATCCCGAGTGGCTTGCCAACCCTGTGCTTATGAGAAAGAAAGGGGGGAAATGGCGGATGTGTGTAGACTACACTGGTCTCAACAAAGCATGTCCGAAGGTTCCCTACCCTCTGCCTCGCATCGATCAAATCGTGGATTCCACTGCTGGGTGTGAAACCCTGTCCTTCCTCGACGCCTACTCAGGGTATCACCAAATCAGGATGAAAGAGTCCGACCAGCTCGCGACTTCTTTCATCACGCCCTTCGGCATGTACTGCTATGTCACCATGTCGTTCGGTTTGAGGAATGTGGGCGCGACGTATCAGTGGTGCATTAACCATGTGTTCGGCGAACACATCGGTCGCACGGTCGAGTCCTACGTCGATTACATCATAGTCAAGACAAGGAAAGCTTCCGACCTCCTCTCCGACCTTGAAGTGACTTTCCGATGTCTCAAAGCGAAAGGCGTCAAGCTTAATCCCGAGAAGTGTGTCTTCGGGGTGCCCCGGGGCATGCTCTTGGGGTTCATCGTCTCCGAGCGGGGTGTGGCAGAACCACCCGAATTATTCCAGCTTAAGTGCCTATGTCACGCCTCAGGGGCCGTAACACACTTAAATCGGAATAACCCGTCGGTCCCTCAGATCTAGTCTGATAGAGCCACTTAACCAGGATCAAATTCCACAATCTCACTCGAAGGTGAGTCACAGAAGAAATACAATAAAACAGGAAACCTCAAATTAAGTACTGAGTTATTACATAAATCGGAGTTCTGGAGTAGCCATAAAGTTCACAAAATAAAGTGCAGCGGATAATCGATGTCGTCGGTAATGAGGAAATGGGCAAGGCCTAGCCCACTACTCCTCATGCTCCTCTCCTGCCGGAGCAACATCCCACTCGACCGTCCAACCCGGTGGCAGGGTGGTAGGCCAAGTCACACCATCAACTACATCCTGCATGGTACCTGCAAAAATGGTGCCACAAGCAAGGCTGAGTATACTAATACTCAGCTAGACTTAACCGGTGTGAGGAGTCTACTCCTCTACCTCTAGACTATGCAGCTGTTTGGCTGAGGGGTTTGGTTTGCCAAAAGCACTAGCTGTTTCTAAAATCAATTTTTAGCTTTTCAAAATTCTACCATCATTAACTTAGCTAGATTTGCTCCTTCTAAGCATACATGGTAACAAGCAATTAGCTCAATCAACAAGTTATCTCATATAATCCACATTTCACTTCTTACTCGATGCAGTACAAGGAATCAAGCAGTCTCATTAGCTGCGAGAAGCAGACGATTCGAATCGAGTTTTAAACCTTGCAAGGTAAACCTAAACACACGGCATGTCAGGGTACTCCGACCCCACACACGACAACTGTCCCCATCGATTCCCCGTTCGCGTCCAGGCCTCACCGCCTTGGCATACAATGCCCCACTGACCCCGGCTGCCGCCGTGCAGTGACCGCACTTGTACCCACCATAGATAGCATGGGAGACCCTGTCTCAAGTCGCATGAGGGATAAAGTCCGCGCCCGGCTTCACTCAGGTACTAGGTTTACCGGTTACCATTTTTCCCGGCATGTGCTTAGTACGTTCAAAAGCTTGACTCAGGTATCCACACATTAATCCTTAATTCATTTTTTCCCGTCTCATGGACAAGGCATCCTCCCTGGATCCAAGTCCATAGACCAAAATATATCCCATTATCAAGATGAATACAGTCAACTCCTGACCTCGCGCGAGTGCTAGAAAAATCACTCGACTTCTACCGAGATCCTGATTAGCAAGCAGCTACTCGACCTAGCATACTAGTATTCATCTCAAAAAGGAATCCTATGTTCATGCAACTAGAGGTTTCAAGCAACTCCTACACTTAAGTGCACATTACAGTCCTACAAGCATTAAGTGTAGTAAAGTAGCATATATTAACATGGTTATGCATAAAACCGGGGCTTGCCTTCAATCGCTGGGGCTGCGGGGAGATCCTCAATAGCAGCCTCTGAAGCCTGCTCCTGGTCCTCCTCTTGGACAGGTCCTTGCTCGGGGATGAGCACGTACTCTCCGTCGGCAAGATTACAATCTAATGAATGCAATGCGTAAGATATATGCATGATATGATATGTGCTTTAGAATTTACAACTTTAAAGATGTATGGTCTTTTGAATTTAAACAAGTTAACCTTACTTATGTAAAACCTTTTAGTGGTATACTTGGTAAATTGGGTTAGTTTTAATGGGATGAGGTTTATTCCTTCTTCTCTTTTCTTTTATTCTTTTTTAATGCTTTGGAGTAGGTTTGAACTACAAGTTGCTTTTATAAAATTCCAAAAATTCTGCAAAAATTACAGTGGCTTGTTACTGGTGTATGATTCTCTGTCTCAAAATTTGGGGTTCAGAAAGTGAATGGTTCTCCCTGGACAAAATTATCAAATTTTAGGGCAGAAGGGGTACTTTGAACTACAACTATTATTTAACAGTGGGTAATTCTTTAAAACTTATTTTTGCTGGCTTTTAGGTGTCATAACATGACTTGATACAATTTTCTAGTTATTAATACCCTTTAATTGTCTTCTTATGGTTTTCTCAAGTTTTTAGCCAAATAGGTGCTTTCTACTACCACTATATTTGAAAAACATCAAACAACAGAGTTCTTATTTTTCTTAGTTGGTATTTTGCGCAAGAGCAATCATTCTGAAGTTTGGCTTCTTTTTGCTTAAGGGAAGGGGTGGTTTGCATTATTTGAGCTAAATGGCCTTTCTCACAAATTACTAGCAAAAGGCATGGGTTTACTTCCTTTTCATAGGTTTGTATTTTTCTCTGGTGATTTATCTCATCATGGACTTAGCAAATTTTTGGTTGCCCATTATCACATTATTTGGGGTTACTCATGATTTAGTGGGAAAATGCCTTATTATCATTCTGTATTTATTTTCCTTACTTAAAAAGTTAGGCTGGGGTGCTCTGTATTTTTGTAGTGGGGCTCTGGTGGTTATAAGTTCACTGGATTTTTGTTAATCACTTTGGTTATAGTTTTGCAATTCTAATAATTGATTTTCAGTCTTCATAAGGCTAATTAAAGCATCTTAATTAGAAACTGGTCCTAATTAATGGTCTCTGCATTTTTCCTAGGTTCTTTGTTGCATAAGTAAACTAGAAAAAATATTACTAATCACTGTTCAACATTTTCTAATGCTTTTCTGATTTTCTTTTAGTTTTGGACAAAATGGCTTTAAATGAATAACTACATCATAATCTCTAATGCTGGGGCTCCTACTATTTTTAAACAGTGTTTAATTAAGGTACAAGCATCTACAAATTTTCTTAAGCTCAGCACAAAAGAAAAACCAATTTTCCTCAATTAAACAAGGTTTAGGGGGTTTCTGTTTTTAATTTTAAACTCTAAAATTTAGAACAGAAAGCATATGGTTCAATATTTTTAAATGATAGATCATAATATTCCAGAGCTAGCAAAATTGGTTTGATAGCTTTTCATTAAGATTTCATCAAGTTATGGATTTTCTAAGTTCTCTGGTTATTTAAAAGAATAACAGGATTGGTTTAAATGGAAATCCACTTTGCACTGGGGTCCCTGGCGGTTTTTCTAAGTTTTCCTCGCGAATCAGTCCTTAGGTTACTATTCACATGAGTCGCTGACATTACAAAAAACCCCTCGGGTTCTACAGATCCTAACCCGAGGTCCTTCTTCTACCTTAAACAGTAGCCGCGGCGAAGAAAAGGGCGGAGGGGCTTACTGGCGGCGAGACTGTTCCGGTGAAGTGGTCGAGGGTGAAGGGGAGGTCGCGGGGATCACAACGGTGTGCGGAACGCCGTCGGAGATGGCCGGAGTCGGTCGGTCCACGCGCGCAGGCGGGGATGCTCGTTGGCGGCGAGGAGACCGGCCTGGTCACGGCGAGATAGTTCAATTAAATAGGTCAGGGAGGTCCACGGGATGCCAGAGAAGACATGAGCGAAAGGAATTGGGCGGAGACTCACTGGATAGCTCGGTCCACGCGCGGCGGCGGAAGACCGAAGTCCGGTGAGGATGATCTCGGGCCTCCGGTGAAGTCCGGTCGGGTCCGAGGGCTCGGCGAGCTTCACGGGCTACTGGCGGAGCTAGCCGAAGCACTGGTTGGGCTGGAGGGTGGCTGGAGTGGGCTGGCCACGGCGGCCGTAGCTCTGGCGGCAATGGCGGGCGGAAATACGCTCGCCGGAGCTAAGGAACGGTGGCTGGCCGGTGAGGGTGAGTGCGGGGCGAAGAGGGGCGCGCCTGGGAAGGCTTTATAGGCGCGGCGCGGTGCACGGGCGGTCGTGGACCGGCGAGTGCGCGCGGGCGTGCACTGGGAAGGCGCGGTGCGCGAACGGGCGTGAACCAGGGGTGTCAGCCGTGGTCGAACACGTGTTCCCGTTGCCTCTGCCCCTGTTCAAGCGCCGATTGGGAGCAAATCTTCGCGAATTTGGGCAAGATCACTGCAAGGGATTTGTTCACCAGACCAAGCTTTGTCTTTTGTGTATGGACGACGTGCGGTTTTAGGCTAGGGACAGGGAGTTGTAGCGTCACCAAGGTGTCAGTGTCAGAATGCCCCGAGGTTAAGCTACGCCAAAACCATGTCAAAAGAATTTGGTTTGAGTTCAAACTTTCCCAGAATGTGTTCAAGGTAATTTGGCACGACTTCGATATTTGGATCTTCTGGCTTTGAGTTTGGAAAAGCAGAGAACACAGATGATCTTTGAGAAGAGGTCTGAAATTCAGAAATTCAGAAATCTGAATTTCTCTAAGGGTTCATTGATCAAGGGCTGATTTGGGGATTTATTTGAGTTATTTTGGTTAAGCCTTCTCAATCTTTCTTGTTGCTTAACAAATATACTTTAACTTATATAATTGGCTCAACTCAAAATTTTAAACCTTTCATTCCCTCTTTCTTACTTTCTTGAATTTTGTTCATGGGGCTTACTTAGGGTTTTGAATTAGGGTTGTACATTCTTATCTTTCAAAAGTCTCAATTGTTTTGATCATGACACATTTAAGTATATACTTGGTGAACTCTTTCTTACTTAAGTTATTTTGATGCTCATGCTCACTTTGGTTCACATAAAATAATGGTTCTTGGTTTGGCTTTTTAAGAGAAACCCTAGGTGACACTGGGGTGTCACAGCCTTCCCCCCTTAAAGGAATCTCGTCCCGAGATTCGGGCCAGAGTCCTCCTGGGGTGAAGCGAAGGGTGAGACTGATAGGAAAAGGGTGGGGATTGTTATTATTAGGGCAAAACTGCTCTTCGAATGTCATTCTCTTTGCAACTTCAGAAGGAAGTCCTTTTAAGTTTTACTTTATAGTTACTTCATTCTGAATTAAGATCATATTTTTGGAAATTAGATTCGAAAGGCAGGAGGAGGGGTTGGGGGTGATTACATACCAGCTTCCTTAGGTAGGCAATCGGGGAAGTTGGATCTTAAGAATTCCTCGGTTTCCCAAGTAGCTTCCTCCTCTGAGTGATTACTCCACTGGACCTTGAACATCTTGATCGATTTAGCCCGAGTTGATCTTTCCTTGCAATCCAGAATCTTGGAGGGGTACTCTTGGTACGAGAGATCTGGCTCTATCTCCAATTCTGGCTCTGCTATGATCTCAGTCGGCAATCGAACACACTTCTTCAGCTGAGATACATGGAATACACTGTGAATGGCAGACATCTTGGAAGGTAACTTCAGCTTGTATGCCACGGGTCCACATGCTTCTATGATCTCATAAGGTCCAATGTAACGAGGGGCTAGCTTGCCTTTGATCCCAAACCTCTGCACTCCCTTGGTGGGTGATACCTTGAGGTATACAAAACTTCCCACCTCGAACTGGAGAGGTTTCCTTCTTCTATCATGATAGCTCTTCTGCCTTGCCTGAGCAGCTTCTAGATTCTTCCTGATTAGCTTGACCTTCCTTTCGGCTTCAGTCACCAAATCAGGTCCAAAAACTTCTCTTTCACCAGGCTGAGACCAATTGAGTGGTGTCCTGCACCTTCTTCCATAGAGAGCTTCAAAAGGTGCCATCTTTAGGCTGGATTGATAACTATTGTTATAAGCAAACTCTGCCAAGGAGAGGTGCTTATCCCAGTTCTTGCCACAATCGATCGCACAAGCTCTCAGCATATCTTCCAGAATCTGGTTTACCCTTTCCGTCTGACCATCAGTCTGTGGGTGGTAAGCTGAACTTCTGATTAGCTTGGTTCCCAAAGACTCTTGCAATTGTTCCCAAAATCTGGCAACAAATTGGGCTCCTCGGTCAGAAACAATGGTCCGAGGTAATCCATGCAAACACACGATCCGGTCAATATACAATTCTGCATATTTCTGAGCCTTATCAGTGGTGTGCACAGGAAGAAAATGTGCCACTTTCGTCAATCGGTCCACAATAACCCAAATCGAATCATGATGACGAGAGGTGTTGGGCAGACCCACAATGAAATCCATGCTGATGTCGTCCCACTTCCACGAAGGTACGGACAGTGGTCGCAAAGCTCCAGCGGACTTCAAGTGGCTCGCCTTTATCCTCTGACAGGTGTCACACTCTGATACATACTGGGCTATCTCCCTCTTCATTCGGGTCCACCAATACGAAGGCTTCAGATCATGGTACATCTTGGTGCTTCCCAGATGCATAGAGAATTTGGAGAGATGAGCCTCGTCCAAAATTTTCCTCTTGAGATCCTGGTCCTTAGGAATTACCAATCTGCTTTTGAACCATAACACACCCTTCTCATCCTGGCGGAAACAATTATACTTCTCAACCTTCTGATGGAGATTCTTCTTGATAATCTGCACTCCCTTGTCACTGAGCTGGGCCATGATAATCTGGTCTTGCAAAGCTGGCTCAACAGCCATTTGAGACAAAGAACCAGAAGGAATCACTTCAATTTGCATCTTGCTCAACTCATCACACAAGGTGTTAACATGAGAATCCATCAGAATACAGTTGCATTGCAATTTCCGACTCAAGGCATCTGCTACCACATTAGCTTTTCCTGGGTGATAATGTACCTCCAGGTCATAATCCTTGATCAGCTCTAGCCATCTTCTCTGCCTCATGTTAAGATCAGCCTGAGTAAAAATGTACTTAAGGCTCTTATGATCAGTGAAGATGTTGCAGTGGGTTCCCATTAGATAGTGCCTCCACATCTTCAATGCATGAACCACTGCTGCTAACTCAAGGTCATGAGTAGGATAATTTTGCTCATGAGGCCTGAGTGCTCTTGAGGCATAAGCAATGACTCGGTTGTCTTGCATCAAGACACAACCTAGCCCGGTGCCAGAGGCATCGCAATATACATCAAAAGGCTTGCTGCTGTCGGGTTGCGCCAATACTGGGGCGGTGGTCAGATGCTGCCTTAATGCATGGAAGGCATCTTCGCACTTCTGACTCCACACAAACTTGACTTCTTTCTTCAGCAACTCAGTAATAGGCTTCACAATTCGAGAGAAGTCCGGAATAAATCTTCGGTAATAACCAGCCAATCCCAGAAAACTCCGAATCTGGCGAACAGTCGTTGGTGGCCTCCAGTTCATCACCTCTTGCACTTTATCAGGATCAACAGCTATTCCATCCTGAGAGATAGTGTGACCCAAGAATTTGATTTCCTTTAGCCAAAAATCACACTTGGATAACTTGGCATAAAGGTGGTGCTCTCGCAGACGTTGAAGCACTACATGCAAATGCCCGGCATGTTCTTCTTCGTTCTTTGAGTACACCAGAATATCATCGATGAAAACCACCACGAACTTGTCCAATTCCGGCATGAAAACAGAATTCATCAGATACATGAAATATGCTAGTGCATTTGTCAGCCCGAATGACATCACCAAGAATTCATATGACCCATATCTGGTTGAAAATGCCGTCTTCGGAATATCACTTGCTCGTATTTTGATCTGATGGTAGCCAGAGCGAAGGTCTATCTTGGAAAACACCTTGGCCCCGACCAACTGGTCAAAGAGAACATCAATACGAGGCAAAGGATACTTGTTCTTGATAGTTACCGCATTAAGAGGGCGGTAATCTATACACAGCCTCAAGCTTTCATCCTTCTTCTTCACGAACAGTGCTGGACATCCCCAAGGCGAAGTGCTTGGGCGAATAAAACCCTTATCCAGCAACTCTTGCAACTGCTTCTTCAACTCTGCCAACTCAGCGGGTGGCATTCGGTAGGGCCTCTTGGAAATTGGGGCCGTTCCCGGTTGCAACTCGATGGCGAATTCAATATCCCGGTCTGGTGGCATTCCTGGCAATTCATCAGGAAAGACATCTGCATACTCACAGACCACTGGGATCTTCTTCAGAGGTAACTCCGTCATAGGGAAAGCACATGACTGAGAAGAACCCTGACTAGGCAGAATCAAAGTGAAATTCCCGCAGAAAGGAGAATTAACTTCCACGGTACGACTGGCTACATCAAGCACAACTTGGTGCAAGGTCATCCAATTTGCTCCTAGAGTAATGTCCACATTTTCCAATCCCAACACAAGAAGAGTGGTTTTGACAATGTGGCTTCCCAGTTGAATAGGCACACTTTAGTTTAATTGATTAGTTGCAATTTTACCCCCAGGTGTGACTATCATGAATGACCCTTTTGAGTGAGAGAATGGTAGTTTGCAATTAGCACTGAACTTTTTGCTAATGAAACTATGAGATGCACCAGAATCAAACAGAATTAATGCAGGTTGATTATAAACTAAAAAGGTACCGGTCATGATAGGAGCTCCTTCTGGCACTTCCTCTAGAGCAGTGAAGTTGAGCTTCCCTTGCCTGACTTGCACCTTCTGCTTCCTTCCCTTGTCTTGATTTGGTGCTGGCATCTGCCTCTGCTGGTTCCTGGGACAATTCTTGGCATAGTGGCCCACATTGCCACAAGTGAAACACTTGTTCCCATTGCCCTGGCGGAACTGCTGCTGCTGCGGAGGCTGATTGTTTCTTGGGGCGGGAGCTGGATAGCGGCTGGGTGCCGGCTGCTGCTGCTGCTGAGGTGGCCTGATCACCCATCTGCCTGCCTGCTGCTGAAAACCCCTGCTCTGATTGTGAGAAACAATCCGGAACCTCTGAGCCTGAGCGGATGGTGCTGCCATTGGTGCCTTCCTCTTCTTCTCTGCCCGGTGAGCAACAATGCAATCCTCCTGAGAGATGGCCATGTTGACCAACTCATTGAAGCTATCAGCCCGGACAGTGTTGAGTCGTTCCCGCAGCTTGGTATTGAGACCCCTACGGAAGCGATCCCTCTTCTTTTCATCAGAATCAGCATGATACCCTGCATACTGGCATAAATCGTTGAAGGCTTGCGCATACTGCAGTACCGTGCGGGTTCCTTGATTGAGGGCCAGGAATTCATTCAACTTCCGATCAAGAATGCGAGCTGGAATGTGGTGCCCTCTGAAGGCAGTCTTGAATTCCTCCCAAGATACCTCACGATCAGCGGGGAGCATAGCACGGAAGTGGTCCCACCAAGTCCGAGCAGGGCCGCGAAGCTGCTGTGCTGCGAAGCGAGCCTTGGCCTCATCAGGGCAGTCTCCTGTGAGGAGGGGAAACTTGGACTCGACGACGCGAAGCCAGACGTCGGCGTCCAACGGATCCTCTGCCTTGGTGAACAAGGGCGGCTGCGTGCTCAGAAACTCCTGGTACGTTGCCATAGCCGGAGGTCGCTGATGCTGGCCTCCACCATGATGCTGAGGGTGGGGCTGGCGCTGCAAGAGCTGTCGCAGAATTTCATTCTGCTGGGCCATCAGCTCCTGCACTGTGGGAGCTGGAGGAGGTGGCGGGGGAGCTTGCTCATTCTGCCCGCGACGCTGCCTCGCTGCCATCTGAAAACAGAGATTGTCGCCATTGTTATCCCAACTCACATTTCCGAACGACAAGATACCATCTCATATGGAAGGAAAATGCCATAATCATAACATTAGGTTCGAAATGAAGATAACATGGTGACAAGGATCCCACAGATATCAAAAGTTCACAGGGTTACATTAATCAGGGGAAGGTACCCACAAGCCTTAGTCCAAAAAGTGATACTACTAAGCTCGCATAGGTTTCTATCCTCCTAAAAACGTCGAAGCGACTGCTTAACCCTGAGCGGTGGAAGCGACACTGGATACGGGTGAAGGAGGCATCGCGGAGGTAGTCCCATTGGCACCAGGGGCTGGTCCTAGCTCCTCGGGAGCCTCTTCTCCCTCGCTTCCTGCTTCATTGGCCTCCATCTCCAGGTGGTGCATGTCCAAGTGGTCATTGGCTTCCTCAAGTTCCCTCTGCACGTCGTGAAGCTGGTTCTCCAAGACATCAATAGTGTTGTCTCGGATCTCCACTTGCTGCTCCAGGGTGGTGATACGCTGGCTCAGCCTCTCCACCTGCAGATCCTTCTCCACCAACTCTGTGGATAGGTCGACCACAAAATCTTCCCGACTGTCGAGAGTGAGCTTGGCAGCCTGAGCGGTGTTAGCAAGAAGTGTCATAGCATCGCTCTGAAGGGCCTGAAGGCGGTACAGCGCACTCATGCACTGAATAGTGACCCTCCCAACCAAGTCAGGATACATTGCCCACACATCCTTCACATGGCTCACGCGGTTACACCACATGGGATCATCCTTCTTCTCAGCAGGGAAGAGTCCCAAGGGGTGCATTACCATCTCCAGGGGATGGTAGCCACAAAAAGTCGTCAGAGTCTTCATGGCTGCTGCCTCAACGGTGTCATCCGTCCTGAGTCCAATCGTCTCAGAGTCAAGAGAACGCCAACCCGGCTGAAGGGGATGAGCCTCCAAAGTTAGCCAGACCCGACAACGAGGTACCCGATGCTCCTCATACAACTGCACTGTGTACAAAGGGGGCGTAGGGTAACCGGCGGAGTTAAGCACTTCCCACAAGATGGAAGGAAAGCCATCGCGAGAAAGGAAGTCAGAACTGAAACGAGAGTCTCCTCCACTGGCGGGGGTGGGTGAATTCATCTGCGGAAGGGAATCAAAGATAAAGATTATGGTGGAAGGAAAAAGAAAAAGAGAGCCCGGATGGTTTCGAAGAAAAAAGGGGGGGGTTAGCTCAAATTTTAATTCCTCATTGTGTTTTATAATGCATGCATGCTGAAAGAAACGTTGCCTCTCAAAAGAAAATAGGGTGCCTTTTTAGGGCATCCTAAAATATAAGTATTGGCCCACAGGGCCTAATTAATTAGCCACCTATTTCTCCCTCTATGCCTAAGGCCTTTCGTCCTAGGTCTAGCGATCTAGTCCTAACGATCCGTAATAGTTTCTAAGCAAGTTTTAGGTTTTGAAAATTGGTATTCATGGTTTTATTGCCCTTCTCTGTGGTGGAATTTGCTCCGATACCAGCTGTGGCAGAACCACCCGAATTATTCCAGCTTAAGTGCCTATGTCACGCCTCAGGGGCCGTAACACACTTAAATCGGAATAACCCGTCGGTCCCTCAGATCTAGTCTGATAGAGCCACTTAACCAGGATCAAATTCCACAATCTCACTCGAAGGTGAGTCACAGAAGAAATACAATAAAACAGGAAACCTCAAATTAAGTACTGAGTTATTACATAAATCGGAGTTCTGGAGTAGCCATAAAGTTCACAAAATAAAGTGCAGCGGATAATCGATGTCGTCGGTAATGAGGAAATGGGCAAGGCGTAGCCCACTACTCCTCATGCTCCTCTCCTGCCGGAGCAACATCCCACTCGACCGTCCAACCCGGTGGCAGGGTGGTAGGCCAAGTCACACCATCAACTACATCCTGCATGGTACCTGCAAAAATGGTGCCACAAGCAAGGCTGAGTATACTAATACTCAGCTAGACTTAACCGGTGTGAGGAGTCTACTCCTCTACCTCTAGACTATGCAGCTGTTTGGCTGAGGGGTTTGGTTTGCCAAAAGCACTAGCTGTTTCTAAAATCAATTTTTAGCTTTTCAAAATTCTACCATCATTAACTTAGCTAGATTTGCTCCTTCTAAGCATACATGGTAACAAGCAATTAGCTCAATCAACAAGTTATCTCATATAATCCACATTTCACTTCTTACTCGATGCAGTACAAGGAATCAAGCAGTCTCATTAGCTGCGAGAAGCAGACGATTCGAATCGAGTTTTAAACCTTGCAAGGTAAACCTAAACACACGGCATGTCAGGGTACTCCGACCCCACACACGACAACCGTCCCCATCGATTCCCCGTTCGCGTCCAGGCCTCACCGCCTTGGCATACAATGCCCCACTGACCCCGGCTGCCGCCGTGCAGTGACCGCACTTGTACCCACCATAGCTAGCATGGGAGACCCTGTCTCAGGTCGCATGAGGGATAAAGTCCGCGCCCGGCTTCACTCAGGTACTAGGTTTACCGGTTACCATTTTTCCCGGCATGTGCTTAGTACGTTCAAAAGCTTGACTCAGGTATCCACACATTAATCCTTAATTCATTTTTTCCCGTCTCATGGACAAGGCATCCTCCCTGGATCCAAGTCCATAGACCAAAATATATCCCATTATCAAGATGAATACAGTCAACTCCTGACCTCGCGCGAGTGCTAGAAAAATCACTCGACTTCTACCGAGATCCTGATTAGCAAGCAGCTACTCGACCTAGCATACTAGTATTCATCTCAAAAAGGAATCCTATGTTCATGCAACTAGAGGTTTCAAGCAACTCCTACACTTAAGTGCACATTACAGTCCTACAAGCATTAAGTGTAGTAAAGTAGCATATATTAACATGGTTATGCATAAAACCGGGGCTTGCCTTCAATCGCTGGGGCTGCGGGGAGATCCTCAATAGCAGCCTCTGAAGCCTGCTCCTGGTCCTCCTCTTGGACAGGTCCTTGCTCGGGGATGAGCACGTACTCTCCGTCGGCAAGATTACAATCTAATGAATGCAATGCGTAAGATATATGCATGATATGATATGTGCTTTAGAATTTACAACTTTAAAGATGTATGGTCTTTTGAATTTAAACAAGTTAACCTTACTTATGTAAAACCTTTTAGTGGTATACTTGGTAAATTGGGTTAGTTTTAATGGGATGAGGTTTATTCCTTCTTCTCTTTTCTTTTATTCTTTTTTTTAATGCTTTGGAGTAGGTTTGAACTACAAGTTGCTTTTATAAAATTCCAAAAATTCTGCAAAAATTACAGTGGCTTGTTACTGGTGTATGATTCTCTGTCTCAAAATTTGGGGTTCAGAAAGTGAATGGTTCTCTCTGGACAAAATTATCAAATTTTAGGGCAGAAGGGGTACTTTGAACTACAACTATTATTTAACAGTGGGTAATTCTTTAAAACTTATTTTTGCTGGCTTTTAGGTGTCATAACATGACTTGATACAATTTTCTAGTCATTAATACCCTTTAATTGTCTTCTTATGGTTTTCTCAAGTTTTTAGCCAAATAGGTGCTTTCTACTACCACTATATTTGAAAAACATCAAACAACAGAGTTCTTATTTTTCTTAGTTGGTATTTTGCGCAAGAGCAATCATTCTGAAGTTTGGCTTCTTTTTGCTTAAGGGAAGGGGTGGTTTGCATTATTTGAGCTAAATGACCTTTCTCACAAATTACTAGCAAAAGGCATGGGTTCACTTCCTTTTCATAGGTTTGTATTTTTTTCTGGTGATTTATCTCATCATGGACTTAGCAAATTTTTGGTTCCCCATTATCACATTATTTGGGGTTGCTCATGATTTAGTGGGAAAATGCCTTATTATCATTCTGTATTTATTTTCCTTACTTAAAAAGTTAGGCTGGGGTGCTCTGTATTTTTGTAGTGGGGCTCTGGTGGTTATAAGTTCACTGGATTTATGTTAATCACTTTGGTTATAGTTTTGCAATTCTAATAATTGATTTTCAGTCTTCATAAGGCTAATTAAAGCATCTTAATTAGAAACTGGTCCTAATTAATGGTCTCTGCATTTTTCCTAGGTTCTTTGTTGCATAAGTAAACTAGGAAAATATTACTAATCACTGTTCAACATTTTCTAATGCTTTTCTGATTTTCTCTAAGTTTTGGACAAAATGGCTTTAAATGAATAACTACATCATAATCTCTAATGCTGGGGCTCCTACTATTTTTAAACAGTGTTTAATTAAGGTACAAGCATCTACAAATTTTCTTAAGCTCAGCACAAAAGAAAACCCAATTTTCCTCAATTAAACAAGGTTTAGGGGGTTTCTGTTTTTAATTTTAAACTCTAAAATTTAGAACAGAAAGCATATGGTTCAATATTTTTAAATGATAGATCATAATATTCCAGAGCTAGCAAAATTGGTTTGACAGCTTTTCATTAAGATTTCATCAAGTTATGGATTTTCTAAGTTCTCTGGTTATTTAAAAGAATAACAGAATTGGTTTAAATGGAAATCCACTTTGCACTGGGGTCCCTGGCGGTTTTTCTAAGTTTTCCTCGCGAATCAGTCCTTAGGTTACTATTCACATGAGTCGCTGACATTACAGAAAACCCCTCGGGTTCTACAGATCCTAACCCGAGGTCCTTCTTCTACCTTAAACAGTAGCCGCGGCGAAGAAAAGGGCGGAGGGGCTTACCGGCGGCGAGACTGTTCCGGTGAAGTGGTCGAGGGTGAAGGGGAGGTCGCGGGGATCACAACGGTGTGCGGAACGCCGTCGGAGATGGCCGGAGTCGGTCGGTCCACGCGCGCAGGCGGGGATGCTCGTCGGCGGCGAGGAGACCGGCCTGGTCACGGCGAGATAGTTCAATTAAATAGGTCAGGGAGGTCCACGGGATGCCAGAGAAGACATGAGCGAAAGGAATTGGGCGGAGACTCACTGGATAGCTCGGTCCACGCGCGGCGGCGGAAGACCGAAGTCCGGTGAGGATGATCTCGGGCCTCCGGTGAAGTCCGGTCGGGTCCGAGGGCTCGGCGAGCTTCACGGGCTACTGGCGGAGCTAGCCGAAGCACTGGTTGGGCTGGAGGGTGGCTGGAGTGGGCTGGCCACGGCGGCCGTAGCTCTGGCGGCAATGGCGGGCAGAAATACGCTCGCCGGAGCTAAGGAACGGTGGCTGGCCGGTGAGGGTGAGTGCGGGGCGAAGAGGGGCGCGCCTGGGAAGGCTTTATAGGCGCGGCGCGGTGCACGGGCGGTCGTGGACCGGCGAGTGCGCGCGGGCGTGCACTGGGAAGGCGCGGTGCGCGAACGGGCGTGAACCAGGGGTGTCAGCCGCGGTCGAACACGTGTTCCCGTTGCCTCTGCCCCTGTTCAAGCGCCGATTGGGAGCAAATCTTCGCGAATTTGGGCAAGATCACTGCAAGGGATTTGTTCACCAGACCAAGCTTTGTCTTTTGTGTATGGACGACGTGCGGTTTTAGGCTAGGGACAGGGAGTTGTAGCGTCACCAAGGTGCCAGTGTCAGAATGCCTGGTCCCGAGGTTAAGCTGCGCCAAAACCATGTCAAAAGAATTTGGTTTGAGTTCAAACTTTCCCAGAATGTGTTCAAGGTAATTTGGCACGACTTTGATATTTGGATCTTCTGGCTTTGAGTTTGGAAAAGCAGAGAACACAGATGATCTTTGAGAAGAGGTCTGAAATTCAGAAATTCAGAAATCTGAATTTCTCTAAGGGTTCATTGATCAAGGGCTGATTTGGGGATTTATTTGAGTTATTTTGGTTAAGCCTTCTCAATCTTTCTTGTTGCTTAACAAATATACTTTAACATATATAATTGGCTCAACTCAAAATTTTAAACCTTTCAATCCCTCTTTCTTACTTTCTTGAATTTTGTTCATGGGGCTTACTTAGGGTTTTGAATTAGGGTTGTACATTCTTATCTTTCAAAAGTCTCAATTGTTTTGATCATGACACATTTAAGTATATACTTGGTGAACTCTTTCTTACTTAAGTTATTTTGATGCTCATGCTCACTTTGGTTCACATAAAATAATGGTTCTTGGTTTGACTTTTTAAGAGAAACCCTAGGTGACACTGGGGTGTCACACGGGGCATCGAAGCCAACCCGGAGAAGATCGCAGCCATCACCAGCATGGGGCCCATCAAGGACTTAAAAGGCGTACAGAGGGTCATGGGATGTCTCGCGGCCCTGAGCCGCTTCATCTCACGCCTCGGCGAAAGAGGCCTGCCTCTGTACCGCCTCTTAAGGAAGGCCGAGTGCTTCGCTTGGACCCCTGAGGCCGAGGAAGCTCTCGGGAACCTGAAGGCGCTCCTCACAAAGGCGCCTATCTTGGTGCCTCCAGCTGACGGAGAAGCCCTCTTGGTCTACGTCGCCGCGACCACTCAGGTGGTTAGCGCCGCGATTGTGGTCGAGAGGCAAGAAGAGGGGCATGCATTGCCCATTCAGAGGCCAGTTTACTTCGTCAACGAGGTACTGTCCGAGACCAAGATCCGCTACCCACAAGTTCAGAAGCTGTTGTATGCAGTGATCCTGACGAGGCAGAAATCGCGACACTACTTCGAGTCTCATCCGGTAACTGTGGTGTCATCCTTCCCCCTGGGGGAGATCATCCAGTGCCGAGAGGCCTCGGGCAGGATTGCAAAGTGGGCGGTGGAAATCATGGGCGAGACAATCTCGTTCGCCCCTCGGAAGGCCATCAAGTCCCAGGTATTGGCGGACTTCGTAGCTGAATGGGTCGACACCCAGCTACCGATGGCTCCGATCCAACCGGAGCTCTGGACCATGTTTTTCGATGGGTCACTGATGAAGACGGGAGCCGGCGCGGGCCTACTCTTCATCTCGCCCCTCGGGAAACACCTACGCTATATGCTACGCCTCCATTTCCCGGCGTCCAACAATGTGGCTGAGTATGAGGCTCTGATCAACGGGTTGCGAATCGCCATCGAGCTAGGGGTCAGGCACCTCGACGCCCGCGGTGACTCGTAGCTCGTCATCGACCAAGTCATGAAGAACTCCCACTGTCGCGACCCGAAGATGGAGGTCTACTGCGATGAGGTTCGGCGCCTGGAAGACAAGTTCTATGGGCTCGAGCTTAACCACATCGCTCGGCGCTACAACGAGACTGCGGACGAGCTGGCAAAAATAGCCTCGGGGCGAACAACGGTTCCCCCGGACGTCTTCTCCCGGGATCTGCATCAACCCTCCGTCAAGATCGACGACGCGCCCGAGCCTGAGGCGCCCTCGGTCCAGCCCGAGGTACCCTCGGCACAGCCCGAGGCACCCTCTGCTCGGCCCAAGGTACCCTCGGCCTCCGAGGGCGAGGCGCTGCGCATCAAGGAGGAGCAGAGCGGGGCCACGCCTGATCGAAATTGGCAGACCCCGTACCTGCAATATCTCCGCCAAGGAGAGCTGCCCCTCGACCGAGCCGAGGCTCGGCGGGTAGCGCGACGCGCCAAGTCGTTCGTCTTGCTGGGCGATGAGAAGGAGCTCTACCACCGCAGCCCCTCGGGCATCCTCCAGCGATGCATCTCCATCGCCGAAGGTCAGGAACTCCTGCGAGAAATACACTCGGGGGCTTGCGGCCATCACGCAGCACCTCGAGCCCTTGTCGGGAATGCTTTCCGGCAAGGCTTCTACTGGCCAACGGCGGTGGCCGACGCCACTAGAATTGTCTGCACCTGCGAAGGGTGTCAATTCTATGCGAAGCAGACCCACCTGCCCGCTCAGGCTCTGCAGACGATACCCATCACCTGGCCCTTTGCTATGTGGGGTCTGGACCTCGTCGGCCCCTTGCAGAAGGCGCCCGGGGGCTACACGCACCTGCTGGTCGCCATCGACAAATTCTCCAAGTGGATCGAGGTCCGACCTCTGAACAACATCAGGTCCGAGCAGGCGGTGGCGTTCTTCACCAACATCATCCATCGCTTCGGGGTCCCGAACTCCATCATCACCGACAACGGCACCCAGTTCACCGGCGGGAAGTTCTTGGACTTCTGCGAAGATCACCACATCCGGGTGGACTGGGCCGCCGTGGCTCATCCCATGTCGAATGGACAAGTAGAGCGTGCCAACGGCATGATTCTACAAGGGCTCAAGCCTTGGATTTACAATGACCTCAACAAGTTCGGCAAGCGATGGATGAAGGAACTCCCCTCGGTGGTCTGGAGCCTGAGGACAACACCGAGCCGAGCCACGGGTTTCACGCCGTTCTTCCTGGTCTACGGGGCCGAGGCCATCTTGCCCACTGACCTGGAATACGGCTCCCCGAGGACGAGGGCCTACAGTGATCAAAGCAACCAAGCTAGCCGAGAAGACTCGCTGGACCAGCTGGAAGAAGCTCGGGACAAGGCCTTACTATACTCGGCGCGGTACCAGCAGTCCCTGCGACGCTACCACGCCCGAGGGGTCCGGCCCCGAGACTTCCAGGTGGGCGACCTGGTGCTTCGGCTGCGGCAAGACGCCCGAGGGAGGCACAAGCTCACACCCCCCTGGGAGGGGCCATTCGTCATCGCCAAAGTTCTGAAGCCCGGAACGTACAAGCTGGCCAACAGTCAAGGCGAGGTCTACGGCAACGCTTGGAGCATCCAACAGCTACGTCACTTCTACCCTTAAGATGTTTTCAAGTTGTTCATATACCTCGCACCCACGCAAAGTTTAGTCATCAAGGAAGGGTCGGCCTCGCCTCGGCAACGCCTGACCCTCCCTCGGGGGCTAAAAGGGGGGAACCCCCTCTGCGTTGAAATTTTCCTCGAAAAAAGATCCCTTCTGCCAGAATATCTTTCGTGCTTTCTGACTACTTCGAAAAGTGAATCCTGAAAACGACGGAATACACGTAAGCAGCCAAGGCTGACCGAGCCGAGGGACTCCTACGCCTCCGGGATACGGATACCTCACTCATCACCTTCTGCGAGAAGTAACTCGCGTTCGGATAAAGTGATTCCGCGGACCGAACAAGTCTTCACGTTCGGAAGCTCTTCTGCTGAAGCGATCCTTCGAGCCTTCTCGACTGAGTCGGTGACAGGGCCTCATGGACGGGTGAAAGTGCGCGTAAGCGGCAAGGCCGACCGAGCCGAGGGACTCCCACGCCTCCGGGATACGGATACCTCACTCATCACCTTCCGCGAGAAGCAACTCTCGCTCGCACAAACATCCCTGTTACCGACAAAAAAGTCCAGATACTCGAAACAAGAGGAAAGGAGACGCAGCTTTACAACACAGCGAGGGTGTGTATTCTGGCCTCGGCGGCCGCATAAGGCACACGCTACAAGACACTCTGATCCTGCAGACTCGGATCTTGACGCTGGAAGGGGGGGCAGCAGCACCCTCGGCATCGACGACAACTTCGGCGAGGTTCGACCTAGCCTCGGACGGCGACGCGGTCCGAAGACCTCCACTCCGAAGGACGACGTCATCACCACGCCCGGGCCGTCGCCGCCAGGGTCTTCTCCGCGAATCCGGCCCGAGCAGGCGGCTCGGCCGTTCACGTCTAGGGCCTCGGCCAACCATCTTCCAAGGGCGCCAGCCCGACCCGAGGCCTCGGCTGGTCAACTCCGGCGTCGGTCCCGCTAACGGACAATCCGGCTAGGCTCCGGCCAACCAGGTTTCATTTTCGAGCCAACTCCGCCTCTGTTCATACTGAATCGCTACCCCTGGCCTCGGCTCGTCGAAGAGCGGCCAAGGGGTCCCTTTAACTAAGCTAGAGGAGCCTCAGACAACAAGGCCGACCGAGCCGAGGGACTCCTACGCCTCCGGGATACGGATACCTCACTCGTCACCTTGACACGGGGCGACTCGTGCTTGGTGAAGCGGTTCAGATAATCAACAGGTGAGTCTTAGTGCTCGAAAATGAGGAAAAAACACGGCTCCGTGCCAAAAATTACATACATGTTCAGGCCTCGACAGCCATAATGGACAAAAACACTGGCATTCAAAGTGCCATTACAAACGGAACTCTGGTTCCGTCCCCGCGGGTATGAGCGACCTCGAGCCTGCGGGGCGACGAACATCGGGAGACTCGCCAGCGACCTCTGCAGCAGCAGCCATGGTCCCGGGTGGACGCGGCCGCCGGAGGGCTCTCGTTCGCGGTCCCGCTCAAGGGACGCGAACCAGCTATTAAAGCCAAAGAGCGGGCCGCTCCCAAGCGCACCGGCAGATCCTCGCTGCCGTCCTCGCCGCGAATGCGAGGGAGAGGGCGGAATGTTGCATCCTAGCTGGGCAGCAACAGTTCGCCTTCCCCGGCGTGACTGGAGGACGTCTCCGCCGCAGGGCTGGAGGGCGATTGCCACCACCAGAAGCTAGAAGAAGAGGTGGCCCGCCAACCCGCGCAGGAGGTAGAGCCCTGGCTCGCCTCGCTCCCCGCCCCAGCGAGGATGACGAACACCCTCGATGCTGAGGGCGGGATCGGGATCACAGCCCGGATTGCCTCTCCCCATCCAGGAGCTGGAGGTCACCGTCTTGGGTGACCGCCAGCGGAGGGGAGCAACCGGGCTGTGTGATGAAAATCCTTAAAGCCGAACGATGGCTGAAAGGTACCAACTCCCACGGAGTTGCGTTCCTCCAACGATGAGGCGAAAAGACGGCGGGTATCCCCCATCCGGGGGCTTGGAAGGTGGAAAGACGCGATGCATAAGGGAGCGGGAAGACATGGTCGCCTTCCGAAAGGGGTCGCCCTCCTTTTAAAGGCCACTCTCCCTACTTGCGCCCCCAACCGTCACGGGCTGAGTCTTCTCCAACACGCTCCAAGGCCCTCCCCTGCGGCGCGGGGGCTGGGTCCCGCACGTCGTGCAAACCGGCTCAGAGCAGAAGAAGCCAAACCGCCGCGCGTGGTGCACACAACCGCCCAGCGGTTACAAGTGACCCTCCACTTTTGCCCAGACCAACGGGCGAAAGAGGCGGGCAGCCATGCAGGCGGCATGCAACCGCGCCAAGTGGACGCGCTTCTCCGACTCCCAACGCGCCCAGCCTGGAGGCCCAGGCCCACGCGTCACGCAACCGGCGCGCCGGATGCTGCATGCAAGCAACTGCACCGCCACTTGCGCCACCACCGCGCCTCCTGGATTGCAGAACCAATACCGCGACTCGAGGCGACCTAGCAGCGCCAGCCGGATGCGGCGGTCAAAGCGGCCAAAAGTGGGCCGGCAGTAATGACGGTGGCAGGCGGGCGGGAGCAGCGGTCACGTCGTCAGCCAAGCTCACGTCCCATCCGGGGGCAGCAAGAGAACCTCCTCTCACGGCGTGAAGACAACGCGCCCGTGATCCGTTCCTCGAACGGCTCGCGCACGCGCGATGGCCGCCCCGCCAACCACTCGCCCCGTCGCATTAACGCCGCGGTGGGCCAGACGGCGCTTCTGGCAGGAGGAGCAGGCGACGCTTCGCCTTCGCCGTAATAACCGCGCCAAAAAAGGTACGCCGCGTCGTTCGGTTTCGTATCCTTTTCCGTTTTTCCTCTTTCTCTATCTCTTGCAACAGGGACCGGGAAAGGGGGATACCCTGAAAAAGATCCTTCCCCATGAAGGAACCAGGCTCCGAGCCTCCTTACTGATCAGAGGTTCGAAGGCTAGCCCCCCGAAGGGTTTCAACAGCCGCCTCAGATCGCGTGGGCCCTACACCCACTATTGGTCAGAGGTTCGAAGGCCGGCCCCCCGAAGGGTTCCACGGCCGCCTCAGGCTACTCGGGCTCCGCGCCCATTACTGATCAGGGGTTCGAAGGCTGGCCCTCGAAGGGTTCACAGCCGCCTTAGACGCCGAGCGAGGGATGACCAGGGGTACGTTCGATACATAACCAAGGCTCGGGCTGCCCTCCTGAGGTACCCTAGGACATTTCCGAGACCAGCGAGAGCGATCTTGTAATGGAATCCCATCAGAGGGAAGCATCGAGCCCTCGGACCCCGTCGCCAGGGGACCGGGTCCGGCAGATCACCCGCTGGTACTTTTGGGCGTGCCTCTGGGCCCCTAGCCGACCCCTAACGAACGGGGCACGGACGTCCACTCGGATTACCCGCTTGCAGCTCACCGGAGACACCATGTTCGGCGCCCATCGAGGGTAACATGGCGCTTTCCCCCACTCCTCCTTGCGGAAAGGCGACGCAGGGGCGTATATAAAAAAGCCGAGTCTGTCCCTGATCGCCCTCTCGCCCTGTGCGGAGGCTCGGGGGCTGCTCTCGCAAACCCGGCTCCGGCCGAACTGTTGACAGCGTCAACATACCAGCCCGAGAACTTGGGCCCCGACCGTACACCCGGGCTACGGCCAGTTCGCATGAGGGAACAACCAGGCCAGCCGAAGCATTACGCAAGGCATTAAGACCTCGAAGGAGTGAAACCACTCCTCCGAGGCCTCGGGGGCTACACCCGGCGGGTGCGCTCGCGCGCACCCGCCGGAACAAAATGCAACCGAGAAAGGCTGGTCCCCTTGCAAAAAAGTGCGATGAAAGCCTCCAAGCGAGTGCTAACACTCCCTTCGAGGCTCGGGGGCTACTGTCGGGGACCATAATTAGGGGTACCCTCAAGACTCCTAATTCTCAGCTGGTAACCCCCATCAGCATAAAGCTGCAAAGGCCTGATGGGTGCGATTAAGTCAGGGATCAGTCCATTCGAGCGACTCGATCATGCCTCGCCCGAGCCTAGCCTCGGACAAGGGTAGCCGACCCCGGAGGATTTCCGTCTCGCCCGAGGCCCCCCTCCAACGGCGGACACGTCTCCGTCTCGCCCGAGGCCCTGCCTTCGCTAAGAAGCAACCCTGACTAAATCGCCGCACCAACCAAATCGCAGGAGCATTTAACGCAAAGGTGGCCTGACACCTTTATCCTGACACGCGCCCCCCGGCAGAGCCGAAGTGACCGCCGTCACTTCACCGCTCCAATGACCGGCCTGACAAAAGGACAGCGCCGCCTGCGCCACTCCGACTAAAGTGCCACTTGACAGAGTGAGACTGACAGGCAGTCAGGCCCTGCCAAAGGCACCATAGGAAGCTCCGCCCCGCCCGACCCAGGGCTCGGACTCGGGCTAAGTCCCGGAAGACGGCGAACTCCGCTCCGCCCGACCCAGGGCTCGGACTTGGGCTAAGTCTCGGAAGACGGCGAACTCCGCTCCGCCCGACCCAGGGCTCGGACTCGGGCTAAGTCCCGGAAGACGGCGAACTCCGCTCCGCCCGACCCAGGGCTCGGACTCGGGCTAAGTCCTGGAAGACGGCGAACTCCGCTCCGCCCGACCCAGGGCTCGGACTCGGGCTAAGTCCCGGAAGACGGCGAACTCCGCTCCACCCGACCCCAGGGCTCGGACTCGGGCTCAGCCCCAGAAGACGACGAACCCCGCTTCGCCCGACCCCAGGGCTCGGACTCCGCCCTGGCCTCTGCCGAACAACCTCCGCCTCGCCCGACCCAGGGGCTCGGACTTGGCCTCGGCCACGGAAGACAGACTCGACCTCGGCTTCGGAGGAGCCTCCACGTCGCCCAACCTAGGGCGCAAGCCAGCCACGTCAACAGGAAGCGCCATCATCACCCTACCCCGAGCTGACTCGGGCCGCAGAGAACAAGACCGGTGTCCCATCTGGCTAGCTCCGCTAGATAGGCAATGATGGCGCCCCGCAAGCTCTGTGACGACGGCGGCTCTCAGCTCCCTTACGAAAGCAGGAGGACGTCAGCAAGGACTCAACCGCTCCGACAGCTGTTGTAACACCCGGTTTTAAGGAACAAAGCCGGGTGCATCTCATACATGCGCCAAGAAGACAACATATATAATAACAGAGTGTATAGAGATAAATGTCATAAAACATCAGAGTATTTATTACATAGCGGAAGACTTATTACAAAATAAAAGTGTAAACATAACACGAACTAAGGATCGTCGGCGCCAATGTCAACTGAGAAACGCCACCTAGATCAGATCGAACTCCTCGGTGTTAGGCGGCTCCTCTTCGACCACCTGTTCTTCTCCTGTGGGGGGGGGGTGTGAGACAGCAAGAGTGAGCTCACATACGTTCATCGCTCAACAAGTTGTGGGGAATAATGTGGCATAAACTCACCAAAGGTGGGAGTTCATGAAGTGTAAGGCTGATCAATGGAATAAAGGCTGAGGCTGAGCATTGCTTTTATAAGTTGGTCAAAATTTTATTAGCAATTACTAAGTGTAAGTAAATACCAAACCTTAATAATAATAAAGAACAATAATAGTAAAATAATCCCAAATGCGATGCAAATGTCAAATTGAATTTAAGTTCCATAATTAATCATGTGAGGGTCCGAGCCGCTCTTGACCGTGAGCACGGCTAGTATACTAGTTTTACACTCTGCAGAGGTTGCGCATCTTTACCCACAAGTCGTGTATCCCATGTTGCCTGGGTTTGCAAGGCCCTTAGACACTACCGAGGTGAATGGCTAGGGATCCACTACGAGGCCTTTACAAAGTTCCACTAGCTTCCGAAAACCCGCTACAGTTTATAGGAAGATCCAGTACAGGGTTCCTGGCTGACAGCCATCGCAGCAAAATCAACCAGGGACCTCCCCGCACTGACCTCTCCCCTACTGCCCTTGCCCCTTTCGGGTAAGGTAGTCTTCCACTAGCTTTCCTAATTAGTCAGCCAAGGGCGTCCCATTAAACCCTTGTGGTAGCACTGTTTTCCCGGGTGGTCGCTCCATGTTCCCATTAATTTAATGATCTTAACATGAACAGTAATAATAACAAGATAATAACAGAATAATCATAAATGGTGTATCTCCATACCCAATCCATATAAAGCAATAGCAAGTACTACCCAAAAATATTTCAGGGGTGAACAAGGTATAGAGGTAATCAAAACTGGGGTAACCTAAAGGCTCCCATCAAAATTAACCTATGCAGATCATTAAAATTAATAAGAACATGGCTGGGAAAAGTAAGTGATCAAGGGCACAACTTGCCTTCCACGAGCTCCTGCTCAGCTATCTCTACTTGTTGAACCTCAGTTTCCACAGTGGCTTGCTCGTCTACTCGCATCAACACAATACATACATAACATAGCATAAATTAACATCACATCAAACATGCAAATAGAATATACAGTAATAAACTAGACATTAAAATAAGATCACAGGAACTGGAATCATTAAATTTGGAGGTATAGATTTTAAGTTATGGATTTTCTAAGGTTTTATGCATTTAATATAGGATTAAGTGGGAAATAAAATTAAATGTGTATTTCATGTAAAAACAGTGGTACTATTTAATATAGAATACTATTACAAAATTATAGGAACTGGAATCATTAATTTTGGAGTTCATATGCATTTTCTATGAATTATACAACTTATATGAATTGTTTTTATATTAAAAACTCATTTTCTGATTCATTTCCCTGATTTTATAATTCTCTGGACGGGGCCTCAAATTCCAAAAAGAGCAGGGGCTAAACACTAAAATTCTCGAGACCCAGAGCTCGCCAGAGACGAACCGCGGGTTGATTACAATGTTTGACAGGGTCTTTTTAACAAAATCGCACTGCGAAGAGGTATCGTCTTACACTGGCCGCCCGATCAACATCTAACGGCTGAGATTAGATCCAACCCGTGCTGAGTCGGTATGCAACGATGACCCTCGGATCGGAGATCGACGGTCGAGGGAGTACCACGCCTATGACTTAGCCTAGCCCTCGGATCAAAAATTTGCGGCGATGATTTTATTCCCGAAGCGGTACGCGAGCTTCTAATCACAGCCCTCCGTCTTCTGATCTACGGCCCGAGCGACGTCTTCCCCCCCCCCCGGTCACGAGCGAGGGCGGCGCACAGAGAGTACGCGGCGGCGCCCATGGCCGGGGATGCAAGCCAATGCCTCCGCGTCAAAGTGCCTATCCTAGTGGTGCATCACGGTGTGGGGACCGAGGGGAAGCTCATGGGGATAACCGTACCAGGAATGAAGATGCCGGTACCGCGGGTCACGACGAGCTGCGGTTCTGACGTCGAGGATTGATTCCGGCGAGCGATTCCGTCTGAGCCAGTGGCCCCAACCGCCCGCCGACGCCATGGGAGCATCCACAAGGTTTAGGCGAGTCTCCTTGACCCGACAGAGAGCCCGCGACGATGGCGAAAGCACTCGACCACCATGGCGGCTCCCGACTCTGTTCTATGGCGACGAATTCGGTGGTCACCGGCCGCACACCCACCGCAGTGAGGCCACCAGATTAATCCCCGAAGCACGGCGAGACTCTCAAGCGCGAAATATTGGTCACAGCGACAACGGCGCTGATTGCGCTACGATGGCGAAACTTCCCTCTAATGGCGGCGTCTGCCTTTGGTGGACAAGGCGGCGCCGAGCAGTACGGGCGAGCCAGAAGAGTTGCGGAGGCGCTTAGGGTTTTATTCCCCCACGACGCGGCGAGCTCAGTCCCGCCATTCCGCAATCCCCGCGAGGACCACGCGCTCCGCCATGCGCGGAAGTTCGTTGACGGGGATGAAGCTGTCATGCGGGTCCCGCATTTCAGTGTGAGGTGTGAGCGAGTGACTGCCAGGTGGTCCCAGTGCACCGGTGAGATCCGTCCGTTGCCTGCTCGGCCTAGGAGACTGATGCAGTGGGGTCGCCATGCCAGTGACACACGGGAAAGAAACGCGCGCCAGGTGAGCTGACCAGGCGGCACGCGAGGGCCCTGGCCACGCGGTGGGAAATGGATAGTGGGCCGAATAGGGTTTGGCCGGCCCAAACAGGATTTCTTCCCCTTTTCTTTTCTTTTTCTTTTTCTCTCTCTTTTCAAATTCAAGTTGTGTTCAAATTTAATTCAAACTCTTGTGACCAAATATTCTCAGATGATATTGCGCCATAAACAGTACTACTTTGAAGATATATTATTATATATATTATTTTTATATCTTTTCTCTTTTTGGTTTCACTTCTAGAATTTCTTTTCTTCTTTTCCAAACTCTAGAATTTCTTTTAGGATTTAATTTCCCATTGGGGTATTAACATAATTATTTTTTTTTTGTTTACCATATTTTTATATCATCACAAAATGCACACAAAGTAAGATCCAGCATGATGCACATGTTATTTAGGTGTTCTTGGTTCTAATTACCCACTTTTAACTAGTGTTGATCACATGCAATGAATAGTAGAGGCCACAAACTAATGGGTTTATCTCTATCCACTTTTATTATACTTTTGAGTATTACAAATCCTACCCCCCTTAAAAATAATCTCGTCCTCGAGATTTAGGAGGAACAAGAGAAAAGATGGGGAAAATCTATGTGATGCTCTTCTTCTCTTTCCCAAGTTGCTTCATCTTCACCGTGGTGACTCCATTGCACTTTGCACATCTTTATCACCTTATTTCCTGTAAGTCGAGTCAATGTATCCAAAATATTGATGGGGTACTCAGCATAAGTCAGGTCCTCTTGAACGCTAAGGTCTTCAATTGGTAACTGTTCTTCAGGCACCCTGAGACATTTCTTCAGCTGAGATACATGAATAACATCATGAACATCCGCGAGATGATCCGGTAACTCCAATTGATATGCGACCTCTCCCACTCGCCTTAAGATTAAGAAGGGTCCAATAAAGCGAGGGGACAACTTTCCTTTGACTTTAAATCTTCTCATACCCCGGAGTGGTGACATCTTGAGGTGCACATAATCTCCTTCCTCAAATTCCAGTGGTCTTCTTCTGTTATCAGCGTAGCTCTTTTGCCTGGTCTGAGCTATCCTCAAATTCTCCCGAATTATATGGACTTGTTTTTCTGCCTCTTGAATAAGTTCAGGTCCAAAGATCTGTCTTCCTCTAATCTGGTCCAAAATAGAGGAGTCCTGCATTTCCTGCCATATAAAGCCTCGAACAGTGACATCTTCAGACTGGCCTGGTAACTATTATTATATGAGGACTTATCACAAGGTAGACTCTTGTCCCAACTACTACCATGCTGAAGGGCACAAGCTCTCAACATGTCTTCCAATATTTGATTAGACCTTTCAGTCTGTCCATCAGTTTGAGGATGGTAAGCTGTGTTAAAATTCAACTTCGCATTCGTTCTCTCATGAAAACTTTTCCAAAATCTGGGGGTAAACTGTGATCCTCTATCCAAAATGATCTCCTTTGATACTCTACGTAATCACACAATCTGAGCCATATATAACTCTGCCAATTGAGATCCCTTATAAGTAGTCTTGACCGGAATGAAATGAGCCACTTTGGTCAGTCTATCCACAGTCACCCATATAGCATCATATCCTTTCTGGGTGCGAGGCAATCCAGTAATAAAATCCATATCAGTCTCTTCTTACTTCCACTTGGACATCTTTGGTGGGTGTAATAGTCCAGCTAGTCTTTGGTGATCGGTCTTAACTCTTTGGCACACATCGCACATAGCCACATGTGTAGCCACATCTCTCTTCAATCCATACCACTAGCATTTTTGCTTCAAATCCTGATACATCTTGGTACCACCAGGGTGAATAGAATAATTCGAGTCATGGGCCTCCTTTTTAATAGTTTCACAAAAACTATCGATCTCAGGCACACATGTCCTGTCCTTGAACCATATGGTGCCTTGCTCATCTTTCGTGAATTCCGGACCTCGTCCTTCAGTAATCAGATCCTTAATCGCTTATCTTTTAGCATCACTAATTTGTCCTTTGCGGATTTATTGCTCCAAAGTAGGTTCCACATCAATAATAACTCCTTCAGTATGAGCAACTATCCCCAGGTTAAGTCTCCTGAAATCTTCAACAATCTCATCGGGTAGCTGGGCAACAACAGCTGAATAAACATGCTCCTTTCGATTCAAGGCATCTGTAACCAAATTTGCCTTGCCCGGGTGATAGTGAATCTCCAAATCATAATCCTTAATGAGCTCCAACCAACGGCGTTGCCTAAGGTTGAGATCCTTCTGAGTAAATATGTACTTCAAACTCTTATGATCCGTGTATACTTGGCACTTAGTTCCCATAATGTAGTGTCTCCAAATCTTAAGTGCATGCACAACTGCTGCCAGCTCTAAGTCATGAGTGGGGTAGTTCAATTCATGCTTCCGCAACTGACGAGATGCATAGGCAATCACATGACCATCTTGCATAAGCACACATCCAAGTCCTTGGCCACATGCATCACAGTAAATATCAAATCCCTTCTGCAGATCTGGCATAATCAATACTGGAGGTGACATCAATCTCTCCTTCAATTGATCAAAACTCTCTTGGCATTTCTCATCCCACTTGAATTCTTTCCCTTTCTCCAAAAGCGATGTCATGGGCTTAGCAATCTTAGAAAATCCTTCAATAAATCTCCGATAATATCCTGCGAGTCCCAAGAAACTCCGAATCTCAGTAACTGTAGTGGGCACTCTCCACTCCATAATCTCCTTTACTTTAGCAGGATCCACAGCTATTCCTCCATTAGAAATAATATGACCAAGGAATGGCACCTTGTCAATCCAAAACTCGCACTTGCTGAACTTAGCATAGAGTTGATTATCTCGTAACTTCTGTAGCACCAACCTTAGATGTAGCTCATGATCACTTTCATTCTTAGAATAGATAAGAATATCGTCGATGAATACCACGACGAATCTGTCCAAATACTCCATAAACACCTTATTCATCAAATTCATGAAGTAAGCTGGTGCATTGGTTAGTCCAAATGACATAACAGTAAACTCATATAATCCATATCGAGTCGAGAAAGCCGTCTTGGGGATATCCGATGGTCTAATCCTCATCTGATGGTAACCGGATCGGAGATCAATCTTCGAGAATACTCTAGCACCTCGCATCTGATCAAATAAATCCTCAATACGGGGCAACGGATACTTGTTCTTCACCGTAACATCATTAAGAGATCTATAATCCACGCACATCCGTTGCGATCCATCCTTCTTCTGCACAAATAATACCGGCGCTCCCCAAGGTGAAGAATTCGAACGAATGTACCCAGCTTCTTGTAACTCCGTTAACTGTTTCTTAAGTTCTTTTAATTCTTCTACAGACATCCTGTATGGCCGTTTAGAAATAGGGGTAGGTCCAGGTAAGAGATCAATAACAAACTCAACTTCCCTATCTGGTGGCATCCCTAATAACTCCTCTGGAAAGACATCCGAAAAATCTCTAACTGCACGGATGTTGTCACCCACAAACTTCTCATCTTCTAAGAATGTCGCTAGTCTGATGGTGGTAGTTACTGCAACTTCAACTTCAAATCTTTATCCTTTGGAACTGGTGAGTTCTATGGTTCCCTTAGCATAGTGTATATACTGCATTTGCCTTTCTTAACCATGACATACCAAGGATCACGTCTATAGTGCTCTCTTCTAACACTATAGGGTAGCCATCTGGGTTAGAAATACAGGGTAAGAAAGGAAGAATTGTAGATAAGGTGAGTAATTATGAGAAATGTTACTGCGGGGGATTTATTAGCTAAGTAAATTAGTGTGTTATCCACTAAAGCTAATACATTACCTTATGGTGGTACATGCTAGGATGCCCAACTATAATGTTTCAATCAATCAAAGAAGCAAATCAAGCATTTATCATCAGAACAATCAACCAACATTTTTAAATAAAGAAAATAGTTTTAATTTTGTCTTAGGCTTCCCTAACTCTTAAGAATGTCATAGGGGTAGGGATTCCAAGGTGTGAAATCCGTCTTGTCTTGGAGTAGAAAAGGTAAGAATGATCAGAGTGGAACAGTAGAAGATGAGACTGGATCAAGATAAGTATAGAAAGAATCAGAGTAAGGTAAGTGTAGGATGAATCAGAATAAGATAAGTAGGTAAGGGTTGTCCATTTCTATCTAGGTTTCGTTCTACAGTCAACATTTCCTCTGATACCACTTCTGTAACACCCGGTTTTAAGGAACAAAGCCGGGTGCATCTCATACATGCGCCAAGAAGACAACATATATAATAACAGAGTGTATAGAGATAAATGTCATAAAACATCAGAGTATTTATTACATAGCGGAAGACTTATTACAAAATAAAAGTGTAAACATAACACGAACTAAGGATCGTCGGCGCCAATGTCAACTGAGAAACGCCACCTAGATCAGATCGAACTCCTCGGTGTTAGGCGGCTCCTCTTCGACCACCTGTTCTTCTCCTGTGGGGGGGGGGGTGTGAGACAGCAAGAGTGAGCTCACATACGTTCATCGCTCAACAAGTTGTGGGGAATAATGTGGCATAAACTCACCAAAGGTGGGAGTTCATGAAGTGTAAGGCTGATCAATGGAATAAAGGCTGAGGCTGAGCATTGCTTTTATAAGTTGGTCAAAATTTTATTAGCAATTACTAAGTGTAAGTAAATACCAAACCTTAATAATAATAAAGAACAATAATAGTAAAATAATCCCAAATGCGATAAAAATGTCAAATTGAATTTAAGTTCCATAATTAATCATGTGAGGGTCCGAGCCGCTCTTGACCGTGAGCACGGCTAGTATACTAGTTTTACACTCTGCAGAGGTTGCGCATCTTTACCCACAAGTCGTGTATCCCATGTTGCCTGGGTTTGCAAGGCCCTTAGACACTACCGAGGTGAATGGCTAGGGATCCACTACGAGGCCTTTACAAAGTTCCACTAGCTTCCGAAAACCCGCTACAGTTTATAGGAAGATCCAGTACAGGGTTCCTGGCTGACAGCCATCGCAGCAAAATCAACCAGGGACCTCCCCGCACTGACCTCTCCCCTACTGCCCTTGCCCCTTTCGGGTAAGGTAGTCTTCCACTAGCTTTCCTAATTAGTCAGCCAAGGGCGTCCCATTAAACCCTTGTGGTAGCACTGTTTTCCCGGGTGGTCGCTCCATGTTCCCATTAATTTAATGATCTTAACATGAACAGTAATAATAACAAGATAATAACAGAATAATCATAAATGGTGTATCTCCATACCCAATCCATATAAAGCAATAGCAAGTACTACCCAAAAATATTTCAGGGGTGAACAAGGTATAGAGGTAAT
The DNA here is from genome assembly GCF_902167145.1 of Zea mays. Classification (NCBI taxonomy): domain Eukaryota; kingdom Viridiplantae; phylum Streptophyta; class Magnoliopsida; order Poales; family Poaceae; genus Zea; species Zea mays. The sequence goes on along the minus strand of NC_050099.1, from coordinate 238,693,135 downwards.
CAAAACTGGGGTAACCTAAAGGCTCCCATCAAAATTAACCTATGCAGATCATTAAAATTAATAAGAACATGGCTGGGAAAAGTAAGTGATCAAGGGCACAACTTGCCTTCCACGAGCTCCTGCTCAGCTATCTCTACTTGTTGAACCTCAGTTTCCACAGTGGCTTGCTCGTCTACTCGCATCAACACAATACATACATAACATAGCATAAATTAACATCACATCAAACATGCAAATAGAATATACAGTAATAAACTAGACATTAAAATAAGATCACAGGAACTGGAATCATTAAATTTGGAGGTATAGATTTTAAGTTATGGATTTTCTAAGGTTTTATGCATTTAATATAGGATTAAGTGGGAAATAAAATTAAATGTGTATTTCATGTAAAAACAGTGGTACTATTTAATATAGAATACTATTACAAAATTATAGGAACTGGAATCATTAATTTTGGAGTTCATATGCATTTTCTATGAATTATACAACTTATATGAATTGTTTTTATATTAAAAACTCATTTTCTGATTCATTTCCCTGATTTTATAATTCTCTGGACGGGGCCTCAAATTCCAAAAAGAGCAGGGGCTAAACACTAAAATTCTCGAGACCCAGAGCTCGCCAGAGACGAACCGCGGGTTGATTACAATGTTTGACAGGGTCTTTTTAACAAAATCGCACTGCGAAGAGGTATCGTCTTACACTGGCCGCCCGATCAACATCTAACGGCTGAGATTAGATCCAACCCGTGCTGAGTCGGTATGCAACGATGACCCTCAGATCGGAGATCGACGGTCGAGGGAGTACCACGCCTATGACTTAGCCTAGCCCTCGGATCAAAAATTTGCGGCGATGATTTTATTCCCGAAGCGGTACGCGAGCTTCTAATCACAGCCCTCCGTCTTCTGATCTACGGCCCGAGCGACGTCTTCCCCCCCCCGGTCACGAGCGAGGGCGGCGCACAGAGAGTACGCGGCGGCGCCCATGGCCGGGGATGCAAGCCAATGCCTCCGCGTCAAAGTGCCTATCCTAGTGGTGCATCACGGTGTGGGGACCGAGGGGAAGCTCATGGGGATAACCGTACCAGGAATGAAGATGCCGGTACCGCGGGTCACGACGAGCTGCGGTTCTGACGTCGAGGATTGATTCCGGCGAGCGATTCCGTCTGAGCCAGTGGCCCCAACCGCCCGCCGACGCCATGGGAGCATCCACAAGGTTTAGGCGAGTCTCCTTGACCCGACAGAGAGCCCGCGACGATGGCGAAAGCACTCGACCACCATGGCGGCTCCCGACTCTGTTCTATGGCGACGAATTCGGTGGTCACCGGCCGCACACCCACCGCAGTGAGGCCACCAGATTAATCCCCGAAGCACGGCGAGACTCTCAAGCGCGAAATATTGGTCACAGCGACAACGGCGCTGATTGCGCTACGATGGCGAAACTTCCCTCTAATGGCGGCGTCTGCCTTTGGTGGACAAGGCGGCGCCGAGCAGTACGGGCGAGCCAGAAGAGTTGCGGAGGCGCTTAGGGTTTTATTCCCCCACGACGCGGCGAGCTCAGTCCCGCCATTCCGCAATCCCCGCGAGGACCACGCGCTCCGCCATGCGCGGAAGTTCGTTGACGGGGATGAAGCTGTCATGCGGGTCCCGCATTTCAGTGTGAGGTGTGAGCGAGTGACTGCCAGGTGGTCCCAGTGCACCGGTGAGATCCGTCCGTTGCCTGCTCGGCCTAGGAGACTGATGCAGTGGGGTCGCCATGCCAGTGACACACGGGAAAGAAACGCGCGCCAGGTGAGCTGACCAGGCGGCACGCGAGGGCCCTGGCCACGCGGTGGGAAATGGATAGTGGGCCGAATAGGGTTTGGCCGGCCCAAACAGGATTTCTTCCCCTTTTCTTTTCTTTTTCTTTTTCTCTCTCTTTTCAAATTCAAGTTGTGTTCAAATTTAATTCAAACTCTTGTGACCAAATATTCTCAGATGATATTGCGCCATAAACAGTACTACTTTGAAGATATATTATTATATATATTATTTTTATATCTTTTCTCTTTTTGGTTTCACTTCTAGAATTTCTTTTCTTCTTTTCCAAACTCTAGAATTTCTTTTAGGATTTAATTTCCCATTGGGGTATTAACATAATTATTTTTTTTTTGTTTACCATATTTTTATATCATCACAAAATGCACACAAAGTAAGATCCAGCATGATGCACATGTTATTTAGGTGTTCTTGGTTCTAATTACCCACTTTTAACTAGTGTTGATCACATGCAATGAATAGTAGAGGCCACAAACTAATGGGTTTATCTCTATCCACTTTTATTATACTTTTGAGTATTACAGCTGTCCCTCCGCCAGGCTCCGTCGCTCCTCCGACGGCCACGACATCACACCAGCTGGGTGCCAAGATCTCTCCGGCTGCCACATCGGCATGTACTTAGGGCGCTAGCTCTCCCCCGCTAGACACGTAGCACTCTGCTACACCCCCATTGTACACCTGGATCCTCTCCTTATGCCTATAAAAGGAAGGACCAGGGCCCTCTTAGAGAGGGTTGGCCGCGCGGGGACGAGGACGGGACAGGCGCTCTCTTGGGGCCGCTCGCTTCCCTCTCCCGCGTGGAAGCTTGTAACCCCCTACTGCAAGCGCACCCGACCTGGGCGCGGGACGAACACGAAGGCCGCGGGATTTCCACCTCTCTCACGCCCATCTCCGGCCACCTCACTTCCCCCCTTCGCGCTCGGCCTCGCGTCGACCCATCTGGGCTGGGGCACGCGACGACATTCACTCGTCGGCTTAGGGACCCCCCAGTCTCGAAACGCCGACACCTTTCTTCTCCCCTTCTTGTCGTCGCCCCTGTCACTGTCACTAGAAATAGAACATTTTGCTATAAAGTGACCGGGCTTACCACACTTGTAGCAAACCTTCTTGGAGCGGGGCTTGTAATCTTTCCCCCTCCTTTGCTTGAGGATTTGGCGGAAGCTCTTGATGACGAGTGCCATTTCCTCGTTGTCGAGCTTGGAGGCATCGATGGGTGTTCTACTCGGTGTAGACTCCTCCTTCTTCTCCTCCGTCGCCTTAAATGCGACCGGTTGTGCTTTGGACGTGGAGGGATCGTCAAGCTCGTTGATCTTCTTTGAGCCTTTGATCATAAACTCAAAGCTCACAAAATTCCCGATTACTTCCTCGGGAGTCATTAGTGTGTATCTAAGATTGCCACGAATTAATTGGACTTGAGTAGGGTTAAGGAAAACAAGTGATCTTAAAATAACCTTAACCATTTCGTGGTCATCCCATTTTTTGCTCCCGAGGTTGCGCACTTGATTCACCAAGGTTTTGAGCCGGTTGTACATGTCTTGTGGCTCCTCCCCTTGGCGAAGACGGAAGCGACCGAGCTCCCCCTCGATCGTCTCCCGCTTGGTGATCTTGGTTAGCTCATCTCCTTCGTGCGCGGTCTTGAGCACGTCCCAAACTTCCTTGGCGCTCTTTAATCCTTGCACCTTGTTATACTCCTCTCGACTTGGGCTTGGGAATTGAAGTGCTCGATTTGGGCTACCTCGTCCTCATCATAATCCTCATCCCCTACGGATGGTACCTGTGCTCCAAACTCAACAACATTCCATATACTTTTTTGGAGTGAGGTTAGGTGAAATTTCATCAAATCACTCCACCTAGCATAATCTTCATCGTCAAAGGTTGGCGGTTTGCCTAATGGAACGGAAAGTAATGGAATATGTCTAGGAATGCGAGGGTAGCGTAGAGGGATCTTACTAAACTTCTTGCGCTCATGGCGCTTAGAAGTGATGGACGGCGCGTCGGAGCCGGAGGTAGATGGCGATGAGGTGTCGGTCTCGTAGTAGACCACCTTCCTCATCTTCTTTTTCTTGTCCCCACTCCGATGCGACTTGTGGGAAGAAGGTTTCTTCTCCTTCCCCTTCCCTTTGTTGTGGGACTCTTCCGATGAAGCTTTCCCGTGGCTTGTAGTGGGCTTGTCGCCGGTCACAACTACAAGCCGGGTTAGCGTTAGAAATATAATCGGGTCCGAGAGAGGGTGCAAAACAAATCGCAAGCGAATAAAGAGTGTGACACGCAGATTTGTTTTACCGAGGTTCGGTTCTCTCAAACCTACTCCCCATTGAGGTGGTCACAAAGACCGGGTCTCTTTCAACCCTTTCCCTCTCTCAAACGGTCCCTCGGACCGAGTGAGCTTCTCTTCTCAAATCAATTGGGAACCAAACTTCCCGCAAGGACCACCACACAATTGGTGTCTCTTGCCTTGTTTACAATTGAGATGATCGCAAGAACGAATGAGAAAAAGAAGCAATCCAAGCGCGAGAGCTCAAAAGAACACAACAAATCTCTCTCACTTAACACTAAAGCTTTTGTGGAATTTGGAGAGGATTTGATCTCTTGGGTGTGTCTAGAATTGAATGCTAGAGCTCTTGTAAGTAGTTGGAAGGTGGAAAACTTGGATGACTTGAATTTGGGGTGGTTGGGGGTATTTATAACCCCAACCACCAAACTAGCCATTTGGTGGAGGCTGCTGTCGCATGGCGCACCGGACAGTCCGGTGCGCCACCGGACACTGTCCGGTGCGCCAGCCACGTCACCTGGCCGTTGGGTTCCGACCATTGGAGCTCTGACGTGTGGGCCCGCCTGGCTGTCCGGTGGAGCACCGGACAAGTCCTGTAGACTGTCCGGTGTGCCACCTACGCGTGCTCTGCTCCTCTGCGCGCGCTGGCGTGCATTTAATGCGTTGCAGTCGACCGTTGGCGCGAAGTAGTCGTTGCTCCGCTGGCTCACCGGATAGTCCGGTGTGCACCGGATATGTCTGGTGAATTATAGTGGAGCGGAAATCCGAAGCTGGCGAGTTCAGAGCCGCTCTTCTCTGGAGCACCGGACACTGTCCGGTGATACACCGGACAGTCCGGTGAATTATAGTGAAGCGTCTCTGAGAATTCCCGAAGGTGCAAAGTTTAGCTTGGAGTCCCCTGGTGCACCGGACACTGTCCGGTGCGCCAGACCAGGGCACACTTCGGTTATCCCTTGCTCTTTTTGTTGAACCCTTTTGTTGGTCTTTTTATTGGCTTTTTGTGAACCTTTGGCACCTGTATAACTTATAGACTAGAGCAAGCTAGTTAGTCCAAATATTTGTGTTGGGCAATTCAACCACCAAAATCATTTGGGAAATAGGTGTAAGCCTAATTCCCTTTCATATTCAAATACTGGTTCAGCTGGTTTTCAGGCTGGTTTAGCTGGTATTCAAAAACCAGTCAATCGGTTTTTGGACCAGCTCAGCCGGACACTCAACCGGTTTTCAGTCTGGTGGAAACCGGTTCAAACGGTTTTAAAACCGGTTCAAACGGTTTTAAAACCGGTTCAAACGGTTTTAAAACCGGTTCAAACGGTTTTTGCACTGTTCACTTTTTCTGCCAGTCTGTTGTGTCAGCCAAAAAACTGTGCGCAGCTTTTTGAAAACCGGTTCAACCGGTTTTTTTGCAGAAAAGTAAAAAACGGCTAGTTTTGGAGCCCCACCTATATATACTCACTCCTACATCTCCCCCCCCCCAAAAAAGAGCATGACTTGGACTCCATTTCTAACCTGAGAAACACCTCTCACTCTCTCTCACACACCTCTTGCCTCTCCCATTTCAAATCTTTGGAGAGAAATCTTTGAGTGAGATTGAAGAGCTGCAGTTTTTGTGCTTCATCTCCAAATCCTTCTTGTTCTTCTTCATTCAAGCTTTGGTACTACATCGAGTTCTTTGTGGATTCATTACTCTTGGAGCTTCTAGCTCCTAGACGACTAGGTGTCTCTTGTGAGTCTCCAAATATTGTGGAAGACCACAAGAAAGTTTGTATTACCCGCTCGTTTGAGCAAAGATTATTGTGTGGGCTTGACCTTTGTGGTCGGCAAAGGGAGGATTAGGGTTGAAAGAGACCCAGCTCTTTGTGGGCGCCTCAACGAGGAAGTAGGGCATCTTGGTGGTGTGATCGAACCTCGGGATAAATCTTGTGTCTCTTGTGTTCTTGCTCATTGTGTTTGTTTGTGTTCTTCGTTCTCTCACCATTGCGTGGAAGATTTGTTTATATCTTTTTGGTGTGTGGATTTTGAGAAGTGTCCTTCTCAGATCTACTACTTTGAACCCTATGGATCAACTAGAACATCTCATTTCCAAAGTTAACTAGGTGAATTTCGAGATCAATTCAGTTTATATCTCATTCTTTAGTTGAGCTTGTGTAAACCAGTTGAACCGGTTTTGACACCAGTTGAACTGGTTCTACCCAGTTCGTTTCTAGTTTTTGTTGAAAAAGTTTCCACTTGCCTATTCACCCCCCTCTAGGCAACTTTCAGCCACAAAATTGAATTGGAGTTCTGACAGAAAAGGTAGGCGACACGTGGCTTTATTGCAAAGCTTGCATTGAAGCGAAGCAAAGTTGTGAGAACCTCAATAGCCATTTAATGGCTAGATCTCAAGATGGATCATTTTCCCCTAGGATTAAGTGTGCCAATAAAATATCTAGGAGCAATGTTGAGATTATGTAATATCTTAACTCTAAAAATAAGAGCATTCTAGTGATCCTTCCACTTGCTGAAGTATTGCATTCATTTTACCATCAACTTTCACTTGGACTCAAGATCATATGGCCAACATTTAATGATTCATCTAGAAGCATATTTGATTCACCAATAAAAGAACCCTTACTTGACCATGTGAGAGCAAGTTCAATTATAAGCATGGCTAAGCAATTATGAAGTTTGTCGTCGGGTGATAGTCGTCGATACATGGAGTATTACCCTCGATGTTTCGGCAAGGGATCTTGGTGTATTGCCCTATTGCCTACACGACCAATTTGGCACAACCTAGTTAGCTGGGAGGAAGGGAAGAACACGACAAACACAAACGAGTATCACGGGGGAGACAAGGGTTTTAGAGAGGTTCGAGCCGTTAGAGCATAATACCCTACGTCCTTTTAAAGTGGCTTGGATCACTTGAGGAATCGATTAAGTGCCAAGTACAAGGTTGGTTGTGAGAGTCTGAGTGTGGAATGCGTGAAAAGGGTTTGGAACCCCCTATACAAGGGCCACCATCTCCATTTTTAGACCGAGGGAGAGAGGGTTACATCTAGCTATGTGGGGCGCCTGTCCCACCCTACTTTAATGGAAGTCTTATTGATTACAGCCTGAGATCATGTAGATTTGTGCGAGGTCCTTTAGATGCATGTCATACCCATTGTGGAAGTGTCTAGACTAGCCTTTTTCTGACAGCTCTGACATGTTTCAAATGGGAATATAGTCGTTACTGGTATGGCAAACCGTCCAGCCAGAGGGCGCGGACCGTCCGCATGTGCGCAGAAGATGTGCTACTTGCACATAACTGCTAGTAAAGTTTGGAGGCTTTATAAATAGAAGGGGTACTCGTGTGTGAGAGCTCTCTTAGCCATTCCTAGCACACATTGAGCACATTCATGATCCTCCAACTCACTCCCTCACACTCTTTGCTTGAGATTGCATTCTAGTGGGAGATTGAGTGTTCCTAGTGCATTTGCATCAATTGGTGATCCTTGAGGCACTAGGTGGTACACCGAGCAAGTGTCATCGACTTGTTACTATTGGAGGTCGCCTCCTCTTAGACGTTTGGTGGTGTCTCCATCAAGCTGTGAACATTGTGGAGGAGCCACGGTGGTGATTATGAGGGGTTCGCGCCTACCTCACCGGAGCAGCAAAGGTGAGCTAGTGGAACCAAGATATTGAGTGATTCCTTTTTTCCTTGGCTCAAAGATTAAGTCGTGTCTTGATAGAGGAGTAAGTGAGAACTTGGAGTTCACCTCAATGTGGATTAGGGGTGATCGGCAAATCACCGATACCACTAGAAAAATTCTGGTGTCTCTTTTTCCCTATTACTTGTTTAAATTGCAAGTAGCTAGTGATTATTGAATTGTGATTGATTTCTAGCTTTGATATTGTTGGTTTCCCATTAGTTGCATACTTCTAGTAGCTAGAGAATTTATATCTCTTGTCATATTGATTAAATTTCTCTACTGTCTTTAATTTTAGTCAAAACAGTCTACTCACCCCTCCTCTAGTCGGTGTCCTAGATCCTACAAGTGGTATCAAAGGTAAGGACTCCATTGTTTGTGGATTTAACCATCCCAGAGTTGGACAAAATGGCTAGTAGCAACAATGTCCATATTGGAAAACTGTCGCATTTTGATGGAAACAATTATGATTATTGAAAAATAAGAATGTCAATGCATCTTAGAGCAATGGGTGGAAGGATTTGGCCAATTGTCATAGATGGTTTTGTTGTGTTGAAGCAAGATGAACCAACGATTAGTGACAATGAAAATATTCTAACCAATGATCAATCTATGATTGTGTTTTGTGATGCTCTAGACATCAATGAGTTCAATCGTATCAATAATCTCACAACCGCTCATGATATTTGGAAGAATCTAATGGAAATTTATGAGGGAACAACAATTGTGAAGAGTGCCAAACTATATGTGTGTAAATGGAAGTTTGAGAAATTCACAACGGAAGAAGATGAAAGCATATCCGACATGTTCAGCCAGTTAAATGAGATAGTGAATGAGCTCAAATGACTTGGTCTTGATGTACCAGATGTGGACTTCACTCATAAGTTTCTCAGATCCCTTCCGGAGAAATATGACACTATTGTGACTATGCTAGTGAGAAGTGATTTGACCAAACTTCTCCAACTGAAGTATTGGGAGAAATACTCACTTAAGACATATTCAAAAAATCTCAAGCCGAGGCTATAAGTTTGGCTAAAAAAGTGAAGAGTGAATCAATAGCTCTCAAAGCCAAAGTATCCAAGGCTATTGAAAAAGAAGAAAGTGATGATGAAGAGAGTGGAAGCGATAGTGATGGAGAATTGGCTCTTATTGTAAAAAGATATAACAAGTTCATGAAGAAGAAGGGTCAACCAAAAAGAGGCTAATCTTCAAGAAGGAATGCCTTCAATGATAGAAAATGTTTTGAGTGTGGGGAGCCTGGTCATATTGCAATGAATTGCCCAAGAAAGAAAAAGAAGAACAAGGATGGAGAACACAAGAAGAAGAAATTTTACAACAAGAAGGATGGCAAAGCCTATGTAGTGGGATGGGATTTAGATGCAAGCTCAGATGATGATGATGTCACTTCATCTAAGCTCAATATCGTCATCGTCATTGTCGGTACCCTGAATCAGGGGTACCCCTTACTACAGTATGAAGGCACGGTGCCCGTGCGGCAATCTCTAGCCGCACGGTGAACAGCACCCGACCCCACCACATGGACGGCTCCATGGGTGCCACGTGGCCAGAAAAGATGATATATCTTAGGGTGCAATCAGTTGGACCGGACCTCCACGAGGAAGCACCGGACTCCTGTACGCACAGCCCGGACCCCCGAATACGGTCCGGGACTCCCAAGTAAGCGTGTCGGGTCCCTTGGATGGGGTCCGGATCCCTCCGAGTAAGGTTCGGGCCACCCATAACGAGGTCCCGGGACAGGGGATACCCTGGTCTAAGCAAGGGTCCGGTACTGACACGTGTCTAGGCTTTATCCTGTGCACTTGTGCTCCCCGCTCAGGCGGAGACCCGATGCTGCCACATGGCTTGTTGCCTGTGACGTAAGCCAGTGGGTGGAGCCTAACGTAAGGCCTCTGGGCCATGCGCGCTCTGCATTTATTGCAGAGAGGACGCGCCGCCTGTCCACGCTGCTAACAGGCGATGTGCCGCCTCAGCATTTATTGTGACCTGTCCACTCAGCTGGCAGGCGGCGTCCAGGCCATCCCGCAGGCGGCGTGCCTGTCCAGTCCATTGCCAAACAGTACGCCCGTGCTGCAAGGTGCACTGTGGCCATCATCACTTATGCGTTGCCAGGGAAGCTTCCCCTGCACGACAGTACCACGCAGATCGCGGATGTCAGGGTGCAAGAAGATTGCTCCAGCAACTCCAAGTATTACATCCATTATATTCCTGGGCCCACATGTCGGGGCTCAGCACCCTTGTATGCGCCCCCTTGAGCTATAAAAGGGGAGGCATGCAACGTTACAAGGGGACGAACACACTTAGACAGACTTAGACCCAGCTCAGGCTCACAAGTTCAGACAAACTCTCAAGCTCAATACATCACACAGTGGAGTAGGGTATTACGCTCCGGCGGCCTGAACCACTCTAAACCCTTGCGTCTTCCTGAGTTCATTGTTCATCTACCAACAGGCAAAACGCTTAAGCCCCCTCCTCATCTTAGGATTTAGGGCGGGTGCACTCCGCCACCCGGCCGGAGAATTCCCTCTCCGACATTTGGCGCGCCAGGTAAGGGCCTTGGCATTAGGTTTTTGCTTGTTTTCTTGCTCGGCATGATGGTGCAAATCTTTGAGTACCGCGCCGACACTTTGGAGGATTTCGTGGTGGAGGAAGAAGTTGCATCCTCCATGCCACAAGTATCCAACCTCCCTATGTCTGGGGCAGCTGCTGTGCACGCTGTGCGGCAGCACACGCCTGCACAGGCGTCCCGGACTCTGTCAAGGGCGGCGCCTGACGCGTTGTCCGCGACCAGAGAGTTGTTGTTCCACCCTCCAAGCTCCACTGCCTCGTCAGGGGCCATGAAGCAGTGGCGCGACGACGTTGACCGGCTGCTCGGCATGGCACATTCCACCTCGACCAGGTCCAAGCCTCGGTCATCCCGGCGCCAACATGAGGCGACGGCGTCTGTGCGCTCACTCTTAGTAAGGGGCGCGCAGACCGACGACCTCCGGGCAGAGCTCAACCGCAGGCGTGTGGGAGAGGATGCCCGAATCTCTTTAGAGAGGGCGCGCGAGCGCCGGCAAAACATCGAGGGTCGCAACCTCGATCAAGACTTCGCTGCGGTAGCACCGGAGGCCCCAATGGGCACCCGGTCCCAAGCGAGTGTCCCCTTGGCCGGCGTGGGCTACGCCGCTCTCGCGGATCATCTCCGCGCGGTGTCATGGCCATCCAAGTTCCGGCCGCACCTGCCGGAAAAGTACGACGGTACATCAAACCCGTCGGAATTCCTGCAGGTGTACGTCACCGCTATCACAACAACAGGTGGAAACAACGCTGTGATGGCGACATATTTTCATGTCGCCTTGTCTGGGCCTGCCCGGACTTGGCTCATGAACCTTGCCCCAGGGTCAATCAACTCCTGGGAAGAGCTCTGCGCGCGATTCGTTGCAAACTTTGCTAGCGCTTTCCAGCAACACGGTGTGGAGGCCCACCTCCACGCAGTAAGGCAGGAGCCCGGGGAGACTCTCCGGACGTTCATCTCCCGCTTCACCAAGGTGCGAGGTACTATACCTCTCATTTCCAATGCTTCCATCATCACGGCCTTCCGCCAGGGAGTACGTGATGAGAAAATGTTGGAGAAGTTGGCCACGCATGACGTGGAGACTGTCTCCACACTCTTCGCTCTGGCCGACAAGTGCGCCAGAGCCGCCGAGGGCCGTGCATGGCACTCGGCCCCGTAGACCGGGGTTACCCAGACGGGTGGCTCGGGTAACGTCCCCCGAGACGGTAAAAAGAAAAAGAAGAAGGACTGTGACCACCAGAAGTCGCGATCCACCGCTCTAGTCGTCACAGCCGCGACTGGGGGCCAGGGCGACCGCAACAAACGCCCACGGCTGCAGAGGGGTAACAGCGGCTCATGCCCTGTGCACCCCAACGGTCGCCACAGCGCCGTGGAGTGTCGCGAGATCATCGACCTCGCGAAACACGTCAGCGAGCGGCGCGAGTAGTCTTCCAAGGACGACTGCCCACCTCATCGCCGACCTGGCAAGGAAAGGGTCAACGACGACGAGGTGGTCGCGGCTGAACGGGACCTTGGATATCAGTCACCTGAGGGGGACCTGAAGGATGTCTTCGCTGGAGACTCCTACTCTGGCGGCGACAACTAGATGGACCCCTGGAGGGACCATGTACTCCCCGGTCTACGGGGCCGAAGCCTACCTTCCCCCGGAAACCCTTCTGGACTCCCCATGGGTCCAAGCTTCTGACAAGTCCATGCAGAAATGGCTACAACACGAGGACGAGGACTCCATCATCAAACGCAGATGGGAACCCAGGGTCAGGACCTAGTCCTACGGCAAGTATGAAACCAAGAAGGACTCTGCAACTCTCCCCGGCTAGGAAGGACCCTTCAAGGTGACAGGAATACGCCGACCCGGGGGTGACTATCTTGCTACGACTGAAGGAGTACCTCTTCCTGACCACTGGAGCATCTCTGTAAGTTCTATCCATAGGAGCAAGTCTGAGGGTCGAATTTTCCTCCCTTTTGTAACTAGGTAACGCATACGTGTACGCTAGCCCGGTGAGGTCCGCCCTCATAAGCCCGACCTGTTGGTCTGCACCCATGCATGACAGGTTATAAAGAAAAGATTTACCCCCTCAGATGTGCCTCTATGATAGTTTTTTCCTACTGCTCCATGGTCTTACCTTGCAGTTTTCCGGATGTTATTTTATCTAACCCACCCAAGTAGTTCCCATCCCATCAGACATGATGACATCCGAATTGAACAGCCAGGCTTGCAGTTTAGGACCTCTCTGCGAAAGCAGGAGGGCCCGACAGCCTGAGGGCCGGTTCTAAAGAACAGGAGCCCGTTCCATGGGGTGGTCCGGAGCCTGTGTGGCTGCTGAGCCTGGTCCCGTACCCGAAAGCCTGCACACTCCACCACCCCGTGATGGGTACCCTAGTATTTGGAGCTATAAGTCCTGTGGGTCCGGCAACCTGGGGTCCAGAACTAGAGAATGAACACTTGTCTCCTGGGGTGGTTCGGAGACGTGTAGTCGCTCAGTCTGGTCCTGTACCGTGGGCCTGCACGCTCCACCACTCTATGACGGGTGTCCTAGTATCTAGAACCATCGTCCAGGGGGTCCAGACGCACAACTTGGCTTCCCAAACTAGACCCTGCAGGTCCCGAGCATGTATCAAAGGATGGCTAGTGTCAGATGGCGGGTCCTGTGGGTGTACTACTAATGCTCCCTAGCCGAAGCTGTGTGCAGGCCCAGGTCCTAGTCGAGGCTACCTCCTGGGCGCCATTGCCAACTCTTTCTTAGGTATGCTGGTCTGCAGCCTCGACAAACTGAGCCTACATCCCAAGGGGGCCAGGTACCAAGGAGGAATCGGTTACACCACACACAACAGGGACAAGTGGTACACAGATAAGTGCTAATACTGCTTGATAAATAGTACTCAAAAGTACCTTACAAAAGCAAAAGTATTACATCCGCCTTCAAGCGGAGTCCTAGCTCCATCTCTACTCTACAGGTATGAACTACCTCCACACCATTAGGGTCATGTGGGTAGCTAGCTCCGATGGCTCGCCAGCGGCGGCGGCCACCTCTGCTCCGAGCGGCTCGCCAGCGGAGGCGACCACCTCTACACCGAGCAGCTCGCCAGCGGAGGCGACCACCTCTGCACCGATGACTTGCCAGCGGCGGCAACCACCTCTGCGCCGGGCAGCCTCCCCAGCGGTGGCAACCACCTCAGCGTGCGCGCCATGGCGAAGAGGCCCTCGCCCCTGCCCTCCTACGGGGGTGAGGACAAGACCATCCAAGCCATGGAGTTGGGAGCACGACAGCAGGCGGTGCTTGTGGTCTGGCCGGGACCGCGTAGCCGAAGTTTGCCTCCTTCACAAGACTAGTGATCATCCTTTTCCTCCGAATGCTGGAGGAAGAGGCGGGTCACCAGCCCATGTGGGAGGTGGAGCCGCGGCTCAGCTCGCTCTCCACCACCATGAGGCTGATGAACATCCTTGAATCCAAGCACTGGTGGAAGAGCGCCGCTCCCACAAGGCCTCGCACCTCCAGTAGAGGAAAGACAAGACCGGCAGCACCAACCCGCTGGGGAGGACAAAAGGCACAAACTCTCGAGCGACAAGTTCACCGGGGTGGAGGGTGCCAGCGCAAATCCTTCCGCCGAACGCCGGCGCATCCCATCCAAGCAGGCGGTATACCATGTCGAGCACTCACTTAGTCTGGGCACTCTCGGGATGAACTTACAAGGCCATGGCAAACTACGGCAACGCAAAGCAGAGACCTTGAAGGCAAAGGGCGTAGAGAGCTCGGAGGCGAGAGGACGCCGCGAGTGGGAGAGAAGCAAGGCATGGCTGCTACTCAAGGGATGGACCCCCCTTTAAAGGCAGACTCCCCCGCTCCCGCCTCGAAACGTCGCGAGAAGTCTCCCCCGATGCACACCGGGGTATCCAACCTATGACACGGTGCCCGGTCCCACAAGTCATACAACTGGCGCTCTGGTCTTCGAGTGCAAAGAAGGCGAACCGTCGCACAAGGAGCATGCCACTGCCCCGCGGTAGTGCGCCCCTTCATCTTCGCCGCGACCAACGTTCAAGAAGGCGAACCACCGCACAAGGAGCGTTCTACCGCCCCGCGGTAGTGTGCCCCCTTCATCTTCGCCGCGACCAACGATCAAGAAGGCGAACCGCCGCACATGGAGCGTGCTACCGCCCCGCGGTAGTGCGCCCCCTCATTTTCGCGGCAACCAGCGGTCCAACCTTTGGCATGCGCGCCTCCGCCTATGGTAGTGCGTCTCTTCGCCTCCGCCAAAACCAATAGCCCAGTCCCTGGCACAAGGGCCCGGGCCCACGAGTCATCCTCCTTGGGCGCCGATTCCTGGGTGCAGAGAAGTCGCACCGCCGCTCGCGCCAGTACCGCGCCTCCTCGGGGCCGCTGCAGAAGACTGAGATGGTGAATTTTCAAAACCAATGCAGCGGTATCGAGGCACCCCGCGCATGGCCCAGTGAAACCATCAAGTACGGAAGTCACAGGTCAGTCAGCCGTGGGGACAGGCGTGATAGTTGGCATGAACAGGAAGCAATTACAACAGCAAGCGCGCGGAAGCAGCGTGCCAATCGCCAATCAAACTTTGACCCCACCTGCAGGCTCGTTCCCTCCCCTGAGGCGGGCCCGGGGGCCACTGTCGGTACCCTGAATAGGGGTACCCCTTACTACAGTATGAAGGCACGGTGCCCGTGCGGCAATCTCTAGCCGCGCGGTGAACACCAGCCGACCCCACCACGTGGACGGCTCCAGGGGCGCCACGTGGCAAAAAAAGATGATATATCCCAGGGTGCAATCAGTTGGACCAGACCTTCATGAGGAAGCACCGGACCCCTGTACGCACAGCCCGGACCCCCGAATACGGTCCAGGACTCCCAAGTAAGTGTGTCGGGTCCCTTGGATGGGGTTCGGATCCCTCCGAATAAGGTTCGGGCCAACCATAACGAGGTCCCGGGACAGGGGATACCCTGGCCTAAGCAAGGGTCCGGTACTGACACGTGTACAGGCTTTATCCTGTGCGCTTGCACTCCTCGCTCAGGCGGAGACCCGATGCTGCCACATGGCTTGTTGCCCGTGACGTAAGCCAGTGGGCGGAGCCTGACGTAAGGCCTCTGGGCCGCGCGGTCTCTGCATTTATTGCAGAGAGGACGCGTCGCCTGTCCACCCTGCTGACAGGCGATGTGCCGCCTCAGCATTTATTGTGACCTATCCACTCAACTGGCAGGCGGCGTCCAGGCCATCCTGCAGGCAGCGTGCCTGTCCAGTCCATTGCCAAACAGTACGCCCGTGCTGCAAGGTGCACTGTGGCCATCATTACTTATGTGTTGCCAGGGAAGCTTCCCCTGCACGCCAGTACCACGCAGATCATGGATGTCAGGGTGCAAGAAGATTGCTCCAGCAACTCCAAGTATTACATCCATTATATTCTAGGGCCCATATGTCGGAGCTCAGCACCCTTGTACGTGCCCCCCTTGAGCTATAAAAGGGGAGGCATGCAACGTTAAAAGGGGACGAACACACTTAGACAAACTTAGACCCAGCTCAGGCTCACAAGTTCAGACAAACTCTCAAGCTTAATACATCACACAGTGGAGTAGGGTATTACGCTCCGGCGGCCCGAACCACTCTAAACTCTTGCGTGTTCCTGAGTTCATCGTTCATCTACCAACAGGCAAAACGCTTAAGCCCCCTCCTCATCTTAGGATTTAGGGCGGGTGCGCTCCGCCACCCGGCCGGAGAATTCCCTCTCCGAGAGTCATCAAGGAGGCCCCTTCACTCTTATCATCTCCACATTGTCTTATAGCAAAGGGTGATGCTAAGGTAAAAATAATAAATGATTTTAATGATATTGGTGATGATGATGAAGTAGATGATCTGGTTGATGATAGATATTCATATGATGATCTTGTTAAAATGTTGGGTGAGGCCGACGATTCATGCACAAGGAGAAGGAAAAGTTTAGAACCTTGAAGGATTTGTATAAAAACCTTCAAGTGTATTTTGAGGAGCTAAAGACCTCTCACAACAATCTAAAAGAAAGTTGTGAGAAGCTTAAGGAAGCTCAAAAACCCTCTTGTGTGGATGACATCGTGGTGGTCACCAAAGATGTTGGAGTCACTCTTGACTTACTTGATAATCCCACAAGTGAACCACATACTACTAACATTCTTTGTGGTAAATGCAATATGTCTCTCATGAATGATATTATTGTTTGTGATGAGTCTCAAGTTATTGTTGAGAATGAAATGCTAGTAGGTAAATTAAATGCTCTAACTCATGATTTGGAGAAGGCATATGGTGGGAAAGCCAAGTTGGATTTCATCTCGAGAAGTCAACGTTGCTCACTTAAAAGTGAGGGCCTTGTTTATGTTCCTAAAAAGGTAAGAATAATTTTTGCAAAGCAAAATACCATATTTATGAACGAATATGGCAAAGTGTGTCACAAGTGCCATAAGAAGGAACATATCGAGAAAAAATGTCCTAAGTCCAAGAATGTATCCTTCACCCATTTTGATCATTGCTATGTTCTTACTCATAATGCAAAGGGTGTTCATGCTAAATCTGTTGGTACCTCAATTGTTGGCAACAAAATGAAAGACATTTGGGTGCCAAAGACCTTGGTCCCTAACAACCAAGGACCCAAACAAGTTTGGGTATCTAAAAGAGATTGATTTCCTTTTGTAGATGAACTACAAGGTGGGAGGGAATCATTGGGTGGTGGATAGTGGGTGCACTCAACACATGACCGGGGATATGGGGATGTTCACCCAAATTAGTGAGGAAGGTTGCTCGAGTTATGATAGTATCACATATGGAGACAATCGCACGAAAAGGTCACAAGTTTGGGTAAATTGCTATTTTCAATGATCATTCCATATCAAATGTGCTCTTGGTTGAGTCTATAAATTTCAATTTGCTATATGTAGCTCAATTATGTGATTTAGGCTTTAGTTGTAATTTTACCATTAATGATGTTCTTATCTCTAGTGTTGATGGTAGTAATCTAATGTTAAAAGGTTTTAGACATGAAAATCTTTACCTAGTTGACTTCTCATCTAGTGAGGCAAAGCTTACAACTTGTATATTCTCTAAGGATTCTCTAGGTTGGCTATGGCATAAAAGCCTTGGTCATGTTGAATGAAGCAACTCAATCTATTAACCAAGCATGACTTAGTTCGTGGCTTGAAAGATGTGAAATTTGAGAAGAACAAATTATGTAGCTCTTGTTAAGCCGAGAAGCAAGTGGCAAATACTCATCCAAATAAGAGTGAAATGTCATCTCATTGGCCATTGGAATTACTTCACATGGATTTATTTGGACCAACATCATTTATGAGTATTGGTGGTAATTCCATTGCCTTGTGATTGTAGATGACTATTCAAGATTCACTTAGGTTTATTTTATTCATGGTAAATCTAATGTGTTTGAAACATTCAAGTCATTTGCTATATTAGCCCAAAATCAATTTGAATTTGATATCAAGAAAGTTAGAAGAGATAATGGGTCGGAATTCAAAAATTCTAGAATTGATTAATATTGTGATGACAAGGGTTTTAAAAATGAATTTTCTTCTAAGTATACACCAAAACAAAATGGAATTGATGAAAGGAAGAATAGGACTCTAATTGATACAACTAGGTCAATGTTTGCAGAATATATTGTGTCGGATTCCTTTTGGGCCGAAGCCATAAATACCGCTTGTCATGCATGAAATAGGCTATATTATCACAAGATCTTGAAGAAAACTCCCTATGAATTTCTTATTGGTAGAAAACCAAACATCTCATATTTGAGAGTATTCGACTGCAAATTCTATGTTTTGAGAAAAGGGAGTCGACTCTCTAAATTTGAGAAGAAGTGTGATAAGGGTTTTTCTTCTTGGATTTTCATCAAATAGCAAGGCCTACAGAGTATTCAACAAGACTCATGTTATTATTGAAGAATCATATGATGTGGAGTTTGATGAAACAAATGGATCATAAGATGAACATGTCAATCTTGATGATGTTGGTGGAATTCAATTGAAGAATGCTATGAAGACTATGGCAATTGGTGAGATAAAGCCAAAAGAAGAAGAAGAAGAAGATGATGATGATGATAGTCTGGTTGTCATTCCATCCTCTTCAACTTTAAATGAGGAAATTCATCAAAACCAACAAAACAATGAAGTTGAGGATGCTCCTAATCAAGATAATTCAAGTCACTCGTCCCCTCCTCAAACTTTAACTAGTGATTCTCAATTGTATCAAGAATCCATCATTCTATTGTAAAAGATGACCTGATTGATCAAATTGTGGGTGACATAAGTAAGAGTGTTCAAACTCGCTCTCGTATTGCTTCATTTTGTGAACATTTCTCTTTTGTATCTTGTATTGAACCTAACTGTGTAGATGAAGCACTACTTGATGTTGATTGGGTGAATGCAATGCATGAGAAATTAAATAAATTCACTCGTAATGAAGTTTGGGAGCTTGTTTACAGATCCAAGAATCACAGTGTTATTGGTACCAAATGGGTGTTTCGCAACAAGCGCAATGAAGATGGATTGGCAGTAAGTGTTAGAGTGTTTATGTACTAGTCCTTATCTGGGCCTTATGTTAGCCGGCCCATTAGGGTTCCCTATATTTGTACCCTTGTCCGCTTTGGCTGTAGCCAGGGTTTCCAACATGGTATCTCAGCCTTAGGTCTTTTTTCCTTTCTCCTCCCTACAGCTGCCACCATGACCATGGTTGGCCGGCCACTACCCCTTCCCTCCTCCGGTGAGCCCTTCCCCCCTCTCCCTCTCTCCTACCGGGCGGCGCTAGCCACGCCCCTCCCTCTGTGTGCGCCTCTACAACCACCGGCGCGTCACCGGGTCTTGTCCTCATGGCCGCTGTCACACCCGAATTTAAGCGCTAAAGCCGGGTGCATCTCATATGTGCGCCACTTCTGTCACACCCGGATTTAAGGAAGAAAGCCGGGTGCATCTCATACATGCGCCAAAGAAGACAACATATATAATAACAGAGTGTATAGAGATAAATGTCACAATATAATCAGAGTACTTATTACATAGCGGAAGTCTTACAAAATAAAGGTAAATATAAAATGAACTAAGGACCATCCTTGGCGCCAGAAAGTCAACTGGGAGACGCCACATAGATCGAATCGAACTTCTCGTTGTGTGGCTCCTCTTGAACCACCTCTTCTTCTCTTGTGGGGGGTAAGACAACAAGGGTGAGCTCACACATGTTCATCGCTCAACAAGTTGTGGGGAATAATGTGCATGAACTCACCAAAGGTGGGAGTTCATGTGAAGTGTAAGGTTGATCAACAAAATAAAGGTTGAAGCTGGGCATTGCTTTTATAAGTTGGTCAAAATTTTATTAGCATTTACTAGGTGTAATTAAATACCAAACCATAATAAATAATAGAACAAAATTAATAAATAATCCCATGCATATGCAAATGACAAATTGAATTTAAGTTACATAAATTAATAATGTGTGTGTTCGAGTCGCTCATGACCGTGAGCACGACTAGTATACCAGTTTTACAATCTGCAGAGGTTGTACCATGTACTCACAATTCGTGTATCCCATGTCGCCTGGGTTTGCAAGGCCCTTAGACACTACCGAGGTGAATGGCTAGGGATCCACTACGAGGCCTTTACAAAGTTCCACTAGCTTCCAAAAACCCGCTACAGTTTATGGGAAGAGCACTTGCAAGAATCCCTCATCTGACCGCCATCGCAGCAAAATCAACCTAAGAACCTCCCTGCATGCAATCCCCTACTGCCCTTGCCTCTTTCGGGTAAGGTGTCACACCCAGGTTTTAGGGGCACCAAGACCCGTGCGCGAACATAAACACCAGGTGTGCTGGGACCAAGTCTCACACATATGATGAATCATGGCACATGATCGAATGTCACATCTTTACTATATAATATGAGTTCTGTACAAAATAAATAAATAATTACATTATAAGGAGACAACGGTCCAGCAATCCAAAGTTAACTGGGAGACGACGACCTAGACCTCTCACGAACTCATCACAACATCATCCAAGCGCCTCATCCTGCGGTACCTGTTCTTGACCTGTGGGGGTGTGAGACAGCAAGAGTGAGCTCACATACGTTCATAGCTCAACAAGTCGTGGGGAATAATGTGCATGAACTCGCCAAAGGTGGGAGCTCACATGAAGTGTAAGGCTTACCAAAGAGGATGGTTGAAGCTGAGCATTGCTTTTAAAGTTGGTCAAAATTTTATTAGCAATTATTAAGTATAAGTAAATACCAAACCCAATTATGTAGTAGAACAAAAATAACAACATCACCTGCGATGCAATGCATATGGCAAATTGAATTTAGTTCCATAAATTAATCATGTGAGTGTCCGAGCTGCTCATGACCGTGAGCACGACTAGTATACCAGTTTTACACTCTGTAGAGGTTGCGCATCTTTACCCACAAGTCATGTTACCCATCTGCCAAGAGACAGCCAATCCCATACACCTCTGCCGAGGAGGTGAGGCAGGGTAACACTACGAGGCCTTTACAAAGTTCCACTAGCTTCAGAAAACCCGCTACAGTTTATAGGAAGCTCCAGTGCAGGAGTCCCTCGCCTGACCACCATCACAGCAAAATCAACCAAGGACCTCCCTACACTAACCACTCCCCTACTGCCCTTGCCCCTTTCGGGTAAGGTAGTCATCCACTAGTTTTCCTAGTTAATCAGCCAAGGGCGTCCCATTAAACCCTTGTGGTAGCACTGTTTTCCCGGGTGGTTCTCCATGTTCCCATTAACATAATGATGTTATCATGAACAGTAAATAATGAACAGATAATAAAAAGTGTAATCATGAGTAGTGAATATCTCTATACCCAAAACCACATAAAGCAATAGCATGTACTACCCAAAAATTTAGTAGTAAAACCAGTGGTGAAACTAGGTATAAAGATAGTCAAAATCTAGGGTAGCCTATTGGGTCCCATCAAAATTAACCTATGCAGATCATTATGATTAATAAGAACATGACTGGGTAAAAAGAAGTGATCAAGGGCACAACTTGCCTGGCACTTAAGATTTCAGGTACCAACTTGCTCTTCAGATGACATGTGTCCTCACTGCTAAACGTAGCAATACAGACAAACATGGTATAGGCAAAATTAACATCACACCAAACATAAGATCAAACTGCATAATAGTATTCTACACCGTGGAACGAGATCGTAGGAACAAGAATCACTAAATTCGGAGCTACGGTTACCGAGTTATGATTTTTCGAAGATCCACGTGGTTAAACATAGAATAGACTAAGTGAAAATTTTAATCTATATTTCATGACAAAACAAAGTTACCCGATGATAATAAATATGATTGTGAGACTAATGCAACTAGAATGGATCAAAACGGAGTTACGATTATTGAGTTATGAATTTCTGAAATTATTTAGCACCTAGAATAGATTAATTCAATTGAATAATTTTAATTCAAGTTTCATGGCTAAACAATGTTACTAGTTGATAGACAATATTAATACAAAATTATTGAAACTAAAATGACTCAATTTAGAGCTAAAATGAATTAAATGTGAATTATACAAGTTTCTAGAATTATTTTTGTACTAAAAATCAATTTCTGTAATTAATTATCCATTTTCATTGTTCTCTGGACCGAGCGTTAATTACAGAGAACCCCAGGGGTACATCCAGAAGTGTTCCCCAGACACATATTCACCCCGCGTGGATGGCGGGTTGAATAAGAAAAACAGTAGGGGCTCTTTAGAAATTATCCACCGCCAAAGGGGTACCTTCAGATGTGAGCCATTCGATTGATATCTGATGGCCCAGATTAGACTAGAATTGAGACACATCGGCAACCCTCAGATCCAAATCCTACGGCTCAGATCTTACAACGCGAAGGGGTATATTACTTCTAATCTTGGCCATACGTGGCCGATCAACGGTCCTGGACCGATCTGGCTGAAGCAGTATTTTTACTTCAATCTTGTCTGTCCACTAGGAAACAGACGACCAGGGCACACTCTTCTTCCCTTATTCCTCTCTCTCTTCCACCGGTGCCAACCCGACGGCACAAAACAAAAGGACGGCGGCGCCATTGTCAGCCCCGCCTGTTAGGAAATGTGAGCCCAAACGGCCCATGCCGGCCCAGGTGGCTTAATGGAAACAATACAAAGAAGCAGTCAGGTGACGAGGAAGGCATCGAAGAATCATTTTACCAGAACTCAACTTGTTTCCCAAGTTCTTCTCTCTTCTTCAATACTTCCTGCCGTTCTTCCTCATATGTACTCCTGAAATTCTCCTGGAATTCTTGTATCAGCTCATCTGCTAGGAAGGTTGTTAACAATTGGTATCAGAGGAGTCGATTCTCAATCAATCTCCATGGATCCCACTGCCCTCAAGTTTCTCCTCGACGAGATCGGTAGGCTTTTCGACGAGCAGAACGCGAAGTGAGACGCAATGTTTTCTCAGTGGAATGCGAAGCGGGAGCCAGAACCGTACCTTGGAGACGAAGTTCCGGCAAAGGAAGTAGCGACCAGCGATCTGCGCGAGGCGCGCGATCTGGAACGGGAAGATGTCGAGCATGCAAAGCTCCACGAAGATAGAAGCCAGGGAGCGGCCGATGCAGGGCGAGAGGTCACGCTCGCGGCATGCTTGCTTGTCGCTGATGCGTGCGCAGCCAGAATCGTCGACGGCGCTGCGCCCTTCGACTCCTATGTCCCGGCCTACGCCGCCCAGTTCGACGGCTTTGACCTCGACCATGCAGCCTTCCTCAGCAACGGGACCAACTCCGGCCTCATGGGCTCCGCCTTCTTCAAGGAAAGAGAGGAGGCCTACAAGTGCATGCCCTCGTAGAGCAAGCTCGTCATCGACCTGGATCCGCCAGACAACATGGAGACGTTGTTTTCTGAGTCAGCCTTCCACGACATTCCCGGCGCCAACTACATGGAGGCGCTCACCACATGTTCGACTCCGGGCCTCACCGAGTGCGCCGTGGACGAGCTCATCAGGATGGCGCAGGCCGGCGAGCGCCAGTGGGTCAATACAGGTGGTCGCGAGGTGCTCCACGTCGACACGTACGACAGCATCTTCGCCAAGCCCGGCGGCTCGTTCCTCGGCCCGGACGTGCACGTCGACGCCTGATTCGGCGCATCCCCGTCGCGCTCGGGCGAGCTAGAGATCGAGGACAGGGTTTCCATCCACCTGCTCTGGTTCGGCAAGGAACGTGGCGTGTCCAGCACCTTTGACGCCGACGTCACGGCAAACTTCCTCCGCGCGCAGGAGCTGGACATCATGCGCAGGGCGCACCAGGTGGTGGAGGACAGATATGAGTACTTCCCCGACCGCCAGTTCGTCACCTTCTTCTCTGCCCCCATCTACCACCAGCTCGGCTGCTCCTTCACCATCTTCAAGTTGAAGATGGATAGCAGCAGCAGCTCGCCCCTTGGGTGTTCGACCAAATGTCCCAGCCAGGCGCTGCACCCCATAGTCAAGCTCAATCCGGTAGCCGTGGTGAATATTGCAAGCGCTGGGGGCAAGTTTTGTGGAGGATTTGATATCAATGTTTTCACAATGGTTCATCAGATTGAGGGTCAAGGAGATGTCTGGGATTCATTGCCAGTTGCTCTAGCTGCTTGTGGTCACTATGTGATGGTTATGATGGTAATGGAGCCCAGCGCACGAGGGAAGCTCCTCGATCGTGTTATTGGCAAGGGTTACTACACGGAGCGTGTTACTGCTATATCCTGCAGAGCAGCTGTGAATGTCCAGCAACGATTCTTGTGGGATCCAGGTGTCGCGGTGGCGTTCAGCAGCAAACTACGACACACATGTGTCGACGGCCGGACGACGCACTGCTACGACTCCGAGCTGCTGACCGGTGAAATACTAGTAAATTTACCGGATCAAGATGATATTACACTGATATTCAATCATATCCAGAAGTCTATTCTATTCATACACAAGAATTGGTCATCCCATGTGTTGCTTGAGAGAATGAAGAACCTTTCAAAAAGACGGAAGCTCAAAGAATTGACTAGTTGCCTTACTGCCACTACAGAAACTATGGCACTTGATCACTGCTTTTTTCATTTCATTTGGCTACTGCTCAAGTTTCTAGCAGACCAAGTTGTAGAACATTTATGTGTTATGGTTTGGGATCCCGGTGGAATTGATGCCAGGTATCGGCTTGAGGGCAAGTCGAATTTTTAAGAAGGGAGGAATGTTAGGAAATATGAGCCCAAATGGCCCATGCCGGCCCAGGTGGCTTAAGGGAAACAATACAAAGAAGCAGTCAGGTGACGAGGAAGGCATCGAAGAATCATTTTACCAAAACTCAACTTGTTTCCCAAGTTCTTCTCTCTTCTTCAATACTTCCTGCTGTTCTTCCTCATCTGTACTCCTGGAATTCTTGTATCAGCTCATCTGCTAGGAAGGTTGTTAACACCGCCCAAACCGAAGCCGCAACCCGTACTGAGGATGACATGGTGAGTATGTAAGTAGCCGACTTACCGGCCGTTGAAGCCGTGGAGGGAGCTTGTCCAACGCCCAGCGGCATCGTTGTTTCCAGTCGAAGCGGATATATGGCCAACATGAATCCGGTGAGGAATTCAATCGGAACTGAGCTTTCGCGCACAGCCACCACACCCCGGCCACCCGCACCGAGAACTCTGCGCGTCCTGGGGACCCTACGAGCCGATGCCCAAGTTAGCCAGCAGCGGCTCCACCCTTCTCTCCCTTTCCTGTCTCTCTCTCTCTATTTCCAATGTCAAGGCTCTAGCCTCCCTGTCTGTGGCTCGACGGGCTTCGGCATCACAGCGAATGTGAGGCGTCGCTGGTTGCGGTCGCGCGTGGCGACGGGTGAGTTCTCTAGACAAGCTGCCAAACCGGGACTGCTCCACCTTCATTTTTATACCCATGGCATACGGAGTCTGTGCAGGAACCAGAAACGGTCGGCAAGATTTCAGGCGGTGGATCGGCATTCTGTTACGGGGAAGAAGAAGCTTCTAAGCGCCTGTGCCCACGATATCTGCGGAAAGGCTCGCGTGCATCTTATCGAGAGTTCTGGGAACAGATGAACATGGATGAGGCTTACAAACGTGGCCCACTGCTAAGTGACGTGAAGGGTTATTAGGGTGATTAGCATGATGATGTAATGCTTGCGTCAGGCTGATGTAAGCGCGGCAAGAGGAATAAAAAACAAAAGAAATGGTAGAGGACGTCAGATGGGCTATGGCTAGGTGGTTAGGCCGAATGGGTCGGTTTCTTTTCTTTTTACTATTTTCTATTTTCCAAATTCCTTTTTTTTAGTTTTCAAATTTTCTATTTCAATCAGATTAAATTCAAATTTCAAATTATATTCAAATAGAGTTCAAACTTCAAGCCAATCTAACTCCACAAACAAAGATACAACATGTATGCATTCCATAGATAAAATTCATGAAAGAAATAATCACCAAAATAAATTTTATTATATATATATATATATTTAAAAAAATCAAATTTCAACTTCAAAATCCAATCTAGGTTTAAACCATCAAAATTTAATAACACCATTTATTTATTCTAAGAAGAACATTTTCAAAGATTTTTTAAGATACCTCAATTCAAGTATTTTGTAAATTTATTCCCTAAATTCCAAAATCTGATTTTAGGTATTACATAAGGTAGCCTTCCACTAGCTTTCCTAATTAGTCGGCTAAGGGCGTCCCATACCACCCTTATGGTGGCACTGTTTTCCCGGGTGGTTCTCCATGTTCCCATTAACATAATGATCTTATCATGAACATAAATAACATAACAGAATAATAGGAACATGGATGTAATGAAATATTAACCGAAAACCATATAAGCAATAGCAAAACTACCCAAGTGATTCAGGGGTAAATAAGGTAAGAGATAATCAGACAAGGGTGACCTATTGGGTCCCATCAAAATTAAACCTATGTTGAGCATATTCTTAATTGACTTCAACCAATCATCAGCATGGAGTGGATCTGGCGAGCTGACGAAGGTAGGCGGCTCGTGTCCGTCCCGACCCCCGCCTTTCGCCAATGGCGCGCGGCACTGGACTATCGACCGCGGCGACACTCACTTCTCTCCCTCTGCAATGGTGGCGGTGGCTTGGCGCTACGCATCAAGGGCCAAAGGGTGCGGGGTCACAAGTATTTGTATCCCAAGGACAGGTTGCGGGATGGACCAACCGCGGCAGCGGGCCGAGCGGGTCACGGCGAGAATGACGCGCGCGGAATCCGGCGTCGGCCGTTGCAACGAAGAAGATAGAGACGCCGCAGTGGTTTTGGGTCCACCATCTGATGACTAAGCGCGAACGGTCCACACGTCTGAGAGGGACAACGAGGTTGTGGCATGGGTGAGCGCGGAGTTCCCAGCGGCGACATTGTCGCGGTTCAGTTGTGGCCCGGAGAGAAGAAAGGGGAGAGGATACTGTGCCCTGGGTCCCACAGACAGTCAAAGGGGATGCGTGTTTCAGCTAAGAGGTACGCTGGGGAGTGGGCTCGGTCGTAAGCGGTTCAGGCTCAGGTGCGCGCGGGGTGAAACTGGGCCGGCCAGTGGGAGAAGGGAGTTGTGCCGCGGAACAGCTAGGCCCAAACAGAGAAGCATTGTCTTTTTTCTGATTTCTATTTCAAATCCTTATTTCAAATCCAATTCAAACCAAGTTTGAATTCTAAAATTCAAATTTATGCATAAGCAAAACCCCAACATGATTCACAATTTCTACATAGTATTACTTTATTTATTTTATTACTATTTTAATTAGGTAATGTCTTCAACATGAAGTACAACACATTATTTCAATATATTATTATTTTGGGTGTGTACTCAAAATAAAAATTCTCCCTTTGTTTTGATAGGAACATTTTTCAATGTCTAATCTTTATTATGATTTATTTTAACTATCGTTATTTTATTATGATCATTTACCTATAAAAGGTGTGAATTATAACATCCAATTATTTGTCAAGAGTACTTTGCTCAGATTTCTTCTACCAATCCCAAGTTCAGAATTTGGGTGTTACAGCCGCCAACCCTCCACCACCCACACTGCCGCCATCTTCAGCCAGATCCGGCCCCGCCGGCGTCCAGACCGCATCGACTGCGCCTCCACTGCCCGTGATGCCACCGGGTCCGGTCTCGCTAACGCCCGACCCGTGTCGGCCGCTCCCCCTCTGCCCGCATCCCAGGCGACCGTGTCCGGCTCCGACGGCGCTCGGCTTGCCCCTAGCGGCTCCCTCCCCGACGCAACCATCAGTCAGAAGCCTAAACCGGGGACCGGCGCCGACATGCGGCCCCACCTGCCAGTGGGCGCCTTGTACCCAGTCAACTCAGGCCATGTCGCTGTCATGTGGACCCTACGATCAGTCGCCCTGGCGCGCTCGCGCTAAATCGTCGCTGACAACGGGCCCAGACTGTCAGGTTCGTCCACCCCGCGAGTTTGTTGCGGAGCTCCACCGAATCCGCCGGAGTCAACCGCGCTAACATGGGCCCGTGCAGGGGGGGAATCAACCGGGTAATGGGGTCTGCCTGCATGCATAAAAGTCGAGCCCATCCCTCGGACCAGAACCCTCTACCTATCCCCGCCATAGATCATAATTATTCACTTAGTTTATTCTATACGAAACACTTATAACTTTAGAAAAATCATAATTCCTTAACCGTAACTCCGAATTTAGTGATTCTTGAACCTACGATCTCATTATGATGCGTAGAATATTATTATGCAGTATGTTCTCTTGTTTGATGTGATGTTAATTTCTCATGTACTATGTTTGTTTGTATTGTTGTGAGTGGACGGGCAAGCAACTGAGGACCCATGTGCTCAGCAGGTGCAAAATACTGAGCAGGAGCTCGTTGAAGGCAAGTTGTGCCCTTGACCACTTCTTTTTACTCAATAATGTTCCTGATAATCATTATGATCTGCATAGGTTAATTTTGATGGGATCCAATAGGTCACCCTAGTTTGGTTATCTTTATACCTTGTTTACCACTGAACTTTTGGGTAGTACCTGCTATTGCTTTATGTGGTTTTGGGTGTTAAGATACACATTATTCATGATCATGCTTTTATTACCAATGTGTTATTTACTGTTCATGACAAGATCATTATGTTAATTAGAACATGGAGCGACTGAGAGCACCTAGAGGGGGGGTGAATAGGTGATCCTGTAAAAATCAAACACTAATAGCCACAAAACTTAGTTATAAGTGTTAGTATAGTCAAGTGGCTAAGAACCATTCTCGTGCGAACAAAGCAATCACAATAAGCAGCACGCGAGACACGTGATTTTTATCCCGTGGTTCGGCCAAGTAACACTTGCCTACTTCCACGTTGTGGCGTCCTAATGGACGAGGGTTGCACTCAACCCCTTTTAAGCGATCCAATGATCAACTTGAATACCACGACTTTCTTTCTTAGTCTTTCTCCTGTTTGCGAGGAATCTCCACAACTTGGAGCCTCTCGCCCTTACAATGATGATCACAAAAGAAGCACAGAAGTAAGGGAGGGGAGAGCAACACACACACAAGACTCAAATCCACAGCACAACCACGCACACAAGTCACAACTTGAGCTCAAAGTACAACACATGGAGTTCGCAACTCAAATGGAGCTCAAATCGCTAACACAGAGAATCAAATGTGTGGGAGCGGAGTCTGGATGCTTTAGAATACTCAGAGAATGCTTGGGTGACTCCTCAATGAGCCTAGGGTCCCTTTTATAGCCCCAAGGCAGCTAGGAGCCGTTGAAGACAATCTTGGAAGGCTAATCTTGCCTTCTGTCGTGTGGTGCACCGGACAGTCACTGTAGTTGTTCGGTGCGCGATTGCCTTCAAAATAAGGCACAGTCGACCGTTGCAACTTCGGGCCCGATGGCGCACCGGACACTGTCTGATGCACACCGGACAGTCCGGTGCCCCTGCTGACCGTTGGTGCGGGCCACGCGTCGCCCGCGGATTGCGCGATCGATCGTTGCGCTGGCGACCATTAGCTCACCGGACAGTCCAGTGAATTATAGTCGTACGTCGCTGATCTTTTCCCGAGAGCGGTCTTTTCACCGGAGACCAGCCTGGCACACCGGAAACTGTCCGGTGCACCACCAGACACTGTCCGGTGCACCACCGGACAGTCCGGTGTGCCAGACTGAGTTGAGTTTTGGCTGCACCGAGCCAAGTCTTTTTGGTTTCTTTTCTTCTTCTTTTCTCACTGTTTCTAGCACTTAGATAACTTCATTAGTATTCAAGAAGAAATGTACTAAGTCCAGAAACATACCTCGTGCCTTGATTTGCACTTTTTCAATCTTTGTCACATTAGGACTTAAAGAATATGTGTTGGGCACTTAATCACCAAAACATTATAGAAATGGCCCAAAGACACATTTCCCTTTCAATCTCCCTCTTTTTTGGTGATTTATGCCAACACAACCAAAAGCAACCAAAAAAGTGCAACATCAGTGCAATTGAGGACCAAATTGTTTTTTACTATAATTTGGCATATTTGGATCACTCTTTGCCACCACTTGGTTTGTTTTTGCAAATCAAATTCATTTTCCTATCTCTAAGTTAGACACGCTTGTTTGGGCACAAGGAGAGATATTCCAAGAAAAATTGATCAAGTGCCAAAACTCCCCCTTTTTCCCATAATCAAAATTCTCCCCCACAAGAGACCAAATTTTGCAATAAGAGTATTTTGGACAAATCAAAAGTTCTAACTCTATTGTTTTCAAAATTCACAAGTGGTAAAACCCCCCTTTTCCCATAATCAAAATTCTCCCCCACAAGAGACCAAATTTTGCAATAAGAGTATTTTGGACAAATCAAAAGTTCTAACTCTATTGTCTTCAAAATTCACAAGTGGTAGTTGATCCATTTGCTTTGGCCTTAATTTCTCCCCCTTTGGCATTAAGCACCAAAACGAGATCATTTTTGGCCCTCTAACCCCATTGCCTCACCAAAAATGTCAATTAAGAGCAAAATGGCAATGAGAGCATAAGTATGAACTTGGAGGTGAGTACACAAACACCGGAGTGCAGTGGAAGTCTTTGCATGGTCCAAGTTCACCTTTCCCTTTCAATGCACCTTTGAGACTACATCAAGTATACTCAAACACAAAGGTTAGTCTCAAAGGGTCAAGTTGTAGCACATCTCCCCCTAAATATGTGCATCATTCACACATGGACTTGTGAGGTCCGGGGATCCCTTGCACAGCTTGAGCACCATAAATAAGCAATAAATCACATAAATGCATGAAGTAACATGATCAAAGGCATAGACTACATGTATGCTCTAGATCAATCCAAGTTACGCGAATCTAAGACATTTAGCTCACTACGCAACCTGCAAAAGGTTTTTTCATCTAACGGCTTGGTAAAGATATCGGCTAGCTGGTTCTCGGTGCTAATGTGGTACACCTCGATATCTCCCTTTTGCTGGTGGTCTCTCAGAAAGTGATACCAGATGTCTATATGCTTAGTGCGGCTGTGTTCAACAGGATTATCCGCCATGCGAATTGCACTCTCATTGTCACATAGGAGTGGAACTTTGCTCAGATTGTAGCCAAAGTCCCGGAGGGTTTGCCTCATCCAAAGTAGTTGCGCACAACACTGTCCTGCGGCAACATACTCGGCCTCAGCGGTGGATAGGGCAATGGAGGTTTGTTTCTTTGAACTCCAAGACACCAGGGACCTTCCTAGGAATTGGCACGTCCCTGATGTATTCTTCCTATCAACCTTGCATCCAGCATAATCGGAGTCTGAATATCCAATCAAGTCAAAGGTAGACCCCTTTAGATACCAGATCCCGAAGCAAGGCGTAGAAACTAAATATCTAAGAATTCGCTTAACGGCCACAAGGTGACATTCCTTGGGGTCGGATTGATATCTAGCACACATGCATACACTTAGCATAATGTCCGGTCTACTAGCACATAAATAAAACAATGAACCTATCATGGACCGGTATGCCTTTTGATCAACGGACTTACCTCCTTTGTTGAGGTCGACATGCCCGTCGGTTCCCATCGGTGTCTTCGCGGGCTTGGCGTCCTTCATCCCAAACCGCTTGAGAAGATCTTGTGTGTACTTCGTTTGGGAGATGAAGGTGTCGTCTTTGAGTTGCTTCACTTGGAACCCAAGGAAGTAGTTCAACTCACCCATCATCGACATCTCAAACTTTTGAGTCATCACCCTGCTAAACTCCTCACAAGACTTTTGGTTAGTAGAACCAAATATTATGTCATCGACATAAATTTGGCACACAAAAAGATCACAATCACAAGTCTTTATAAAAAGAGTGGGATCGGCTTTCCCAACCTTGAAAGCATTAGCAATTAAGAAATCTCTAAGGCATTCATACCATGCTCTTGGGGCTTGCTTAAGTCCATAGAGCGCCTTAGAGAGCCTAAACACATGGTCGGGGTACCTGTCATCCTCAAAGCCAGGGGGTTGTTCCACATATACCTCCTCCTTGATTGGCCCGTTGAGGAAAGCGCTCTTCACATCCATTTGAAACAACCGGAAAGAGTGGTGAGCGGCATAGGCTAATAATATTCGAATAGACTCTAGCCTAGCCACAGGAGCAAAAGTCTCCTCGAAATCCAAACCTGCGACTTGGGCATACCCTTTTGCCACAAGTCGAGCCTTGTTTCTTGTCACCACCCCATGCTTGTCTTGCTTGTTGCGGAACACCCACTTGGTTCCCACAACATTTTGCTTTGGACGTGGCACCAGGCTCCAAACTTCATTCCTCTTGAATTTGTTGAGCTCTTCCTGCATGGCCAACACCCAATCCGGATCCTGCAAGGCCTCTTCTACCCTGAAAGGCTCAATAGAAGAGACAAACGAGTAATGCTCACAAAAAATAGCTAAACGTGAGCGAGTTGTTACTCCCTTGCTTATGTCACCCAGAATCTAGTCAACGAGCTAATTTTGTTGGATCGTTGCTCGGACTTGAGTTGGAGGGGCCAGTGGTGCTTCTTCCTCCATAACTTGTTCTTCTTGTGCTCCCCCTTGATCACGTGCCTCTTCTTGAGGAACCTGTCCATCATCTTGAGTTGGGGGATGCACCATTGTAGAGAAATATGGTTGATCTTGCTCCTGTTGTTCCTGTGGTCGCACCTCTCCTATCGCCATCGTGCGCATTGAGGCCGTCGGAACATCATTTCATATATGTCATCAAGATCAACTTGCTCTCTTGGAGAACCATTAGTCTCATCAAATACAACGTCGCTAGAGACTTCAACCAAACCCGATGATTTGTTTAAGACCCTATTCGCCTTTGTATTTGAGTCATACCCTAGTAAAAACCCTTCTACAGCTTTGGGAGCAAATTTAGAATGTCTACCTTTCTTCACCAAAATGTAGCATTTGCTCCCAAATACACGAAAGTAAGAGACATTGGGTTTGTTACCGGTAAGGAGTTCGTAGGAGGTCTTCTTGAGGAGGCGATGCAGATATAGTTGGTTTATGGCGTGGTAGGCTGTATTCACAGCTTCCGACCAAAACCGTTCGGGCGTCTTGAACTCTCCAAGCATCGTCCTCACCATGTCGATAAGCGTCCTGTTCTTCCTCTCTACCACACCATTTTGTTGTGGTGTGTAGGGAGCGGAGAACTCGTGCTTGACGCCTTCCTCCTCAATATGTTCCTCAACTTGCAAATTCTTGAACTCAGACTCGTTGTCGCTCCTTATCTTTTTCACCTTTAGCTCAAATTCGTTTTGAGCCTCCTTAGAAAGTGCTTTAGGGTCCCTTGGGTTTCTGATTTATCCTGTAAAAAGAACACCCAAGTGTAGCGGGAAAAATCATCAACAATTACAAGACCATACTTACTTCCCCCGATGCTAAGGTAGGCAACGGGTCCGAAGAGGTCCATGTGAAGAAGCTCCAGTGGTCTTGATGTTGTCATCACATTCTTGCTATGATGAGTGCTTCCCACCTGTTTCCCTGCCTGACAAGCTGCACAAGGTCTATCGTTTTCGAAACATACATTGGTTAGTCCTAACACATGTTCTCCCTTTAGAAGTTTATGAAGGTTCTTCATCCCAACATGTGCTATACGGAGATGCCACAGCTAGCCCATACTAGTCTTAGCTATTAAGCATGCATCTAGATCGACCACCTCTTTTAAAAAATCAACTAAGTAGAGTTTGTCGTCTAATACACCCTTAAATGCTAATGAACCATCACTCCTTCTAAAGACAGATACATCAACATTTGTAAACAAACAATTGTAGCCCATATGGCACAATTGACTTATAGACAGGAGGTTGTACCCTAATAACTCTACTAAAAATACATTTGAAATAGAGTGCTCGCTTGTGATGGCTATCTTTCCCAAACCTTTGACCTTGCCTTGGTTCCCATCTCCAAAAATAATCATATCCTGGGAATCCTTGTTCTTGACGTAGGAGGTGAACATCTTCTTCTCCCCCGTCATGTGGTTTGTGCATCCGCTGTCGATTATCCAGCTAGATCCCCCGAATGCATAAACCTGCAAGGCAATTTAAGCTTGGGTTTTAGGTACCCAACTCTTGTTGGGTCCTACAAGGTTAGTCACAATAGTTTTTGGAACCCATATGCAAGTTTTGTCTCCCTTGCATTTGGATCCCAATTTCCTAGCCACTACTTTTGCATTCTTGCATGAAAGAACAAAAGAAGTGTTGCAAGCATGGAAAACAGTAGTAGATTCATTACACACTTTCCTAGGCACATGATGCACAACATGATTTCTCCTAGGCCTACTTCTACCGTGAACAAAAGTAGAACTAGAGGCAAACATAGCATGTGAATCAAAAGCATTATGATCATAACTCCTATTATAATCGGAATGACTAGCAATTTACTATTATAAATGAAAGCATGATTCCTTTGAGTACTACTAGTCATAGGGGCCTTCCCTTTCTCCTTGGTGAGAATGGGAGCCTTTTGGCTTGTTAAGTTCTTGGTTTCCCTTTGAAAACCAAGTCCATCCTTAATTGAGGAGTGTCTACCAACAGTGTAGGCATCCCTAGCAAACTTTAATTTATCAAAATCATTCTTGCAAGTCTTAAGTTGAGAATTAAGACTTGCCACCTCGTCATTTAATATAGTAATGGACACAAGATGTTCATCACAAGCATTAATATCAAAATCTTTGCATCTATTACAAATAACAACATGCTCTATACATGATTTTGTTACATTAGCTTCCTCTAGTTTAGCATTTAATTCAACATTTAAATTCTTTAGACTAGAGACAGATTCCTGACAGGCAGATAACTCAGAGGACACCATTTCATTTCTTTTAAGTTCTAAGGCAAGAGACTTTTGAACACTAACAAATTTGTCATGTTCCTCATACAAAATATTCTCTTACCTTTCTAACAATCTATCTTTTTCATTTAGAGCATCAATTAACTCATTGATTTTATCTACTTTAGCTCTATCTAAACCCTTAAATAAATCAGTATAATCTACTTCATCATCAGATGACTCTTCATCACTAGAAGAAGTATACTTGGGAGTGTCCCGAATACGTACCCTTTTTCTCCTTGGCCATAAGACATGTATGGCGTTCATTGGGGAAGAGGGAGGATTTGTTGAAGGCCGAAGCAGCGAGTCCTTCGTCGTCGGAGTCGGAAGAGGAGCAGTCCGAGTTCCATTCCTTTCCAAGGTGCACCTCGCCCTTTGCCTTCCTGTAGTTCTTCTTCTCCTTCTTCCCGTTCTTTTCTTGTCCCTGGTCACTATCATTATCGGGACAATTTGCAATAAAGTGACCAGTCTTACCGCATTTAAAGCAGGAGCGCTTTCCCCTTGTTTTGTTCCTGTTGGGGTACTCCTTGCGTCCTTTGAGTGCGGTCTTGAAGCGCTTGATGATAAGCGCCATCTCATCTTCATTGAGTCTGGCAGCCTCCACTTGAGCTACCTTGCTTGGTAGCGCCTCCTTGCTGCTTGTTGCTTTGAGAGCAACGGACTGCGACTCGTATATAGGTAGTGGACCGTTCAAGGCGTCATCCATGTACCTTGCCTCCTTAACCAACATGCGCCCACTCACGAATTTTCTGAGTATCTCCTTGGGCGTCATCTTGGTGTACCTTGGATTTTCACGAATAAGATTGACAAGATGGGGGTCAATTACCGTGAATGACCTTAGCATGAGTCGGACGATGTCGTGGTCCGTTCATCTTGTGCTTCCATAGCTTCTAATCTTGTTGATCAGGGTCTTGAGCCTGTTGTAGGTTTGTGTTGGCTCTTCTCCCCTGATCATGGCAAATCTCCCTAGCTCGCCTTCCACCAACTCCATTTTGGTGATTATTGTAGCGTCATTTCCCTCATGTGAGATCTTGAGGGTGTCCCAGATTTTCTTGGCGTTGTCCAAGCCGCTAACCTTGTTGTATTCATCCCTGCACAAAGATGCTAGCAAAACAGTGGTAGCTTGTGCATCCTTATGAATTTGTTCATTTATCATCACAGGGTTATCCATACTATCGAAATGCATTCCATTTTCCACAATTTCCCAAATGCTAGGATGGAGAGAAAATAGATGACTACACATTTTATGACTCCAAAATGAGTAATCCTCTCCATCAAAGTGTGGGGGTTTTCCTAGAGGAATAGAGAGTAAGTGTGCATTCGAATTGTACGGCATGCGAGAATAGTCGAAAGAGTAGTTTTGATTAACCGTTCTCTTTTTCGACGAGTCATCGTCGTCGTCGTCTCTTGGTGAAGAAGATGAGGCGTCGCTGTCGTAGTAAATGATCTTCTTGATGCGCCTCTTCTTCTTCCCATCCCTCTTCTTGTGACTCGATCCTGAGTCAGTGGGCTTGTCGTCCCTTGGCTCATTGAAGAGGGACTCCTTCTCCTTGTCGTTGACCACCATCCCCTTTCCCTTAGGATCCATCTCTTCGGGCGATTAGTCCCTTAGATGAAGAGTATGACTCTGATACAAATTGAGAGCACCTAGAAGGGGGGTGAATAGGTGATCCTGTAAAAATCAAACACTAATAGCCACAAAACTTAGTTATAAGTGTTAGTGTAGTCAAGTGGCTAAGATCCGTTCTCGTGCGAACAAAGCAATCACAATAAGCAGCACACGAGACACGTGATTTTTATCCCATGGTTCGGCCAAGTAACACTTGCCTACTTCCATGTTGTGGCGTCCCAATTGACGAGGGTTGCACTCAACCCCTTTCAAGCGATCCAATGATCAACTTGAATACCACGGCTTTCTTTCTTAGTCTTTCTCCCGTTTGTGAGGAATCTCCACAACTTGGAGCCTCTCGCCCTTACAATGATGATCACAAAAGAAGCACATAAGTAAGGGAGGGGAGAGCAACACACACAAGACTCAAATCCACAGCACAACCACGCACACAAGTCACAACTTGAGCTCAAAGTACAACACACGGAGTTCGCAACTCAAATGGAGCTCAAATCGCTAACACAGAGAATCAAATGCGTGGGAGCGGAGTCTGGATGCTTTAGAATACTCAGAGAATGCTTGGGTGACTCCTCCATGCGCCTAGGGGTCCCTTTTATAGCCCCAAGGCAGCTAGGAGCCGTTGAAGACAATCTTGGAAGGCTAATCTTGCCTTTCTGTCGTGTGGTGCACCGAACAGTCACTATAGTTGTCCGGTGCGCGATTGCCTTCCAAATAAGGCGAAGTCAACCGTTGCAGCTTCAGGCCCGATGGCGCACCAGACACTGTCCGGTGCCCCCTGCCGACCGTTGGTGCGGGCCACGCGTCGCCCGCAGATTGCACGACCAACCGTTGCGCTGGCGACCGTTGGCTCAACGGACAGTCCGGTGCACCACCGAACAGTCCGGTGAATTATAGTCGTACGCCGCTGATCTTTTCCCGAGAGCGGCCTTTTCACCGGAGACCAGCCTGGCGCACCGGACACTGTCTGGTGCACCACCGGACAGTCCGGTGTGCCAGACTGAGCTGAGTTTTGGCTGCACCGAGCCAAGTCTTTTTGGTTTCTTTTCTTCTTCTTTTCTCACTGTTTCTAGCACTTAGATAACTTCATTAGTATTCAAGAACAAATGTACTAAGTCTAGAAACAAATGTACAAGGGTGGTATGAGACGTCCTTGGCTGACTAATTAGGAAAGCTAGTGGAGGACTACCTTACCCGAAAGGGGCAAGGGAAGTAGGGGAGTTGTTAGTATACGGAGGTTCTTGGGTTGATTTTGCTACGATGGCTTTTCAGACGGGGGATTCCTATATTGTGCTCCCTAGAACTGTAGCGGGTTTCCTAAAGCTAGTGGAACTTTGTAAAGGCCTCGTAGTGTCACCCTGCCTCACTTCCTTGGTAGAGGTGCATGGGCCCCGTACAACCCCATGGCAGATGGGTAACATGACTTGTGGGTAAAGATGTGCAACCTCTATAGAGTGTAAAACGGGTATATCAGCCGTGCTCACGGTCATGAGCGGCTCGGACCCTCACATGAGTAACTTGTGGAATTAAATTTAATTGGTCATTTGCTTCCCATTGTGGTTTATTTATTAAGTGTGATCTCTCATTATTCAGGTTGGTATTTACTTAAACTTAATAACTGCTAATAAAATTTGACCAACTTATTAAAAGCAATGCTCAGCTTTAACCATTACTTTTGATCAACCTAACACTTCACATGAACTCCCACCTTTGGTGAGTTCATACACATTATTCCCCATAACTTGTTGAGTTATGATCTTTTGTAAGCTCACCCTTGCAATATATAAACCCCCCATAGGTGAAGAGCAGGTAGCCTAGAAGGAGGTCTACTACGAGGAGTACGAGCTTGTCTAGGTGGTGTCTCCCAGTCAGCTTTATGGCGCCAAGGAATAATTATTAGTTCGTTTTATTGTCATCATTTATTTTTGTAAGACTCTTCCACTATGTAATAATGATTGTGACATTTATCCCTATACACTTGGTCATTATATGTGTTCTTCTTCTTTGGCACACATATGAGACGCACCTGACTTTATCCCTTAAATCCGGATGTGACATAAACCTAGCAAGCGTCATCGACTTGTTACTCTTGGAGGTTGCTACCTCCAAGATGGTTTTTCTGGTGTCTGCGTCGAGCTCTCTGTGAAAATTGTGGAGGAGCTACGGTGGTGATTGTGAGGGGTTCGCGCCTACCTCGCCGGAGCGGCAAAGGCGGTACTAGTGGAACCGAGGTATTGAGCGATTCCTTGTTTCCTTGGATCAAAGATCAAGCCATGTCTTGATAGAGGAGCAAATGAGAACTTAGAGTTCACCTCCACGTGGATTAGGGGTGATCGACAAATCATCGATACCACGGGAAACATCCGGTGTCTCTTTTTCCCTCTTACTTGTTTAAATTGCAAGTAACTAGTGATTATTGAATTGTCATTCATTTCTAGTTTTGATATTGTTGGTTCCCATTAGTTGCATACTTCTAGTAGCTAGAGAATTTATATATCTTGTCGTATTAATTAAATTTCTCTAGTATCTTTGATTTTAGTCAATACCATTTATTCACCCCCTCTAGCTGGTGTCTTAGATCCTACAGGAAGACCCGAGCACATGCGTCCGTGTGCTCATTGCGGGAGTCCAGGGTCATGGTAGATGGAGGATTACGTCCTCCATGGTGCTACAAGTGACCTAGGAGGTCATGGTGCATGCCGCAGATGACCGGGGTTGTGCACACTATGGTGTACGTCACGTGAGACTAGGAATGTGGCAGATAGACAGGCAAGACGACCACGCTACTATAATAGCCATCTCAATAAGGGTCTGACTCTTGCATTCAACAATGTCATTCTTTTGAGGTACATATAGAGAGGAACAATGATGCTTGAGTCCCAAATAGGCACAAAAGGTCTCAAAATGAGTATCCTTAAGTTTTGTGTTATTGTTATTGTCATTGTGCATCACTCTCATTGCATTTTTAGGAAACCCATTTTGCAACCAAAGAATTAAATCTCGAGCATGACTAAAAGGTTCATCATTTGCGTCCAAGAAAAACACCCAAGAGTAGCGAGAAAAGTCGTCAACAATCACCAAAACATACCACTTCCCCCAAAAGAGAAAACCCGAGCAGGACCAATAGTGTCCATGTGAAGCAGCTTATCACCTTGGTGACTAGGGAATGAGAAACAACAACCATTTTTCCATGACATCAAGGGTGATAGACAAGATCTTTCTCATATTTAAATTTGGGCAATCCTTGGATGAGATCAAGTGAGCTTAATTGAGCCAAAATATCAAAGATAAAATGACCCAACCTCCTATGCCACTTCCAAATCTGAGAGGAAGAACTTGCCATAAGATGTCGAGAAGGGCTAGAAGAATGAAAAATCAGCACAGAAAAACTCATCTAAATGGGGAAATCTGACAAACAAGATCTCTCTTAGCATCCAAGGCACAAGAAAGACCCTTCTTAAAGCGCACTTCATGATCGTCCTTAAGAAGTTGCGAAATAGAAAGCATATTGAAATGCAAATTGGAAACCAAGGCAACATCCTTGAGCACAAAGCTCTTGTTCACCCGAATGGTGCCACGAGAGACAACCTTACCTCTCGACTTATCCCCGAAAGTGGAAGTACCCTTTGGCGGTACTAGGACCTAGATGTCGCCTAGAGGGGGGGTGAATAGGCAAATATAAAAATTCAATCTCTAAAGATCTTTCTTACTCTACTCGAAGCATTGATTGCAGTGGAATAAAAACAAGTCGAGTGGATCACATCGGAATTACAGTCCTTGTCTTAAAAGATCCTACACTTCATAGAAAGAGTATACCAAGGATAAGTAGAGAAGTGCAAATAAAAAGTAAAGTAAGAGACAAGAGGCACAACGATTTTTCCTGTGGTTTGGCCAAGCCTAAAATGCTTGCCTCCATCCACGTTGGAGTTAATCAACATCTCTTAGAGTCTATTTCAACTCCCTCTGGTTGCTCATGTTTATCATCAGTGTGATAAACCGAGTCTTCCACTATCTCATATGTCGGTTACAATGGTACTGAGGCTATCACAACTTGGTAGCTTAACGGTAGAGTAGCAACACAAAAGAATGCTCAAGATCACCACTAGCTCTTGCATCATCACTTCTCTCTCTCTTTTGTCTAACACACGCGCCAACACTTGATCTACAGAGAATTACACAAGAGAGGGATATAGAATGAGTATGCACTTGTTCTACACCTGTATGCTACTTAGGTGCATTGGTTGAGGTCGAGGGAGGGCCTATTTATAGCCCTAAGGCCTCCCATAACCATTGAAGACAAAATCTAGAAATTGCATAGATCTCTGGGGCACCAGACCAGTTCGGTGCGCCACCGGACCAAGTTTTGTGACAACTACTCTGAGATATGATTAGATGTCTTCCTCTTCTGTGTGGCACCGGGCCGGGCGCCTTATCAGCTAGCCATTAGCCGACTGTTGCCCACCAATTAGCCGTTGGACCATGAGGTCCGATGCACCAGTGGCCCGAGTACTGTGGATGGTATGGTGAATTTTAGCCAAATTCCTGAGACCATACAGTTCTCTGTTGGGGCCTGGTGTGCACCAGACCGATTCATATAGGGGGTCCGGTGCTCCTAGATTGTAGCTCCTAAGTCCTTTTTTATTCTTCTTCCAATCAATTTGAACTTTCTTGAGCACCTTTATATGATAGGCAAACATAATTTAGAGTGTAATCCAATTGACTAAGCCAAAAGAACTCACCTCTATCTCATCTTCTCCTTAGTTTTCCTGTTTCACCTCAAACAAGGACCAAAGTGGCACTTTCACTGAAAATCAAGTTAGAGTGCAAACCAAAGTGCTAATAACGTTGTAAAAGGTGTATGCAACATATTCAAATATAAATGTTCAAACCTATCATACTTAACATTTTTCACCATGTTGATCCTTTTGGTTTGTTTAAGCTCAATGTTGGACTCCAAACCTCTAAGTCACATGACTTGATCATTCTAGCCATACCTTGAGCCCAACACATTTCAATGGTACTAAGAACATTTCCAAACATAGGAGTGACCCAAAATCCAAATCAAAATGCACTTAAGTCTTTGGTCCCTTCCAAGTTTTGACTTTGATACTTCTACTCATTTTTGTGACCATGACTCCACTTGAGCTAAGATCTTGAGCCTTATGACTTAAACCATAAACCAATATGGTTGTAAGTAATGTCCATATGTCGTGGTCTTCAATGCACTATGCCTCTTCCAGCTTGATCAACCTTGACCTCTTGCAGAACCTCTTCTTCACCTTGGCTTTAGGTACCTCAGTCCTCTTGACCTTCTCCCTTGCTTTTGGTACCTTGAAGTCCTTCTGGCCTTCGCCCTCAGTTCGATCAGCTGTCTCCAAGCCAAACACATTAAGTCCCACTTAGTCAATGTCCATTCTTCACTATCTTCACCTATGATACCCATAATCCATATTCACCTCGGCTTATACAGAATATCACACTCTACTCTTTGTGTTGAACTTTGTAAGCTTTGCACTAAAAACCTGCTCAACACTTAACACCTCAGTTAGCCCTTTAATTATGTTGTCACCCAAACACCAAAACCCACAAGGGAGCTTTCAAAAAGTGATGTACTCCTTACCAATCATGGGTTGAGGATGGAGAACCATCTAGAGCTTCTGGTCATGTGGCACGAACAACCGGAATCCATGAGCCACGTGTTCTCCAGGCCTCTATCCTACATCAATAGAAAGACACAGGGTGACTAATGGCACAACACTAGGGTTAGTAAATTATGAAGAATACCGGTGTTGTGACATTTTCCCCTAAAAAGTGTTAGGAAAAATACCAAACATCCCCAGTCCCATAAGGGGTAGCAATCACCACGAGAAGGAAATCATGGTCCGCTAGAGCTTTGGGAACTGAAAGGGAATTAGGCTTACACCTAGTCCCTAATTAATTTTGGTGGTTGAATTGCCCAACACAAATAATTGGACTAACTAGTTTGCTCTAGTGTATAAGTTATACAGGTGCCAAGGTTCACACTTAGCCAATAAAAAGACCAAGTATGGGGTTCAACAAAGAGAGCAAGGGATAACCGAAGGCACCTCTGGTCTAGGGCACCGGACTGTCCGGTGCACCACCGGACAGTGTCCGGTGCACCAGAGGACTCCAACTCAAACTCGCCACCTTCGGGAATTTCCAGAGGCGCTCCGCTATAATTCACCGGACTGTCCGGTGTACACCGGACAGTGTCCGGTGCTCCAAGGAAGAGTGGCCTCAGGAACTCGCCAGCTTCGGGAAACTGCAGCGGCTGCTCCGCTATAATTCACCGGACATGTCCGGTGTAAC
This sequence comes from Zea mays, assembly GCF_902167145.1. Lineage (NCBI taxonomy): Eukaryota > Viridiplantae > Streptophyta > Magnoliopsida > Poales > Poaceae > Zea > Zea mays. Next base: position 238,650,553 of record NC_050099.1, on the reverse strand, counting down.
TGCGGGGCAACGGCTACTTCGCGCCAACGGTCGCCTGCAACAGCAATTAATGCGCGCCAGAGCGCGCAGGCGTCAGGCACGCCCATACTGGCGCACCGGACACTCAACTGTACATGTCCGGTGCGCCACCGGACATCCAGGCGTGCCCAGAAGTCAGAACTCCAACGGTCGAATCCCAACGGCTTTGGTGACGTGGCTGGCGCACCGGACATGTCCGGTGTACACTGGACTGTCCGGCGCACCATACGACAGTCAGCCCACCAAACGGCTAGTTTGGTGGTTGGGGCTATAAATACCCCCAACCACCCACCATTCATGGCATCCAAGTTTTCAACTTCTCAACCACTTACAAGAGCTAGGCATTCAATTATAGACACACCAAAGAGATCAAATCCTCTCCAATTCCAGGCTTCAGTGATTAGCGAGAGAGATTTGCCGTGTTCCTTTGAGCTCTTGCGCTTGGATTGCTTCTTTTCTTTCTCACTTGTTCTTGTGATCAAAACTCCATTGTAATCAAGGCAAGAGGCACCAATTGTGTGGTGGCCCTTGCGGGGAAGTTTTGTTCCCGGTTTTGATTTGAGAAGAGAAGCTCACTCGGTCTGAGGGACCGTTTGAGAGAGGGTAAGGGTTGAAAGAGACCCGGCCTTTGTGGCCTCCTCAATGGGGAGTAGGTTTGCGAGAACCGAACCTCGGTAAAACAAATCTGCGTGTCACACAATTCATTTGCTTGTGATTTGTTTTGCGCCCTCTCTCTCGGACTCGTTATTATCTCTAACGCTAACCCGGCTTGTAGTTGTGTTTATATTTGTAAATTTCAGTTTCGCCCTATTCACCCCCCCTCTAGGCGACTATCAATTGGTATCAGAGCCCGGTGCTTCATTAGAGCCTAACCGCTCGAAGTGATGTCGGGAGATCATGCCAAGAAGGAGATGGAGACCGGCGAAAAGCCCACTACAAGCCACGGGAGCACTTCATCGGAAGAGTCCCGCATCAAGAAGAAGGAGAAGAAGAAGGACTCCTCAAAAGGGAAGGAGAAGAAATCTTCTTCTCACCACAAAGAGAAGAAGGAGAAATCCTCTTCCCACAAGCCGCATCGGAGTGGGGACAAGAAAAAGAGGATGAGGAAGGTGGTCTACTACGAGACCGATTCTTCATCGGCATCCACCTCCGGCTCCGACGCGGCGTCCGTCACTTCTAAACGCCAAGAGCGTAAGAAGTATAGTAAGATTCCCCTACGCTACCCTCGCATTTCTAAACATACACCTTTACTTTCCGTCCCATTAGGCAAACCACCTACTTTTGATGGTGAAGATTACGCTAGGTGGAGTGATTTAATGCGATTTCATCTAACCTCGCTCCACAAAAGTATATGGGATGTTGTTGAGTTTGGTGCATAGGTACCATCAGTAGGGGATGAAAACTATGATGAGGATGAAGTAGCCCAAATCGAGCACTTCAACTCCCAAGCCACAACCATACTCCTCGCCTCTCTAAGTAGAGAGGAATATAACAAGGTGCAAGGGTTGAAGAATGCAAAGGAGATTTGGGATCTACTCAAGACCGCGCACGAGGGTGATGAACTCACCAAGATCACCAAGCGGGAAACTATCGAGGGGGAGCTCGGTCGCTTCCGTCTTCGCCAACGGGAGGAGCCACAAGATATGTACAACCGGCTCAAAACCTTGGTGAACCAAGTGCGCAACCTCGGGAGCAAGAAATGGGATGACCACGAGGTGGTTAAGGTTATTCTTAGATCACTCATCTTCCTTAACCCCACTCAAGTTCAATTAATTCGTGGTAATCCTAGATACACACTAATGACTCCCGAGGAAGTTATCGGGAATTTTGTGAGCTTTGAATGTATGATCAAGGGCTCAAAGAAGATCAACGAGCTTGATGATCCCTCCACATCCGAAGCACAACCGGTGGCGTTCAAGGCGATGGAGGAGAAGAAGGAGGAGTCTACACCAAGTAGACAACTAATCGACGCTTCAAAGCTCGACAATGAGGAGATGGCTTTAATCATCAAAAGCTTTCGCCAAATCCTCAAGCAACGGAAGGGGAAGGAATACAAATCCTGTTCCAAGAAGGTTTGCTACAAGTGTGGTAAGCCCGGTCACTTTATTGCTAAATGTCCATTATCAAGTGACAGTGATAGGAATAACGACAAGAAGGGCAAGAGGAGAGAAAAGAAGAGGTACCACAAGAAGAGGGGCGGCGATGCCCACGTGTGCCACGAGTGGGACTCTGATGAGAGCTCCACCGACTCCTCCGACGACGAGGATGCCGCCAACATCGCCGTCACTAAGGGACTCCTCTTCCCCAACGTCGGCCACAAGTGCCTCATGGCAAAGGACGGCAAAAGGAAGAAGGTTAAATCTAAATCCTCCACTAGATATGAGTCCTCTAGTGATGATAATGCTAGTGATGAGGAAGATAATTTGCGTACCCTTTTTGCCAACCTTAACATGGAACAAAAGGAAAAATTAAATGAATTAATTAGTGCTATTCATGAAAAGGATGACCTTTTGGATTCCCAAGAGGACTTCCTAATTAAGGAAAATAAGAAACATGTTAAGGTTAAAAATGCTTATGCTCTTGAAGTAGAAAAATGTGGAAAACTGTCTAGTGAGCTAAGCACTTGCCATGAAACTATTAACAACCTTAGAAATGAAAATGCCAAATTAATTGCCAAGGTTGATTCTCATGTTTGTAATGCTTCCAATCCTAGAGATGATAATGTTGATTTACTTGCTAGGATTGATGAGTTGAATGTTTCTATTGCTAGCCTTAGAATTGAAAATGAGAAATTGCTTGCTAAGGCTAATGATTTTGATGTTTGCAATGTTACTATTGCTAACCTTAGAAGTGAAAATGACATATTACATGCTAAGGTTATAGAATTAAAATCTTGCAAACCCTCTACATCTATTGTTGAGCATGTATCTATTTGTACTAGATGTTGATATTAATGCTATTCATGATCACATGACTTTAATTAAACAACAAAATGATCATATAGCAAAATTAGATGCTAAAATTGCCGAGCATAACTTAGAGAATAAAAAATTTAAATTTGCTCGTAGTATGCTTTATAATGGGAGACGCCCTGGCATCAAGGATGGCATCGGCTTCCAAAGGGGAGACAATTTCAAACTTAACGCCCCTCCTAAAAGATTGTCTAATTTTGTAAAGGGCAAGGCTCCCATGCCTCAAGATAACGAGGGTTACATTTTATACCCTGCCGTTTATCCCGAGGACAAAATTAGGAGAATTCATTCTAGGAAGTCTCACTCTGGTTCTAACCATGCTTTTATGTATAAGAGTGAGACATCTAGCTCTAGGCAACCAACCCGTGCTAAGTTGCCTAAGAAAAGAACTCCTAATGCATCAAATGATCATGACATTTCATTCAAAACTTTTGATGCATCATATGTTTTAACTAACAAATCCGGCAAGATAGTTGCCAAGTTTGTTGGGGGCAAACACAAGGGATCAAAGACTTGTGTTTGGGTACCCAAAGTTCTTGTTTCTAATGCCAAAGGACCCAAAACCGTTTGGGTACCTAAAGTCAAGAACTAAAATTGTTTTGTAGGTTTATGCATCCGGGGGCTCAAGTTGGATACTCGACAGCGGGTGCACAAACCATATGACAGGGGAGAAGAAGATGTTCTCCTCCTATGAGAAAAATCAAGATCCCCAACGAGCTATCACATTCGGGGATGGAAACCAAGGTTTGGTCAAATGATTGGGTAAAATTGCTATATCTCCTGACCATTCTATTTCCAATGTTTTTCTCGTAGATTCATTAGATTACAATTTGCTTTCTGTATCTCAATTATGCAAAATGGGCTACAATTGTCTCTTTACTGATGTAGGTGTCACTGTCTTTAGAAGAAGTGATGATTCTATAGCATTTAAGGGTGTGTTAGAGGGTCAGCTATACTTAGTAGATTTTGATAGAGCTGAACTCGACACATGCTTAATTGCTAAGACTAACATGGGTTGGCTCTGGCACCGTCGACTAGCCCATGTTGGGATGAAGAATCTTCATAATCTTCTAAAGGGAGAACACATTTTAGGATTAACAAATGTTCATTTTGAGAAAGATAGAGTTTGTAGCGCATGCCAAGCAGGAAAGCAAGTTGGTGCCCATCATCCACACAAAAACATCATGACGACCGACAGGCCGCTTGAGCTACTCCACATGGATCTATTCGGACCGATTGCTTACATAAGCATCGGCGGGAGTAAGTATTGTCTTGTAATAGTGGATGATTATTCTCGCTTCACTTGGGTGTTCTTTTTGCAGGAAAAATCTCAAACCCAAGAAACCTTAAAGGGATTCTTAAGACGAGCTCAAAACGAGTTCGGCTTAAGGATCAAGAAAATTAGAAGTGACAACGAGACGGAGTTCAAGAACTCTCAAATCGAAGGCTTCCTTGAGGAGGAGGGCATCAAGCATGAGTTCTCTTCTCCCTACACGCCTCAACAAAATGGTGTAGTGGAGAGGAAGAATCGAACTCTACTGGACATGGCAAGGACCATGCTTAATGAGTACACGACTTCGGATCGGTTTTGGGCCGAGGCGGTCAACACCGCCTGCTATGCCATCAACCGGTTATATCTACACCGAATCCTCAAGAAGACATCTTATGAACTCCTAACCGGTAAAAAGCCCAATATTTCATATTTTAGAGTCTTTGGTAGCAAATGTTTTATTCTTGTTAAAAGAGGTAGAAAATCTAAATTTGCTCCTAAGACTGTAGAAGGCCTTTTACTAGGATATGATTCAAACACAAGGGCATATAGAGTCTTTAACAAGTCCACTGGACAAGTTGAAGTTTCTTGTGACGTTGTGTTTGATGAGACTAATGGCTCTCAAGTAGAGCAAGTTGATCTTGATGAGATAGGTAATGAAGAGGCCCCATGCATCGCGCTAAGGAACATGTCCATTGGGGATGTGTGTCCTAAGTAATCTGAAGAGCATTCAAATGCACAAGATCAACCGTCCTCCTCCACGCAAGCATCTCCACCGACTCAAAATGAGGATGAAGCTCAAGTTGATGAAGTAGAAGATCAAGCAAATGAGCCACCTCAAGATGACAGCAATGATCAAGGGGGAGATGCAAATGATCAAGACAAGGAGGATGAAGAGCAAAGGCCGTCACACCCAAGAGTCCACCAAGCAATCCAACGAGATCACCCCGTCGACACCATCCTCGGCGACATTCATAAGGGGGTAACCACTAGATCTCGAGTTGCACATTTTTGTGAGCATTACTCTTTTGTTTCCTCTATTGAGCCACACAGAGTAGAGGAAGCACTCCAAGATTCGGATTGGGTGGTGGAGATGCAAGAGGAGCGCAACAACTTCACTAGGAATGAGGTATGGCATTTAGTTCCACGTCCTAATCAAAATGTTGTAGGAACCAAATGGGTCTTCCGCAACAAGCAAGATGAGCATGGTGTGGTGACAAGGAACAAAGCTCGACTTGTGGCCAAGGGATACTCCCAAGTCGAAGGTTTGGATTTCGGTGAAACCTATGCACCCGTAGCTAGGCTTGAGTCAATTCGCATATTATTAGCCTATGCTACTTACCATGGCTTCAAGCTTTACCAAATGGACGTGAAGACTGCCTTCCTCAATGGACCAATCAAGGAAGAGGTCTATGTTGAGCAACCTCCCGGCTTTGAAGATAGTGAGTACCCTAACCATGTGTATAAACTCTCTAAGGCGCTTTATGGGCTCAAGCAAGCCCCAAGAGCATGGTATGAATGCCTTAGAGATTTCCTCATCACTAATGGATTCAAAGTCGGAAAGGCCGATCCTACTCTATTCACTAAAACTCTTGAAAATGACTTGTTTGTATGCCAAATTTATGTTGATGATATTATATTTGGGTCTACTAACGAATCTACATGTGAAGAATTTAGTAGGATCATGACACAAAAGTTCGAGATGTCTATGATGGGGGAGCTGAAGTACTTTTTGGGATTTCAAGTGAAGCAACTCCAAGAAGGCACCTTCATTAGCCAAACGAAGTACACTCAAGACATTCTAAACAAGTTTGGGATGAAGGATGCCAAGCCCATCAAGACACCCATGGGAACTAATGGGCATCTCGACCTCGACACGGGAGGTAAGTCCGTGGATCAAAAGGTATACCGGTCGATGATAGGATCTTTACTCTATTTATGTGCATCTCGACCGGATATTATGCTTTCCGTATGCATGTGTGCAAGATTCCAAGCCGACCCTAAGGAAGCTCACCTTACGGCCGTAAAACGAATCTTGAGATATTTGGCTTACACTCCTAAGTTTGGGCTTTGGTATCCTAGAGGATCCACTTTTGATTTGATTGGTTATTCGGATGCCGATTGGGCGGGGTGTAAAATCAATAGGAAGAGCACATCGGGGACTTGCCAGTTCTTGGGAAGATCCTTGGTGTCTTGGGCTTCAAAGAAGCAAAATTCGGTCGCTCTTTCCACCGCCGAAGCCGAGTACATTGCCACAGGCCATTGTTGCGCGCAATTGCTTTGGATGAGGCAAACCCTGCGGGACTACGGTTACAAATTAACCAAAGTCCCTTTGCTATGTGATAATGAGAGTGCAATCAAGATGGCGGATAATCCCGTCGAGCATAGCCGCACTAAACACATAGCCATTCGGTATCATTTTCTTAGGGATCACCAACAAAAGGGAGATATCGAGATTTCTTACATTAACACTAAAGATCAATTAGCCGATATCTTTACCAAGCCTCTTGATGAACAAACCTTTAACAAACTTAGGCATGAGCTCAATATTCTTGATTCGCGCAATTTCTTTTGCTAAATTGCACACACAGCTCATTTATATACCTTTGATCATGTCTCTTTCATGTGCTATGACTAATGTGTTTTCAAGTCTATTTCAAACCAAGTCATAGGTATATTGAAAGGGAATTGGAGTCTTCGGCGAAGACAAAGGCTTCCACTCTGTAACTCATCCTTCGCCGTCGTTCCGCGCATCTCTCCATCTTTTGGGAGAGTTCAAAGCAAAAGGACTTCGTCTTTGGTATAATCTTCACTCATTTATTTATGACCAAAGGGGGAGAGAGTAATTCCAAAGGGCTCTAATGATTCCGTTTTTGGCGATTCATGCCAAAGGGGGAGAAAGTATGAGCCCAAAGCAAAAGGACCGCCCCACCACCTAATTTTACAAATTAGAGATTTTCAATTGGTAAATTTCAAATTGGTATCTTATTGTGTTCAAAAGGGGGAGAAAGTAGTATTTCGAAAATGATATATCAAAACCCTCTTGAACACTAAGAGGAGGATCTCATTTAGGGGGAGTTTTGTTTAGTCAAAGGAAAAGCATCTGAAACAGGGGGAGAAATTTTCAAATCTTGAAAATGCTTTGCAAAATCTTATTCATTTACCTTTGACTATTTGCAAAAGAACGTTGAAAAGGATTTACAAAAGAGTTTGCAAAAACAAAACATGTGGTGCAAGCGTGGTCCAAAATGTTAAAAAATGAAGAAACAATCCATGCATATCTTGTAAGTATTTATATTGGCTCAATTCCAAGCAACCTTTGCACTTACATTATGCAAACTAGTTCAATTATGCACTTCTATATTTGCTTTGGTTTGTGTTGGCATCAATCACCAAAAGGGGGAGATTGAAAGGGAATTAGGCTTACACCTAGTCCCTAATTAATTTTGGTGGTTGAATTGCCCAACACAAATAATTGGACTAACTAGTTTGCTCTAGTGTATAAGTTACACAGGTGCCAAGGTTCACACTTAGCCAATAAAAAGACCAAGTATGGGGTTCAACAAAGAGAGCAAGGGATAACCGAAGGCACCTCTGGTCTAGGGCACCGGACTGTCCGGTGTACACCGGACAGTGTCCGGTGCACCACCGGACAGTGTCCGGTGCACCAGAGGACTCCAACTCAAACTCGCCACCTTCGGGAATTTCCAGAGGCGCTCCGCTATAATTCACCGGACTGTCCGGTGTACACCGGACAGTGTCCGGTGCTCCAAGGAAGAGCGGCCTCAGGAACTCGCCAGCTTCGGGAAACTACAGCGGCTGCTCCGCTATAATTCACTGGACATGTCCGGTGTAACTGCGGGGCAACGGCTACTTCGCGCCAACGGTCGCCTGCAACAGCAATTAATGCGTGCCAGAGCGCGCAGGCGTCAGGCACGCCCATACTGGCGCACCGGACACTCAACAGTACATGTCCGGTGCGCCACCGGACATCCAGGCGGGCCCCGAAGTCAGAACTCCAACGGTCGAATCCCAACGGCTTTGGTGACGTGGCTGGCGCACCGGACATGTCCGGTGTACACCGGACTGTCCGGTGCACCATACGACAGTCAGCCCCACCAAACGGCTAGTTTGGTGGTTGGGGCTATAAATACCCCCAACCACCCACCATTCATGGCATCCAAGTTTTCAACTTCTCAACCACTTACAAGAGCTAGGCATTCAATTCTAGACACACCAAAGAGATCAAATCCTCTCCAATTCCACACAAGGCTTCAATGATTAGCGAGAGAGATTTGCCGTGTTCCTTTGAGCTCTTGCGCTTGGATTGCTTCTTTTCTTTCTCACTTGTTCTTGTGATCAAAACTCCATTGTAATCAAGGCAAGAGGCACCAATTGTGTGGTGGCCCTTGCGGGGAAGTTTTGTTCCCGGTTTTGATTTGAGAAGAGAAGCTCACTCGGTCCGAGGGACCGTTTGAGAGAGGGTAAGGGTTGAAAGAGACCCGACCTTTGTGGCCTCCCCAACGGGGAGTAGGTTTGCGAGAACCGAACCTCGGTAAAACAAATCCGCGTGTCACACTCTTCATTTGCTTGCGATTTGTTTTGCGCCCTCTCTCTCGGACTCGTTATTATCTCTAACGCTAACCCGGCTTGTAGTTGTGTTTATATTTGTAAATTTCAGTTTCGCCCTATTCACCCCCCCTCTAGGCGACTATCAGGAACCAAAACCTCTAACACAGAGTCTTTGGCCATATGGCACATGACTAAAACCCTACTAGGCACGACCACCATGTGGTCTCACTTCTTGAGGCCTAGGAACCTAAGGAAAAGCACCTCTAAGCCTATCAGTGCATCTCTAAATAGGAGGATCATTCACACCATGAGAAGGGTGGTAGATGTCCCTTCTGCTCACCTCAAAACCCTGTCTCTCATCTCTCTTCCTTCTAAAGCAAAACACGGCCAAATGACCATCCCTCTCAAAATACTCGCAATGGTACCTCACCTCTCTCTTGGGTGGAATCTTTTTATGGGAGTGGTTTTTTAGGTGGTGCTCTAGGACAGAAATCACTAGAGATATGTAGGAAACGGTGACGCCTAAGAGGGGGGAGGGTGAATTAGGACTTCTAAAAACTATCTCTCAACTAGGTCACAAACAAATCCCTAGAACAAAACCTATGTAAATAAACAATCTAGAATTTGTATACTAGGTTTAGTCTATGCGTTGTTATATCTACCGCAAAACCTAAGTTCCAACCCTAAATATTCTAAGTAGAAAGGAGAGATTGAAACTTAAGTACTTAATGGGAAGGTAAAGAGCAAGGGTAGAGATGCAAACTCCTATGGACGACGCCTGTATTTTTATCGAGGTATCCGAAACCACATAAGGTCTCGACTAATCCTCGTTGGTGCCCCTACGCAAAGGGTAGCCCACGCGAGGGCCAAGCACCACGGTTGAGTAACTCCGTAGAGAGCCGTGGGCTTTCTCCACGTGCAAGTGGTGCTCCGCTTCTAGCTCCTCTCGGACGCTCCCTACCGTCTCCACTATCGAGCTTCCGGTCGAAATGTCGCGGGCCTCGTTCCCTTCGGTACACGGTGGCGACTGTGACACAAACTTGGTTGTCACAGTCTCGCAAGACCCTCGCCCCACTCGGTACAATTACAATGGCTCACACAACAACCAAGGGGTTTTGTGGGTTTTTATAAAGTCACTCAACTAACTAGAAATCACCTAGAGCAAGCGCATAAGCGGTCTAACTAACCTAAGCAGTTCATAAAGCACCTATGCTAATCACCGAGTGATTTTACTAAGCACTTGGGTGTTCGAGCACTTGAAAATGTCTATAACATATGTTGGTATGATTTTTGGGCTCCCACATCTTCAAATGGCCGGTTTGAGGGGTATGAATAGCCTCCCCCTCAATTATAGTCATTGGACTAAAAGCTGACTGCTCTGTCTTCGGGCACACCGGACATGTCCGATGCCCTGGCCACGTTAGCCGACCGTTGAGGTCTGTAGTAGTCGACCGTTGATAAAGTTATAGCCGGCCGTTGGCCAGACTGTTCGGTGCACACGGATAGTCCGGTGCTACAGCACCCGAGAGTCTAGTTTGCGGACCTCTCAACGCTGACTGTCTGGTGCACACCGGACATGTCCGGTGCGCCACCAGAGCGCTGACTGACTGCCCACTTCTTGAATTTCTTCACTATTTTCTTGGGCTTCTTATGGTCTTGAGTCTTGGACTTCTAAGTGTCTTTTAAGTCTTCTTTTGAGGTGTTGCATCCTTAGTACCTCAGTCTAATTTTGTTCGCATCCTGTGAACTACAAATACAAACACTAGCAAACTTATTAGTCCATGTGTTATGTTGATCATCAAACACCAAAATCAATTAGTCGAATAGGCCGAGGTCCATTTTCCTTACAACCTCCCCTTTTGGTGATTGATGACAACACAACCAAAGCAAGCAAATATAACAAAAATTTTGAAGAAAATATGCAATCTACTTGCTAGGATGCATGAATGTCCCCATAATGTGAGGTTATGGACTTAAGCCTCCCTAACTCCATAATCCACATACTTCATATTTTAGACCAAAAACACTTGAAAGCTCTAGATTTTAATTTTTTTAAAATGGGTGGTTTTGGTGTTTAATATAGTTTGAATTGCTTGGTCCCTAAAACTTCTCCCCGTTTGGAATCAAACACCGAAAAGTAAGACATGAAAAGCAGATAGGAAGCAATTAAATGACTTGCCCTCTAAAGGATTTACCAGTTATAGCTCTAAAAGATTACTCCCCTAAAAGAGTGTTCTCCCCCTTTGAAAGAGTATTCTCCCCCTTTGTATGAAAGAAGACATACTCCCATGTCGGAGATCATCTTCTTAGGAAAAGCACATGAGAAAGAGAGGAACAAGACATGACTGAATAGACTAGCTCCCCCTATGCATAGATAAAAGATATACTTTAACAACATATGCATCTATAACAACATGGGAAGTACAAGATATGAAATATAGTTTAATCAAAATCTGGAGAAGACACGTAAATGATACCGAAAATGGAATGAAACCACTTGGGAAATACTTGTCGATTTGTGGTGGAAGCTTATTATCTTTCTCCTGGGGACTCCATGTTTCTTCAATGAGACTACTACACATAATAGATTTGAAAACAAGTGTTAGTCTCAAAGACTTAGATTATAGAGTAACCTCCCCCTGAAAGTGTGCATACAAGTTTTGAATACTTGTAGAAGACATGCACTTTGATTTTGATATCAAGAGGGGCAAATTATCTATAATCTGAGCTTTGGCACATATAAGTCAAAATGACACCATTAGGAGAATATCACTTGTAGGATATAAACTTTGAAGCATTAGTGTCATCTATTTAATAATGTTAAATAAGCTATGTGTCGAGCCTAACTAAACATTTTAAACCTTGTAGGTTTGCTCAAGAATATGAATTGAAAATAAGCATTCCTACCATATAATTGACCTAATAGGCATGCAATTTTAATCAAAAGTAAATACCACTTGTAAAAACTAGACACGTAAGGTAAAAACCAGATACAAGAAAATAGATATGCATATCTAAAGAAAATTTAAGAAACTAATGGCGAGCCACAAGCCTTCGGCAAAGATGGCTAGCGAACGGGAGTAGATGCGGAGCAAAATAGAAAAAAGAGGAAGAAAGCAAGTCTTTAGGGTGTGTTTGGTTTGGCTTTTGGCTTTAACTTTTGTCCTCTAAAAATAAAAAACCAAACCAAATGGATGGATACAGGAAACAACTTTTTCTAAACGTTGACTTTATCACAATGCAAAACTGAAAGCACCATTGAATCTGTTTTTAGTGGCTTTCGGATGTAACCGTGAAAACATATATCGAAAGCTTTTAATAGTTTTTAGTGGTTTTCATCAAACAATTTTTAGCTTTTTAACAGCTCACAACACACAACAGCTTTTTTCACAGCTTACAGCACACAACAACTTTTTCCACAGCTTAGAGCACACAATAGTTTTTTGGTTTTTAGATGCGAATTTATCTAGTCTTTATTTTTTACGGAACGCAGTCAAATTACAGGCCCTTGGAGATGCTTAGTTTCCCTCTACCATCAAACATCCGACGCAAGCGTAACCTTGCCTTGCCTGACCGGGTGACCACTCGCGCGGTCACGCCCCCTCCCCCCCTCCTCGGCCAGTGTCCTCCGCATCTCCCGTCTCTCCTGTTCCGCCTCCCCTCCGATCTCCGCCGCATCACCTCCCTCGAACCCTAGACCCACCCGCGCGCCCATTGCCTCCGGTCGCCATGTCCGCCACTCAGCTTCTCCGTCGCTCCCGCAAGGTCTGTGTGCATGTCCTACCCCTTCCTATGGTATGCAATTTTGTGCCATAAAAAATGTGTTCGATCTGTCCGAACTTATGCGGGTAATCGCGCCGATGCTTCCTGTTCGTGTGTTGTAAATGTTATGGATTTGGCAAGTGGGGAGGGAATAGTAACTTATAGATTTTCTCTCCGACTGCTGCGCTGCTAGTAATCAAGGCTCCAATCGCTCTTGCTTGCGTGCGGATGCATCCTGTGCTGCATGTTTGTGCAATTCCGTTCACACGATCTCACTGAAAGAGTACCAGTCGATGGGTGGTTGAATTTTTGCTGTTTATCATGTCATAAGCTGGAGATTCCATTCTGTTCAGTTTGGATCGAACAAGTGGAGGCTTTGCAACTGTCACGTCTTGTTTTGACATAAACCTAGACTATGACTGTGCCCTCGATGTTAAACTTTGGTTGAACCAGCAAGACCTTATCTTTTCAGATCCAGATGCTCTTGGTTTCTTTCGGTACATGTTCTCATTTCTTTCTGCGCCACTTTTATGGACCGCCATTGCTCCAGCTATTTGCTTTGAATGGAACGGAGTCTATTTCTATTATTTGCATAACAGAAATACAGAAGAGTTCACATCAGCTGCTCGGAGAGCAAACTGAGCAAAGGAGATAAGAGAAATCTGGCAAAGACCTGATTCAGGCCCTACAAAACCAGACAACAAAACATCCGACCAGGCACCAAAAACAACATAACAGATGGTTCACACAAGAGAGACCATCCACTGGAAAGGGGACTAAGCACAACACCCACATAAACCACACTGGGGGTCTTCCTCACCATCATCATCCTTGTCCATCAACTGGGAGCCAGGTCTAGCATTTGCCGCCCTCAGCAGAAGCTTCGCTCCTTCATGCAGCAAATCTTGCAAACTCTTTTTTACTTAAACCTGCCAATAAGAGATCAAAGCACATGCATGACAAACCACCTCCATTGGAGATTTAATCTGACTACTCTCAAAACCTATGTTTTCTGGTCGCTCGACCAGCTAGTCGAACTGGGAGACCGACCAGCGACTAATCTCGATTAGTCGTCGACTAGGTCCGACTAATCGAGCTCTGGTCGACCTGGTCGTTTACTGGTCGTCCTGTTCATCCAGGAGACCAGGACCTATGTATATACTATATAATATATACTATTATACTATATAGTAAATATATAGTATATATGAACTTCATATACTATATTATGAAGGATAGGGTAAACATGACATGAATTCAGCAATACTGAAAAGTGAAAACAGCAGAGAAACACTTACTAGTTATTAATACTACAAGTCTCAGATACCAGTATCACACAAACTTTCTTGGTAGGATCTGGCCACCATCCAAACTTCCAACCAGGATCTTGTGATTTGGCCTTTCTCTTTGAATCAGTTGCGTGTGCACGAACATCAGCAGGCAACTTTGCAATAGCCTTATCAACGAGAGCTGCAGAATCTGCAGCGGCTGAGGCTGATGATGCCGAAGCAAGAACTGTGTTATCCGCAACAGAAGATGGATTGCCGCTGCCCACAACTTGTGATTCTGGGAATATCACCTCAACATTATCCTGACGGCGACGACCAAACTCTGTACAAGAATAAGGAATAAGGATGGACTGATCTGATGGACTGATGGAGTACAAGAATAAAAATTCAGAATCCAATCCAGATTACAGAATGACACAGCAGACAGCACATACAAGGATGAATGATTGAAGGATGAAGGATGAAGATTGAAGAACAGAACTATACAAAAGAATACCTCCAGAAGATGAACTCATGCCGACGAAAAAAATTGGATTCGCGCGTGCTGGAGATTGAAGGATGAAGGATGAAGTCTGGAGTCCGTCGGTGAACTGGATTCGCGCGTGCTGGAAGCCTGGAACTCGAGATTGGATTCCCACGTGCTGGATTGGAAGTCTGGAGGGGAGCAGTGGACTTTGGAAGCCTGGATTCTAGAACAAGAACTCAAGAACAGCCGCCGAGCAGGTAGGGAGTTAGGGTTTAGGGAAATAAAGAGAAGAGAAGATCAGAAGACAGAACAGGCAGGCGGCTGGCTTTCCATGTTCAATAGAGGCGGCTGGCGGCTGGCGTTTCAACTGCCTGTAGTCGCGCCGCCCGCCAAAAAAGCCCACGAAGCCAGGAAATCAAAAAACCTAGGTCCTAAACCTAGTCGCCCAGAACCGGCTAATCGAGCGACTAATCGGCCGACCAGGGCGACCAGTTGGACGACCAGGGCGACCAGGTACTCTAGTCGAGTCGGCTGCCTAATCGAGCTCTGCTAACTGACTAGCCCGACTAATCGCGACTAATCGCGATTAGTCGGACGACTTGAAAACACAGCTCAAAACACATTTTGTTTCTAACCTTCCACAAAGCCCAACAAATGGCAGAAGCACGGAGCACCAATAACTGATATGTCTTTGGCATATGGTAGATTTAGGGATAGCCAGAACCAACATTGCACAATATTCCCAGGAACAGTACTGGTATTAAGACATTTTGCCACATACCCCCAGACTGATCTAGCAATATGGCAAGACCTTATCTTTTCAGATCCAGATGCTCTTGGTTTCTTTCGGTACATGTTCTCATTTCTTTCTGCGCTACTTTTATGGACTGCCATTGCTCCAGCTATGTTTCTTAAGAACTTCTGCACTCCTTTTATGGGCTGCCATTGCTCCAGCTAGGGTTGTTAAGAACTTGTTCACATGCAACAGCATAGTGTGCATTCCTCAGTTGGGTATATTCCATGTACCCTGTTCCATGTATTTTTATGCTAAATTGAATTATCAAGTAATATACTATTATGTTTCTACCTAATGTTTCTTTCTTCATTCACTTCTACAGCTGCAGAGTTTGCACAATGCTGTAGGTTGTGAGAAATTTTTCCTTTTTCGGCATTTCTCCAGTGGTTCCGGATCCTTTATCGCCAAGGAAAATGGTATTTTCTATCATTCTCACCTTCCTTCTATTTTCTTTCCCCTTTTCAGTGAACCATTTCTGATGAGGTCAATAGCATCTGTAATGTGTCCACTGAACTAGATTGGGGATTGCAGATGCACTTTCAGGCTACATGCTATGTGATAAACTATTTATTCAATCTGAAAGACATATTTCTTTATTTATTGATACACTTGTGCTATTGTTTTGGTTATTGATTATGTCTCTTAATACCATCAATGTAGGGTTGTAGACTTGTATGTCACCTTATGTTGCGGGTAGCCGGTACACTTATATTAGATGCTCTAGAAGTTCGTCTATGCTCTTTTTAGTCAGCATGGATTCAAATATGCTATGTAGAAGCATCACTAATTGTTGTCCTCTTCGCATTTGCACAAATAACATGAAGTGGTGAAACTATAATTTGGTTTGGCATTTTCATTTTCTATTATGTAACCATATTTACTGTAATTTTTATTCTCACCGATTTTTGATTTATGGAGTTGCATTTCATGACATACAAGTGTCTGATTCAACACCTTATTAGTTTCGTATTTCCAGTGTGAACCTGTTTCTGGAAGTAGTAGTTTTGTTTGCTGAGGGAAAGTGCACAGTCAATAGTTATCATTCATTGCATGCCCTTCATTGTTGCCATTGAAAATGTAATGCCTCTGGATTTGTTAGGTGTTGGAAAAAGAACCAGAGGTACCAGATTTTCCCAGCATTACCAGCCTACAAAAGAGCTTGAACCATTCTCACTAGGAGTAAATGGAAACTGCAGTTGGAGAAGAGCATCCAACAGCCTTACCCCAAGTGCTGCTAGTTGGCTCAATGGTTCATTCTCATGGTATGGATCTTTCTAACCTGTTATTCTTAGCTTATACAGATGTGTTGGAATGCATCAAATGCAAACTACATTAATTAAAGTGGAAAATGATAACTAGAAATGTTGACATTTTGATCTCTCCTGGAAGAATTCAATAAAAATATAAAATATTTGAACATACTGCCGACTTATTCCACTATACTTCAGCCTGATACACAATTTAGTGTACACACAAATGGCATTCTGCTCTGCTGTAGAACTATAGGACTCAACCTATCTGATGAATAATATTGAAGTTCATAATGCTCTATTAATTTTAGTTCCCTCCAGATATGCCCTGACCTTAATATTTCCGTTAGGTCTTGGTAAATACTCTGAAGCTGTTTTGACATTTTTTGATTGTTTATTGGCAGTGGACAGGTAGTTTCAGCACGGACATTCTCAAATAGTGCAGGTACTGCCCACTATACTTTTTACACTTCTAATTTGGAACCATGTTATTATGACTAGTATATTTCTAAGTGGATCCATTCCCTTCAAGAAATATTTGCAAAAATGCAGGGTTACTTGCAAATGCTTGTGCAGAATTGCATCTGCTGGCAATCTGTTTTACTTCCATAAATTTGCTCCTCGCTGTATCCTGTGTTTTCACTTTTCAGTGTCTCATTTGTTCATTCATGCACATGTTGAGCTGTATTTTGTCACTGCAAGCACAATACAGTCAGATTCCTCACTGCACCCCACCCACCCACCCATTTTTTCTGATGAAATTTGGATGCATTTCTGTACAAAAAAATCAGCCGGGGAGGGTAAGACCACCCTAACGGTATTTTCTTAATAGAAGGCCATGCCGCCGTGGTAACGGTCCCGACCGACAAACCCCAAACCCTGTCCTCCCATCACCAACGGGCCGGCAAAGGCCCACCTAGGCTCGAGGGTGTCGCACAACCAAGCCGTAACCCGAGAGCGGCGATGAACAGGGAGGTGATTTTTTGGTGCAGGGCCAGGGGTTGAACCCGTGACCTGGTGAAAGGGACCATGCCACCTTCACCACCGGGGTATTACACCGTCTGCATATGCATTTCTTTACTGCCTCTCTGCCAGCAAAGATTTTAGCTTGTTTGCTTTCCATTGGCAAATTTGAGTGTCTTCCAATATTGGGTGTGGTGCTATCTTGATTGCCTTAATCCCTTTGACATTCTGTATTAACATGCTGTGCTTATTCCAGACCTGCCTCCACATCAAGAAATTGGAATGCCTTCACTTTCACCTACCATGACTGAGGTATATTTGTTACCCAAAACTCATTAGTACAACCTGAATAATAGCTGAACTGAAACCAGTATTGCTGCTTGTTTTTATTCTGTAAAATTCTTTGTAGGGAAACATTGCCAAGTGGCTTAAGAAGGAAGGAGATAAGGTCTCCCCTGGCGAGGTTCTCTGTGAGGTGGAAACTGTAAGTTCCTTAATTTGTAGAAGATATGAAACTTATGTTATTTGTATTTAATTTTACTTATTAAGCTGTTGCAGAACCAAATAACCTTTGAGTTGATTTCTGGTGGTCAGGATAAAGCAACTGTGGAGATGGAGTGCATGGAAGAGGGCTATCTTGCTAAGATTATTCATGGAGATGGTGCAAAGGAGATTAAAGTTGGTGAGGTACATATTTAGTGACTAAAGAATAAATATGATTTGATCCATCAGTTACCAGGGTATAGTAATTTGGCCCATGCTTTTCCCTTAGGTCATTGCTATAACTGTGGAAGAAGAGGGTGACATTGAGAAGTTTAAGGATTATAAGCCGTCATCTTCAGCTGAACCTGTAGCTCCTGCTGAATCAAAGGCTCAACCAGAACCTTCACAACCAAAGGTGGAGGAAAAGAAGCTTACCCAGGCTCCTGAGGTTAAGGCCCCAAAGATTGAAGAAGCTTCTCAATCTGGAGATCGCATATTTGCCAGCCCTCTTGCCCGTAAACTGGCTGAAGATAACAATGTTAGTTCTTATTATATCAGTTGTATTGATAGTTCTGATGAATATAGTAGTTAACGTTGAGGATTCTGTTCCTTATATCAGGTCCCACTATCAAGTGTGAAAGGTACTGGTCCTGATGGGCGTATTTTGAAGGCAGACATTGAAGATTACTTGGGTGAGTTATTACTTCTCTGTTTGAAAACATTTGTTCTGTTTAAGTTCTAAGCTATGCATTTGTACTGTCAAGTTAAATTCGGATGTTTCTGCCATAATTGATATACAATGTTCTGTTTAGTTGGCTGGATTTTTTAGATGGTCCAATATGTATTCACCTTGCGAACTGCCTGTTGTTGATTGTTGTATATGGTTTGTTCTAGTTGAGTACTTGAATCTGACTCTTTAGATTATAACATGGGTTGGATTCTCTTACATTAGAACCTTTAAGGATCCGTACAAGAATTTGAACTGGCAAGACTGAGGCTCTGCTTTGGCATTGTGATTGATGGTTGCAGCCACACTTGCTGGAACTACTTTAACAGTTTAATGTTTTGTTAATGGATTTTAAAAACCATGTTTCAGATCTTCAGCTTTCCAAACAATAATGGAATGATTTATTTATGAGAATTGTGTGAGAAAATAGGGAAAGATTAACCTTTGCATGCCAGGTTTCATTAGAGTTTACTCTGATTTGGCAAACATGGTGCCAAGTATTTCAAGACTGTTTGTGCAGAAGCCTGGAAAAAAAAGCTCAACCCAACTGTAAACTGGCCCTAAGTGGTGCCATCACATGCTTTTAGTTCCCTGCAGTGTTATGCTAGTTAGATTTTGCAAAGAAAAGTTCAATTACCCCAGTTATCTTGTTTCCCTGAATCCTTGGTACACTTGTAGTTTCTTCTTAATTATGTAACTTTAGGTTATATAATGCTACATCTTGATTGCTGCTGTTCCTATAATAATATTCCATGATTTGGCATTTTTGGCTTCATTTAGCTGAACCAACTGTAATCTAACTTCTTATCACCCCCGGGCGTTAATGATGCTTCTGTAGCCAAGGGTGGGCTGAGGGAGGCTTTTGCAGCTCCAGGGTTAGGTTACGTTGATATTCCAAATGCACAGATAAGAAAGGTAAATTTTGATGGCCAGAAACATTTTTTTTTTTCATATTAGATGTTAGTAACTTGAGCATGTGTTGATTTCTGTTGTCTTCAGGTTACCGCAAACCGCTTGCTAGCATCTAAACAGACCATTCCTCATTACTACTTGACAGTAGATGCACGTGTTGACAAACTTGTCAAGTATGTTTCTAACCTAATATATGATTTACAGAGCTCTTTTCGTTGGTGGGACAGCACTTCTAACTTTGAGTTGTGTCATTCTAATCCACAGGTTGCGAGGTGAACTGAATCCACTGCAGGATGCTTCTGGTGGAAAGAAAATATCTATCAATGATCTTGTCATCAAGGTAATTGCGGATTCTCCCTTTTGGTTTGGTAATCTATGTGCACTTAGGTTTGTGGATATTGGGTTTGTGCACTTTTTGTTATTTGTACATATAGTCTATTAATTTCCTCTCTGCTGTGCATTATTGAATCTGTCGTTTATTTGATATATGCAGGCTGCAGCTTTGGCTCTTAGAAAGGTCCCTCAGTGTAACAGCTCATGGATGAATGATTTTATTCGCCAGTAAGTTCATATGGTTCATTTGTACTGGAAAGGTCCTATTATCTCGTACCCTAGAGCAGTTAAAAATGGCACTTATTTCTGGTACAGATATCACAATGTGAACATCAACGTGGCTGTGCAGACTGAACACGGATTGTTTGTTCCAGTAATTAGGGTAGGCTACTCCAAATTTTCCTACTGAGCTTTCTGTTTCTGTTTCTAACTTGGTACTTTTGTAGAAATTCTAACTCTTATGCTGCAGGATGCAGACAAGAAGGGACTTGGTACAATTGCTGAGGAGGTGAAGCAGTTGGCTCAAAAAGCAAGAGACAATAGCTTAAAACCAGCAGATTATGAGGTATATCGTGCATACTAGGTGTGCTAAGCAGGAAAGAAGAAATGAGAAAAAAAACCATGATATATTGTTGCTGCATTTTTCAGGGTGGCACCTTCACGATATCAAACTTGGGAGGTCCCTTCGGAATCAAACAATTCTGTGCCATCATAAATCCTCCTCAGTCAGCAATTTTGGCTATTGGTTCTGGTAATGAGTTGCAGAACATTTCCACTTATATGCTAGCATGCTGCTCTATTGCTCATGTGTGGAAGTAACAGTAGTATTTTGCGTTTATAACACTTCCCTGATCTGTTAAACTCATTTTACCCTAACCTGGCTTTAGCACTAGGACCAAAAAATCGTACATAATCTTGAATATAGTGGCCCTGAGTGATTAGTAATTCAGTTCTGCAAACAGGATGTTTAGCCTAAACGTGAGGTGGCACGCGTATTGTTTGTACGCTATGTTAGCTGCTTCAGAATGATATAGCTGATCATTGTTTTGCTAGTAGGAGTAGTGCTTAATGTTTTTCCATTGTTAATTGCATTCTTTTGAGCAGCCGAGAAGAGGGTGATACCTGGTTCCGCCGATGGTCTGTATGAGTTTGGTTCGTTCATGTCAGCCACACTGAGCTGTGACCACAGGGTTATAGATGGTAAGCTATTGGTCTTTGTGCGATGCCTCCATGGACTGTGGACTGGGAATTAACTATGCTGTTCATGGAAACTGTGCAGGTGCAATCGGTGCGGAATTTCTGAAAGCATTCAAGGGCTACATCGAGAACCCGACTTCGATGCTGCTGTGAAGTTAGGATCGATGACCTAACACAATTCTTGTCAAGTTGTTTAAATAACCAGGCCACCCAAAGGTGGCGTCTCCAAAGTTCCAAACCAATAGCACAGAGCCGTTATGATATTCCCAGTGTTAATTAGGATCAACGTATAGAGGCCTGAAGTCATTTTTGGGATTGTTCTCACGGGCAATTGATGGGAATAAATATGAAAGCAGCCAACATGGGAAATAACTTTTGATTTTTTTTCTTTGGAACATCGCTATGCGATTTAAAAAAATTGTGTAAATCTGTTGAGCTTCTCCACAGTAAGCGTGATTTGATGCGTTGATGATATCTTGATAAGAGTGGTAATCATGGATTGGGTTAATATGTTATGATGCATGGTCTAATACCATCAAAGGGCCTGCCTAATGACAGCGCCTGGGCTGACAGATTCATAGGAAAAATTTATTAAGTTTGCTGAAATATAATCAAAACTGCTGTAATGGCTGCTTTTGCGGCTATTCCGAGAAGGGACTTCAGGAATTTTCGTCTCCTTAGCTCAGTGTTTATTAACAGAATCACTCGTCTCTTAGGCCTTGTTCGGTTACATCGGATTGCACCCGGAATCGTTCCGGTTAATCAAAGTTTATATAAATTAGAGAAGCAATCCGGCTCGGAATCATTCCGACCCACCAATCCGACACAAACGAACAAGGCCCTACTCGGTTGGATATCCGAGCTAATGACAGAGGTCTGGAGGGTTGTTTATGTCCCATTCATGATCACCTCCACTGTTATGTATCATGCCATGGCCCTAGATCTTCCTCGTTGGGCTTTAAAGGCCACGGGTAAAATTTGAATTGGTTTTCTTTGGAGAGAACGAAAGAACGCAAAGGGTGGTCATTGTTAGACCTAGAGATATTAAATTTACAAAATCTAAATTGGGTGCTTCAGATCAGATTGTCACTAACCATGAGCTCATCTTCAAATGCAGTCCACAAAACGCTGCAAGATTTATTTGCCATGGCTATGTCCACTAAGTTAGGTGATGGGAGGACAAGTTTTTCTTGAAAGATAGGTGCTTAATGGGGAGTAGCCAGATTGCAAATTAAACATGCAAAAACTTTGCAAGTTTATTCATAAAGTCTCTACCAACCTTCACACTTTAAAAGTGTTTGTAGAATTGTTATGTGACGATTTTGAGATTTGCAAAATTCAAAGGTTTCTCATATAAAAGTTTTTAATAAGACAATATCAATACAAGAATATATGTCATATCTTCTATTATACAAGAACATGTGTCATATCTTCTATTGTACAAGAGATGGTTCTACAAACGTTTCTCCTTTTGAGTTAGTATAAAGGCAAGAATTTTTGTTGCCCGTTGAGGTGAATTTAGATGTGTATAGGCTTGCTAAGCAAAATGGTTTATCTGTTGTAATGTATCATATAAATAACATTGATGAGGTAATGAACAAAAAGATTAAATGCTCTTAAAGAAATGGAGAAAGATAAAGCTCGAGTCAAAAGCAAGTTATTCCAAGTTAGGGGTTAATGTGCAAAACTATACTATCAATTGGAAAAAAATAGAAATAAGTTTGGCAAATGGTCACTAAGTTGGAAAGGTCCTTATAAAGTGATCAAAGTGATATTTGGAAATTCATATCTGCTGGAGATGTTGCAAGGTGCTAGTCATAATCAATAGAAGATATTTTTGAAATGTTGGGCAAGAAGTCTAAGTGCTTTTCACATAATGATTGATACATGTATCACCCTTAGATCTTGAACAGCCAATGATTTGATTATCGTTGTTGCTTGGTGCTTTATGTTTTTTAGGTTTGCATAAACCTCAACTAAGGCCTCCTTTGGAACAAAGGAAAAGTGAAGGAATTTAGAAGGATTGAAATCCTATAGAAAATTTTCCTATGTAGTCCTTTGGAACAAAGGATTGAGTTCCTACAAAGCCTATAAATTTTTTTATGGAATGAACCATTGTAGTGAGAATTTGGAGGATTTTTAACATGAGGTCCAACCTCTTGTAAATTTTCCTACAGAACGCAAGTGTCGTGTAACTCCATTGCTACATTTTTTCTATTCTTATGTTTTAGCAATCCTGCAATATAAAGGAAGCCTAAAAACAGGTGACCATATGTTGACACTCAAATTGGATCTCGCCAATTTTGAGAGGCCCATGGTTTCCTATGGATCAATCTAAGGAAAACTTTATAAAAGCGACATATACCACATTAGTTTTCTAATAGTATAAGACCACTCCTACTTCCTTTAAAATAGGGAGGTACATGGTTGATTGAGATATCCAACACAGAATTGATCTTTTTATATTTACTATTGTTTTCGTAAATTTTTTTTCAACCACATGTTGCTATTGTTCTCTTGATCTGACGATAAAGGATGGCATTCTAGGCTCGTCGGCTGACCTAGGTCAACACGGAGATGTCTTTCTCTAGATAGGATTTTTTTTTGGATGAGATCTTCACTAGTTCATTTGCTAGTTTGCTCGAAAGTTAGTCATTTTTTCGTCACGTAAATGTCACGAAAGAGTATGGGTTACCTGCTGCGTTCTTTGGTCCGTAGTGACCCCGTCCCGACGATCTAGCAAGAGCTAGAATGTGATCTGGAATTTATGTCGTCATCAAGCATGGGACATGACGGTGGTCGGAGTGAGCGGCGAGGATCACAAGGTCGAGGTCGAGGAAGCTGACGAGGTTCGCATGGTGCGGAGGGGTTGCAGCCGTCGCCACCAATGGCTGGCTTAATTTCTATAATTCTCTTTTACCACCCTTGCGTTGGCTTTCACCTTCTTAACAACCCATTTTTTTTTGTACAAATAGACCTCTAAAAAAGATTAAAGTCAGTACCCTATTGCTTCCTAATCAGTACCCTATTGCTTCCTAATTAATACAAAATAGACCTACCTTACTATGAAAGACCTAAGATATACATGAGGGTCTGTTTGGTTTGATGACTAACTTGCCACACTTTACCTAACTTTTCTGCTTAAGGTTAGTTATTCAATTTGAACGACTAACCTTAGGTAAAGTGTGGCAGGTTTAGCCACGAACCAAACAGTCAATCAGGCAGAAGCAATGCCAGATGCCTCTACTGGCACCGGGAAAATCCTCTGGCCGGGCGACAACAACGCCCGAGGGTCATATCTGGCCTTCAGCTCAGCGATCCTGCTCCATTTCGCGCCGAAATGCCGTCGCCACCCGTCTTGAGATGTGTAGTGTGGCAGGTACTGCTTGCATTCTATCCCCGACCGATCACAGAAGTCCAGCACTGCCTTGTTCCATCTCTCGAGCTGGGGCACGTCGTCTGCAGACAGTGCTGACCAAAGGAAACTGACGGCATAGAACACGTCGTCGTCGTTCGTGGCTGGGGTCATCGCTGTCATCCGGTCGTCCCACCTGTCCTTGTTCATGGGGTACATGAGGATGATCCCAGCTGGGTTGGAGTCCTTGAGTAGAGCCTTGAACACGCCGTCGTCGAAGTCGAGGATGCGCGACCGCGGGACAAAGAGATTCAGCCATGGGTGCGGCACCTCCCACGCGCCGGCTGACCGGAGCACCCTCTCCTCCTCGCGCACCCGGTCGAGGAACTGCACGAACGTCACGTCCTTGGTGAACGCAAACCCTGGCTCGAAGCTCAGCTGATCCAGGAGTGCCTTCATTTTCTGCAACGATTCATACATCAACAACAAATGAGTTTCCTTTCGTCCAAAGCAACAATAAAGTTCGAGGTTTTTTTTTTTGTGTTCAAGCTGATCTGTACCTTATCCACAGATATCGCGGTGTCCTCGGTGTAGTACATGGCGCCTTCGATGTAGTATATCGCAGTAGGTCCGGTCCTCGACGCGAGTCCAGCAAGCCTAGCAAGATCGGCGCCGGAGAAGAAGGGTGTTGATTTGGGACCTTCGACCAAGGACCGGCTGAGCTGGACCTGGCCTTCGACGTAGTCGAACCCGACTTGGCTAGCCCGGTTCGATATGAGAAACTCCTGATCCTTGGTGAAAGTAGCGACGTCGGTGTAGGCAAGTGGAACCCAGCGCACCCTCCTGGGCGCCGGCTCAAGCCGGATCCGTGCCCTGGTTATGACCCCGAACTGGCCTAACCCACCTAGAGCCGCCATGAACAGGTCCGAGTTCACGTCCATGGAGCATGTCACCATCTCACCTGTGCCTGCATTGTTCATGACATGTATAAACTATTATTAGCATTCGTGTGTGATTAGCTGCATATGTAATTGTCACTGGGAGTGTAACCATCGATCAATCAATACCTGTGACGACGTCGAGTTCATGCACGTTGGCGATCTGCGGGCCGTGCCGGAACGCCTGCCCGCCGATGCCAGCGTTGGAGAGCGTGCCGCCGACGGTGAGCCGGAGGTAGTCGGTCCACACGCGGGGCGCCAGGCCGTGTCGCAGCGTGGCGCGGAGGACGTCGACCCACAGCTGCTCCCCGCCGACGTCGACGAACGGCTCCGCGACGGACACGTTGATGCGGGGGCCGCGCCCCAGCGAGCCCATGTCCACGACGACGCCGCCCGGGGCGAGCGCCTGGCCGCGCCAGGAGTGGCCCTGCCCGCGCGGCGCCACAGGGAACGGAGCGACCGACGAGGCGGAGAACCGGACGAGCGCGGCGATGTCGGCCGGCGTGGCGGGGTGGAACACGGCCTCCGGCGCTGCCCTCGCCATCTGGCCGAAGTCCGTCGCCGCCTTAGCCGTCGAGTTGCGGTCCGTGCGGATCCTCGACGCGATGCCCAGCCCGAAAAGATCGCTCGGGAGGACGGCGGCGGGCAGTGGCCGGGGCTGCCCAACAGCGACGGAGAGGAAGCTTGTGAGGAGGGCGGCGACGGCCACGAAACGAGTCCTTGCCATGCTTGTCTTGCGGCAACACAATGCAATCGGAGGTGACTGTGGGACCTGGACGCTTTTGTGGGGGTTATAGAAACTATAGGAGTAGAGATCGCTTGTGTGTCTTAGAGGCCAAGAACTTCCATGGTATTTATAGGCGGGGGTACCATCTGGCCTCGCAAACGTTGACAAATGGAAGCACAACAGCCTTTCGGATTACTGAAATTTGTTCTGAATATTCTGAAGCTGATTGACTTTGCTAAAAACAAAGAGCAATGTACCTGTGAAGCCACACTGGTGGTGAACTTATGTTGATGGGTCCCATCTTCTGGTTTGGAGATGTTGACTTGCTGAGAGTATGAAATGATCATTGGCCAGAGCAATGTCGTTGTTTTTTAAATGGATCGTGTAAGGTCAGAGAGATTCCGAGAATTTTTTTTTTCGTGCCTTTGCTGGCTTAAAAATAGCTGGGGCGGGCCGGTACAGTGGCCAAAATATAAGCTGCCTGTTAGTTCTCTTTCCTACTCAAATAAAAGGTAAAGCTTTTCTCTTACAACTATCATATAGCAATTTTTTTTGTTTGAGTAGACTTCAATAAATTACTCCATCCGTTTCGTTTTAGTTGTCGCTGGATAGTACAAAATTGAACTATCCAGCGACAACTAAAAAGAAACGGAAGGAGTACAACTATCAACTATGTTAAACTAAAACATGCGTAGCTACAGTTTGTTTTTACATATATCTTAATTTTTTTACAGACTAGTATATAGCAAAGGAATAAATTAATCTATGTAAAAAGTAGTTATAGACTGTAGTTCTAGCCTGAATCGGTCATGGTTAGAGAGACTAATCTTTAGTTTCTGGCTTTTAGTCCCGTTTAGTCTCTATTTTGCCAAACAGAAGGACTAAAATAGGGAATAATTGACTTTAGTCTTTAGTCCCTCACATGAGTGCTAAAGGAATTAAAGGGTAACATTTACTCCAATTGCTATTGCTTAGAAAACTGGTGTGAAACAAAAAAAATTATTTTGATCTTTATGTGTTGTATTTAATGTAGTTAGAATCTGTTTAATCACTATAACCAAATAAGGTAGGGACTAAAGTTTAATGGAAGCAAACGGTGCCTTAATATAACCCAGACGATTACACCCTCGCGGTAATCTTGGCAAGAAGCATGTGACTGCCTGCCGTGATCAACCAGCTGGCGGCAGGAGATTTCGTCCACGTGGCAACAATCCTGTCTACCAACCGCTGGCGCAGGCAGGTAAACTGGAAGCAGCTGACTCCCACCACTTGAACAATTAATCTGTTGATGTCCGGCATGGAGTGACAGGTGTGCAAGCACCTTCATATTTTTTTCCCTCGTCAACATTCTGTTTTAAATTTTTTTTATTGATTTTTTTAAATTTGGAACTCAACGATATCATACTTGTCTCTGTTCACGAGCAGTCGAGTCAGCGCAAATTTAAACTCCGCCGTGCATGGGTAAAGAAAAACATATCCTTCAAGACGGCAGGACTATGGATTTTTTTTAAACAAATAAAAAGAACAACCGGATGCAAGAACAATATAGTAAGGTTGCAGGCTGCGAGGGTGCATGAACGTCGAGGGGCTATATTTTTTCCAGACCAAATCAAACCAGCAGATTTGTCGTCCCACGTTTTTAGGGGTACTTTCTGTGTGAGTGTGCGTTGACATTCTGTGCGTGCGCGTTCTGTACGGTGCAGCGCAGGACGCCACGAGCATAATTATTGTATAGTTATTTTCGTGGCATAATTATTGCGTTCGATCCAATGGGCACAAAATACTGATAACCATTGGCGAGGTTTTAAATGAGCACCGGTAAGCTTTATATATATATAACAGGGAAATGGTTCACTATCGTCAACCACAATTTTTATTTAAACAAGAAGTACATATAGCTGTGTGGCATTGGCAACCCGAGTGTATCTCAGTTTCAGTTGGTTTGATCTGTATTCGTCTATATTGAAGTTTCATAGGGTTCAACGACAATAATATTTTAATGTAGGGTGTATATGTTTGCGGTTATAGACCATGTTTTTAGGATTTGTTTGGTTGCACAGGGATTGAGGGTATGTCCGTACGTGTGTGTTCGTTCGTTTTAAACGTCTGCATTTGTATTATAAGATCATTCTCAATGCATATTTTATCGTAAGGTTGTCATGCCAACATTTATTTAGAAAATAGTGTATCTAGAATTTTATCCCTACGAAACTCTCTTATCTCCCGTGAAACTCTCTTATTTCTCTCTTTATTAAATTGTATGTCATGTCATCTTATTTGTTTACGTGACATGCCATTTAATGACAATAGAACTTTAATAAAACTCCCACTCAGAACGAGCTTATGACCCTGTTTGGCACAACTTATTTTCAGCTTCTTCACAAATTTAAGCAGAGGTTCTGCCAAACAGGCAGCTTCTGCAGCAACTTATCAGTTCAGCTCAGTTCAGCTGCTTCTCAGAATACACTAAAAGCAGCCAACAAACAGAAGCTGCTTTTCACCAGCTTCTCAGATAAGCTGCTTTTTCAACAAGCACCAGCTGTGCCAAACAGGGCCTATACCTTACAAAATATCTATGACAATGGATATATAGGAGATATTATTGTTGACAAATGAAGTAATGACTTACCAACTTAAATTGTTGTTTCCTAGTAAAATAAAGATATAATATATTCCACCGTGAGTAATTTCTTGGGAGATAATTAATTATTATTGCTGGTAGAAGCTTTGACATTCAAGAACCCAATATATTATGAGCTCTAATTCGGGCATCTAACATCTTTTATTTATTTATTTAAGATACATATTTGCAAGGTACTACTATAGCCTACTACGAGTCTGCGCGTGATGGTGACCCATGAATAGGGCCATAAGTAAACACACTCTCAACCTTACCAAGACACAAGGGATCTAAGTCACGATTTGCCCGAGACCAACCCTGTATGGGTCGGAAACATAGTCACGACTCGCCCGAGACAAACCTCGGGTGGGAGACACAATCACAAACTCGTCTAGGGCCAACATCAGACAGGAGACGCAGTCATGGCTCGCTCGAAGCCAACCCCGGGCGAGAGACACAGTCACGACTCGACCGAGGCCAACCCCAGACTCGCCAACCACTCTGATGCTCCGGAAGGTTCCCGACTCAGCCAACCACTCCGATCTTAGAATGTGCGCCCATACGTTCACCTGCCCTGCTGAAGGTGCGAAAGTCAACAGAGGACGACACGACTACGATCTAATCTACCTTTACCGCCCATGACGATGGTCAGGGCGCGAATACGGGACACTGTTCCCCCACTCCGACCACTATTTCAACCACCCAGAGCGTGGCTACATGTAAACGTCTAATCTCGGCCTCGGCCTCGGGAGAAATCTTCGCCTCGCCCATGCCCGACCTCGACCAACTGCCCCAGTAGGGGAGCACGTGCATTAAATGCCACCTACTCTCCTGCGAACCTCGCAGAAGACCATGCCAAGCATTGTTTCAATCAATTCGACTCGACACACATGGGAAATGTCTCACCCGCACCCTGTATAAGATAGGGATCAGACATATGCCCATGCTTCCGAGCCTAGCCTTGGCTCTCTACCCAGTCAAAGGAACATGATACAACGATCGGGCATCCTTCTCCTGACCAAAGACGACAACAAGGATGAAGGCGAACCCGTCGGCCGTGCCGCTACAGGGCTCGGACACATCTTCTCTGACCATAACAACAACATAACACCCCTTGTACTCCTGAGCCTCCTCCTTACAAATATAAAAGGAGAGGCCTATGGTCTTCTATGGGGGACTTCACGGCTCACGACTCAACTCACTTCTGATATTGGCACTCGCCTCAATCATACTCAGAGACTTGGGACTCACTCCCTCTCTCGACTCGCTTGTATACCCTACTACGAGCACTTAGGTGCAAGATAAAACAAGAATCCCTCCCCCGCTAGATGTAGTGTCTTCTCTGGCCGAAACCAGGATAAATCTTGTGTGTCTTCTTGCATCAACCATCCAGGACAAGGACACGCATCACAAACTTACTTGTTGGTTAGAACCCTTGGGTCAAAATACCGACAAAAATTTTCACGAGCTTAGCTGACATCCTAGCTCGGTTCGTTAACGGGCTAGCTCTGGCTCGTAAACGAGTCGAGCTGAGTTGGCTCGATATCCAGCCCTACCCATAAAAAGGGTGAATCGGATCACTTAGGCTCTATAAGACATATCTAGATGAAGGGGATAATTGTACACGCGAGTAGATAGGAATGATAGGAATGACTATATGCGTTGCACGAGTGACGCACGATGGCTTGCTATTGCCATAACTATACACACTTCTAAATTCAAAAATTGTGGATATATAATCAGATCTATATATGCCCATTGGCCATTGGATTGGACCGAACGCAATTATGCAATGAAAATAAGTATACAATGACGCAGCACGGTTTGGTTTGCCTATGAGGCCTTTTGTTTGTTAGGCTAGCTGGTGTGACGTTCTTAATTACCCTATCAACGAAATATTAATGAGAAATGAGGTTGACCTCCTGCACCATATTGATAATAAAAAAATTCATGTAGAGTTTGTGAGGGGCTACAAAGATCCCAGTTTGCATCCGAGCTACATGATTTTTTTTCTGGATCGGAAGGAGGGGCTAGGCTCTAGCCCCCTTGCGTAGGGTGTGTGTGTTTGGGTTACCCAAAAATTTCGGGTTGTGTAATTTGAGTATTTAAAATTTCGGGTTTTAAGAATTAATACCTGAAATTACAATGAGTTTTACAATACCCGAAAATTCGGGTATCCAGAATTTCGGGTTTGGGTTCGGGTATTCAGGACCTACCTGAACTTTCTGTCAGTTTCATAAAAACACATACACCATATTAAATTATTATAAAAATACAGTTTGAATAATAATATACATTGACATAAAAAACACAAGCAATCTACACTCACAAGTCATGCATACTTACACATAATTATAGATGTATAAATTAATAATTAAGAATGACATGCACTACCGGAATCCGGGCATTTGCTGAGTGCCAGCCTCTTTGCCGAGAGCTTTTTTCTCAGGAACTCGATAAAGAAGCCTTTGCCGAGAGCCGCACTCGGCAAAGTCCTGCTCTCGGTAACGAGCTCGTTTACCGAGTGCAGAACACTCGGCACAGAAATACACTCGGCAAAGACATGTTTGCCGAGTGGCAAAGACTCGGCAAAGGTGGCCCTCGGCAAAGGGCCGTCAGCGACCGTCTAAAGCTGACGGCCGTCAGCCTTTGCCGAGGGCCGAAGGTCGGCACTCGGCAAAGATGATTCTTTGCCGAGTGTCTTTTTTGGACACTCGGCAAAGCATATTTTTATTTTTTTAATTTTGGCAACTAAACTTTTTATGGTATGTTCCTACACTATGTAGACCTACATGTACCATTTTGGGACAATTATAACAGAGTTTTCAATAGGTAGTAGATTTAGTTCGTTTATTTGAATTTTTTCAGAAAATTTAGATTTGAACTGCAGGTCACTCGAAACTTGAAAACCGTGCATGCAAAAATGATATCCATGCTACTTAGCACAAGTTACGACCGATTTCAGGAGCGGACCGGAAACTTCGAGCAACATGCTCACTAAACATGACCGTGAACTTGCCATCCACATGTTTAAAAATTCTATAAAACACAAATAAAGTCATAATATCATGAAACTTGTCCACGTGTCATGATATCATATATAGAGGCTGTGATAAAAATTTGAGAAAGTTTCGAGAAAGCTGTGACACACTATGTGTAGAAACCTAAGAGATCCACATTGAAACTCTATGATTTCATGTGTGGATCTCTTAGGTTTCTACACATAGTGTGTCATAACTTTTTCGAAACTTTCTCAAATTTTTATCACAACCTCTATATATGATATCATGACATGTTGAAAAGTTTCATGATTTTCTGACTTTTTTGTGTTTTATATAATTTTTAAACATGTGGATGGCAAGTTCACGGTCATGTTTAGTCAGGTTGGTGCTCTTAGTTTCCGGCCCCCTCCTGAAATGGGTCGTAACTTGTGCCAAATAGCATGAATATAATTTTTGCATGCAGGGTTTTCCAAGTTTTGAGTGACTTGCAGTTCAAATTTAAATTTTCTGAAGAAATTCAAATAAACGAACTAAATCTAATAGTTATAAAAACACTTTTATAATTGTACCAAAATGGTACTTGTAGGTCTACATAGTGTAGGAACACACCACAAAAAGTTTGGTTGCCAAAAATAGAAAAAATAAAATATACTTTGCCGAGTGCTGTCGAGCTAGCACTCGGCAAAGACATCTTTGCCGAGTGCCTATCCGTTGGCACTCGACAAAGACTCTAGAACAAATTTTTGCCGAGTGCCTGTATAGCTAGCACTCGGCAAAGATATCTTTAATTTGCCGAGTGCCCGCGATCTGGCACTCGACAAAGTTTATTTTTAAATTTTAAAAAATCTTTGCCGAGTGCCGGATCGCGGGCACTCGGCAAAGAAGGTAAGTAAACCGCCGCCACGGCCCACTTCTCTCTTCTCCTTTCCTTCTCTCCTTTCACTTTCTTCCTTCTCTGCCACCCGCCCAGCATGCCGCCGCTCGACTGCCGCCCGCCCCACGCGCTCGGCACGCCGCCGACGCCCGCCCGCCGCCCGCCCCCACGCGCCCGGCAAGCCACCGCCCGCCGCGCCCCACGCCGCCGCCCGACCGCCGCTCGCCCCACGCGCCTAGCATGCCGCCGCCCACCCCACGCGCCCGGAACGCCACCGTCGACCCGCCGCCGCCGGCCCGCTGCCGTCCATCCGCGCCCCACGCGTTCGGCCGCTGCCGTTTGGCCGCGCCCCAAGTTAAGGTGATGTAAACTTTAGTTCATTTATTTGTAATTATGAATGGTATTTGTAATTGTGAATGGTATTTGCTAAATATATAATGTGATGTTAATGATATTTGTAATTGTATAATGTAGTGGAGTAGATTGTTTATGTTTGTATTGTTTATGTTTGTATTTGTAATTGATTAGGGTATTAAATAAATGTTTAGGTTTGGTTCATTTGTTTCCCCAAAATTCATTTAGAAAGTAGTCCCCAAAATGTGTTAGGAGTGCACATGATTTCACCATTACTGTGAATAAAATCATATAATGTGATGGTGGATATGTTTAGTAAAATAGTTTCTATATAATGTGATGGTGGATATGGATGCCGATAAGATGTGATTGGCAGCCATCGTGTCGTTTGTATATCCGCGTGTCGGCCATAGTGCTGATACTTTTATTTGTAGGTTTTGGAAACCTCTCCGTGTAGGGGAGGTGCAGGGGACGAAGCTCAGTAGACCGTCTCAGGTTCTGGCGCCTCAGGTTCGAGGAGCATCTACCTGTGAGGTCCCGCGAGTCTCCCTCAGCGTCCCATACTTCGGGACAGACGGGCGCTGATTCGCCCGGATGGGGAGAGGCATGCAACTTTATGTTCTTAATTTTTGTTCATATTATGTGTTCAAAATCATAATATAAACTAATACTTTTTATTTATCACTTGGACAGGTCTTGGACGGTTGTGGATTATGCTGGGGGTCATCGTCGCCTCCCCAATGACATCCTCGGCCTGCTTTGCAGGGAACACTTCCCTGGACTGGTTGAGTACGCCGGAGTGACGGGCCCAGCCTACACCTTCGACCACTACGCCGTCGCCCCCGATGCAGTAGACCGGGACGACCGGGAATTCAATAACAAGGCGGAGCGGGTGAAGCAAGAGCTATGGGTAAGTTTTAGTATAATGTAAAATATGTCGCATTCGTTGCAAATTCTTGAAATAATGTATGGATACATCGTTTTTGTATGCAGGATTTCTTCAGATGCGAGGCTAGATATGAGGCTAGGGCGGATGTGGTGGCCACCACGAGCTGTAAGAAGCTCGTCGTGGACATGCACTATGAGGCCCGAATCCAGGCCATCGTCAGCTACCACGGCTCCGTCCTTGGGGAGAAGGTGATCAAGCAGCAAGCTCGAACCATATCGTTGACCAGGGACCAGTACCTGCAGGTAAAGTCATGCATGTTTGGTACCAGTACTCCATGCATGAATTTTATTTTATCTTCTGATATGCACTTTACGTGTTTACTTTGTAGATGATTCCACATTGGTGCGCCACACATCCTCTGTGCTGGGAGCAGATGGTGGATAGGTGGTGTTCGGCTGAGTGAGACGAGGCGCACAACGCTAGCCGGGAACGACGTATGATGATGCAAGGTCCCTCCCACCACCAAGGCAGCCAGAGCCTGGGCCAATATGCAGAAGCATGGGTACGCCCTCTTTTTTATTTAGGTATATAGCACTGGATTAGATATTATTTCTAACTATCTCGTTGGTTTTCTTGCAATCGGCGTCACATGGTGGCCGGCCTTGCTCCATCTTCTCGGCCTATGCTATGGCCCATAAGGGCAAGGCAACGTCCGACGTCACCTACAACCCGGATGACGGGCCCGAGGCCTACACCAACCCTGTCGTCTACAGCCGCCTTCATGACTACACCACCATGGCGCAGGAGGTCCATGGCCCAGAATATGATCTGAGCACCGAGCAGATCGACCCCGATGTGCTCATGAGGGTCGGAGGAGGCAAGAGACATGGGCGGTACTGGATTGCCGACGGGGCAATCGACTCGTCCTCCACTCCCACTCTGTCTCAGGTGCGAGCAAGGAGCACGGGCTCGAGTCCATCCATACGACCTTGGCACGACAGCTCACAGCATCGCATACAACAACTCGAGGTTAGTGCTTCTATAACTCATCCTTACTTGAGTTATATACCTTCTCTTTGAGTTACTATAACGTTGGCTTGTAATATTACAGACCCAACTAGAAGAGATGGAGGCGAGGATGATGGCGGAGCGGCAGGCGGAGCGGGTGGCTCGCGAGGCAGATCATCAGATGATGGCAGAGATGTTCCAGTACATGCAGAGCCTTAGCACCGCACAGGGTTTCGCTCCGCCACCTCCATTGTTCCCTGCAGTTGACCCGCTCTGTTCCATACTCCTGTGAGTATCAAAATTGTAGTTAGATGTTGGTAATGCATCTGGTATAACACATGCAATCTCTTCTCTGTGCAGGGCCAATCTGGGGCGGCATCCAACAACCCTCATGGTTCGCCCAGCCCAACGCAGCACCAGTCCAACCACCCACCTCAATGAGTTTAGAGTTTAGACTACAAAACTTATGTTGAATCTTATGTCAGAGCTTTAGACTTATGTGTTCATACTTCTGAACTTGTGTTGATACTTCTGAACTTGTGTTGATATTGTTTGTGTTGAGAACTTCTGAACTTATGTTTGTATATTAATGTTTGTGTTGGATATATATGTCTGTGATGATCTGTGATGTATATATGTGATATCTGTGAAATATCTTTTGTTTGTTTGGATGGAATAGGAAAAACAAATAAAAAAGGTGTGTACTGGTCACTTTGCCGAGTGTCACACTCGACAAAGAGGTACTTTGCCGAGTGTCAGGACCATAGCACTCGACAAAGAACCAAGACCTGGGCACCGGTATAGGTTCTTTGCCGAGTGTAGTGGCCCTGGCACTCGGCAAAGAGGCACGCTTTGTCGAGTGTCATATAAAGCACTCGACAAAGAAGCTGGCATGGGGACCCGCTGACGGATTCTTTGCCGAGTGCTGGCCGGCAAACACTCGGCAAAGGTAACTTCTTTGCCGAGTGTATTAGGAGACACTCGGTAAAGGTAACTCCTTTGCCGAGTGTCACCTAGGACACTCGGCAAAGACGCCGTCTCCATCACCCCGGCGCCGTGACGACTGCTTTTCTTTGTCGAGTACTTCCTGGCATTCGGCAAAGTCTTTGCCGAGTGCCCGAGAAAAAGTACTCGGCAAAGAAGGCTTTGCCGATGCACTGTGTGTCGAGCCCTCTTTGCCGAGTGCGTCACTCGGCAAAGAGTTTGCCGAGTGTTTTTAAGGCTTTGCCGAGTGCTTCAGGCACTCGGCAAAGCCATCGATTCCGGTAGTGATGAGTATGTGACACATGAAAGTTCGGGGTAATTCATGTATTTCAGGTACCCTATTATGATACCCGAATTATCCGAAATAAATTCGGGTTTTGCAAGTTGCTACCCAAAATTACCGAACGGAATTCAGGTTTTGGGTTTTTCGGGTTCGGGTTAGAGTGTTACGGGTCTTTTGGCCAGCCGTACCTGTGCGGCCATAAAACTACACTAGATAAAGATGTGGGGTGTAGAGAAAAAAAGAGGAGGAAGAAGAGAAAAAATTGAATCCCTAGTCTATTGAAGAATGATGTGGAGGGTAGAGAAAAAGAGAGGAAGAAGAAGATAGCAAAATGAGTCCCTACCAGCTTGTGTTGCCTCTGATGTTGGTCATTGGCGAATTAGCCCCTCTTTACCCTATTCCTGGATCCGCCAGTCCGCCATCGTCGATCATCGCTAATCATCGCTATGCCCTTTTCGACTCAATCCCCAATCCACTTGCACGGCACCACCACCAATCCATTCTGTCGCCTTCGCACCTTCGCTCCGTCGCTGCGGGGAGCTCCCTGCACCCGCCCAATACGAGTCACGGTGGCACATCCTCGATCCAAGCTCTCTCTACCTTAAGGTTTTTGGGGCCAGCCATGCACTCCATGGAGCAGTCAGAGCCCGAAATCGCAGGCCACCGCTATGCCCTTCAGGTGAGCATGCGCGACTCTCCTCTCTCGCGCCCGACTCCCATGGCAACCGGCTCCCTCGCGCAGGCACGTGCCCCCATCGTCCCCGCATGCACAGTTGCAGTCACACCCTCAGAGCCGGGTGCCCTAAACTGCGCACCCAACCCCTACCCTTTCATCCTCACCGTGAATCGACGGTGGTGTGGGCGCCATGATCATGCACACGGAGGGGTGCAAATCCCGCTTCTTCTCCGATGGTCAGTGCCGCCGGATCTGGTAGTTTCTAGGTCCACCCGTGATTGTATATTCTACCATGTTGCTTCCCTTTATTTTTTAAATCCTACTGATTCTGGTCATAATTATGCTTTTTGTGAGGAGGTGGAGGATTTCTGTGGAAAAGCCAAACTTCCTGTTGATGGAGATGGCAGTGATTGGTTGTCATTCCAACTTAGTGATGTTAAGGTTCTTGTGAATGAAATTACTTCTGTTCGGTCCAAAAGGATATTGCATGAGGTTCCTATGGATATAGTTACAAGGTTATTAGATGTTCTCAAGGGTTGTCGATAGATGTGAAGGAAAATGTGAGTTACTTACCATGTCATAGTAGTTTACATTTTCAAATTTTCATTTAGTTTTATCTTATTTTGTTTTAGAACCATTTAGCAAATTTCTTTCATGTTATAACTTAGCAACTAACAAGTGATTGGATACCTTCAGTCTAATGTCATTGATGCTAAACCTTTAGGTTTTCTCTGCTTTGGAGTCCAGTCATACTGCCATGGCAATTATGACCCACCATGATAACAAACAACTAGCCAACAGGCGCATGCGTGGTCCTCGGGCCCCTCCAAGCGGCCATAGACTCCCCCGACGTCGCGCCTGGCAGTTGGGGGAATGGGTTCTTCGCCGATGTCGCAGGTGCCTGCCACATGTGATTCATTTGATGCTCCTATTGCTTTGTTGATTGCCCATCAACAACCAAGTAACCAACCAAAGGTATTAAATCCATCCCTTTAGGAAGCCGAGGAAACTTGCCATACATTTTGAAAGGGAATTAGGCTTACACCTTTTTCCTAATTGATTTTGGTGGTTGAATTGCCCAACACGAATAATTGGACTAACTAGTTTGCTCTAGTCTATAAGTTTTACAGGTGCCAAAGGTTCACAATAATCCAATAAAAAGACCAAGAAAGGGTTCAAACAAAGAGAGCAAAAGACATCCCAAAAGGCACCCTGGTCTGGCGCACCGGACTGTCCGGTGTGCCACCGGACAGTGTCCGGTGCACCAGGGCACTCGACGCTGAACTTGCCACCTTCGGGAAAATGGGAGGCCGCTCCGCTATAATTCACCGGACTGTCCGGTGTGCCACCGGACAGTGTCCGGTGCACCAGGGCACTCGACGCTGAACTTGCCACCTTCGGGAAAATGGGAGGCCGCTCCGCTATAATTCACCGGACTGTCCGGTGTGCCAGCGGAGCAACGGCTACTTCGCGCGCAACGGTCGACTGCAACCGCATTCAATGCGCTACAGTGCGCGCCAGAGTCAGAGCACGCGCAGTTGGCGCACCGGACAGTCTACAGGACATGTCCGGTGCACCACCGGATAGCCCAGAAGCCCCACAAGTCAGAGCTCCAACGGTCGAACCCCAATGGCTGGCTGACGTGGCTGGCGCACCGGACTGTCCGGTGCGCCATGCGACAGTAGCCTTCCAACGACCATTTTTGGTGGTTGGTGCTATAAATACCCCAACCACCTCACATTCAATGGCATCCAAGTTTTCCACCTTCAACACATTACAAGAGCTATAACATTCAATTCTAGACACTCCAAAGAGATCAAATCCACTCCCAAGTCCGTAATCACTCCAAATCAAATAGTGACTAGAGAGAGTGACATTTGTGTTCATTTGAGCTCTTGCTCTTGGATCGCTTTTTTTTTCTTTCTCATTCTTCTTGTGATCAAACTCAATTGTAACCAAGGCAAGAGACACCAATTGTGTGGTGGTCCTTGCGAGAACTTTGTGTTCCGTTTGATTGAGAAGAGAAGCTCACTCGGTCTAAGTGACCGTTTGAGAGAGGGAAAGGGTTGAAAGAGACCCGGTTTTCGTGACCACCTCAACGGGGAGTAGGTTTACAAGAACCGAACCTCGGTAAAACAAATCATCGTGTCTCGCTCTTTATTTGCACACGATTAGTTTTGCGCCCTCTCTCTCGGACTCGTTTATATCTCTAACGCTAACCCGACTTGTAGTTGTGCTTAAGTTTATAAATTTCAGATTCGCCCTATTCACCCCCCCTCTAGGCGACTTTCAATTGGTATCAGAGCCTGGTGCTTCATTAGAGCCTAACCGCTCGAAGTGATGTCGGGAGCATCCGCCAAGAGGGAGTTCGGGACCGGCGAGAAGCCCGCCACAAGCCATGGGAAGGCTCCATCCGGGGAGTCCGCCAACAAGGTGAAGGGATCCCCTTCACACAACAAGTCGCGTCGGAGCGGTGACAAGAAGAAGAAGATGAGGAAGGTGGTCTACTACGAGACCGACTCTTCGTCGCCATCCACCTCCGGCTCCGACACGTCGTCCGTAACTTCTAAGCGCCATGAGCGCAAGAAGTTTAGTAAGATTCCCCTACGTTACCCTCACATTTCCAAACGTACTCCTTTACTTTCCGTCCCATTAGGCAAACCACCTATGTTTGATGGTGAAGATTATAATATGTGGAGTGATAAAATGAGGCATCATCTAACCTCACTCCACACTAGCATTTGGGATGTTGTTGAGATTGGAGTACAGGTACCATCACCGGGGGATGAAGACTATGATTCGGACGAGGTCGCCCAAATCCGACACTTCAACTCTCAAGCCACCACTATATTCCTCGCCTCTCTAAGTCGAGAGGAGTATAACAAGGTGCAAGGATTAAAGAGCGCCAAGGAGATTTGGGATGTACTCAAGACCGCGCACGAAGGAGACGAGGTGACCAAAATCACCAAGCGGGAGACGATCGAGGGGGAGCTCGGTCGCTTCTAGCTTCGCCAAGGGGAGGAGCCACAAGACATGTACAACCGCTTGAAGACCTTGATGAACTAAGTGCGCAACCTCGGGAGCACCAAATGGGATGACCATGAGATGGTCAAGGTTATTCTAAGATCCCTCGTTTTCCTTAACCCTACGCAAGTTCAATTAATGTGAGGTAATCCTAAATATACACTAATGTCTCCCGAGGAAGTAATAGGAAACTTTGTGAGCTTTGAGTTGATGATCCAAGGCTCAAAGAAAATCATCGAGTTAGATGGCCCCTCCACGTCCGAAGCACAACCGGTTGCATTCAAAGCAACGGAGGAGAAAAAGGAGGAGTCTACATCAAGTAGACAACCCATCGACGCCTCTAAGCTCGACAATGAGGAGATGACGCTCATCATCAAGAGTTTCCGCCAAATCCTCAAGCAAAGGAGGGGGAAGGATTACAAGCCCCGCTCCAAGAAAGTGTGCTACAAATGTGGTAAGCCCGGTCATTTTATCGCAAAATGTCCACTATCTAGTGACAGTGACAGGGGCGACGACAAGAAGGGCAAGAGGAGAGAAAAGAAAAGGTACTACAAGAAGAAGGGTGGCGATGCCCATGTGTGTCGCGAGTGGGACTCCGACGAGAGCTCCTCGGACTCCT
This sequence comes from Zea mays, assembly GCF_902167145.1. Taxonomy (NCBI): domain Eukaryota; kingdom Viridiplantae; phylum Streptophyta; class Magnoliopsida; order Poales; family Poaceae; genus Zea; species Zea mays. Next base: position 238,610,190 of record NC_050099.1, on the reverse strand, counting down.
CCTCCGACGAGGACGTCGCCAACATCGCCGTCACCAAGGGACTCCTCTTCCCCAACGTCGGCCACAAGTGCCTCATGGCAAAGGACGGCAAAAGGAAGAAGGTAAAATCAAGATCCTCCACTAAGTATGCTTCCTCTAGTGATGAAGATAATTCTAGTGAAAATGAGGAGGATAACTTGCGCATCCTTTTTGCCAACCTAAACATGCAACAAAAGGAAAAATTAAATGAATTAATTAGTGCTATTCATGAGAAGGATGAACTCTTGGACACCTAAGAGGACTTCCTAATTAAGGAAAATAAGAAGCATGTTAAGGTTAAAAATGCTTACGCTCTAGAAGTAGAAAAATGTGAAAAATTATCTAGTGAGCTAAGCACTTGCCATGATGTTATTACCAACCTTAGAAATGAGAATGCTAATTTAATTGCTAAGGTTGATTCAAATGTTTGTGATGTTTCAATTCCCAATCTTAGAGATGATAATGTTAACTTGCTTGCTAAGATTGAAGAATTGAATGACTCTCTTGCTAGCCTTAAGATTGAAAATGAAAAATTAATTGCTAAGGCTAAAGAATTAGATGTTTGCAATGCTTCCATTTCTAACCTTAGAAGTGAAAATGGCATATTACATGCTAAGGTTGTTGAATTAAAATCTTGCAAACCCTCTACATCTACCGTTGAGCATGTTTCCATTTGCACTAGATGTAGAGACATTAATGTTGATGCTATTCATGATCACCTAGCTTTAATTAAGGAACAGAATGAACATATAGCTAAATTAGATGCTAAAATTGCCGAGCATGACTTAGAAAATGAAAAATTTAAATTTGCTAGAAGCATGCTCTATAGTGGGAGACGCCCTGGCATCAAGGATGGCATTGGCTTCCAAAAGGGGGACAATGTCAAACTTAATGCCACTCCTAAAAGATTGTCTAACTTTGTAAAGGGCAAGGCTCCCATGCCTCAGGATAACGAGGGTTACATTTTGTACCCTGCCGGTTATCCCGAGAGCAAAATTAGGAGAATTCACTCTAGGAAGTCTCACTCTGGCCCTAATCATGCTTTTATGTATAAGGGCGAGACATCTAGCTCTAGGCAATCAATCCATGCAAAATTGCCTAAGAAGAAAACTCCTACTGCATCAAATGATCATAACATTTCATTTAAAACTTTTGATACATCTTATGTTTTAAATAACAAATCCGGCAAGGTAGTTGCCAAGTATGTTGGGGACAAACACAAGGGCACCAAGACTTGTGTTTGGGTACCCAAAGTTCTTGTATCTAATGCCAAAGGACCCAAAACCGTTTGGGTACCTAAAATCAAGAACTAAACTTGTTTTGTAGGTTTATGCATCCGGGGGCTCAAGTTGGATCATCGATAGCGGGTGCACAAACCACATGACAGGGGAGAAGAAGATGTTCTCCTCCTATGAGAAAAACCACGATCCCCAACGAGCTATCACATTCGGGGATGGAAATCAAGGTTTGGTCAAAGCATTGGGTAAAATTGCTATATCACCTGACCATTCCATTTCAAATGTTTTTCTTGTAGATTCTTTAGATTACAACTTGCTTTCAGTTTCTCAATTATGCAAAATGGGCTACAACTGTCTTTTTACGGATGTAGGTGTTACTGTCTTTAGAAGAAGTGATGATTCAATAGCATTTAAGGGAGTATTAGAGGGTCAGCTATACTTGGTGGATTTTGATAGAGCTGAACTTGACACTTGCTTAATTGCTAAGACTAACATGGGCTGGCTCTGGCATCGCCGACTAGCACATGTTGGAATGAAGAATCTTCACAAGCTTCTAAAGGGAGAACACATTTTGGGACTAACAAATGTTCATTTTGAGAAAGACAGGATCTGTAGCGCATGTCAAGCAGGGAAGCAAGTTGGTGTTCATCATCCACACAAGAACATCATGACGACTGACAGGCCACTCGAGCTCCTACACATGGACCTATTTGGCCCGATAGCTTACATAAGCATCGACGGGAGTAAGTACTGTCTAGTTATTGTGGATGATTATTCTCGCTTCACTTGGGTGTTCTTTTTGCAGGAAAAATCTCATACCCAAGAGACCTTAAAGGGATTCTTGAGACGGGCTCAAAACGAGTTCGGCTTAAGAATCAAGAAGATTAGAAGCGACAACGGGACGGAGTTCAAGAACTCTCAAATTGAAGGCTTCCTTGAGGAGGAGGGCATCAAGCATGAGTTCTCTTCTCCCTACACCCCACAACAAAATGGTGTAGTGGAGAGGAAGAATAGAACTCTATTGGACATGGAAAGAACCATGCTTGATGAGTACAAGACTTCTGATCGGTTTTGGGCCGAGGCGGTCAACACCGCCTGCTACGCCATCAACCGGTTGTATCTACACCGAATCCTCAAGAAGACACCATACGAACTCCTAACCGGTAAAAAGCAAAATGTTTCATATTTTAGAGTTTTTGGTAGCAAATGCTTTATTCTTGTTAAAAGAGGTAGAAAAGCCAAATTTGCTCCTAAGGCTGTAGAAGGCTTTTTACTAGGATATGGTTCGAACACAAGGGCATATAGAGTCTTTAACAAGTCCTCTGGACTGGTTGAAGTTTCTTGTGACATTGTGTTTGATGAGACTAACGGCTCTCAAGTAGAGCAAGTTGATCTTGATGAGATAGGTGATGAAGAGGCTCCATGCGTCGCACTAATGAACATGTCCATTGGGGATGTGTGTCCTAAGGAATCCGAAGAGCCTCCAAATGCACAAGATCAAACATCTTCCTCAATGCAAGCATCTCCACCAACTCAAGATGAGGATGAGGCTCAAAATGACGAAGGAGAAGATCAAGGAGTTGAGCCACCTCAAGAGGAGAGCAATGATCAAGGGGGAGATGCCCATGATCAAGATAAGGAAGATGAACAAGTTCCAAGGCCGCCACACCCAAGAGTCCACCAAGCAATACAACGAGATCACCCCGTGAACACCATCCTCGGCGATATTCAAAAGGGGTAACTACTCGATCTCGAGTTGCTCATTTTTGTGAACATTACTCTTTTGTTTCCTCTATTGAGCCACACAGGGTAGAGGAAGCACTTCAAGATTCGGATTGGGTGGTGGCGATGCAAGAGGAGCTCAACAACTTCACTAGGAACGAGGTATGGCATTTAGTTCCACGTCCTAACCAAAATGTTGTAGGAACCAAGTGGGTCTTCCGCAACAAACAAGATGAGCATGGTGTGGTGACGAGGAACAAAGCCCGACTTGTGGCCAAGGGATATTCACAAGTCGAAGGTTTGGATTTCGGTGAAACCTATGCACTCGTAGCTAGGCTAGAATCAATTCGCATTTTACTTGCCTATGCTACTTACCATGGCTTCAAGCTTTACCAAATGGACGTGAAGAGTGCCTTCCTCAACGGACCAATCAAAGAGGAGGTCTATGTTGAGCAACCTCCCGGCTTTGAAGATAGTGAGTATCCTAACCATGTTTATAAACTCTCTAAGGCGCTTTATGGTCTCAAGCAAGCCCCAAGAGCATGGTATGAATGCCTAAGAGATTTTCTTATCACTAATGGCTTCAAAGTCGGAAAGGCCGATCCTACTTTATTTACTAAAACTATTGACAATGATTTGTTTGTATGCCAAATTTATGTTGATGATATTATATTTGGGTCTACTAACGAATCTACATGTGAGGAATTTAGTAGGATCATGACACAAAAATTCGAGATGTCTATGATGGGGGAGTTGAAGTACTTCTTGGGATTTCAAGTGAAGCAACTCCAAGAGGGCACCTTCATTAGCCAAACGAAGTATATTCAAGACATTCTAAACAAATTTGGAATGAAGGATGCCAAGCCCATCAAGACACCCATGGGAACCAATGGGCATCTCGACCTCGACACGGAAGGTAAATTCGTAGATCAAAAGGTATATCGGTCAATGATAGGTTCTTTACTCTATTTTTGTGCATCTCGACCGGATATAATGCTTTCCGTATGTATGTGTGCAAGATTCCAAGCCGACCCTAAGGAAGCTCACCTTACGGCCGTAAAACGAATCTTGAGATATTTAGTTTATACTCCTAAGTTTGGGCTTTGGTACCCTCGGGGATCCACATTTGATTTAATTGGTTATTCAGATGCCGATTGGACGGGGTGTAAAATTAATAGAAAGAGCACATCGGGGACTTGCCAGTTCTTGGGAAGATCCCTGGTGTCTTGGGCTTCAAAGAAGCAAAACTCCGTAGCTCTTTCTACCGCCGAAGCCGAGTATATTGCCGCAGACCATTGTTGCGCGCAATTGCTTTGGATGAGGCAAACCCTTAGGGACTATGGTTACAAATTAACCAAAGTTCCTCTTCTATGTGATAATGAGAGTGCAATCCGCATGGCGGATAATCCCGTTGAGCATAGCCGCACTAAACACATAGCCATTCAGTATAGTTTCTTAAGGGATCACCAACAAAAGGGAGATATCGAGATTGCATATATTAACACCAAGGAACAATTAGCCGATATCTTTACCAAGCCACTAGATAAACAAACTTTTAACAAACTTAGGCATGAGCTAAATATTCTTGATTCTAGGAATTTCTTTTAACGTTTTGCACACATAGCTCATGAATATACCGTTGATCATGTCTCTTTTATATGCTATGACTAATGTGTTTTCAAGTGTATTTTAAACCAAGTCATAGATTGAAAGGGAATTCGAGTCTTCGGCGAAGACAAAGGCTTCCACTCCACTCCATCGAATTACTCACTCTTCGTCGTCGCTCCGAGCAACTCTCCGCCTTTGGTATAATCTTCACTCATGTTTTTATTTGCCAAAGGGGAGAAAGTAGTTACAAAGGGCTTATATTTCACTCAAGTATCCGTTTTTGGCGATTCATGCCAAAGGGGGAGAAAGTATTAGCCCAAAGCAAAAGGACCGCACCATCACCAATTTTCAAAATTTGAGTTAAGAAAAGGTTTTTGAAATGATGAAGTTTTCAATTGATATCTTATTGTATTAAAAAGGGAGAGAAAGTAGTATTTTCAAATTGGTATCTTAAAACCCTCTTGAACACTAAGAGGAGGATTTTATTAAGGGGGAGTTTTGTTTAGTCAAAGGAAAAGCATTTGAAACAGGGGGAGAAAATTTCAAATCTTGAAAATGCTTATCAAAATCTTATTCATTTACCTTTGACTATTTGCAAAAGGACTTTGCAAAAGAATTTACAAAAGAATTTGCAAAAACAAAACATGTGGTGCAAGCGTGGTCCAAAATGGTGAAAATAAAGAAACAATCCATGCATATCTTATGAAAATATTTATTGGCTCAATTCTAAGTAACCTTTGCACTTACAATTATGCAAACTAGTTCAATTATGCACTTCTATATTTGCTTTGGTTTGTGTTGGCATCAATCACCAAAAAGGGGGAGATTGAAAGGGAATTAGGCTTACACCTTTTTCCTAATTGATTTTGGTGGTTGAATTGCCCAACACAAATAATTGGACTAACTAGTTTGCTCTAGTCTATAAGTTTTACAGGTGCCAAAGGTTCACAATAAGCCAATAAAAAGACCAAGAAAGGGTTCAAACAAAGAGAGCAAAAGACATCCCAAAAGGCACCCTGGTCTGGCGCACCGGACTGTCCGGTGTGCCACCGGACAGTGTCCGGTGCACCAGGGCACTCGACGCTGAACTTGCCACCTTCGGGAAAATGGGAGGCCGCTCCGTTATAATTCATCGGACTGTCCGGTGTGCCAGCGGAGCAACGGCTACTTCGCGCGCAACGGTCGACTGCAACCGCATTCAATGCGCTACAGTGCGCGCCAGAGTCAGAGCACGCGCAGTTGGCGCACCGAACAGTCTACAGGACCTGTCCGGTGCACCACCGGATAGCCCAGAAGCCCCACAAGTCAGAGCTCCAACGGTCGAACCCCAACGGTTGGTTGGCGCACCAGACAGTGTCCGGTGGCGTCCGGTGCGCCATGCGACAGCAGCCTTCCAACGACCATTTTTGGTGGTTGGGGCTATAAATACCCCAACCACCCCACATTCAATGGCATCCAAGTTTTCCACCTTCAACACATTACAAGAGCTATAGCATTCAATTCTAGACACTCCAAAGAGATCAAATCCTCTCCCAAGTCCGGAATCACTCCAAATCAAATAGTGACCAGAGAGTGACATTTGTGTTCATTTGAGCTCTTGCGCTTGGATCAATTTTTTTTTCTCATTCTTCTTGTGATCAAACTCAATTGTAACCAAGGCAAGAGACACCAATTGTGTGGTGGTCCTTGAGGGAACTTTGTGTTTCGTTTGATTGAGAAGAGAAGCTCACTCGGTCTAAGTGACCGTTTGAGAGAGGGAAAGGGTTGAAAGAGACCCGGTCTTCGTGACCACCTCAACGGGGAGTAGGTTTGCAAGAACCGAACCTCGGTAAAACAAATCATCGTGTCTCGCTCTTTATTTGCTCACGATTTGTTTTGCGCCCTCTCTCTTGGACTCGTTTATATCTCTAACGCTAACCCGGCTTGTAGTTGCGCTTAAGTTTATAAATTTCAGATTCGCCCTATTCACCCCCCCTCTAGGCGACTTTCACATTTCCCTTCCAAAATCAAACTTCATGGGCATCAAGTTCAGTCCTGAGCAACATCATTGCTGCTATGACCTCATTAGTCTCATGTGCAATTCTAGAAACTGGCACAGATGATCAGGTACACTTGCTCTTGTAATCTTGTCTCAGCACAAACATTTCTTGCTGCTTATGAGCTTTTTGTTTCTGCAGCAATGTGCTACTAATGGTTGGAAAGCGGAACGAAACAATCAGACATCAGGACAGAGCTCTAAATTTGTATTGTCTTTTATGGTGAGCACACAAGCTAAAACCTCACTTCATTGCACCTGCATCTATTTTGTGCCTTTGTAAGATATATATTGTTTTTATATAAATTTGCTTGTCATCTTTATTGTCTCAACTAGAGCTGGTTGTCTGTTGTACAAAGTTCAAGATATTGGGAAGTCCAAGGCTGAAGTAGCAGCGAAGAGGGTTATGGAGTGGGTTAATGGGGTGAACATGGTTCCTCATTTTTGCAGGATTGGAGATAAAGAGATGGAGTTTTATAGTCAATTCCACATAATTGTCCTTGGTCTGGACTCAAATAGTATGGGAATATAAATTATGTGGCTTGTCATTTCTTAGGTATGCTTTTTCCATACCATTTTTGTTAGGTATTCTGTCTCTAAATAATTGAGTTCCCTTTATGTACTCTCGCTAAGACACCAAGAACTGCAGCTCACTGCATTGAGTATGCTCACTTGATCAAATGGGACGAGGTACTATTCTACTCTGCACATTATTTCTCTCTAGACATTGACCCAATACTACTAACTGTTATATTCACTTTTTAGGTTCATCTTGGAAAACCTTTTGATGGTGATGATGTAGAGGATATGCAATGGATTTATTCAGAGGTATCTATATCACAATGTCATGTAACTTAATTTATTAGTAGCCTGCTTGTTGTAAATCATTTGGCAGACATGCTTTAAAGAGAGCATAGCTTTTTGGCATTTCTGGTGTTACATATTCTTTGGCACAGGTTTGTTTTTTGTTTATTGACAACATTTTGCCCATGATTAGAAAATCTAAAAAACTTTGCTTCTTCAGTTGGTAGAATGTGGACATTTTTTATTTGTCAATGATAGATAGATGAATTCTACACCAACTTGAGGTTTTCTCCGAAGCATTATTTAAGGCATTAAATACTTTTTGCATGTAAATATGTTAAAAATACAACGATGTTCTTTTTATTTTTATGTTATAAGAGGCTAGCAATTTGGGCCTGGGTATTAAAAAATGGATTGCTGAGATAGCTCATCATCTTCTTGTATGACTGCTTGAGTTATATAAAATGCTTGAGTATAAATGGTTCTAAATTAGGGGTATATCTTCTTTAGGTTCCATTAAGTAGTGGAGTTGCTTATGTTTTTAATAGCCGTCTTATAATATGGTAACTGGTTAACTGGATAAGCTCTACCCCGGTTCAAATTAAATCTCACTCGTTTATTAGTTTATCTTTGGTTTTAGTGCTATTGCATATATGCTTATTTGTTGCTTTGTGCACAAAAAAGATATCCATCATCAATTTTTTCTTGTCTTCTTTATTATTCAAATTCACCTCAATTGTATGTATATGTCTGTATATCAAAACTGGTTTTTTGTTTCTTTACGCACATCGTACCCTGTAGCAAGCAATTCACGGATGAGCGAAAGAAAGGTCCATGATTTGTACTGCTGCACATCTCCTATATATACTACCTACTCGAGGTGCTAGAAGAAGTATGGAACATTCTCTTTAGATGATGTACCTTTTAATTACAGTTTTAGTATTTTCCCCATTATAAACACTTTGTGATATTCTCAGTAGCTCATCATCTTTCTATTTCTCTCTCAACATTGTAGTGCAATGATGCTTCTCAATTTGTTGGTCCACTTGTATTGAACCTGTTGATAAAGGTATGTTTCTCATTCCATGACTTCCCCCATCGTTAAAATGACTATTAAAGTGCATTGATCCTAGAACATACTGTGTGATTATGCGTATCTCAGCGTACCTTTATTATGCTCTTTGCACCAATATACTTTGTTTTTTTCCTTTTTCGGTCTTTGAAAAAAGGTGATCCGTCTTGGAGCAGTACATCTATGCTTTCTTGATCTTTGCAGAAGTGGTCTGGGTCATTTTTGTTTCCTGCATGTTATGCACCATATTTTTTTATTGTATGGTGTAGTTGGAAGTTGAAACAACAATTATAGTACTTATGACTCTTTTCATTTTTCAGTCACTTGGGGTTCTTGTTGAGGCACATTATTTCTAGAATGTCATGTGTGTGGGTTTTAGATTCAGATCCACATCGGTATGTGTTTCTTTATATGTAGAACTTTTATTGTCCTTCTGCAAGAGATGAAGTAGTCCTTTTTGGCTTGCACTTATTCATGCTGTCAGCAATCAGCATGTGTGCTTTCTTATGCAATCATTGTGGCTTTGTTTGAGTTGTTCAACTTCTATTTAGAAATTTCAATTAGAATTTAGATCAGCATAAACAGGCTAGGATAGTTCTTTTGTAGTAGAAAGAAGAAGCATCATCTTTCAGGTTGTGTTGACCCCATAGTTTGTTTCCCATTTATTGCTCACTGCTGATTAAAGATCAAGAATAGAAATCCACTTTGTTGCCTTTTGTTGTCTAGACTTCCCTATGCTTTGTAGTCCTGCAGATGCTTAGTATTCTAACTATCTTAGTTTACTTAACCTTATGTAGCAGAAGATAGTTGTATGTTTGGTCCTAACTAGCCAAAAAATCAGTGTTCCAAAATAAAGTTGGTGGCAATGCCATATTCCCTTAGAAATCGGTGAAGGATGAGGGCGACGTGCTAAAAATCAAGATGAACACATGCTGTCATTCTCGGTGCACAGCACCAAGAAGATAAGCATCACGCATTCCGAGCAGTTAAGCCACATAAAATACATTTCTTTGGATTCATATTCACTTTTGCATTCATGTTCCTTTAGTTCATTTGTTGTATATGATGAAGTAATTATTTTATTTTGTTTTGAAGTTTCATAAGAAGTATAACTAGCTAAATAACATTAATTTCTATGCCAACCTGTCTTTACTTGAACGTGCATTTTCTGCCCAACTTAACTGTTTTGCTTATTTTATTTGATATTAATATTACCAACAATTTGGATCATGGTTATTAAAACGTCTCTTAAACGACGTTTAAGCACTGATTAAACGATAAAACACGATTTGAAACTAAAACGATAGAATGTTCTGTCAAATTAGTGTAGAACGTCTGTTTTAGGCGTTTTAACGTAGTTGAAATGTCTGAAACGTGATTAATGTCGTTCTAGACGTGTAATCAACGTTTCAAGTTACTGGGCCGACCTTCCTGTTCCTAGGCTTTCGCTTCCAAACTTCAAAGTCGCCCAGGCCCAGCCGTGAGTCAGCGTCCTCCCTACTTCCCCAACCGTCGTCGTCGCGTCGCACTCCTCAGCCGTCCAGTTGCTCGCCGCTGGAAACCTGGAGATCTCCCAACCGGCTGCCCAGTTGCGCCAGCCGTCAGCCATCTGCTCTAGGTACGTTGCTGAAAGGGAAATAGGGTTAACCGTTTCGCACAATTAATTTTGGTGGTTGAATGTCCAACACAAATAAATGGTCTAACTAGTTTGCTCTAGAATACATGTTCTACAGGTGCACAAAGGTTCAACACAAACCAATAAATATTCAAGTTAGGGATCAAATTCAAAGGAGCAAAGAAACTTGAGTGTGCTGTGGACTGGCGCACCGGACTGTCCGGTGTGCCACCGGACAGTGTCCGGTGCATCATGTCCGTACAAAGATGAACCAACCACTCTCGGGTTTCAACAGACGCACTCCACTATAATTCACTGGACCGTCCGGTGTGCCACAAGACTGTCCAGTGTGCCACCGGACTGTCCGGTGCACCAGCGGAGCAACGGCTAATTCACGCAACGGTCGACTACAGAAGCGGATGACAGATGAACAGTGTGCGCAGAGTCAGAGCCGCGGAGTCAGAGGCACACCGGACAATGAACAGGAGCTGTCCGGTGTGGTATCGGACTGTCCGGTGTCGCATGAGGACAAAGCCTCCAACGATCGACTGCTCCTGAACCCTAACGGTTGGGTGACGTGGCGGTGCACCGGATAGCCTACAGTGCCTGTCCGGTGCGCCCATCGACAACAGCCTTCCCCAACGGCCACTTGGTGGTTGAGGGCTATAAATGCCCCTCAACCACCACCACACCAAGCATCCAAGCATTCTAAACATTGCATTCAATACAAGAGCAATAGACTCCACTCCAAGACACAATCAAAGCGATCGATCCACTCAAAGTCCTCAAATCAACTCTAGTGCATTAGGACTTGTGAGAGGATCTCTTGTGTTCCTTTGTTGCTCTTGTTTGCTTGGCTTGGCCTTCTTTTTGATTTCAATTCTTACTCTCAAGTGCTTTGTAAGCAAGGCAGGAGACACCAATTGTGTGGTGATCCTTGCAGGGTCTAAGTGACCCGTGAGATTAAGGAAGAAGGCTCACTCGGTCTAAGTGACCGTTTGAGAGAGGGAAAGGGTTGAAAGAGACCCGATCTTTGTGACCACCTCAACGGAGACTAGGTTCTTTAGAACCAAACTTCGGTAAAACAAATCACCGTGTTCATTCGCTTGATTTTCATTTGATTTGTTTTCCCCTCTCTCCCAGACTTGATTTAAGTTCTAACGCTAACCCCGACTTGTAGTGTGTGTTTAAAGTTGTAAATTTCATATTACGCCTATTCACCCTCCCTCTAGGCAACTTTCAATTGGTATCGGAGCTCGGTGCTTCATTAGAGTCTAACAACTCGAAGTGATGTCAGGAGGTCATGCCAAGAGGGAGATCGAAACCGGCGACAAGCCCGCAAGCCTTGGGAAGGCTCCATCAAGGGAGTCCGGCAACAAAGCCATGGAGGGATCCCCTCCCTCCATCAAGTCGCATCGGAGTGGCGACAACAAAAAGAAGATGAAGAAGGTGGTCTACTACGAGACCGACTCATCATCGCCCTCCACATCAAGCTCCGAGGCATCCGTTGCTTCTAAGCGCCATAAGCGCAAGAAGTATAGTAAGATGCCCCTTCGCTATCCCCATATTTCTAAGCGCGCTCTTCTACTTTCCGTTTCCTTAGGCAAACCACCATATTTTGATGGTGAAGATTATTGTATGTGGAGTGATAAAAGGAGGCATCACCTAACCTCACTCCACGCAAGCATTTGGGACATTGTTGAGTTTGGAGTGCATATACCTAAGGTGGGGGACGAAGGTTACGACTGGGACGAGGTCACCCAAATTAGGCACTGTAACTCCCAAGCCACAACTATACTCCTCGCCTCCTTGCGTCGAGAGGAGTATAACAAGGTGCAAGGGTTAAAGAGCGCCAAAGAAATTTAGGACGTCCTCAAAACGACACACGAAGGGGATGAGGCGACCAAAATCACCAAGCGCGAAATGATCGAGGGAGAACTTGGTCGATTCATCCTCAACAAGGGAGAGGAGCCACAAGCAATGTACAACCGGCTCAAGACCTTGGTGAACCAAGTGTGCAACCTCGAGAGCACCAAGTGGGATGACCATAAAATGGTCAAGGTTATTCTTAGATCACTTGTTTTTCGTGATCCCACTCAAGTGCAACTAATCCATGGACATCCTAGATATAAACAGATGTCTCCCGAGGAAGTTATTGGCAAGTTTGTGAGCTTTGAACTTATGATCAAAGACTCCAAACATATTGTCAACTTGGAGCAAGGTGCCACCTCCACACTCGAGGTGCAACCCGTCGCATTCAAGGCGACGGAAGAAGAGAAGGAGTCTACATCAAGTAGGCTTCCAATCGACGCCTCCAAGCTTGACAACGAGGAGATGGCGCTCATCATCAAGAGCTTTCGCCAAATCCTCAAGCAAAGGAGGGGGAAGGACTACAAACCCCGCTCCAAAAGTGTGTGCTACAAATGTTGTAAGCCCGGTCATTTTATCGCTAAATGCCCAATGTTTAGTGATAGTGACAGGGGCGAAGACAAGAAGGGGAAGAAGAAGGAGAAGAAGAGGTACTACAAGAAGAAGGGTGGTGATGCCCACGTGTGTCGGGAATGGGACTCCGACGAGAGCTCCATCGAGTCCTCCTCCGACGAGGACGCCGCCAACATCACCGTCAACAAGGGCCTCCTCTTCCCCAACGTCGGCCACAAGTGTTTCATGGCCAAGGACGGCAAAAAGAAGAAGGTACAATCTAGAACCACCCCAAGTATACAACATCTAGTGATGAGGGTAGTTCTAGTGAAGACGAAGATGATTTACTTACTCTTTTTGCTAACCTCAACATGGAACAAAAATAAAAATTGAATGAATTGATAGGAGCCATTCATGAGAAGGATGAACTCTTAGACAGCCAAGAGGAATTCCTTATTAAAGAAAATAAAAACATGTTAAAGTGAAAAATGCTTATGCTCAGAAAGTAGAGAAATGTGAAAACCTGACTAATGAGCTTAGCATTTGCCATGATTCAATTACCAGTCTTAGAAATGAAAATACTAGTTTAAATGCTAAGATTGATAAATTGAATGAATCAATTTCTAGCCTTAGGACTAAAAATGCTAGTTTAATTTCTAATGTTAGAGAGTTAAATGTTTGCAATGATTCTATTTCCTATCTTAGAAATGAGAATGCCATATTACATGCTAAGATAGATGAATTAAATATTTGCAAACCATGTACATCTACTGTCGAGCATGTTTCCATTTGCACTAGATGTAGAGATATTAATGTTGAAGCTATTAATGATCACCTTGCTCTTATCAAACAACAAAATGATCATATAGCTCAATTAACTGCTAAAATTAATGAGCATGAAATTGAAAATGAAAAGTTTAGATTTGCTAGAAGCATGCTTTATAATGGGAGACACCCTGGCATTAAGGATGGCATTGGTTTCCAACAGGGAAGCAATGTCAAGCTTAATGCCCCTAAAAGATTGTCTAATTTTGTTAAGGGTAAGGCTCCCATGGTTCAGGATAATGAGGGCTATATTTTATATCCTGCTAATTATCCTGAGCACAAAATTAGAAGAATTCATGCTAGAAAACCTCACACTGTTTCTCATCATGCTTTCATGTATAAGAATGAGGCACCTAGCTCTAGGCATACCACACATGTTAAAATGCCTAGAAAAAAATTTTCTGTTGCATCAAATGAACAAAACATATCATTTAAGCCTTTTGATGCATCTTATGTTTTAACTAACAAATCAAGCAAAGTAGTTGCCAAATATGTTGGGGGCAAACACAAGGGCTCAAAGACTTGTGTTTTGGTACCCAAGGTGCTTGTTTCTAACGTGAAAGGACCCAAGACTGTTTGGGTACCTAAGAACAAGGCATAATTTTTTTTGCAGGTTTATGCATCCGGGGGTTCAAGTTGGATAATTGATAGCGGATGCACAAGCCACATGATAGGGGATAAAAGAATGGTCTCCTCCTATGAGAAAAATGAAGATCTCCAAAGAGCTATCATATTCGAGGATGGAAATCAAGGTTTGGTCAAAGGACTTGGTAAAATTGCTATATCACCTGACCACTCTATTTCCAATGTTTTTCTTGTAGATTCTTTAGATTACAACTTGCTTTCTGTTTCTCAATTATGTAAAATGGGCTACAACTGTCCTTTTACAGATTTAGGTGTTACTGTCTTTAGAAGAAGTGACGATTCAATAGCATTTAAAGGAGTGTTAGAGGTCCAGCTATATTTAGTTGATTTTAATGAAAACACAGCTGAACTCAACACTTGTTTAATTGCTAAGACTAATATGGGTTGGCTCTGGCATCGCCGACTAGCCCATGTTGGAATGAAGAATCTTCACAAGCTTCTAAAGGGAGAACACATTTTAGGACTAACAAATGTTTATTTTGAGAAAGACAAGATTTATAGCGCATGTCAAGCAGGAAAGCAAGTTGGCGCCCATCATCCACACAAGAAAATCATGACGACCGACAAGCCGCTTGAGCTACTCCACATGGATTTATTCGGCCCGATCGCTTACATAAGCATCGACGGGAGTAAGTATTGTCTTGTAATTGTGGATGATTATTCTCGCTTCACTTGGGCATTCTTTTTGCTAGAAAAATCTCAAACCCAAGAGACCTTAAAGGGATTCTTAAGACGGGCTCAAAATGAGTTCGGATTAAGGATCAAAAAGATAAGAAGCGACAATGGGACGGAGTTCAAGAACTCTCAAATTGAAGGCTTTCTTGAGGATGAGGGCATCAAGCATGAGTTCTCTTCTCCCTACACACCTCAACAAAATGGTGTAGTGGAGAGGAAGAATATAACTCTACTGGACATGGCAAGAACCATGCTTGATGAGTACAAGACATTGGACCGGTTTTGGGCGGAAGCAATCAACACTGCTTACTACTCCATCAACCAGCTCTACCTTCATCGTATCCTTAAGAAGACATCTTATGAACTCCTTACCGGTAAAAAGCCCAATGTTTCATATTTTAGAGTCTTTGGAAGCAAATGTTTTATTCTTGTTAAAAGAGGTAGAAAATCTAAATTTGCTCCTAAGGTTGTAGAAGGCTTTTTACTAGGATATGATTCAAACACAAGGGCATACAGAGTCTTCAACAAATCTACTGGATTAGTTGAAGTTTCTTGTGACATTGTGTTTGAGGAGACTAATGGCTCCCAAGTGGAACAAGTTGATCTTTGTCGGGGACCATAATTAGGGGTACCCTCAAGACTCCTAATTCTCAGCTGGTAACCCCCATCAGCACAAACCTGCAAAGGCCTGATGGGTGCGACTAAGTCAGGGATCGGTCCATTCGAGGGACTCGATCACGCCTCGCTCGAGCCCAGCCTCGGGCAAGGGCAGCCGACCCCGGAGGATCTACGTCTCGCCCGAGGCCCCCCTCCAGCGACGAACATACTTCCGGCTCGCCCGAGGCCCAGTCTTCGCCAAGAAGCAACCCTGGCCAAACTGCCACGCCAACCGACCAAATCGCAGGGGCATTTAATGCAAAGGTGGCCTGACACCTTTATCCTGACGCACGTCCTCCAGTCGACAGAGCCGAAGTGACCGCAGTCACTTCGCCGCACCACTGACCGGCCTGACAGAAGGACAGCGCCGCCTGCGCCGCTCCGACTGCTGTGCCAATCGACAGAGTGAGGCTGACAGGCAGCCAGGCCCGGCCTCAGGCACCATAGGAAACTCCGCTCCGCCCGACCCAGGGCTCGGACTCGGGCTCAGCCCCGGAAGATGGCGAACTCTGCTCCGCCCGACCCAGGGCTCGGACTCGGGCTCAGCCCCGGAAGACGGCGAACTCCGCTCCGACCGACCCAGGGCTCGGACTCGGGCTCAGCCCCGGAAGACGGCGAACTCCGCTCCACCCGACCCAGGGCTCGGACTCGGGCTCAGCCCCGGAAGACGACGAACTCCGCTCCGCCTGACCCCAGGGCTCGGACTCGGGCTCGGCCCCTGAAGACGACGAACTCCGCTTTGCCCGACCCTAGGGCTCGGACTCAGCCCTGGCCTCCGTCGACGGTCTCCGCCTCGCCCGACCCAGGGGCTCGGACTCGACCTCAAATCGGAAAACAGACTTGACCTCGACCTCGGAGGAGCCTCCACGTCGCCCAACCTAGGGCACGGACCGACCACGTCAACAGGAGGCTCCATCATTACCCTACCCCAAGCTGACTCAGGCTACGGGGAACAAGACCGGCGTCCCATCTGGCTCGCTCCGCCAGACAAGTAATGATGGTGCCCCGCACGCTCTATGACGACGACGGCTCTCAGCCCCTTACGGAAGCAAGAGGACGTCAGCAAGGACTCGACAGCCCCGACAGTTGTCCTTCCGCCAGGCTCCAGCGCTCCTCCGACGGCCACGACACCACACGAACAGGGTGCCAAAACCTCTCCAGCTGCCACGATGGCATGTACTTAGGGCGCTAGCTCTCCTCTGCTAGACACGGTAGCACTCTGCTACACCCCCCATTGTACACCTGGATCCTCTCCTTACGCCTATAAAAGGAAGGACCAGGGCCCTCTTACAGAGGGTTGGCCGCGCGAGGAAGAGGACGGGACAGGCGCTCGCGTGAGGCCGCTCGCTCCCCTCCCACGTGGACGCTTGTAACCCTCTACTGCAAGCGCACCCGACCTGGGCGCGGGACAAACATGAAGGCCGCGGGATTTCCACCCCTCTCTCTCGCTCCGGCTTCCTTCCCCCCCCCTTCGTGCTCCGTCTCGCGCCGACCCATCTGGCTGGGGCACGCGACATTTCACTCGTCGGTCCAGGGACCCCCCGGTCTCGAAACGCCGACAGTTGGCGCGCCAGATAGGGGCCTGCTGCATGTTGACGAACAGCTTCCCGTCAAGCTCCAGATGGGCAGTCTCCAGCAACCTTTCCAGCCCGGGACGGTGCTCCGTTTCGGGAGTCTTGAGTTCATGTCCCTCGACGGCAGCTACGACATGATACTCCTTCCCCCGCCGTGCGACAGCGACAATGGCGGCCGATAGCCTGCCCGCCGGCGGCGGAATCGACGACGTCTTCCCCGCATGGTGGAAGAACAACATTCGAGCTCACCCCGCCCTCTCCCCCGCCGACGGAGGAGGAGGCGGGGCAACCAAGGCCAGGCAGGAGGCGGCACCTCGTCGGCTGTCGAGCGAGTCGACGGCGCCGGCGCCCCAACGGGGGGCACATCGGGCATCGACCTCGCGTTTGAGACGAAGACGAGCGCCGTCTCCCTGCAACACACCAATTCCAAGCAAACAGACGACGCTAGCACGCTCGCCAAAGGCTTGCTGGGCGTCACCCTCGTACCTGAGACAACGGTGCAGTCAGTCCCTGACGTGACCTCGTCACCGCCCGTTGACCAAGAGGTACCCACTGATTCCCATCTCACGCCCTTTGGATTCAGCCTCGACCCGCCAAGCGACTTCGCTTTGGCGGACGCTCTCGTAGAGGCGAGTCCAAACCCTCTGGGGTTTCGTATGCGGTCACCCTGGGACCGGCTGACGGACGTCTCGACCTATGGGCCCTCGGGGTCCGAGGAAGATGACGTGTCCGACTTCTGTTGGGATTTCTCCGGACTTGGTAACCCCAGTGCCATGCGGGACTTCATGACCGCATGTGACTACTGCCTTTCCGACTGTTCCGACGGTAGCCGCAGCCTCGGCGACGAGGACTGCGGCCCAAGTCGTGAATGTTTCCACGTCGATCTAGGGGGTCCCTCCGAAGGCAACCATCTTGGTATGCCGGAGGACGGTGATCTCCCTAGGCCTGTGCCTCGCGTTGACATCCTACGGGAGCTAGATGTGGTCCCCGTTCAGGCGGGGGGTCATGACCCACAGCTCGAGCAAATCCGCGGGGTGCAGGCCAGGCTCGACGAGGGAGCAGGAACACTTGAGCCGATCCGCCGGGACATCGGGCAGGAATGGGCGGGACAACCTCCATCCGGAGAAGTGCGCCATCTACCCCAGGGTATCCAGCACCGCATCGCCGACGATGTCAGGGTGAGGCCGCCACCCGCTTCCAGTGGAGTCGGCCAGAACCTGGCTGCAGCGGCAATGCTTCTCCGCGCTATGCCGGAGCCATCAACCACCGAGGGGCGGCGAATCCAGGGAGAGCTCAAGAATCTCCTAGAGGGCGTCGCGGTCCGACGGGCCAAGAGCTCTGCCTCCCGAAGGCAGGGGTACCCCTCAGAACATCACGCCGCGACTTCCCGATTCATGCGGGAAGCCTCGGTCCACACCGGGCGCACGCGCGACACAGCGCCTGTGGCCCCGGGTCGCCTCGGCAACGAGCACCATCACCGCAACCGTCGGGCCCACCTCGACGAAAGGGTGCGCCGAGGCTACCACCCCAGGCGTGGGGGACGCTACGACAGCGGGGAGGATCGGAGTCCCTCGCCCGAACCACCCGGTCCGCAGGCTTTCAGCCGCGCCATACGACGGGCACCGTTCCAGACCCGGTTCCGAACCCCGACTACTATCACAAAGTACTCGGGGGAGACGAGACCGGAACTGTGGCTCGCAGACTACCGGCTGGCCTGCCAACTAGGTGGAACGGACGATGACAACCTCATCATCCGCAACCTCCCCCTGTTCCTCTCCGACACCGCTCGCGCCTGGTTGGAGCACCTGCCTCCGAGGCAGATCTCCAACTGGGACGACCTAGTCCAAGCCTTCGCCGGCAATTTCCAGGGCACGTACGTGCGCCCTGGGAACTCCTGGGACCTCCGAAGCTGCCGACAGCAGCCGAGAGAGTCTCTCCGGGACTACATCCAGCGATTCTCGAAGCAGCGCACCGAGCTGCCCAACATCACCGATTCAGATGTCATCGGCGCGTTCCTCGCCGGCACCACTTGCCGCGACCTGGTCAGCAAGCTGGGTCGAAAGACCCCCACCAGGGCGAGCGAGCTGATGGACATCGCCACCAAGTTCGCCTCTAGCCAGGAGGCGGTTGAGGCTATCTTCCGGAAGGACAAGCAGCCCCAGGGCCGCCCACCAGAAGATGCCCTCGAGGCGTCTACTCAGCGTGGCGCCAGGAAGAAAGGCAAGAAGATGTCGCAAGCGAAACGCGATGCTGCTGACGTGGACCTTGTTACCGCCGCCGAGCACAAGAACCCTCGGAAACCCCCCGGAGGTGCCAACCTCTTCGACAAGATGCTCAAGGAGCCGTGCCCCTATCATCAGGGGCCCGTCAAGCACACCCTTGAGGAGTGCGCTATGCTTCGGCGCCACTTCCACAGAGCCGGGCCACCCGCGGAGGGTGGCAGGGCTCACGACGACGACAAGAAGGAAGATCCCCAGGCAGGAGAGTTCCTCGAGGTCCGCGACTGCTTCATGATCTACGGTGGGCAAGCGGCAAACGCCTCGTCTCGGCACCACAAGCAAGACTGTCGGGAGGTCTGTTCGGTAAAGGTGGCGGCGCCAGTCTACCTAGACTGGTCCGACAAGCCCATCACCTTCGACCAAGCCGACCACCCCGACCACGTGCCGAGCCCGGGGAAATACCCGCTCGTTGTCGACCCCATCATCGGCGACGTCAGGCTCACCAAGGTCCTCATGGACGGAGGCAGCAGCCTCAACATCATCTATGCCGAGACCCTCGGGCTCCTGCGTGTTGATCTGTCCTCGGTCCGGGCAGGCGCTGCGCCTTTCCACGGGATCGTTCCCGGGAAGCACGTCCAGCCCCTCGGACAACTCGACCTTCCCATCTGCTTCGGAACACCCTCCAACTTTCGAAGGGAGACCCTCACGTTCGAGGTGGTCGGGTTCCGAGGAACCTACCACGCAGTGTTGGGGAGGCCATGCTACGCGAAGTTCATGGCCGTCCCCAACTACACCTACCTCAAGCTCAAGATGTCGGGCCCCAACGGGGTCATCACCGTCGGCCCCACGTACCGACACGCGTTCGAATGCGACGTCGAGTGCGTGGAGTACGCCGAGGCCCTCGCCGAGTCCGAGGCCCTCATCGCCGACCTGGAGAGCCTCTCTAAGGAGGTGCCAGACGTGAAGCGCCACGCCGGCAACTTCGAACCAGCGGAGACGGTTAAGTCCGTCCCCCTCGACCCCAGCAACGACGCTTCCAAGCATATCCGGATCGGCTCCGAGCTCGATCCCAAATAGGAAGCAGTGCTCGTCGACTTTCTCCGCGCAAACGCCGACGTTTTCACGTGGAGTCCCTCGGACATGCCTGGCATACCGAGGGATGTCGCCGAGCACTCGCTGGATATCCGAGCTGGAGCCCGACCCGTCAAGCAGCCTCTGCGCCGATTCGACGAAGAAAAGCGCAGAGCCATAGGCGAGGAGATCCACAAGCTAATGGCGACAGGGTTCATCAAAGAGGTATTCCATCCCGAATGGCTTGCCAACCCTGTGCTTGTGAGAAAGAAAGGAGGGAAATGGCGGATGTGTGTAGACTACACTGGTCTAAACAAAGCATGTCCGAAGGTTCCCTACCCTCTGCCTCGCATCGATCAAATCGTGGATTCCACTGCTGGGTGCGAAACCCTGTCTTTCCTCGATGCCTACTCAGGGTATCACCAAATCAGGATGAAAGAGTCCGACCAGCTCGCGACTTCTTTCATCACACCCTTCGGCATGTACTGCCATGTCACCATGCCGTTCGACTTGAGGAATGCGGGTGCGACGTACCAGCGGTGCATGAACCATGTGTTCGGCGAACACATTGGCCGGACGGTCGAGGCCTACGTCGATGACATCGTAGTCAAGACAAGGAAAGCCTCCGACCTCCTTTCCGACCTTGAAGTGACGTTCCAATGTCTCAAGGCGAAAGGCGTGAAGCTTAATCCCGAGAAGTGTGTCTTTGGGGTTCCCCGAGGCATGCTCTTGGGGTTCATTGTCTCCGAGCGAGGCATCGAGGCCAACCCGGAGAAGATCGCGGCCATCACCAGCATGGGGCCCATCAAGGACTTGAAAGGCGTACAGAGAGTCATGGGATGTCTTGCGGCTTTGAGCCGCTTCATCTCACGCCTCGGCGAAAGAGGCCTGCCTCTGTACCGCCTCTTAAGGAAGGTCGAGTGCTTCACTTGGACCCCTGAGGCCGAGGAAGCCCTCGGGAACCTGAAGGCGCTCCTCACCAACGCGCCCATCTTGGTGCCTCCCGCTGCCGGAGAAGCCCTCTTGATCTACGTCGCCGCGACCACTCAGGTGGTTAGCGCCGCGATCGTGGTTGAGAGACGAGAAGAGGGGCGTGCATTGCCCGTCCAAAGGCCAGTCTACTTCATCAGCGAGGTACTGTCCGAGACCAAGATCCACTACCCACAAATTCAGAAGCTGCTGTACGCGGTG
Source organism: Zea mays (assembly GCF_902167145.1). Classification (NCBI taxonomy): domain Eukaryota; kingdom Viridiplantae; phylum Streptophyta; class Magnoliopsida; order Poales; family Poaceae; genus Zea; species Zea mays. The sequence continues at coordinate 238,588,800 of NC_050099.1, read as the reverse complement.
ATCCTGACGCGGCGGAAGTTGCGACACTACTTCGAGTCTCATCCGGTGACTGTGGTATCATCCTTCCCCCTGGGGGAGATCATCCAGTGCTGAGAGGCCTCGGGTAGAATCGCAAAGTGGATGGTGGGAATCATGGGCGAAACAATCTCGTTCGCCCCTGGAAGGCCATCAAGTCCCAGATCTTGGCGGACTTCGTGGCTGAATGGGTCGACACCCAGCTCCCAACAGCTCTAATCCAACCGGAACTCTGGACCATGTTCTTCGACGGGTCGCTGATGAAGACAGGAGCCGGTGCAGGCCTGCTCTTCATCTCGCCCCTTGGAAAGCATCTACGCTACGTGCTACGCCTCCACTTCCCAGCATCCAACAATGTGGCTGAGTACGAGGCTCTGGTCAACGGGTTGCGCATCGCCATCGAGCTAGGGGTCCGACGCCTCGACGCTCGCGGTGACTCGCAACTCGTCATCGACCAAGTCATGAAGAACTCCCACTGTCACGACCCGAAGATGGAGGCCTACTGCGATGAGGTTCGGCGCCTGGAAGACAAGTTCTACGGGCTCGAGCTCAACCACATCGCTCGGCGCTACAACAAGACTACGGACGAGCTGGCTAAAATAGCCTCGGGGCGAACAACGGTTCCCCCGGACGTCTTCTCCCGAGACCTGCATCAACCCTCCGTCAAGATCGACGACACGCCCGAGCCCGAGGCACCCTCTACCCAGCCCGAGGTACCCTCGGCTCGGCCCGAGGCACCCTCGGCCCCCGAGGGTGAGGCACTGCGCGTCGAGGAGGAGCGAAGCGGGGTCACGCCTAATCAAAACTGGCAGACCCCGTACCTGCAATAACTCCACCGAGGAGAGCTGCCCCTCGACCGAGCCGAAGCTCGACGGTTGGCGTGACACGCCAAGTCGTTCGTCTTGCTGGGGGATGGGAAGGAGCTCTACCACCGCAGCCCCTCAGGCATCCTCCAGCGATGCATCCCCATCGCCGAAGGTCAGGAGCTCCTACGAGAGATACACTCGGGGGCTTGCGGTCATCACGCAGCACCTCGAGCCCTTGTTGGAAACGCCTTCCGACAAGGTTTCTACTGGGCGACGACGGTGGTCGAAGCCACTAGAATTGTCCGCACCTGCGAAGGGTGTCAGTTCTACGCGAGGCAGACCCACCTGCCCGCTCAGGCTCTGCAGACGATACCCATCACCTGGCTTTTTGCTGTGTGGGGTCTGGACCTCGTCGGCCCCTTGCGGGAGGCACCCGGGGGCTACATGCACCCCTGGGAAGGGCTGTTCGTCATCGCCAAAGTTCTGAAGCCCGGAACGAACAAGCTGGCCGACAGTCAAGGCGAGGTCTACACCAACACTTGGAACATCCAACAGCTACGTCGCTTCTACCCTTAAGATGTTTTCAAGTTGTTCGTATACCTCGTTCCCACGCAAAATTTGGTCATCAAGGAAGGGTCAGCCTTGCCTCGACAAAGCCCGACCCTCCCTCGGGGGCTAAAAAGGGGGGAACCCCCTCCACGTCAAAATTTTCAATCAAAAAGGCTTCCGCGTTCCCCCGGCTCTGTCGGTAGCAGGACCCCAAGAAGCGAGCGCGGGTGCATGTAAGTGACAAGGCTGACTGAGCCGAGGGACTCCTACGCCTCTGGGTTACGGATACCTCACTCGTCACCTACCACGAAAAATGACTCCTACTTGGGCAAGTCACCCTACTACTGACGAGCGGGGCCGGACACGCAAAATGAAAGGAAAAGGGGCACGACTTTATACTACAATAATAAAGTGTTCAGGCCTCAGCGGCCGCAAAGGACACATGTGCGTTCAAAGGAAACTGCTCCGACAGAGTTAGGCGTCGCCCGGGGAAGGAGCCGCGCCTTCGGCTTCGTCCCCGCCCTCGGCAAAGTCCACCCCGGCTTCGGACGACGGCGTAGGCGGGAGGATCTCTGCCTCAAAGGTGGCCGCCAGCACTGCGCTCGGGCCCGCGACGGCCGCGTCGAGCCTCTGGACTTCAACCAGGGCGGCTTCATCTTCATCAGGAAGGCAATACCCCTCACTAACCCGCTCCAGATCCACGACGTAGTGGGAAGCAAGCACGGCGAAGGCCCGCCTGACGCCGTGGTGTAGCGCCTCGCGGAACCTGCCGCGCACGTGATCGCCCAAGGCCTGCAGGCGACTTTGAGGGGAGCTTCCTGAGGGGATGTCGCCGAAGCCAAAGACCCGGCAGAAGTCCGAGATGGCCTCAGACATAGCTGCGTGGTCGGCCTCCCTCTGCTCGGCCGCCCTGGCAAGCGCCCTGGTAGACTCATCAAGGGCAGACTCGAGCTCCGCAAACGGCCAGAGCGCAAGGCCTCAAACACAAGCGGAGGAAACAAGCTGAAACGAAAACTGAAAATGGCCAGGACATACCTCCGGCTCAGGCACGCTGCTCCGAGGCTGCGGCCTGGGCCACGGCTAGGTCTGCTGCAAGGGCTCCAGCCCGACTTTCGGCCTCGGCAGCCCGGCCCCGAGATTGGTCTCGCTCATCGGCGACCTGGTCGAACTCCGACTGCCGTCGTTGCACCTCTGCGCGTGCCGCTGCCGCCTCTGCTCTCAGATCGGCACAGAGCAACCGAAGGTCCGCCACCTCGGCGCCCTGCTAGGAGAGGCGTGCAGTAGCCCCGGTGAGCGAGGTCCTCAGGGATCGCAGCGAGCCCCAGATATCGACCTCGTGGCGGATGAACGACGACTTGGCGGCGCTCAGATCCGTCAGATCCTGAGGGAAGGAAGCGGGGCGTCACAAAAGACGCCTTGGTCACAAAAAAGGTATGCCTGAAACCATTACCTGGAGGATCTTGGGGACGTCCCTGCAAAAGACCTCTAGCGATGACCGGAGCGACCCCACCGTTGCTTCAGCACACTCGCGGAGCTCGTCCCAAGACTGCTCCTCCCGCTCATCGTCAAGAACGAAGAAGGGATCCGAAGCCTCACGGGTCCAGAACCGAAGCAACTGGCGCCGCCTCTCGGAGCTCCGCCGCGCAAGGACAAGGCTGCCGCTCGACGGGACGGATCGCGTTTCCACACCCCCCTCCTCCGAGGCACCGAGCGCCGACGCCTCGGCCATCTCAGCGTCGGCAGCAACAGGTTGCTCCCCGACTAGGATGGCAGCGGCTTCAGCAGCAGCAGGCGCCAGCACCGGCGGCATGTCTGGTGGGCCCGAGGCCACGTTCGCGCCAGCCACCTCCTCCAGCACGATGGCCGCCTCGGCGGAAGAGCCAGCCTCGGGAACTCGCTCCACGGCGACTGGTGCCGCCTGAGCCCCCCGCTATGGAGCTCCTTGCGAGAAGGTCAGCTGAACAGCGAGGCCCGGCACGGCACCGGCCGTGGAAGCCGACGTCGTCTTAAGGGCTTTCCGGGGAGCCAGATCGGTCAGGCCATGGCTTCGCTTGCTGAGGAGGAAAGAAAAGTCGCGGTCGGGACATACGAATGAGGAGCCAGGACGAAGACGTTCCAAAGTACTTACCCGCTCCGGGCCATGATCAACCGCGCCTGAGGAGAGGTCTCTCGGATCTCGACCCCCGAAGGTACCGCTGAGGTCCGCCTCGCCACCAGCTTCGGTATCGTCCTCGCCTTGGGCACCTTGGACGCCCGGGAGACGGACTGCCCAAGCGCTGCCACGGCGACCTGAGGGCCGCTCTCCTGCGCTGCCGGCGTGGGCGACGGCTCTCGGGGAACAGACGCCTTGGCCTGACTCCCCGGGGTCACCTCAACTTCCACGGCCGAGGGGTCAAGTACCCCCTCGGTCTGCCCCCGCTCTTCGGGCCGAGACCTCTGCGTCTCGACTCCGGGAACTGGCGGCGCCAGCCCGCTCGGGGGCTGGCTTGACGACTCCTGGCCTAGCCTCAAACCCGGGCTGAGGCCGAGGCGGGCAGCCATGTCGTCGTCCTCATCATCATCTTCATCATCGTCGTCGTCGTCAGGCGTTTCCGGCGACGGCTCCCTCGGGAGTCCATCCCTCTCCTGCCGACGACGGAGCTTCTCCAAGGTGTCTCGGGCCCGCGTCTGCTCGCGGGCCCGAGCCTTCTCCGCGTCTTTCTTCTTCTTCCTCTCCTCCACGGCAACCCGCCACGCTGCTCGGTCCACCGCGTCCTCCGGGACCCGTGGCCGGGAAGGCTTGTGCCACCCTACCTCCTGGAGACAGATGAAAAGTCTCGACCGTAAGGGCCAAGGGCAATCCGACGCAGGGAGAAAGAAGGAACGGACACTCACCAGGGTCACACACCCGTGGTCGGGGCGCATCAAGGGCTGAGAGAAGGCGCTGGCGTCCGGTTTTCCCAACGCGACGGCCACCCGCCCATGGAGAACGTCGATGGGAAGGGGATCCGAGGACATCCGTGAGCCCTCCAAGTTAGCCTCCGGCGTCATCTCCCAAAGCGGCAACTGCCGCTCCGCCAAGGGAAGCACCCTACGGCGGTGAATGGCGGCAATCACTCCCGCGGCGGTGAGTCCCCCTTTCCGCAACGCCTCCAGGGCCTTGAGAAGGGGCTCGAGGTTCTTCTGTCTGTCGTGCGGGGTCCCGTAGCGCCAAGCATCGGCGGCGACGGTGACCACTCGCTGGGAAAACGGCGGGAGCATCTCACCGTCATTCCGGAGGTAGAACCACCGGCGCTGCCACCCTTTATTCGAGGACGCAAGGATGGCGGGAATGTATAGCGATGCCCGCGACTGCCTCAGCTGGAGAATGCAGCCGCCGGCCCGCACTGCCGCGCGGACCCTTCTCTCCCCCGTCGGCGAAGCAAAAAGCTCCGCAGAAAAGAGATGAGTCCACAAGTCCCAATGGGGGCGATCCCCAAGTATCCTTCGCACACCGCTACGAAGATGGCGGCTTGCGAGATGGAGGTGGGGCTGAGGTTGTGCAACTCCACCCCATAGTTGTGCAGGATCGCCCACATGAAGCGGCTTGCCGGCACACCGAACCCCCGCTCATGGAAGGAGACGAAGCTCACGACGTACCCCGGCGGTGGGGACGGAGCGGCTCCGCTCGCGGGGGGAATCCACTCCGGCTGCCTCTCATCAGAGAGAGGGCGAAGCAAACCCTCAGCAACGAGATCCTCTAGGTCATCCGTTGTGACTGTGGAGAAAGGCCATGGGTCGCGCGGCGAGACGATGGTCACCCGGTCGGCCATCACCAAGCAAAAGGGGTGGCGGCGGAAAGGACTGGGTGGGCGGTTTCCTTTTCTCTGGCTAAACCTCTCAGGTTGCAAAAACCTAAGAAGGAGGTGAGAAGCGGAGCAAAGAACCGTCGCCAGACCCTCCCCCAAGTATATAAAGACCGAGGCGAGACCCGTTCAACGTTTCGCCCGGACCCGCCGCGGGATTCAAAAACACAAAGCGAAACGGCCGTTCCTCGAACGGCTCGTGCACGCGCAACGGCTGCCCCGCAAACCACTCGCCCCGTCGCATTAACTCCACGGCGGGACAGGCGGCGCCTCTGGCAGAGGAAGCGAGCGACGCTTCGCCTTCGCCATAATGACCGCGTCAAAAAAGGTACGCCACGTCATTCGATTTCGTATCCTTTTCCTTTTTCCTCTTTCTCTCTCTTACAACAGGGGCCAGGAAAGGGGGATACCCCGAAAAGGATCCTTCTCCGTGAAGGAAACAGGCTCCGAGCCTCCCTACTGATCAGAGGTTCGAAGGCTGGCCCCTCGGGGGGGTTCAACAGCCGCCTCAGAGCGCGTGGGTTCTGCACCCACTACTGGTCAGAGGTTCGAAGGCCGGCCCCTCGAAAGGGTTCAACGGCCGCCTCAGGCCACTTGGGCTCCACGCCCACTACTGATCAGGGGTTCGTAGGCTGGCCCTCGAAGGGTTCACAGCCGCCTCAGACATAGAGCGAGGGATGACCCTGGGTACGTTCGATACATAACCGAGGCTCGGGCTACGCTCCCGAGGTACCCTAGGACATTTCCGAGACCAGCGGGAATGATCTTATAACGGAATCCCATCAGAGGGAGGCATCGAGCCCTCGGACCCCGTCGACAGGGGACCGGGTCCGGCAGATCACCCGCAGGTACTTTTGAGCGCGCCTCCGGGCCTCTAGCCGACCCCTAACAAATGGGGCACGGGCGTCCACTCGGATTACCCGCCAGCAGCTCACCGGAGACACCATGTTCGGCGCCCTCCGAGGGCAACATGGCGCTTTCCCCCCCCCCCTCCCTCCTTGCGGAAAGGCGACGCAGGGGCGTATGTAAAAAATTCGAGTCTGCCCATGACCGTCCTCTCGCCCTGTGCAGAGGCTCGGGGGCTACTCTCGCAAACCCGGCTCCGGCCAAACCGTTGACAGCGTCAACATACCAGCCCGAGGACTTGGGACTCGACCGTGCACCCGAGCTACGGCCAGCTCGCATGAGGGAACAACCAGACTAGCCGAAGCATTGCGCGAGGCATTAAGACCTCGGAGGAGTCAAACCACTCCTCCGAGGCCTTGGGGGCTACACCCGGCGGGTGCGCTCGCGCGCACCCACTGGAACAAAACGCAACCGAGAAAGGCTGGTCCCCTTGCAAAAAAGTGCGACAAAAGCCTCCAAGCGAGTGTTAACACTCCCTTCGAGGCTCGGGGGCTACTGTCGGGGACCATAATTAGGGGTACCCTCAAGACTCCTAATTCTCAGCTCGTAACCCCCATCAGCACAAAGCTGCAAAGGCCTGATGGGTGCGACTAAGTCAGGGATCGGTCCATTCGAGGGACTCGATCACGCCTCGCCCGAGCCCAGCCTCGGGCAAGGGCAGCCGACCCCGGAGGATCTACGTCTCGCCCGAGGCCCCCTCCAGCGACGAACATACTTCCGGCTCGCCCGAGGCCCAGTCTTCGCCAAGAAGCAACCCTGGCCAAACCGCCACACCAACCGACCAAATCGCAGGGGCATTTAATGCAAAGGTGGCCTGACACCTTTATCCTGACGCACGTCCTCCAGTCGACAGAGCCGAAGTGACCGCAGTCACTTCGCCGCTCCACTGACCGGCCTGACAGAAGAACAGCGCCGCATGCGCCGCTCTGACTGCTGTGCCACTCGACAGAGTGAGGCTGACAGACAGCCAGGCCCGGCCTCAGGCACCATAGGAAACTCCGCTCCGCCCGACCCAGGGCTCGGACTCGGGCTCAGCCCCGGAATACGGCGAACTCTGCTTCGCCCGACCCAGGGCTCGGACTCGGGCTCAGCCCCGGAAGACGGCGAACTCCGCTCCGCCCGACCCAGGGCTCGGACTCGGGCTCAGCCCCGGAAGACGGCGAACTCCGCTCCGCCCGACCCAGGGCTCGGACTCGGGCTCAGCCCCGGAAGACGACGAACTCCGCTCCGCCCGACCCCAGGGCTCGGACTCGGGCTCGGCCCCTAAAGACGATGAACTCCGCTTTGCCCGACCCCAGGGCTCGGACTCAGCCCTGGCCTCCGCCGACGGTCTCCGCCTCGCCCGACCCAGGGGCTCGGACTCGACCTCGGCCTCGGAAGACAGACTCGACCTCGACCTCGGAGGAGCCTCCACGTCGCCCAACCTAGGGCACGGACCGACCACGTCAATAGGAGGCGCCATCATTACCCTACCCCAAGCTGACTCAGGCTACGGGGAACAAGACCGGCGTCCCATCTGGCTCGCTCCGCCAGACAAGTAATGATGGCGCCCCGCACGCTCTATAACGACGATGGCTCTTAGCCCCCTTACGGAAGCAAGAGGACGTCAGCAAGGACTCGACAGCCCCGACAGCTGTCCTTCCGTCAGGCTCCAGCGCTCCTCCGACGGCCACGACACCACACGAACCGGGTGCCAAAACCTCTCCGGCTGCCACGATGGCATGTACTTAGGGCGCTAGCTCTCCTCTGCTTGACACGGTAGCACTCTGCTACACCCCCCATTGTACACCTGGATCCTCTCCTTACGCCTATAAAAGGAAGGACTAGGGCCCTCTTACAGAGGGTTGGCCGCGCGGGGAAGAGGACGGGACAGGCGCTCGCGTGAGGTCGCTCGCTCCCCTCCTGCGTGGACACTTGTAACCCCCTACTGCAAGCGCAACCGACCTGGGCGCGGGACAAACACGAAGGCCACGGGATTTCCACCCCTCTCTCTCGCTCCGGCTGCCTTTTTCCCCCCTTCGCGCTCCGTCTCGCGCCGACCCATCTGGGCTGGGGCACGCGGCGACATTTCACTCGTCGGCCCAGGGACCCCCCCGGTCTCGAAACGCCGACAATCTTGATGAGCTAGATTATGAAGAGGCTTCGTGCGTCGCGCTAAGGAACATGTCCATTGGGGATGTGTGTCCTAGGGAATTCGAAGAGCCTCCACAAGCACAAGATCAACTATCATCTTCCATGCAGGCATCTCTACCAACTCAAGATGAGGAACAGGCTCAAGATGATGAAAATGAAGATCAAGAGGATGAGCCACCTCAAGAGGAGGACAATGATCAAGGGGGAGATGAAGTTAATGAAGACAAGGAAGATGATCAAGAAATACAGGGACAAAGACCGCCACACCCAAGAGTCCACCAAGGATTTCAACGAGATCACCCCGTCAACTCCATCCTTGGTGACATTCATAAAGGGGTAACTACTAGATCTCGAGCTGCACATTTCTGTGAACATTAATCTTTTGTGTCCTCTATTGAGCTCTATAGGATAGAGGATGCACTAAGAGATCCGTATTAGGTGCTGGCTATGCAAGAGAAACTTAACAACTTCACGAGGAATGAGGTATGACATTTAGTTCCACTTCCTAACCAAAATGTTGTAGGTACCAGGTGGGTATTCCGCAACAAGCAAGATGAGCATGGTGTGGTGACAAGGAACAATGCCCGACTTGTGGCCAAAGGTTATTCACAAGTCGAAGGTTTGGACTTTGGTGAAACTTATGCACCCGTAGCTAGGCTTGAGTCAATTCGTATATTATTTGCCTATGCTACTTACTATGGCTTTAAGCTTTATCAAATGGACGTGAAAAGCGCCTTCCTAAATGGACCAATCAAGGAAGAGATCTATGTCGAGCAACCTCCCGGCTTTGAAGATAGTGAGTACCCTAACCATGTGTATAAACTCTCAGAAGCGCTTTATGGGCTTAAGCAAGCCCCAAGAGCATGGTATGAATGCCTGCGAGATTTCCTTATCACTAATGGCTTCAAAGTCAGAAAAGCCGATCCTACACTCTTTACTAAAACTATTACAAAAGATTTGTTTGTATGCCAAATTTATGTTGATGATATCATATTTGGGTCTACTAACAAATCTACTTGTGAAGAGTTTAGTAGGATCATGATACAAAAATTCGAGATGTCTATGATGGGGGAGTTGAAGTATTTCCTTGGATTTCAAATCAAGCAACTCCAAGAGGGCACCTTCATCAGCCAAACAAAGTACATTCAAGACATACTTAAGAAATTTGGCATGAAGGATGGCAAACCCATCAAGACACCCATGGGAACCAACAGGCATCTCGACCTCGACACGGGAGGTAAATCTGTATATCAAAAGGTATACCAGTCAATGATAGGATCTTTACTCTATTTATGTGCATCTCGACCGGATATTATGCTTTCTGTATGCATGTGTGCAAGGTTCCAAGCCGATCCTAAGGAAGTTCACCTTAGGGTCGTGAAAAGAATCATGAGATATTTAGTTTATACTCCTAAGTTTGGGCTTTGGTACCCCAAGGGATCCACCTTTGACTTAATAGGATATTCTGATGCCGATTAGGCAGGGTGTAAAATTGATAGGAAGAGCACATCAGGGACTTGTCAGTTTCTAGGGAGATCCCTGGTGTCTTGGGCTTCAAAGAAACAAAACTCAGTAGCTCTTTCCACCGCCGAAGCCAAGTACATTGTCGCAGGCCATTGTTGTGCACAATTACTTTGGATGAGGCAAACCCTCAGGGACTATGGCTACAAATTGAGTAAAGTCCCTCTCCTATGTGACAATGAGAGTGCAATCCGCATGGCGGATAATCCCGTTGAACACAACCACACTTAGCACATAGACATTCGGTATCACTTTTTGAGAGATCACCAACAAAGGGGGGATATCGAAATAGCTTATGTAAACACCAAGAATCAATTAGTCGATATCTTTACCAAGCCACTAGATGAGAAAACCTTTAGCAAACTTAGGAATGAGCTAAATATACTCGATTCTTGGAATTTTGAATGAAACATTGCACACATAGCTTATTTATATACCTTTGATCATATCTCTTTCATTATGGTACAAATGCATATTTCTTATTACTTATGTACCAAGGCTACGACTAATGTGTTTTCAAGTATACTTCTATACTAAGTCGTAGATTGAAAGGGAAATGGAGTATTCGACGAAGACAAGGCTTCCACTCCACTCTAACGGTATCATCTATCCTTCGTCGCTACTCCGCTCACACTCTCAATTGGTATAATCCTTCACACTAACTTACTTTTACCAATGGGGAGAAAGTAATTTTAGGGCTCTCAAAGTCTCCGTTTTTGGCGATTATGCCAAAGGGGGAGAAAATATTAAGCCCAAAGCAAAAGGACCACACCACCAATTTTAAAAATTTTTGAAATGAAGATTTATTTGGTTTTCACAAATGTTTGTTTTTCAATTGGTATCACAAATGAAGCTTTAATTGATATTTTTCATTGGTATCTTTGTCATGACAACATATCAATTGATATCCTTATCCCGAGAAAGCAAAATCTCAAGTGGTATTGTGTTAAAACATCAATTGGTATCTTGTAATGACAATCTTTTCAATTGGTACGTGTAAAGATAATTTTTCAAAATTAGTATCTATTAAAACCCTCTTGAAAGCTAAGAGGAGAATTTTATTCAGGGGGAGTTTTGTTTAGTCAAAGGAAAAGCATTTGAAACAGGGGGAGAAATTTCAAATCTTGAAAATGCTTCTTGCAATCTTATTCATATACCTTTGGCTATTTGCAAAAGACTTTGAAAAGATTTTCCAAAAAGTATTTGCAAAAACAAAACAAGTGGTGCAAATGTGGTCCAAAATATTAAATAAAAGAAAGCAATCCATTCATATCTAGTGAGATTATAAATTGGTTTAATTCCAAGTAACCTATGCACTCACCTTATGCAAACTAGTTCATTTCAGTACTTTATATATTTGCTTTGGTTTGTATTGGCATCAATCACCAAAAAAGGGGAGATTGAAAGAGAAATAGGGTTAACCGTTTCACACAATTAATTTTGGTGGTTGAATGTCCAACACAAATAAATGGACTAACTAGTTTGCTCTAGAATACATGTTCTACAGGTGCACAAAGGTTCAACACAAACCAATAAATATTCAAGTTAGGGATCAAATTCAAAGGAGAAAAGAAACTTGAGTGTGTTGTGGACTGGCGCACCGGACTGTCCATTGTGCCACCGGACAGTGTCCGGTGCACCATGTCCGTACAAAGATGAACCAGACACTCTCGGGTTTCAACAGGCGCACTCCGCTATAATTCATCGGACTGTGCGGTGTGCCACCGAACTGTCCGGTGCACCAGCGGAGCAACGGCTAATTCGCGCAACGGTCGACTACAAAAGCGGATGACAGATGAACAGTGTGCGCATAGTCAGAGCCGCAGAGTCAGAGGCGCACCGGACAATGAACATGAGCTGTCCGATGTGGCACCGGACTGTCCGGTGTCGCATGAGGACAAAGCCTCCAACGGTCGACTGCTCCTGAACCCTAACAGTTGGGTGACGTGGCGGTGCACCGGATATTCTACAGTGCATGTCCGGTAGCGCACCGGACTGTCCGGTGCGCCCATCGACAGCAGCCTTCCCCAACGGGCACTTGGTGGTTGAGGGCTATAAATACCCCTCAACCACCACCACACCAAGCATCCAATCATTCTGAACATTGCATTCAATACAAGAGCAATAGACTCCACTCCAAGACACAATCAAAGCGATCGATCCACTCAAAGTCCTCAAATCAACTCTAGTGCATTAGGACTTGTGAGAGGATCTCTTGTGTTCCTTTGTTGCTCTTGTTTGTTTGGCTTGGCCTTCTTTTTCATTTCAATTCTTACTCTCAAGTGCTTTGTAAGCAAGGCAGGAGACACCAATTGTGTGGTGATCCTTGTAGGGTCTAAGTGACCCATGAGATTAAGGAAGAAGGCTCACTCGGTCTAAGTGACCGTTTGAGAGAGGGAAAGGGTTGAAAGAGACCCGGTCTTTGTGACCACCTCAACGGGGACTTGGTTCTTTAGAACCAAACCTCGGTAAAACAAATCACTGTGTTCATTCGCTTGATTTCCATTTGATTTGTTTTCCCCTCTCTCTCGGACTTGATTTATGTTCTAATGCTAACCCCGACTTGTAGTGTGTGTTTAAAGTTGTAAATTTTAGATTACGCCTATTCACCCCCCTCTAGGCGACTTTCAGCCGTCGGCCCCCTCCTGCCTCTTCCCTCCGCCAGTCTGCCTAGTGCCCACAAGCGAGTGCGCCGCCGACCGCCATGCCACAGCCCACACTCACAAGCGAGTCCGTCGCCGCCGCTGCATCTAGTCCATCCACTTGCTGCTCCACTGCTCCACTTGTTGCCCACTTGCCCACTTACTGTCGCTTACACATCTCAGAGGTCGTAATTTTCCTAGGAGAGCTGCTGGTGGGTGTGTGAGAAGGAATGAAGTCCTTTAGGAAGAGGATACTAATTTAGCAAATGAAGATGACGAGGATGAGGAATATATTCTTGATGATCTTGATGTGGAAGATGAAATTGAAGGAAGCAATAGTGGAAAATATGGTGATGATCAAGGCATGGATGCTCATGGTCTTAATATTGATGAGTTTGATGATGGTTACTTATCATGCATAAAAGTTGTAACTTGTGTGGACAGTGGTTGTGACCAATAGCTTTTATCTCAGCACTCCACAGTACAGGCATAGCTCCATCGCTACCAAAGGAAAAGCTCTGGCCTTGTCACTTGTAAGCAACAACATCAAAGGGCATATTGAGGAAAGCAAGACATGATAGATGCAAGTGCACATGTGTCTCAAAAAGGATCACAAACAACAAATTGGTTAAACTGGACACAATTGTTTCAGCAACTGCAGATAGGATATCAATATGGAGCTTTCTTTTCCAAAAGGTACCGCTTAGTCTACATTATCATGATATAATCTTTTGTAATTTTATGTAAACACGTGCTCTGAAAAAAAACTTGACCTACGGGAACAACTTGTTTGTGTCCACGCAACAATAGGAAGAACAACTGCTGGTGCTTGCTGGTTGATTATCACCACTCCAATAGATACCATCAAGACTCGGCTTCAGGTAAATTTAATTGTTCTTCTGAAGGTGTGATTATGTATCTTTGCAGAAACAATTTCTGTGGTATTCGTCATGTTTTCTTTTTGCTAGCACCTTATTTCTGGTATAAGGAATCTAGCATCCCAGATTTTTGCTACTAGCTTATTTATTAGACAAGATTTTTGGACTAGGACTATGGCAGAACCTCCCAAGTTATCGGGCCCACATGCACCTGCCCTTGTCTCAAAGACCTCAAACGGCTATGCATGTGTACCGGATAACTTAACAAGATCCGTCCGAGTGTCCCAAGGACCCCGGATAAACCACTTACAACCAGAATCACAAGATTAAGTAACACAAATCACACACCAACATTTTTGTACTGAAAACTTTAGTCGTCGAGTTCTATTGAATCTGTTTGGGATGAAATCGGAGGACTGAACTAAATTTCCCAATTCGTATTTGAGCGAGCGATGAATTTTAAATAATCATCGGACGCACCGATTTTCGGAACAACTATATTCCGAACATCACGAAAATTTAGGAAGAGTTCGGATAGATAAAAATAAAAACGATGTCGAACTCGCGATAGACGAAACAGATTAAGACAGAGAGACTGTTATTCTTATTAATATTCTCGTACTTACGTCCATATTCGATGTTTACGTACAGTAACACCTGGGGTGTTACAGCCCTCCCCCCTTAAAAGAATCTCGTCCCGAGATTCGGAGCGAAAGACTTTTAAGAGTAGAGAAGCATGTAACCCATGTCCATATCAGCAAAAATCATGAGGCAGTCTTGAGCGAAGGCGAGTGCCTCAAGATAGGGTTTCTCTAGTTGATATAGCATGTATTGCCACAAGCTAAATTAGAGATGTCCATCAGTAGAGACGATGTCTGCCATGGGAACACATAGGGTTCCATGTGTGAAGTTTGCTTTTTCTGATAACGCTGGACTATCTGAGTCTGTTGGGCGAGCGGTAGATACGCGATTTTACCCAAACAGAACCAGATGAGACCTCTTGGGTAAAACACACAAAAGGAGGTTTACCAACAAGTGGTCACTGGAATTTCATAGCACACAAGACAAGTGTGGATGTCAAACAACATCACAGTTATCTCGGGTTAGCTAGAAAACCCAAGTTCAAGAAAAATGATAGAGACTCGAAGAAACATCAGTGAAGGTTATCAACAGATGTTACTGGATTAAGTAACATCAGTGAAGGTTCTGCCATACCTTCTATCAACAGATGAAATCGGAGGACTGGACTAAATTTCCCAATTCATATTTGCGCGAGCGATGAATTTTAAATAATCATCGGACGCACCGATTTTCGGAACAACTATGTTCCGAACATCACGAAAATTTAGGAAGAGCCCGGATAGATAAAATTAAAAACGATGTCGAACTCGCGACAGACAAAACAGATTACCAGAGAGACTGTTATTCTTATTAATATTCTCGTACTTACGTCCATATTCGTTGTTTACGTACAGTAACACCTAGGTGTTACAAGGACGATGAATCATTGTGAGTGTTAGAAGATACAGGGGGTTTCCTTAGGTAGTTCTTCCTGAAATTTAGAAGTTGACATGTCTAGGCTATACTTTCTGACTTGTGAAATATCATTAGCTTTAATATACATGATTTCAACTGGACCCAAAGCTCCTCAATATACGATGGAGAAGGACAACATGTCCATTATGCTAGGTAGCTTGTGAAATCATGTTTTAGCACTTAACCTGGGTGACATAGGTCTGGTCTCAAGCTTATTGTTCCTCTGTGTCAGGTGCCTCAGTTTCACAACCACACCTATTATTCAATTTCAATATGACATTTCAAGGCTGGCACTGCAACATTTTAGTTATGGCGTGTGCAAGCGAATGATGTCTACAATACTATGGTGGTCAATACTGTGATGATCATGTTATACCTTAGGTATGCAGATTACCTTTGAGTTGGTTGTTTATCATATCACCTTTGTTACATAGGCTATGTACCCGAACTTAAAGTTAGTACAACTAAGTAGCTAACTACGGTCATAGAAGGAACTATTATCATGCATGGTAATTGTGAGAATTCCATCACCGGGCGTTTTATTATTTTCATGTGATTTTAGGTTATGGACAACTATAGTAAGGGTAGGCCTTCAGTCATAAAAACTACCAGGCTGTTGCTTGATGAAGATGGCTGGGGGGCTTTATAGAGGTTTTGGACCAAGTTTTCTTAACATGTTTGTTTCTCGCCTAACAAAATAATAATAAGATGGGAGTCTGATATAAAACTATGATGTGAAAAATTGAGATCTATAATAATGTATGCTATTCGTTTTTTGTGCAGTTGTTGTACATTAACATTTTATCGAATTTGTGTGTCATTGCAACGTGCAGTCATTATACTATATTTTTTAGGTATGTAACTAACAAAAGTATAGAATAATAATAATTGTTTTTGCACATCAATATATTTTATCATAATGCTTCTACATCTCATTGCATATTACCAGTACATGCTGACTCTAGCAACACACTGTCATATACCTAGTAAAACAGAACAAACACGCACAGAATGTCACACACACTCACAAAAGTTCCCCTAAAAACGTGGGACTAGGAGGTAATGTAATACTCAAAATTCTAAATAAAGAATATAGAGAGATCTCCTCAACTTTATGTGCCTTATTTGCATCATGAAACGAGCATACACAAAATTCACAGATTAAGTCACACAAATGATAAAAAGATGCATCATGTTGGAGTTTATATGATTGTGCATTAAATAAAATAATAATATTAATGATAATAAGATAATAATTACTAAAAAAATGGAGTTTAAACCCTAAATTAAAACTAGGGTTTTGGAAATAAGGAGAAGAGAAATGATATAAAAATAAAAATAATATAATTATATCTTTAAAATTGGTATTTTAACTTCACGGAAGTAATAGATATTAATGTGGCACAAGTTTGAATTCAAAATTCAAAGTTCAAATTTAACTTAGAAATAGAGGAAAGAAATTAGAAGCATAAAAAGAAAAGAATGAAAGGGTTCATGGGCCATTTCCGCGTCAATCCGGCCCACCCCCGAAATCCACCGCGCTGCCAGTGCCCGTGTGTGCGCCGACTACCTGGGCCCGCACGTCAGCCACCGTCTCCCTCGCGCTCCCTTCTTCCACCTCCCTCAACAGATATCGCCGCGCATGGCGGGGGCACGGAGATCGCGCGCAGTCCGTTGCGCGCTTGACCACGACCGCGACCTTATAGGGAGCACGGCCGGGCTCGCCTCCCCCTCCTTATCCTCCTACCTTCGCGAACCAGCTACCCCTCTGCCAGTTCGCCGTAGCCACCATCATAGAGGGAGAGTGAGACCTTCGCCGCCGCACGCAAGCTTCGGGTCTCCGTCGTCTGGCGCACCGAGGAGGTGACCTTGGGCTTCCTGGGGCCCGCAGTATGGTGTTTGTGGCCGCATTTGGGGGAGCTCGCCGTCGACATTGGCTAATTGCCCGCCGCCGTGTAATCCCCGCCGTGAAGCCGCCCAAAACTCGTAGGCAGAGCCGTCGCCACATCATACCGAGGTAATAAGCCGCCAACAAATTCGCCTTGATCTCTTCTACGCGCGGATCGGCTTGAATAGGGGAATTAGTTCTCGGGGCGTCGAATTCCGTATCTCCGACGAGAGCGTCGCCGTCTGCGCTCGGGCGCCACCGTCTGGGTGGCCGCGTGTGAATGATGAGCCCTAGTCGTTGATCTGGCCACGAATGGCCCCGATCTAACCGCCCCCCCTTCGCTCGATAGAATAAGGCCCGTTGATCCGAGATCGGACGTTCTCTGGGGCATTAGCATCATATTAAATCCACGTCGTAGATATAGGATCCTGCGACTGTCGTTGTGTCCCGGTTCGTTATAATCTGGATCTAATCTGGAGCGTAGAGTTTGGATCGGGCGGTCCAGATCTAGCCATACCCCTTGGCGGTGCAAAACTTGCATAAGGACCCCTCGGTTTAGTCAAAAAACAACCCGCCGTCCTCTTACACTATTCGTAGAGCCTTAGGAATCTTCTGCACTAGCCCCTGACCTTCTCAGTAAATGACGCCCAGTCCAGTGCTCATGAAAATCAATTAAAAGAATTAGAAATTGGATTTTTAAAATGAAAATAAACCCTAGAACCTGTATAAATCATAGAAAATCCATTTTTAGTCCAAATTGAGCCATTCAAATTTCTAAAATTTTGTAATAATATTCTCTACCATTTAGTGTCTCTGTTTTGACATGAACTCTGTTAGAAAATTAATTTATCATCTAATCCTATTATAATCACCTTAAATCCTAGGAAATTCATAACTTGAATTCTATAACTCCAAATTCAGTGATTCCAGTTCCTATGATCTCATTTTAATGAATAGATTTTTACTGTATATTTTATTTGCATGTTTGATGTGATGTTAATTTGTGCTATACTATGTATGTATTGTGTTGATGCGAGTAGACGAGCAAGCCACTGTGGAATCTGAGGTTCAACAAGTAGAGATAGCTGAGCAGGAGCTCATTGAAGGCAAGTTGTGCCCTTGATCACTTACTGTCGGGGACCATAATTAGGGGTACCCTCAAGACGCCTAATTCTCAGCTGGTAACCCCCATCAGCATAAAGCTGCAAAGGCCTGATGGGTACGATTAAGTCAGGGATCAGTCCACACGAGTGACTCGATCACGCTTCACCCGAGCCTAGCCTCGGCCAAGGGCAGCCGACCTCGAGAGACTTCCGTCTCGCCCGAGGCCCCCTTTTTATGGCGGACACATCACCGGCTCGCCCGAGGCCTTGGCTTCGCTCAGAAGCAACCTTGACTAAATCGCCGCACCGACTGACCAAATTGCAGGGGCATTTAACGCAAAGGTGGCCTGACACCTTCATCCTGACACGCGCCCCCGGCAGAGCCGAAGTGACCGCCGTCACTCCACCGCTCCACTGGCCAGTCTGACAAAAGGACAGCGCCGCCTGCGCCACTCCGACTGCAGTGCCACTCGACAGAGTGAGTCTGACAGGCAGTCAGGCCTTGCCAAAGGCGCCACGGCGAACTCCGCCCCGCCCGACCCCAGGGCTCGGACTCGGGCTAAGACCCGGAAGACGGCAAACTCCGCTCCGCCCGACCCCAGGGCTCGGACTCGGGCTAAGACCCGGAAGACGGCGAACTCCGCTCCGCCCGACCCCAGGGCTCGGACTCGGGCTAAGACCCGGAAGACGGCGAACTCCGCTCCGCCCGACCCCAGGGCTCGGACTCGAGCTAAGACCCGGAAGACGGCGAACTCCGCTCCGCCCGACCCCAGGGCTCGGACTCGGGCTAAGACCCGGAAGACGACGAAACTCCGCTTCGCCCGACCCCAGGGCTCGGACTCGGGCTAAGACCCGGAAGACGACGAAACTCTGCCTCGCCCGACCCCAGGGCTCGGACTCCGCCCTGGCCTCGGCCGAACGACTTCCGCCTCGCCCGACCCCATGGCTCGGGCTCGGCCACGGCAACGGAAGGCAGACTCAACCTCGGCTTCGGAGGAACCCCCACGTCGCCCTGCCTAGGGCACAGACCGCCACGTCAACAGGAAGCGCCATCATCATCCTACCCCGAATCGACTCGGGTCACGGAGAACAAGACCGGCGTCCCATCCGGCCAGCTCCGCCGGAGGGGCAATGATGGCGCTCCACAAGCTCTATGACGACGGCGGCCCCCAGCTCTCTTACGGAAGCAGGACGACGTCAGCAGGGACTCGACCGCTCCAACAGCTGTCCCTCCACCAGGCTCCGCCGCACCTCCGACAGCCACGACATCACGCCAGCAGGGTGCCCAGATCTCTCCGGCTGCCACATTGGCATGTACCTAGGGCGCTAGCTCTCCCTCCGCTAGACACGTAGCACTCTGCTACACCCCCCATTGTACACCTGGATCCTCTCCTTACGACTATAAAAGGGAGGACCAGGGCCTTCTTAGAGAGGGTTGGCCGCGCGGGACCGAGGACGGGACAGGCGCTCTCTTGGGGCCGCACGCTTCCCTCACCCGCGTGGACGCTTGTAACCCCCCTACTGCAAGCGCACCTGACCTGGGCGCGGGACGAACATGAAGGCCGCGGGACTTCCACCTCTCTCACGCTCGACTCCGGCCACCTCGCCTCTCCCCCCTTCGCGCTCGCCCACGCGCTCGACCCATCTGGGCTGGGGCACGCAGCACACTCACTCGTCGGCTTAGGGACCCCCCTGTCTCGAAACGCCGACAGTTGGCGCGCCAGGTAGGGGCCTGCTGCGTGCTGACGAACAGCTCCCCGTCAAGCTCCAGATGGGCAGTCTCCAGCAACCTCTCCGGCCCGGGACGGTGCTTCGTTTCGGGACTCTTGAGTTCATGTCCTTCGACGGCAGCTACGACATGATACTTCTTCCACCGCCGCGCGACTACGACAATGGCGGCCGACAACCCGCCCGCCGGCGGCGGAATCGACGACGTCTTCCCCGCGTGGTGGAAGGGCAACATTCGGGCTCACTCCGTTCTCTCCCCCGCCAACGGAGGAGGAGGCGGGGCCGTCAAGGCCAGGCAGGAGGCCGCGCTTCGTCGGCCGTCGAGCGAATCGACGCCCCCGACGCCCCGACGGAAGGCACGCCGGACGTCGACCTCGCGTTCAAGACGGAGGCAAGCGCCGTCCCCCCGCGGCACGCTGACCCCGAGCAAGAAGACGACGCCGGCGCGCTCGCGGAAAGCCTGCAGGACGTCGCCCTCGAACCAGAGATGACGGTGCAACCAGTCCCCGATGTGACTACGTCGCTCCTCGTCGACCAAAAGGTACCGACTAACTCCCATCTTGCGTCATTTCGACTCGGCCTCAACCCGCCAAACGACCTTGTTTTGGCGGGCGCCCTCTTTGAGGCTAGTGCAACCCCACTGAGGTTCCGTATGCGGTCGCCTTGGGGCCGACTGACGGACGTCTCGACCTACGGGCCCTCTGGATCCGAGGAAGATGACGATCCCAGCATCGGTTGGGATTTCTCCGGACTTGGCAACCCCAGTGCCGTGCGGGACTTCGTGACCGCATGTGACTACTGCCTATCCGACTGTTCCGATGGAAGCCGCAGCCTTGGCGATGAGAGCTGCGGCCCAAGCCGCGAATGTTTCCACATCGAGCTAGGGGATCCCTCCGAAGGCAACCATCTTGGCATGCTGGAGGACGGTGATCTCCCTAGGCCGGTGCCTCGCGCCGACATCCCACGGGAGCTAGCTGTGGTCCCCGCTCCGGCGGGGGGTTACGACCCGCAACTCGAGCAAGTCCGCGAGGCGCAGGCCAGGCTCAACGAGGGAACAGGAGCGCTTGAGCCGATCCGTCGGGACGTCGGACAAGCATGGGTGGGCCAACCCCTGCCCGGAGAAATACGTCACTTGCCCCAAGGTCTCCAGCACCGCGTCGCCAACGATGTCAGGATCAGGCCGCCGCCCGCATCCAGCGGGGTTGGTCAGAACCTGGCAACCGCAGCAATGCTCATCCGCGCGATGCCGGAGCCGTCAACCACCGAGGGTCGGCGAATCCAGGGAGAACTCAAGAATCTCCTGGAAGGCGCTGCGGCCCGGCGGGCCGAGAGCACTGCCTCCCGAAGGCAAGGTTATCCTTCGGAACCTCATGCCGCGACTTCCCGATTCATGCGGGAAGCCTCGGTCTACACCGGGCGCACGCGCAACACCGCGCCTGCGGCCCCGGGCCACCTCGGCAACGAGCACCATCGACGCGACCGTCGGGCTCACCTCGACGAAAGGGTGCGCCGAGGCTACCACCCCAGGCGTGGGGGGCGCTACGACAGCGGGGAGGATCGGAGTCCCTCGCCCGAACCACCCGGTCCGCAGGCCTTCAGTCGGGCCATCCGACGGGCGCCATTCCCGACCCGGTTCCGACCCCCGACTACTATCACGAAGTACTCGGGGGAAACGAGACCGGAACTGTGGCTCGCGGACTACCGCCTCGCCTGCCAACTGGGTGGAACGGACGACGACAACCTCATCATCCGTAACCTCCCCCTGTTCCTCTCCGACACTGCTCGCGCCTGGTTGGAGCACCTGCCTCCGGGGCAGATCTCCAACTGGGACGACTTGGTCCAAGCCTTCGCTGGCAATTTCCAGGGCACATACGTGCGCCCCGGGAATTCCTGAGACCTTCGAAGCTACCGGCAACAGCCGGGGGAGTCGCTCCGGGACTACATCCGGCGATTCTCGAAGCAGCGCACCGAGCTGCCCAACATCACCGACTCGGATGTCATCGGCGCGTTCCTCGCCGACACCACTTGCCGCGACCTGGTGAGCAAGCTGGGTCGCAAAACCCCCACCAGGGCGAGCGAGCTGATGGACATCGCCACCAAGTTCGCCTCTGGCCAGGAGGCGGTCGAGGCTATCTTCCGAAAGGACAAGCAGCCCCAGGGCCGCCCATCGGAAGAAGCTCCCGAGGCGTCTGCTCCGCGCGGCGCCAAGAAGAAAGGCAAGAAGAAGTCGCAATCGAAACGCGACGCCGCTGACGCGGACCTTGTCGCCGCCGCCGAGTATAAGAACCCTCGGAAGCCCCCCGGAGGTGCAAACCTCTTCGACAAGATGCTCAAGGAGTCGTGCCCCTACCATCAGGGGCCCGTCAAGCACACCCTCGAGGAGTGCGTTATGCTTCGGCGTCACTTCCACAGGGCCGGGCCACCCGCCGAGGGTGGCAGGGCCCGCGACGACGACAAAAACGAAGATCACCTAGCAGGAGAGTTCCCCGAGGTCCGCGAGTGCTTCATGATCTATGGAGGGCATGCGGCGAATACCTCGGCTCGGCACCGCAAGCAAGAGCGCCGGGAGGTCTGCTCGGTGAAGGTGGCGGCGCCAGTCTACCTAGACTGGTCCGACAAGCCCATCACTTTCGACCAGGCCGACCACCCCGATCATGTGCCGAGCCCGAGGAAATACCCGCTCGTCGTCGACCCCGTTGTCGGCGATGTCAGGCTCACCAAGGTCCTGATGGATGGGGGCAGCTGCCTCAACATCATCTACACCGAGACCCTCAAGCTCCTGCGCGTCGATCTGTCCTCCGTCCGAGCAGGCGCTGCGCCCTTCCACGGGATCATCCCTGGGAAGCGCGTCCAGCCCCTCGGGCGACTCGACCTCCCCGTCTGCTTCGGGACACCCTCCAACTTCCGAAGGGAGACCCTGACGTTCGAGGTGGTCGGGTTCCGAGGAACCTACCACGCCGTGCTAGGGAGGCCATGCTACGCGAAGTTCATGGCCGTCCCCAACTACACCTACTTGAAGCTCAAGATGCCGGGCCCCAACGGGGTCATCACCGTCGGCCCCACGTACAAACACGCGTTCGAATGCGACGTGGAGTGCGTGGAGTACGCCGAGGCCCTCGTCGAGTCCGAGGCCCTCATCGCCGACCTAGAGAACCTCTCCAAGGAGGTGCCAGACGTGAAGCGCCACGCCGGCAACTTCGAGCCAGCGGAGACGGTCAAGGCCGTCCCTCTCGACCCTAGCGGCGACACCACCAAGCAGGTCCGGATCGGTTCCGGGCTCGACCCCAAATAGGAAGTAGTGCTCGTCGACTTTCTCCGCGCAAACGCCGACGTCTTTGCGTGGAGTCCCTCGGACATGCCCGGCATACCGAGGGATGTCGCCGAGCACTCGCTGGATATTCGGGCCGGAGCCCGACCCGTCAGGCAGCCTCTGCGCCGATTCGACGAGGAGAAGCGCAGAGTGATTGGCGAAGAGATCCACAAGCTAATGGCAGCAGGGTTCATCAAAGAGGTATTCCATCCCGAATGGCTTGCCAACCCTGTGCTTGTGAGGAAGAAAGGGGGGAAATGGCGGATGTGTGTAGACTACATTGGTCTCAACAAAGCATGTCCGAAGGTTCCCTACCCTCTGCCTCGCATCGACCAAATCGTGGATTCCACCGCTGGGTGCGAAACCGTGTCCTTCCTCGATGCCTACTCAGGGTATCACCAGATCCGGATGAAAGAGTCCGACCAGCTCGCGACTTCTTTCATCACGTCGTTCGGCATGTACTGCTATGTCACCATGCCGTTCGGTTTGAGGAATGCGGGCGCGACGTACCAGCGGTGCATGAACCATGTGTTCGGCGAACACATCGGTCGCACAGTCGAGGCCTACGTCGATGACATTGTAGTCAAGACAAGGAAGGCTTCCGACCTCCTCTCCGACCTTGAAGTGACATTCCGGTGTCTCAAGGCGAAAGGAGTCAAGCTTAATCCTGAGAAGTGTGTCTTTGGGGTGCCCCGAGGCATGCTCCTAGGGTTCATCGTCTCCGAGCGAGGCATCGAAGCCAACCCGGAGAAGATCGCGGCCATCACCAGCATGGGACCCATCAAGGACTTAAAAGGGGTACAGAGGGTCATGGGATGCCTCGCGGCCCTGAGCCGCTTCATCTCACGCCTCGGCGAAAGAGGTCTGCCTCTGTACCGCCTCTTAAGGAAGGCCGAGTGTTTCGCTTGGACCCCCGAGGCCGAGGAAGCCCTCGGCAACCTGAAGGCGCTCCTTACAAAGGCGCCTGTCTTGGTGCCCCCGGCGGACGGAGAAGCCCTCTTGGTCTACGTCGCCGCGACCACTCAAGTGGTTAGCGCCGCGATTGTGGTCGAAAGGCAAGAGGAAGGGCATGCATTGCCCGTTCAGAGGCCGGTCTACTTCATCAGCGAAGTGCTGTCTGAGACTAAGATCCGCTACCCACAAGTTCAAAAGCTGCTGTATGCTGTGATCTTGACAAGGCGGAAGCTGCGACACTACTTCGAGTCTCATCCGGTAACTGTGGTGTCATCCTTCCCCCTGGGGGAGATCATCCAGTGCCGAGAGGCCTCGGGCAGGATCGCAAAGTGGACGGTGGAAATCATGGGCGAAACGATCTCGTTCGCCCCTCGGAAGGCCATCAAGTCCCAGGTGTTGGCGGATTTCGTGGCCGAATGGGTCGACACCCAGCTGCCAACGACTCCGATCCAACCGGAGCTCTGGACCATGTTTTTCGACGGGTCGCTGATGAAGACGGGGGCCGGCGCGGGCCTGCTCTTCATCTCGCCCCTCGGAAAGCACTTACGCTACGTGTTGCGCCTCCATTTCCCGGCGTCCAACAATGTGGCCGAGTACGAAGCTCTGGTCAACGGATTGCGGATCGCCATCGAGCTAGGGGTCAGACGCCTCGACGCCCGCGGTGATTCACAGCTCGTCATCGACCAAGTCATGAAGAACTCCCACTGCCGCGACCCGAAGATGGAGGCCTACTGCGACGAGGTTCGGCGCCTGGAAGACAAGTTCTTCGGTCTCGAGCTCAACCACATCGCTCGGCGCTACAACGAAACCGCAGACGAGCTGGCTAAGGTAGCCTCGGGGCGAACGACAGTCCCCCCGGACGTCTTCTCCCGGGATCTGCATCAACCCTCCGTCAAGCTCGACGACGCGCCCGAGCCCGAGGTACCCTCGGCTCAGCCCGAGGTACCCTCGGCACGGCCCGAGGTACCCTCGGCAGAGCCCGAGGTACCCTCGGCCCCCGAGGGCGGGGCACTGAACGTCGAGGAAGGGCAGAGCGGGGCCACGCCAGACCAAGATTGGCAGGCCCCGTACCTGCAATATCTCCGCCGAGGGGAGCTACCCCTCGACCAAGTCGAGGCTCGGCGGGTAGCGCGACGCGCCAAGTCATTCGTCTTGCTGGGCGACGAAGAGGAGCTCTACCACCGCAGCCCCTCGGGCATCCTCCAGCGATGCATCTCCATCGCCGAAGGTCGGGAACTGCTGCAAGAAATACACTCGGGGGCTTGCGGCCACCACGCAGCGCCCCGAGCCCTTGTCGGAAATGCTTTCCGGCAAGGCTTCTACTGGCCAACGGCGGTGGCTGACGCCACTAGAATTGTCCGCACCTGCGAAGGGTGCCAATTCTATGCGAAGCGGACACACCTGCCCGCTCAGGCTCTGCAAACAATACCCGTCACTTGGCCCTTCGCTGTATGGGGTCTGGACCTCGTCGGTCCCTTGCAGAAGGCGCCCGGGGGCTACACGCACCTGCTGGTCGCCATCGACAAATTCTCCAAGTGGATCGAGGTCCGACCTCTGAACAGCATCAGGTCCGAGCAGGCGGTGGCGTTCTTCACCAACATCATCCATCGCTTCGGGGTCCCGAACTCCATCATCACCGACAACGGCACCCAGTTCACCGGCAAAAAATTCTTGGATTTTTGCGAGGATCACCATATCCGGGTGGACTGGGCCGCCGTGGCTCATCCCATGTCGAATGGGCAAGTAGAGCGTGCCAACGGCATGATTCTACAAGGGCTCAAGCCTCGAATCTACAACGACCTCAACAAATTCGGCAAGCGATGGATGAAGGAACTCCCCTCGGTGGTCTGGAGCCTAAGGACGACGCCGAGTCGTGCCACGGGCTTCACGCCGTTTTTCTTGGTCTACGGGGCTGAAGCTATCTTGCCCACTGACCTGGAATACGGCTCCCCGAGGGCGAGGGCCTACACCGAACAAAGCAACCAAGCCAGCCGAGAGGAATCGCTGGCCCAGCTGGAGGAAGCTCGGGACAGGGCCTTACTACACTCGGCGCGGTATCAACAGTCCCTGCGACGCTACCACGCCCGAGGGGGCCGGTCCCGAGAACTCCAGGTGGGTGATCTGGTGCTTCGGCTGCGGCAAGACGCCCGAGGGAGGCACAAGCTCACGCCCCCCTGGGAAGGGCCATTCGTCATCGCCAAAGTTCTGAAGCCCGGAACAAACAAGCTGGCCAACAATCAAGGCAAAATCTACGACAACGCCTGGAACATCAAACAGCTACGTCGATTCTACCCTTAAGATGTTTTCAAGTTGTTCATATACCTCGCACCTACGCAAAGTTTAGTCGTCAAGGAAGGGTCGGCTTAGCCTCGGCAAAGCCCGACCCTCCCTCGGGGGCTAAAAGGGGGGAGACCCCCTCTGCGTCGAATTTTTCCTCGAAAAAGGATCTCTTTTTAGCAGGATTTCTTTCGTGCTTCTTGACTACTTCGGAAAGTGGATCCTAGAAACGACGGAGTACACGTAAGCAGCCAAGGCTGACCGAGCCGAGGGACTCCTACGCCTCCGGGATACGGATACCTCACTCATCACCTTCTGCGATAAGTAACTTGCGCTCGGATAAAGCGACTCCGTGGACCGAACAAGTCTTCACGTTCGGAAGCTCTCCTGCCGGAGCAGTCCTTCAAGCCTTCTCGACTAAGTCGGGGACAGGGCCTCATGGACGGGTGAAAGTACGCGTAAGCGGCAAGGCCGACCGAGCCGAGGGATTCCCACGCCTCGGGGATACGGATACCTCACTCGTCCCTTCCGCGAAAAGCAACTCTCGCTCACACAAACATCCCTGTTACCGACAGAGTCCAGATGCTCGAAACAAGAGGAAAAAGGACGCAGCTTCGCAAGCGCGGCGAGGGTGTGTTTTCTGGCCTCGGCGGCCGCAGAAAGCACACGCTACAAGATGATCTGATCCTGCAGGCTCGGGTCTTCACGCTGAAGGGAGCCGTAGCACCCTCGGCATCGACGACGTCTTCAGCAAAGTCCGACCCAGCCTCGGGCGGCGACGCGGTCCAGGGACTCCTCCGGGAATCCGGCCCGAGCAGGCGGCTCGATCGGTTACCCCTGGGGCCTCGGTCAACCGGCTTCCAAGGGCGCCAGCCCGACCCGAGGCCTCGACTGATCGACTTTGGCGTCGGCTCCGCTGACGGACAACACGACTAGGCTCCGGCCAACCAGGTTCCCATTCTCGAGCCAACTCCGCCTCTGTTCATACTGATATCGCTACCCCTGGCCTCGGTCCACCGAAGGGCGGCCGAGGGGTCTCTTTAACTAAGCTAGAGGAACCCCAGACAACAAGGCCGAACGGGCCGAGGGATTCCTACGCCTCCGGGATACGGATACCTCACCCGTCACCTTGACACGGGGCGACTCATGCTTGGTAAAGCGGTTCAGATAATCAACAGGCAAGACTTAGTGCTCGAAAATGAGGAAAAAACACGGCTCCGTGCCGAAATTACATACATGTTCAGGCCCCGACAGCCACAATGAACAAAAAAACACTGGCATTCGAGATGCCACTACCAACGGAACTCCGGTTCCCACCTCCGCAGGTACGAACAACCCCCCTCCGAGGGGGAAGGCCTGCGGAGTAACTGAAGAACGATGAGCGGCTCGCTGCCGCCCGTTCCAACCGCGACGACAACCACCCCTGCCCTAGACAGCGAAGCGGCTTAGGCAGCAGCTTTGGGGCAGGTGTCACGGCAGGAGGACTCCCCCCGCTGAGGACGAGAACCAGCCATTCAGGCAGGGAGACGGAGATCCAGGGCCACTAGCGCCCTACATATCCCGGCATGGCTGGAGGAAGTCTCCGTGGGGCTCAAGGACGCCCTTCACCCCCGGGCGCGGGGGGAAGAAAAGGGCAGCCGACCCACGCGGGGGCGGCCCCCCGACTCGCCTCATCTTCCATCTTGGCCTGGATGACGAAAATCCTTGAGGCCGAGGGAGGAGTAGAGGCCGCGGCCTGGCCCGCTTTCCCCACCGTCGAACTAGAGGTCACCATCTTGGGTGGCCACCGGTGGCGGAGCGTGGCCAGGCTGCGTGATGAAAATCCTTAAAGCCGAACGATGGCTGAGAGGTACCAACTCCCATGGAGTTGCGTTCCTCCAACGAGGAGGCGGAGAGGCGGCGGATACCCCCCATCCGGGGGCTTGGAAGATGGGAAGACACGACGCTTAAGGGAGGAAGAAGACATGGTTGCATTCCGAAAGGAGTCTCCCTCCTTTTAAAGGCAACTCTCCCTACGTGCGCCCCCAGGCGCCACGGGCTGAGTCTTCTCCAACACGCTCCAAGGCCCTCCCCTGCGACTCGGGGGCTGGGTCCCGCATGTCATGCAAGCCGGCTCAGGGCAGAAGAAGCCAAACCGCTGCGCGTGGTGCGCACGACCGTCCAGCGGTTACAAGCGACCCCCCATTTTCGGCCAGACCAACGGGCAGAAGGGGCGGGCAGCCATGCAGGCGGCATGCAACCGCGCCAGATGGGCGCGCTTCTCCGACTTCTGACACGCCAGCTTGGGAACCCAGGCCCACGCGTCGAGCAACCGGCGCGCCAGTTGCTGCATGCAAGCAACCGCACCGCCACTTGTGCCACCATCGCGCCTCTTCGGTTGCGGAGCCAATGCCGCGACTCGAGGCGACCCATCAGCGCCAGCCTGGCGCGTCGGTCAAAGCGATCGAAAGTGGGCCGGCAGTGATAGCGGTGGCAGGCGGGCGGGCGCAGCGGTCACGTCGTCAGCCAGGCTCACGTCCCATCCTGGGACAGCAAGAGAGCCTCCTCTCACGGCGTGGAGACGGTGCACCCGTGACCCGTTCCTCGAACGGATCGCACGCGCGCAACGGCCGCCCCGCCAACCACTCGCCCCGTCGCATTAACTCCGCGGCGGGACACGCGGCGCCTCTGGCAGGAGGAGCGCGCGACGCTTCACCTTCGCCGTAATAATCGCGTCAGAAAAGGTACGCCACGTCGTCCGATTTCGTATCCTTTTCCGTTTTCCTCTTTCTTTATCTCTTGCAACAGGGACCGGGAAAGGGGGATACCCCGAAAGGGATCCTTCTCCGCGAAGGAACCGGGCTCCGAGCCCCCCACTACTGATCAGGGGTTCGAAGGCTGGCCCTCCGAAGGGTTCAACAGCCGCCTCAGATCGCGTGGGCCCGACACCCACTACTGGTCAGGGGTTCGAAGGCCAGCCCCCCGAAGGGTTCCATGGCCGCCTCAGGCTACTCGGGCTCCGCGCCCATTACTGATCAGGGGTTCGAAGGCTGGCCCCCGAAGGGTTCACAGTCGCCTCAGACACCGAGCGAGGGATGACCAGGGGTACGTTCGATACATAACCAAGGCTCGGGCTGCGCTCCCGAGGTACCCTAGGACATTTCCGAGACCAGCGGGAACGATCTTGTAACGGAATCCCATCGGAGGGAGGCATCGAGCCCTCGGACCCCGTCGCCAGGGGACCGGGTCCGGCAAATCACCCGCAGGTACTTTTGGGCGTGCCTCTGGGCCCCTAGCCGACCCCCAACGAACGGGGCACGGACGTCCACTCGGATTACCCGCTTGCAGCTCACCGGAGACACCATGTTCGGTGCCCATCGAGGGTAACATGGCGCACTCCCCCCCTCCTCCTTGCGGAAAGGCGACGTAGGGGCGTATGTAAAAAGTCGGGTCTGTCCCTGATCGCCCTCTCGCCCTGTGCAGAGGCTCGGGGGCTGCTCTCGCAAAAACCGGCTCCGGCCAAATCGTTGACAGCGTCAACATACCAGCCCGAGAGCTTGGACCCCGACCGTGCACCCGGGCTACGGCCAGTTCGCATGAGGGAACGACCAGACCAGCCGAAGCATTGCGCGAGGTATTAAGACCTCGAAGGAGTGTAACCACTCCTCCGAGGCCTCAGGGGCTACACCCGGCGGGTGCGCTCGCGCGCACCCACCGGAACGAAATGCAACCGAGAAAGGCTGGTCCCCTTGCAAAAAAGTGCGACGAAAGCCTCCAAGCGAGTGCTAACACTCCCTTCGAGGCTCGGGGGCTACTGTCGGGGACCATAATTAGGGGTACCCTCAAGACGCCTAATTCTCAGCTGGTAACCCCCATCAGCATAAAGCTGCAAAGGCCTGATGGGTACGATTAAGTCAGGGATCAGTCCACACGAGTGACTCGATCACGCTTCACCCGAGCCTAGCCTCGGCCAAGGGCAGCCGACCTCGAGAGACTTCCGTCTCGCCCGAGGCCCCCTTTTTATGGCGGACACATCACCGGCTCGCCTGAGGCCTTGGCTTCGCTCAGAAGCAACCTTGACTAAATCGCCGCACCGACTGACCAAATTGCAGGGGCATTTAACGCAAAGGTGGCCTGACACCTTCATCCTGACACGCGCCCCCGGCAGAGCCGAAGTGACCGCCGTCACTCCACCGCTCCACTGGCCAGTCTGACAGAAGGACAGCGCCGCCTGCGCCACTCCGACTGCAGTGCCACTCGACAGAGTGAGTCTGACAGGCAGTCAGGCCTTGCCAAAGGCGCCACGGCGAACTCCGCCCCGCCCGACCCCAGGGCTCGGACTCGGGCTAAGACCCAGAAGACGGCGAACTCCGCTCCGCCCGACCCCAGGGCTCGGACTCGGGCTAAGACCCGGAAGACGGCGAACTCCGCTCCGCCCGACCCCAGGGCTCGGACTCGGGCTAAGACCCGGAAGACGGCGAACTCCGCTCCGCCCGACCCCAGGGCTCGGACTCGGGCTAAGACCTGGAAGACGGCGAACTCCGCTCCGCCCGACCCCAGGGCTCGGACTCGGGCTAAGACCCGGAAGACGACGAAACTCCGCTTCGCCCGACCCCAGGGCTCGGACTCGGGCTAAGACCCGGAAGACGACGAAACTCCGCCTCGCCCGACCCCAGGGCTCGGACTCCGCCCTGGCCTCGGCCGAACGACTTCCGCCTCGCCCGACCCCATGGCTCGGGCTCGGCCACGGCAACGGAAGGCAGACTCAACCTCGGCTTCGGAGGAACCCCCACGTCGCCCTGCCTAGGGCACAGACCGCCACATCAACAGGAAGCGCCATCATCATCCTACCCCGAATCGACTCGGGTCACGGAGAACAAGACCGGCGTCCCATCCGGCCAGCTCCGCCGGAGGGGCAATGATGGCGCTCCACAAGCTCTATGACGACGGCGGCCCCCAGCTCTCTTACGGAAGCAGGACGACGTCAGCAGGGACTCGACCGCTCCAACAGCTGTCCCTCCACCAGGCTCCGCCGCACCTCCGACAGCCACGACATCACGCCAGCAGGGTGCCCAGATCTCTCCGGCTGCCACATTGGCATGTACCTAGGGCGCTAGCTCTCCCTCCGCTAGACACGTAGCACTCTGCTACACCCCCCATTGTACACCTGGATCCTCTCCTTACGACTATAAAAGGGAGGACCAGGGCCTTCTTAGAGAGGGTTGGCCGCGCGGGACCGAGGACGGGACAGGCGCTCTCTTGGGGTCGCTCGCTTCCCTCACCCGCGTGGACGCTTGTAACCCCCCTACTGCAAGCGCACCGGACCTGGACGCGGGACGAACACGAAGGCCGCGGGACTTCCACCTCTCTCACGCTCGACTCCGGCCACCTCGCCTCTCCCCCCTTCGCGCTCGCCCACGCGCTCGACCCATCTGGGCTGGGGCACGCAGCACACTCACTCGTCGGCTTAGGGACCCCCCTGTCTCGAAACGCCGACACTTACTTTTCCCAGTCATGTTCTTATTAATTTTAATGATCTGCATAGGTTAATTTTGATGGGAGCCTTTATGTTACCCCAGTTTTGATTACCTCTATACCTTGTTCACCCCTGAAATATTTTTGGGTAGTACTTGCTATTGCTTTATGTGGATTGGGTATGGAGATACACTATTCATGATTATCCTGTTATTATCTTGTTATTATTACTGTTCATGTTAAGATCATTAAATTAATGGGAACATGGAGCGACCACCCGGGAAAACAGTGCTACCACAAGGGTTTAATGGGACGCCCTTGGCTGATTAACTAGGAAAGCTAGTGGAGGGCTACCTTACCCGAAAGGGGCAAGGGCAGTAGGGGAGTGGTCAGTGTAGGGGGGTCCTTGTTTGATTTTGCTGCGATGGCGGTCAGGCAAGAACCCTGCACTGGAGCTTCCTATAAACTGTAGCGGGTAGTCTGAAGCTAGTGGAACTTTGTAAAGGCCTCGTAGTGTTACCCTGCCTCGCTTCCTTGGTAGAGGTGTATGAGATTCATGACCCCTTGGCAGATGGGTAACACGGCTTGTGGGTAAAGATGTGCAACCTCTGCAGAGTGTAAAACTAGTATACTAGCCGTGCTCACGGTCATGAGCGGCTCGGACCCTCACATGATTAACTATGGAACTTAAATTTAATTTGACATTTGCATCGCATTTGGGATTACTTTACTATTACTGTTCTTTATTATTATTAAGGTTTGGTATTTACTTACACTTAGTAATTGCTAATAAAATTTTGACCAACTTATAAAAGCAATGCTCAGCCTCAGCCTTTACTTCATTGATTAGCCTTACACTACATGAACTCCCACCTTTGGTGAGTTCATGCCACATTATTACCCACGACTTGTTGAGCTATGAACGTATGTGAGCTCACTCTTGCTGTCTCACACCCCCCCACAGGAGAAGAACAGGTGGTCGAGGAGGAGCCGCCTAACACTGAGGAGTTCGATCTGATCTAGGTGGCGTTTCTCAGTTGACATTGGCGCCGATGATCCTTAGTTCGTTTTATATTTATCTTTATTTTGTAATAAGACTTCCGCTATGTAATAAATACTCTGATGTTTTATGACATTTATCTCTATACACTCTGTTATTATATATGTTGTCTTCTTGGCTCATGTATGAGATGCACCGGGCTTTGTCCTTTAAAACCGGGTGTGACAGAAGTGGTATCAGAGGAAATGTTGACTGTAGGACGAGATCTAGATAGAAATGGACAACCCTTCATTACTTACCTTACTCTGACTCATTCTATACTCATCTCATCTTGATCTTGTCTCACCTTCTGCTACTCTGCTCTGATTAATCTTATCTTTTCTACTCTAAAGACAAGATGGATTTCACACCTTGAAATCCTATCACTATGATATTTTTAAGAGATAGGGAACCTAAGACAAAAATTTAAACTATTTTCTCTATTTAAAAATGTTGGTTGATTGTTCTGATGATCAATGCCTGATTTGCTTCTTTGCTTGAGTGAAATATTATATATGGACATCTTAGTATGTGCCAGTATAAGGTAATAAATTAGCTATGGTAGGTAAAATATTAATCTGCTTAGCTAATAAGCCCCCCAAAGTAACATGATTGTAAATACTGCCTTGTCTACTGCTCTTTCTTACCATATGTATCTAACTCAGATGGTCAATACCAGGAGGGGTGGTGGAATTGATTTGCCTCCTAATCAACACACTCGAAGGATTTATAGACAACCTCAGCCACAGCCAGCAGGGATGAATCCTCCTAATCCTCCACCAGGTGGAGTTGATCCACTGGTTGCTGCTCAGATGGCGGTGATGCAGCAAATGGTGGACACTATGGCTGATATGCGTGCCCAGATGCAGCAAGAACGCCAGGAAATGCGTCAGGAAAGAGAAGATATACGCCAGGAGTTGCGCCAGGAGAGAGATGAGATACGCCAGGAAAGGAGGGCGCAACAACAGCAGCTGCAACAACAACTTCAACAACAGCAACAACAGCAGCAAGTGCCATTGCCTCCTCCACCACCACCAGTTCCACCTCATGATAAGCACCGGGAGTTTATGAGCCATAAGCCACCGACCTTCGCCAGTTTGCCAGATCCACTTGATGCAGATGATTGGTTGAAGTCAATTGAGAAGATGCTCAACATTGCCCAATGCTCAGATAGAGAGAAAGTTCTTTATGCCTCGGGTCGTCTAACGGGTCCTGCTGCTGACTGGTGGGATTCTTATACTGCTGCCCACGATGCTGCTGATACTATTACTTGGGCGGAGTTCAGTACCCAATTCAGGAACTACCATATTCCAGTTGGTATGATAAAGATCAAGAAGAAGGAGTTTCTGTCATTAAAGCAAGGCAACATGTCGGTCAGCGAGTACAGAGATAAATTCATTTAGTTGTCGAGATATGCTCCAGAGAAAGTTGCTGAGGATGAGAGGAAGCAGGAGCACTTCATCGAAGGACTTAATGGACCCTTGCAGTATGCACTGGTTGCACACACCTTTCCATCATTTTAGAGGCTATTGGATAAGGCTCTTGTTATTGAACACAAGCGTGTTCAACTGGGTGATTTGAAGAGGAAGGCTATCTCACAAGGACAGGGTAGCAGCAGTGTTCGTCCTCGCTACAGTTCACCACAGGGTACACCGACTCGACCAGGAGGACCACGCCCAGTTCAGCAATCACCACTGAGGACTCCACCTCCTCGACAGGCTACCCCCACTGGCACTCCGACGAGGTCTACAGGACAGAAGACTGGCCCTACATGTTTCAAGTGCAGTCAGATTGGGCATTATGCTAATGCTTGCCCGATGGGAAATTCTGGTACACCAGCTAAGAACAAGCAACAGACCCCTGGCAAGGGATATTCTATAGCCAGGGTGAATCAAGTCAGCGTTGATGATACTCCTGATGGTGGGGACCTCGTAATTGGTATGTTTTATGTTAATGCAATTCCTGCAACCATATTATTTGATTCTGGTGCTACACATTCATTCATGTCTGCTAGATATGCCAACACAAATGAAATACCACTGCTAAATATGAGAAAACCCATGATAGTAATTACACCTAAAGGGCCTGTTGAGGCGAATCAAATGACACGTAGATTGACCTTGACCATTATGGGTAGAGAATTTGGAGCTACTGCTATAATATTAGAGTCAAGCAGTATAGATCTGATCCTTGGTATGTCATGGCTAAGAAAGGGAAAGGCCGTTATAGCATGTGGTAGAGGTATCGTAGAACTCACTACCACTAAAGGAGAAAGATTTCAAGTTAATATTGCAGTAACCTCCTCATCCATGCGTGCAATGTTCTTTATGCCTGAGGAGTTTGTTGGTGACAACATCCGGGTGGTTAGAGATTTTCCGGATGTCTTTCCAGAGGAGTTACCAGGGATGCCACCTGATAGAGAAGTTGAGTTTGTTATTGATCTCCTACCTGGAACCGCCCCTATTTCTAAACGGCCATATAGAATGTCCGTAGAAGAGTTGAAGGAACTTAAGAAGCAGTTAACTGAGTTACAAGAGGCTGGTTACATTCGTCCGAGTTCCTCCCCTTGGGGAGCACCGGTGTTATTTGTGCAGAAGAAGGATGGATCACAAAGAATGTGTGTGGATTATAGATCTCTCAACGATGTTACGGTGAAGAACAAGTATCCATTACCCCGTATTGAGGATTTATTTGATCAGATGAGAGGTGCTAGAGTATTCTCGAAGATTGATCTCCGATCGGGTTACCATCAGATGAGGATTAGACCATCGGATATTCCCAAGACAGCATTCTCGACTCGATATGGATTATATGAGTTTACTGTTATGTCATTTGGATTAACCAATGCACTGGCTTATTTCATGAATTTGATGAACAAAGTGTTTATGGAGTATTTGGACAGATTCGTCGTGGTGTTTATCGATGATATTCTTATCTATTCTAAGAATGAAAGTGATCATGAACAACATCTAAGGTTGGTGCTACAGAAGTTACGAGATAATCAACTCTACACTAAGTTCAGCAAGTGCGAGTTTTGGATTGACAAGGTGCCATTCCTCGGTCATATTATTTCTAATGGAGGAATAGCAGTGGATCCTGCTAAAGTGAAGGAGATTATGGGGTGGAGAGTGCCCACTACAGTTACGGAGATTCGGAGTTTCTTGGGACTCGCAGGATATTATCGGAGATTTATTGAAGGGTTCTCTAAGATTGCTAAGCCTATGACATCGCTTTTGGAAAAAGGAAGAGAATTCAAGTGGGATGAGAAGTGCCAAGAAAGCTTTGATCAATTGAAGGAGAGACTAATGTCGCCACCAGTATTGATTATGCCAAACCTACAGAAGGGATTTGAGATTTATTGTGATGCATGTGGCCAAGGACTTGGATGTGTGCTCATGCAAGAAGGACATGTGATTGCCTATGCATCTCGTCAGTTGCGGAAGCATGAACTGAACTACCCCACTCATGACTTGGAACTAGCTGCCGTTGTGCATGCACTTAAGATTTGGAGACACTACATCATGGGAACTAAGTGCCAAGTATACACGGATCATAAGAGTTTGAAGTATATATTCACTCAGAAGGATCTCAACCTTAGGCAACGTCGTTGGTTGGAGCTCATTAAGGATTATGATTTGGAGATTCACTATCACCCATGCAAGGCAAATCTGGTTGCAGATGCCTTGAGTCGGAAGGAGCATGTTCACTCCGCTTTCGTTGTCCAGCTACCTGATGAATTAGCAAAAGATTTTGAGAGACTCAACCTGGGAATTGTTACACATACGGAAGGAGTTACTATTGAATTGGAACCTACCTTGGAGCAAGAAATTCGTAAAGGCCAGGTTGGTGATGCTAAAATCCAGGAGATCAAGGATCTGATAACAGAGGGTAGAGGCCCAGAGTTCACGGAGGATGAACAAGGCACGATATGGTTCAAGAATCGGATCTGTGTTCCCGATATTGATAGTCTTCGGGAAACCATATTGAAGGAAGCACGTGACTCAATTTATTCTATCCATCCTGGAAGTACTAAGATGTATCAGGATTTGAAGCAAAAGTATTGGTGGTATGGACTAAAGAGAGATGTGGCTGCACATGTGGCTATGTGCGATGTATGCCAAAGAGTTAAAGCTGAACATCAGAGGCCAGCCGAACTATTGCACCCACTGAAGATACCTGAGTGGAAATGGGAAGAGATTGGCATGGACTTCATTGTTGGATTACCCCGCACGTCTGCTGGATATGATTCTATATGGGTGATTGTGGACAGGCTAACTAAAGTAGCCCACTTTATTCCAGTGAAGACCACGTATTCAGGAGCCAAGTTGGCGGAGTTGTACATGGCACAGATTGTATGCCTGCATGGTGTGCCAAAGAAGATTGTGTTTGCAGTTCACCTCTCGGTATTGGAAGAAGTTGCACGAATCATTGGATACGAGATTGAATTTTAGTTCGGCCTACCATCCACAGACTGATGGGCAGACTGAGAGGACTAACCAAGTGCTTGAGGATATTGTCGGGGACCATAATTAGGGGTACCCTCAAGACGCCTAATTCTCAGCTGGTAACCCCCATCAGCATAAAGCTGCAAAGGCCTGATGGGTACGATTAAGTCAGGGATCAGTCCACACGAGTGACTCGATCACGCTTCACCCGAGCCTAGCCTCGGCCAAGGGCAGCCGACCTCGAGAGACTTCCGTCTCGCCCGAGGCCCCCTTTTTATGGCGGACACATCACCGGCTCGCCCGAGGCCTTGGCTTCGCTCAGAAGCAACCTTGACTAAATCGCCGCACCGACTGACCAAATTGCAGGGGCATTTAACGCAAAGGTGGCCTGACACCTTTATCCTGACACGCGCCCCCGGCAGAGCCGAAGTGACCGCCGTCACTCCACCGCTCCACTAGCCAGTCTGACAGAAGGACAGCGCCGCCTGCGCCACTCCGACCGCAGTGCCACTCGACAGAGTGAGTCTGACAGGCAGTCAGGCCTTGCCAAAGGCGCCACGGCGAACTCCGCTCCGCCCGACCCCAGGGCTCGGACTCGGGCTAAGACCCGGAAGACGGCGAACTCCGCTCCGCCCGACCCCAGGGCTCGGACTCGGGCTAAGACCCGGAAGACGGCGAACTCCGCTCCGCCCGACCCCAGGGCTCGGACTCGGGCTAAGACCCGGAAGACGGCGAACTCCGCTCCGCCCGACCCCAGGGCTCGGACTCGGGCTAAGACCCGGAAGACGGCGAACTCCGCTCCGCCCGACCCCAGGGCTCGGACTCGGGCTAAGACCCGGAAGACGACGAAACTCCGCCTCGCCCGACCCCAGGGCTCGGACTCCGCCCTGGCCTCGGCCGAACGACTTCCGCCTCGCCCGACCCATGGCTCGGGCTCGGCCACGGCAACGGAAGGCAGACTCAACCTCGGCTTCGGAGGAACCCCCAC
The DNA here is from genome assembly GCF_902167145.1 of Zea mays. Classification (NCBI taxonomy): domain Eukaryota; kingdom Viridiplantae; phylum Streptophyta; class Magnoliopsida; order Poales; family Poaceae; genus Zea; species Zea mays. The sequence goes on along the minus strand of NC_050099.1, from coordinate 238,550,804 downwards.
GTCGCCCTGCCTAGGGCACAGACCGCCACGTCAACAGGAAGCGCCATCATCATCCTACCCCGAATCGACTCGGGTCACGGAGAACAAGACCGGCGTCCCATCCGGCCAGTTCCGCCGGAGGGGCAATGATGGCGCTCCACAAGCTCTATGACGACGGCGGCCCCCAGCTCTCTTACGGAAGCAGGACGACGTCAGCAGGGACTCGACCGCCCCAACAGCTGTCCCTCCGCCAGGCTCCGCCGCACCTCCGACAGCCACGACATCACGCCAGCAGGGTGCCCAGATCTCTCCGGCTGTCACATTGGCATGTACCTAGGGCGCTAGCTCTCCCTCCGCTAGACACGTAGCACTCTGCTACACCCCCCATTGTACACCTGGATCCTCTCCTTACGACTATAAAAGGGAGGACCAGGGCCTTCTTAGAGAAGGTTGGCCGCGCGGGACCGAGGACGGGACAGGCGCTCTCTTGGGGCCGCTCGCTTCCCTCACCCGCGTGGACGCTTGTAACCCCCCTACTGCAAGCGCACCCGACCTGGGCGTGGGACGAACACGAAGGCCGCGGGACTTCCACCTCTCTCACGCTCGACTCCGGCCACCTCGCCTCTCCCCCCTTCGCGCTCGCCCACGCGCTCGACCCATCTGGGCTGGGGCACGCAGCACACTCACTCGTCGGCTTAGGGACCCCCCTGTCTCGAAACGCCGACAGTTGGCGCGCCAGGTAGGGGACCGCTGCGTGCTGACGAACAGCTCCCCGTCAAGCTCCAGATGGGCAGTCTCCAGCAACCTCTCCGGCCCGGGACGGTGCTTCGTTTCGGGACTCTTGAGTTCATGTCCTTCGACGGCAGCTACGACATGATACTTCTTCCACCGCCGCGCGACTACGACAATGGCGGCCGACAACCCTCCCGCCGGCGGCGGAATCGACGACGTCTTCCCCGCGTGGTGGAAGGGCAACATTCGGGCTCGCTCCGTTCTCTCCCCCGCCAACGGAGGAGGAGGCGGGGCCGTCAAGGCCAGGTGGGAGGCCGCGCTTCGTCGGCCGTCGAGCGAATCGACGCCCCCGACGCCCCGACGGAAGGCACGCCGGATGTTGACCTCGCGTTCAAGACGGAGGCAAGCGTCGTCCCCCCGCGGCACGCTGACCCCGAGCAAGAAGACGACGCCGGCGCGCTCGCGGAAAGCCTGCAGGACGTCGCCCTCGAACCAGAGATGACGGTGCAACCAGTCCCCGATGTGGCTACGTCGCTCCTCGTCGACAAAAAGGTACCGACTAACTCCCATCTTGCGTCATTTCGACTCGGCCTCAACCCGCCAAACGACCTCGTTTTGGCGGGCGCTCTCATTGAGGCGAGTGCAACCCCACTGAGGTTCCGTATGCGGTCGCCTTGGGACCGACTGGCGGACGTCTCGACCTACGGGCCCTCTGGGTCCGAGGAAGATGACGATCCCAGCATCGGTTGGGATTTCTCCGGACTTGGCAACCCCAGTGTCGTGCGGGACTTCATGACCGCATGTGACTACTGCCTATCCGACTGTTCCGATGGAAGCCGCAGCCTTGGCGACGAGAGCTGCGGCCCAAGCCGCGAATGTTTCCACATCGAGCTAGGGGATCCCTCCGAAGGCAACCATCTTGGCATGCCGGAGGACGGTGATCTCCCTAGGCCGGTGCCTCGCGCCGACATCCCACGGGAGCTAGCTGTGGTCCCCGCTCCGGCGGGTGGTTACGACCCACAACTCGAGCAAGTCCGCGAGGCGCAGGCCAGGCTCAACGAGGGAACAGGAGCGCTTGAGCCGATCCGTCGGGACGTCGGACAAGCATGGGTGGGCCAACCCCTGGCCGGAGAAATACGTCACCTGCCCCAGGGTCTCCAGCACCGCGTCGCCAACGATGTCAGGATCAGGCCGCCGCCCGCATCCAGCGGGGTTGGTCAGAACCTGGCAACCGCAGCAATGCTCATCCGCGCGATGCCGGAGCCGTCAACCACCGAGGGTCGGCGAATCCAGGGAGAGCTCAAGAATCTCCTGGAAGGCGCTGCGGCCCGGCGGGCCGAGAGCACTGCCTCCCGAAGCCAAGGTTATCCCTCGGAACCTCATGCCGCGACTTCCCGATTCATGCGGGAAGCCTCGGTCTACACCGGGCGCACGCGCAACACCGCGCCTGCGGCCCCGGGCCACCTCGGCAACGAGCGCCATCGACGCGACCGTCGGGCTCACCTCGACGAAAGGGTGCGCCGAGGCTACCACCCCAGGCGTGGGGGGCGCTACGACAGCGGGGAGGATCGGAATCCCTCGCCCGAACCACCCGGTCCGCAGGCCTTCAGTCGGGCCATCCGACGGGCGTCATTCCCGACCCGGTTCCGACCCCCGACTACTATCACGAAGTACTCGGGGGAAACGAGACCGGAACTGTGGCTCGCGGACTACCGCCTCGCCTGCCAACTGGGTGGAACGGACGACGACAACCTCATCATCCGTAACCTCCCCCTGTTCCTCTCCGACACTGCTCGCGCCTGGTTGGAGCACCTGCCTCCGGGGCAGATCTCCAACTGGGACGACTTGGTCCAAGCCTTCGCTGGCAATTTCCAGGGCACATACGTGCGCCCCGGGAATTCCTGGGACCTTCGAAGCTGCCGGCAACGGCCGGGGGAGTCGCTCCGGGACTACATCCGGCGATTCTCGAAGCAGCGCACCGAGCTGCCCAACATCACCGACTCGGATGTCATCGGCGCGTTCCTCGCCGGCACCACTTGCCGCGACCTGGTGAGCAAGCTGGGTCGCAAAACCCCCACCAGGGCGAGCGAGCTGATGGACATCGCCACCAAGTTCGCCTCTGGCCAGGAGGCGGTCGAGGCTATCTTCCGAAAGGACAAGCAGCCCCAGGGCCGCCCATCGGAAGAAGCTCCCGAGGCGTCTGCTCCGCGCGGCGCCAAGAAGAAAGGCAAGAAGAAGTCGCAATCGAAACGCGACGCCGCTGACGCGGACCTTGTCGCCGCCGCCGAGTATAAGAACCCTCGGAAGCCCCCCGGAGGTGCAAACCTCTTCGACAAGATGCTCAAGGAGCCGTGCCCCTACCATCAGGGGCCCGTCAAGCACACCCTCGAGGAGTGCGTTATGCTTCGGCGTCACTTCCACAGGGCCGGGCCACCCGCCGAGGGTGGCAGGGCCCGCGACGACGACAAGAACGAAGATCACCTAGCAGGAGAGTTCCCCGAGGTCCGCGACTGCTTCATGATCTATGGAGGGCATGCGGCGAATACCTCGGCTCGGCACCGCAAGCAAGAACGCCGGGAGGTCTGCTCGGTGAAGGTGGCGGCGCCAGTCTACCTAGACTGGTCCGACAAGCCCATCACTTTCGACCAGGCCGACCACCCCGATCATGTGTCGAGCCCGGGGAAATACCCGCTCGTCGTCGACCCCGTTGTCGGCGATGTCAGGCTCACCAAGGTCCTGATGGATGGGGGCAGCTGCCTCAACATCATCTACGCCGAGACCCTCAAGCTCCTGCGCGTCGATCTGTCCTCCGTCCGAGCAGGCGCTGCGCCCTTCCACGGGATCATCCCTGGGAAGCGCGTCCAGCCCCTCGGGCGACTCGACCTCCCCGTCTGCTTCGGGACACCCTCCAACTTCCGAAGGGAGACCCTGACGTTCGTAGTGGTCGGGTTCCGAGGAACCTACCACGCCGTGCTAGGGAGGCCATGCTACGCGAAGTTCATGGCCGTCCCCAACTACACCTACCTGAAGCTCAAGATGCCGGGCCCCAACGGGGTCATCACTGTCGGCCCCACGTACAAACACGCGTTCGAATGCGACGTGGAGTGCGTGGAGTACGCCGAGGCCCTCGCCGAGTCCGAGGCCCTCATCGCCGACCTGGAGAACCTCTCCAAGGAGGTGCCAGACGTGAAGCGCCACGCCGGCAACTTCGAGCCAGCGGAGACGGTCAAGGCCGTCCCTCTCGACCCCAGCGGTGACACCACCAAGCAGGTCCGGATCGGTTCCGGGCTCGACCCCAAATAGGAAGCAGTGCTCGTCGACTTTCTCCGCGCAAACGCCGACGTCTTTGCGTGGAGTCCCTCGGACATGCCCGGCATACCGAGGGATGTCGCCGAGCACTCGCTGGATATTCGGGCCGGAGCCCGACCCGTCAGGCAGCCTCTGCGCCGATTCGACGAGGAGAAGCACAGAGTGATTGGCGAAGAGATCCACAAGCTAATGGCAGCAGGGTTCATCAAAGAGGTATTCCATCCCGAATGGCTTGCCAACCCTGTGCTTGTGAGGAAGAAAGGGGGGAAATGGCGGATGTGTGTAGACTACACTGGTCTCAACAAAGCATGTCCGAAGGTTCCCTACCCTCTGCCTCGCATCGACCAAATCGTGGATTCCACCGCTGGGTGCGAGACCCTGTCCTTCCTCGATGCCTACTCAGGGTATCACCAGATCCGGATGAAAGAGTTCGACCAGCTCGCGACTTCTTTCATCACGCCGTTCGGCATGTACTGCTATGTCACCATGCCGTTCGGTTTGAGGAATGCGGGCGCGACGTACCAGCGGTGCATGAACCATGTGTTCGGCGAACACATCGGTCGCACAGTCGAGGCCTACGTCGATGACATCGTAGTCAAGACAAGGAAGGCTTCCGACCTCCTCTCCGACCTTGAAGTGACCTTCCGGTGTCTCAAGGCGAAAGGAGTCAAGCTTAATCCTGAGAAGTGTGTCTTTGGGGTGCCCCGAGGCATGCTCCTAGGGTTCATCGTCTCCGAGCGAGGCATCGAAGCCAACCCGGAGAAGATCGCGGCCATCACCAGCATGGGACCCATCAAGGACTTAAAAGGGGTACAGAGGGTCATGGGATGCCTCGCGGCCCTGAGCCGCTTCATCTCACGCCTCGGCGAAAGAGGTCTGCCTCTGTACCGCCTCTTAAGGAAGGCCGAGTGTTTCGCTTGGACCCCCGAGGCCGAGGAAGCCCTCGGCAACCTGAAGGCGCTCCTTACAAAGGCGCCTGTCTTGGTGCCCCCGGCGGACGGAGAAGCCCTCTTGGTCTACGTCGCCGCGACCACTCAAGTGGTTAGCGCCGCGATTGTGGTCGAAAGGCAAGAGGAAGGGCATGCATTGCCCGTTCAGAGGCCAGTCTACTTCATCAGCGAAGTGCTGTCCGAGACTAAGATCCGCTACCCACAAGTTCAAAAGCTGCTGTATGCTGTGATCCTGACAAGGCGGAAGCTGCGACACTACTTCGAGTCTCATCCGGTAACTGTGGTGTCATCCTTCCCCCTGGGGGAGATCATCCAGTGCCGAGAGGCCTCGGGCAGGATCGCAAAGTGGGCGGTGGAAATCATGGGCGAAACGATCTCGTTCGCCCCTCGGAAGGCCATCAAGTCCCAGGTGTTGGCGGATTTCGTGGCCGAATGGGTCGACACCCAGCTGCCAACGACTCCGATCCAACCGGAGCTCTGGACCATGTTTTTCGACGGGTCGCTGATGAAGACGGGGCCCGGCGCGGGCCTGCTCTTCATCTCGCCCCTCGGAAAGCACTTACGCTACGTGCTGCGCCTCCATTTCCCGGCGTCCAACAATGTGGCCGAGTACGAAGCTCTGGTCAACGGATTGCGGATCGCCATCGAGCTAGGGGTCAGACGCCTCGACGCCCGCGGTGATTCGCAGCTCGTCATCGACCAAGTCATGAAGAACTCCCACTGCCGCGACCCAAAGATGGAGGCCTACTGCGACGAGGTTCGGCGCTTGGAAGACAAGTTCTTCGGGCTCGAGCTCAACCACATCGCTCGGCGCTACAACGAAACTGCAGACGAGCTGGCTAAGATAGCCTCGGGGCGAACGACAGTCCCCCCGGACGTCTTCTCCCGGGATCTGCATCAACCCTCCGTCAAGCTCGACGACGCGCCCGAGCCCGAGGTACCCTCGGCTCAGCCCGAGGTACCCTCGGCACAGCCCGAGGTACCCTCGGCCCCCGAGGGCGGGGCACTGAACGTCGAGGAAGGGCAGAGCGGGGCCACGCCAGATCAAGATTGGCAGGCCCCGTACCTGCAATATCTCCGCCGAGGAGAGCTACCCCTCGACCAAGTCGAGGCTCGGCGGGTAACGCGACGCGCCAAGTCATTCGTCTTACTGGGCGACGAAGAGGAGCTCTACCATCGCAGCCCCTCGGGCATCCTCCAGCGATGCATCTCCATCGCCGAAGGTCGGGAACTGCTGCAAGAAATACACTCGGGGGCTTGCGGCCGCCACGCAGCGCCCCGAGCCCTTGTTGGAAATGCTTTCCGGCAAGGCTTCTACTGGCCAACGGCGGTGGCTGACGCCACTAGAATCGTCCGCACCTGCGAAGGGTGCCAATTCTATGTGAAGCGGACGCACCTGCCCGCTCAGGCTCTGCAGACAATACCCATCACCTGGCCCTTCGCTGTATGGGGTCTGGACCTCGTCGGTCCCTTGCAGAAGGCGCCCGGGGGCTACACGCACCTGTTGGTCGCCATCGACAAATTCTCCAAGTGGATCGAGGTCCGACCTCTGAACAGCATCAGGTCCAAGCAGGCGGTGGCGTTCTTCACCAACATCATCCATCGCTTCGGGGTCCCGAACTCCATCATCACCGACAACGGCACCCAGTTCACCGGCAAAAAATTCTTGGATTTTTGCGAGGATCACCATATCCGGGTGGACTGGGCCGCCGTGGCTCATCCCATGTCGAATGGGCAAGTAGAGCGTGCCAATGGCATGATTCTACAAGGGCTCAAGCCTCGAATCTACAACGACCTCAACAAATTCAGCAAGCGATGGATGAAGGAACTCCCCTCGGTGGTCTGGAGCCTAAGGACGACGCCGAGTCGTGCCACGGGCTTCACGCCGTTTTTCCTGGTCTACGGGGCTGAAGCTATCTTGCCCACTGACCTGGAATACGGCTCCCCGAGGGCGAGGGCCTACACCGAACAAAGCAACCAAGCTAGCCGAGAGGAATCACTGGACCAGCTGGAGGAAGCTCGGGACAGGGCCTTACTACACTCGGCGCGGTACCAACAGTCCCTGCGACGCTACCACGCCCGAGGGGTCCGGTCCCGAGAACTCCAGGTGGGCGATCTGGTGCTTCGGCTGCGGCAAGACGCCCGAGGGAGGCACAAGCTCACGCCCCCCTGGGAAGGGCCATTCGTCATCGCCAAAGTTCTGAAGCCCGGAACATACAAGCTGGCCAACAATCAAGGCGAAATCTACGGCAACGCTTGGAACATCAAACAGCTACGTCGATTCTACCCTTAAGATGTTTTCAAGTTGTTCATATACCTCGCACCTACGCAAAGTTTAGTCGTCAAGGAAGGGTCGGCCTAGCCTCGGCAAAGCCCGACCCTCCCTCGGGGGCTAAAAGGGGGGAGACCCCCTCTGCGTCGAATTTTTCCTCGAAAAAGGATCTCTTTTTAGCAGGATTTCTTTCGTGCTTCTTGACTACTTCGGAAAGCGGATCCTGGAAACGACGGAGTACACGTAAGCAGCCAAGGCTGACCGAGCCGAGGGACTCCTACGCCTCCGGGATACGGATACCTCACTCATCACCTTCTGCGATAAGTAACTTGCGCACGGATAAAGTGACTCCGTGGACCGAACAAGTCTTCACGTTCGGAAGCTCTCCTGCCGAAGCAGTCCTTCAAGCTTTCTCGACTAAGTCGGGGACAGGGCCTCATGGACGGGTGAAAGTACGCGTAAGCGGCAAGGCCGACCGAGCCGAGGGATTCCCACGCCTCGGGGATACGGATACCTCACTCGTCCCTTCCGCGAAAAGCAACTCTCGCTCACACAAACATCCCTGTTACCTACAGAGTCCAGATGCTCGAAACAAGAGGAAAAAAGGCGCAGCTTCGCAAGCGTGGCGAGGGTGTGTTTTTTCTGGCCTCGGCGGCCGCAGAAAGCACACGCTACAAGATGATCTGATCCTGCAGGCTCGGGTCTTCACGTTGAAGGGAGTCGTAGCACCCTCGGCATCGACGACGTCTTCAGCAAAAACCGACCCAGCCTCGGGCGGCGACGCGGCCCAGGGACTCCTCCGGGAATCCGGCCCGAGCAGGCGGCTCGACCGGTTACCCCTGGGGCCTCGGTCAACCGGCTTCCAAGGGCGCCAGCCCGACCCGAGGCCTCGACTGATCGACTTTGGCGTCGGCTCCGCTGACGGACAACACGACTAGGCTCCGGCCAACCAGGTTCCCATTCTCGAGCCAACTCCGCCTCTGTTCATACTGATATCGCTACCCCTGGCCTCGGTCCACCGAAGGGCGGCCGAGGGGTCTCTTTAACTAAGCTAGAGGAACCCCAGACAACAAGGCCGAACGGGCCGAGGGATTCCTATGCCTCCGGGATACGGATACCTCACCCGTCACCTTGACACGGGGCGACTCATGCTTGGTAAAGCGGTTCAGATAATCAACAGGCGAGACTTAGTGCTCGAAAATGAGGAAAAAACACGGCTCCGTGCCGAAATTACATACATGTTCAGGCCCCGATAGCCGCAATGAACAAAAAACACTGGCATTCGAAGTGCCATTACGAACGGAACTCCGGTTCCCCCTCCGCAGGCACGAACGACCCCACTCCGAGGGGGAAGGCCTGCGGAGCAACTGAAGGCCGACGAATGGTGCGTCGTCACCTGCTCCAGCAGCGGCGACGACGACGCCTTCTGCTCCGAGGGACCGAGCAGCGGCAACGCCGACCTCAGGCTAGATGCCGCTGCCAGGAGGCCCCCGCCCATGCCAAAACTCGTAAGGCAAGGACGGGCAGAAGGCCGTAGAGTTGGAGGTCAGCCCGTGGCCGGCCCCGGCTATCTCGCCGGCAGCAGAACCTCTTCAAGCTGCCGTGGCGGATGCCGGCACCGCGAGCGGCTCCGAAGCCACCCGCGCCTGAAAGCCAGGCACGCTGCAGCTGCCAGCGCCACGGACGACGGCCGCCTTTCCCTCCGATCACTGAGTGAAGGAGCGGGCCGCCGCCCACGCGGGGGCCGACCTCAACTCGGCGCACTCCCCTCCCCAGCCCTGGTGATGAAAATCCTTGAGGCTGAGGGAGGGGGAGAGGCCGCGGCCCGGCTCGCTTTCCCCCATCATCAAACCGGAGGTCGCCATCTCAGGTGACCGCCGGCGGAGGGGAGCAGCCGGGCAGCATGATGAAAATCCTTGAAGCCGAACGATGGCTGAGAGGTACCAACTCCCATGGAGTTGCGTTCCTCCAACAAGGAGGCGGAAAGGCGGCGGATACCCCCCATCCGGGGGCTTGGAAGATGGGAAGACACAACGCTTAAGGGAGGAAGAAGACATGGTTGCCTTCCGAAAAGAGTCTCCCTCCCTTTTAAAGGCAACTCTCCCTACGTGCGCCCCCAGGCGCCACGGGCTGAGTCTTCTCCAACACGCTCCAAGGCCCTCCCCTGCGACTCGGGGGCTGGGTCCCGCATGTCATGCAAGCCGGCTTAGGGCAGAAGAAGCCAAACCGCCGCGCGTGGTGCGCACGACCGTCCAGCGGTTACAAGCGACCCCCCATTTTCGCCCAGACCAACGGGCAGAAGGGGCGGGCAGCCATGCAGGCGGCATGCAACCGCGCCAGATGGGCGCGCTTCTCCGACTTCTGACACGCCAGCTTGGGAACCCAGGCCCACGCGTCGAGCAACCGGCGCGCCAGTTGCTGCATGCAAGCAACCGCACCGCCACTTGTGCCACCGTCGCGCCTCTTCGGTTGCGGAGCCAATGCCGCGACTCGAGGCGACCCAACAGCGCCAGCCTGGCGCGTCGGTCAAAGCAACCGAAAGTGGGCCGGCAGTAATAGCGGTGGCAGGCGGGCGGGCGCAGCGGTCACGTCGTCAGCCAGGCTCACGTCCCATCCTGGGACAGCAAGAGAGCCTCCTCTCACGGCGTGGAGACGGTGCACCCGTGACCCGTTCCTCGAACGGATCGCGCACGCGTAACGGCCGCCCCGCCAACCACTCGCCCTGTCGCATTAACTCCGCGGCGGGACAGGCGGCGCCTCTGACGGGAGGAGCGCGCGACGCTTCACCTTCGCCATAATAACCGCGTCAGAAAAGGTACGCCACGTCGTCCGATTTCGTATCCTTTTCCGTTTTCCTCTTTCTCTATCTCTTGCAACAGGGACCGGGAAAGGGGATACCCCGAAAGGGACCCTTCTCCGCGAAGGAACCGGGCTCCGAGCCCCCCACTACTGATCAGGGGTTCGAAGGCTGGCCCTCCGAAGGGTTCAACAGTCGCCTCAGATCGCGTGGGCCCGACACCCACTACTGGTCAGGGGTTCGAAGGCCGGCCCTCCGAAGGGTTCCATGGCCGCCTCAGGCTACTCGGGCTCTGCGCCCATTACTGATCAGGGGTTCGAAGGCTGGCCCCCGAAGGGTTCACAGTCGCCTCAGACACCGAGCGAGGGATGACCAGGGGTACGTTCGATACATAACCGAGGCTCGGGCTGCGCTCCCGAGGTACCCTAGGACATTTCCGAGACCAGCGGGAACGATCTTGTAACGGAATCCCATCGGAGGGAGGCATCGAGCCCTCGGACCCCGTCGCCAGGGGACCGGGTCCGGCAAATCACCCGCAGGTACTTTTGGGCGTGCCTCTGGGCCCCTAGCCGACCCCCAACGAACGGGGCACGGACGTCCACTCGGATTACCCGCTTGTAGCTCACCGGAGACACCATGTTCGGTGCCCATCGAGGGTAACATGGCGCACTCCCCCCTCCTCCTTGCGGAAAGGCGACGTAGGGGCGTATGTAAAAAGTCGAGTCTGTCCCTGATCGTCCTCTCGCCCTGTGCAGAGGCTCGGGGGCTGCTCTCGCAAAAACCGGCTTCGGCCAAATCGTTGACAGCGTCAACATACCAGCCCGAGAGCTTGGGCCCCGACCGTGCACCCGGGCTATGGCCAGTTCGCATGAGGGAACGACCAGACCAGCCGAAGCGTTACGCGAGGTATTAAGACCTCGAAGGAGTGTAACCACTCCTCCGAGGCCTCGGGGGCTACACCCGGCGGGTGCGCTCGCGCGCACCCACCGGAACGAAATGCAACCGAGAAAGGCTGGTCCCCTTGCAAAAAAGTGCGACAAAAGCCTCCAAGCGAGTGCTAACACTCCCTTCGAGGCTCGGGGGCTACTGTCGGGGACCATAATTAGGGGTACCCTCAAGACGCCTAATTCTCAGCTGGTAACCCCCATCAGCATAAAGCTGCAAAGGCCTGATGGGTACGATTAAGTCAGGGATCAGTCCACACGATTGACTCGATCACGCTTCACCCGAGCCTAGCCTCGGCCAAGGGCAGCCGACCTCGAGAGACTTCCGTCTCGCCCGAGGCCCCCTTTTTATGGCGGACACATCACCGGCTCGCCCGAGGCCTTGGCTTCGTTCAGAAGCAACCTTGACTAAATCGCCGCACCGACTGACCAAATTGCAGGGGCATTTAACGCAAAGGTGGCCTGACACCTTTATCCTGACACGCGCCCCCGGCAGAGCCGAAGTGACCGCCGTCACTCCACCGCTCCACTGGCCAGTCTGACAGAAGGACAGCGCCGCCTGCGCCACTCCGACCGCAGTGCCACTCGACAGAGTGAGTCTGACAGGCAGTCAGGCCTTGCCAAAGGCGCCACGGCGAACTCCGCTCCGCCCGACCCCAGGGCTCGGACTCGGGCTAAGACCCGGAAGACGGCGAACTCCGCTCCGCCTGACCCCAGGGCTCGGACTCGGGCTAAGACCCGGAAGACGGCGAACTCCGCTCCGCCCGACCCCAGGGCTCGGACTCGGGCTAAGACCCGGAAGACGGCGAACTCCGCTCCGCCCGACCCCAGGGCTCGGACTCGGGCTAAGACCCGGAAGACGACGAAACTCCGCCTCGCCCGACCCCAGGGCTCGGACTCCGCCCTGGCCTCGGCCGAACGACTTCCGCCTCGCCCGACCCCATGGCTCGGGCTCGGTCACGGCAACGGAAGGCAGACTCAACCTCGGCTTCGGAGGAACCCCCACGTCGCCCTGCCTAGGGCACAGACCGCCACGTCAACAGGAAGCGCCATCATCATCCTACCCCGAATCGACTCGGGTCACGGAGAACAAGACCGGCGTCCCATCCGGCCAGCTCCGCCGGAGGGGCAATGATGGCGCTCCACAAGCTCTATGACGACGGCGGCCCCCAGCTCTCTTACGGAAGCAGGACGACGTCAGCAGGGACTCGACCGCCCCAACAGCTGTCCCTCCGCCAGGCTCCGCCGCACCTCCGACAGCCACGACATCACGCCAGCAGGGTGCCCAGATCTCTCCGGCTGCCACATTGGCATGTACCTAGGGCGCTAGCTCTCCCTCCGCTAGACACGTAGCACTCTGCTACACCCCCCATTGTACACCTGGATCCTCTCCTTACGACTATAAAAGGGAGGACCAGGGCCTTCTTAGAGAAGGTTGGCCGCGCGGGACCGAGGACGGGACAGGCGCTCTCTTGGGGCCGCTCGCTTCCCTCACCCGCGTGGACGCTTGTAACCCCCCTACTGCAAGCGCACCCGACCTGGGCGCGGGACAAACACGAAGGCCGCGGGACTTCCACCTCTCTCACGCTCGACTCCGGCCACCTCGCCTCTCCCCCCTTCGCGCTCGCCCACGCGCTCGACCCATCTGGGCTGGGGCACGCAGCACACTCACTCGTCGGCTTAGGGACCCCCCTGTCTCGAAACGCCGACAGATATGTTAAGAGCTTGTGCCCTTAAGCATGGTGGTAGTTGGGATAAGAGTCTACCGTATGCTGAGTTCTCATATAATAATAGCTATCAGGCCAGTTTGAAGATGTCACCGTTTGAGGCTTTGTATGGCAGAAAGTGCAGGACTCCATTGTATTGGGATCAAACTGGTGAAAGGCAGCTGTTTGGGCCTGAGATTATACAAGAAGCAGAGGAACAAGTTCAGCAAATAAGGGAGAATTTGAGAACTGCGCAGTCAAGACAGAAAAGTTATGCTGATACCCGGAGAAGACTGCTTGAGTTTAAGGAGGGTGATCATGTCTATTTGAAGGTGTCACCACTCCGGGGCATGAGAAGGTTCAAAGTCAAAGGAAAGTTGTCCCCTCGCTTTATTGGACCCTTTTTAATCTTAAAGCGAGTGGGAGAGGTTGCATACCAATTGGAGTTACCGGATCATCTTTCGGATGTTCATGATGTATTTCATGTATATCAGCTGAAGAAATGTCTCAGGGTGCCTGAAGAACAATTACCAATGGAAGACCTTAGCATTCAAGATGACCTGACTTATGCTGAGTACCCCATCAAGATTTTGGATACTTTGACTCGAGTTACAAGGAATAAGGCTATAAAGATGTGCAAAGTGCAATGGAGCCACCACGGTGAAGATGAAGCAACTTGGGAAAGAGAGGAAGAGCTTCGTATAGATTTCCCCCACCTTTTCCCTAGATCTTCTTAAATCTCGAGGACGAGATTATTTTTAAGGGGGGTAGGATTTGTAATACTCAAAATTCTAAATAAAGAATATAGAGAGATCTCCTCAACTTTATGTGCCTTATTTGCATCATGAAACGAGCATACACAAAATTCACAGATTAAGTCACACAAATGATAAAAAGATGCATCATGTTGGAGTTTATATGATTGTGCATTAAATAAAATAATAATGTTAATGATAATAAGATAATAGTTACTAAAAAATGGAGTTTAAACCCTAAATTAAAACTAGGGTTTTGGAAATAAGGAGAAGAGAAATGTTATAAAAATAAAAATAATATAATTATATCTTTAAAATTGGTATTTTAACTTCACGGAAGTAATAGATATTAATGTGGCACAAGTTTGAATTCAAAATTCGAAGTTCAAATTTAACTTAGAAATAGAGGAAAGAAATTAGAAGCATAAAAAGAAAAGAATGAAAGGGTTCATGGGTCGTTTCCGCGTCAATCCGGCCCACCCCCGAAATCCACCGCGCGGCCAGTGCCCGTGTGTGCGCCGACTACCTGGGCCCACACGTCAGCCACCGTCTCCCTCGTGCTCCCTTCTTCCACCTCCCTCAACAGATTTGGCCGCGCATGGCGGGGGCACGGAGATCGCGCGCAGTCCATTGCGCGCTTGACCACGACCGCGACCTTATAGGGAGCACGGCCGAGCTCGCCTCCCCCTCCTTATCCTCCTACTTTCGCGAACCAGCTACCCCTCTGCCAGTTCGCCGTAGCCACCATCACAGAGGGAGAGTGAGACCTTCGCCGCCGCACGCAAGCTTCGGGTCTCTGTCGTCTGGCGCACCGAGGAGGTGACCTTGGGCTTCCTGGGGCCCGCAGTCTGGTGTTTGTGGCCGCATTTGGGGGAGCTCGCCGTCGACATTGGCTAATTGCCCGCCGCCGTGTAATCCCCGCCGTGAAGCCGCCCAAAACTCGTAGGCAGAGCCGTTGCCACATCATACCGAGGTAATAAGCCGCCAACGAATTCGCCTTGATCTCTTCTACGCGCGGATCGGCTTGAATAGGGGAATTAGTTCTCGGGGCGTCGAATTCCGTATCTCCGGCGAGAGCGCCGCCGTCTGCGCTCGGGCACCACCGTCTGGGTGGCCGCGTGTGAATAGATGAGCCCTAGTCGTTGATCTGGCCACGAATGGCCCCGATCTAACCGCCCCCCCCCTTCGCTCGATAGAATAAGGCCCGTTGATCCGAGATCGGACGTTCTCTGGGGCATTAGCATCATATTAAATCCACGTCGTAGATATAGGATCCTGCGACTGTCGTTGTGTCCCGGTTCGTTATAATCTGGATCTAATCTGGAGCGTAGAGTTTGGATCGGGCGGTCCAGATCTAGCCATACCCCTTGGCGGTGCAAAACTTGCATAAGGACCCCTCGGTTTAGTCAAAAAACAACCCGCCGTCCTCTTACACTATTCGTAGAGCCTTAGGAATCTTCTGCACTAGCCCCTGACCTTCTCAGTAAATGACGCCCAGTCCAGTGCTCATGAAAATCAATTAAAAGAATTAGAAATTGGATTTTTAAAATGAAAATAAACCCTAGAACCTGTATAAATCATAGAAAATCCATTTTTATTCCAAATTGAGCCATTCAAATTTCTAAAATTTTGTAATAATATTCTCTACCATTTAGTGTCTCTATTTTGACATGAACTCTGTTAGAAAATTAATTTATCATCTAATCCTATTATAATCACCTTAAATCCTAGGAAATTCATAACTTGAATTCTATAACTCCAAATTCAGTGATTCCAGTTCCTATGATCTCATTTTAATGAATAGATTTTTACTGTATATTTTATTTGCATGTTTGATGTGATGTTAATTTGTGCTATACTATGTATGTATTGTGTTGATGCGAGTAGACGAGCAAGCCACTGTGGAATCTGAGGTTCAACAAGTAGAGATAGCTGAGCAGGAGCTCATTGAAGGCAAGTTGTGCCCTTGATCACTTACTTTTCCCAGCCATGTTCTTATTAATTTTAATGGTCTGCATAGGTTAATTTTGATGGGAGCCTTTATGTTACCCCAGTTTTGATTACCTCTATACCTTGTTCACCCCTGAAATATTTTTGGGTAGTACTTGCTATTGCTTTATGTGGATTGGGTATGGAGATACACTATTCATGATTATCTTGTTATTATCTTGTTATTATTACTATTCATGTTAAGATCATTAAATTAATGGGAACATGGAGCGACCACCCGGGAAAACAGTGCTACCACAAGGGTTTAATGGGACGCCCTTGGCTGATTAACTAGGAAAGCTAGTGGAGGACTACCTTACCCGAAAGGGGCAAGGGCAGTAGGGGAGTGGTCAGTGTAGGGGGTCCTTGTTTGATTTTGCTGCGATGGCGGTCAGGCAAGAACCCTGCACTGGAGCTTCCTATAAACTGTAGCGGGTAGTCTGAAGCTAGTGGAACTTTGTAAAGGCCTCGTAGTGTTACCCTGCCTCGCTTCCTTGGTAGAGGTGTATGGGATTCATGACCCCTTGGCAGATGGGTAACACGGCTTGTGGGTAAAGATGCGCAACCTCTGCAGAGTGTAAAACTAGTATACTAGCCGTGCTCACGGTCATGAGCGGCTCGGACCCTCACATGATTAACTATGGAACTTAAATTTAATTTGACATTTGCATCGCATTTGGGATTACTTTACTATTACTGCTCTTTATTATTATTAAGGTTTGGTATTTACTTACACTTAGTAATTGCTAATAAAATTTTGACCAACTTATAAAAGCAATGCTCAGCCTCAGCCTTTACTTCATTGATTAGCCTTACACTACATGAACTCCCACCTTTGGTGAGTTCATGCCACATTATTACCCACGACTTGTTGAGCTATGAACGTATGTGAGCTCACTCTTGCTGTCTCACACCCCCCACAGGAGAAGAACATGTGGTCGAGGAGCCGCCTAACACTGAGGAGTTCGATCTGATCTAGGTGGCGTTTCTCAGTTGACATTGGCGCCGACGATCTTTAGTTCGTTTTATATTTATCTTTATTTTGTAATAAGACTTCCGTTATGTAATAAATACTCTGATGTTTTATGACATTTATCTCTATACACTCTGTTATTATATATGTTGTCTTCTTGGCGCATGTATGAGATGCACCCGACTTTGTCCTTTAAAACCGGGTGTGACAGGAGCATTGAAGCATGCATGCTCTGCTCAGCATATAATAAAAGAAAGAAGCATCAAAATGCACTGGAGCAGTTGACCAAAACTTGCAGCTACGTCAAAATATATACGAGGGCTGGCATCAAGGTGTGCTCAGCCCGAGCCCCGTCAGGTAACTTGGTCTTTTGTTTTCTGGCCTTGCGGCTTCATTAAAGGCCGCCGGCCGCGAGCGAGGCAAAACAGTGAAGGGGAGGGGAGGTGCCCGCCACTAACCTCTCGGTCGGATATATTAGTATTCAAGCAGTTGACAAATCTGTGCGGATTTGATTTGGTCTGAGGAAAATATATATATATATATATATAGCCCCTCGTCGTTCATGCACCCTCTCGCAGCCTGCAACCTTACAATATTGTTCTTGCATCCGGTTTTATTTATATTTTTATTTTTTAAAAAAAAAATCCATAGTCCTGCCGTCTTGAAGGATATGTTTTTCTTTACCCATGCACGGCGGAGTTTAAATTTGCGCTGACCCGACTGCTCGTGAACAGAGACAAGTATGACAGATATCGTTGAGTTCCAAATTTTAAAAAAAAAATCAATAAAAAATTTAAAACAGAATGTTGACGAGGAAAAAAAATATGAAGGTGCTTGCACACCTGTCACTCCATGCCGGACATCAACAAATTAATTGTTCAAGTGGTGGGAGTCAGCTGCTTCCAGTTTACCTTCCTGCGCCAGCGGTTGGTAGACAGGATTGTTGCCACGTGGACGAAATCTCCTGCCGCCAGCTGGTTGATCACGGCAGGCAGTCACATGCTTCTTGCCAAGATTACCGCGGGTTGTAATCATCTGAAATATATTAACCTGAGCACGTGATAGAGTAAAAAAATTGGTCGACTAAGGGGGTGTTTGGTTTCTAGGGACTAATGTTTAGTCCCTACATTTTATTCCATTTTAGTTCTAAAATTACCAAATATAGAAACTAAAACTTTATTTTAGTTTCTATATTAGCAATTTATAGACTAAAAAAGAATAAAATGAAGGGACTAAATATTAATCCCTAGAAACCAAACACCCCCTAACTTTAGGTAAGTTGTGGCATGCATTCTCTGGAACGGCAGTTCTAGAGAGCACTTGAGATGTCAACAGGTGAAGAATTGAAGATTGGCCAACACAGGCGTTCAAGGAGATTCAACCACCCATCCACATACCGCGCAAACACTTGGGGGGCATTCTTGCTGCTGCCACATTTGGAAGAAGCGCAGCAATGTGGTGTTCAGAAGAAGCACAGCTATTTTAGCTCTTGATAACTATCTTTTTTTTTGCATAGATTAATTTATTTCTTCGATATATACTAGCTTGTAAAAAAATGTTTTCATATATATGTATAAAAATGTGTACCTAGTACCTACGCATGTCTTAGTTCAACATACTTGATAGTTGTAGTTTTCTGAAAACCTGTTCAAATTAACCTTTTTGCTACCCTGATGGTGAATAGAGAGAAAAGCTTTACCTTTGTCTGAATAAGAAAACTAACAGAAAGCTTACATTTTGGCCACTCTACCCGCCCGAGTATTTTCTAAGCAAGCAAAGGCGCATGAAAATTTTCTCGGAATCCATGACCTTTCACGAGCAGTTTTAAACAAAGAAATTGCTCCGACCAATGATCATTTTGATACTCTCAACAAGTCAACATCTCAAAAAAACCACAAGATGGGATCCATGAACATAAGTTCACGAGTGTGGCTTCAGGTACATTGTTCTTTTTTTTGTTGCTAAAGTCAATCAGCTGCAAAATATTCAGAACAATTTCATAATCCGAAAGGCTGTTGTGCCTCCATTTGTCAACGTTTGCGAGGCCAAATGGTACCCCCGCTATAAATACCATGGAAGTTCTTGGCCTCTAGGACACACAAGCGATTTCTCCTCCTATAGTTTCTATAACCCCACAAAGCGTCCGGGTCCCGCAGTCACCTCCGATTGCATTGTGTTGCCGCAAGACAAGCATGGCAAGAAGGACTCGTTTCGTGGCCGTCGCCGCCCTCCTCGCAAGCTTCCTCTCCGTCGCTGCCGGGCACCCCCGGCCACTGCCCGCCGCCGGCCTCCCGGGCGATCTTTTCGGCCTGGGCATCGCGTCCAGGATCCGCACGGACAGCAACTCGACGGCGAAGGCGGCGACGGACTTCGGCCAGATGGTGAGGGCCGCGCCGGAGGCCGTGTTCCACCCCGCCACGCCGGCCGACATCGCCGCGCTCGTCCGGTTCTCCGCCACGTCGGCGGCGCCGTTC
The DNA here is from genome assembly GCF_902167145.1 of Zea mays. Classification (NCBI taxonomy): domain Eukaryota; kingdom Viridiplantae; phylum Streptophyta; class Magnoliopsida; order Poales; family Poaceae; genus Zea; species Zea mays. The sequence continues at coordinate 238,531,924 of NC_050099.1, read as the reverse complement.
CCCGTTGCGCCGCGCGGGCAGGGCCACTCCTGGCGCGGCCAGGCGCTCGCCCCGGGCGGCGTCGTCGTGGACATGGGCTCGCTGGGGCGCGGCCCCCGCATCAACGTGTCTGCGGCGACCGGCGCGGAGCCGTTCGTCGACGCCGGCGGGGAGCAGTTGTGGGTCGACGTCCTCCGCGCCACGCTGCGACACGGCCTGGCGCCCCGCGTGTGGACCGACTACCTCCGGCTCACCGTCGGCGGCACGCTCTCCAACGCGGGAATCGGCGGGCAGGCGTTCCGGCACGGTCCGCAGATCGCCAACGTGCATGAACTCGATGTCGTCACAGGTATCGATCGATCGATGGTTACACTCCCTGTGATAATTACATAAGCAGCTAATCACACACGAATGCTAATAATAGTTTATACATGTGATGAACAATGCAGGCACAGGTGAGATGGTGACATGCTCCATGGACGTGAACTCGGACCTGTTCATGGCAGCTCTAGGCGGGTTAGGCCAATTCGGGGTCATAACCAGGGCACGGATCCGGCTTGAGCCGGCGCCCAAGAGGGTGCGCTGGGTTCGACTTGCCTACACCGACGTCGCTACTTTCACCAAGGATCAGGAGTTTCTCATATCGAACCGGACTAGCCAAGTCGGGTTCGACTACGTCGAAGGCCAGGTCCAGCTCAACCGGTCCTTGGTCGAAGGTCCCAAATCAACACCCTTCTTCTCCGGCGCCGATCTTGCTAGACTTGCTGGACTCGCGTCGAGGACCGGACCTACTGCAATATACTACATCGAAGGCGCCATGTACTACACCGAGGACACCGCCATATCTGTGGACAAGGTACAGATCAGCTTGAACACACACACAAAAAACAAACTTTATTATTGCTTTCAATGCTTTGGACAAAAGGAAACTCATTCGTTGTTGCTATATGAATCGTTGCAGAAAATGAAGGCACTCCTGGATCAGCTGAGCTTCGAGCCAGGGTTTCCGTTCACCAAGGACGTGACGTTCGTGCAGTTCCTCGACCGGGTGCGCGAGGAGGAGAGGGTGCTCCGGTCAGCCGGCGCGTGGGAGGTACCACACCCATGGCTGAATCTCTTCGTCCCGCGGTCGCGCATCCTCGACTTCGACGACGGCGTGTTCAAGGCTCTGCTCAAGGACGCCAACCCAGCCGGGATCATCCTCATGTACCCCATGAACAAGGACAGGTGGGACGACCGGATGACAGCGATGACCCCAGCCACGGACGACGACGACAACGTGTTCTATGCCGTCAGCTTCCTCTGGTCAGCACTGTCCGCAGACGACGTGCCCCAGCTCGAGAGATGGAACAAGGCAGTGCTGGACTTCTGTGATCGGTCAGGAATAGAATGCAAGCAGTACCTGCCACACTACACATCTCAAGACGGGTGGCGACGGCATTTCGGCGCGAAATGGAGCAGGATCGCTGAGCTGAAGGCCAGATATGACCCTCGGGCATTGTTGTCGCCGGGCCAGAGGATTTTCCCGGTGCCAGTAGAGTCATCTGGCATTGCTTCTGCCTGATTGCCCGGTCTCGTAGTCTCTAAGCAAACATAAATGATTTTCTTGTGTAGATTGTAGAATGTACATGATAGGTCTTTTTTATTGTAAGAAAGATAGGTCTTATTTTGTACATAATTTTTCTTTTGGGTTGCTAGCACGGACGGAGGGGCCATTGTGGCTACCTAACTGAGAAAGGTAATAATAGTCACAAATTATATAATTCACAACTCGTCTTTTAAATATTAAGAAGTCATTTAAAAAGAAGGATAGACAAATGCAATTGTCTTGTTCTCTAAGACTTATTTAGCAAAATTATCGGTATATGACTTTGTATTGTATATTATTTACCCCGCGTGTGTTTCTTAGCAGTTTATTCTTATTTTATACAATATTCTATTTTAGACAATATTTTTACGGTAGGACCCCCGGTACGCTCGAAAACTAGGATGGGGCTCCAAACCGGAGCGGGTTTTAATATAAGAGATGGGAAAGAAGAACCAGATTAATACTACCCTCTCCTATCAAATAAATTTGCATTCCATTCAAAGATTTGAAAAACTGAAAAAAAATCAGTACAAGTAGAGCCAAGATTTGAATTTGGCAAATACTTCTAAAACATTTTGAGGCATTGATAGTTGGGAACGTATCTGGTGCAAACCAACCCCTCCGTGCAACCGTGCAAACTTTTAATCTGAACCACATGATGTTGATCCAAGGGGGTGTGCAGGGGGAGTGGGAGGGGGGATTTGAAAAATGTGATTAGCAGCGGGTGGTTAAGTGTAAAATTATCCACGCCCCTGTGTCCCTTGGATCAACATCATGTGGCCCAGATTAGAAGTTTGCACGATTGCATGGAGGGGTTGGTTTGCACCAGATACGTTCCCTTGATAGTTAGCTAGAGGCCGAGAGCCAAGTATGTCGGATGGTAAACCGAGAAGGGGGCAGTTTGCTAAAATATCTTTGGTTAATTTTGTCATTTAAACGACATGGACTGTTACGAGCCTAATAGGCCCGTCGGACTATAGACTGATCCAGCATGGTTATTAACTTAGCGGGTCGTGTCTGGGTCTCACTCGTGGCCCGTGGGTTGTATGAGTGAAACAATATCTTAGACTTAACTGTGCTAGAGACATTCTTTCGTCAAGATATATCTTTTGTATTTTTTGCACTTACCTCCTTAGATACCTTTAGGGCCTATTCGGTTTACTCTCAATCGGTTAATCCATATAGATTGGAGTGGATTAAGTGGACTTAAATTCATAGCAAGTCAAAATATCTCTTAATTCATCTCGATCTCGTCTAATTTATATGGAACTAGAACATGAAAGCGCTCTTACGGGCGCCCTACCAGAACACAAAAAATTAAGAAAAATTTTGTAACAATGCAAATAATTATCCCTAAAAATTGTAACGACCTTTTGTACACCATACTTACCATGATCTGCAGTTAGACTTAAAATACTTGAATGAATAAAAACGACGTGTCTGAGGATTTGTACTTCTCAAGACGAATCATTCTCAATTATCATTCAGCTATGATGCCTATTTGTGGTTTGCTTTACAGGTCAATATATGTTTTGCTTGTAATGGACTTTTCCTGATATACAACCGTGTTAGCCTATTTTTGATGAATGGTAATTGCTTCTGAAAATGAACCAGCATCACACATATAATATTAGTTAATATGAGTTTCTTTTCTTCAAGTAGAGAGCTTGGCGATTTCAAGGCATTCCCCAGGTTTGATTGCAGGTTTTGCAACAACGGTTGTCCCTAGACATTGGGGATGCACAAAGGTAGCAGAAGCAATGCCCGCACCTGTAAATTGGAACAAAGAAGATGATCATCATTTGTACTTAGTGTAATGAATGTTCTATTTGTGAGCAGTACTTGTAAATGATAAATACACAGTCCCCGATCCTCTCCACATATATCTTGCACTCGGGGCACCTCTGCCACTTGCTCTCTTGTTCGACCTTCCTCGGCAGTAGGTCCTCTCTGCCCTGCTCATCCTTCCTCGGTCATTGGAACTTGAACTCTGCGCAAGTGACACCAGCGTGCCATGGAACCTTACACTGGGCACATAACATCCGGCAGCAGTGTGGGCACTCCACATTTGTTATCAACGCCTCACCATGCTCAGGATCATCAACCAACAGAGCAAAGCATTCCGTCAAGGGGCAGTAGAATCTGAGTGAACCCAATGATGAGTCACAGAGTGGAAGGCATCTTGTAGGGGTTTCAGTAGAACCGTTTCATTCTTGATCTCCTGCTAATATACCAACCCATCAACATACATGTGACTCAAATCTTTGTAAAGAAAACCGACAACCCACCAAAGACATATGAATCTCGATCAAGCGACTTAGATTGTAGCATTTCATCGCCAACATGAAGAAAATGGTACTCCCTGGAAGTACACATAAATACATAATGATACAGAAAGGAGAAACCCATTCCAAATGCTAAGTTATTGGTCAATGCATGAAAGGTTGTGACATATAGTACAACGGTATTAAGAAAACAAAAAAAATACACAATGAGCAGAATATGGAAGTGCTGAAAGCTAAAAAACAAATCGGGTTAGCTCATAATACAATGTGCCTCTGTTAACACGAGTTAAGCAAATTGGGTTAGCTCATAATACAAATCGGGTTAACTGAAACAAATTTACCTTTATTTGTATTCTGTTAACATGAGTTAAAAATGACCAAGAGTTTGAACAGAACAATAGATATGTTGTCCAGGTTTTACCTAAGTCTCAGGAAGACTCATTCTAGGTTGATTCATACAACACAATCTGCATGAGAAAATGTGGCATGTCTTCTTTAGTTCTTTCCGATTTGAGGTGGACCCGTAACTCATTGTAGGAAGGCATTTAATAAAGCAAAAAACTGAAAGTGTTAACATAGTACTCAATACTCCCTCCATTCTAAACTATAATCCCTCCATTCTAAATCATAAGAAGTTTTGGCTTTTATAAACACATAGCTTTTTCTATGCACCTACACTGTCTGAAAAAAATACACTATGTATGATACATAATAAATCGATGCATCTAGAAAATTTTAAATATCTTATAATTTAGAATGGGGGAATAAATGACAAAAAACTGTCAGGCGATAATTCATTTGATGAAGAGTTGTCCAACTGTTCAGTACATACAATACAATAATATCAAGCACTACAAAGAGTAATTCCATGCAATTGGTAATCTGTTTTTAAAGAACATGAAATTGGTAACCTTAAGATAGCAACTCAGTGCTTAGATGAGTACTCCAAATGAATAAGTGATGTCATTATGAAAATGGCACTCCTAGAAATATGATCATCTGCACAGTACATGTCAGGAACATCATATCAAGGCCAAGAGTACCAACTTTAGGCATGTAATTCCTCATTATTTTGTATCTTCCCTACAAGCCGATGATTGTTTCTGTCAAGTCTTACACAAAATAGTAACAACCATTGCCTAACGCATATTTGAACAATGAGTTATCAGTCATTTACCCCAAAGTGCTCAACACATTATCTTGGTAACTAACAAGTCTCATTTAAAAATTTAAGTATATCAAGAATGCTATGCTTAAAAGTCAAAAGAAGCATAATGGTTTGAGGTGTCTGGCGAGCAGTAGTTAACATTCCAGGAATAAAACAAAGTTCAAAAAGATATAAGCTTACAAGGTTAAAGGAGAGAGTTATTTTTGCCATTATTGGTATATCACTCGGTGCTCATAAGCCAAGCCCTAGAAACCTTATTCCCATTTCCTCTCCAACTGCGTTGACCTGCAAGAACAAGAACATGTAAACTTTGAGGTCATATCATAATTGCACTGAAATGCAGTCTTGTAGAAACAATATAATTTAGTAGCATGCAATTTTGAAATTTTCCCATAAGACCCTAGTCAGCGTGTTAAAACAAATACAAAATAAATTCCAACAAGATGCTCGAGTTGAAGGTATAGTTTTCATCAGGAATTACTTAATTGTTTGGTCCAAGATGCGTCCTAAAGTGTCAGTTGTGCTGTTCAAATCTAGAATCCCATCCTGAGCCTCACTGAGCACATTGACCAAAAAAATCAATAGTGCTGGACAAACATCACATATCCACATAAGTAGGTGTCAGTAAAAGAATTCATGTGAAAAAAGACAATAGTAAAAAATAATTGTTATGAAACAATGTAATAAAAATGGTATATCAAATAAGCACTGCATGGATTATTGTAGATGTCACAATACTGAAAGGATAAATACTTCTCATTAGTAGAGGAGCGGAAAATAACATGAATATAAAAGAATTTAATGATACAAACTGGATCAAGCTTGTTAGCTAGTAAAGATCTGACATTGGATCAGTGGAACAGAGTGGCAAATTATATTGGGTCCACTCGAGAATAATCCAGACATAGAGGTCATGAGAAAGATTCTACCTATCAATTGTTTTGATCTACCATATTATCTATTCAAGAGATTATCTTCACCGTGCTAACATGTAGGGGGAAACCAGGTCATTAAACAATGACATGTAGAAATTATTATAAATACACTTTAGAAGATAATTTGACCTCTCCAATAGCCTTACAATTAAGAGTATCATCATTCCTAATTCACATCAGGGATCAACGGGAGGGCGAGGAGGTCCACCTGAACATCTCCACTATCTTTAGTGGGGGAAGTGAGATGCATCGGCGGAGACGCAGAGAGCGAGGCCCGACGAGAGGTCATAGCACGTCGAGGAAGGCGCACACGGGGGCGCACAGCAAGAGGCGGGGTAGGGGGAGCTCGAGCAGCAGCGTGCACCGGTAGGAGGCCATCCCAAACATTGCGTGGCGCAGGGACGATGGCTCCGACGTCTCTTCCGACTTCGGCGTAGGGGCGGTACATTGGAGGAGAGCGGAGGGCAACATAGCTCCTCCTCGGCGCAGTGTGCCGCCGCGCGCATCGGTGTGGCTCCCAAGCGGCGAGGGCAGGGGAGTGGGATGGTAGAGGAGCTGAAAGGCGATGGGCAACGCGTGGAGGAGCGCACAAAGTGGGACGCCGTGGTACGAGGTCAACAAGGGGCATGGGTGGCGGGGAACCTTACGGCGTCGAGGCCGAGGTGGCGGCTGGCAGCGCGCGGGAGGAGGAGCTGAGTCGCTGAGATACCCTAGAGGCGCCAGCTGCCCTGATGGGTCGGAGAGGGAGGGGTCGGGGCGGAGATCGACGCGGATGGCTCCTTTCGTTTCCGTTGGATCGAAGAAAAACTCGTGTCCACAACCACATGTCAGCAAGCCAATAGCAGCGACACCCGTGAAGCGCGGACATGCCTCCAATTCCTAGCTGCTTTTAACAAGAAGTAATGGGATAACAAAAAGGCATTACGTGGGTTGTACATGCCATAAGACTACTCTATGGGACCAATAAAAAAAGACACATGGCAAGGTCCAACCCAGTCCACGTGGCGGGATGGTGATCGGCCCTTGTCAAGAGATACTTTAGTAGGCCCATTCTTGATTGAAAGTTGGGCTGCTCCACAGTCCACACTGATGCTCGGGCTAATGTGAACTATTCAATCAGTTTCTTCGCTAGAACATCCAACGGCTGAGATCGCGTGCGCGCAACCCTAGGCACCAGATCACAGGTACTGGGAGCTCCGCCACCATAAGTAGATGGCTCCGTTAGGGTTGTTTTTGCTACTCTGCTTCTGCTCTCACCTGTTTCGCTGCTCGCCCGATCTCGCGCTGCCGGTAAAATCCACGTCTTTTAGCGAGAGAATTCGTGTCTTGATTTCTGTCGTTCGCCTGTTCGTGTTTGATGTCACTGATTTTTTGGTTGCTGGTGTGCAGATCTGAGATCGAGCGAAGCTAAGCTTTTTCATCGAGATGGTGCTTGTAAGTGTTTGTCAACTACTAGTTGTTTAAGTAGCCTCCTGCTCTTATATTTTCGATATGCTTTGGGGGGGGGGGGGGGGGGGGGGCGTTTAAGTTGCTTGCATTAGCAAGATTTTTTTCATTGTAATTTCGACTTGTGGTGTGGCATGTTATTTTCTGGTAAATTGATTTCCATTCATGTGTTTCTATGGATTCTTTCTGTAGACCCTACTTCCCGGATTTATGGTCTCTCTCACAATAACTTAAGATTTGATCGCTAAATTATTGCTTCCATGGATGGGTATAGTAGATTATCCTTATCTTGTTGCCTTAAGTGCTTGTTGGATACTACATCTTTGCCTTCTCACAGAGGAAGGGTGTGCTCAATTTTGTCTTTTTAGAGATTGAATTCATTTAGATCCGTACTGAAGTTAGGAAAATGGTAACGCCTCCCACTTAATCCCATCATCAGTTGGTATACTTAAAATGAAGTTGTGAGGTAGCAGACGCCCCCTGTTTCACAGGTGATTTTCATAGTGGTTTTATTTAAACATGAAGTGGGTCCTTGTCACTCTTTTATGTATTCCATGCTTTTAACATTAGCTAGTCTATGATGCTGATTTGGGTAGTAGTTTTCTTTTAACATGTTTGGTGTATTACTCCATCCGTCCCATTATATAAGACGTAACTACCACTGGTTCAAAGACCAAAAAATGCATTTAATTCTCTCTATACAACTGTATCGATGTACGTGTGCATAGAGAGAGCACACCTTATATTGTGGGACAAGAACAAAAGGTGGTTATACCTTATATTCTAGGACGGAGGGAGTAATAGTTTGATATGTTGTAAGTTAACGAGCGTCAAGTCATTGCCAATATAACCTTGCTCCAGGTTTATAATTTTGTGTTAATATGTTTGGTGTTTCCAATAAAACAAGCTCATTCAAGTGAGCTGATAAGCACCAAGTCACAATGTAATCCTTGCTGATGCTAAGCAGAATACAGTTGAGTTCTGGTTCTTCTGAGCAGAAAAGGCATATTCACCTTTTGACACCCATTTGATATTAGATTTTCCTAACTTTTGTACTAGAGATAGGCATCAGTATAAGCATCATTATTATTTATAGCATATTGTTTTTTTTGATTGATTACCTTATGTAGCTGTGGTCTCCTCATGATTTTACACTGTGCTTGACTAAAAATTCTACTGCTTCCTCACTTTTTTCTGTTTGATTCTACAACTTATATTCTCCCTTTTTCTGATATTCCAGATTTTCATATGTTTTGTGTCGATATGTAGACATGTGACCAACCTTCTGCATTGTGTAGGTACTGCATGCTAACAGTGGTAACAAAAATGCATTCAAAACACTAATTGCCGCAGAATACAGCGGTGTCAAGGTTGAGTTGGTGAAGGACTTTCAAATGGGTGTCTCCAACAAAACTCCAGAGTTCCTCAAGATGAACCCTATTGGGAAGGTATGAAAAAAACCTGTATATGTTAATAAGGTGATCGGAATAGTCCAGGATGTAATTCAGGCAATTCTTTGTAGATTCCTGTCCTGGAGACTCCTGATGGTCCTGTTTTTGAGAGCAATGCAATTGCAAGATATGGTAATTCAAATGTAGCAACCATTGGGTTTTTTAGTCTCCTGTTTGCATTTATTTTTTTAGCACTGAATTCTGTCATCTTTTTGAAGTTACTCGCTTGAAGGCTGATAACCCACTTTATGGATCTTCACTGATTGATTATGTGAGTGATGTTCAATATTTTTATTAAAATCATTTAATATTTTCTTGCATGCCATTGTTTGCTTAGATGTTTCTGTCTGCTTGAACCTGCGCTTGTTTCAGGCCCATATTGAGCAATGGATTGACTTTGCTGCAACAGAGATTGATGCAAACATTGGAAAGTGGTTGTACCCACGGATGGGGTTTTATCCCCATGCTGGTGTGGTATGTATTTTCATGTGGCCAACACTTCCTTCTCAATAGCTTGATTGTAGTCTTATATTCTCATTTGCCCAACAGGTAGAAGAATCAACTATTGCTGCCTTGAAGAGAGCATTGGGTTCTCTGAGCACCCATCTTGCATCAAACACATTCCTTGTTGGGCATTCAGTGACTCTCGCGGATATCGTGATGACATGCAATCTCTGTATGGGATTTAGCCGTATCTTGACTAAGAGTTTTACCTCAGAGTTCCCTCATGTTGAGAGGTATTTCTGGACCATGGTTAACCAACCAAACTTCAAAAAGGTCATTGGTGACGTTAAGCAGGCAGAAGCTGTGCCACTTGTTCCACAGAAGGCTGCTCCAGCCAAAGTGCAGAAGCCTAAGGAAACCAAAAAGGAGGCTCCGAAGCCCAAGGTAACTGAGAAATCAGCAGAAGAAGAGGAGGCACCAAAGCCTAAGCCAAAGAACCCTCTTGATTTGCTTCCTCCTAGCAAGATGATTCTTGATGATTGGAAGAGGCTGTACTCTAACACGAAAACCAACTTCCGTGAGGTTGCTATTAAAGGTATGTTTGCTTGTTGTTAAATTCCTGTTGAATTTTTTTAACAATGATTATGGTTACATAGTTTTAATAATGATTATGGCTACATGAGATATTACTAACTAGAAACATAAAATCTTGAGTTACTTTAATCAAGAATGTGCCTCAAGGACAGCTGGTCAAGTAATAAGGCAGCTGGGTTTGGTATATCTTTTTGGTGTTTTAAGCAGTTCCTAAGTTTTGATCTGTCAGTAGTGCAATGTACGAACCAACTGAACTCAAACTCTCATGTATTTTAGGTTTCTGGGATATGTACGACCCAGAGGGCTACTCCCTGTGGTTCTGTGACTACAAGTACAATGATGAGAACACAGTGTCGTTTGTGACCATGAACAAGGTTGGTGGCTTCCTGCAGCGGATGGACCTGTGCCGCAAATACGCCTTTGGCAAGATGCTTGTGGTAGGCTCTGAGCCCCCTTTCAAGGTCAAGGGGCTCTGGCTCTTCAGGGGCTCAGAAATTCCCAAGTTTGTCATGGACGAAGTCTATGACATGGAGCTTTATGAGTGGACCAAGGTTGACCTCTCTGATGAGGCACAGAAGGAGCGGGTCAATGCCATGATTGAGGACCAGGAGCCATTCGAGGGCGAGGCCTTGCTGGATGCAAAATGCTTCAAGTGAGGAAAGAGTTTTTGGGTCCAATTCTAAAACAGCCATGGATGATAGCTTTTGATATGGCGTGCTGGTTATGATTATGCTGTGGAGTTTTGGCCATGTTAACGGGAGGTCGTGCTCGCGAAACCTTCTGCATTATCGCATCGGAATCGTTTGTCATGTGCATCCTAGTGAATAGATATATTATGAAAATATATCTCCTGAAATTTAATGATATTTATTTTATTTTATAACGATTTATACTTTTTATTTAATATATATTAGTCAAACTTGACATGCTTTAATTCAATTCGATATTGTGCTAGAATCGTAATTTTTTCAGGTAGCACTTGGTTATAATTCGAGTACTACCACTACCATCTGGATAGTTTTAACGACTTCTATCATCAGTTTTGTAACTGTTACTGTTACAAGAGCGAGATAGGAAAATGAAACAAAGGATGTGAAAATTTGTGTACTGCCGTCCGGAAGAGTTCTAACACCAATTTAACTGTTACTATTACAGAATGTTTGGATGAAGAGCAAGATGGTCTGATTTGTGAATAAGGATGGCAATGGGGTGGGGCCGGGGGAGGCATCTACCATGTATTTGGTTAGAGGCATCCAATGGTCCGGAGTCATCCGAACCCAGCGTTTGGTTACCGTTATGGATTCATCTCATCTGTCATCCACTCTTCGATCTAAAACTAAAATCTAGAAGCTACCAATTTCTCGCAAAATAGGCGAACCAACTCATTCCTCCTATCCGAACCTGCAAGGAGTGAGTCCATGCTGGATCACTTGGTTCTGAACAAGGTTATTCCACTAACCAAACATGCTACTACTTTCCCGCCCTGATCCCTGTTTTATATTTTCCGCCCCGTTTCCGAAACGTTTAAGGCTAGTTTTGGTGATTAAGATCCATGGGGTATCTACCGAGAGGGATCTTCTTGATATTCAAAATTGAATAGCAAGGAGATCTTTCCTCGTAGATCCTCTCGTGATCCCTGATCACTAAATCAGCCTTAGGGTCTGTTCGTTTTGCTCTCAATTCATGTGGATTGAGTGGGATCGGATGAGTTTCAATTTCAAACAAGTCAAAATCTTTTATAATTTTTTTAATCCCATCCATCCAATCTATGAGATAAGAATAACCGAACAAACCTTGACGAGAATTTTCTCTCTTGTTTTAACGGGATTCTCTCCCCCAGTCCTTGCCAGGACCTGATCCCGACCTGCAGGGATCTCTTTACACACAAATAAGTACAGAAAATATATAGGTGCATATACATACAAGTCAACATAAAAAATATATTATAGAACCAATAATACTCAGCACATAATATTCTTCAATTATACAATAACGTTTATCACAAATGTACTAGTAGTGGCAGCCACCACTCCATCCACAAAGTCACAAACACTGAAATTTGAAACTAAAACGTACAGTAGCCACCTAGCCAGCAGCTCTGAAGCTGCTAGAGTAGCACACGGCTAGGATAGCTCTGCTGCCCTGCTATTGCTAGCCGCTAGGAGCTGCACACACACATGTTGTAGGCTATATAGCACACGGCTAGGAGCAGCAGTTCAGCACATTACAAAGTTCCATGTCCAGGCAATCAAACAAGGCAACGACTGCTATGCAAGCAGTCCTTCTTTGCAAGCGTGCAAGTAAACCATCTGGTCCATTAGATCGTGATCGAACCGTAGGTCACATTTAACACTTAAGCCCTTCCACCACTAGCTCAATAATCTTTATAAAAAAACCCTAACAAACCATGGTTGTATTTGTGGTTGAATCGTAATTTAATGGACCAGATGGTTTGCTTGCACGCTTGCAAAGAAGGACTGCTTGCATAGCAGTCGTTGCCATCAAACAAAGTAGATAATGATAAATATAAAGCAGCCCAACTGCCAAAGCAGCCAAGACTTCATTCATACTCCATGCTCCAAACTTCCGCAATGAACAATGGTAGACGCAAGTTCACCCTGAAAATGAATGTCTTATCATTAGCCCCAAATAACCGATACAAGTGGTTCATTATTCAAAGTTTAAAATAGTGTATGTTGGAGACTTGTTCTCAAATGCTATGAGTTAAGAACAAGGTAACACAAAAAATGTTAAACGTTAAAGTCCTTCGTCCTTCGAAGCATTATTTCCCTTGAGGATATAATGATTTTCGGACGAAGGTTATGAAGGACATACCTTCATAAACACAACATATAATAATGAAGAAGAAAACATATGAAATGTAAAGGATAACGTAAACAATTATATATTATTATTAACTCATTTCTATATTATTACTATGGAAAAAATAGAAATGATATCAAATTACAAATGTACCTTCGGCTTAAAAGAAGGTAATAGTACAAGCGTGACGCAAAAGCAAATGCCAAGTCAGCGTGAACAGTACGGGGGTACTGTTCACCTATTTATAGGCACGTGACATAGCTCATATAAAATTACACTCATGCCCTTTACATTTGGTAGTAATTCTATAGTAATCCGCCGAGGTCTGAATAGCCTTTTCATCTTTAAGTTGGTTTCCTTTTCTGTTATTACGCCGAAGCTTTCCTGCTCACAGCTTCGGTGTTGTGTCGACCTTCATATTCTTTGGGCTTCTCCCACTGTGGTACCGATTCGAGTCCGAAGATACCTGTTCACACATTATACTCCAGAAACATCGTTAAATCATGTTTTTGAGGACCTTCGGAAGCCGAAGGCCCCCAACAGTAGCCCCTCGCAATATTAATTTGTTAGAATGATAAATTTAGATTGCGACATGGACGAAGGCCTTAAGCCGAAGGTCCGAAAAAACACCTTCCCTTTGCTAGAATAGCAACATTCACTGACAACCGGGGTCTTCCAATTTTTAATGCACTGGGTCGTATAAATAAGAGCATACCATGAGCTCACTTGGTACGCTTTCCTGCCATCTGCTTTTGCTTACTCAATTTTTAGCTCTTGCGCACCAACACTTGCTTGGCTTTTTAAGTTTTTAAGCTTCGGCTTTGAAAGCAATTTTTCAGCATCTTCGAAAATGTCTGAGGATAAAAGGGCTGCTGTCGAGATGAAGCTGAGTCTATCTGAAGAGAAAAACCTGGGGTTTCTTGAAGCCATGTCGAAGACAAATACAGAAAAGATCACCAAAGAAATTTTAGAAGGTTTATCTGAAGATACTGATGATAGCGACAGTTATGATGTGGATAGTGGTGGTGAAGACTCCGAAGATCGCCCTTGGCGACCAAGCCATGCGGTTTTCGGCAAATCAAGTATCAAAGAAAATCATCTTGTCAGCATGAGAGGAAGATATTTCCGGGACTTGTCCGTTGTGAGGGCCGACGAAGGAGAAAAGACTTGTCCGACTCCTGAGGAAAATGAAGTCGTAGTGTTCCGAAGCTTTTTAAAAGCTGGACTACGATTTCCCCTGAGCAGCTTTGTCGTAGAAGTACTGAAAACATTTGAAATCTATCTTCACCAGCTTATCCCCGAAGCAATCATAAGGATGAATATCTTCGTGTGGGCCGTGAGAAGCCAAGGTCTGGAACCTGATGCGAAAAGTTTCTGCAACATACACGAATTGTTATACGAGACAAAACCCTGGGGTAAGGAACAGTATCACAATAATTTTGGCTGCTACAGTTTCGTCTCTCGGTCCGGGTCAAGCTGTCCCGTGCCAACCTTTCGGAAGAGATGGCCCGGCGACTGGATGACAGAATGGTTTTATGTGAAGAATGACCTGAAAACACGGGAAGATATTAAAGGTATAATTATGCGCCCTATTTGGCAAAGCTTCGGCCTGCGGAAGCCGAAGGTTGAAATGAACGAGGCTGCCGAAGAATGCCAAAGAGCCTTCGGGATTATTTGCTCTTTTATTGGAACGAGAGATCTGGTTCAAGAGCATATTGCCTTCAGAGTATGGCCGCTCGCGGAAAAATGGGAAATGCCGCAAGAGACCATAAAGGAGGCTGACGAAGGTGAACTTATCAGGCTGAAGTATACTTTCAAATTTGGAGATAAATTCGTTGAGCCAGATGATGACTGGCTAAAAAGCATTGAAAATTTAAGTGATGAACTACTTGGGGTTTATTCAAAGGACGAAGATACTGCATTGTCAGCAGCCTTCGGAGGCCGGAAAAAGAAAAGACTGAATCGAGTGTTTGACGCAATTGGGTTCGTGTACCCCGACTACCACTATCCAGCGCGGGGCCAAAAAAGAAAAAACGCAACTTCTGCACAGGAAACTGCTTCAGCCGCTCCCAGCGAGCCAGCGCCGAAGAGACAAAGGGTAAAGGTTCTCACACACCGGCCACACTACATTGAACCAGCTACAGTGCCTGAGTTCGCCGGTGAAACCTCTTCGGCCACTGATATTAAAGAACCAACTTCAGTGTTAAAGATCGAAGAAAAAACTGAAACACCCTCAGCAGAGAAAACAGAAAAACCGAGTACTGCGGGAACGACAATATCGGAAATTTTAAGTCCTTCAGCAAGTGTTGAGACATTAAAAAACCAAAAGGGCCCAGCGGTGACTCCGAAAAGGAAAAGAATGGTCAATGTGCTAGATGTTCTGGAGACAATTAAATCCTCAAGCACAACTCCGAAGAAGACTGTTGAAACTTCCGAAGCGGAAACTGAAATTTTTGATACTAAAGCTCCAAAGCAACAAACTGAGGCTGAAGCTGGGCCTTCAGAGCCCACGAAGGTAAAATCCTTGGAAACCGAGGAAGAAGAAAAAATGACGGAGCCAATTCTTGTTGAAGAAATCAGTGCTGTTGCCCCCGAAGCAGCCCCCAAAGTCCTTGATTATATTATTCGACATGCTTCGGGGAAAAAGTTGTCTGAAAAAGAAAAGCAAGAGGCCCAGTTTTACGCCCAAAAACTGAAATATCCAAAGGGGGCGTTGATATTCAACGGCAGCGGAGAAGAAGACTTCTTGTATTGCCTCCCTGACAGCAAGGAGATTTCTGTCTGTCGGGAGATGAGCAAGAGCTTCGGTTTCCCAACACTAGAAGACGGGCTCTCGGCATTGTCGAAAAACGAGCTGGCCGACAGCTTGGCGTACAATAGCTTAAAGGTGCAAAAAAATGAGGTCTTTGTATTTTTTCTTGAGACCAAAATTTTTCGTTTGTTTAAATTTATTGACGCACACACATTTTTCTTTGCAGGGCCTTATACTTAGCAATGGCCTCAGGGCCCAAAAAGATGCCGAAGACGAAGGGTGTGTTATGGCCCTGAGCAACCTTCGTTCCGAAGTAATTGAACTAAGGAACGAAGGTCTCGAAAAAGATAAAATATTACATTCATTGATAAATAGAATAAAAGAAGTCGAAGCTACTTTTAAAGGTCAAGCTGAGGCTCAGAAGCGTGAAATTGAAGATCTTCGAAAACAACTAGCCAGAGCTAAAGAGGAACGCATACTTGAAGAAACGAAGCGAGAATTTAGCGACCAATGGGCAAATCATTTAGAAGGAACTGTTGAAGAGCTTCGTTCGTCCAAGAAAAGATGCTATGACAAATCTATGGAGTGTGTTAAGAAAATAAAAGCTAGCTTCACCAGCGTTGGCGCATTCTCGAGCGAAGAAAACTTTACAAGAGGCAACCCTGAAGGTCCCATCGAATGGATTAATCACGAAGCTGAGGCCTTTGAGGAAATTTGAAATAGCCGCGGAGACATATGTGCTTTTTCGGGTGCCAGGGGGATTGCCACCATTTTGGAGAGAAAGGGCTGTGAGCATATAAAGATTTTAGCACAGTCCGAAGCTACTTTGTCCTTCGAAGATGTAAAAGATCCTTCAGCCGAAGCTAGCATGGTTGGTGGAAAATTTTTCACCGATATCTGGGACAATGGTGGCCGAGAAATGGCCCGAGAAATTATCCAGAAAAGCGAAAAAGGCATCCATGACGCTAGAAAAGTAGCAGAGGCTGTTGAAAAAACCGCAGAGCCCGAAGGGCAAATAGGTATTAACTAATGGTTCTTATTGTGTTATAATTTTTGATTTTAAACTTCGTTCGCAATTTGTAATAGCAATGTAGCCGTATCCTGTCCTCCCTCAGATCCTACTAAAGCGCCCCCAGGCCCTCAGCCGAAAGATGACGATGAAATTAAAAAGATGGCTGAAGCTATCATGGATCAAGTTGTCAATCAACTCCTGAACGAAGCTGCGGAAGTAGTGCTTAGGGAAGACTAGGTGCTATTGTAAAAACATCTGAAATGTAATATGTGTAATATCTTGTAACCCTGAATGTAATATACTTGTTTTCTATGGTTCAATTCTTTACGATGCATGAAATTTACATACATACCATTTTTGAGTCTTTGACGAAAAAACACCTTCCCTTCTTTTCATGCTTCGTGAAGAATAATTTTCATTTATCACAACTATATCCATAATGTTCTGATGAAGAATATCCAAGCTTCGTGAAAATATTTTCCGAAGCTACGCTCCGAAGATCAATATTGTATCTCCTTATGACTTAGCATGATTTTCCCTTTTTCAAAGCATTCTCCCGAAGATCAATATTGTGTCCCCTTCTTGTATATGCAGCATGATATATGATGCTTATGCTATGCAAAATGATATGATGATGTTATGCTATGTAAAATGGTATTTATTCCGAAGATACACACACATCCCTGCAATAAAACACATAATATTTTTAAATCAGCGTTGACTTGTCGCTGTAAGCCTCCCTTAGGAGCTTCTTCGCCTTTTACTTCAGCGGAATCAGCGTTTATTTTTCGCTGCAAGCCTCCCTTAGGAGCTTCTTCGCCTTTTTCTTTCGGCGGTATTCACGTTGACTTTTCGCGCTTCGCCTTTTACTTAGGCGGTATCAGCGTTTATTTTTCGCTGCAAGCTCTGCATTCCCTTTGGAACGACTTTTGAGCAGAAAACTTACACTGCGCTCCCTTTGGAACGACTTTTTGTAACTTCAGCAAACTTACTCTGCGTTCCTTGGAACGACTTTTTGTTGCTTCGAAGAATTCATGCCGTGCCTTAAAATAAACTCTTTATAATTCGAAGGTCCTTCTTGCTATCGCAAATCTTTAAGCTTCAACAACTTAAGCCTGTAGAGGAGATATATTTTCCTTGTGGCAGACAACGAAATCATTACGCGAGATTTAAAAAGTGTCCTTTATTACACAGAAAATAAAACTGAATGGAAAAGACTACTATCAAGGTAGGATATTTGTCAATAAATGTGCTTCGACTCTGGCATAGTGCTATTGACTGTGCGAGCTTCGGACTGTTCTCTGAAGTCCCTTTGGTGTTGAGCATATTGGCCCCCTTCTGGCTGCTGGCCTTGTTGCAGCGGTGGTGGAGGCGGAAGCTGTTGCCAGGAAGCTTGAGGTTGACTCGCCGAAGCTACAGAAACTGCAGGGTGGTTGCCTACATATTCTGGGATATAAGGCGAATGATACGAAGCAGTGTGCATGATCTGCTTCGGCTGACCCTGTTGTGCTGCAGCTTCGGCTATCTCCTTTTGCTTCTGGATGGTAACATGGCACATCCTGGTGGTATGGCCCTTGTTTTCACCACAGAACAAGCAAAATGTTCTCCTTGGTTGATCTCCAAATCTTCCGCCGAAGCCCCTGGCGCCTCTGCCTCTTGGAGCTGGCGGCCGGAAGGAGCTTTGTTGTTGCCCCGAAGCCTGTGAAGAGCCCTGTGGCCTTTGCTGTTGACTCCCCTTATCATCATTTTGAGTAGAGTTGTGAATTGACCTGACGTGCCTCGGATAAAATCTTCCTCCGAAGCCCCTGGTCATTTCGAAAAACCTGAAAGCCTCCTCCCTTCTTTGACGAAAATCATTATCGGCACGAATATACTCGTCCATCTTCTGGAGCAACTTCTCCAAAGTTTGAGGAGGCTTCCTAGCAAAGTACTGAGCTGAAGGTCCTGGCCGAAGTCCCTTGATCATGGCCTCAATGACAATTTCGTTGGGCACTGTTGGTGCCTGTGCCCTCAAACGCAAGAACCTCCGGACATACACCTGAAGGTATTCTTCGTGATCCTGGGTGCACTGGAATAGAGCTTGAGCAGTGACCGGCTTCGTCTGAAACCCTTGGAAGCTGGTTAACAACATGTCCTTCAGCTTTTGCCATGAAGTGATCGTTCCTGGTCGGAGGGAGGAATACCAGGTTTGAGCAACACTCCTGACAGCCATAACAAAAGATTTTGCCATGACTGCAGTATTGCCACCATACGAAGATACTGTTGCTTCGTAGCTCATCAAGAACTGCTTCGGGTCTGAATGGCCATCGAATATGGGAAGCTGAGGCGGCTTGTAGGACGAAGGCCAAGGTGTAGCCTGCAGCTCAGCGGACAGAGGAGAAGCATCATCAAAAGCAAAATTTCCATGGTGGAAATTCTCATACCAGTCATCTTCGTTGAAGAAACCCTCCTGATGAAGGTCTTTATGCTGAGGCCTTCGGTTCTGCTCATCCTGAGTAAGATGACGAACTTCTTCAGAGGCTTCGTCTATCTGCCTTTGCAGTTCAGCTAGCCTGGCCATCTTTTCCTTCTTCCTCTGCACCTGTTGATGAAGCATCTCCATGTCTCTGATTTCTTGGTCTAGCTCATCCTCTGGCGGTGTCGGGCTGACAGCCTTCCTCTTCTGGCTTCGGGCCTCCCGAAGGGAGAGAGTCTCCTGATTGGGATCCAGCGGTTGCAGAGCTGCAACCCTAGTTGCTGAAGCTTTCTTCGGCGCCATAGCGAAGGTTTATGATTGCCGAAGGTGTTCAAAACTCAAAGAGTGGAAGTGAGTTCACCGGAGGTGGGCGCCAATGTTGGAGACTTGTTCTCAAATGCTATGAGTTAAGAACAAGGCAACACAAAAAATGTTAAACGTTAAAGTCCTTCGTCCTTCGAAGCATTATTTCCCTTGAGGATATAATGATTTTCGGACGAAGGTTATGAAGGACATACCTTCATAAACACAACATATAATAATGAAGAAGAAAACATATGAAATGTAAAGGATAACGTAAACAATTATATATTATTATTAACTCATTCCTATATTATTACTATGGAAAAAATAGAAATGGTATCAAATTACAAATGTACCTTCGGCTTAAAAGAAGGTAATAGTACAAGCGTGACGCAAAAGCAAATGCCAAGTCAGCGTGAACAGTACGGGGGTACTGTTCACCTATTTATAGGCACGGGACATAGCTCATATAAAATTACACTCATGCCCTTTACATTTGGTAGTAATTCTATAGTAATCCGCCGAGGTCTGAATAGCCTTTTCATCTTTAAGTCGGTTTCCTTTTCTGTTATTACGCCGAAGCTTTCCTGCTCACAGCTTCGGTGCTGTGTCGACCTTCGTATTCTTTGGGCTTCTCCCACTGTGGTACCGATTCGAGTCCGAAGATACCTGTTCACACATTATACTCCAGAAACATCGTTAAATCATGTTTTTGAGGACCTTCGGAAGCCGAAGGCCCCCAACAGTGTATGATTGAAATACCATTGGTTCTTCTTTATCATTCAAACATGTCATCATAGCAGCAATAGTCGAATTATCATCACCTGATACCAAAACATGTCAAATGTCAATGTTGTTTTACATAAAAAACTGGAACCAAATTGAATATTTGAACCATTTAAGCATTTATCTAGGATATCAGCACGTGACCATGCCTGCATGCTCATGAGTGCTTCAACAATCCTAGGTGCAAGGCGACTGCGGTGAGGACTAATAATCCTCCCACTAGTACTAAAGACAGACTCTGAAGAAACCGATGACACTGGAATAGCCATGACATCTCGAGCGATCATTTGCAAAGTGGGGTACTTGATCCCTCCATACTTCCATCAATTAACAATGTCAAGTTCTTGTATCCTGTTTACTATTGGCTCTTCCAAATATATCTCCAATTTTGTATTTATATGAGTAGAAGAAGAAATTGGATGTGAAGACTAGGGATGGCAATTCTGCCCGCGGGCACGGGTATCCGCGAGTTTTGTACCCGATGGGCATGGATACGGGTAAGAAATCTCGCCCACGGGTAAGGATACGGGCAACACTTCTCACCCACAGGTAATTGACGGATATAAAATTTCGCCCGCGAGTATTACACATTACCCGCTTAATTTACTAGCCCATCAAAATATCCCTATGCCACCGGCCCACAGGCCACAGGCCACAGCCCAGTCGCCCACCATTGTTATTAAAACGTCGCTTAAACGTCGTTTAAGCGTCGTTTAAGCGTTAAAACGTGATTAGCAGTTGGAACGTCCGGGTGTTTTAGGTAAGCCGTGTAGAACGTCCGTTTCGAGCGTTTAAGCGTTGCTTAAGCGTCCTAATCGTGTTTTAGGATGTTTTATGCGTGTTGGGGACGTTCTATCCATTATGGGCCTTTCCTGGGCCTTTAGGGTTTTCTGCGTATGTGTTGGACGCACGCCACCCTCCTCTCTCCTCTCCTCCAACGGCTCAGCCGGCCGTCGCCCTCTCTCGGTCTCTCCTCTCCTCCAACGGCTCAGCCGGCGCCACCGCCCTCCTCCCTCCTATCCTCCAACATCTCCGGCGCGTCTCTCCTCTCCTCAGCCGCGGAGGCAAAGCCGGCCGCCGGCCGTGGAGGCACAGCCGGCGCGTCTCTCCTATGTCCTCTCCTCAGCCATGGAGGCACAATCGACCGCCGGTCGTGGAGGCACAGCAGACCTGCGCCACCGCTGGCCGCCTACCCCACATCAGATCTGCACCCAAGACCAGCAGCCAGCCAGCCATCCTCCGTGGCTCCACTCTGCCAGCGCCCAAGACTAGCAATAGCAGCCAGCCATCCTCCACCTCCGCTGCTCTCCATTTGATCATTTGGTGAGTACTGATTTTGCTCATAGTGAATCAATCAATCTCTATTTGCTCAACCATATTGGTGAGTACTGAACTACTGATTGTGCAACCATATTGCTCACAGCGAATTTCAATTTGGTTTGTGAACTCAAGTACTCAACTTATGTATGAACTTATTTTATATTTGAACTTCTATGTCAAGTCTGAAAAGACGTTTCAACGTTCGTTTAAACGTTTAAATGTTAAAAAGTTGGTTCATAACGTTTTAACATTTTACCGCTTTAATAATCATGTCGCCCACTCGCCCTCGATTCCTCAATCCCTAAATCCCTCAGTATGGTATTTTCTGGCGCCCAGTTTGAACTATGTTCCTTGCCATTATATTATGTCTGTCAAGTCGTTGATGTTCTTGGTGAAATGAACATGACCACATACTCGTATGGTATTTTCTAGAGGGTAATGGGTTGCCCGATATCCGCAGATATCCTGCGGGTACGGGTACGGGTCGAAATTTTTACCCGCAAGCTCTCGCGGATACGGGTAAGCACTAGAGGCGCGGATATGTTGGCGGGCGGGTAAATGGCTTACCCGCACTTTACCCAACCCGTTGCCATCCCTAGTGAAGACATGTATTGATAAAAAATGTTGAAGACCCCATCTTCTTGAAATCCACTATTCTGGGTAGAAACTGTTGACATAGATGAAGTACCAACATCTTCTGAAAAGAGAAAATGTACAACAAGGTTCTAACTTATATTACTTTATTTTTGCCCCTTCTAGACCATAATACTAGTGAAAAGAGCCTTCAACGGATGTAATTTAAATCTAGGATCCAACACTGTGGCAACTACCATAAGACCATGCACATTAGCCCAATACTTATTAAATTTTGCCTTCATGCTCTCTGCCATCCTCTCAACCACATGATTATTACTTTTGGTCCATTTTTGTATAGCCAAATAAATACCACATACTTTGGGAAGAAAAGATTAACAATAACATACTTAGTTCCCGACAATATCTCAGTTATGTCAAAGAACATTTCAGTCTGTCACAAATTTCCCTAACAAGCTTCCAATCATCTTCAGTTGGACAAATATGAGTAAACATCCTCTCACGAAGAGCTAGTCGTGCAAAGACAATTTTGTACTCTAATGCGGTGCTAAGCATAACATATGTAGAGTTCCACCTAGTTTTACATTCAAGGCATAATCTACGCTCAAATTTAATGTTGAATTCAATTGCCTTTTTCTCAAATTTCTCATGGCGTTTTGGAGTTGCTGACAAAAAACGAACACTTTCATGAATCCTATTTAATCCATCATTCTTATCCATGGCAACTAATCCATATTTCACATTCAAATTTAAGATGTGACAAGCACAACACATATGCAGGAACTTTTTTCTATCAGAATCTTTTAGCACGAGAGAGTCAAGAGACAACTTATCTTCCAGTTTCTCCATTAGATTATCATTGACAACACATTTATCAAGTGTCACGCTGGAGACCTTCCTCTCAAGGTGCCAATCAACCAGGACATCATGCAACACATCACTAATAAGCTCAGTAGTGTGTGGGTGCGGCACATAAATGAACCTATAAAAGAAAATTTGAGTGATCAATACAATTTAAAAGATAATGTTAGACATTATAATACGAAATTTTAGTATAGCACTAAAGTTATTACCTCAAAAGAAAACTTTTTAGGTTCCATTTCTCATCAATATAATGAGATGTGACTGACATGTATCCCTTCTTTTGAATGGTAAACAAGTTGTATTTACGAATTAAATTGCATGTTTTGTGTCTAACTCCAACTCTAACTTTCTTTGCAGAATGCATATGGGGAGGAAATGACTCAACGCCATGGGCCTGATTTCGACTGGATGCATTCAGACTTAGATGCCTCGGCGTTGTACCACAGTGGTGGGGGTAGAAAGCATGGCAGGTGAGGTGGTTGTCTTTGATTCGACAATTTCATTAACAAGAATGTGTCCACTTAATGGCTCAACTATGTGTATCATGCAGGTTTGCCTTTGGCACCGGCGTTGTGGAGTACAACAGGACATTAGGTCAAGGGAAAACATCATCTTCGGCAGGGAGTTCTCGCTCCTCCAAGTCTGCTCGAGAGGCTCAGCTGGAGGAGGAGACTCGGGCAGCACAGGAGCAGGCTCGAGCAGCACAGGAGCAGGCTCGAGCAGCGCAGGAGCAGGTCGGACAGCTGACGCAGTATATGACTTCTTATTTTCAGGTAATTCATCTATCTCATCACGTGTCATTGAATTCAAAGTATAATGTTGCGATTCTAACGTTTCATCCATTTGCAGGAAATGACTACTCGACTCGGCCCTGATATGAACTTGCCAGCTTTTCGCCCTCCCCAGGTAACACTATATGAACACTTCAATTCCATAGCAACTCTTTTTTTATTATCAAAAATGGCTCGCAGGCACAAGGATGGGGACAGTGGCCAGGACAAGCTCCAGCGTCGCAGCCACAGTGGACTGGTGTTGGGTGGACGCAGGCACCTCCAGGCACTTGGACACCTCCATCACCCCAAGGATCGCAGCCAGTCCCGGGATGGGTGCCACCGGTCTTCCAGCCACCGGCGGGCTCTCAACCATTTCAAGCGTGGATGGCACCGCCACCGACGGGGTGGGTGCCACCACCTCAGGGGTGGCCAGCACAACAGTACCCGTGGATGCATGCACAACCTCCTCCTCACCATGGATCACAGGTGACGTTCCATGTTTAGTTTTATACAAATATTGACCAAACACAGCCTTATTTGAATGATTGATGAATTGCAGGGTTCAGCGTCACATGCTCAGGGATCGGAGGGTGCTGTCAACGTCCAAGACTTCCTCGTCCATGGTTCTGGAGGGAGTGGCCACCTTCCTGGTGGCGGAGGAGGGAGTGGCCAAAACTCACATAGCCCGCCGGAGTGAGTAGTGACTTTGTTTATGGACTATGTATGGATATGTATAGACTTTGTTTATGGTTCTGGAGGGAATGACTTTGTTTATGTATGGACTATATATGGACTATATGTATGGAATATGTTTGAAACAATTATGTAATTGCTTGTGAATGTTGTTTGTGAAAACTGTATTGTTTGTGAAATCTGTATATATGATTGTGTATATGTTTATTTTGCTGTGAAATTAATAAAAGGTGCAGAACAATCTGTTTTTGGGGGGTATCATGAATTTTCGTCGGCCTGGGTGGTGGCCGACGAAAATACGTGCCCAGATATTTTCGTCGGCCACCACCCAGGGCCGACGAAAATTATGTCCCTATTTTCGTCGGCCTCAGTGGCCGACGAAAATAGTCAGCCGACCAACTATTTTCGTCGGCCTTGGGGAAGCCGACGAAAATAAGTCGTTTTCGTCGGTACCGACGAAAATAATTCCCTATTTTCGTCGAACTTATTTTCGGCGGCTATTTTCGTCGGTTTTGGCTTATTTTCGTGGGTTTTTGGCCCACGAAAATTTAGTCGTTTCCTGTAGTGGATGGTTGGCTGTCCACATGTCCATAGTGATGGCAACACGACTTTCTAACTATTGAAAGTACTTCACCATATGACCTCTTTGAACTCTATAGATGTATTGAGAGCACCTAGAGGGGGGAGGTGAATTGGTGATCCTAGGAAAAATAAACTCTAAACAACACAAATTTGGTTTATAATGAGTGTTAGTGAGAGCTAAAACCAAGTTGGTATGAGTGGAGATGGAGAAAGGAGAACTCTTCACTTGATTGCTCCTTTAAAATGTGTATCAAACTTAGAAGCAATAATACAAGTGAATATGAGAACTTAAGAAGACGATAATCACAAAAAAAGTAAATGGACACGAGACACAATGATTTTATCCCGTGGTTCGACCAATGCCTACTCCTCATTGTGGTGACCTCCTTCGGTCAAGGGTTGCACTCAACCCCTCTCAAGTGATCCAAAGATCAAACCTAAGTATCGTTGTTGTCTTCCTTATATCAACTCCTGGTTGTGAGGAATCTCCACAAATTGGAGTCTCTCACGACAAATGGTTGAAAGGGAAATGGGCTCAAACATTTCTTATAATCGATTTTGGTGTTTGACAACCATCACGAACCTTATAGACTAACTAGTTTGCCTAGTTGATCATTTCTTAGGTGCATAAATTCTGGACAGGAGATGCTTTTTGGAAAAAAATACCTATGTGCGGACCGTCCAGGCCCTTGCTGCGGACCGTCCGCGACACCAGGATGAGCCTCGGATAGGAACACTGCAAAAACACAAGTTAACACTACGGACTGTCCGAAGGAGAAGCAAGCACCGTCCGAGACCAAGCGCAGACCGTCCGGCCTCAGGCGTGGACCGTCCGGTCATTGTAAAACCAGAAAAATGCGTGATAGGTTCAGTAAAATGCATTTTTAGCGTCGTCGCAGACCGTCCGGGGTGCACGGCCGGACCGTCCACGACTGCTTTATCTGACATCTGACGACACATTAAATGCACTATAGCCGTTACTATTGACCGTTGCGATTTCAGCCGTTGATGTGCAAGGGTGGACCGTCCGGACCAGGAGCGCGAACCGTCCGCGGTCGGCAGAAAAGGAGCAATGGCTAGAAAGTGGTTGGAGGCTATAAATACAACCCCAACCACCTCCATTCACTTAATCCAAGAACTCTACTCATTCACATTCAATACAAGAGCTAGCAATCCATTCCAAGACACATTCAAAGCTTCCAATCTCTCCAAGTCCCACAATTAAGACAAGTGATCATTAGTGCTTAGTGACTTGAGAGAGTGTGATCCGTGTGTTATTTGTCGCTCTTGTTGCTTGGTTTTCGTAATCGTGCTTTCTTCATCTCTTTCTCAATCTTCTTAGTGAATTGTAAAGCATGCTAGAGACACCTAATTGTGTGGTGATCCATGCGGGGTCTTAGTGACCTGTGTGATTAAGAAGAAGCACTCGACCAGTCTAAGTGACCGATTGAGAGAGGGAAAGGGTGGAATAGACCCAACCTTTGTGTCCTCCTCAACGGGGACTAGGTTCTTTGGAACCAAACCTCGGTAAACAAATCGTCGTGTTCATTTGTGTTGATCTTCACTCAATTTGTTTCCCCTCCTGTAGGCGTTTCGACCCCGGGGGGTCCCTGGACCGATGAGTAAATTGTCGCCGCGTGTCCCAGCCCAGATGGGTCGGCGCGAGACGGAGCACGAAGGGGGGAAAGAAGGAGACATGCAAAAGGGGAAACCTGCGGCCTTCGTGTTGTTCTGCGCCTAGGTCGGGTGTGCTTGCAGTAGGGGGTTACAAGCGTCCGCGTGGGAGAGAGAGAGAGGCTTATACACGCCGGCCCGTCCTCCCGCGTGACCAACCTTCTCGTACGAGAGCCATGGACCTTCCTTTTATAGGCGTAAGGAGAGGGCCCAGGTGTACAATGGGGGATGTAGCAGTGTGCTAACGTGTCTAGCAGAGAGGAGCTAGAGCCCTAAGTACATGCCGTCGTGGCAGCCGGAGAGGTTTTGGCACCCTGTTCATGTGATGTCGTGGCCATCGGAGGAGCGCTGGAGCCTTGCGGAAGGACATCTGTCGGGGTTGTCAAGTCCTTGCTGACGTCTCCTTGCTTTCGTAAGGGGTTGAGAGCCGCCGTCGTCATGGAGCACGCGGGGCGCCATCATTATTTGTTTACCGGGGCGAGCCAGATGGGACGCCGGTCTTGTCCCCCGTAGCCTGAGCGAGCTAGGGGTAGGGTAATGATGGCCCCTCCTGTGACGTGGTCGGCCCGAGCCCTAGGTCGGGCGAGGCGGAGGCTCCTCCGAGGTTGAGGTCGAGTCTGTCTTCCGAGGTCGAGGTCGAGTCCGAGCCTCGGGTCGGGCGAGGCGGAGACCGTCGTCCGAGGCCAAGGCTGAGTCCGAGCCCTAGGGTCGGGCGAGGCGGAGTTCGTCGTCTTCCGGGGCCGAGCCCGAGTCCGAGCCCTGGGGTCGGGCGAGGCGGAGTTCGTCATCTTCCGGGGCCGAGCCCGAGTCCGAGACCTGGGATCGGGCGAGGCGGAGTTCGTCGTCTTCCGGGGCCGAGCCCGAGTCCGAGCCCTGGGGTCGGGCGAGGCGGAGTTCGTCGTCTTCCGGGGTCGAGCCCGAGTCCGAGCCCTGGGGTCGGGCGAGGCGGAGTTCGTCGTCTTCCGGGGCCGAGCTCGAGTCCGAGCCCTGGGATCGGGCGAGGTGGAGTTCGTCGTCTTCCGGGGCCGAGCCCAAGTCCGAGCCATGGGGTCGGGCGAGGCAGAGCTTCCTATGGCGCCCGGGGCCGGACTTGGCTGCTGTCAGTCTCACTCTGTCGAGCGGCACAGCAGTCGGAGCGACGCAGGCGGCGCTGTCTTCTTGTCAGGTCGGTTAGTGGAGCCGCGAAGTGACTGCGGTCACTTCGGTTCTGTCGACTGAAGAGCGCGCGTCAGGGTAGGGTGTCAGGCCATCCTTGCATTAAATGCTCTTGCGATATGGTCGGTTGGCGTGACGATCTGGCCAAGGTTGCTTCTCTGCGAAGACTGGACCTCGAGCGAGCCGAAGGTGTGTCCGTTGCTTGAGGGGGCTCTCGGGCGAGACGTGAATCCTCCGGGGCCGGCTGCCTTTGCCCGAGGCTGGGCTCGAGCGAGGCGAGATCGTGTCCCTTGAGTGGACCGAGCCTTAACTTAATCGCACCCATCAAGCCTTTGCAGCTTTGTGCTGATGGGGGTTACCAGCTGAGATTAGGAGTCTTGGGGGTACCCCTAATTATGGTCCCCGACACCTCCCTTCCTCTCTCTAAAAGTTCCCTTGCTCATATTGATTTGAGTTGGCTCCCAAAGTTACCCGTGTTGATTGAGCAACTCATAGCAAGGAGAACTATCTTTCGCACTCCGAATTATTTCTAACGCTAACCCATGGCATAGTGCGTGTTCAAAGTTCATAATTTTCAGGTTTCGCCTATTCACCCCCTCTAGGCGATTTTCAATTAGTATCAGAGCCTGGTGCTTGATTAAGAGTCTAACAACTCGAAGTGATGTCGGGAGAACACGCCAAGAGGGATATGGTCACCGATGAAAAGCTTGAAGGCTCGGGAAGGAAGAACGATGAACAGACTCTATCAAAGGAGGTCGGCGACAAGCACAAGGAGGAATATGCTTCCTCCATCAAGTCACATAAGAAGGGTGACAAGAAGAAAAAGAAAATGAAGAAGGTGGTCTACTACGAGACCGACTCTTCATCACCTTCCACATCCGGCGCCGAGTCTACAACTTCGAAGCGCCAAGAGCGCAAGAACTATAGTAAGATGCATCTACGCTATCCTCATATTCCAAAACGTGCTCCTTTACTTTCGGTACCCCTAGGAAAACCACCATATTTTGATGGTGAAGATTATTGTATGTGGAGTGATAAAATGAGGCACAATCTAACCTCACTCCACAAAAGCATATGGGACATTGTTGAGTTTGGAGTGCAGGCACCACAGGTTGGCGACGAGGATTATGACTCCGATGAGGCCGCCCAAATAAGGCATTTTAATTCCCAAGCAACTTATATACTCCTTGCCTCCTTGTGTCGAGAGGAGTATAACAAGGTGCAAGGGTTGAAAATGCCAAAGAAATTTGGGATGTCCTCATGACGGCGCATGAAGGGGACGAGGTGACCAAAATCACCAAGCGCGAGACGATTGAGGGAGAGCTCGGTCGATTCGTCCTCAACAAAGGAGAAGAGCCACAAGCAATGTACAACCGGCTCAAAACAATGGTCAACCAAGTGCGCAACCTCGGGAGCACCAAGTGGGATGACCATGAAATGGTCAAGGTTATTCTTAGATCTCTTGTTTTTCATAATCCCACTCAAGTGCAACTAATCCATGGAGATCCAAGATATAAATAGATGTCTCCCGAGGAGGTTATTGGCAAATTTGTGAGCTTTGAACTAATGATCAAAGACTCCAAACATATTGTCAACTTGGAGCAAGGCGCCACCTCCACACCCGAGGTGCAACCCGTTGCATTCAAAGCAACGAAAGAGAAGAAGGAAGAGTCTACACCAAGTAGACTCCCAATTGACGCCTCCAAGCTCAACAACGAGGAGATGGATCTTATCATCAAGAGCTTTTGGCAAATCCTAAAGCAAAGGAAGGGGAAGGACTACAGACCCTGTTCCAAGAGGGTTTGCTATAGGTGTGGTAAGTACGGTCACTTTATTACCAAATGTCCATATACAAGTGACAGTGACAGGGATGACGACAAGAAAGGGAAGAAGAAGAGGTACTACAAGAAGAAGGGTGGCGAGGCGCATGTGGGACGGGAATGGGACTCCGACGAGAGCTCCACCGACTCTTCCTCCGACGAGGATGCCGCCAACATCGCAATCAAAAAGGGTCTTCTCTTCCCCAACGTCGGCCACAAATGCCTAATGGCTAAGGACGACAAAAAGAAGAAGGTACATTCTAGAGATACCCCCAAATACACTACTTCCGATGATGAGGGTAGCTCTAGTGATAATGAAGATGATTTAACTTCTCTTTTTGCAATCCTTACTAAGGATCAAAATAAAAATATAAATGAATTGATAGAAACCATTAACAAGAAGGATGATCTCTTGGAATGCCAAGAGGACTTGCTCGTTAAGGAAAATAAAAAAATTGTTAAGTTGAAAAATGCTTATGCTCTGAAATTAGAAAAATGTGAGGATTTGTCTAAAGAGCTTAACATTTGCAATGATTCAATTTATTGTCTTGAAACTGAGAATGATAGTTTAAATGCTAAGATAGAAGAATTGAATGCTTGCAATGTTTCTACATCTACTGTTGAGCATGTCACCATTTGCACTAGATGTAGAGATGTTAATTTTGATGCTATGAATGATCACATTGTTATGATTAAAGAACAAAATGATCACATAGCTAAGTTAAATGCTAAAATTGTCGAGCATAAATTAGAAAATGAAAAATTTAAATTTGCTCGAAGCATGCTTTATAATAGGAGATGCCCTAGCATTAAGGATGGTATTGGCTTCCAACAAGGGAGCCAAAGCAACACCAAACTTATGTCACACCCGGTTTTGGAAGGCAAACCGAATGCGAACTATGTACGTGCCAGGATCAGAACTCACGTACACAGCGATTACATAAATGAACATCATCACACAATGCTCGAATAATAATATAAAAGGGTACTTATTACATCATAGAGTCATAGACATCCACATAGTCATTGTCTTAACAGGTAAATCAAAGTGCTAAACGAAACGCAGTAAAGATAAAGCCTCCACAGGCAGCTGACTGGGGGTTGCCGCCAACCCACGCCTAGAATTCATCGTAGTCTTGGAACTCCTGGAAGTCTCCTTCCACGGCTTCACCTTCTCCTGAGCAGTGGTTACAATGCGGACAACCTGGTGTTTTGTGGTAAAGCAAGGATGAGTACACATCAACGTACTCAGCAAATGTCCCGTTTGGCTGAAGTGGACTAGCTTTATGTGGGGTTAGGCTCAAGCAGTTGCTTTTAGTTGGTCAGGTATTTATCATTAGTAGAAGCCAGATTTTAGCATTAACCAACCCGTAAACCATTTCCTCATCGAGGAACAACATCATCATAGTCGAACCAAAACCATATCACAACCATTGCATCTCGAACCATCTGTATCTCTAATCAAAGAGGATCCCAAGGCTGCTCTTAACCGTGAGCACGGCTGATATACCAGTTTCACTACCCTCTGCAGAGGTCGCACACTTTACCCATGAGTCATGATTCCCTTTCTACCCGGGGAGAGCTAATCCCCATTGACCACTACCTAGGTGGTCCGGCAGGGCATCACTACGTAGCTTTTACAAAGATTCCCTAGAGATCGTAGCTGCCCGTTAGGTTTCTCCAGTTTGATAAACACAGTACCCCTCCCCGCAGGAGAGTGACTAACAAAGAGCAAAACGAAAGAACCTCGGCACTCAGCCTCGGTAGAGCAAGCACTGTGCCTGGACCCCATTGACGGCACGACGGCTAAGCAACTACACCTCTAGTTCATCCAATTAATCAGCTAAGGGCATCCCATTTCACCCTCATGGTTGCACTGTTATCCCGGGTGGTCTCTCAACGAACCAGTCCTTACGGAGAGGTACTCAGGAAACAGCCTGAGCCCCCTAGAGTATCACAAGATCATCAACATCAACAGGATAACAGTATCATAAATAGCCACATCATGTTCATTGATTATGTTAAAGCAGTAGCAAAGTGCTAACCATAATAGCCCATAAGGTCAGCAAGGATAAAGTAAAGTGCAAAGCTAGTCAATCCTTAGGTTTCAGGAAAGTAATGCGGGGTAGTAAGTTATAAATGAATAGGACATAATGGGACAGAGGACACTTGCCTTCACCAAACTGCTGATCAGGGACTTCCTCTGCAACTGCCTCGGGAAACACAGACTGCTCGTTGTCTACGCAAAGCAATCATTCACACTATGCACTTGGGAAAATAACAAACAAAAACAATATACCAAACATATGCAGCAGAGAGGGGTCACAAGTTCATAACAGAAAAGGGATAGGCACTCTAAAGTTCCCTAGGTCTGGGGGTAGAGGACTACACAAAGTGATTCACTAACCACTAATCAGGTCTAAGTTGGTGGTGGGATTAAATAATTATCTGGTTTAAGTTCCTAAACTTAGGTGTTTAAGTCCATAAACTTAAGTAATCCAACTTTTATTAAAGTCTACTCATTTCCAATTATCTTAAATAAGGTTTCTATAGTCTTAATCCTATCCTAGTGATTAGCTATTAATTAATACATGGAAACAGCAGGGAAACATTGCATAAACAGATAGATAATAATATTATGAACATTTTGCAATTTGAAGCACCTAATTTGGAGTTCATATGACAAAGTTATGAATTTTACAAGTTTAGGGGTTAAAATTATACCCTAAGGACTTATTTTTAATTAAATAAAAGGGCCAGGGACTTAACTGCGAGAAACCAGGGACGGCGGGCGCAATTTCCAGAAAACAGGGGGGCTCTTTAAGAAAAGCGCGGGCGAAGGGGTATCGAGCGCTTACAGCCGTCAGATCTAAAGCGAACGATCAGGATTAGATCCTGCGGGCGGGCGCGCGGGCGCGCGGCGGCCTGGGCGGCTGACAGGCGGGGCCGGGCGGACAGCGCGCGCGGGCGACTGGCAGGCGGGGCCGGGCGGACAGCGCGGGCGCGCTGACAGGCGGGGCCCAAACGGCAGAGCGAGCGCGCGGGCGGGCTGACAGGCGGGGCCTAGCGGGCAGAGAGACGGGGTGAGGGGGTAGTGGGCCTAGGCCGCTGGATCGCTGGCGGACGGCCAGGATTAGGTCCGGGCGAGTTGAATCAGGACCGCCCGATCTGGGTTGAGCGGCGGAGATCGGATGGGCGGCCTGGGTCTTCCCTACGGCTAGCTGGGGCGGCGGCGCTCGTCCCCGCGGCGGAGGGCTCGCCGGAGACGAGGGGCGCGGGCGACTGGCGGGGCTCTGGGGCAATCCGAGTGGTCGGGGAGATCGGGGAGGGCGCGGGGAGTTCTCCGGTAGGGTCTGGGTCGCGGCAGAGGCACCGGAGGGGGGCGGTTCACGGCGGGGCGGCTCGGCGGCGGGGTTATTCTACTCCGGCGAGCAATCAAGCGCAACAGAGAGCAAAGCAAGGGGCGATAGGGGCGGGAGAGGTCCGTTACCTCAAGGCGGGCTCCGGGGACTCCTCGGCGGCGACGGGGACGCGACGGGGACCCGGGTCGACGGTGGCGGCTGCACGGCGGACGACGGGTGAGCGCGGGCAGAGAGAAATAGGGAGGGGGAGAGGGAATTGGGGCGCGTTCCGGGTTGCGGACGCCAGAGCGGAGCTCACCGGGGCTAAGGGCGCGGCGGAGCTCCACCGGCGACGAGAAACCGAGCTCGGGACGGCGGGGTTATGGCGGCGGCGCTCTGCGTGCGCGCAGCGAGGGGGGGGGAGAGAGGGTCTACTGGGCGCAAATGGGGGGAGAGGGTGAGGGCGAGTGGGCTCGGGGCACAAGTGGCCGAGGGCGAGGTGGGGCGAGTTCCACGCGCGACGTGGGCGCGGGGAAGGCGGGCGCGAGCAGCTCGGCGGCGGTTACGCGAGGAAGACGGGGCTGACAGCCCGGGCCCGCGAGCAGAGAGAGAGCGAGCGCGCGCGGGGAAAGCGGGCGCCGACAGGTGGGGCCGGGCGAACAGAGAGAGAAAGGGGCGGGTACGCGGAAGGCGGCCGCGCCGACAGGCCGGGCCCGCTGCGCAGAGAGAGGAGGGGAGGGAGGCGCGCGCGCGAGAGATGGGCCGGCTGGGCCGAAAGGCCGAGGGGGCGGCTGGGTTGGGCTGCTTTACCTTTTTCTTTTATTCTGAATTGTTTCTCCCTTTTCTTTTATTTATTCTATTTGATTCAAATTCAAATGGGCCCCAAATTCAAATTAGACCTTTTGAGAATTATGCACCAAACAAAAGTGAAATCTAGGGTTCAACATGATGCAACAATTCATACTCCACTAGGGTTTAACATAATAGACTACAATTACAAGTAAAATAAGCACTTAGCTCCTATAGAAATGAGAGGGAAAAGAATTAGGAAGGATGAGAAAAGGAAGTAACACCTGAATTTGTGAATATGAGCAAGGAAATTTTATACCCCCAAATTCAGGGTGTTACAAACCTATCCCCCTTAAAAGAATCTCGCCCCGAGATTCAAGGTTGGTCAGCAAAGAGTTCAGGGTATTTGGCCTTCAGGTCATCTTCTCGTTCCCAGGTTGCTTCATCCTCCGAGTGGTGACCCCATCTGACTTTGCACATTCTGATGGTGTTCCTCCGGGTGACTCTGTCTGCAAACTCCAGAATCTGCGTTGGCTTCTCTATGTATGTCAGATCTTCTTGGACTTCCAAGCCCTCCACTAGCAACTGTTCTTCTGGTACTCGCAAACATTTCTTCAATTGCGACACATGGAACACATTGTGCACTGCTGACAAACTCTCTGGTAGGTCAAGCTGGTAGGCCACTTCTCCACGCTTGGCTTGAATCTGATATGGTCCGACGTACCGGGGTGCTAACTTGCCTTTGACTCCGAACCTTCTGACTCCCCTGATAGGTGACACCTTCAGATAGACGTAGTCTCCCACTTCAAAACTCAGTTCTCTTCTTCTTCGGTCCGCATAGCTTCGCTGTCTTGACTGGGCTGTCTTCAGGTTCTCCCGAACCATTTTGATATTCTCTTCGGCTTCAAGCAAGATGTCGGGGCCAAACACCTGTCTCTCTCCAGGCTGGTCCCAGTGCAGCGGAGTCCTACAACTCCGTCCGTAGAGTGCCTGAAACGGTGACATCTTCAAGCTGGCCTGGTAGCTATTGTTGTAGGAGAATTCTGCATAAGGTAACCTTTTGTCCCATCCTGACTTGTCTTGCAACGCACAGGCTCTCAACATATCTTCTAAGATCTGGTTAGTTCTTTCAGTCTGACCGTCTGTCTGCGGGTGATAAGCTGAGCTGAAGTTCAAATGTGTGCCCAAAGCTTCTTGTAGCTGCTGCCAAAAATGAGATGTGAACTGCGTTCCTCGATCTGACACTATCTTCTTCGGCACACCATGAAGGCAGACTATCCGTGACATGTATAACTCAGCTAACGTTGCTCCGGTGTATGTCGTCTTCACAGGTATGAAATGGGCCACCTTTGTTAAGCGGTCCACGACCACCCAGATGGAATCATAACCGGCCCGGGTACGAGGTAGGCCAACTATGAAATCCATCCCGATCTCATCCCACTTCCACTGAGGAATCCGCAATGGCTGCAACAGTCCGGCGGGCCTCTGATGCTCTGCTTTGGTTCTCTGACAGCTATCACAGATGGCGACATATTCTGCGATCTCCCTTTTCACACCATACCACCAAAACCTCCTTTTTAAATCCTGGTACATTTTCTCACTCCCTGGGTGTATCGAGTAGGCTGTCTCATGAGCTTCCTTGAGGATCAGTTCCCGAATAGGTTTGAGGTCGGGAACACACAATCGGTCCTTGAACCAGATTACTCCTTCTTCATCCTCTCGAAAGTCTTTGCCTCTTCCTTCTAGGATCAGCTGCCGGATCTTGTTGATGTTTTCATCATCCTTCTGCCCTTCTTTGATCTCCCGCTCTAGGGTGGGCTCCAATTCCACTGTCACTCCTTGCGTACTATTCAGGAAACCGAGGCTCAGTCTGTCAAACTCCTTGGCTAACTCATACGGCATTGGGTGCGAGGCCAACATGTTGACTTGACTTTTCCTGCTCAGAGCATCTGCAACAACATTGGCTTTGCCCGGATGGTAATGTATCTCCAACTCATAGTCTTTGATCAGTTCCAACCATCTTCGCTGCCTCATGTTTAACTCTGACTGGGTGAATATGTATTTCAGACTCTTATGATCTGTGTAGATGTCGCACTTCTGCCCATACAGGTAATGTCTCCAAGTCTTCAAAGCATGAACCACTGCTGCCAATTCCAGGTCATGTGTGGGGTAATTCTTCTCATGGATCTTCAGCTGTCGAGAGGAGTATGCTACAACTCTCCCTTCTTGCATCAGCACACATCCCAATCCGGTGTACGAAGCGTCGCAATACACTGAGAATGACTTGTGGACATCAGGCAGGACTAGCACAGGAGCTGTAGTCAATCTATTCTTCAGTTCTTCAAATGCTTCCTGACACTTTTGGGTCCACTTAAACTCAACTTTCTTCGCTAGCAACGCTGTCATTGGTCTAGCAATCTTCGAGAAACCTTCAATGAAACGCCTATAATACCCAGCCATTCCAATGAAGCTCTTGATCCCACGAACATCTTTCGGTGCTTTCCAGTTCAGGATATCTGCTACTTTCTTTGGATCCACTGCCAATCCCTCTTGGTTTATGATGTGACCCAGAAACAAGACTTCATGAATCCAGAACTCGCATTTGCCCAGCTTGGCGTACAACTGATGCTCTCGAAGCCTTTGCAATACCATCTTCAAATGCTCCACATGATCTTCCTCACTTTGAGAGTATATGAGAATGTCATCGATGAACACTACCACAAACTTGTCCAGATAATCCATGAACACACTGTTCATCAGGTACATAAAGAAGGCTGGCGCATTTGTCAATCCAAAGGACATAACTGTGAACTCATATAACCCATACTTGGTGATGAATGCTGTCTTCGGTATGTCCGAGGGTCGGATTCTGAGTTGATGGTAACCAGATCTCAGATCTATCTTCGAGAATACGCTGGCACCTCTGAGCTGGTCGAACAAATCTTCTATCCTTGGCAGAGGGTACTTGTTCTTGACAGTGACTTCATTCAGGGCTCTGTAGTCTATGCACATCCTTTTGGTACCATCTTTCTTCTCTACAAACAACACTGGAGCGGCCCAAGGCGAGGTACTTGGCCTGATGTAACCCTTCTCTATCATCTCATCTATCTGCTTCTTGAGTTCCACCAATTCTGGTCCAGACACTCGATAGGCTCTTTTGGAAATGGGGGCGGTACCAGGGATAAGCTCTATGGCAAATTCGACTTTTCTCTCGGGTGGCATACCCGTTAGCTCCTCGGGAAACACATCCGGAAAGTCCGACACAACCTTGATAGCCTCGAGCGGGTTGGGCTCCTTACTATCAACAGAAATCTGGTGACAGACTCCCTCTTCCGACTTAGGCATCCTTAGCTCGGCCACTACCTCTTCTCCTGACGGGGACTTCAATGTTATGGTCCTCTTGTCACAACTAACATTTGCTTCATACTTCATTAACCAGTTCATCCCTAGAATGACATCTATCCCAGGGGTGCCTATTACTATTAAGTCA
This sequence comes from Zea mays, assembly GCF_902167145.1. Lineage (NCBI taxonomy): Eukaryota > Viridiplantae > Streptophyta > Magnoliopsida > Poales > Poaceae > Zea > Zea mays. The sequence continues at coordinate 238,494,808 of NC_050099.1, read as the reverse complement.
CTGGGGAATCCTATCCCCCTTATTTCCACCATTATGTTTGAACATATTTTATCTGTTTGCACCTTGCCACCAACCGAATTAATCCTCATGGGTGGCATCATTGCCTCTACTGAGATGTTATGCAATTCTACCCATGTTGCAGTGACAAAAGAATGAGTTGCACCAGTATCAAATAGCACTTTCGCGGGATGAGATTCGACTGAGAACATACCTACTGCCACATCTGGTGCATCCTGGATCGCTTCGGCCTCCAAGTGGTTCACCTTTCCACGGTTGTACGCTTGGTTACGATTGCCTGCTGCCGGCTGCAGTACACCTTGCCTTGCTGGGGCATTGGGGTTGGTCTGCTGCTGAGCCATCTTCTTTGGGCACTGCATCGCCCAGTGGCCTTGATCTCCACAGTGGAAACATCCTTTGCCTCCTCCTTGTGCTGGGGCTGCTTGGTTGCTCTGATTCGCTGCTGGGGCAGGAAGGCGAGGTGCCTGGTTGTTCTGCTTCTGATACTGATTACCTCCCTGCTGGTTGTGCTGACGATACTGCTGCTGCTGCTGCGGGTACTGCCTCTGAAACTGCTGCTGATGCGGACGCTGATTCTGATTCTGATATCCCTGTGGGTGACCAGGTCTGCCTTGTTGAGATGAACTGCCTGAGAAACGTGGACGGCTGATGCCTCCGGACTGGGGTCCACTCATCTTGCGCTTCCGATCTTCCATGTCCTTACGCTTCTTCTCAGTCATGACTGCCCTATCGATCAGGTGCTGGAAGGTGGGGAAGGTGTGATTCATCAACTGGTAATGCAGGGGATCCACCAAGCCCCTCATGAACCTGTACTGCCTCTTGGCATCAGTGTTGACATCCTCGGGTGCATAACGAGACAGCTGCAGGAACTTGTCTCTGTACTCACTAACAGACATGGGTCCCTGCTTCAGAGCCAGAAACTCCTCCTTCTTCACGATCATTAGTCCCTCGGGCACATGGTACCGACGGAAACTCTCGCTGAATTCCTCCCAAGTGATGGCTTCGGGGTCAGCATGGGTGGCGAGGTAGGACTCCCACCAGGACTGGGCTGCTCCCCTCAGCTGGCAGGGACCATACAGAACCTTCTCTCTGTCGTCGCATTGGGCGGTGCGCAGTTCCCTCTCCACTGCGCGCAGCCAGTCTTCTGCATCCATGGGGTCAGCAGAATGGGCGAAGGTAGGAGGGTGCCCTCTCATGAACTCACCACGCTTATCTCGTGGCATCTGGGGCATCTGCACTTGCAACTGGGGTTGGGGCTGCTGTTGAGCCTGCTGCATGGCTGCCAGAGTCTGTCCAATGGCCTGCACTGCCTGGGTCTGCATCAAGAACATCTGCTCCACTGACATCGGGGGTGGCGGGGGAGGCTGCCTCTGATTTTCCTCCTGCTGGTCATGCTGCTCCTGCTGAGCACGCCTGTTGCATCGGCGCCTGTTGTCAGACATCTGTGGAAGACATTCACACATCAGCATCGATCTTACAACCCTTCAGCATAAGAAAAGAGAATACAGAATTCTTCATGACACTGAGTGAACAAAAAGCTTCACTGATCCTCATTCATGATTCAACACAGCTTCTCAGATAAGAAAGGAAAGTAAGAGTAAATGGCTTCCCAACTAAACAACTGACTTCATTAATATTACTAGCTAAGCCAAACTGCAGGGGAAACCCACATGTTGGCTACAGTCATTACAAAGATTCAAATCCAGTACAAGTTCATCATAACAAGCATGAAAGCGACTGATAAGCAAACTAAACTAAATGGAAGCAACTGATAAGCAAACTAAGCTGACTACCTAAGACTGAGACATCTGACTTAAGAATTATTACAAACTCCGATGCTAACGATCTAAGGATCCAGATCTATCCTGGTCTTACAGACAGGGGAACCATAAGTGTGGTGACCACGTGGCGGTGAACGGTATGGGTGCTGAGTCCCAACAGGAGCGGGAGAACCACCCTCCTGGTGATGGCGCTCTGCCAGCTCAGCACGCAACTCCGCAATCTCCGTTCGAGCCCTGCTTAGCTCGTCCAGAGAGTGATCCAGCTCCGTGTTAAGCACTGCGACTAGGTTGACTGTGCTGCTCAACCTAGGGTTAGCCTCACCAACAGGTGAAACAACCACACTCTCTGTGCTGCCAGTAGGGCGACGGGGGTAGTACCGAAGGTTAAGACCATCGGCCACGCCACCGAACAAAGAACAGTACTGAGAGAGTGCACGTCGTGCTGCATCCTGCATAGCCGCCTCTGCAGTGTCCCTCTCGGAGATGGAATAGTGCTCCGAAACGGCCTCCGCACCCCGGAGGTCATCCTCCGGACGGCGAACTAGGCAGGTAGCCTCCCAGCGGTCCGGGTACCTCCCGCGACTGTGCTGGTAGACTACACAACGATACTCGATCGACCAGGTGTGCCGGTCGAAAGCCTGGCGCAGCAAGGTGTCGAGCGCGTCGTGGAAGTGACAACCGCGAGCGGCGTCACGGGTGATGGGTCGGGCGACCCATCCTTCCGCCTCCTGCGGCTCAGAGGACTCCGTACTGTGGGCTGAGTCGTCGTCGTCGGGGTCTCCTCCAGAACCTCCTCCTGAAGCTCCTCCAACAGCCGGGGCGTCCCGCGGTGGAACAAGGGGCGCCTCCAGCTGGGCAACAGAGGAACGGGGCCTCACGGTCTCCACCTCCTGCTGGGGTGAGGAGGAAGAGCCCTGCTGCTCTCCGTGCTGGCGCCGGCGTTCCTGCTCCTCACGCAGGCGGTGGTGCAGCCTCTCCAGGTGACTCGACTGTCCGGACACGGTGCGGTGCAGAGGACGCTCCGCAAGTCGAGACGGCAGGAAAGGAATCACCGACTTACGTGCAGTGTGTCTAAGACGAGCCATCTACAAAAGACACCGTAAGCATAAGAGTAAGAGCAGAACTAATATGACAAGTGAATAAACCAAAGACAGAATAAGATAAAAATTTTAACAAGGTATTGTATAGATAGATAGTAAAATATAGGGTTGGTCGAGGTGACCGACTTTTTGAAGTAACATCAGATGTCAAGGTGAGGGGAAGGGTCAATAGTCCTTAGTACGACCAGTGCTACTCTAGGTCAGCGGTCCTACAGTCAGCATGGGCTTTGATACCACTTATGTCACACCCGGTTTTGGAAGGCAAACCGAATGCGAACTATGTACGTGCCAGGATCAGAACTCACGTACACAGCGATTACATAAATGAACATCATCACACAATGCTCGAATAATAATATAAAAGGGTACTTATTACATCATAGAGTCATAGACATCCACATAGTCATTGTCTTAACAGGTAAATCAAAGTGCTAAACGAAACACAGTAAAGATAAATCCTCCACAGGCAGCTGACTGGGGGTTGCCGCCAACCCACGCCTAGAATTCATCGTAGTCTTGGAACTCCTGGAAGTCTCCTTCCACGGCTTCACCTTCTCCTGAGCAGTGGTTACAATGCAGACAACCTGGTGTTTTGTGGTAAAGCAAGGATGAGTACACATCAACGTACTCAGCAAATGTCCCGTTTGGCTGAAGTGGACTAGCTTTATGTGGGGTTAGGCTCAAGCAGTTGCTTTTAGTTGGTCAGGTATTTATCATTAGTAGAAGCCAGATTTTAGCATTAACCAACCCGTAAACCATTTCCTCATCGAGGAACAACATCATCATAGTCGAACCAAAACCATATCACAACCATTGCATCTCGAACCATCTGTATCTCTAATCAAAGAGGATCCCAAGGCTGCTCTTAACCGTGAGCACGGCTGATATACCAGTTTCACTACCCTCTGCAGAGGTCGCACACTTTACCCATGAGTCATGATTCCCTTTCTACCCGGGGAGAGCTAATCCCCATTGACCACTACCTAGGTGGTCCGGCAGGGCATCACTACGTAGCTTTTACAAAGATTCCCTAGAGATCGTAGCTGCCCGTTAGGTTTCTCCAGTTTGATAAACACAGTACCCCTCCCCGCAGGAGAGTGACTAACAAAGAGCAAAACGAAAGAACCTCGGCACTCAGCCTCGGTAGAGCAAGCACTGTGCCTGGACCCCATTGACGGCACGACGGCTAAGCAACTACACCTCTAGTTCATCCAATTAATCAGCTAAGGGCATCCCATTTCACCCTCATGGTTGCACTGTTATCCCGGGTGGTCTCTCAACGAACCAGTCCTTACGGAGAGGTACTCAGGAAACAGCCTGAGCCCCCTAGAGTATCACAAGATCATCAACATCAACAGGATAACAGTATCATAAATAGCCACATCATGTTCATTGATTATGTTAAAGCAGTAGCAAAGTGCTAACCATAATAGCCCATAAGGTCAGCAAGGATAAAGTAAAGTGCAAAGCTAGTCAATCCTTAGGTTTCAGGAAAGTAATGCGGGGTAGTAAGTTATAAATGAATAGGACATAATGGGACAGAGGACACTTGCCTTCACCAAACTGCTGATCAGGGACTTCCTCTGCAACTGCCTCGGGAAACACAGACTGCTCGTTGTCTACGCAAAGCAATCATTCACACTATGCACTTGGGAAAATAACAAACAAAAACAATATACCAAACATATGCAGCAGAGAGGGGTCACAAGTTCATAACAGAAAAGGGATAGGCACTCTAAAGTTCCCTAGGTCTGGGGGTAGAGGACTACACAAAGTGATTCACTAACCACTAATCAGGTCTAAGTTGGTGGTGGGATTAAATAATTATCTGGTTTAAGTTCCTAAACTTAGGTGTTTAAGTCCATAAACTTAAGTAATCCAACTTTTATTAAAGTCTACTCATTTCCAATTATCTTAAATAAGGTTTCTATAGTCTTAATCCTATCCTAGTGATTAGCTATTAATTAATACATGGAAACAGCAGGGAAACATTGCATAAACAGATAGATAATAATATTATGAACATTTTGCAATTTGAAGCACCTAATTTGGAGTTCATATGACAAAGTTATGAATTTTACAAGTTTAGGGGTTAAAATTATACCCTAAGGACTTATTTTTAATTAAATAAAAGGGCCAGGGACTTAACTGCGAGAAACCAGGGACGGCGGGCGCAATTTCCAGAAAACAGGGGGGCTCTTTAAGAAAAGCGCGGGCGAAGGGGTATCGAGCGCTTACAGCCGTCAGATCTAAAGCGAACGATCAGGATTAGATCCTGCGGGCGGGCGCGCGGGCGCGCGGCGGCCTGGGTGGCTGACAGGCGGGGCCGGGCGGACAGCGCGCGCGGGCGACTGGCAGGCGGGGCCGGGCGGACAGCGCGGGCGCGCTGACAGGCGGGGCCCAAACGGCAGAGCGAGCGCGCGGGCGGGCTGACAGGCGGGGCCTAGCGGGCAGAGAGACGGGGTGAGGGGGTAGTGGGCCTGGGCCGCTGGATCGCTGGCGGACGGCCAGGATTAGGTCCGGGCGAGTTGAATCAGGACCGCCCGATCTGGGTTGAGCGGCGGAGATCGGATGGGCGGCCTGGGTCTTCCCTACGGCTAGCTGGGGCGGCGGCGCTCGTCCCCGCGGCGGAGGGCTCGCCGGAGACGAGGGGCGCGGGCGACTGGCGGGGCTCTGGGGCAATCCGAGTGGTCGGGGAGATCGGGGAGGGCGCGGGGAGTTCTCCGGTAGGGTCTGGGTCGGGGCAGAGGCACCGGAGGGGGGCGGTTCACGGCGGGGCGGCTCGGCGGCGGGGTTATTCTACTCCGGCGAGCAATCAAGCGCAACAGAGAGCAAAGCAAGGGGCGATAGGGGCGGGAGAGGTCCGTTACCTCAAGGCGGGCTCCGGGGACTCCTCGGCGGCGACGGGGACGCGACGGGGACCCGGGTCGACGGTGGCGGCTGCACGGCGGACGACGGGTGAGCGCGGGCAGAGAGAAATAGGGAGGGGGAGAGGGAATTGGGGCGCGTTCCGGGTTGCGGACGCCAGAGCGGAGCTCACCGGGGCTAAGGGCGCGGCGGAGCTCCACCGGCGACGAGAAACCGAGCTCGGGACGGCGGGGTTATGGCGGCGGCGCTCTGCGTGCGCGCAGCGAGGGGGGGGGAGAGAGGGTCTACTGGGCGCAAATGGGGGGAGAGGGTGAGGGCGAGTGGGCTCGGGGCACAAGTGGCCGAGGGCGAGGTGGGGCGAGTTCCACGCGCGACGTGGGCGCGGGGAAGGCGGGCGCGAGCAGCTCGGCGGCGGTTACGCGAGGAAGACGGGGCTGACAGCCCGGGCCCGCGAGCAGAGAGAGAGCGAGCGCGCGCGGGGAAAGCGGGCGCCGACAGGTGGGGCCGGGCGAACAGAGAGAGAAAGGGGCGGGTACGCGGAAGGCGGCCGCGCCGACAGGCCGGGCCCGCTGCGCAGAGAGAGGAGGGGAGGGAGGCGCGCGCGCGAGAGATGGGCCGGCTGGGCCGAAAGGCCGAGGGGGCGGCTGGGTTGGGCTGCTTTACCTTTTTCTTTTATTCTGAATTGTTTCTCCCTTTTCTTTTATTTATTCTATTTGATTCAAATTCAAATGGGCCCCAAATTCAAATTAGACCTTTTGAGAATTATGCACCAAACAAAAGTGAAATCTAGGGTTCAACATGATGCAACAATTCATACTCCACTAGGGTTTAACATAATAGACTACAATTACAAGTAAAATAAGCACTTAGCTCCTATAGAAATGAGAGGGAAAAGAATTAGGAAGGATGAGAAAAGGAAGTAACACCTGAATTTGTGAATATGAGCAAGGAAATTTTATACCCCCAAATTCAGGGTGTTACAGCTTCCAACAAGGGAGCCAAAGCAACACCAAACTTAATGCCCCCAAGAACAGACTATCTAATTTTGTTAAGGGTAAGGCTCCCATGGTTCAGGATAGAGAGGTTACATTTTATATCCTGAGACCTATCCTGAGCACAAAATTAGGAAAATTCATGCTAGAAAATCTCATATTGTTTCATCATGCTTACATGTATAGTAATGAGGCTTCTAGCTCTAAGCATTCAACTCATATCAAAATGCCTAAAAGTAAATTGTTAATGCATCAAATGAACATAGCATTTCATTTAAGACTTTTGATGCATCCTTTGTGCTAACTAACAAATCAGGAAAAGCAGTTGCCAAATATATTGGGGGCAAACACAAGAGTCCCAAGACTTGTGTTTGGGTACCCAAGGTGCTTGTTTCTAATGTGAAAGGACCCAAGACCGTTTGGGTACCTAAGAACAAGACCTAAATTTGTTTTGTAGGTTTATGCATCCGGTGGAACAAGTTGGATAATCGATAGCGGGTGCACAAACCACATGACAGGGGAGAAAAGGATGTTCTCCTCATATGAGAAAAAGGATGATCCCCAAAGAGCTATCACATTTGGGGACGAAAATCAAGGTTTGGTCAAAGGTTTGGGTAAAATTGCTATATCCCCTGACCATTCCATTTCCAATATTTTTCTTGTAGATTCTTTAGATTACAACTTGCTTTCAGTTTCTCAATTATGTAAAATGGGCTACAACTGTCTCTTTACTAATGTTGGTGTTACTGTCTTTAGAAGAAGTGATGATTCAATAGCTTTTAAGAGAGTGTTAGATGGTCAGCTATATTTAGTTGATTTTAATGATAACAATGCTGAACTAGACACTTGCTTAATTGCTAAGACAAATATAGGCTGGCTCTGGCATCGCCGACTTGCTCATGTTGGGATGAAGAATCTTTACAAACTTCTAAAGAGAGATCACATTTTAGGACTAAGAAATGTTCATTTTGAGAAAGACAGGATTTGTAGCGCATGTCAAGCAGAGAAGCAAGTTGGAACTCACCATCCACACAAGAACATCATGACGACCGACAGGCCGCTTGAGCTACTCCACATGGATCTATTCGGCCCGATCGCTTACATAAGCATCGACAGGAGTAAGTATTGTCTTGTTATTGTGGATGATTATTCTCACTTCACTTAGTTATTCTTTTTGCAGGAAAAATCTCAAACCCAAGAGACCTTAAAGAGATTCTTGAGACGAGCTCAAAATGAGCTCGAATTGAGAATCAAGAAGATTAGAAGCGACAACAGAACAGAGTTCAAGAACTCTCAAATCGAAGGATTTCTTGAGGAAGAGGGCATCATGCATGAGTTCGCTTCTCCCTACACACCTCAACAAAATGGTGTAGTGGAAAGGAAGAATTGAACTCTATTGGACATGGCAAGGACCATGCTTGATGAGCACAAGACACCGGATTGGTTTTGGGCGGAAGCAATTAACATCGCTTGCTACTCCATCAACCGACTCTACCTTCACCAAATCCTTAAGAAAACATCATATGAACTCCTCACTGGTAAAAAGCCCAATATTTATTATTTTAGAGTTTTTGGGAGCAAATTCTTTATTCTTATTAAAAGAGGTAGAAATTCTAAATTTGCTTGTAAAGCAGTAGAAGGCTTTTTACTTGGTTATGACTCAAACACAAGGGCATATAAAGTCTTCAACAAGTCCACTGGATTAATTGAAGTTTCTTGTGACATTGTGTTTGATGAGACTAATGGCTCCCATGTGGAGCAAGTTGATCTTGATGAATTAGATGATGAAGAGGCTCCATGCATCGCGCTAAGGAACATGTCCATAGGGGATGTCTGCCCAAAAGAATCCGAAGAGCCTCCACAAGCACAAGATCAACCATCATCTTCCATACAAGTATATCCACCAACTCAAGATGAGGAAATGGCTCAAGAGGACGAGGATCAAGATCAAGATGATGAGCCACCTCAAGAAGAGAACATTGATCAAGGGGAGATGAAGATGGTCAAGACAAGGACGGTGATCAAGAGATTCAGGATCAAATACCACCGCACCCAAGGGTCCACCAAGCAATTCAAAGAGATCACCCCGTCAACTCCATACTTGGTGACATTCACAAGGGGGTAACCACTTGATCTCGAGTTGCTCATTTTTGTGAACATTACTCTTTTGTGTCTTCTATTGAGCCATACATGATAGATGATGCACTTAGAGATCCAGACTAGGTGGTGGCAATGTAAGATGAGCTCAACAACTTCACAAGGAATGAGGTATGACATTTAGTTCTATGTCCTAACCAAAATGTTGTAGGTACCAAATGGGTATTCCACAACAAACAAGATGAGCATGGTGTGGTGACTCCTAACTTGTTGCCAAGGGATATTCACAAGTCGAAGGTTTGGATTTTGATGAAACCTATGCACCCGTAGCTAGGCTTGAGTCAATTCGTATATTACTTGCCTATGCTACTTACCATGGCTTATATCAAATGGAGGTGAAGAGTGCTTTCCTCAGCAACCCTATCAAGGAAGATGTATATGTTGAGCAACCTCCCGGCTTTGGAGATAGTGAGTATCATACACATGTTTATAAGCTCTCAAAGGAGTTTTATGGGCTCAAGCAAGCCCTAAGAGCATGGTATGAATGCCTGAGAGACTTTCTTATCACTAATGGCTTTAAAGTTGGCAAAGCTGACCCTACTCTCTTCACTAAAACAATTGTTAAATACCTGTTTTATGCCAAATTTATGTTGATGATATTATATTTGGGTCTACTAACAAGTCATCTTGTGAAGAGTTTGGTAGGATCATGATACATAAATTTGAGATGTCCATGATGGGGGAGTTGAAGTATTTCCTCGGATTTCAAATCAAGCAACTCCAAGAGGGCACCTTCATCTGCCAAACTAAGTACATTCAAGATATACTCAAGAAGTTTGGAATGAGGAATGCCAAACCCATCAAGACTCCCATGGGAACAAATGAGCATCTCGACCTCGACACGGGAGGTAAATCTGTAGATCAAAAGGTATACCGGTCGATGATAGGATCTTTACTCTATTTATGTGCTTCACGACTGGATATTATGATTTCTGTATGCATGTGTGCAAGGTTCCAGGCAAATCCTAAGGAAGTTCACCTTAGGGCCGTGAAAAGAATCATGAGATATTTAGTTTACACTCCTAAGTTTGGGCTTTGGTACCCCAAAGGATCTACCTTTGATCTAATTGGGTATTCCGATGCCGATTATGCCGGATGTAAAATTGACAGGAAGAGCACATCAGAGACTTGTCAGTTTCTAGGAAGATTCCTGGTGTCTTGGGCTTCAAAGAAAAAAAATTTAGTAGCTCTATCCACCGTCGAAGACGAGCATATTGCTGTAGGCCATTGTTGTGCACAATTACTTTGGATGAGGCAAACCCTTAGGGACTATGGCTACAAGTTGAGCAAAGTCCCTCTCCTATGTAATAATGAGAGTGCAATCCACATGGCGGATAATCCCGTTGAACACAACCAATTAGCTGATATCTTTACCAAGCCCCTAGACATCCGGTATCACTTTTTGAGAGATCAACAACAAAAGGGGATATCGAAATTGCTTATGTTAGCACCCACAACCAATTAGCCGATATCTTTACCAAGCCCCTAGATGAGAAGACTTTTAGCAAGCTTAAGAATGAGCTAAACATCTTAGATTCTTGGAACTTTGATTGAAATCTTGCACACATAGCTCATTTATATGCCTTTAATCATGTCTCTTTCATTTGGTACAATCGCATATTTCTTATTCTTCTTGTGTCAAGGCTAGACTAATGTGATTCCATGAGTATATTTATGATTAGTCTTAGATTGAAAGGGAAATGGCGAACTCGGCAAAGGCAAGGCTTCCACTACGACTTTGTCGGTATCATTTATCCTTTGCCTGCCTCATAAACTTTCATTCATACCATTTAACACAAATGGGAGCAATTAAAAGGCCTCTCAAGTTCTTCGTTTTTGGCGTTTAATGCCAAAGGGGGAGAATTAAAGGCCTAAAGCAAAAGGACCGCACCACCACCCTGTTTTTCAAAAACTGCTTCACAAAGGGAGAATAAATTATTCAAATTACAAAACCCTCTTGACAGCTAAGGGGATAACTTTGTTCAGGGGAGCTTTTATTTAGCCAAAGGAAAAGCATTTGAAACAGGGGGAGAATTTTCAAAAAAAAATCTTGAAAATGCTTTTTTAGAAATCATATTCATATACCATTGGCTAATTGCAAAAGAATTTCAAAGACTTTTTCAAAAGATTTGCAAAAACTAGCTGAGTGGTGCAAATGTGGTCTGAAATGTTAAATATATCAAATCAAACACATATGTTTAGAAATGCTTTCATTTCAAAGTAACTTATGCACATCTATAAAAGTTGCAAACTAGTTTCATTTCTACACTTTTATTTGCTTTGGTTTGTGTTGGCATCAATCACCAAAAAGGAGGAGATTGAAAGAGAAATGTGCCCTTGGGCCATTTCTATAAATGTTTTGGTGATTAGATGCCCAACACATATTATTTTGGTTAAATATGTGCTAAGTGCTAAATAGATTCAAATTAAGAATCAAGGTATGACTCTAGCCTTACTGAATTGTTTTTGGTACTAATATATTCCTCTAAGTGCTAGGAACCTCATCAAGTCTAATGAGATTGGACTGGAGAAGTTTGGCACCAGCCTGCGGCGCACCGGACTGTCCGGCCGGTGCATAGACTGGTCCAGCAACAAACTTGCTTCTATCGGGAAATCGCTGAGGGCGCTGCGGCTAAAATTCATCGGACTGTCCGGTGAGCCAACAGTGCCCGCGCCAACGGTCAGTGGATAGGGCAATAGATGTTTGTTTCTTTGAACTCCAAGACACCAGGGACCTTCCCAGAAATTAACAAGTCCCGGATGTGCTCTTCCTATCAGCCTTGCACCCGGCATAGTCAGAGTCTGAGTATCCAATCAAGTCTAAGGTAGACCCCTTAGGGCTACTTTGGGAACCTCGAATCCCCTTCGGGATTGGAGGGGATTAAGGTGGAAATTAACTAATTTCCTCTCCAATCCCCTTCAATCCCGAAGGGGATTTGAGTTTCCAAACTATGCTTAGGATACCAGAGCCAGATGTAAGGCGTATGAACTAAATATCTAAGAATACGCTTCACATCCATAAGGTGACATTCCTTGGGATCAGATTGAAATCTAGCACATATGCAAAAATAAAGCATAATGTCTGGTCTACTTGCACAAAGATAAAGCAAGGATCTTATCATATATCGGTATACCTTTTGATCTACGAACGCTCCTGTGTTGAGGTCCAAATGCCCGTCAGTCCCCATTGGCGTTTTTAAGAGCACCTAGAGGGGGGGGGGTGAATAGGTGATTCTATAAAAATCAACACTAAATAGCACAAACTTGGTTTATGAAATGTTAGTGAAACCAAAACCAAGGTGCTATGTCTAGAGAGAAAGAGACATCTTCTTCACTTAATTGCTCTTTACAAAGTGAGTATTAAACTTAGAGCAATTATCAAGTGAGTGGAAGATCACTCAAGAATAAACACAGGTGACACATCGATTTTTATCCTGTGGTTCGGCCAAGTAGAACACTTGCCTACTTCCACGTTGTGGCATCCTAATGGACGAGGGTTGCACTCAACCTCTTTCAAGCGATCCAATGATCTACTTGAATACCACAATTTTCTTCCTTAGTCGATGTTTCCCTTGTGAGGAATCTCCACAAGTTGGAGTCTCTCACCCTTACAAGATTGATCTCAATGAAAACCACAAGAGTAAGGGAGGAAAAGAAACACACGCAAGATCTAGAGTCACAGCAATAACACACACACAAGTCAAGACACGAGCACACAAAACACAGCATAGCGAGTCTACAACTCAACAAGTGCTCAAATCTTAGTCACAGTGATCCGGATGCGTGCTTGCGGTGTCTAGGCATCTTAGGATGTTCAATAGAGGCTTGGTGTTGTGCTCCATGTGCCTAGGGGTCCCTTTTATAGCCCCAAGGCAGCTATGAGCCGTTGGATCTCCATTTGGTAGGCAATTCTTGCCTTCTGTCGGTTGGCGCACCGGACAGTCTGGTGCACCACCGGACATGTACAATGCCCGATTTCTTTCCTTTTCTGACGAAGCTGACCGTTGAGCCTTCGGTCCCCTTGGCACACCGAACACTGTCCAGTGCACATCGGACAGTCCGGTGCGGTCTTGTGACCGTTGGCTCTGGCCACGTGTCGCCCGCTGATCGCGCTACTGACCGTTGGCGCGGGCGTTGTTGGCTCACCGGACAGTCCGATGAATTTTAGCCGCAGCGCCCTCTGCGATTTCCCAAGAGCAGCAAGTTTGCTACTGGACCAGCCTGTGCCCCGGCCGGACAGTCCGGTGCGCCGCAGGCTGGTGCAAAACTTCTCCAGTCCAATCTAATTAGACTTGACGAGGTTCCTAGCACTTAGAGGAATATATTAGTACCAAAAACAATTCACTAAGGCTAGAGTCATACATTGATTCTTAATTTGCATCTATTTAGCACTTAGCACATATTTAACCAAAATACTATGTGTTGGGCATCTAATCACCAAAACATTTATAGAAATGGCCCAAGGGCACATCTCCCTTTCAATCTCTCCCTTTTTTGGTGATTTATGCCAACACATCAAAAGCAACTCAAAATGCAACAACATTTTCAAAGAGAAGCTAAAGGGTGCAAATTGAAGACTAATTTAACTCACATATGATTTGACATATTTGGATCACTTTTGCCACCACTTGGTTTATTTTCACAAAACAAATTCTTTTTCCTATCTCTATATCAAGACACTTGTTTTGGCAAATCAAGAGATCTTTCAAGAGTAAATTTTATCAAATGCCACAAACTCCCCCTTTTTCCCATAAAGAAAATTCTCCCCCATAAGAGAACAAATTTGCAATAAGAGGGTTTTGATCAAACACAAAGATTCAAAGATTCTAACTCTACAATTTTTGAAATTCACAAGTGGTTTGCTGATCCATTTGCTTTGGCCTTAATTTCTCCCCCTTTGGCATTAAGCACCAAAACAGGAGACCTTTTTGGCCCTATAACCCCATTGCCTCACCAAAATGTCAAATAAGAGCAAAAAGGCAATGTGAACATAAGTGCAAACTTGGGACAAGATACATTAATACCAGAATGCAGTGGAAGTCCTTTCTTTGTCCAAGGTCACTTTTCCCTTTCAATATACCTTTGAGACTATTACAAGAGTACTCAACAACCAAGTTAGTCTCAAGGGGGTCAAGTTGTAGCACATCCTCCCCTAAACATGTGCATCATTTGCATATGGACTTGTGAGGTCCGGGGATGACTTGTACAACTTGAGCACCAAAAATAAGCAATTAAAGACATTAATGTTTAAAGTAATATGATCAAAATCATAGAACATGTTGGGGGCCTTCGGCTCCGAAGGTCCTCAAAAACAGGATTTAACAGTGTTTCTGGAGTATAATGTGTGAACAGGTATCTTTGGACCCGAATCGGTACCACAGTGGGAGAAGCTCAAAGAATACGAAGGTTGATACAGCGCCGAAGAAGTGAGCAGGAAAGCTTCGGCGTGACTGCAGAAAAGGAAACCGACTTAAAGATGAAAAGGCTATTTAAACCCCGGTGGATTACTATAGAACGACTACCAAATGTAAAGGATATGGATGTAATTTTATGTGGGTTGTGTTCCGTGCCTATAAATAGGTGAACAGTACCCCCGTACTGTTCACGCTGACTTGGCATTTACTTTTTGCGTCACGCTTGTACTTTTACTTCTTTCCAAGCTGAAGGTACATCTGTAATTTGATGTTGTTTTTATTCTTCAATAATAATAATACAGAAATGAATTGATAACAACATATAATTGTCTACATTTTACTTCATATTCCATATTTTATATGCTTCTTCTTTTATTTAACATATACTGCAGTGGTGAAGGTATGTCTTTCATGACCTCCGTCTGAAGATCATTATGTCCTAAGGGAAATAATGCTTCGAAGGACGAAGGGTATTAACATTTAACATCTTGTGTTGTCTTGTTCTTAATTCATAGTATTTAAGAACAAGTCCCCAACATTGGCGCCCACCTCCGGTGAACTCACTTCCATTTCTTGAGCTTTGAACACCTTCGGCAAGCATCACCTTCGTCATGCCGCCGAAAAAAGCTTCAGCAACAGGGGCTGGCACGCTGCAGCCGCTGGACCCCAATCAAGACGTCCTTTCTCTTAGAGAGGCTCGGAGCCAGAAGAGGAAGGCTGTCAGTCCAACACCTCCGGAGGATGATCTAGATCAGGAAATTCAAAATCTGGAGATCCTTCAGCAGCAGGTCCAACGCAAAAAGGAGAAGATGGCTCGTCTAGCTGATCTTCAGAGACAGATAGATGAAGCTTCTGAAGAGGTTCGTCATCTTGTTCAAGATGATCAAAGCCGAAGGCTTCCACGCAGAGAGCTTCATCAGGAAGTCTTCCACAATGAGGATGACTGGTATGAAGATTTCCATCATGGAAACTTTGCTTTTGATGATGCTTCTCCTCTCTCAACAGAATTGCAGGCTACACCTTGGCCACAGACTTACAAGCCACCTCAGCTTCCCATATATGACGGTCACTCAGACCCTAAGCAATTCCTAATGAGCTATGAAGCAACTATATCTTCGTACGGTGGCAATACGGCGGTCATGGCAAAATCCTTTGTCATGGCCGTCAGGAGTGTTGCTCAGACTTGGTACTCTTCTCTTCGGCCAGGGACAATCACTTCTTGGCAGAAATTGAAGGATATGCTGATAACTAGCTTTCAAGGGTTTCAGACGAAGCCGGTCACCGCTCAGGCTCTCTTCCAGTGTACCCAAGACCATGAAGAGTACCTTCAGGCGTATGTCCGAAGGTTTCTGCGTCTGAGGGCACAGGCGCCGACAGTGCCCAATGAGATTGTCATTGAGGCCATGATCAAGGGGCTTCGGCCGGGGCCATCAGCGCAGTATTTTGCCAGGAAGCCACCACAAACGCTGGAGAAGCTGCTCCAGAAGATGGACGAATACATTCGAGCTGACAATGATTTTCGTCAAAGAAGAGAGGAGGCTTTCAGGTTTTCTGAAATGACCAGGGGCTTCGGAGGAAGATTCTATCCAAGGCATGTCAGGTCAATTCACAATTCTACTCAAAATGATGATAAAGGGAGTCAGCAGCAAAGGCCACAGAACTCCTCACAGGCTTCGGGGCAGTAGCAAAGCTCCTTCCGACCGTCAGCTCCAAGAGGCAGAGGCGCCAGGGGCTTCGGCGGAAGATTTGGGGATCAACCCAGGAGAATATTTTGTTTGTTTTGTGGAGAAAACAAGGGCCATACAACTAGGATGTGTCATGTTACCATCCAAAAGCAAAAGGAGATAGCCGAAGCTGCAGCACAACAGGGTCAGCCGAAGCAGGTCATGCACACTGCTTCGTATCATTCGCCTTACATCCCAGAATATGTAGGTAATCACCCTGCAGTTTCTGTTGCTTCGGCGAGCCAACCTCAAGCTTCCTGGCAACAGCCTCCGCCCCCACCACCACCACTGCAACAAGGCCAGCAGCCAGAAGGGGGCCAATATGAGCAACGTCAAAGGGACTTCAGAGAACAATCCGAAGCTCGTACAGTCAATAGCACTGTGCCAGAGTCGAAGCACATCTATTAACAAATATCTTACCCTGATTGCAGTCTTTTCCATTCAGTTTTATTTTCTGTGTAATAAAGGACACCTTTTGAATTTCAAGTAATAGTTTTGTTGTTTGTCACAAGGTAAACATATCTTCTACACAGGCTTAAGTTGCTGGAGCTTGAGAATTTGCAATAGCAAGGAGGACCTTCGGATTATTAAATTTTTTAAAATATATACGATATGAATTCTTCGAAACAACAAAAAGCCGTTCCAAAAGGAGCGCAGTGTAAGTTTTTTGCTCCAAAGACGTTCCTAAGGGAATGCAGAGCTTACAGCGAAAAGTCAACGCTGATTCCGCCGAAAGTAAAAGGCGAAGAAGCTCCAAAGACGTTCCTAAGGGAATGCAGAGCTTACAGCGAAAAGTCAACGCTGATTCCGCTGAAGTAAAAGGCGAAGAAGCTCCTAAGGGAGGCTTACAGCGAAAAATCAACGCTGATTCAAAAAAGGATTATGTATTTTATCGCACGGATGTGCGTGTACCTTCGAAATGAATACCATCTCACATAACATAACATCATCACATCATTTTGCATAACATAAGCATCATACATCATGCTGCATATGGCACAAGAAGGGGGCATAATATCGATCTTCGGGAAAATGCTTTGAAAAAGGGCAATTCATGCTAAGTCACAAGGAGAAACAATATTGATCTTCAGAATATAGCTTCGGAAAATATTTTCACGAAGCTTGGATATTCTTCATCAGAACACTTTTGGATATTGTTGTGATAAATGACAACCCTTCTTCACGAAGCATGAAAAGAAGGGAAGGTGTTTTTTCGTCGAAGACTCAAAAACGGTATGTGTTTAAAATTTCATGCATCGTAAAGAATTAAACCATAAAAAACAAGTATATTACATTCAGGGTTACAAGATATTACACATATTACATTTCAAATGTTTTTGCAATAGCACCTAGTCTTCCCTAAGTACTACTTCTGCAGCTTCGTTCAGGAGTCGATCGACAACTTGATCCATGATAGCTTCAGCCATCTTTTTAATTTCATCGTCATCTTTAGGCTGAGGGCCCGGAGACGCTTCAGTAGGATCTGAGGGAGGACAGGATACGACTACATTACTATTACAAGATTGCGAGCGAAGTTTAAAATCAAAAGTTACAACACAATAAAAACCATTAGTTAATACCTATTTGCCCTTCGGGCTCTATGTTTTTCTCAGCAGCTTCGGCTACTTTTCTAGCTTCGTGGATCCCTTTTTCGCTTTTCTGGATGATTTCTCGGGCCATTTCTCTACCACCATTGTCCCAGATATCGGTGAAAAAATTTCCCCCAACTATGCTAGCTTCGGCTGAAGGATCTTTTACATCTTCAACGGACAAGGTGGCTTCGGATTGCGATAAAATCTTTACATGTTCGCAGCCTTTTCCCTCCAAAATGGTGGCAATTCCCCTGGCACCCGAGAAAGCACATATGTCTCCGCGGCTGTTTAAAATTTCCTCGAAAGCCTCAGCTTCGTGACCGATCCATTCGATAGGGCCTTCGGGGTTGCCTCTTGTAAAGTTTTCTTCGCTTGAAAATGCGCCGACACTGGCGAAGCTAGCTTTCAACTTCTTGACACACTCTATAGATTTGTTATAACATCTTTTCTTGGATGAACGAAGCTCTTCAACAGTTCCCTCTAAGTGATTTGCCCATTGGTCGCTCAGTTCTCGCTTCGTTTCTTCAAGCATGCGTTCCTCTTTGGCTCTGGCCAGTTGTTTTCGAAGATCTTCAATTTCGCGCTTCTGAGCTTCAGCTTGACCTTTAAAAGTAGCTTCGTCTTCCTTTATTCTATTTATTAATGAATGTAATATTTTATCTTTTTCGAGACCTTCGTTCCTCAGTTCAATTACTTCGGAACAAAGGTTGCTCAGGGCTATAGCACACCCTTCGTCTTCAGCATCTTTTTGGGCCCTGAGGGCATTGCTAAGTATCAGGCCCTGCAAAGAAGAATATGTGTGCGTCATTAGATTTAAACAAACAAAAAATTTTGGTCTCAACAAAAAATACAAAGATTCCATTTGTTGCACCTTTAGGCTATTATAGGCCAGGCTGTCGGCCAGATCGTTCTTCGACAACACCGAGAGCCCGTCTTCTAATGTTGGGAATCCGAAGCTCTTGCTCATCTCCCGACAGACAGAAATCTCCTTGCTGTCAGGGAGACAATACAAAAAGTCTTCTTCTCCACTGCCATTGAATATTAACGCCCCCTTTGGATACTTCAGTTTTTGGGCGTAGCGCTGGGCCTCTTGCTTTTCTTTTTCTGATAATTTTTTCCCCGAAGCATGACGAACAATATAATCAAGGACTTTGGGGGATGCTTCGGGGGCAACGACACCGATTTCTTCAATAAAAGTTGGCTCTGTTATTTTTTCTTCCTCGGTTTCCAAGGATTTTATCTTCGTGGGCTCTGAGAACCCAGCTTCGGCTCCAGTTTCTTGCTCTGGAACTTTAATATCAGAAATTTCAGTTTTCGTTTCGGGAATAGCAACAGTTTTCTTCGGAGGTGTGCTTGAAGATTTAATCGTTTCCAGAACATCTAGCACATTAGCCATTCTCTTTCTTTTCGGAGTCACTGCTGGCACCTTTTGATTTTTTACTGTCTCAACATTTGCTGCAGGACTCAAAACTTCTGATGTTTTTTCCTCAGTTGGTTTTTTCACTTCCTCCATTTTTTCTGTGGATGGCGCTTCGGCCATCTCTTTTGTTTCTGGTAACAAAATCTTCAGTCCTTCCAATTCTATCCTCGTTGGCGCTTCGACCATTTCTGCGACTTCTGGCAGCAAGGTCGGTTTGGTTGGCTTTTCAGCTTCGGTGGCCGAAGAAGTTTCTCCGGTGAACTCAGGCACCGAAGCTGGTTCAATATAACGCGGACGATGTGTGAGGACCTTTATCCTCTTTCTTTTTGGTTCTGGCTCGCTAGGAGCAGTTGCAGCTTCTTCTTTCGCAGAGGTTGTGTTTTTTCTTTTCTGCCCTCGAATGGGATAACGATAGTCAGGGTAGACGAACCCGATTGCATCAAATACCCGATTTAGCCTCTTCTTTTTTCGGCCTCCGAAGGCTGCTGACAGTGCAGTATCTTCAGCCTTCGAATAAGCCCCAAGCAGTTCATCACTTAAATTTTCAATGCTTTTTAACCAGTCATCATCTGGCTCAACGAATTTATCTCCGAACTTAAAAGTGTACTTCAGCCTGATAAGTCCACCTTCGTCGGCCTCTTTTATGGTTTCTTGCGGCATTTCCCATTTCTCCGCAAGCGGCCATACCCTGAAGGCAATATGCTCTTGTACCAAATCTCTCGTTCCAATAAAAGAACAGATAACGCCGAAGGCTCTCTGGCATTCTTCGGCAGCTTCATTCATTTCAACCTTCGGCCTCCGAAGGCCGAAGCTTTGCCAAATAGGTCGCATAATTATACCTTTGATATCTTCTCGAACTGTCAGGTCATTCTTCACATAAAACCATTCTGTCATCCAGTCGCCGGGCCATCTCTTCCAAAAGGTTGGCACGAGACAGCTTGACCCGGATCGAGAAACGAAGCTGTAGCAGCCAAAATTATTGTGATACTGTTCCTTACCCCAAGGTTTTGTTTCGTATGATAATTCGTGTATATTGCAGAAACTTTTTGCATCAGGCTTTAGACCTTGGCTTCTCACGGCCCACACGAAGATATTCAGCCTTATAATCGCCTCGAGGGTAAGTTGGTGAAGATAGACTTCGAATATTTTTAGCACCTCTACGACAAACTCGCTCAGGGGAAATCGTAGTCCAGCTTTCAAAAAGCTTCGGAACACTACGACTTCATTTTGCTCAGGGGTCGGACAAGTTTTTTCTCCTTCGTCAGCCCTCACAATGGATAAATCCCGGAAGTACCTTCCCCTCATGTTGACAAGATGATTTTCTTTGATACCAGACTTGCCAAAAACTGAATGGCTTGGTCGCCAGGGGCGATCTTCGGAGTCTTCACCACCACTATCCACATCATAACTGTCGCTGTCATCAGTATCTTCAGACAAACCTTCTAAAATTTCTTTGGTGATTTTTTCTGTATTGGTCTTCGACATTGCTACAAGAAACCCCAGATTCTTCTCTTCATCGAGACTCAGCTTCATCTCAGCAGCAGCCTTCTTATCTTCAGACATCTTCGGAGACACTAAAAAACTGTTTTCAACTCCGAAGCTTAAAAACTTAAAAAGCTAAATCTTGGTACGCAAGAGCTAAAAATTGAGTGAGCGAGAACAGCTGGCGAGAGAGCGTGCCAAATAAGCTCGCGGTATGCTCTTATTTATACGCCCAGTGCGTGAAAGATTGAAAGACCCCGCCTGTCAGTGAATGTTGCTATTCTAGCAGAGGGAAGGTGTTTTTTCGGACCTTCGGCTTAAAGCCTTCGTCCATGTCGCAATCTGAATTCGTCGATTTAACAAATTAACATTGCGAGGGGCTACTGTTGGGGGCCTTCGGCTCCGAAGGTCCTCAAAAACAGGATTTAACAGTGTTTCTGGAGTATAATGTGTGAACAGGTATCTTTGGACCCGAATCGGTACCACAGTGGGAGAAGCTCAAAGAATACGAAGGTTGATACAGCGCCGAAGAAGTGAGCAGGAAAGCTTCGGCGTGACTGCAGAAAAGGAAACCGACTTAAAGATGAAAAGGCTATTTAAACCCCGGTGGATTACTATAGAACGACTACCAAATGTAAAGGATATGGATGTAATTTTATGTGGGTTGTGTTCCGTGCCTATAAATAGGTGAACAGTACCCCCGTACTGTTCACGCTGACTTGGCATTTACTTTTTGCGTCACGCTTGTACTTTTACTTCTTTCCAAGCTGAAGGTACATCTGTAATTTGATGTTGTTTTTATTCTTCAATAATAATAATACAGAAATGAATTGATAACAACATATAATTGTCTACATTTTACTTCATATTCCATATTTTATATGCTTCTTCTTTTATTTAACATATACTGCAGTGGTGAAGGTATGTCTTTCATGACCTCCGTCTGAAGATCATTATGTCCTAAGGGAAATAATGCTTCGAAGGACGAAGGGTATTAACATTTAACATCTTGTGTTGTCTTGTTCTTAATTCATAGTATTTAAGAACAAGTCCCCAACAGAACACATGTATGTTATAGATCAATCCAAGTTACGCGAATCTAAGACATTTAGCTCACTACGCAACCTGCAAAACCTTTTCTCATCTAAAGGCTTGGTGAAGATATCGGCTAGCTGGTTCTCGGTGCTAATATGGTAAATATTGATATCTCCCCTTTGCTGGTGGTCTCTCAAAAAGTGATGCAAGATGTCTACGTGCTTAGTGCGACTGTGTTCAATAGGATTATCTGCCAAGCGGATTGCACTCTCATTATCACATAGGAGAGGGACTTTGCTCAGATTGTAGCCAAAGTCCCGGAGGGTTTGCCTCATCCAAAGTAGTTGTGTGCAACACTGTCCTGCGGCAACATACTCGGCCTCAGTGGTGGATAAGGCAACAAAAGTTTGTTTCTTAGAGCTCCAGGACACCAGGGATCTTCCCAAAAACTGACAAGTCTCTGATGTACTCTTCCTATCAACCTTGCACCTGGCATAGTCGGAATTTGAGTATCTGATTAAGTCAAAGGTAGACCCCTTTGGATACCAGATCCCAAAGCAAGGCATAGAAACCAAATATCTAAGAATTCTCTTAACGGCCACAAGGTGACATTCCTTGGGGTTAGATTAAAATTTAGCACACTTGCATACACTTAGCATAATATCTGGTCTACTAGCACAAAGATAAAGCAAAGATCCTATCATAGACCGGTATGCCTTTTGATCAACAGACTTACCTCCTTTATTGAGGTGCAGATGTCCGTTCGTTCCCATCGGTGTCTTCGTGGGCTTTGCATCCTTCATCCCAAACCTCTTGAGCAAATCTTGAGTGTACTTTGTTTGGGAGATGAAGGTTCTTTCCTTGAGTTGCTTCACTTGGAATCCAAGGAATTAGTTCAACTCGCCCATCATTGTCATCTCGAATTTTTGCATCATCACCCTGCTAAACTCCTCACAAGACTTTTGATTAGTAGAACCAAATATAATGTGAAAGGGAAATAGGCTTACACCTTTTCCTAATTGATTTTGGTGGTTGAATTGCCCAACACAAATAATTGAACTAAATAGTTTGCTCTAGACTATAAGTTTTATAGGTGCCAAAGGTTCACAACAAACCAATAAAAAGACCAAGAAAGGGTTCAAATAAAAGGAGCAATAAACAACCGAAGTGTGCCCTGCTCTGGCGCACCGGACTGTCCTGTGCACCACCGGACAGTGTCCGGTGCACCAGGGAACCAAACTCCGAACTGCTCACCTTCGGGAATTCTGGGAGTTGTTCCACTATAATTCACCGGACTGTCCGGTGTAGCACCGGACCGTCCGGTGTGCCAGCGGAGTAACGGCTACTACAGCGCCAACGATCGTCTGCCAGGGCAGTTAATGCGCTACAGTGCGCGCAGAAGTCAGAGCAGAGCCAGAAGGCGCACCGGACAGTGAACAGTGACTGTCCAGTGCACCACCGGACTGTCCGGTGACCCAGAAGACAGAAGCTCCAACGGTCGAACCCTAACGGTCGGGTGACGTGGCTGGCGCACTGGACAGTGTCTGGTGGCGCAGCGGACTGTCCGGTGCGCCGTGCGACAGCAGCCTCTACCAAACTGCTAGTTTGGTGGTTGGGGCTATAAATACCCCCAACCACCCACCATTCATGGCATCCAAGTTTTTCAACTTCAAACACCTTACAAGAGCTATAGCATTCAATACAAGACACAACCAAAGAGATCAAATCCTCTCCCAAGTCCAAAGATCATTCCAATCAAATAGTGACTCGTGAGAGAGAGACTTGTGTTCATTTGAGCTCTTGCGCTTGGATTGCTTTTCTTCTTCCTTCTTTCTTGTGTTCAACTCAATTGTAACCAAGGCAAGAGACACCAATTGTGTGGTGGTCCTTGTGGGGACTTAGTGTCCCGTTTGATTGAGAAGAGAAGCTCACTCGGTCTAAGTGACCGTTTGAGAGAGGGAAAGGGTTGAAAGAGACCCGGTCTTTGTGACCACCTCAACGGGGAGTAGGTTTGCAAGAACCGAACCTCGGTAAAACAAATCACCGTGTCATCCGCCTTATTTGCTTGTGATTTGTTTTTTGCCCTCTCTTTCGGACTCGAATTTAATTCTAACGCTAACCCCGGCTTGTAGTTGTGCTTAATGTTTGTAAATTTCAGATTCACCCTATTCACCCCCCTCTAGGCGACTTTCAATTAGTATTGGAGCCGGTTCTTCATTAGAGCCTAACCGCTCGAAGTGATGTCGGGAGCATCCGCCAAGAGGGAGATCGGGACTGGCGACAAGTCCGCAAGCTCGGGGAGAACGCACTCAAGGGAGTCCGCCCATAAGCACAAGGAGGAATCCTCGTCCTCCATCAAGTCCCAACGGAAGGGTGACAAGAAGAAGAAGATGAAGAAGGTGGTCTACTATGAGACTGACTCTTCGTCACCTTCCACCTCCGGCTCAGAATCGGCATCCGCAACTTCTAAACGCCATGAGCGCAAGAAGTATAGTAAGATGCCCCTTCGCTATCCTCGTATTTCAAAACGCACTCCATTACTTTCCGTTCCATTAGGCAAACCACCTATGCTTGAAGGTGAAGATTATTCTATGTGGAGTGACAAAATGAGGCATCACCTAACCTCACTCCACAAAAGCATATGGGATATCGTTGAGTATGGAGCGCAGGTACCAAAGAAGGGAGACAAGGATTACGACTCGGAGGAGGTCGAACAAATCCAACACTTCAACTCCCAAGCCACTACTATACTCCTCGCCTCTCTAAGTCGAGAGGAGTATAATAAGGTACAAGGGTTGAAGAGCGCAAAGGAAATTTGGGACGTGCTCAAGACCGCGCACGAAGGAGACGAGGTGACCAAGATCACCAAGCGTGAGACGATCGAGGGGGAGCTCGGTCGCTTCATGCTTCACTAAGGGGAGGAGCCACAAGCGATGTACAACCGACTCAAGACTTTGGTGAACCAAGTGCGCAACCTCGGGAGCACCAAATGGGATGACCATGAAATGGTCAAGGTTATCCTTAGATCACTCATTTTCCTTAACCCTACGCAAGTTCAATTAATTCGTGGTGATCCTAGATACACACTAATGTCTCTCGAGGAAGTGATAGGAAAGTTTGTGAGCTTTGAACTAATGAACAAAGGCTCCAAAAAGATCATCGAGCAAGGCGCCTCCTCCTCCGTGCCCGAGGCTCAACCCGTTGCATTCAAGGCAATGGAGGAGAGGAAAGAAGACTCTACACCGAGTAGGGTCCCCATCGACGCCTCCAAGCTCGACAATGAGGAGATGACACTCATCATCAAGAGCTTTCGCCAAATCCTCAAGCAAAGGAGGGGGAAGGACTACAAGCCCCGCTCCAAGAAAGTTTGCTACAAGTGTGGTAAGCCCGGCCATTTTATTGCAAAATGTCCATTATCAAGTGATAGTGACAAGGGCGACGATAAGAAGGGAAAGAGAAGAGAAAAGAAGAGATATTACAAGAAGAAGGGCGGTGATGCCCATGTTTGCCGAGAGTGGGACTCCGACGAGAGCTCCACCGACTCCTCCTCCGACGAGGACGCCGCAAACATCACCGTCACCAAGGGACTTCTTTTCCCCAACGTCGGCCACAAGTGCCTCATGGCAAAGGATGGCAAGAAGAAGAAGGTAAAATCTAGATCCTCCACTAAGTATGCAACATCTAGTGATGAGGCTAATTCTAGTGATGATGAGGATGATTTATTAACACTTTTTGCCAACCTAAACATGCAACAAAAGGAGAAATTAAATGAATTAATTAGTGCTATTCATGATAAGGATGAACTCTTAGATAGTCAAGAGGACTTCCTAATTAAAGAAAACAAAAAGCATGTTAAGGTTAAAAATGCTTATGCTCTAGAGGTAGAAAAATGTGAAAATTTAACTAGTGAGCTAAGCACTTGCCATGATATTATTTCCAACCTTAGAAATGAGAATGCTAAAATAATTGCTAAGGTTGAGAATTTAAATGCTTGTGATGATTCTCTTATTAGTCTTAGAAATGATAATGCTAGTTTGATTACAAAGATTGACAAGTTAAATGCATCACTCTCTAGCCTTAAAATTGAGAATGAAAAATTGATTGCTAAGGCTAAAGATTTAAATGTTTGCAATGTCTCAATTTCCAATCTTAGAGATGAAAATGCCATATTACATGCTAAGATTGTTGAACTAAATTCTTGCAAACCCTCTACATCTACCGTTGAGCATATTACCATTTGCACTAGATGTAGAGACATTGATGTTGATGCTATTCATGATCACCTAGCTTTAATTAAGAAACAAAATGATCACATAGCTCAACTTAGTGCTAAGATTGATGAGCATGACTTAGAAAATGAAAAATTCAAATTTGCTAGAAGCATGCTCTATAGTGGGAGACGCCCTGGCATTAAGGATGGCATTGGCTTCCAACAGGGAGGCAATGTCAAACTCAATGCCCCTCCTAAAAGATTATCTAACTTTGTTAAGGGCAAGGCTCCCATGCCTCAGGATAACGAGGGTTACATTTTGTACCCTGCCGGTTATCCCGAGCACAAAACTAGGAGGATTCATTCTAGGAAGTCTCACTCTGGCCCCAATCATGCTTTTATGTATAAGAGTGAGACATCTAGTTCTAGGCAATCTACTCTTGCTAAATTGCCTAAGAAGAAAACTCCAATTGCATCAAATGATCATAACATTTCATTCAAGACTTTTGATGCATCTTATGTGCTAACTAACAAATCAGGCAAAGTAGTTGCCAAATATGTTGGGGGGAAACACAAGGGGTCAAAGACTTGTGTTTGGATACCCAAGGTGCTTGTTTCTAATGTCAAAGGACCCAAGACCGTTTAGGTACCTAAGAACAAGGCCTAAAATTGTTTTGTAGGTTTATGCATCCGGGGGCTCAAGTTGGATCATCGATAGCGGGTGCACAAACCACATGACAGGGGAGAAGAAGATGTTCTCCTCCTATGAGAAAAACCAAGATCCCCAAAGAGCGATCACATTCGGGGATGGGAATCAAGGTTTGGTCAAAGGATTGGGTAAAATCACTATATCTCCTGACCATTCTATTTCCAATGTTTTTCTTGTAGATTCTTTAGATTACAATTTGCTTTCTGTTTCTCAATTATGCAAAATGGGCTACAAATGTCTTTTTACGGATATAGGTGTTACTGTCTTTAGAAGAAGTAATGATTCAGTAGCATTTAGGGGAGTGTTAGAGGGTCAGCTATACTTAGTTGATTTTAATAGAGCTGAACTCGACACTTGCTTAATTGCTAAGACTAACATGGGTTGGCTCTGGCACCGCCGACTAGCTCATGTTGGGATGAAGAATCTTCATAAGCTTCTAAAGGGAGAGCACATTTTGGGACTAACCAATGTTCATTTTGAGAAAGACAGGGTTTGTAGCGCATGTCAAGCAGGGAAGCAAGTTGGTGTTCATCATCCACACAAGAACATCATGACGACCGACATGCCGCTTGAGCTACTCCACATGGACCTATTCGGCCCGATAGCTTACATAAGCATCGGCGGGAGTAAGTATTCTCTTGTAATTGTGGATGATTATTCTCGCTTCACTTGGGTGTTCTTTTTGCAGGAAAAATCACAAACCCAAGAGACATTAAAGGGATTCTTGAGACGAGCTCAAAATGAGTTCGGCTTAAGGATCAAGAAAATTAGAAGCGACAACGGGACGGAGTTCAAGAACTCACAAATCGATGGCTTCCTTGAGGAGGAGGGCATCAAGCATGAGTTCTCTTCTCTCTACACACCACAACAAAATGGTGTTGTAGAGAGAAAGAATAGAAATCTATTGGACATGGCAAGAACCATGCTTGATGAGTACAAGACTTCGGATCGGTTTTGGGCCGAGGCGGTCAACACCGCTTGCTACGCCATCAACCGGTTATATCTTCACCGAATCCTCAAGAAGACATCCTATGAACTCCTAACCGGTAAAAAGCCCAATGTTTCATATTTTAGAGTCTTTGGTAGCAAATGCTTTATTCTTGTTAAAAGAGGTAGAAAATCTAAATTTGCTCCTAAGGCTGTAGAAGGCTTTTTACTTGGTTATGATTCAAACACAAGGGCATATAGAGTCTTTAACAAGTCCTCTGGACTAGTTGAAGTTTCTTGTGACATTGTGTTTGATGAGACTAATGGCTCTCAAGTAGAGCAAGTTGATCTTGATGAGCTAGATGATGAAGAGGCTCCATGTGTCGCGCTAAGGAACATGTCCATTGGGGATGTGTGTCCTAAGGAATCCAAAGAGCCTCCACAAGCACAAGATCAACCATCTTCCTCAATGCAAGCATCTCCACCAACTCAAGATGAGGATCAAGCTCAAGATGATGATGAAGATCAAGAGGAGACACCTCAAGAGGAGGACAATGATCAAGGGGGAGATGATAATGATCAAGACAAGGAAGATGACCCAAGACCACCACACCCAAGAGTCCACCAAGCAATACAACAAGATCACCCCAAGAACACCATCCTCGACGACATTCATAAGGGGGTAACCACTCGATCTCGTGTTGCTCATTTTTGTGAACATTACTCTTTTGTTTCCTCTATTGAGCCACACAGGATAGAGGAAGCACTTCAAGATTCGGATTGGGTACTGGCGATGCAAGAGGAGCTCAACAACTTCACAAGGAATGAGGTATGGCATTTAGTTCCACGTCCTAACCAAAATGTTGTAGGAACCAAGTGGGTCTTCCGCAACAAGCAAGATGAGCATGGTGTGGTGACAAGGAACAAAGCCCGACTTGTGGCCAAGGGATATTCACAAGTCGAAGGTTTGGATTTCGGTGAAACCTATGCACCCGTAGCTAGGCTTGAGTCAATTCGCATTTTACTTGCCTATGCTACTTACCATGGCTTCAAGCTTTATCAAATGGACGTGAAAAGTGCCTTCCTCAATGGACCAATCAAGGAAGAGGTCTATGTTGAGCAACCTCCCGGCTTTGAAGATAGTGAGTACCCTAACCATGTATATAAACTCCCTAAGGCGCTTTATAGGCTCAAGCAAGCCCCAAGAGCATGGTATGAATGCCTAAGAGATTTTCTTATCGCTAATGGCTTCAAAGTCGGAAAAGCTGATCATACTCTCTTTACTAAAACACTTGCAAATGATTTGTTTGTATGCCAAATTTATGTTGATGATATCATATTTGGGTCTACTAATGAATCTACATGTGAAGAGTTTAGAAGGATCATGACTCAAAAATTCGAGATGTCTATGATGGGGGAGTTGAAGTATTTCTTAGGATTTCAAGTCAAGCAACTCCAAGAGGGCACCTTCATTAGCCAAACGAAGTACATTCAAGACATACTCACCAAGTTTGGGATGAGGGATGCCAAGCCCATCAAGACACCCATGGGAACTAATGGGCATCTTGACCTCGACACGGGAGGTAAATACGTAGATCAAAAGGTATACCGATCGATGATAGGTTTGTTACTCTATTTATGTGCATCTCGACCGGATATTATGCTTTCCGTATGTATGTGTGCAAGATTCCAAGCCGATCCTAAGGAAGTTCACCTTAGGGCCGTGAAACGAATCTTGAGATATTTAGTTTATACTCCTATGTTTGGCCTTTGGTACCCTAGGGGATCTGTTGGGGGTATGCTTCGTAGCCGAAGATCCTAAAGAAAGAAAACACCTTCGGCAGATCCTCTTAAGAGCAGCGTCGAAGCTATCGCCTATAAAGCTTCGGCACGGTGGCATATCTCAAGACGAAGGGGTGAACCGACTTAAAGATGAAATAACGTAAAGACCCATGATATTCTGTGTCACTATTGTAGTTGATTGTAAAGGGCATATATGTAATTATACACAGGCTGTGCCCTGTGCCTATAAATAGGTGAACAGTACCCCTGTACTATTCACGCAATCTTGTAATCGCTGACACATTACGCTGGAATTATTGCTTTCTGCCAAGGTGAAGGTATAAATGTACCTAAATATTATGTTTTAATGTTTAGGTTTGCATAATAAAATATGTGAATAATCTTATGTGCTTTTGATATATTGTTCCCTAATGTTTTGTATTTTCTATATTTCATTCTACATTGTTTTATAACTCTAATCACGAAGGTATGACCTTCGTGATATCTCGCTCATGGCCTTCGTCCGAAGCTCATTAAATCCTTGGGGAGATAATGCTTCAGCGGATGAAGGGCATTAATATTTAACATTTTATGTTGCCTTGTTCTTATATTATAGCATTTGAGAACAAGTCCCCAACATTGGCGCCCACCTCCAGTGAACTCCCTTCCACTTTTTGAGTTGATGGCTTCGTTCAACAACCAAGCTGGAGCTGCTTCAGCTACGAAGCTGGTACTCCCGATAACAGGCGGTTCATGCTCAGAGCCGGCCAACAATGTCGGGGACCATAATTAGGGGTACCCCCAAGACTCCTAATCTCAGCTGGTAACCCCCATCAGCACAAAGCTGCAAAGGCCTGATGGGCGCGATTAAGGTCAAGGCTCAGTCCACTCAAGGGACACGATCTCACCTCGCCCGAGCCCAGCCTCGGGCAAAGGCAGCCGACCCCGGAGGATTCACGTCTCGCCCGAGGCCCCCCTCAAGCAACAGACACACCTTCGGCTCACCCAAGTCCCAGTCTTTGCAGAGAAGCAACCTTGGCCAGATCGCCACGCCAACCGACCATATCGCAGGAGCATTTAATGCAAGGACGGCCTGACACCTTATCCTGATGCGCGTTCTTCAGTCGATAGAGCCGAAGTGACCGCAGTCACTTTGCCGCTCCACTGACCGACCTGACAAGAAAACAGCGCCACCTGCGTCACTCCGACTACTGTGCCACTCGACAGAGTGAGGCTGACAGCAGCCAAGTCCGGCCTCGGGTGCCATAGGAAGCTCCGCCTCACCCGACCCCAGGGCTCGGCCCCCGTCTCGGCCTCGGAAGATGGACTTCGCCTCGCCCGACCCCAGGGCTCAGACTCAACCTCGACCTCGGACGACGAACTCCGCCTCGCCCGACCCCAGGGCTCGAGCTCAGCCTTGGCTCCGGAAGACGACAAACTCCGCCTCGCCTGGCCCTAGGGCTCGGACTCAGCCTCGGCTCCGGAAGACGACGAACTCCGCCTCGCCCGACCCCAGGGCTCGGACTCAGTCTCGGCTCCGAAAGACGACGAACTCCGCCTCGCCCGACCCTAGGGCTCGAACTCAGCCTCGGCTCCGGAAGACGACGAACTCCGCCTCGCCCGACCCCAGGGCTCGGACTCAGCCTCGGCTCCGGAAGACGACGAACTCCGCCTCGCCCGACCCCAGGGCTCGGACTCAGCCTTGGCCTCGGACGACGGTCTCCGCCTCGCCCGACCCGGGGCTCAGACTCGACCTCGACCTCAGAAGACAGACTCGACCTCGACCTCGACCTCGGAGGAGCCTCTGCCTTGCCTGACCCAGGGCTCGGACCGACCACGTCACAGGGGGGCCATCATTACCCTACCCCTAGCTAGCTCAGGCTACGGGAAACAAGACCGACGTCCCATCTAGCTCGTCCCGGTAAACAAATAATGATGGCGCCCCGCGTGCTCCATGACGACGGCGGCTCTCAGCCCCTTACGGAAGCAAGGAGACGTCAGCAAGGACTCGACAGCCCCGACAGCTGTCCTTCCACAAGGCTCCAGTGCTCCTCCGACGACTACGACATCACACGAACAGGGTGCCAAAACCTCTCCGGCTGCCACGACGGCATGTACTTAGGGCCCTAGCTCCTCTCTGCTAGACACGTTAGCACACTGCTACACCCCCATTGTACACCTGGACCCTCTCCTTACGTCTATAACAGGAAGGTCCAGGGCTCTCTACGAGAAGGTCGGCCGCGCGGGAGAACGGGCCGACGCGTAAGTCTCTCGCTCTCTCCCACGCGGACGCTTGTAACCCCCTACTGCAAGTGCACCCGACCTGAGCGCAGGGCAACACGAAGGCCGCGGGTTTCCCCTTTGCCTGTTCCCTTCCCCCCTTCGTGCTCCGTCTCACGCCGACCCATCTGGGCTAGGACACGCGGCGACAATTTACTCGTCGGTCCAGGGACCCCCCGGGGTCGAAACGCCGACAGTTGGCGCGCCAGGTAGGGGCCTGCTGCGTGTTGACGAACAGCTTCCCGTCAAGCTCCAGATGGGTAGTCTCCCGCAACCTCTTCGACCCGAGACGATGCTTCGTTTCGGGAGTCTTGAGTTCATGTCCCTCGACGGCGGCTACGACATGATACTCCTTCCTCCGCCGCGCGACAGCGACAATGGCGCCGTCGGCCTGCCCGCCGGCGGCGGAATCGATGACGTCTTCCCCTCGTGGCGGAAGAGCAACATCCGGGTCTGTCCCGTCACTGAAAGGGAATTAGGATTACACCTAGTTCCTAATTGATTTTGGTGGTTGAATTGCCCAACACAAATAATTGGACTAATGAGTTTGCTTTAGTGTACAAGTTATACAGGTGCCAAAGGTTCACACTTAGCCAATAAAAAGACCAAGAATTGGGTTCAACAAAGAGAGCAAGGGATAACCGAAGTGTACCCTGGTCTGGCGCACCGGACTGTCCGGTGCACCACCGGACAGTGTCCGGTGCACCAGGGGACTTCACGCTGAACTCCTCACTTTCGGGAAAATCCAGAGGCGCTCCGCCATAATTCACCGGACTGTCCGGTGCTCCAAGGAAGAGCATCTCTGGAACTCGCCAGCTTCGGGAATTTGCTCCGCTATAATTCATCGAACGTGTCCGGTGTACACCGGACTGTCCGGTGAGCCAGCGGAGCAACGGCTACTTCGCGCCAACGGTCGCCTGCAGAGGCATTAAATGCGCGCCAGAGCGCGCAGAAGTCAGGCACGCGCGAAGTGGCGCACCGGACACTCTACAGTGCATGTCCGGTGTGCCACCGGACATCCAGGCGGGCCCAGCAGTCAGAGCTCCAACGGTCGAAACCCAATGGCCTGGTGACGTGGCTGGCACACCGGACAGTGTCCGATGGCGCACCGGACTGTCCGGTGCGCCATGCGATAGCAGCCTTCACCAAACGGCTAGTTTGGTGGTTGGGGTTATAAATACCCCCAACCACCCCACATTCAAGTCATCCAAGTTTTCCACCTTCCAACCAATTACAAGAGCTAGGCATTCAATACAAGACACACCCAAGTGATCAAATCCTCTTCCAATTGCACAAAAGCACTAGGGTTAAGTGAGAGTGATTTGTTGTGTTCTTTTGAGCTCTTGCGCTTGGATTGCTTTCTTTCTCATTCTTTCTTGAGATCAAATTCACTTGTAATTGAGGCAAGAGACACCAATCGTGTGGTGATCCTTGTGGGAACTTTGTGTTCCAAGTGATTGAGAAGAAAAGCTCACTCGGTCCGAGGGACCATTTGAGAGAGGGAAAGGGTTGAAAGAGACCCGGTCTTTGTGACCACCTCAACGGGGAGTAGGTTTGCAAGAACCGAACCTCGGTAAAACAAATCCGCGTGTCACACTCTTTGTTCGCTTGCGATTTGTTTTGCACCCTCTCTCGGACTCGATTATACTTCTAACGACTAACCCGACTTGTAGTTGTGATTAACTTTGTAAATTTCAGTTTTGCCCTATTCACCCCCCTCTAGGCGACTTTCAGTCACCTTCCCCGCCGACGGAGGAGGAGGCGGGGCAGGCATGGCCAAGCAGGAGGCGGCACCTCATCGGCTGTCAAGCGAGTCGACGGCGCTGACGCCCCAACGGGGGACACGTTGGGCTTCGACCTCGCGTCTGAGACGAAGACGAGCGCCGTTTCCCCGCAACACGCCAACTCCAAGCGGACGGACGATGCCAGCACGCTCGCAAAGGACTTGCTGGGTGTCAGCCTCGTACCTGAGACAACGGTGCAGTCCGTCCCTGACGCGACTTCGTCACCACCCGTCGATCAAGAGGTACCGACCGTTTCCCGTTCTATGCCTTTTAGATCCAGCTGCGACCCACCAAGCGACCCCGCTTCGGTGGACGCTTTTGTAAAGGCATGTCCAAACCCTCCAGGGTACCATATGCGGTCGCCCTGGGACAGATTGACGGCCGTCTCGACCTACGGACCCTCGGGTTCCGAGGAAGATGACGAGCCCGACTTTTGTTGGGATTTCTCCGGGCTCGGTAACCCCAGTGCCATGCGGGACTTCATGACCGCATGCGACTACTGCCTCTCCGATTGTTCCGATGGCAGCCGCAGCTTCGGCGATGAGGACTGCGGCCCAAGTCGTGAATGTTTCCACGTCGATCTAGGGGGTCCCGGCGAAGGCAACCATCTTGGCATGCCGGAAAACGGCGATCCCCCTAGGCCTGCGCCTCGCGTTGACATCCTTCGGGAGCTAGCTGTGGTCCCAGTCCCTGCGGGGGGTTAGGACGCACAGCTCGAGCAAATCCGCGAGATGCAGGCCAGGCTCGACGAGGGAGCAGGAACACTTGAGCAGTTCCGGCAGAACATCGGGCAGGAATGGGCGGACCAAGCTCCGGCCGGAGAAGCGCGTCATCTACCCCAAGGCATCCAACACCGCATTGCCGACGGCGTCAGGGCAAGGCCGCCACCGGTTTCCAGTTGGGTCGGCCAGAACCTGGCTGCGGCAGCAATACTACTCCGTGCGATGCCGGAACCATTGACCACCGAAGGGCGGCGTATCCAGGGAGAGCTCAAGAATCTCCTGGAGGATGCCGCGGTCCGACGGGCCGAAAGCTCTACCTCTCGAAGGCAGGGGTACCCCTCGGAGCATCACGCCACGACTTCCCGATTCATGCGGGAAGCCTCGGTCCACACCGGGCGCACGCGCAACACGGCACCTGTGGCCCCGGGTCGCCTCGGCAACGAGCACCACCACCGCAACCATCGAGCCCACCTCGACGAGAGGGTGCGCTGAGGCTACCACCCCAGGCGTGGGGGACGCTACGACAGCGGGGAGGATCGGAGCCCCTCGCCCGAACCACCCGGTCCGCAGGCTTTCAGCCGGGCCATACGACGAGTGCCGTTCCCGACCCGGTTCCGAACCCCGACTACCATCGCAAAGTACTCGGGGGAGACGAGGCCGGAACTGTGGCTCGCGGACTACCGACTGGCCTGCCAGCTGGGTGGAACGGACGATGACAACCTCATCATTCGCAACCTCCCCCTGTTCCTCTCCGACACCGCTCGGGCCTGGCTGGAGCATCTGCCTCCAGGGCAGATCTCCAACTGGGACGACCCGGTCCAAGCCTTCGCCGGCAACTTCCAGGGCACGTACGTGCACCCTGGGAACTCCTGGGATCTCCGAAGCTGCCACCAGCAGTCGGGAGAGTCTCTCCGGGACTACATCCGGCGATTCTCGAAGCAGCGCACCGAACTGCCCAACGTCACCGACTCGGACGTCATCGACGCGTTTCTCGCTGGCACCACCTGCCGCGACCTGGTGAGCAAGCTGGGTCGCAAGACCCCCACCAGGGCGAGCGAGCTGATGGACATCGCCACCAAGTTTGCCTCTAGCCAGGAGGCGGTTGAGGCCATCTTCCGGAAGGACAAACAGCCCCAGGGCCGCCAGCCGGAAGACGTCCCAGAGGCGTCCACTCAGCGCGGCACCAAGAAGAAGAACAAGAAATAGTCGCAAGCGAAACACAACGCCGCCGATGCGGACCTTGTCGCCGCCGCTGAGTACAAGAACCCTCAGAAACCTCTTAGAAGTGCCAATCTCTTCGATAAGATGCTCAAGGAGCCGTGCCCCTATCACCAGGGGCCCGTCAAGCACACCCTCGAGGAGTGCGTCATGCTTCGGCGCCACTTCCACAGGGCCAGGCCACCGGCGGAAGGTGGCCGAGCCCACAACAACGACAAGAAGGAGGATCACAAAGCAGAGGAGTTCCCCGAGGTCCACGACTGCTTCATGATCTACGGTGGGCAAGTGGCGAACGCCTCGGCTCGGCACTGCAAGCAAGAGCGTCGGGAGGTCTGCTCGGTAAAGGTGGCGGCGCCAGTCTACCTTGACTGGTCCGACAAGCCCATCACCTTCGACCAGGGCAACCACCCCGACCGCGTGCCGAGCCCGGGGAAATATCCGCTCGTTGTCGACCCCGTCATCGGCAACGTCAGGCTCACCAAGGTCCTCATGGACGGAGGTAGCAGCCTCAACATCATCTATGCCGAGACCCTCGGGCTCCTGCAGATCGATCTGTCCTCGATCCGGGCCAGCGCGGCGCCTTTTCACAGGATCATCCCCGGGAAACGTGTCCAGCCCCTCGGACAACTCGATCTGCCCGTCTGCTTCGAGACTCCCTCCAACTTCCGAAGGGAAACCCTCACGTTCGAGGTGGTCGGGTTCCGAGGAACCTACCACGCAGTACTGGGGAGGCCATGCTACGCCAAGTTCATGGCCGTCCCCAACTACACCTACCTCAAGCTCAAGATGCTGGGCCCCAACAGGGTCATCACCGTCGGCCCCACGTACCGACACGCGTACGAATGCGATGTGGAGTGCGTGGAGTACGCCGAGGCCCTCGCCGAATCCGAGGCCCTCATCGCCGACCTGGAGAGCCTCTCCAAGGAGGCGCCAGGCGTGAAGCGTCGCGCCAGCAACTTCGAGCCAGCAGAGACGGTCAAGTCCGTCCCTCTCGACCCCAGCAACGACGCCTCCAAGCAGATCCGGATCGGCTCCGAGCTCGATCCCAAATAGGAAGCAGTGCTTGTCAACTTTCTCCGCGCAAACGCTGAAGTTTTCGCGTGGAGTCCCTCGGACATGCCTAGCATACCGAGGGATGTCGCCGAGCACTCGCTGGATATCCGAGCTGGATCCCGACCCGTGAAGCAGCCCCTGCGCCGATTCAACGAAGAAAAGCACAGGGCCATAGGCGAGGAGATCCACAAGATGATGGCCGCAGGGTTCATCAAAGAGGTATTCCATCCCGAATGGATTGCCAACCCTGTGCTTGTGAGAAAGAAAGGAGGGAAATGGCGGATGTGTGTAGACTACACTGGTCTAAACAAAGCATGTCCGAAGGTTCCCTACCCTCTGCCTCGCATTGATCAAATCGTGGATTCCACTGCTGGGTGCGAAACCCTGTCTTTCCTCGATGCCTACTCAGGGTATCACCAAATCAGGATGAAAGAGTCCGACCAGCTCGCGACTTCTTTCATCACACCTTTTGGCATGTACTGCTACGTTACTATGCCATTTGGTTTGAGGAATGCGGGTGCGACATACCAAAGGTGCACGAACCACGTGTTTGGCGAACACATTGGTCGAACGGTCGAGGCTTACGTTGATGACATCGTAGTCAAGACGAGGAAAGCCTCCGACCTCCTCTCCGACCTTGAAACGACATTCCGGTGTCTCAAGGCGAAAGGCGTGAAACTCAATCCCGAGAAGTGTGTCTTCAGAGTCCCCCGAGGCATGCTTTTGGGGTTCATCGTCTCCGAGCGGGGCACCGAGGCCAACCCGGAGAAAATCGCGGCCATCACCAACATGGGGCCCATCAAGGACTTGAAAGGCGTACAGAGGGTCATGGGATGCCTTGCGGCTCTGAGCCGCTTCATATCGCGCCTCGACGAAAGAGGCCTACCTCTGTACCGCCTCTTAAGAAAGACTGAGTGCTTCACTTGGACCCCCGAGGCCGAGGAAGCCCTCGGAAACCTGAAGGCGCTCCTTACGAACGCGGCCATCTAGGTGCCCCCCGCTGCCGGAGAAGCCCTCTTGATCTACGTCGCCGCTACCACTCAGGTGGTCAGCACCGTGATCGTGGTTGAGAGACGAGAAGAAGGGCATGCATTGCCCGTTCAGAGACTAGTCTACTTCATCAGTGAGGTACTGTCCGAGACCAAGATCCGCTACCCACAGATTCAGAAGCTACTGTACGCGGTGATTCTGACGCGGTGGAAGTTGCGACACTACTTCGAGTCTCATCCGGTGACTGTGGTGTCATCCTTCCCCCTGGGGGAGATCATCCAGTGCCGAGAGGCCTCGGGTAGGATTGCAAAGTGGGCGGTGGAAATCATGGGCGAGACAATCTCGTTCGCCCCTCGGAAGGCCATCAAGTCCCAAGTCTTGGCGGACTTTGTGGCTGAATGGGTCGACACCCAACTCCCGGCAGCTCTGATCCAACCGGAACTCTGGACCATGTTTTTCGACGGGTCGCTGATGAAAACTGGGGCAGGCACGGGCCTGCTCTTCATCTCGCCCCTCGGGAAACACCTTCGCTACGTGCTGCGCCTCCATTTCCCGGCGTCCAACAACGTGGCTGAGTACGAGGCTCTGGTCAACGGGTTGCGCATCGCCATCGAGCTAGGGGTCCGATGCCTCGACGCCCGTGGTGACTCGCAGCTTGTCATCGACCAAGTCATGAAGAACTCCCACTGTCGTGACCCGAAGATGGAAGCCTACTGCGATGAGGTTCGGCGCCTGGAGGACAAGTTCTACGGGCTCGAGCTCAACCACATCGCCCGACGATACAACGAGACTGCGGACGAGCTGGCTAAGATAGCCTCGGGGCGGACGACCGTCCCTCCCGACGTCTTCTCCTGAGACCTACATCAACCCTCAGTCAAGACCGACGACACGCCCGAGCCCGAGAAGGTCTCAGCCCAGCCCGAGGCGCCCTCGGCTCAGCCCGAGGCACCCTCGGCTACCGAGGATGAGGCTCTGCGCGTCGAGGAAGAGCAGAATGGGGTCCCGCCTAATCGAAACTGGTAGACCCCGTACCTGCAATATCTCCACCGAGGAGAGCTACCCCTCGACAGAGCCGAAGCTCGGCGACTGGCGCGGCGCGCCAAGTCATTCCTCTTACTGGGTGACGGGGAGGAGCTCTACCACCGCAGCCCCTCCGGCATCCTCCAGCGATGCATATCCATCCCCGAAGGCTAGGAGCTCTTACAAGAAATACACTCGGGGGCTTGCGGTCATCACGCAGCGCCTCGAGCCCTTGTTGGAAACGCTTTCCGACAAGGTTTCTACTGGCCGACCGCGGTGGCCGACGCCACTAGAATTGTCCACACCTGCAAAGGGTGTCAATTCTACGTGAAGCAGACCCACCTGCCCGCTCAGGCTCTGCAAACAATACCCATCACCTGGCCGTTTGCTGTGTGGGGTCTGGACCTCGTCGGTCCCTTGCAGAAGGCAACAGGGGGCTACACGCACCTGCTGGTCGCCATCGACAAATTCTCCAAGTGGATCGAGGTCCGACCCCCTAAACAGCATCAGGTCCGAACAGGCG
Organism: Zea mays; assembly: GCF_902167145.1. NCBI lineage: Eukaryota > Viridiplantae > Streptophyta > Magnoliopsida > Poales > Poaceae > Zea > Zea mays. The sequence continues at coordinate 238,456,007 of NC_050099.1, read as the reverse complement.
GTGGCATTCTTCACCAACATCATCCATCGCTTTGGGGTCCCGAACTCCATCATCACCGACAATGACACCCAGTTCACCGGCAGCAAGTTCCTGGACTTCTGCGAGGATCACCACATCCGGGTGGACTGGGCCGCCGTGGCTCACCCCATGACGAATGGGCAGGTAGAACGTGCCAACAACATGATTCTGCAAGGACTCAAGCCGAGGATCCACAACGACCTTAACAAGTTGTGCAGGCGATGGATGAAGGAACTCCCCTCGGTGGTCTGGAGTCTGAGGACAACGCCGAGCCGAGCCACGGGCTTCACACCGTTTTTTCTAGTCTATGGGGTCGAGGCCATCTTGCCCACAGACTTAGAATACGGTTCCCCGAGGACGAGGGCATACGACGACCAAAGCAACCAGACCAATCGAGAAGGGTCACTGGACCAGCTGGAAGAGGCTCAGGACATAGCCTTACTACACTCGGCGCGGTATCAGCAGTCCCTGCGACGCTACCACGCCCGAGGGGTTTGGTCCCGAGACCTCCAGGTGGGTGACTTGGCGCTTCGGCTGCGACAAGACGCCCGAGGGCGGCACAAGCTCACGCCTCCCTAGGAAGGGCCATTCATCATCGCCAAGATCTTGAAGCCCAGAACATACAAGCTGGCCAACAGTCAAGGCGAGGTCTACAGCAACGCTTGGAACATCCGACAGCTACGTCGCTTCTACCCTTAAGATGCTTTCAAGTCGTTTGTACACCTCGTTCACATACAAAGTCTAACCATCAAGGAAGGGTCAGCCTTGCCTCGGCAAAGCCCGACCCTCCCTCGGGGGCTAGAAGGGGCGAACCCCCTCCGTGTCAAAATTTTCCTCGAAAAAAGTCTTCCATCAAAACGACTTTCGCGTCTCCCGGCTATATCAGTAACAGGACCCCAAGAAACGAATAAAGGTGCATGTTAGTGGCAAGGCCGACCGAGCCGAGGGACTCCTACGCCTCTGGGATACGGATACCTCACTCGTCGCCTACCACGAAAAATAACTCTTACTTGGGTAAGCGATCCTGCTATTGACGAACGAGTCCGGATACGCAAAACAGGAGGAAAAGAGACACAACCTTATATTACGATAATAAAGTGTTCGGGCCTCGGCGTCCGCAAAAGACACATATGCATTCAAAATAAACTGCTCCAGCAGAATCAGGCATCGCCCTCGGCTTCGTCCCCACCCTCGGCAAGATCCGCCCCGGCCTCGGACGATGGCGCAAGCGGGAGGATCTCTGCTTCGAAGGTGGTCGCCAGCACCGCGCTTGGGCCCGTGGCGGCTGCGTCAAGCCTCTGGACTTCGGCCAGGGCAGCTTCATCTTCGTCGGGGAGGCAATACCCCTCGCTGACCCGCTCCAGATCCACATCATAGTGGGAAGCGAGCACGGCGAAGGCCCGCCTGACACCGTGATGCAGCGCCTCGCGGAGTCTACCGCGCGCGTGGTCACCCAAGGCCTGCAGGCGACTCTGAGGGGAGCTTCCCGAGGGGACGTCGTCGGAACCAAAGACCCGGCAGAAGGCCGAGATGGCCTCGGACATGGCCGCATGGTCGACCTCCCTCTGCTCGGCCGCCTGGGCAAGTGCCTTGGTGGACTCATTAAGGGCAGACTCGAGCTCTGCAAACAACCAAAGCAGAAGACTTCAAACATGAGTTGAGGAACGGAGCTGAATCAAAATCTTAAAACAGCCAAGACATACCTTCGGCTCGGGCACGCTGCTCCGAGGATGCGGCTTGGGCCACAGCTAGGTCTGCCGCAAGGGCTCCGGCCCGAGCAGACGCCTCGACTAACTGGACTCCAAGAGCCTCAGCCCGGCTTTCAGCCTCGGCGGCCCGGCCCCGAGATTGGTCCCGCTCGCCGATGACCTGTCCAAGCTCCGACTGCTGCCGCTGCGCCTCTGCGCGTGCCGCCGCTGCCTCTGCTCCTAGATCGACACAGAGCAACCGAAGGTCCGCCACCTCGGCGCTCCGTTGGGAGAGGCGCTCGGTAGCCCCGGCAAGCGTGGTCCTCAGGGACCGCAGCGAACCCCAGACATCGACCTCAAGGCAGATGAACGATGACTTGGCGGCGCTCAGATCCATCAGATCCTAAGGAAAGGAAGCGGGGCGTCACAAAGAATGCCGTGAACACGCGAAAGGTATGCTTGAACTCATTACCTGGACGATCTTGGGAACGTCCCTGCGAAGGACCTCCAAGGTCGACCGAAGCGACCCCATCGTTGCCTCGGCACACTCACGAAGCCCGTCCCAAGACTGCTCCTCTCGCTCATCGTCAAGAACGAAGAGGGGATCCGAAGCCCCACTGGTTCAGAACCGGAGCGACTGACGCCGCCCGTCGGGACTGCGTCGTGCGGGGACGAGGCTGCCGCTCCCCAGGATGGGTCGCGGTTCCGCGCCCCCCTCCTTCGAGGCACCAGGTAGCGACGCCTCGACCATCTTAGCATCGGCGGTGACAGGTGTCTCCACGACCAGAACGACAATGGCCTCGGCAGCAGCCGGTGCCAGCGCCGGCAACACGTCTGGTGGGCCCGAGGCCACAACCGCGCCAGCAGCCTCCCCCATCACGACGGCCGCCTCGACAGAGGAGTCAGCCTCGGGAGCTCGCCCCACGGCAACTGGTGCCACTTGAGCCCCCCGCTTTGGGGCGTCTTGCGAGGGGGTCAGCTGGCCGGCGAGGCCCGGCGCGGCACTGGCTACAGAAGCCGACGCCGTCTTGAGGACCTTCCGGGGAGCCAGACCGGTCGAACCATGCCTCCGCTTGCTAAGGAGAAAGGGAAAACCAGGATCAGGACATACAAAGGAGGAGCCAGGACGAAGATATCCTAAGATACTTACCCACTCCGGGCCATGATCAATCGTGCCTGTGGGGAGGTCTCTCGAACCTCGATCCCCGAAGGTACCACCGAGGTCTGCCCCGCTACCGGCTTCGGCACCATCCTTGCCTTGGGCTCCCGAGGCACCCGAGGGACGGACTGCCCAGGCGCAGCCACGACGACCCGAGGATCACCCTCCTGCGCAGTCGGCATGGGCAACGGTTCTCGGGAAACAGGCGGCTCGGCCTGACTCCCCATGGTCACCTCAACTACCTCGGCCAAGGGGTCAAGTACCCCCTCGGCCTGCCCCTATTTTTCGGACCGGGACCCTGACGTCCTGGCCCCGGATACCGACGGTGCCAGCCCGCTCGGGGGCTGGCTCGACGACCCTTGGCCCAGCCTCAGATCCGGGCTGAGGCTGAGGCGGGCCGCCATGTCGTCATCTTCATCATCGTCTTCATCGTCGTCGTTGTCATTAGGCGTCTCCGGTGACGGCTCCCTCGGGAGCCCATCCCTGTCCTGTTGACGATGAAGCCTTTCCAAGGCGTCCCGAGCCCGTATCCGCTCATGGGCCCGAGCCTTCTTCGCGTCCTTCTTCTCCTTCCTCTTCTCCGCGGCGACCCTCCGCGCACCTCGGTCCACCGCGTCCTCCGGGACCGGTGGCAGGGAAGGCTTGTGAAACCCCACCTCCTGAAGATGGACGAAAAGTCTCGGCTGTGAGAACCGAGGGCAATCCGGCGCAAGAAGGAAGAAGGAGCGGATACTCACCAGAGACACACACCCGCGATCGGGACACATCGAGGGCTGGGAAAAGGCGCCGGCCTCTAACTTCCCTACCGTGTCGGCCACCCGCCTATGGAGGTCGTCGGTGGGAAGGGGGTCCGAGGACATCTGCAAACCCTCCAAGTCGACCCCCGACGTCATCTCCCGAAGCGGCAGCCGCCGCTCCGTCAAGGGGAGCACCCTCCGGCGATGAATGGCGGCGACCACCCCCGCGGCGGTGAGCCCTCCTTCTCGCAGCTCCTCCAAGGCCTTCAAAAGGGGCTGGAGATTCTTCTGTCTCTCGCGCGGGGTCCCGTAGCGCCAGTTATCGGCGGCGGCGGTCACCACTCGTTGAGAAAACGACGGGAGCCTCCCGTCGTCATTTCGGAGATAAAACAACCGGCGCTGCCACCCTTTGTTCGAAGACGCGAGGATGGCAGGGATGTACTGCAGCGCCCGCGCCTGCCTCAACTGGAGGATGCAGCCACTGGCCCGCACCGCCATGCGAACCCTTCTTTCCCCCGTCGGCGAGGCAAAAAGCTCCGCGGAGAAGAGATGGGTCCACAGGTCCCAGTGGGGGCAATCCCCAAATATCCTTCGCAAACCGCCGCGAAGATGGCTGCTTGCGAGATGGAGTTGGGACTGAGATTGTGCAACTCCACCCCGTAGACATGCAGAATCGTCCGCATAAAACGGCTTGCCGGCACTCCGAACCCCCGTTCGTGAAAGGAGACGAAGCTCACCACATACCCCGGCGGCGGGGGCGGGGCGGCTCTGCTCGGAGGGGCCATCCACTCCGGCTGCGAGTCACCGGAGAGAGGGCGAAGCAAACCATCAGCAACAAGGGCCTCCAGGTCGTCCGCCGTGATGGTGGAGAAAGGCCACGGGTCGTGCGGCGAAACAGTGGTCACCCGGTCGGCCATCACCAAGCAGAAGAGGTGGCGGCGGAGAGGACTGGGTGCACGGTTTCCTTTCTCTGGCTATTCCCTCGGGTTGCGAAAACCTGAGTGGGAGGCGAGCAGCAGAGTAAAGAACCGTCACCGGTCCCTCTCCCGAATATATAAAGGCCCAGGCGAGACCCGTTCAACACTTCACCCGAACCCGCCGCGAGATTCAAAACTCAAAGCGAGACGCCCGTTCCTCGAACAGCTCGCGCACGCACAACGGCTGCCCCGCGAACCACTCGTCCCGTCGCATTAACTCTGTGGCAGGACAGGCGACACCGTTGGCAGGCGAAGCAGGCGACGCTTCACCTCTGCCATGATGACCGCGTCAAAAAAGGTGCGCCACGTCATTCGATTTCGTATCCTTTTCCACTTCCTCTTTCTCTCTCTTGCCACAGGAACCGGGAAAGGGGATACTCCGAAAGGGATCCTTCTCCGCAAAGGAAGCGGGCCCCGAGCCCCCTACTGATCAGAGGTGCGAAGGCTGGCCCCTCGGAAGGGTTCAACAGCCGCCTCAGAGCACTCGGGCTCCGCACCCACTACTGATCAGAGGTTCGAAGGCTGGCCCCTCGGAAGGGTTCAATAGCCGCCTCAGAGCACTCGGGCTCCGCGCCCACTACTGGTCAGAGGTTCGAAGGCTGGCCCCTCGGAAGGGTTCAACAGCCACCTCAGGCCGCTCGGGCTCCGCGCCCACTACTGATCAGGGGTTCGTAGGGTGGCACCCGAAGGGTTCTGACAGCCGCCTCAGAGCACACAGAGCGAGGGATGACCCTGGGTACGTTCGATACATAACCAAGGCTCGGGATACGCTCTGAGGTACCCTAGGACATTTCTGAGACCCACAGGAACGATTTTGTAACGGAATCCCACCAGAGGGAGGCATCAAGCCCTCGGACCCCGTCAAAAGGGGACCGGGTCCAGCAAATCACCCGCAGGTACTTTTGGAGCGCGCCTCCGGGCCACTAGCCGACCCCTAACGAATGGGGCACGGGCATCCACTCGGATTACCCGTTAGCAACTCACTGGAGACACCATGTTCGGCGCCCTCCGAGGGCAACATGGCGCTTTCCCCCCTCCTCCTTGCGGAAAGGCGATGCAGGGGCGTATGTAAAAAGCCGAGTCTGTCCTTGACCGTCCTCTCGCTCTGTGCGGAGGCTCGGGGGCTGCTCTCGCAAACCCGGCTCCGGCCGAACCGTTGACAGCATCAACATACCAGCCTGAGAACTTGGGACTCGACTATGCACCCGGGCTATGGCCAGTTCGCATGAGGGAACAACCAGATCGGCCGAAGCACCACGAAACGCACTAAGACCTCGAAGGAGTCAAACCACTCCTCCGAGGCCTCGGGGGCTACACCCGGCGGGTGCGCTCGCGCGCACCCACCGGAACGAAACGCAACCGAGAAAGGCCGGTCCCCTTGCAAAAAAGTGCGACAAAAGCCTCCAAGCGAGTATCAACACTCCCTTCGAGGCTCGGGGGCTACTGTTGGGGACCATAATTACGGGTACCCCCAAGACTCCTAATCTCAGCTGGTAACCCCCATCAGCACAAAGCTGCAAAGGCCCGATGGGCGCGATTAAGGTCAAGGCTCAGTCCACTCAAGGGACACGATCTCGCCTCACCCGAGCCCAGCCTCTGGCAAAGGCAGCCGACCCCGGAGGATTCACATCTCGCCCGAGGGCCCCCTCAAGCAACGGACACACCTTCGGCTCACCCAAGGCCCAGTCTTCGCAGAGAAGCAACCTTGGTCAGATCGCCATGCCAACCAACCATATCGTAGGAGCATTTAATGCAAGGATGGCCTGACACCTTATCCTGACGCGCGCTCTTCAGTCGACAGAGCCGAAGTGACCGCAGTCACTTCGCCGCTCCACTGACCGACCTGACAAGAAAACAGCGCCGCCTGCGTCACTCTAACTGCTGTGCCACTCGACAGAGTGAGGCTGACAGCAGCCAAGTCCGGCCTCGGGCGCCATAGGAAGCTCCACCTCGCCCGACCCCAGGGCTCGGCCCCCGTCTCGGCCTCGGAAGATGGACTTCGCCTCGCCCGACCCCAGGGCTCGGACTCAACCTCGACCTCGGACGACGAACTCCGCCTCGCCCGACCCCAGGGCTCGGGCTCAGCCTTGGCTCCGGAAGACGACGAACTCCGCCTCGCCCGGCCCCAGGGCTCGGACTCAACCTCGGCTCCGGAAGACGACGAACTCCGCCTCGCCCGACCCCAGGGCTCGGACTCAGCCTCGGCTCCGGAAGACGACGAACTCCGCCTCGCCCGACCCCAGGGCTCGGACTCAGCCTCGGCTCCGGAAGACGACGAACTCCGCCTCGCCCGACCCCAGGGCTCAGACTCAGCCTCGGCTCCGGAAGACAACGAACTCCGCCTCGCCCGACCCCAGGGCTCGGACTCAGCATTGGCCTCGGACGACAGTCTCCGCCTCGCCCGACCCGGGGCTCGGACTCGACCTCGACCTCGGAAGATAGACTCGACCTCGACCTCGAAGGAGCCTCCGCCTCACCCGACCCAGGGCTCAGACCGACCACGTCACAGGGGGGGCCATCATTACCCTACCCCTAGCTAGCTTAGGCTACGGGAAACAAGACCGGCGTCCCATCTAGCTCGTCCCGATAAACAAATAATGATGGCGCCCCGCGTGCTCCATGACGACGGCGGCTCTCAGCCCCTTACGGAAGCAAGGAGACGTCAGCAAGGACTCGACAGCCCCGACAGCTGTCCTTCCGCAAGGCTCCAGCGCTCCTCCGACGACCACGACATCACACGAACAGGGTGCCAAAACCACTCCGGCTGCCACGACGGCATGTACTTAGGGCCCTAGCTCCTCTCTGCTAGACACGTTAGCACACTGCTACACCCCCCATTGTACACCTGGACCCTCTCCTTACGCCTATAAAAGGAAGGTCCAGGGCTCTCTACGAGAAAGTCGGCCACGTGGGAGAACGGGCCGACGCGTAAGTCTCTCGCTCTCTCCCACGCGGACGCTTGTAACCCCCTACTGCAAGCGCACCCGACCTGGGCGCAGGGCAACACGAAGGCCGCGCATTTCCCCTTTGCCTGTTCCCTTCCCCCTTCGTGCTCCGTCTCGCGCCGACCCATCTGGGCTGGGACACGCGACGACAATTTACTCGTCGATCCAGGGACCCCCCCGGGGTCGAAACACCGACAAACAAGAAGCAGAAGAAGGAGGCACTGAGAAGGGTACAACATGTCGGGGTGCAGGGACCCTTCATCAAGTCGAGATGGTCACACATCCCAATTACCTTCTCTCAAGAGGACCTTCAGCTCAAGGATTACCCTCACTATGATGCTATGGTTATTTCTTGCGTTATCAAAGGATTTCTGGTCCACAATGTTCTAGTTGATACAGGCAGTGCAGCAGATATTATATTTTCTAAGGCCTTCAGACAGATGCAAGAGCCAGAGGATAAGATTCATGATGCTACACACCCTCTTTGTGGCTTCGGAGGAAGGCAGATTGTAGCGCTTGGCAAGATCATGATGCCAGTGACCTTCGGATTTGTCAACAATACAAGGACTGAGCAAGTTGTGTTTGATATTATCGACATGGAGTACCCCTACAATGCAATCATTGGTCATGGGACACTCGATGCTTTTGAAGCAATTCTTCACCCAGCATATCTATGCATGAAGATACCTTCGGATCAAGGGCCTATTGCTATTCATGGAAGTTAGAAAGCTGCTAGAAAGGCTGAAGGAAACTGGACAGATTCAAAAGCAATCCATAATATAGATGGAGCCGAAGCTTGTGAGCAGTACAAGTACAGAAGGGAGAAGGCTGCTTCGGCCGATCAGCCGAAGCCCATGCTCTTATGTGAAGATATAGCAGAGCAGAAGGTGTTGTTGGGATCTCAATTGTCTGAGGAACAGGAGAAAACCCTAACAAGGTTTTTGTTCAACAACAAAGATGTCTTCGCATGGTCAGCCAACGATCTCTGTGGTGTCAACAGGGATGTTATTGAACACTCGCTCAATGTTGATCCATCCTTTAGACCCAGAAAGCAGAGGCTTCGGAAAATATCTGATGACAAAGCCTAAGGTGCTCGCAATGAAGTAAAAAGACTTCTTAGTGCTGGAGTCATCAGAGAAGTAAAATACCCAGAATGGCTAGCCAACACTGTTATGGTGAAGAAGGCTAATGGTAAATGGAGAATGTGCATTGATTTTACTGATCTCAACAAGGCTTGTCCGAAGGATGAGTTCCCATTACCAAGAATAGATTCTCTAGTAGACGCAGCAGCTTTGTCAGAACTCATGAGTCTACTAGATTATTATTCAGGCTACCATCAAATCTGGATGAAGAAGGAAGATGAGCCAAAAACCAGCTTCATAACCCCTAGTGGTACATATTGTTATCTTCGGATGCCTGAGGGGCTCAAGAATGCTGGAGGAAGCTTCAGTAGAATGACAGCCAAAGTCCTTCATTCTCAGATAGGCGAAAATGTGCTAACATATGTTGATGATATCATAGTAAAAAGCACGAAGCAAGAAAATCACATTGCTAATCTGCAGGAAACATTTGCTAACTTTAGGCAAGCTAGCCTGAAGTTGAATCCAGAAAAATGTGTCTTCGGAGTAAAGAAGGGAAAATTCCTTAGCTGTCTAGTTTCAACAAAAGGAATAGAAGCTAATCCGAATAAAATCGAAGCTATTCTTCGGATGGAGTCGCCAAGCACAAAGAAGGGGGCTCAACGGCTGACATGAAGACTGGCATCTTTGAATCAATTCATATCTAGATAAGCAGAGAGAAATTTACCATTCTTCGAAGTGCTGAAGTCGGCCGAAGTCTTTCAATGGGGATCAGCTCAGCAGAAAGCCTTCGAAGAGCTGAAGCAGTACCTAATAGACCTAACGACGCTAACTCCACCCACGCCAGGGGCTCCTCTGCTATTGTATGTGGAAGCTTCACACTCTGCAGTGAGTGCGGCACTTGTACAGGAGAAGCTTGAAGGACAAAATACAAAGCAAGTCCCAATATATTTTGTCTCCGAAGTGTTGAGCTTGTGTCACACCCGGGTTTCGGGGCACCAAGACCCGGGCGCGAACATAATCACCAGGTGTGCTGGGACCAAGTCTCACACATATGATGAATCATGGCACAGGATCGAATGTCACATCTTTACTAGATAATAGGAGTTCTATAAAAAATAAATAAGTAATTACATTGTAAGGAGACAACGGTCCAGCAACCCAAAGTTGACTGGGAGACGACGGCCTAGATCTCTCACGAACACATCACAGCATCCTCCAAGCGCCTCATCCTGTGGTACCTGTTCTTGACCTGTGGGGGGGTGTGAGACAGCAAGAGTGAGCTCACATACGTTCATCGCTCAACAAGTTGTGGGGAATAATGTGAATGAACTCGCCAAAGGTGGGAGTTCATGTGAAGTATAAGGCTCACCAAAGAGGATGGTTAGAGCTGAGCATTGCTTTTAAAGTTTCAAAATTTTATTAGCAGTTACTAAGTATAAGTAAATACCAACCCAATTAAGAAAAGTAATAACATCACCTGCGATGCAATGCATATGACAAATTGAATTTAGTTCCATAAATTAATCATGTGAGGGTCCGAGCTGCTCATGACCGTGAGCACGGCTAGTATACCAGTTTTACACTCTGCGAGGTTGCACATCTTTACCCACAAGTCATGTTACCCATCTGCCAAGGGATCGCGACTTCCCATACACCTCTACCGAGGAGGCGAGGCAGGGTAACACTACGAGGCCTTTACAAAGTTCCACTAGCTTCAGAAAACCTGCTACAGTTTATAGGAAGCTCCAATGCAGGGTTCTTGCCTGATCGCCATCGCAGCAAAATCAACCAAGGACCTCCCTACACTGACCACTCCCCTACTGCCCTTGCCCCTTTCGGGTAAGGTAGTCCTCCACTAGCTTTCCTAATTAATCAGCCAAGGGCGTCCATAAACCCTTGTGGTAGCACTGTTTTCCCGGGTGGTCGCTCCATGTTCCAATTAACATAATGATCTTATCATGAACAGTAATAATAAACAGATAATAAAAGTGCGATCATGAATAATGTATCTTCATACCCAAAACCACATAAAGCACTAGCAAGTACTACCCAAAAAGTTCAGTGGTAAACAAGGTATAAAGATAATCAAACTAGGGTAACCTATTGGGTCCCATCAAAATTAACCTATGCAAATCATTATGATTAATTAGAACATGAGTGGGTAAAAAGAAGTGATCAAGGGCACAACTTGCCTGGCACTTGAGATTCCAGTTATCAGGGTGATTCTTCAGATCCTCGTGACCTCACTGCTAGTCGTAGCAATACAAACAAACATGGTATAGACAAAATTATCATCACACCAAACATAAGTACAAACTGAATAATAATAATAATCTACGCGTTGCTACGAGATCGCGGGATCGATAATTACTAAGATCGGAGTTAGGGTTATTAAGTTATGATTTTTTTCAGAAGTTATTTGATGCCTAGAATAGAGTTATTCATGTGGATAATTTTAAATCAAGTTTCATGGTCAGACAAAGATACCAGGTGATAAACAATATTTAAACAAAATAAATGCCACTGGAATGAATCAATTTGGAGCTATATATTTTAAGTTATGAATTTCTGAAGGTTTTATGTGTTTTGTACAAGATTAAATAAGATATAAATTTTATTGTAACATTCATATCAAAGCAGTGGTACTAATTGATAAACAATAATATTACAAAATTATAGGAACTGAAATGAATTAATTTGGAGCTAGAATGGATTTTCTATGAATTAAATAAATTCTAGCTATTATTTTTATATTAAAATACATTTCTAAATTAATTTCTCTGATTTCTTAATTCCCTGGACTGCGCCTCAATTTCTACACAAGACAAGGGCCTATGCGCAAAGGTCTTAAGACACAGAGAACAGCGCCCAAGGACGGTGGGTTCTAATTCTGGCAAGTGGAGGGGCTCAGATGCAAAACAGACCCGACGAAGGGGTATCTAGGGTTTTTGGCCGTAGGATTAGATCTGGACGGCACGGATTAAATCGATCTTCATATGAACCGGTACAGATTGTAGTCCACAGGATCTAGATCTGATGGCTACAATTTAATAAAACGCGATCTGCTTCGAGCCGTAGGATATCAGATCTACGGTCACAGGTCCAACGCCCTAGACGGTATGCCCGAACTAATTTGGACCGCCCAACCATGGATCCACGGTTCCGCGTCTGTTCTTCATCCCTCAGCCTGAACACGGCTGCGCACCAGTGAACGACGGCGGAGCTATCGCCGGAGTGCGGCGATCCATGGCACTGGTGCACTACTCCCCGATTCGCAACACTCTACACAAATCTCAGGCCAAAGCTAACCGCAGGGAAGAGGTCTCACCAGAAGCAAAGATGGGGACGAGGTCGGACACGGTGTGGTGCGGAACGCTGGCATCGAAGTCCCACGGCGGCGGCGATCTCTGCTTCGACCATGGGCTATACGGTGGCGGTGAGGACCCAGCGGTGGCCGGCCCCAGGCAGTGCGGATGGGGCGAGTTCGGCAATGGTTCCGGTTTTATACACCGCTGCCAAGCCCGACCGGGGAGGGATTCTCGCAATTTGGGGATGGACTTGTCGAGGTTGTTCGCAACGGACCGAAGCTGGGGGAGGATTCTGCGGACGGATCGAGGATTGTTCCGCCAAGCTCGCGCGCTGTTGGAGATGGACAAACTGCAGAGGGGGTTCACAAGGAGGAGGCACACCCGCGAGCCCCGGCTGAGGACGCAGGAGGACCGATCCATCGCCTGGGAAGCGGACGCTTCTTACATAATGGACCCACTGGCAGTGGTCGAGCACAGCGAGGGAGTCCTAGGCCGGCGCGCGTGAGTTGGCTGCAGTGTGGGCCCGATTGCCAGCGAAACAAAGTGTGGTCGCATGAGGGTCCGGTTCGGGGTCTGCGGAATTCGCGCGGCATGAAGAACGTCAGTTCCGAATTCGGCGCGAGATAGACAGAAGACCTGGCATACGGGCCCCATGCATCAGCCGAGGCGAGTCCGCGTGGAGCTGAGGTGCGGCGGCGGCGTGGTAGTGTGTGGCAACGTGGGACCCACTAGTCAGAGTCCTAGGGCACGCGAGCGGCGCGGTGAATGAAGTGGGCCGAAAGGTGAGTCTTGGCCCAGTCAAGGCGTTTTTCATCTCCCCTTTTCTTTTCTTTCTTTTCTTTTTCAAATTTAAATTTCAAATTTAAATCTGTATGTGTGAAGTTCAAACCTAGGTTAAATGTCTATATAATAATATGAACTAAATTTTTAATTCATTTATATTTTTATTTTATCCTATTTGTATAATGTTTTCTTCTCTTTTTTCTCAATTCTAGAATTTCCTTTAGGATTTAAATCCCCATTTGGATATTAACATATTTCTTTTTACTCTATTTTTATATCATCACAAAATGCACACAAAATAAACCTCAGCATGATGCACCATTTAATGACTTTTATTAATCCTTTGTTTTTTATGAGGTGTTCGCATGAAATGATAAATAGAGATGGCACACATGTATATAAAGGAATATAATTTCTACTTTTAGATTTTCTTACAAAGTGGGTATTACAGCTTGTCAAAGAAAAATTACACAGAATTGGAGAAAGTGTTGTATGCTGTGTTAATGGCTTCCAGAAAGCTTCGACATTATTTCCAGGCTTACCATATAATTGTTCCTTCGTCACAGCCTCTGAAGGATATTATGAGGAACAGAGAAGCTACTGGAAGGGTTGGAAAGTGGGCTGCGGAGCTCAATGAATTCACCATTGATTACGTGCATAGATCTTCAATTCAATCCCAGGCGCTAGCAGACTACATTGCTGACTGGACACCAGGGGCTCACGAAGAAGGGACAAACAAGGATACCGAAGCTTGGACGGTGTTCTGCGATGGTTCTTGGGGAACCTTCGGAGCAGGAGCAGCTGCGGTCCTAGTAGCACCTTCAAAAGTCAAAACATGTTTTGCAGTCAAACTGGACTTCAGTTGCACAAATAATATTGTTGAGTACGATGCACTTCTTTTGGGGCTTCGAAAACTAAGGGCAATGGGAATAAGAAGGGCTATCCTAAAGACTGATTCTCAAGTTATTGTTGGCCATGTGGACAAGAGTAGTAGGGCACAAGATCCGAAGCTAGAAAAATATCTGGATGCAGTCCGAAGGCTGGAAGCTTCCTTCGAAGGGTTTTCTGTCAAAAATATTCCAAGAGGTGAAAATGAGCATACGGATTTGCTAGCCAAATCAGCGGCTCAGGGGCTCCCCTTACCCTCCAAAGTATTTTTTGAAACAATAAAAGCCCCTTCGGTTGAGCTCATGGAAAGAGCAGTGCTCACTATTTCTCCAGTGCACAGTGAAGACTGGAGAACTGAAATAATATCTTTTCTTCAAGGAAACTGTCTTTCAAGTGACGAAGCTTATAACAGAAGAATGGAGGCAAGAACAAGACCATATGTCATGATAGAAGGGGAACTGTATAAACATGGAGTTTGTTCACCACTCCTCAAATGTTTATCAAGAATCGAAGGTATCGAATTAATGAAGGAGATACACGTAGGTCTGTGTGGATCTCACATCGGATCTAGGCCCTTGCTGGGAAAAAAATTTCGTCATGGATTTTATTGGCCGAAGGCAGCTTCGGATGCAGCAGAATTAGTCCAAAAATGTGAAGGCTGTCAAAAATGTGCGAGAGATCTAAAACAACCTTCATCTCTGACTCAGTTAATATAGCCCACTTGGCCGTTGCAAAGGTGGGGCCTTGATTTGCTAGGCCCACTTCCACCAGCACATGGAAATCTAAAATATGTTGTGGTGGCGGTAGAATATTTTTCCAAGTGGATTGAGGCGAAGCCCTTAGCCACAATAACTTCGGTCACTGTCCAGAAATTTTTCTGACAAAATATTGTTTGTCGCTTCGGAGTGCCGAAGGCTATTACTGTGGACAACGGAACACAGTTCGATGCCGAAGCTTTCAAAGAGTTCTGTGAACAAATCGGCACGAAGATCCATTTTGCATCGGTTAGACATCCGGTGTCAAATGGACTTGTCGAAAGAGCTAATGACATTATAATGACGGGAATAATGAAGTTAATCTTCAATCCGCCTAGAGGAAAGTGGCCAGATGAATTGATCAAAGTGGTGTGGAGCCACAACACAACAATATCAAGGTCAACAGGTTTTACACCATTCAAATTATTGTTTGGTGACGAAGCAATAACCCCAGAAGAAGCTAAAGCAGGATCAATAAGAACAGTGGCTTCGGCAGAGGACAAAGCTGATTATTCTGTGGCAAAAGATGCTATAGAAGGGATCAGGCTTCAAGTTGTGGAGAACATCAATAAATATCAAGCCGAAACAATAAAATGGCGTGACAGAAAAAGTTCGGTTAAAAACATCAAGCCAGGGCACTTGGTACTTCGGAGAGTTGCCAACCCAGATACAGTAGGCAAGCTACAGTTGAAGTGGGAAGGACCTTTTCTGGTAGTATCTTCGTCAAGACCCGGTTCTTATAGATTGAAGGATATGGATGGCAATGACATTCCTAGATCTTGGAATGCGGATGAGCTTCAGCGATATTATGTATAGCTTGATGTAATCTTTTTATTTTTTCCTATGGCACCCTTTTCCTTTCTAAAGGGGGAGAAAGGTTTTTAATGGGGCCATAGCATGTAATTTCTCTTTTTCTTATTTCAGCTCTACAAGAGCAACATCCCCCAAAAATGTAAATGTAAAAGCTGAGCATGCACCATCGAGTGCAAAGAGAAAAGAAAAAACAGTGAGAAGCTCGAAAGACGTCCCTAAGGGGATGCAGAGCACGACGAAGCTACAAAAAGCCGTTTCTAAGGGAGCGCAGTGTAAGTTTTCTGCTCAAAAGTCGTTCCTAAGGGAATGCAGAGCTTACAGCGAAAAGTCAACACTGATTCCGCCGAAATATAAGGCGAAGCGTGAAAAGTCAACGCGATACCGCCGAAATAGAAGGCGAAGAAGTTCAAAAGACGTTCCTAAGGGGATGCAGAACTTACAGCGAAAAGTCAGCGCTGATACACCAAAAAATAAGTGGTGAAGCCGAAAAATAAACGGCAAAGAGACTTTGGTTATTCCTAAGGGAATGAAGGCTATGGTTGTGGCTTCGTATGCGTGTGTTTGGACATTCATTTGCACAGTACATTACATCATACATTTGCATTCATAAACATTCATTTAGACATACATAGGATCATCATCATCATAACATAGGCAGTTTCTTCGGCTCTAAAGACAAGGCTTCGGAAAAAAGAAAAGAGAAGCAGTTTTATGCTTCACTGTGTACGAAAAGAAGGGAAGGTGTTTTTTGCCTTCGGCTCAAAAATGCTAAGTTCGTTCACACCGAAGCACTTTATACATTGACAGAAAGGTAAAAATATATTACAAGGTATGGACAAAGTTCATAGAGTAAAATTTAATTACATTATTCTTTACAAAGGATATTACAAGAGTTCTTAGAGTTTTTTCTACAGTTATCTATTCAAGCTTCATTAGTATCCATTGATCTTCGGCTTCGGCTTCATCGTCCGTTAAGCTTCGGCTTCGTCTTCTCATTCTTCAGCTTCATCGGCTTCGTCATCCTATACGTGTTAAAGTATTGTAAGGAAAATTCAAGTTTGAAGGAAAATGTAAGCATAAGGTATGATTTTGTTACCGGCTTAAGATGGCTCCGAGCTTCATCACCAGCTATGCTTCGTCCACCCTTTGTCCATACTAGTTTTATAAATCTATTTGCTATGCTTCTGGCAAGGTTGGGAATATTGTCCAAATCTGCTGGTGATAAACTGAAATTGGGTCTATTGACAACCTTTCCATGTTCGCAACCAGATTTTAGGAAGGCGACAGCTGTGCCCCGAGAAGCTACCAGGGCACAAAAGTCACCATGTCCAGCTATAACTTCATAAAGGTCATCAATTTCACCTTCGATATGTTCGAAGGCCCCTGGCAGGTCTTCAGTCGAAGGATTAAATTTCTCGCTGCTGGCTCCAACCGAATAGAAGACCTGCTTCAGTCATTGTATACATCGATTACTGAACTCTAGACATTTGTTTTGAAGGCCAGTCAATGATTTTTTTCAAATCTGAACTTTTCTGGATCTCTGCCTCAAATTTTGCATTGAGCTTCTGCTTTTCTTGTTTGAAGCTTTCTAACTGGGAGAGAAGCTTCGTATTTAATTCTGCTATTTTAGCTTCAGCTTCTGCCAATAAGCCTTCGGTTGTCTGAAGCTCGAAGTCTTTCTTTTCAAGAGCAGCTGATTGGTTTTTTATCTTGCTTTCTAAATTCTCAATTATAACTTCGTGTTTTTTATCTTCCAAATCTTGCTGCATTTTCAAAGCTTTACTCAGTAGCATACTCTGCACACAAACAACCTTTGTTAGAAAACATTTTCGTTATTAAAAACAATAAAAGTTAGAGAAAAGTTGTTCACCTTGAAATTGGAATAGAACAAACTATCGACGATGTGCTGTCGTCGGTAGCGGCTAATGTTCGTCTCAAGCTTCGGGAAACCGATACTTTTTGATAGAGTACCAATAACCTTCGCACCAGTCTGATCCCGGACACAGCCCAACTTTTCGTCATCGATGCCACTGAAGAGAAGTGCTTTCGGCCGATATCCGCAAGATATAACATATTCTTTTAGCTCTTCTTTTTCAGCCTTTGTCAGCTCTTGACCAACTAAGTTTTGAAAGTTAAAAATTTCATCTTCCGAAGTGTCTTCGGCTATTTTCTTCTCCTTCTCGGGCACTGGGACCATAGTTTCTTCGGTGGTTGTAGCAGCTTCTTCTGCGTCCATGTCTAGCAGTATCTTATCAATATTAGCAATTGTGCTCTCTAAGTGAATATCTTCGGCTGTGGCAGCTTCGGCAGCTGTAGCTTCCAAAGGTGCAGCTTCGGTAGCTGTTGTGCTCTCAACAGCCGGGGCCTTCAGAGCTGAAGCTTGTGGTGGTGTCCCTTCAATGACTTCTGTCACTGTAATGATTCTTTGTTTTCGGCCTAGTTGCCTTCTTCGTTTTTGCGGGCTCCTTTTCCTTCTGAAAAAGCTTCGTCAGATGTGGCCCCAGTGGACTTAGCTTGACAGGCAAAGATTCAGTCATTACCTTTAGAATTTCCTCCACGTCGGTGGCAGAGGGTGTTGCAGCAGTTTCTTCTTCTTCATCAATTGCCTTCTGCTTTGGAGCTGTAGCTTTCCTCTTCTTCGAAGCACCTACTTTTGGATCAGGCTTCAACTTTTTCTTCTGCAGGTGTTCTTCATCATCTTATTCAGAGCACCAGCCATTCTCTTCCTTTTCTGCCCTTCGGCATCCATGTCTAGTCGCTCGTAGTCGGGGTACTCAAAGTCTAGGGCATCCATTACTCGGTTTAACCTTCGCTTCGGACGGGTGCCGAAGGCTGCAGTCATTAATTGATCTTCCTTTTTAGAGTAATTGCCGAGAATTTCATTGCACATTACTTCGATCATATCCAGCCACTCTTGGCAAGGCACTTTGAAATGTTTCTTGAATTTATAATGATAAGGCAATCGAATAAGTTCCCCCTTCTTCTTTTCCCCTTCAGCTCCGGCATGTCCCATTCCTTCAAAGTTGGGAACACTCTGAAAGCCAAGAATTCTTGCACTAAGTCCCTAGTGCCGATATGCTCTGCAATAACTCGAAATTCAGCCAGAGCGATTTGGCTTGGACTCCCTGGTGTCATGTTGCACTGGGGTCTGGTCTCTCCGAAGATCAGTTCTAGCGGACTCTGGACCAGCTTCTCCTTTTCTTCGTCAACTTTGACGTAAAACCACTCAGACTTCCAGCCAGCTGGCCACTTGCTTCGGTAGCTAATCACTGGAAATTTTGTATTCTTGCGATAGGCAAAATTATAGCAGCCAAAGTTTTCATGAAGACCATCTCCTCTAGCTTTTGTCTGATAATGAAGCTCGTGCACCCGGCAGAAGCCTTTGGCAAATGGCTCCACCCCTTGGCTTCGGAGAGCCCAGATATAAACGCTAACCCTAACAATAGCGTTAGGAGTTAACTGATGAAGGTAGATCCCAAACTTCTTCAATACATCAGCAATCATCTTGTTTAAAGGAAATCTCAAACCAGCTTTAAAGAAACTTTTGAAAACTACTACTTCATCCTTTCCTGGCTTCGGAGTAATCTCTTCCCCACCAAAACGAACCAGCTCTTTCTTCGCTTCACTGAAATAGCCCAAATTCAGCAGCTTAGGCAAATCATCTTCGGAAATGGTCAATTTCCCGAACTCCAGGTGGCTGGGTTTAGTTGGCACTGCGCTGTAATCATCTTCAGACTCAAGTTCTTCGTCATCAGCCTGCTCAGCTTCAGCGGCAGGTGCATCCTCCGATGCTACCAAGCCTGAGCGTTTCATCACTTCGGAGATTGGGGCAGTTTCGGCACCTTCGGCTTCCTCTCCGTCGCGAGTAACCCTAGCTGTGGAACGTACTCTGGCCATCTGGTGATTGAATATCTTGTTTTTGAAATGAAGTTGAAAAATTTTCTTAACTTTGCTGAAGCTCTTTCTCGTTACGAAGCTTGAGCAAAATAAATAGCTTCGGTTGCGGAAGTAGTGAGCAAGCTTCGACTTTGGTCAATATTTTGGCAGCAAAACTGTGCAATAGCAATGAATGCTGTGGTAACTTCACACCTACCCGTCTGTTTATATAGTGCCGCAGGTGGGAAGGTGAATCGTCAAGGTTTTCCGCACCGGACAAACAGCCACCCGCACTTACTGAACGGTGGGCCACAGGGTCCGAGAAGGTGAATCGCCAGGGCACACATAACTGCTGCAAGACGGGGCCACCTCGCGCGTGGATTATTTTAATTGTTTCTCGCCAACGAGCTCAGGGAAGGTGTTTTTCGGATCCTCTTAAGAGCAGCGCCGAAGCTATCGCCTATAAAGCTTCGGCACGGTGGCATATCTCAAGACGAAGGGGTGAACCGACTTAAAGATGAAATGGCCTAAAGACCCATGATATTCTGTGTCATTATTGTAGTTGATTGTAAAGGGCATAAATGTAATTATACACAGGCTGTGCCCTGTGCCTATAAATAGGTGAACAGTACCCCTGTACTGTTCACGCAATCTTGTAATCGCTGACACATTACACTTGAATTATTGCTTTCTGCCAAGGCAAAGGTATAAATGTACCTAAATATTATGTTTTAATATTTAGGTTTGCATAATAAAATATGTGAATAATCTTATGTGCTTTTGATATATTGTTCCCTAATGTTATGTATTTTCTATATTTCATTCTACATTGTTTTATAACTCTAATCTTGAAGGTATGACCTTCATGATATCTCGCTCATGGCCTTCGTCTGAAGCTCATTAAATCCTTGGGGGAGATAATGCTTCAGCGGACGAAGGGCATTAATATTTAACATTTTATGTTGCCTTGTTCTTAATTCATTGCATTTGAGAACAAGTCCCCAACAGGATCCATATTTGATTTAATTGGTTATTCCGATGCTGATTGGGCAGGGTGTAAATTAATAGAAAGAGCACAACAGGGACTTGCCAGTTCTTGGGAAGATCTCTGGTGTCTTGGGCTTCAAAGAAGCAAAATTCTGTGGCTCTTTCTACCGCCGAAGCCGAGTATATTGCCGCAGGCCATTGTTGCGCGCAATTGTTTTGTATGAGGCAAACCCTCAGGGACTATGGTTACAAATTAACCAAAGTTCCACTTCTATGTGATAATGAAAGTGCAATCCACATGGCGGATAATCCCGTTGAGCATAGCCGCACTAAACACATAGCCATTCAGTATCACTTTTTAAGGGATCACCAACAAAAGGGGGATATCGAGATTGCATATGTTAACACCAAAGAACAATTAGCCGATATCTTTACCAAGCCATTAGATGAGCAAACTTTTACCAAACTAAGGCATGAGCTAAATATTCTTGATTCTAGGAATTTTGGTTGATGCTTTGCACACATAGCTCATTTATATACCTTTGATCATATCTCTTTCTTTGCTATGACTAATGTGAACTTCAAGTATATTTCATGCTAAGTCATAGATTGAAATAGGAAATGGAGTCTTCGGTGAAGACAAGGCTTCCACTCCACTCCATCGATTATTCATCCTTCGCCGTCGCTCCGCACCGCTCTCCAATTTGGTATAATCTTCACTCATATGTTATTTACCATAAGGGGAGGAAGTAGTTAAAAGGGCTCTAATGACTCCGTTTTTGGCGATTCATGCCAAAGGGGGAGAGAGTATTAGCCCAAAGCAAAAGGACCGCACCACCACCAATTTCAAAATTTTAGTCTTTCAATTTGTTTTTAAAGTAGGGTTTTCAAATTGGTATCTTGTTATTGATATAATTTCAAATTGGTATACCCTCTTCAAAATTAATATCTAAAACCCTCTTGAACACTAAGAGGAGGATTTCATTAAGGGGGAGTTTTGTTTAGTCAAAGGAAAAGCATTTGAAACAGGGGGAGAAAATTTCAAATCTTGAAAATGCTTCTCAAAATCCTATTCATTTACCTTTGACTACTTTGCAAAAGACTTTGAAAAGAGTTTCCAAAACAATTGCAAAACAAAACATGTGGTGCAAGCATGGTCCAAAATGTTAATTAGAAGAAAGCCATCCATGCATATCTAGTAGAAATAATTATTGGTTTCATTCCAAGCAACCTTTGCACTTACATTATGCAAACTAGTTCAATTCTGCACCTTTATATTTGCTTTGGTTTGTGTTGGCATCAATCACCAAAAACGGGGAGATTGAAAGGGAAATAGGCTTACACCTTTTCCTAATTGATTTTGGTGGTTGAATTGCCCAACACAAATAATTGAACTAACTAGTTTGCTCTAGACTATAAGTTTTACAGGTGCCAAAAGTTCACAACAAACCAATAAAAGACCAAGAAAGGGTTCAAATAAAAGGAGCAATAAACAACCGAAGTGTGCCCTGGTCTGGCGCACCGGACAGTGTCCGGTGCACCAGGGAACCAAACTCCGAACTGCTCACCTTCAGGAATTCTGGGAGCTGTTCTGCTATAATTCACCGAACAGTCCGGTGTAGCACCGGACCGTCCGGTGTGCCAGCGGAGTAACGGCTACTACAACGCCAATGGTCGTCTGCCAGGGCAGTTAATGTGCTACAGTGCGCGCAGAAGTCAGAGCAGAGCCAGAAGGCGCACCGGACAGTGAACAGTGACTGTCCGGTGACCCAGAAGACAGAAGCTCCAACGGTTGAACCCTAACGGTCGGGTGACGTGGCTGGCGCACCGGACAGTGTCCGGTGGCGCACTGGACTGTCCGGTGCGCCATGCGATAGCAGCCTCTACCAAACGACTAGTTTGGTGGTTGGGGCTATAAATACCCCCAACACCCACCATTCATGGCATCCAAGTTTTTCAACTTCAAACACCTTGCAAGAGCTATAGCATTCAATACTAGACACAACCAAAGAGATCAAATCCTCTCCCAAGTCCAAAGATCATTCCAATCAAATAGTGACT
The DNA here is from genome assembly GCF_902167145.1 of Zea mays. Lineage (NCBI taxonomy): Eukaryota > Viridiplantae > Streptophyta > Magnoliopsida > Poales > Poaceae > Zea > Zea mays. Next base: position 238,433,930 of record NC_050099.1, on the reverse strand, counting down.
CGTGAGAGAGAGACTTGTGTTCATTTGAGCTCTTGCGCTTGGATTGCTTTTCTTCTTCCTTCTTTCTTGTGTTCAACTCAATTGTAACCAAGGAAAGAGACACCAATTGTGTGGTGGTCCTTGTGGGGACTTAGTGTCCCGTTTGATTGAGAAGAGAAGCTCACTCGGTCTAAGTGACCGTTTGAGAGAGGGAAAGGGTTGAAAGAGACCCGGTATTTGTGACCACCTCAACGGGGAGTAGGTTTGCAAGAACCGAACCTCGGTAAAACAAATCACCGTGGCATCCGCCTTATTTGCTTGTGATTTGTTTTTCGCCCTCTCTTTCAGACTCAAATTTAATTCTAACGCTAACCCCGACTTGTAGTTGTGCTTAAAGTTTGTAAATTTCAGATTTGCCCTATTCACCCCCCCCCCCTCTAGGCGACTTTCATAATGTCATCGACATATATTTGGCATACAAAAAGATCACCATTACAAGTCTTAGTAAAGAGAGTAGGATCAGCTTTCCCAACCTTGAAAGCACTAGAAATGAGGAAATCTCTAAGGCATTCATACCATGCTCTTGGGGCTTGCTTAAGTCCATAGAGCGCCTTAGACAGCTTGTAGACGTGGTCGGGATACCTGTCATCCTCAAAGCCAGGGGTTGTTCCACATATACTTCCTCCTTGATTGGTCCATTAAGGAAGGCGCTCTTCACGTCCATTTGAAACAACTTAAAAGAGTGGTGAGCAGCGTAGGCTAATAATATTCGAATTGATTCTAGCCTCGCTACTGGAGCAAATGTCTCCTCAAAATCCAAACCTACGACTTGGGCATAACCTTTTGCCACAAGTCGAGCCTTGTTTCTTGTCACCACACCGTGTTCATCTTGCTTGTTGCGGAACACCCACTTGGTTCCCACAACGTTTTGCTTTGGACATGGCACCAGGCTCCAAACTTCATTTCTCTTGAAGTTGTTGAGCTCTTCCTCCATGGCCAACACCCAGTCCGGATCCTGCAAGGCTTCTTCTACCCTGTAAGGCTCAATAGAAGAAACAAACGAGTATGCTCACAGAAATTAGCTAGACGTGAGCGAGTGGTTACTCCCTTGCTGATATCACCTAGAATCTGATCCACTGGATGATTCTTTTGAATTGTTGACCGAACTTGAGTTGGAGGAACTTGTGGAGCTTCTTCCTCCTTATCCTGTTCTTCATGTGCTCCCCCTTGATCCAGCCCTTCATCTTGAGGTACCTGTTCCTCATCTTGAGTTGGGGATGCACCAATGCAGAGGAAGAAGGTTGATCTTGTTCTTGTGGTTCCTGTGGTCGCACATCACCTATCGTCATTGTTCGCATTGCGCCCGTCGAAACCTCATCCTCATCTATATCATCAAGATCAACTTGCTCTCTTGGAAAGTCGTTAGTTTCATCAAATACAATGTTGCTATAGACTTCAACTAATTCCGATGATTTGTTGAAGACCCTATACGCTTTTGTATTTGAGTCATAACCTAGTAAAAACCCTTCTACAGCTTTGGGAGCAAACTTTGAATGCTACCTTTCTTTACCAAGATGTAGCATTTGCTCCCAAATACACGAAAATAGGAAACATTGGGTTTGTTACCGATTAGGAGTTCTTATGATGTCTTCTTGAGTAGGCAATGCAGATAGAGCCGGTTTATGGCATGGCAAGCTGTATTTACAGCTTCTGACCAAAACCGCTCAGGCATCTTGTATTATCCCAGCATCGTCCTTGCCATATCAATTAGCGTCATGTTCTTCCTCTCTACTACACCATTTTTGATGTGGTGTGTAGGGAGCGGAGAATTCGTGCTTGATGCCTTCCTCCTCAAGATATTCTTCGACTTGAAGGTTCTTGAACTCAGATCCATTATCGCTCCTTATCTTTTTCACCTTTAGCTCAATTCATTTTGAGCTCTCCTTAAGAAGCGCTTTAGAGTCCCTTGAGTTTTAGATTTATCCTGCAAAAAGAAAACCCAAGTGAAGCGGGAAAATCATCTACAATAACAAGATCATACTTACTTCCCCCGATGCTGAGATAAGCAATGGGCCCGAAGAGATCTATATGTAGGAGTTCCAGTGGTCTTGATGTTGTCATCACGTTCTTGCTTTGATGAGTACTTCCCACCTGCTTCCCTGCTTGGCACGCTGCACAGGGTCTGTCTTTCTCAAAACAGACATCAGTTAGTCCTAACACATGTTCTCCCTTTAGAAGCTTATGAAGGTTCTTCATTCCAACATGTGCTAGATGGCTGTGCCAAAGCCAGCCCATATTAGTCTTAGAGATTAAGCATGCATCTAGATCGGCATTCTCTTTTGAGAAATCAACTAAGTAGAGCTTGTCGTCGAATACACCCTTAAAAGCTAATGAACCATCACTTCTTCTAAAGACAGAAATATCAATATTTGTAAATAAGCAATTATAACCCATATGACATAATTGGCTTACAGACAATAAATTGTACCCGAGCGATTCTACTAAAAACACATTTGAAATTGAATGCTCAGTTGTGATGGCTATTTTGCCTAAGCCCTTAACCTTGCCTTGGTTCCCATCTCCAAATATGATAGTGTCTTGGGAATCCCTGTTCTTGACGTAGGTGGTGAACATTTTCTTCTCCCCCGTCATGTGGTTTGTGCATCTGCTATCAATAATCTATCTTGAGCCCCCAGACGCATAAACCTGCAAGGTAATTAACTTGGGCTTTAGTTACCCAACTCTTGTTGGGTCTTACAAGGTTAGTCACAACAAACTTTGGAACCCAGATGCAAGTTTTGTCTCTCTTGCACTTAGGTCCCAAACTTCTAGCAACTACTTTATCATTTTTGCATGTAATAGTAAATGAAGCATCACATGTTTGATAAATAATAGTCGGTCCAGTTGATGCTCTCCTAGGCGCATGAGAAGCAGCATGATGGCGCTTAGGCCTATTTCTACCATGAGCATATGAAGAGCTAGATGACAACATGGCATGAGAATTAAATGCAACATCATGACATACAGGAAAAACAACATGATTATGACACCTATCATGATGAGCAATACTAGTAACTCTCTTATCATAAAGATAGGCATGGTTCTTTTTAGAGCTACTAGCCATGGGAGCCTTCCCTTTCTCTTTGTTGAGATTGGAAGTCCTTTGGCTTGTTAAGTTCTTGGTTCCCTTTTGGAAACCAAGTCCATCCTTAATTGAAGGGTGTCTACCAATGTGTAGGCATCCCTAGCAAATTTTAACTTCTCATAATCATCCTTGCAAGTCTTAAGTTGAGCATTAAGACTTGCGACATCATTATTTAAATTGAGAATGATAGAGTCATGTTCATTGCAAGCATCAATATTAAAATCTTTACACCTATTGCAGATTTCAACATGCTCTACACTTGAACTAGCCTTTCTAGCTTAGTATTTAACTCATCATTCAATTTTTTGAGACTAGAAATAGAATCATAACAAGTAGACAGCTCAGAAGACAATATTTCATTTTTCTTAATTTCTAGAGCAAGAGATTTTTGAACATTAATAAATTTATCGTGTTCATCATATAGAATATCTTCTTGCTTTTCTAGCAACCTATCTTTTTCATTAAGAGCATCAATTAATTCATTTATTTTATCTACCTTAGATCTATCTAGTCCCTTAAATAGATCACTATAGTCTACTTCATCATCAGAAGATTCCTCATCACTAGAAGAAGTGTACTTAGGTGTATCTCGTATATGTACCTTCTTCTCCTTAGCCATGAGGCACGTGTGTCATTCATTGGGGAAGAGGGAGGACTTGTTGAAGGCCGAGGCAACTAGTCCTTCATCATCAGAGTCGAATGAAGAACAGTCAGAGTCCCATTCTTTTTCGATGTGTGCCTCGCCCTTCGCCTTCCTGTAGTTCTTTTTCCTTTCCTTCTTCCCTTTCTTTTATTGTGCCTGGTCATTGTCATTATCGGGACATTGTGCTATTAAATGACCAGACTTACCGCACTTAAAGCAGGAGCGCTTTCCCCTTGATTTGTTCTTGTTGGGATAATCCTTGTGTCCCTTAAAGGTGGTCTTGAAACGCTTGATTATAAGCGCCATTTCATCCTCGTTGAGCCCGACAGCCTCCACTTGTGCTACCTTGCTCGATAGCGCCTCCTTGCTGTTGATTGCTTTGAGAGCAACGACCTATGGCTCATAGAAAGCGATCCGTTTAGAGCATCGTCCACATACCTCGCTTCCTTCACCATCATGCGCCCGCTCACGAATTTTCTGATAATTTCCTCGGGTGTCATCTTGGTGTACCTGGGGTTCTCACAAATAAGATCTACAAGATGAGGATCAATAACGATGAATGACCTTAGCATGAGTCGGATGATGTCATGATCCGTCCATCTTGTACTCCCATAGCTTCGAATCTTGTTGACAAGGTCTTGAGCCTGTTGTAAGTTTGAGTTGGCTCTTCTCCCCTTATCATGGTGAACCTCCCCAGCTCGCTTTCCACCAGTTCCATCTTGGTGATCATGGTGGCATCATTACCCTCGTGAGAGATCTTGAGGGTATCCCATATTTGCTTGGCATTGTCCAAGCCGCTCACTTTGTTGTATTCATCCCTGCATAGAGATGCTAGCAAAATAGTAGTGGCTTGGGCATTTTTATGTATCTGCTCATTTATGAATACAGGATTATCAGTGCTATCGAAATGCATTCCATTTTCAACAATTTCCCAAATACTAGGATGGACAGAAAATAAGTGACTATGCATTTTATGATTCCAAAATGAATAGTCCTCTCCATCAAAGTATGGGGGTTTTCCAAGTGGAATAGATAGTAAATGGGCATTTGAATTATATGGGATGCGAGAATAATCAAAAGAATAGTTTTGATTAACTGTTTTCTTTTTCGACGAAGAGTCTTCATCATCATCCCTTGGTGAAGAAGAGGAGGTGTCGCTGTCGTAGTAGATGATCTTCTTTATGCACCTTATCTTCTTTCCATCCCTCTTCTTGTGACTCGAGCCTGAGTCAGTGGGCTTGTCGTCTTTTGGCTCGTTGACATAGAGGGTCTCCTTCTCCTTGTCGTTGATCAACATCCCCTTACCTTTAGGATCCATCTCTTCAGGCGGTTAGTCCCTTAATGAAGAGTACGGCCTCGATACCAATTGAGAGCACCTAGGTGGGGTGAATAGGTGACCCTGTAAAAATCAACATTAAATAGCACAAACTTGGTTTATGAAATGTTAGTGAAACCAAAACCAAGGTGCTATGTCTAGAGAGAAAGAGACAACTTCTTCACTTAATTGCTCTTTACAAAGTGAATATTAAACTTAGAGCAATTATCAAGTGAGTGGAAGATCACTCAAGAACAAACACGGGTGACACATCGATTTTTATCCTATGGTTCGGCCAAGTAGAACACTTGCCTACTTCCACGTTGTGGTGTCCCAATGGACGAGGGTTGCACTCAACCCCTTTCAAGCGATCCAATGATCTACTTGAATACCACAATTTTCTTCCTTAGTCGATGTTTCCCTTGTGAGGAATCTCCACAAGTTGGAGTATCTCACCCTTACAAGATTGATCTCAATGAAAACCACAAGAGTAAGGGAGGGAAAGAAACACACGCAAGATCTAGAGTCGCAGCAATAACACGCACACAAGTCAAGACACGAGCACACAAAACACAGCGTAGCGAGTCTACAACTCAACAAGTGCTCAAATCTTAGTCACAGTGATCCAGATGCGTGCTTGCGGTGTCTAGGCATCTTAGGATGTTCAATGGAGGCTTGGTGTTATGCTCCATGCGCCTAGGGGTCCCTTTTATAGCCCCAAGGCATCTAGGAACCGTTGGCACGGGCGTTGTTGGCTCACCGGACAGTCCGGTGCGCCGCAGGCTGGTGCCAAACTTCTCCAGTCCAATCTCATTAGACTTGACGAGGTTCCTAGCACTTATAGGAATATATTAGTACCAAAAACAATTCACTAAGGCTAGAGTCATACCTTGATTCTTGATTTGCATCTCTTTAGCACTTAGAACATATTTGACCAAAATAATATGTGTTGGGTATCTAATCACCAAAACATTTATAGGAATGGCCCAAGGGCACATTTCCCTTTCAGTTTTAGCAGGCTTTGTGTCCATCTCAAACTTCTTTAGTATATCTTGGATGCACTTCGTTTGAGAGAGGAATATCCCTTCCTTGAGTTGTTTTACTTGAAATCCGAGGAAGTAAGTCAACTCTCCCATCATGTACATCTCGAATTTCTATGTCATCACCCTGCTAAACTCTTCACATGACCTTTGATTAGTAGTACCAAATATTATGGCATCGACATATATTTGGCATATAAACAAATCACCATTGCAAGTCTTAGTAAAAAGAATAGGATCAGGTTTCCCGACCTTGAAAGCATTAGAAATAAGGAAATCTCTAAGGCATTCATACCATGCTCTTGGAGCTTGCTTAAGTTCATAGAGCGCCTTAGAGAGCTTGTACACATGGTCGGGGTATCTGTCATCCTTGAAGCCAAGGGGTTGCTCCACGTACACCTCCTTCTTAATTGGCCAATTGAGGAAAGTGCTCTTCATGTTCATTTGATAGAGCTTAAAAGAATGGTGAGCAACATAGGCTAATAATATATGAATAGACTCAAGCCTAGCTATAGGAGCAAAAGTCTCCTCAAAATCTAAACCTGCTACTTGGACATAACCTTTTGCCACAAGTCTCGCATATACGAATAGACTCAAGCCTAGCTACAGAAGCAAAAGTCTCCTCAAACCTGCTACTTGGGCATAACCTTTTGCCACAAGTCTTGCCTTGTTTCTTGTCACCACTCCGTATTCATCTTATTTGTTGTGAAACACCCACTTGGTGCCCACAACATTTTTCTTTGAACGTGGCACCAGATTCCATACTTCATTTCTCTTGAATTTGTTGAGCTTCTCTTGCATGGCCAACACTGAAGTCGTAACCTTCGGGTTTTTCTGGTTTTTCAACGAGCGGACGGTCTGAGCTTGGTCCCGGACGGTGCTCTCTTCTCCTTCGGACAGTCCGCAGTGTAAATGTGTGTTTTGCAATGTTCCTGTCCGAAGCACACCTTGGTGTCATGGACGGTCCGCCGGAAGGGTCCGGACGGTCTGCACACAGGTGAACTTTCCAAAAAGCTTCTCCTGTCCGGAATAATCTATGGTATTCCGGACAGTCGACTTAGAATTCATATAGATGAACTTATGCACCTGAGAAATAATCAACTAGGCAAACTAGTTAGTCCATAAGATTTATGATGGTCGTCAAACACCAAAATAGATTATATAAAAGGGAACATATCTGGTGCGAACCAACACCTCCGTGCAACCGTGCAAACTTCTAATCTGAACAATATGATGTTGATCCAAGGGGGCGTGCGGGGGAGTGGGAGGGGGGATTTGAAACGGTGTGATTAGCAGTGGGTGGTTAAGTGTAAAATTATCCACACCCATGTGTCCCTTGGATCAACATCATGTGGTCGAGATTAGAAGTTTGCACGATTGCACGGAGTGGTTGGTTTTCACCAGATATGTTCCCTATATAAAATGGTTATGGCCATTTCCTTTTCAGATATAACTGGAATTAAAATTTCAGCCATATAGAGGATCTAAACTCTAAATTGTGAGCGGTAACTTCTACTTATAGTCTACTACTATGAAATTAAGCTTTAATTGAACTTTGAATTTATTAGACAACTAAATAACAGAATTTAGGAATTATGGTTCCATTTACCAATTCCAAACTTTAAAATCTACATCCAAACAAGGTGAAAGGGTGGTTTATTATTATCTTACTCTCTATTTTTGTTTTTTATTCGGTCCTCATGCTATTAATTAGAACTAGTACGAAAAATAATCTATTTTTTACTAGTAGGAGAATAATTTGTTTTTTATTCCTTAAGCTATTAATTAGTACTAGTGTAAAAATGGTCCAAGAAATTAGATTATTTCACTATTTATAGGTAGTTTAGGTCTGTTTAGAAGCAACCTAGTTCTTAATAATTTAGTTTTTATCTCCAGTTTCCAAAAACTAGTTTATGAAAAAAATTGGTTCATGGTGTTTAAAACCATCTCAGTTTTTATAAAGTGGCTTTAGCTAGGGGAGGCGCTTCTTGGTTTTTAGAAAGAATCTAGTTTCTTTAAACTAGGACATAAACTAGTACTAGTCGGTTACCCGTGTGTTGCGACGGCTCACAACAATACCCAAGTAAATTATCCACCAAAAAGATCTCAAGATTTTTTATGAATGGTCTCCGGTCTTCAAATAATATTTTTATGAACGCATGGGTACTGTTGGGGACTTGTTCTCAAATGCTATGAGTTAAGAACAAGGCAACACAGAGAATGTTAAACATAAAAGTCCTTCGTCCTTCGAAGCATTATTTCCCTTGAGAGATAATGATTTTCGGACGAAGGTCATGAAGGACGTACCTTCATGAATACAACATATAAATAATGAAGAAGGAAACATATGAAATATGAAAGATAACATAAACAATTATGTATTATTGTTAACCCATTTCTATTTTATTATTATGGAAAAATAGAAATGAATACATATTACAAATGTACCTTCGGCTTGAAAGAAGGTAAAAATACAAGCGTGACGCAAAAGCAAATGCCAAGTCAGCGTGAACATTACAGGAGTACTGTTCATCTATTTATAGGCACGGGTAGCAGCCCATGTAAAATTACATTCAGGCCCCTTTGCATTTGCTAATAACTCTATAGTAATTCATCGGGGTCTAGATAGCCTTTTCCTCTTTAAGTCGGTTTCTTTTTTCCTGTCATCATGTCGAAGCTCCCTTGCGCACACCTTCGGCTCTGTTCCATCCTTCGTTCCCCTTGTGTTTCTTCATACTGTGATTTTGACTCAAGTCCGAAGGGTCCATGTCCGAAGATACCTGCTCATGTATTATACTCCAAAAACATTGTTAAACCATGTTTTTGAGGACCTTCGGAAGCCGAAGGCCCCCAACAGTAGCCCCTCGCAATATTAATTTGTTAGGATGATAAATTCAGATTGCGATATGGACGAAGGCCCTAAGCCGAAGGTCCGAAAAAACACCTTCCCTTTGCTAGAATAGCAACAGTCAATGACACGCGGGACCCTCCCACTTGCAATGCCCTAGGCGTATAAATATGATACGACCGCGAGCTCATTTGGCACGCTTTCTTGCCATCTGCTTTGCCTGCTCAAACAGCTCTTTGCCTACAAACGCTTGACCAACTTTTTACATTTTTTAGCTTCGGCCCTAAGAGCACGTTTTCAGCATTTTCGAAGAGATGTCTCAGGAAAAGAAAGCTGCTGCTGAAATGAAACTGAGCCTTTCTGAGGAGAAGAATCTGGGCTTCCTTGAATCGATAGCGAGAACAAATACAAACAAGGTTACTAGAGAAATTTTAGAAGGCTTATCTGAAGATACTGGTGAAAGTGACAGTTATGATGTAGAAAGTGGGGGTGAAGACTCCGAAGATCGACCGTGGCGACCAAGTCACACAGTCTTCGGAAAATCGAGTATTAAACAAAGTCATCTTGATAACATGAGGGGGAGATATTTTCGAGACATGTCTACTGTGAGGGTAGATGACGGAGAGAGGACTGTGCCTACTCCCGAAGAGAATGAAGTCGTGATCTTCCGAAGCTTTTTTAAAACTGGGCTTTGGTTCCCCTTAAACAGATTTGTGGTTGAAGTTCTGAAGATATATCAGGTCTACCTTCATCAACTTACTCCCGAAGCAATCATAAGAATGGGAATCTTCGTATGGGCCGTGAAGAGCCAGGGTTTGGAGCCAAATGCAAAAAGTTTCTGCAATATGCACAAGCTATTATATGAGACGAAACCCTGGGGTAAAGAGCAATATCATAACAATTTTGGTTGTTATAGCTTCGGTGCTCGCTCTGGGTCAAGCTGTCCCATGCCAACTTTTCGAAAGAGATGGCCCGGAGACTGGATGAAGGAATGGTTCTATGTGAAAAACGATTTGAAGGCATGGGAAGATATCAAAGATATCATCATGCGCCCTATTTGGCAGCGCTTCGGCCTCCGGAAACCAAAGGTGGATATTGACGAGGCAGCCGAAGAATGCCAGAGGGCCTTCGGCGTAGTTTGCTCTTTCATCGGGACTAGGGACTTAATCCAGGAGCACATAGCCTTCAGAGCATGGCCAATTGTAGAAAAGTGGGAAATGCCAAAGGAGACTATCACCAAGTCTGACAAAGGTGGGTTGATTAGGATGAAGTTCACCTTCAGATACGAAGGTAAGTTTGTTGAGCTAGATGATGATTGGTTGAAATGCATTGAGGCTACAAGCGATGAACTACTTGGACCATACTCGAAGGCAGAAGATACTGCTTTATCTGTTGCCTTCGGAGGTCGGAGAAGAAAAGACTCAACCGAGTTTTTGATGCTATTGGGTTTATGTACCCTGACTACCGCTACCCGCTACGGGGGCGAAAGAGAAAAGATGCAACTTCTGGGAAAGATGTTGCTTCAGCTGCTCCAAGCGAGCCTCTGCCGAAGAGAAAAAAGGTAAAGGTCCTAACTGAAAGGGAATTAGGCTCACACCCATTTTCCTAATTGATTTTGGTGGTTGAATTGCCCAACACAAATAATTGAACTAACTAGTTTGCTCTAGTCTATAAGTTCTACAGGTGCCAAAGGTTCACAACAAGCCAATAAAAAGACAAAGAAAAGGGTTCAACAAAAAGAGCAAGGGATAACCGAAGTGTGCCCTAGTCTGGCGCACCGGACTGTCCGGTGTGCCACCGGACAGTGTCCGGTGCACCAGGGAACTCCAAGCTAAACTTCGCACCTTCGGGAAATCTCAGAGGCGCTCCGCTATAATTCACCGGACTGTCTGGTGTACCACCGGACAGTGTCCGGTGCCACACGGGAGAGCGACTCTGAACTCGTCAGCTTCGGATTTCCGCTCCGCTATAATTCACCGGACATGTCCGGTGAGCCAGCAGAGCAACGGCTATTCCGTGCAGAGGTCAGAGCACGCGCGGGTGGCACACCGGATAGTCTACAGGACTTGTTCGGTGCGCCACCGGACAGCCAGGCGGGCCCATAGGACAGAGCTCCAACGGTCGAACCCTAACGGCCTGGTGACGTGGCTGGCGCACCGGGCACTGTCCGGTGGCGCACCGGACTGTCCGGTGCGCCCGTCGACAGTAGCCTTCACCAAACGACTAGTTTGGTGGTTGGGGTTATAAATACCCCAACCACCCCACATTCAAGTCATCCAAGTTTCCACTCTCCAACTACTTACAAGAGCTCTAGCATTCAATACAAGACACACCAAAGAGATCAAATCCTCTCCCAACTCCACACAAAGCGTTAGTGATTAGAGAGAGTGATTTGTCGTGTTCATTTGAGCTCTTGCGCTTGGATCGCTTCTTTTCTTTCTCATTCTTTCCTGAGATCAAACTTACTTGTAATTGAGGCAAGAGACACCAATCGTGTGGTGGTCCTTGCGGGAACTTCGTGTTCCATTTGTTTGAGAAGAAGAAGCTCACTCGGTCCGAGGGACCGTTTGAGAGAGGGAAAGGGTTGAAAGAGACCCGGTCTTTGTGACCACCTCAACGGGGAGTAGGTTTGCAAGAACCCAACCTCAGTAAAACAAATCCGTGTGTCACACTCTTTATTCGCTTGTGATTTGTTTTGCGCCCTCTCTCTCGGACTCATTATTATTTCTAACGCTAACCCGGCTTGTAGTTGTGATTAACTTTGTAAATTTCAATTTCGCCCTATTCACCCCCCCTCTAGGCGACTTTCAATTGGTATCAAAGCCTGGTGCTTCATTAGAGCCTAACCACTCGAAGTGATGTCGGGAGATCACGCCAAGAAGGAGATGGAGACCGGCGACAAGCCCACTACAAGCCACGGGAAGACTTCATCGAAAGAGTCTCGCAACAAAGGGAAGGGGAAGGAAAAGAAATCCTCTTCCCACAAGTCGTGTCGGAGTGGCGACAAGAAAAAGAAGATGAGGAAGGTGGTCTACTACGAGACCATTACCTCATCACCTTCCACCTCCGGCTCCAACGCGCCGTCCGTTACTTCTAAGCGCCATGAGCGCAAGAAGTTTAGTAAGATCCCCCTACGCTATCCTCGCATTCCTAAACATACACCTTCACTTTCCGTCCCATTAGGCAAACCACCAACGTTTGATGGTGAAGATTATGCTAGGTGGAGTGATTTGATGCGATATCACCTAACCTCACTCCACAAAAGTATATGGGATGTTATTGAGTTTGGTGTATAGGTACCATCCGTAGGGGATGACGATTATGATGAGGATGAAGTGGCCCAAATCCAACACTTCAACTCCCAAGCCACAACTATACTCCTTGCCTCTCTAAGTCGAGAGGAGTATAACAAGGTGCAAGGGTTGAAAAGTGCTAAGGAGATTTGGGACACGCTAAAGACCGCGCACGAAGGAGACGAGGTGACCAAGATCACCAAGCGGGAGACGATCGAGGGGGAGCTCGGTCGCTTCCGACTTCGCCAAGGGGAAGAGCCACAAGACATGTACAACCGGCTCAAAACCTTGGTGAACCAAGTGCGCAACCTCGGGAGCAAAAAATGGGATGACCACGAAATGGTTAAGGTTATTCTAAGATCACTTGTTTTCCTTAACCCTACTCAAGTTCAATTAATTCGTGGCAATCCTAGATATACACTAATGACTCCTGAGGAAGTAATCGAGAATTTTGTGAGCTTTGAATTGATGATCAAAGGCTCAAAGAAGATCAACGAGCTTGACGGCCCCTCCACATCCGAAGCACAATCGGTCGCGTTCAAGGCGACGGAAGAAAAGAAGGAGGAATCTACTCCAAGTCGAACACCCATCGACGCCTCCAAGCTCGACAACGAGGAGATGGCGCTCATCATCAAGAGCTTCCGTCAAATCCTCAAGCAAAGGAGGGAGAAAGATTACAAGCCCCGCTCCAAGAAAGTTTGCTACAAGTGTGGTAAGCCCGGTCACTTTATAGCAAAATGTCCTATTTCTAGTGACAGTGACAGGGGCGACGACAAGAAGGGGAGAAGAAAGGAGAAGAAGAGATACTACAAGAAGAAGGGCGGCGATGCCCATGTTTGCCGGCAGTGGGACTCCGACGAGAGCTCCACCGACTCCTCCTCCGACGAGGACGCCACAAACATCGCTGTCACCAAGGGTCTTCTCTTCCCCAACGTCGGCCACAAGTGCCTCATGGCAAAGGACGGCAAAAAGAAAAAGGTAAAATCAAGATCCTCCACTAAATATGAAACCTCTAGTGATGAGGATGATGCTAGCAATGAGGAGGATAACTTACGCATTCTTTTTGCCAACCTAAACATGCAACAAAAAGAAAAATTAAATGAATTGATTAGTGCTATTCATGAGAAGGATGATCTCTTGGACACCCAAGAGGACTTCCTTATTAAAGAAAATAAGAAGCATGTTAAGGTTAAAAATGCTTACGCTCTAGAAGTAGAAAAATGTGAAAAACTATCTAATGAGCTAAGCACTTGCCATGATACTATTGACAACCTTAGAAATGAAAATGCTAATTTGTTAGCTAAGGTTGATTCAAATGTTTGTGATGTTTCAATTCCCAATCTTAGAAATAATAATGATGATTTGCTTGCTAAGATTGAAGAATTAAACATTTCTCTTGCTAGCCTTAGAAATGAAAATGAAAAATTGATTGCTAAGGCTAAAGATTTTGATATTTGCAATGATACTATTTCCAACCTTAGAAGTGAAAATGATATATTGCATGCTAAGGTTGTAGAATTAAAATCTTGCAAACCCTCTACATCTACCATTGAACATACTTCTATTTGCACTAGATGTAGAGATGTTGATATTGATGCTATTCATGATCATATGGTATTAATTAAGCAACAAAATGATCATATAGCAAAATTAGATGCTAAAATTGCCGAGCATGAACTTGAAAATGAAAAAATTAAATTTGCTCGTAGTATGCTTTATAGTGGGAGATGCCCTGGCATCAAGGATGGCATTGGCTTCCAAAAGGGGGACAATGTCAAACTTAATGCCCCTCCTAAAAGATTATCTAATTTTGTTAAGGGCAAGGCTCCCATGCCTCAGGATAACGAGGGTTACATTTTGTACCCTGTCGGTTATCCCGAGAGTAAGATTAGGAGAATTCACTCTAGGAAGTCTCACTCTGGCCCTAATCATGCTTTTATGTATAAGGGTGAGACATCTAGCTCTAGGCAATCAACCCATGCTAAATTGCCTAGAAAGAAAACTCCTAATGCATCAAATGACCATAGCATTTCATTTAAAACTTTTGATGCTTCTTATGTGTTAACTAACAAATCCGGCAAGGTAGTTGCCAAGTATGTTGGGGGCAAACACAAGGGATCAAAGACTTGTGTTTGGGTACCCAAAGTTCTTGTGTCTAATGCCAAAGGACCCAAAACCATTTGGGTACCTAAAGTCAAGAACTAAACTTGTTTTGTAGGTTTATGCATCCGGGGGCTCAAGTTGGATAATCGACAGCGGGTGCACAAACCACATGACTGGGGAGAAGAAGATGTTCTCCTCCTACGAGAAAAACCAAGATCCCCAACGAGCTATCACATTCGGGGATGGAAACCAAGGTTTGGTCAAAGGCTTGGGTAAAATAGCTATATCTCCTGACCATTCCATTTCCAATGTTTTTCTTGTAGATTCTTTAGATTACAATTTGCTTTCCATTTCGCAATTATGTCAAATGGACTACAATTGTCTTTTTACTGATGTAGGTGTCACTGTCTTTAGAAGAAGTGATGATTCAATAGCATTTAAGGGAGTGTTAGAGGGTCAGCTATACTTGGTAGATTTTGATAGAGCTGAACTCGAAACTTGCTTAATTGCTAAGACTAACTTGGGTTGGCTCTGGCATCGCCGACTAGCCCATGTTGGGATGAAGAATCTTCATAAGCTTCTAAAAGGAGAGCACATTTTAGGATTAACAAATGTTCATTTTGAGAAAGACAGGATTTGTAGCGCATGCCAAGCAGGGAAGCAAGTTGGTGTTCATCATCCACACAAGAACATCATGACAACTGACAGGCCACTGGAGCTCCTACACATGGATTTATTCGGCCCGATCTCTTACATAAGCATCGGCGGGAGTAAGTACTGTCTAGTTATTGTGGATGATTATTCTCGCTTCACTTGGGTATTCTTTCTGCAGGAAAAATCTCATACCCAAGAAACTTTAAAAGGATTCTTGAGACGGGCTCAAAACGAATTCGGCTTAAGAATCAAGAAAATTAGAAGCGACAACGGGACGGAGTTCAAGAACTCTCAAATTGAAGGCTTCCTTGAGGAGGAGGGCATCAAGCATGAGTTCTCTTCTCCCTACACGCCACAACAAAATGGTGTAGTGGAGAGAAAGAATAGAACTCTATTGGACATGGCAAGAACCATGCTTGATGAGTACAAGACTTCGGATCGGTTTTGGGCCGAGGCGGTCAACACCGCCTGCTACGCCATCAACCGGTTGTATCTCCACCGAATCCTCAAGAAGACATCATACGAACTCCTAACCGGTAAAAAGCCCAATATTTCATATTTTAGAGTCTTTGGTAGCAAATGCTTTATTCTTGTTAAAAGAGGTAGAAAATCCAAATTTGCTCCTAAGACTGTAGAAGGCTTTTTACTAGGATATGACTCAAACACAAGGGCATATAGAGTCTTTAACAAGTCCTCGGGACTAGTTGAAGTTTCTTGTGACGTTGTGTTTGATGAGACTAGCGGCTCTCAAGTACAACAAGTTGATCTTGATGAGATAGGTGATGAAGAGGCTCCATGCATCGCGCTAAGGAACATGTCCATTGGGGATGTGTGTCCTAAGGAATCCGAAGAGCCTCCAAATGTGTAACACCCTGAATTTGGGGGTATAAAATTTCTTTTCTAATATCCACCAAATTCAAGTGTTACTCTCTCAGTTCTTCGCTTTCCTTTCTCTTTTCCCTAAAAATGGAGAATCATTTTGTTTTATATTAGCGTAAACCTAGTGGAATGAGCCCTAGAGGCACTTTGGTTGTTGCATTCATGCCGTTGCATGGTGTTTCTAAGTGCAAAATGTGTTTGAAACATGTTAACATATCTTATAGAAGCGCTCGGTAAATTTTCATATTTTTCGAAATATTTTTCTATTTTCCGGAAACCAAAATCTATTTATTTGTGGAACTTAAAAATGTTTTTAGAAATTCTAATTATGTTTTTTGAGTTCATTAGGTCCCAAAACATTTATAGGAATTTTTCTGGAATTTTTGAAAGTATCTATAATATTTTGAGCACAAAATATGGATTTCTAGGCTTTTTCGAATTTTAAAAATAGTAAAATCCGAATTTTAACTGAATTTTTATCTCGTCCAAACCCTAGGTATATATACATGTCCGGCTTCATCTCGTCGAGCCCGTTCCAGAACACCAAACGTTTCCCCCAAATCCAATCCCTAGCTCCCGGTATTGCTCGCCGAAGTTCGGGGCGGTTCCAACTCCGACGACAACTCCGGCGAGCAATTACTCCCAATCTGTGCATCGTCTGCGGAATCCGAGGGTACCGCTGCGTTCGTCTCGTCGAAGGCTTCGTCGCAGCGCGTTCGGTTCATCGATTGGATCCCCAAATCTCCGGCAATCGACGGATTTCTCCTCGGCTCCGGCGAGGGTCTTCTTCCCCGGTGAGAAACCTCCATTGTTGCACCTAGGGTTTCTTCGTTTCTTCGTTTTCCCGTCCGTGCAGAGCCTCTCCCACTCTCCCCTCACCTTCCCCGGTGGCGGCGCCCCTCCCCCCCCTCCGTTTCCCCTCCTCGACGGCGCCCCTTTCTCCCTCCCCGGCGGCGGCGGCGGTGGCCGGCGGTGGCGCCCGCGTCCCGTGCTCCCGCGCCCGCGCGCACCCCTCCCCGGCAGCGATGGCCGCGCCCCTCGCGCCCCGTGCGGCCGCGCCCACCCCGGCCGGCCCAACCCCGACCTCCCCTGCGCAGCCCCCTCCCCTTCCTCTCCTCTCTCTTCCATGGATGGGAGGAAGAAGATGAAGAGAGGAAGAAGATGACAATTCTGTAAATTTAGTCCGCGCGAATTACAGTATGGTTTAAAACATTCATAACTTTTGCGTTTTAAACCCGATTCGATCCATTCAAGTTGCGTTAGATTCGTATTAAAATTATCTTAATTTAGAAATATTTATCCCAATTTTTTCACATTTTATTTAATTTAGTTAAACGTTTGTTTAACCAGTGGCTACTAAAACGACATTTCAATTTAAAAATCTAATTTAGGAATTCGATTCACGCATTTATAATTAGTCACCAATATGATTAACCTGAACTGAAATGTTGCTTATTAATAATTGTTTAGTGTAATCACGTTGTCATTTATTTATTAGTTTCGCATGTCGGCCCGCGCGTACCGTGCGCGTGCCGCGGTGCTATTTCACGCATGTCGTTTGCAAGTGTCGCGCGTGTTGTTCGTACGCGTTGTCGCGTGCCGTTCGCGTGTGTCGCGCGCATTGCCGCGTGCCGTTCGCGCGTATCGCGCGTTGTCCGCGTGCTAAGTCGTTTGTGTCCGCGCGTTGCGCACATCGTGTTTGCACGTCATGCGTCGTTAATTCGTCTCGCTTAGAATCACTCATATTCATTAAGTTACTTGCTTAATTGTCAACTATTAAAATAGTAAGTTAGTCAAAACTAAGTAGTAGTATTAATTTACATTTGATTAATATCAATTAATATAATTATGTTGAATTAGATGTTCTAATTAGTACTTGTTTAACGTAAACGTACTAACCCCTCGACCATAGCTTCGTCTATCATGGTTCTTTTTTCTCGCGTAACCGTAGAAGCGCTCTCTATTTTATATTGCTCGCTTTTATAACATTTTATCTTGTATGGTGTAATGTTCTTATGCATATATATGTTTGTTTGCTTGTGTCTGTTTGTCTTCGCTTCGCGTTGCGATTGGATCGCGATTCGTTTCCGAACTTCGAGGAATCGACGGTCAAGCTTCGGCGACCAAGTGATCTAGCTCTTTGGGTTCCACGAAGTTGAAGACTCTGAGCATCTGTTTGGTGAAGGCAAGTGTCCTCTGACCCATTATGTCCCATTTACTTTATAATACACTGTCCCGCATACTATGAACAACCTAAGGATTTACTAGCTTTTTACTTACCTTGTCCTTGATTTACCTTTTGGGTTACTATGGTTAGCTTCATGCTAGCGCTTTACTTTAATCAATGAACATGATGAGATACAATGATGATACTATGATTTTACTCTGGATATGATGATATACTTGTGGCATTTAGGGGACTCGAGCGGTTTCTCGAGTGCCTCTCCGTAAGGACCTGTTCGTTGAGAGACCACCCGGGATAACAGTGCAACCATGAGGGTGAAATGGGATGCCCTTAGCTAATTAATTAGATGAACTAGAGGTGTAGTTGCTTCGCCGTCGTGCCGTCAATGGGGTCCAGGCACAGTGCTTGCTCTGCCGAGGCTGAGTGCCGAGGTTCTTTTGTTTTGCTTTTGTTAGTCACCCTCCTGCGGGGAGAGGTACTGTGTTTATCAAACTGGAGAAACCTAACGTGCGGCTATGACCTCTAGGGAATCTTTGTAAAAGCTACGTAGTGATACCCTGCCGGACCACCTAGGAAGTGATCAATGGGGAGTCATGATCCCCGGGCAAAACGGGAATCACGGCTCATGGGTAAAGTGTGCGACCTCTGCAGAGGGTAGTGAAACTGATATATCAGCCGTGCTCACGGTTAAGAGCGGCCTTGGGATCCTCTTTGATTAGAGATACAGATGGTTCAATATACAATGGTTCTATTTATGGTTTTGGCTCGATGATGATAATGATGTTCCTCGAGGAGGAAATGGTTCACGGGTTGGCTATTACTAAAACTTGGCTTCCACTAATAATAAATATCTGACCAACTAAAAGCAACTGCTTGAGCTTAACCCCACATAAAGCTAGTCCACTACAGCCAAACGGGACATTTGCTGAGTACGTTGATGTGTACTCACCCTTGCTTTCACAAAACACCAGGTTGCCTTTGGTGTAATCTATGCTCAGGTAAAGAAGAAGTCGTCGAGGCGGATCTCCAGGAGTTCCAGGACTTCGACGAGTCCGAGGATTAGGCTAGCGACCTCCCCCAGTCAGCTGCCTGTGGTGGGTTGTTTACGTTGGCTACGTTTCGATTCTGTGTACTTTGATTTATATTATTTAAATGGCTCTAGTCTGTAATATTATTACTTACTCTTTATTGTAATTCGAAGCACTGTGCTATGATGAGTCATTTATGTAATCGTTGTGTACGTGAATAACTGATCCTGGCACGTACATGGTTCGCATTCGGTTTACCTTCTAAAACCGGGTGTGACATAAGTGGTATCAAAGCCGTGCTGACTGTAGGACCGCTGACCTAGAGTAGCATTGGCTGTTTTAAGGACTTATTGATTATTACTTCATCTCATCCTTGATTCTGCTTCAAAATATTAGTCACCTTGACTAATTCTATGTTGTGCTCCTATATGCCCCCTTGACAAAAATTATTTTATTCTAGTATGGTCTATACTTCTCTCAATCTATTAGATCTGATCTCATCTTGTGCTTGCGACATCTTTGTAGATGCCCCCTGACCATAGCCTTTAGTCTTTTGGGACTCTTTCCTCATCCATTATTAAATTGCTACAATTTGACCATCTCTATTCCATTTTGTTATTGACATGCTCGTATCCTTGCATTTTTAATACCCTTATCCCTTAATCTAAAGCACTTACCCTTGTACCTCTACTACCTATTTAAACATTTCAGTTTATATGTCCATGATCTTACTGTCTTTTGAGACCCTTTCCTATTCTATTGATAAGTCGCTATCTTTTTGGCAATTTGTACTTTCTTGGTTTTGGTATGCTCGTACCATTGGAATCTTGCATACTCTTATTTTTATATATGCTTACCTTTATGTCCCAATATCTGTTTGAAATATTTCAGTTAACATGCCCTTGACCACCCTTGTTTCCTAATGATCCATGAGTGATCATTTTATTTTGCGCACCTGTGGTAATCTCGTTGTTTCCTTGTAACTTCCTTCGGTAATGAATTTTTACTTCAACTCTTCTGTCGGAACCTCACTTATCTTATCCTTGATTGTTTTCTCCACCTTGCCATTTGGTGAGTCTTGCCTTGACTCTGTCCATGGATTATGCTTTTCATCATTATCACATTTACCCTTATCACCTCTATATCTTACCTTGATGTTTATCTTATACTGGCCTTTTAAAATCTCCTCTTTTCCATCTCAATCTGAGCATTGTACTTTACCTACTGTTCCCTTGGTCGTATCCTCTTCCTCATCGCTTGTAAATCTTCAACTCCATCCTATGTCGTGTCTCTGTTTAGCGTTGCCTTGACCTTTCCCATCTCTCGACCATACCTTGGTGATGACATTATGTCTGTTATCTAAAATCTCCAACATGTCATCTCATTTCGGGAGTGGTATTCTACTTATCCCGCCTTTTGGTCGTAATCTCATATTTGCCACGCGCCAGCCTGGCCTTAGCTTCATTCTTTGTTGTACTCGTACCCTTGGTTCCCTTAACTTCATTCTTTATTGTACGCGTACCCTTGGTTCCCCTGCACTTTCACCTCTTCCCTTACGCCCTTGTCTGTTATCGCCTTTAACCCTTGTAATATATGTATCTTCACCTAAATGCTTACCTTGAAATTATCCTTTAAGAGCCTCCCCTTCCTTTCAACCTAGTTTGAGAGTTGCGAGTTACCCATCTCTCCCTTGATTTCTTTTCACTTCTTGTCGCCTTACAAGTTTTGTGTTAATTCCATCTCTTGCTATGTTTTTATTTGCTATCACCCTCACCTTGTCGTCCATCGATCTTGCCTGGATACTCATCTTTATTCCTACTTCTTAAAAAACCCCTCTCTTCCACCTCAATTTCAGAGTGATAGTTTACCTATCGGGCCCTTGGACGTATCCTCTTCTTTTCCACTTGCAGATCTTGTCTGAACTTCATCCTTTGTGGTACTTATATCCTTGGTTCTTATGCACATTTACTTCCTCTCTTACATTCTTGTTCGGTATCACCTTTAGCCCTTGTA
Organism: Zea mays; assembly: GCF_902167145.1. NCBI lineage: Eukaryota > Viridiplantae > Streptophyta > Magnoliopsida > Poales > Poaceae > Zea > Zea mays. The sequence goes on along the minus strand of NC_050099.1, from coordinate 238,412,805 downwards.
ATATTCATACCCTTACCTTCATGCTTACTTTGAACCTCCCTTTAAAAGCCTTCTCTTTTCCATCCTTGTTCGAGGATAATGTCTTACCTATTTCGCCATTGACTGCTCCCCCTTCTTTGACGCCTTGCAAGTCTTGTCTAAAATACATCCTTTATTGTGTGTTTGTCCATTATCACCTTAACACTTGTCATCCCTCGATTTTTACCTTGATGCTTATCTTGCACCTGCATTTTAAAGCCTCCTCTCCCATTTCATTTCAAGAGTGACGTCTTGCCTATCCCGCTCTTGTTCATTCCCTTTTTCCTCTGTCGCGTTGCCAGTCTTGTCCTAACTCTATCTTTTGGTGTGTTTTTGCCTTTCACCTCCCTTACCTTTGTAATCTCTAGATCTTTCCATGATGTTATCTTATGCCTACCTTTTGAAATATCATCTTTTCCATCTCGATTTGAGAATGGTGTTTTACCTATCCTGACCTTGGTTGCATTCTCTCCCTTGTCAGTTACAATCATTGCTTTAGCTCCATCCTTTATTATGCTCATGCCCCTACCCTCCATGTCTTATTATTCCCCTTGCCTTTTGTTGGCCTTAGAGTAGTTTCCCTTTTCAAGGAAAGACCACCATTTAATTAAAAGGAACGTATAGCAATGAGATGTTTGTTGATGTGTGCTCATGATGTTTGTCCTTCTGCTATGACTGATTTGCTTCTTTGGAATGAGTGTTGATGTGTTGTGGCCCTTGGACCGTAATGGAATCTGTTTACTAGGTGAGTGCCATAGAGTTAAGTAGTTGGGTTCTCCCCCTCCTCTCTCTAATCTGTCTATACTTACCTTTTCTCGTTATTCTTTCCTCTTGCACCTGTCCTTTTGGCAACCTCAACTCCTCCAAATCGGTCAAGATCAGAGTCGGCAACATCTTCATCAAGTGTGTATCAATGCTCTTGTTAAGGGGGTTAGCCGCTAACCCCAATGAAGACAATGCAATCAACATCAACCAACAAGATCAGATTGGCGCAGCGAAAGTGTGTGTGGGTCCTAACCCACAGGTCCATGAGATCCTCAAGAATTGCATCAATCGGTCTCAAGCATCTGATGGTCAAAGCAACCAATCCACAAGTCAAGCTGGCGGAGTCAAAGTTGAGTTAGAAAAAGCTATGAAAGACTAATGAACCAATCTCATTTTCCTGCTAGCCTCTTCTTGAATCTCGAGGACGAGATTCTGTTAAGGGGGTTAGATTTGTAACACCCTGAATTTGGGGGTATAAAATTTCTTTTCTAATATCCACCAAATTCAGGTGTTACTCTCTCAGTTCTTCGCTTTCCTTTCTCTTTTCCCTAAAAATGGAGAATCATTTTGTTTTATATTAGCGTAAACCTAGTGGAATGAGCCCTAGAGGCACTTTGGTTGTTGCATTCATGCCGTTGCATGGTGTTTCTAAGTGCAAAATGTGTTTGAAACATGTTAACATATCTTATAGAAGCGCTCGGTAAATTTTCATATTTTTCGGAATATTTTTCTATTTTCCGGAAACCAAAATCTATTTATTTGTGGAACTTAAAAATGTTTTTAGAAATTCTAATTATGTTTTTTGAGTTCATTAGGTCCCAAAACATTTATAGGAATTTTTCTGGAATTTTTGAAAGTATCTATAATATTTTTAGCACAAAATATGGATTTCTAGGCTTTTTCGAATTTTAAAAATAGTAAAATCCGAATTTTAACTGAATTTTTATCTCGTCCAAACCCTAGGTATATATACATGTCCGGCTTCATCTCGTCGAGCCCGTTCCAGAACACCAAACGTTTCCCCCAAATCCAATCCCTAGCTCCCGGTATTGCTCGCCGAAGTTCGGGGCGGTTCCAACTCCGATGACAACTCCGGCGAGCAATTACTCCCAATCCGTGCATCGTCTGCGGAATCCGAGGGTACCGCTGCGTTCGTCTCGTCGAAGGCTTCGTCGCAGCGCGTTCGGTTCATCGATTGGATCCCCAAATCTCCGGCAATCGACGGATTTCTCCTCGGCTCCGGCGAGGGTCTTCTTCCCCGGTGAGAAACCTCCATTGTTGCACCTAGGGTTTCTTCGATTCTTCGTTTTCCCGTCCGTGCAGAGCCTCTCCCACTCTCCCCTCACCTTCCCCGGTGGCGGCGCCCCTCCCCCCCTCCGTTTCCCCTCCTCGACGGCGCCCCTTTCTCCCTCCCCGGCGGCGGCGGCGGTGGCCGGCGGTGGCGCCCGCGTCCCGTGCTCCCGCGCCCGCGCGCACCCCTCCCCGGCAGCGATGGCCGCGCCCCTCGCGCCCCGTGCGGCCGCGCCCACCCCGGCCGGCCCAACCCCGACCTCCCCTGCGCAGCCCCCTCCCCTTCCTCTCCTCTCTCTTCCATGGATGGGAGGAAGAAGATGAAGAGAGGAAGAAGATGACAATTCTGTAAATTTAGTCCGCGCGAATTACAGTATGGTTTAAAACATTCATAACTTTTGCGTTTTAAACCCGATTCGATCCATTCAAGTTGCGTTAGATTCGTATTAAAATTATCTTAATTTAGAAATATTTATCCCAATTTTTTCACATTTTATTTAATTTAGTTAAACGTTTGTTTAACCAGTGGCTACTAAAACGACATTTCAATTTAAAAATCTAATTTAGGAATTCGATTCGCGCATTTATAATTAGTCACCAATATGATTAACCTGAACTGAAATGTTACTTATTAATAATTGTTTAGTGTAATCACGCTGTCATTTATTTATTAGTTTCGCATGTCGGCCCGCGCGTACCGTGCGCGTGCCGCGGTGCTATTTCACGCATGTCGTTTGCAAGTGTCGCGCGTGTTGTTCGTACGCGTTGTCGCGTGCCGTTCGCGTGTGTCGCGCGCATTGCCGCGTGCCGTTCGCGCGTATCGCGCGTTGTCCGCGTGCTAAGTCGTTTGTGTCCGCGCGTTGCGCACATCGTGTTTGCACGTCGTGCGTCGTTAATTCGTCTCGCTTAGAATCACTCATATTCATTAAGTTACTTGCTTAATTGTCAACTATTAAAATAGTAAGTTAGTCAAAACTAAGTAGTAGTATTAATTTACATTTGATTAATATCAATTAATATAATTATGTTGAATTAGATGTTCTAATTAGTACTTGTTTAACGTAAACGTACTAACCCCTCGACCATAGCTTCGTCTATCATGGTTCTTTTTTCTCGCGTAACCGTAGAAGCGCTCTCTATTTTATATTGCTCGCTTTTATAACATTTTATCTTGTATGGTGTAATGTTCTTGTGCATATATATGTTTGTTTGCTTGTGTCTGTTTGTCTTCGCTTCGCGTTGCGATTGGATCGCGATTCGTTTCCGAACTTCGAGGAATCGACGGTCAAGCTTCGGCGACCAAGTGATCTAGCTCTTTGGGTTCCACGAAGTTGAAGACTCTGAGCATCTGTTTGGTGAAGGCAAGTGTCCTCTGACCCATTATGTCCCATTTACTTTATAATACACTGTCCCGCATACTATGAACAACCTAAGGATTTACTAGCTTTCTACTTACCTTGTCCTTGATTTACCTTTTGGGTTACTATGGTTAGCTTCATGCTAGCGCTTTACTTTAATCAATGAACATGATGAGATACAATGATGATACTATGATTTTACTCTGGATATGATGATATACTTGTGGCATTTAGGGGACTCGAGCGGTTTCTCGAGTGCCTCTCCGTAAGGACCTGTTCGTTGAGAGACCACCCGGGATAACAGTGCAACCATGAGGGTGAAATGGGATGCCCTTAGCTAATTAATTAGATGAACTAGAGGTGTAGTTGCTTCGCCGTCGTGCCGTCAATGGGGTCCAGGCACAGTGCTTGCTCTGCCGAGGCTGAGTGCCGAGGTTCTTTTGTTTTGCTTTTGTTAGTCACCCTCCTGCGGGGAGAGGTACTGTGTTTATCAAACTGGAGAAACCTAACGTGCGGCTATGACCTCTAGGGAATCTTTGTAAAAGCTACGTAGTGATACCCTGCCGGACCACCTAGGAAGTGATCAATGGGGAGTCATGATCCCCGGGCAAAACGGGAATCACGGCTCATGGGTAAAGTGTGCGACCTCTGCAGAGGGTAGTGAAACTGATATATCAGCCGTGCTCACGGTTAAGAGCGGCCTTGGGATCCTCTTTGATTAGAGATACAGATGGTTCAATATACAATGGTTCTATTTATGGTTTTGGCTCGATGATGATAATGATGTTCCTCGAGGAGGAAATGGTTCACGGGTTGGCTATTACTAAAACTTGGCTTCCACTAATAATAAATATCTGACCAACTAAAAGCAACTGCTTGAGCTTAACCCCACATAAAGCTAGTCCACTACAGCCAAACGGGACATTTGCTGAGTACGTTGATGTGTACTCACCCTTGCTTTCACAAAACACCAGGTTGCCTTTGGTGTAATCTATGCTCAGGTAAAGAAGAAGTCGTCGAGGCGGATCTCCAGGAGTTCCAGGACTTCGACGAGTCCGAGGATTAGGCTAGCGACCTCCCCCAGTCAGCTGCCTGTGGTGGGTTGTTTACGTTGGCTACGTTTCGATTCTGTGTACTTTGATTTATATTATGTAAATGGCTCTAGTCTGTAATATTATTACTTACTCTTTATTGTAATTCGAAGCATTGTGCTATGATGAGTCATTTATGTAATCGCTGTGTACGTGAATAACTGATCCTGGCACGTACATGGTTCGCATTCGGTTTACCTTCTAAAACCGGGTGTGACAAAATGCACAAGATCAACCATCCTCCTCCACGCAAGCATCTCCACCAACTCAAAATGAGGATAAGGCTCAAGTTGATGAAGGAGAAGATCAACAAGATAAGCCACCTCAAGATGACAGCAATGATCAAGGGGGAGATGCAATTGATCAAGACAAGGAGGATGAAGAACCAAGACCGCCACACCCAAGAGTCCACCAAGCAATCCAACGAGATCACCCCGTCGATACTATCCTTGGCGACATTCATAAGGGGGTAACCACTAGATCTCGTGTTGCACATTTTTGTGAGCATTACTCTTTTGTTTCCTCTATTGAGCCACACAGGGTAGAGGAAGCACTACAAGATTCGGATTGGGTGGTGGCGATGCAAGAGGAGCTCAACAACTTCACTAGGAACGAGGTATGGCATTTGGTTCCACGTCCTAACCAAAATGTTGTAGGAACCAAGTGGGTCCTCCGCAACAAGCAAGACGAGCATGGTGTGGTGACAAGGAACAAAGCCCGACTTGTGGCCAAGGGATACTCCCAAGTCGAAGGTTTGGATTTCGGTGAAACCTATGCACCCGTAGCTAGGCTTGAGTCAATTCATATATTATTAGCCTATGCTACTTACCATGGCTTCAAGCTTTACCAAATGGACGTGAAGAGTGCCTTCCTCAATGGACCAATCAAGGAAGAGGTCTATGTTGAGCAACCTCCTGGCTTTGAAGACAGTAAGTTTCCTAACCATGTCTATAGGCTCTCTAAGGCGCTTTATGGGCTCAAGCAAGCCCCAAGAGCATGGTATGAATGCCTTAGAGATTTCCTTATCACTAATGGATTCAAAGTCGAAAAAGCCGATCCTACTCTATTCACTAAAACTCTTGAAAATGATTTGTTTGTATGCCAAATTTATGTTGATGATATTATATTTGGGTCTACTAACGAATCTACATGTGAAGAGTTTAGTAGGATCATGACACAGAAATTCGAGATGTCTATGATGGGGAAGTTGAAGTATTTCTTAGGATTTCAAGTGAAGCAACTCCAAGAGGGCACCTTCATTAGCCAAACGAAGTATACGCAAGACATTCTAAGCAATTTTGGGATGAAGGATGCCAAGCCCATCAAGACACCCATGGGAACCAATGGGCATCTCGACCTCGACACGGGAGGTAAATCCGTCGATCAAAAGGTATACCGGTCGATGATAGGCTCTTTACTCTACTTATGTGCATCTCGACCGGATATTATGCTTTCTGTATGCACGTGTGCAAGATTCCAAGCCGACCCTAAGGAAGCTCACCTTACGGCCGTAAAACGAATCTTGAGATATTTGGCTTATACTCCTAAGTTTGGGCTTTGGTATCCTAGGGGATCCACATTTGATTTAATTGGTTATTCCGATGCCGATTGGGTGGGGTGTAAAATTAATAGAAAGAGCACATCGGGGACTTGCCAGTTCTTGGGAAGATACTTGGTGTCTTGGGCTTCAAAGAAACAAAATTTCGTAGCTCTTTCTACCGCCGAAGCCGAGTATATTGCTGCAGGACATTGTTGCGCGCAATTACTTTGGATGAGGCAAACCCTTAGGGACTATGGTTACAAATTAACCAAAGTTCCTCTTCTATGTGATAATGAAAGTGCAATCCGCATGGCGGATAATCCCGTTGAACATAGCCGCACTAAACACATAGCCATTCGGTATCATTTCTTAAGGGATCACCAACAAAAGGGAGATATCGAGATTGCATATATTAACACTAAAGATCAATTAGCCGATATCTTTACCAAGCCGCTAGATGAACAAACTTTTAACAAACTTAGGCATGAGCTAAATATTCTTGATTCTAGAAACTTCTTTTGATGTCTTGCATACATAGCTCATTCATATACCTTTGATCATGTCTCTTTCATGTGCTATGACTAATGTGTTTTCAAGTGAATTTTAAAACAAGTCATAGGTATATTGAAAGGGAATTGGAGTCTTCGGCGAAGACAAAGGCTTCCACTCCACTCCATGACTCATCCTTCACCGTCGATCCGAGCAACTCTCCGCATTTGGTATAATCTTCACTCATATTTTGTTTACCAAAGGGGAGAAAGTAGTTCAAAAGGGCTTATATCTCACTCAAAGTATCCGTTTTTGGCGATTCATGCCAAAGGGGGAGAAAGTATTAGCCCAAAGCAAAAGAACCGCACCACCACCTAGTTTTTAAAACTAATGGTTTTCAATTGGTAGATTTCAAATTGGTATCTTATTGTGTTCAAAAGGGGGAGAAAGTAGTATTTTTTCAAAATTGATATCTTAAAACCCTCTTGAACACTAAGAGGAGAATTTCATTAAGGGGGAGTTTTGTTTAGTCAAAGGAAAAGCATTTGAAACAAGGGGAGAAAATTTCAAATCTTGAAAATGCTTCTCAAAATCTTATTCATTTACCTTTGACTATTTGCAAAAGGGCTTTGAAAAAGGATTTACAAAAGAATTTGCAAAAACAAAACATGTGGTGCAAGCGTGGTCCAAAATGTTAAAATTAAAGAAACAATCCATGCGTATCTTATAAGTATTTATATTGGCTCAATTCTAAGTAATCTTTGCACTTACAGTATGCAAACTAGTTCAATTATGCACCTCTATACTTGCTTTGGTTTGTGTTGGCATCAATCACCAAAAAGGGGGAGATTGAAAGGGAATTAGGCTCACACCCATTTTCCTAATTGATTTTGGTGGTTGAATTGCCCAACAGAAATAATTGAACTAACTAGTTTGCTCTAGTCCATAAGTTCTACAGGTGCCAAAGGTTCACAACAAGCCAATAAAAAGACAAAGAAAAGGGTTCAACAAAAAGAGCAAGGGATAACCGAAGTGTGCCCTGGTCTGGCGCACCGGACTGTCCGGTGTGCCACCGGACAGTGTCCGGTGCACCAGGGAACTCCAAGCTAAACTCCGCACCTTCGGGAATTCTCAGAGGCGCTCCGCTATAATTCACCGGACTGTCCGGTGTACCACCGGACAGTGTCCGGAGCCCCACGGGAGAGCGACTCTGAACTCGTCAGCTTCGGATTTCCGCTCCGCTACAATTCACTGGGCATGTCTGGTGCACACCGGACTACCCGGTGAGCCAGCAGAGCAACGGCTATTCCGCGCCAACGGTCACCTGCTACAGCATTAAATGCGCGCCAGCACGCGCAGAGGTCAGAGCACGCGCGGGTGGCACACCGGACAGTCTACAGGACTTGTCCAGTGCGCCACAGGACAGCCAGGCGGGCCCACAGGACAGAGCTCCAACAGTCGAACCCTAACGGCCTGGTGACGTGGCTGGCGCACCGGACACTGTCCGGTGGCGCACCGGACTGTCCGGTGCGCCCATCGACAGCAGCCTTCACCAAACGGCTAGTTTGGTGGTTGGGGTTATAAATACCCCAACCACCCCACATTCAAGTCATCCAAGTTTCCACTCTCCAACTACTTACAAGAGCTCTAGCATTCAATACAAGACACACCAAAGAGATCAAATCATCTCCCAACTCCACACAAAGCGTTAGTGATTAGAGAGAGTGATTTGTCGTGTTCATTTGAGCTCTTGCGCTTGGATCGCTTCTTTTCTTTCTCAATCTTTCTTGAGATCAAACTCAATTGTAATTGAGGCAAGAGACACCAATCGTGTGGTGGTCCTTGCGGGAACTTCGTGTTCCATTTGTTTGAGAAGAAGAAGCTCACTCGGTCCGAGGGACCGTTTGCGAGAGGGAAAGGGTTGAAAGAGACCCGGTCTTTGTGACCACCTCAACGGGGAGTAGGTTTGCAAGAACTGAACCTCGGTAAAACAAATCCGCATGTCACACTCTTTATTCGCTTGCGATTTGTTTTGCGCCCTCTCTCTCGAACTCATTATTATTTCTAACGCTAACCCGGCTTGTAGTTGTGATTAACTTTGTAAATTTCAGTTTCGCCCTATTCACCCCCCCTTTAGGCGACTTTCACTAACTCAGCGACCACGCTTTATTGAACCGGCCATAGTGCCCGAGTTTGTCAGTGAGAGCTCTTCGGCTGCTGAAGCCAAAGAGCCTACACCTTCGCAGAAAATTGACGAGCTGACTGCAACGCCGAAGGCTGAACAAATTGAAGAGCCGAGAGCTGAGAGGACAAAGACATCAGAAATTTTAAGTCCTTCGGCAGAAGTTGAAGTACCAAAAACTCAAAAAGGTCCAGCAATGACCCCCAAAAGAAAAAGGATAGTTAATGTACTGGATGTATTGGAGACAATAATGTCTTCAAGCACTACTCCGAAGAAAATTGCCGAAACTCCCGAAGTGCAAATTGAAGCCTTTGATGCCGAAGCTACAAAGCACCAAGCTGAGACTGAAGTTGGGCCTTCAGAGCCCGCCAAGGTGAAATCCTTGGAATCCAAAGAAACAGAAGCAGCGGAACGAATTTTGGCTGAAGAAACTGGCACTGCCGTCCCCGAAGCATTTTTCGAAGCTCTCAATTATATTTTACGACATGCTTCGGGGAAAAAGTTGACTGAAAAAGAAAAGCAAGAGGCTCAGTTCTATGCCCAAAAATTGAAATATCCAAAGGGGGCGTTGATTTTCAACGGTAGCGGAGAAGAAGACTTCTTGTATTGTCTCCCAGACAGCAAGGAGATCTCTGTCTGCCGGGAGATGGCAAGAAGCTTCGGATTCCCGACGCTAGAAGACGGGCTCTCAATGTTATCAAAAGATGAACTGGTCGACAGCTTAGCGTACAATAGCTTAAAGGTGAGAAAATAAGATTTTTGTACAACAGCTTAAATTCGTTTGTTTATTCCTAACACCACATTCCTTTTGCAGGGCCTTATTCTTAGCAATGCCCTCAGGGCTCAAAAAAGCGCTGAAGACGAGGGATGTACCATGGCCTTGAATAACCTTCGTTCCGAAGTAATTGAGCTAAGGAACGAAGGACTTGAGAAAGATAAAATATTAAACTCATTACTTAATAAAATAAAAGAAGACGAAGCTACTTCCAAAGCCCAAGCTGAGATCCAGAAACACGAAATTGAAGATCTTCGGAAACAGCTGGCAGAAGAAAAATTAAAATGTGCGGTTGCCGAAGCTGACCGAGACGCCAGTGAATACTGGAAAATCACTGGGAAAAAACAGTTGTGGAGCTTCGTTCTTCAAAAGAGAGTGCTATGAAAAATCTATGGCGTGTGTAGAAAAGATAAAAACCAGCTTCGCCAATATTGGCACATACTCAAATGAGGAAAACTTCGTAGTAGGCGATCCCGAAGGTCCAATCGAATGGACCAAGTGCGAAGCCGAAGCCTTTGAGGAAGTTTTGAGTGGCCATGGAGATGTCTGCGCCTTCTCAGGTGCCAGGGGAATTGCGGCTATCTTAGAGAAGGCAGGATGCGAGCATGTGAAGATTTTGGCCCAAACCGAAGCTGCATTTTCTATTGAAGATACAAAAGACCCTTCGGCTGAGGCAAGCCTGATTGGCGAAAAGTTTTTTACCGATTTTTGGGAAAATGGTGGCCGAGAGATGGCCCACGAAATTATAAAGAAGAGTGAAAAAGATACCCACGATGCTAGAGAAGCAGCAAAGGCAGTTGAAAAAACTGCAGAACTTGAAAGGCAGATAGGTATTGTCTAATTGCTTTTGACTTTATGTTTTATTCTTGTGACTTCGAACTTATTCATATTTTATATTGCAGTCTAATTATCTCCTCCTCCGGAGCCTTTTGAGTCACGAACGAGCCCCAAAGCAAAAAGTGAAGATGAAATTATTAAGATGGCCGAAGCTATTATGGACAAAGTTGTTTTTCAACTACTAAACGAAGCTGCAGAAGTAGTTTTAAAAGAAGAATAGCTATTGTTGTAAAAACATTTGGAATATTGATGTAATATTTGTTGTACAAAGTGTATAATATTCTATAGTTTTGAAAGTAATATATAAGCTATGTGTAATTCGGTTCTTTACGATGCATGAAACTTTACATACATATCGCTTTTGAGCCTTTGGCGAAAAAACACCTTCCCTTCTTTTCATGCTTCGTGAAGAATATCCATGTCCGTGAAAATATCATGCTTCGTAAGCAATAGAACTCTTCTGATACTAAAGTTGACGAAACTGTACATCTTCAGACTTTGTTTTGCGCCTTGTCATAATTTCTTTGAAATAATTTCCGAAGATTACCATTGTATTCCCTTCTCGTGCCATTAATGCAATGTGATGTATGATGTCATGTTATGCGAATGATGTGATGATGCTATGATATGCAAAATGATATTTGTGCCGAAGATAGACATACTTTCCCACAGTAGGACATAATCTCTTTGCCGTTTATTTTTCGGCTTCACCGCTTATTTTTCGGTGTATCAGCGTTGACTTTTCGCTGTAAGCCTCCCTTAGGAGCTTCTTCGCCTTTTATTTCGGCGGTATCAGCGTTTATTTTTCGCTGTAAGCTCTACATTCCCTTTAGAACGACTTTTGAGCAGAAAACTTACGCTGCATTCTTTTTAAGAACGACTTTTGTTGCTTCGTCAAAACTTGCAATGCGTTCCTTAAAACGACTTTTTGTTGCTTCGTCAAAACTTTTAGAACTTCGTCGATTTTTGAGGAAGGTATATTACATTATGATAATGACGAAGCCATTACAAGAAATTGAAAACAACAAAAGAACTAAGTTTTCAATGATTGCTCTTTATTGAAAAAGGTAAATGATAACAAATGTAGAAACTGCTTCAGAGGTAGGATATATCTTAGTATATGTGCTTCGATTCTGGCACAGTACTGTTGACTGTGCGAGCTTCGGATTGCTCCCTGAAGTCTCTCTGCTGGTGAGTGTGCTGGCTCCCTTCTGGCTGCTAGCCTTGGGGATAAGTGGGTTGTATTGGTGGTGGAGGTGGAGGCTGTTGCCAAGATGCCTGAGGTTGGCTTGCCGAAGCAACAGAAACTGCAGGATGGTTGCCCACATACTCTGGAATGTATGGTGAGTGGTACGAAGCAGTATGCATAACCTGCTTCGGCTGGCTCTGTTGGGCTGCAGCTTCTGCTATCTCTTTCTGTTTCTGGATGGTGACATGGCACATCCTGGTAGTATGGCCCTTGTCTTCACCGCAGAATAGGCAATAAATTTTTCTGGGCTGATCCCTAAACCTTCCTCCGAAGCCCCTGGCGCCTCTGCCCCTTGGAGCTAGGGGCCGAGGATAGCTCTGTTGCTGCCCCGAAGCCTGGGAGGAATATTGCGGCCTCTACTGCTGACTTGCCCTGTCGTCATTCTGAGTAGAGTGGATTGATCTGACGTGCCTAGGGTGGACTCTCCCTCCGAAGCCCCTGGTCATTTCGGAGAACCTGTAAGCTTCCTCCCTTCTTTGTCGAAAGTCATTATCTGCACGGATATATTCATCCATCTTTTGAAGCAGTTTCTCTAGGGTCTGAGGGGGTTTCCTGGCGAAGTATTGGGCCACAGGTCCTGGCCGAAGTCCCTTGATCATGGCCTCAATGACAATTTCATTGGGCACTGTTGGCGCTTGTGCCCTTAAACGCAAGAACCATCGTACATACGCCTGAAGGTATTCTTCGTAATCTTGTGTGCACTGGAACAAAGCTTGAGCAGTAACCGGCTTTGTCTAAAACCCTTGAAAACTGGTAATCAGCATATCCTTCAGCTTCTGCCATGATGTGATTGTTCCTGGCCGAAGAGAGGAGTACCAGGTTTGTGCAACATTCTTGACTGCCATGACAAAAGATTTCGCCATGACTGCAGTATTGCCTCCATATGAAGATATGGTGGCTTTGTAGCTCATCAGAAACTGCTTCGGATCTAAGTGTCTGTCATACATGGGGAGCTGAGGTGGCTTGTATGACGCGGGCCAAGGTGTAGCCTGCAGTTCTACTGACAGAGGAGAAGCATCATCAAAAGCAATATTTCCTTGATGAAAATCTTCATACCATTCATTCTCATTGTAGAAGCCTTCCCGATGAAGCTCCCTATGTTGGGGCCTTCGGTCTTGCTCATCCTGAGCAAGATGGCGTACTTCTTCCGTAGCTTCGTCGATCTGCCTCTGAAGGTCGGCCAGTCGAGCCATCTTCTCCTTCTTCTTTTGTACTTGTTGATGAAGCATCTCCATGTTCCTGATTTCTTGGTCCAATAAAACCTCCTGGGGTGTTGGACTAGTGGCCTTTCTCTTCTGGCTTCGGGCCTCTCGAAGAGAAAGGGTCTCCTGGTTTGGATCCAGCGGCTGCAGAGCGGCAGCCCCTGTCGCTGAAGCTTTCTTTGGTGGCATGACGAAGGTCAATGTCTTCTAAAGGTGGTCGAGAAGAGTTCACCGGAGGTGGGCGCCAATGTTAGGGACTTGTTCTCAAATGCTACGAGTTAAGAACAAGGCAACACAGAGAATGTTAAACATAAAAGTCCTTCGTCCTTCGAAGCATTATTTCCCTTGAGAGATAATGATTTTCGGACGAAGGTCATGAAGGACGTACCTTCATGAATACAACATATAAATAATGAAGAAGGAAACATATGAAATATGAAAGATAACATAAACAATTATGTATTATTGTTAACTCATTTCTATTTTATTATTATGGAAAAATAGAAATGAATACATATTACAAATGTACCTTCGGCTTGAAAGAAGGTAAAAATACAAGCGTGACACAAAAGCAAATGACAAGTCAGCGTGAACAGTACAGGAGTACTGTTCATCTATTTATAGGCATGGGTCGCAGCCCATGTAAAATTACATTCAGGCCCCTTTGCATTTGCTAATAACTCTATAGTAATTCATCGGGGTCTAGATAGCCTTTTCCTCTTTAAGTCGGTTTCTTTTTTTCCTGTCATCATGCCAAAGCTCCCTTGCGCACACCTTCGGCTCTATTCCATCCTTCGTTCCCCTTGTGTTTCTTCATACTGTGATTTTGACTCATGTCCGAAGATACCTGCTCATGTATTATACTCCAGAAACATTGTTAAACCATGTTTTTGAGGACCTTCGGAAGTCGAAGGCCCCCAACAGGTACCATACGCAGCAAATCAGAGACCCCCATCCCTCGCCTCCCCCACTTCCAAGGTTTCGTAGAGCAGGAGGGGAAGGAAAGAGGCGGACATACCTGTTCATTATCTGAGAAGGACACGATGAAGACCTGGACATCTGGAGGCGACATAGGTAGTACACCGCTAGATATATAGGGAGAGAGCACGCAAGCAAAGAAAGAAGCCCAGCAGGAGCAGCTCCAAACCGAGAGGCACCCGCACCAGGCGTCAGTCCGAGAAGGGCGAGAGAATGCGAGTGTTTTCCTAGCCCTGGACCCGCCGAAGCGACACAACACCACCATCAACTCCGTAGCATATACTGACTGCTACCACGCTACGAGTCTTGGTTGTCCAATAACTCAGACCTGGACTCCTCATCGCCAAGATAACCTAAGCGTGACAGGCACCACCATGTCCTCCTCGACGGCACGCAGAGAGAAAGGCCAGGAGCACGACCGACTCGCCCCGTACCCGCGTCAACGAGTGTCGGTCGGCTCGCGACTACGACCATGGGTGGATGCAGCAGGTTGGGGAGGAAGAACAGAGCGAAGATCGGGAAGAAGAATGGGACGTCCGACGACGGCAAAAACGATGATGCGCGCATGATGTGAAATATCCTCGTGGACGTGCAATAGCCACTACTCGAGTCGGTGTCGAGGCTGGTGTCGGATGAATGCGGGGAGGAGGCGTCTGCTCCTACGCCCTCTACCGAGAATGTGGTGGCGCGAAGGTGGAGGCATGAGGGGAGAGAGAAAACAAGTAGAATGGCGAACGAGGTGGTGGCAACTGAGGCGAGGACCATCATTATCGTGCCTCTAGATGGTCAAATGGGTCGTGTCTGGCGAGCCGGCCCGAGGCACGATCCATTTAATAGTGTCTGGACCAACTCGGCATGAGCCCTGTGCGGTGCTTGGGTCGTAGCTTGATCCATGGACGGCACTGTTGTGGTAAAGGTCGTAATGCCAGAGGAATCATTACCGCAAGGCATAGAGGGGGAGGTCATAAGCGCCTATACCGTAAAATCGATTTTCAACGGAATCAAAAAGACATATCTGGTAGAATCATAACCATAGAATACGACCCTAATCGAAATGCATACATTTGTCTCATACACTATGGGGATGGTGAGAAGAGATATATTTTACATCCCAGAGGGGCTATAATTGGAGATACTATTGTTTCTGGTACAAAAGTTCCTATATCAATGGAAAATGCCCTACCTTTGCTCGGCACGATTATTTTTATTTTACAAAAATTCATATATACATATGTACAATTTATATTAAATATTATAAACACTTGAGCATGATGTTCTATTGGTTAGATAGCTTCGCTCAATGTCTCTCACTCATCTTACATTAGGGTGTGGGTTCAAACCCCACCTCTTGCACTGTTTTTTAATATTTTACGCTGAGTTGATTTAGAAGAAATATAGGGATTTTTTTGTAAAAAGATGACACATGACGACCATTGAAACTGGTGCTTTAAGTATAGTATAGATATAGATATTTGAAACCATCTCAGTTTTTATAAACCAGTTTTTTTAATACTAGGTACTTTTAAACAAACCCTTAGTCCGAGAAACCACTTCATTCTACATAGGGCTGAAAAATAAGCTCGAGGCTTGCGAGCTGGCTCGAGCTCAGAGCGGCTCGCGAGCCTCGAACGAGTCAAGCCCCTTCTTTGCGCTCGTTTTTGCAGCGAGCCGAGCCGTCTCATTCTAGCTCGCAAGCCTTGATTAATTTATAGAATAATAATGAATATTAAATAATTTTATAGATAATAGCTCATTTTTTAGTCTTTGACGATGAATATATTACAATTTATAATTTAAATTACTCATTGAATGATGATTCTATATTTCAAATTTATATAATGTTAATTCAATAAATAATGCAACAATAAATACCAGAATATGGCTCGTGAGATGAGGCTCTTTCGTCAGCTTGTGGAATGGACAAGCCGAGCTCGTTCAGATACCGAGCCACACCGAGTCCAGCTCGTTTCCAGCCCTAATTCTACATGAGTTGATTCCTCCAATTTAGCTTTATTAGCTTATGAGATAAATATCAATTCTTTTCTTAAGAAGGAAAACCAAACACACCATTATCGAACAAAACTGTGAACTTTATGTTTGCCTTTCCAAAGCAACTGTATTACATCATATACATTTTCACGTGGCATCGGGCTGCGACTTTTTGCAGACACCGTGAATTTTTTTTCACTTCACTTTCCATCTTTTGTAAGGCAAGGGGAAAAAACTTCAAGATCCTATCTTTGTGGTGAATTTATCACCCGTTCAAATCCAGAACTGAACAATTATTTACCATGGCACAGAACACTTTGTGTCGCACCACTTTTCTTCACTTGAGACTACACACTACGCTTTCTCCAGCAGCGCCTTTGCACGGCTTCAGAGACTCGCATTTTCACAAGGTGATGATTACTGATGTGCAGAACCTTCGCCCAAACACATCTATACCGCAGAGACTCCTCCACGAGCTTCAAAAAAGAAAATTTTAGCCCTGTAACAGAGCTTAAATACTTGAATATATGTATCCTGAGATTTGTCCCAGGAAACGCATGTCAGCAGCTTTCTGTAACAACTAAATGTTGTAGTTGCTTTAGAGGGGACAAGAGCTGGGAGAACGACGGCCTTTTGCTCGGATCGCTGAAAAAAAAGGGGGAGTTCAGCATGAGCGTGGCGAGCAACACAGGGAGAGGGCACAAAAAGTGGGATGATATAGATGGGGGAAATTAAATGAGCCTTACCTATCCCAACATGAAGATATTATGCTAGCCACCTGTGGATCCACATCCTTGGGGATCTCTAGTCGCCTGTTCTGGAATCCAACTGCTCCTACAACTTGCATTGGATTCAACCCACTCCATGGCACACGCATAGTTGCTAGTTCCCACAGGATTACTCCAAAGCTGTAGACATCACACCTAATGGCACAAAACATTCAGCTTTCGCCGAAACAACAGCAATAAAAAAAAAGCAACATGTCCGTGCAACTCAACAACTCACTTCTCATTAGATGGTTCATTTCGTAGTACCTCAGGTGCCATCCACTCTGGCTGCAAGCAACAAGAAATGTTTCGTAAAGATGTGATAATAGGTATATTTATAGAAAAATGCAATGCAGAACGAGAAAAAGAACAGAAGGCAGTATTCTTGTACAACATAGGGCACCACCATGTACTATGTATTATGTTTCTCCTCTTCTTAATATAATTAAATGCGCAGTTCCCCTGCGCTTTCGAGAAAAAAAAACATAGGGCACCACCAACAAAATCTGGAACCAATGTCTATGCATATGCCTGTTTTTCCATCAAACAAAAGCAGGGGTTTGAAGTTAAACATAGATGCATGAAATAATTATGCTAACATTTAAGTCCCGTTGGACAAGCTGAAGACTTCAAAAATCTGGCTAGTAAATTGTGGATTGTTAAAAGCTGAAAGAAGTTAGGAGAAGATGGATTCTGGGATTGTCACAGTCTGGACTAAAACTGTTAAAAGCTGCTTGGATAACTATGGCTCGTGGATTAAAAGCTGCTTCCACAAGCTGGCCCGTTTGAACCTGAAAGTAATAGGGATTGTGTAATGCGTGGAAATAGTAGATTGATTAATCAAGGTACAGGCGTACATGTATACATAGTCCGGAGCAGATCTTGGGTTTATAGAAACATAACCCAACAAGATCTCCTCCCTTATTCCTATCCATAATCAACAGCAACAGAGGAGAAGGCCTCTGCTGATAGAAACATAACCCAACAAGAAATAGGAGGTGCACAGCACAGGCCCAGCCACGCTATGTACACACATATATATTAACCCAAAACTCATGATACCATGAAAGCAATAGGTGTTGCACGGAAATAGTAGATTATTTAATCATGGTATATAGAAACATAACCAATCAAGATCTCCCCTATTCCTATCGATAACCAACAGAGAAGGTCAGCAGGCTATAGGAGGGCAGGAGGCGCACGGCCCAGGGCCCAGTCCAGCTATATACACGCATATATAAACACATATATGTCTAACAGGACCAGCTAGAGCTTTTAAAGCCACAATACACAAACTCTAGCTGATCCAAACAGGGTCTACATAGTGCATTATGCAGCTACCTAAGAAATGGAACTATGGGAAATATTTTACTTGTGCGGATCTGTGTCCCTATGCAACCAGAAATCAATTTAATCTCAAGATAGCTTTGCTATTTGCAAAAGATGGTCATTTTTTGTAGTCATGCATTAGACCTAGATCAAGTGCATTTTAGATTGCATGCTGAAATGATGTGTTTTGAACTAGCACTATATTGCCATTCCAAACCTATTCCAAAATGAGTACTCCAATGCTCTACAAAATAATGATGTCTCCCTTCCCAGCCTATCTCAAGACAAGTACTCTAATGCTCTACAAAAGAATTCAGTATCCCTTCCTAGCCAATTCCAAAATACGTACTCTAATGATCTTCAAAACAAAGATGTACTTTTATGTAGAACATGTGTCATGTTTCAGTTGGCAATTTAGCGGACAAGAGTATAGTATAACCAGGATCCACCATCATGAATGCCAACTACACTCTCTCATCTTTTTTCTTAAGTTTATCTAAGTGGGTTGCGTTTGTGTTATTCTATCCTGTATCGCTTAACACCTCTTTCATTTGGTGAACGTGTACGAGGTCAGTGTTCTAGCTGTTAGCTGTAGTATATTCTATGTTTATCCTCCCTCTACTCATAAATAAGTGAAGTTTTGGATTTGGATAAATGAACTTTTATGTATTGGGTTTGGATATTTGAAAATGACACAAGCAGATTTGTCTCAGAAGAGTTTTATTAAAGTACATTTTTGCTAAGCTTTATAACTACTTTGCAACAAAATAGTAATAATCAAAGTTGTTCTTCAAAGTTCCAGAGTACCACTTATTTGTGATTAGGACTGGCATTTCAAACAATAAAACAATCAATATGAACAAATAAAAACATTAACGGGTGAGGGGTATTACTGTTCCAGCAGTTGACTTAGAGGAAAGAAAAGTATGATGTTTCAACCTGGACATGCCAAAGTCAGACACCTGCCAGGAAAAGGTACATATGCATATTATGTTGAGCTCCACAGTGAAGTTTTGGTGATATAAGCATAAAACGAGTGCATAATGAAACATGGATTCCTCCAAAGTAACTACTTCAGAGGGTCTGGGGAAGGTACAGAACAAATTACTTGTTAATAATAATAGTAGTAATAATAAAAATAATAAAGGTAAATAAGCAGCAATATAAACAACGAATGTCTTGTTCTAAACTGGTATAAAGAATACTCCCTTTGTTCCAAATCATAGTTCACTTGGCATTATCTTAAGTCAAACTTCTCCAATTTGACCAAGTTTTTAGGAAAATATATTACTTATAGAAGTTCAAATAAATGCACTATAAGCACATTACATGGAGAATTTAATAAAACTAAGTTGATGTTGTAGGTATTGGCGCATTTTTCTATAAACTTGGTTAAAGTTAGAAGTTTGGCTTAGGACAGCCAAAGTGAGCTATAATTTGGAAAAGATGAAGTACTATATTACATATTGGATACAATGCTACAGCTAATGTAAATGGAACCCGATATTTTCTTTATTCCAATTAAATCATAAAACCCAGTATTTGCTTTACTCCAATTAAATCATAGTTCAAAGGTTCTGTGGGTTTCGTGTATCATTGAGATCATTGACACCGACTATTAGGAAGAATATTGAACAGTGCAAGGAATCAATCTATTAGTTCCATACACAGAAGCAATAAGCTAAGTGCACCCTTTAAATCAAACATTTATCACCACAGTATTCTGGTCTGCTATGACCAGTGTGTTGAACAGTAATATGTCTCTCCAATGAAATGCACTAGCAAGAAAATAGCTGTGAGATGGTATAGAGGGGGAAGTCACCTTAACAACCCAATTTTTATCCACTAAAAGATTGGGGGATTTCAGGTCACGGTGAACAATGGTAGGATGGCTAGAGTGCAGGTAGTTCATCCCTTTTGCCTGAAAGAATGCAATATTAACAGCTGCAAAGAACAAGCCATAATGTATGTATTGAACACAAAACCAACTTGCTCAAGTTTTTACCACATCGAATGCCATTTTTAGCCTCCGTACTTCATCAATTCGACTATTTGGCCTATGCAACAGACGATATAGGCTCCCCCTATAA
This sequence comes from Zea mays, assembly GCF_902167145.1. Taxonomy (NCBI): domain Eukaryota; kingdom Viridiplantae; phylum Streptophyta; class Magnoliopsida; order Poales; family Poaceae; genus Zea; species Zea mays. Next base: position 238,392,856 of record NC_050099.1, on the reverse strand, counting down.
AAAGATTGTTGTACTGCTGTGAGAACTCTCCATATTCATAGTACCATGCCAGGTTGAAATTATTGTTTGCCATTTTGACTAGAAATAGAGGAGCTTGTACAAACCTTGGGAGGTACTCAGTTAATATAGAGAGATTAGGCGATTGTGTCACATATCCCAAGAAAAGAACAACATTGGGATGCCTTAGCCTTGACATGATTCTCACCTAAAATGTAACAAATATAAGCTTAGCTGAGGGAAAAGAACCCAATAATCATTAAGCTCAAGTTGGAACAGAGATGCATGTGTTGAAAACTTAACTTACTTCACATTTAAATTGCTCTAGTGAAACACCTGATAAATCCTGGTCAAGAAATTTCTTCACTGCAACCTCCTGAAATTTACAGGAAAAAACATCAGGAGAATGGAAACTCCCAGAGAATCAGAAGTCATGGGAAGACTGCATATATTCAACAACAGAATTGGCCAGGTGAAATATGTATTCTTGAAGATAAGAGAAGACCTTTTGAATGTTTAATCTGAAGGTTCCTACTTCCTAGTAATGTTAAAGCTACAGGTCATGCTGACAGCTCAATTTGATACACTCATACACATGCAACATGTTCATAATTATTGATTTGTGCCTCACATGAGTCCTAGTTCATTTTTCTCTATGCGCTAATATGTACATGAAGGTAAACAGGTGCAGGCAAACCTAAACATTTATTGCCATGTTAGGAGCAAAACCTGATGCACAATGCTTGCCTGCTATCAATTAATGCTTATCCACCTATGATATAAAGATGGCTCAATTTAAGAAGGTTACCAAACTTTACAACTACAGGAATTGCTCAAACTTGTAACGCCATGGCATAATGTTTAATCCCATGTAAGCATGATGTTCCATGCTTGGGTAGATTTGGTGGAGGGAAGAATGTTAATACAAAAGGTTAGTATGTGTGAGTTCTCCAGAACCATATCTTCAGCAGATACATCACAGTTAAAGAAAGAGAAAAGGAAAACAAACTTGAGCATGGGGAGAACCATCATTTGGCTTTGTCATAATAGAGAAGTGTATGCCTAACACTGTAGAGAGGTACTCACACAAAACCTACAAGTGTCAGGGTTCGAACCCTGTGGGCGGTGAGCAGCCTCTGAACTGGAGGCTCTAACAACAGAGCCATCACTTGGTTCTTAAAATTATGTCATCAATTTTGTTTACCTTGCTCTAAGGTTCGGTTTACACTTTACAGCCATCAACAATCCAGGCAATAACTAATCAGAAAATGAAGGTGAAATGCTGAATGAGCTACCAGCTGAAGAGTAGCATGATTTCCCGGCATCTAACTGGATTTTCCAATCTCAAACACATGCTAACTTCTAATGTTTCCAAGGTCTGTAGCCACAAACTGTGTACCCATGCCATGATCAGCTAGATAGCACACCTTTTTACTCATTTAGAACTAAAGCATAAAGATAACTACTATAAAATAATTATCAGCATAAGCACCTAAATTATCTCTTGTTATCATGTTATCGACAAAGTTTATCGTACACTATGTTCAATCCCTAGCAAAATGTCATGCAAGAACACACTATCAAACTATCTGACTTACCGTGCCATTCCAGTCTGCACGATAAACTTCCCCAAATGATCCTGCAACAATACAAATCCTAAGTTTATGACACGAGATTGCCATAGCCAAGAAACAAACAGTACACGAAAATGAAAAGACCAACTAATTGCAAAATTACAACACAAAAATAAGTTTATTCTAACAATAACAGTAGTAAATGCTAAAAGAAGAGAAACTTTAGAGGAATTAATATGGGGAGCCTCATAGTGAAGTCTATCTAACTGTTTTACCATTCTATGGACAATAATTCTTTTCATTTTTGCTTTTCATGGCCTCAAAAATAAAGTTTGAAAATTTGTAGCTGTAGCTTTATTGAAAAAAGTTATTGAAAATTTAATGCAAAGAAAGAAAAATCTTCATTATGTGCCAATTAGGTATCTCTGTGTAGTTGTGAAAATTACAGTATTTGAATTTCCATATTTTTGAATTGCACTAGTCTACGAGTGGAGGAGATAATAACATTAGCATGGTAGTGTTTTGTATGCCATAGCCATTGTGTTTTCCATGGGGATTCTCCTAACTCAGCTAGAGTTCTGTCACTCGATAGTGAGTATCTCAGGTTGTGGGGTTTGGCCAGAGCTAGAGGTGTTCCACATGGTCGTGCTTTTATATTTTCATAGTAAGTATGCTGTTTTTCCCTAGGGGTGTGTGGGTGTGTGTTGTTCAGGTTTATCCATACCCATTTATTCTTAATATAATATAATCATATGCAGCTCTCTTGCGTGTCCAAGAGAAGCACTTTGTATGCCATTTAGTATGCATAAGGTTTAAAAGATGGCCAATGGGGTTATGGGAGTGAAATCAGAAAAGGAAGTAAAGCTTCAAGAAAATAAGTATAGGAAAGTTGTCATCACTTAGTTTCAGCAATATAAAATATTAAAATCATCAAAATGGTGGTGAAGTCAAAGGAAATGGTACCACTAATTTGTAGTAAGAGAGAAAAAATAAACAGATAATTATTGTGAATCATATTTAGCAAACATCGAAAATTTAATAATTATAAAGCTTGGGTTTGCAGTTAAATAGAAAAATTACTCTTGACACTGGTGGAAAGCAGTATTTTATCTTCAAGAAGGTCTCTAATTCTCTATCAACTAGGACTTCACTGCCTTACTGGTAAAGGGCTATGAATAAGGCACATACCTAAACCAATACGTTCTCCAATATCAAGATCTTCCCATGGTATTTCGTATTCAGCGATATCATCTATAACAGAGCTGATCGTTTTTACACTAGACCAACTCAACGTGTCCAAATTTCCATTGCTACTTCCTGACATGTTCACCAAAGAACCAGCAACCATTTGATCCTCATTGGAAATAACACTAGCAGTATGACCATGCAAATCCAAATCTCTGATGGCTGCTTCTGTATTTTCTGCACGGGGTTGTTCATCTTCATCAGGCGATGACGAATCTTTAGCTACAAAAGCATTTGGCAAATTTTGTGTTGTTTGAGCAACTAATAACCATCCTGTACTCTCTTTCTCGTGAATGTCATGATTATTTTGATCAGATAATAAATCCGAGGGTAGCAATGCACCACTCTCCAAAAGTAAGTCATGCAAATTTTGTGCAAACTGTGGGTCCACTACTTCAGGCACAATATACTTGGAAACATCATCGACCTTAACATGCTCAGAAATATCCCCATCATTTTTTTTCTCAGAAACAACATTTTGTTTAAGTTCTGTCTGAGATAAATCTCCCAGGTGTGAACTCGTGAGCGCTAAAATAGAACTGTGACCAGATGAGCATCCTCCAATAGTATTTTTGTTCTCATATCCACCATTAATCTGCTCAAGGGCTAAGCACAATTCTGCTACACTCTCTTCAATGGCATCACTGCTCAATTGGCTATTGTTGGAGTCCTGAAACTGACTCCCAGAAATGTCTGAAGGGATTAAGGTGCCTGGAGCTCCCATCAAATCAATAATATATTCCATGCTGCAAGAATTACAGTACATAAGGTTAATAGTTGTGAACAATATCAAAATATTCAGTGCTGCAACAGTTTATTTCTCTTTCTTTTCCCTTTTTGTTGGTCACTCATGTTTTTGAAATGACTGGTAGCCTACCAACTTGCTTGGGACTAAAAGGCTTTGGTGTTTTCATTGTTGTTGTCAATCTTAAACTGTGTAAGATTAATTATTTGAAAGATGGTAAAGAAACACGTATATACCTGTCAAAATCAACTTTGACCAAGTTAACAGCTCCTTCATCTGTCCCGGTATAACATATTCCTTTCAGAAGCTTACATGGTAGGTTAACTCGGTCAGCAAGTACCTGGAAACAATTTGGTTAATTGGTGTCTGCGGTATATAGTCCTACCCAAATCTCTAGTTTTAAGCAATCAAATACATTTTTTAGAAACCCTTTGATTATGTATCTAGCACACTGGTATATAGTCCTACCCAAATCCCTACTTTTAAGCAATCAAATATATTTTATGGAGAAACCCTTAGATCATGAATCCGGTGTCACAAATACCCAATCCGCTGGTGCATGTTGAATTGTTGACAAAATAGGCTGACTTCTTGAGTTGACTACAACATAGGACCTAAATAAATTATCTCGATTGCAACACGTTAGTGCTACACCATTAACCATAAAAATTCATAACTAGAAGTGTTTCTAGCAACAAAGCTAGGAACACAAAACACATTGTGTTCAAACCTTCTACAAGTAACATCAATCCTGCACGACAATTATGGCAGCAGGCCATTGGCCACAGAATGACACAAACAACACATACAAGCACTCTTCTTCATCTTTCTCATTCTCAAACATCTTCTCCTGTATGCGCTCCTGTATGCCAACAATGCTGATAATCTAACACAGCTACCTGCAACCTTATCATCTCAGTCCACCACCACTGACCAAAGACTAGTCAGCAGCCACAGATTAAAGCTACCAACCCTGGGATGTAACCTTTGTTTGAAAAAACTTTCTATCCTACTATTTAAATTCTTAAACCCAAAGTTTGCATGACAGTTATATGCAATCCCATTTGAAAAGATTACACTCAAATTGTAAGTTCACACCATGAGTGGGACAATGTTTAGAAAAGATATACACAAAGGGTCGATCATAAGTCTGAGAAACCAAATTGAAGTTCTATTCTTTTGCCTTGAATCTTCCTAGCGTTCAAATATAATGATTGGAAAGAGTAAATGTATAGGAATGACAATAGTTGTGCACGAAGCACCAAACGTGTCATAAGTTAACGATCCAGATATAATCATATGACAAGATGGGAACTATTAGCATCCTTCCATATACTCTTTTGCTATCTAATATCATAAGATAACTATCAGATTAACCATAGACATGATGCAGGATGTTAAGTCACTAACCTTAAATAGCAGTGATCTGTGCCGCGACAGCCCAACCCGAAGCGAGCCAAGTGGAAGAACGACACTGTTTAGCTGGAGAGAGAGCTCGTGGCTCTTGATGCTCCACTCCCTGTTCATACCATCAGCATCCTCAACCAGACCGCCCATCGCATTAACAATGAGACCCACAATCTTCTGCGCAAGCTCAGCTGAAGCAGCACCACCATGTCCTGCCCTAGTCTGCGCAGCAATCTGTGCAGCCCTATCTTCCAGTCGTTTTAGGGCAGGGTCGTGCTCCCGATCCACCAAAATGGCCAGGAACGGGGCATCACGCCCAAGCGGGACAGCCCTGAGGTATTCGAGCGAGGGGAATTTGGCCTGGAATCCGGGATGCAGCTGCGCGCCACAGACGTCGTAGAAGCCATCGGGGAGCTGCTCGTCGTAGTTGACTACGCTGTGGTTCCAGTACCTCGCGGAGAGGGCCTCCGCGGGGCTCCGGTCGTGTCCGGACCCCGCGCCGGCCCCGAGGCTGATGAGCTCTGCCGCGCGGATCTGGACGGAGTCCGCGTCGACGAGCCCCGCGTGGTCGGACGCGGAGATGGCGAGCGCGAGGCGCACCTGGTAGTCCTCTTCCAGCCGCGTCGTGGCCGCCTCCGCCTCGAGGCCTCTAGGCTCCTCCACCGCGGGGGCGATCGACACAGCCGCGGCAGGAGTAACCGCCGGTTGCGGCGGCTCGGGGGCCGCTACCGCCGCCCCCGGCGGCGGCGGCGTCGGATGCCCCGAGCGGCGGTGCCTCGAGCGGTGGTGGTCGGGCGCCGCGCCCCCGGCCCCGGCCCCGGCGGGGCCCCCGGCGAGGTGGAGCTTGCGTAGCAGGTGTTTCATGCGGGACATGGGCGGCAGCGAGGCAGGCCCCGAACCCCCCCACGCCTCCTCTCCTCTTCCGGCGCCGGTCCAATCCGATCCGATCCGATCCGAGGCAGCTGCTGAATCGCGCTAGGAATTGTCGGAGGCAGATTTTTCAATCGCTTCGAGCGATCTACCTATCCATTCGTGACCTGTGGGTTTTTTTATTATTATTTTTGTATTCTGTTGGGGGCGTCGTCGTGGATGCTTCGCGCTCGGGTTCGACGCGGCTGGAAGAGGAAGGTACACGCAGCGGCGAAGACAGCCGACAGGGAGCACCAATACCTTGCTCTCTCATTGCGTTTATTGTTTATTCTATTACTAGGTGGATGCCCGTGCATTGCAACGGGAAGATAAAATACCATGATAACTCATGTATAAATGTGCTATAATATTATAGGAAAAGATTTCATAATTTATTTGTGATCCTACCCATACATTAATATACAAAAACACTAATTATTATTCTATATTTTTGTTAGTATCACTAAAAGTAGATGTTTACATACCTTAAAAGATATAGGTGTATATTCGTCTTTTGCTATGGAATCAATATGATAAGATACATTGATATGCAAAAATACTAATTATTATTCTATACTTTTGTTAGCATCACTAAAAGACAGTCCTGCCACATCAAAGTATTCCTGCAGATAAAATCAGTTGGCCTAAATAACATAAATCTCGATGCAACTGTTAACATCCTTACCACGTGTAGAACATCAATGCTGACAGAATCTGGTGCAACACCCTCCATTCCCACAAGCAAAACGTTGCCTGAACCTTCCCCAGTTGCCTTGTTGTTGACAATCTCCTGTCTATTTGAGTACTGAAGGTATACATTTTTCCCTCTTACCTGTGCTGGCTCTGTTGACGAGGCGTAATATGATATCATGGCAATAGCTTGATTTTGGTCGCCCTGCAAAACAATAAAAGGAATTAAAAAGAACATGCAGTCACATATCACAACTGTTTCACCAGACGATAAATCATCCCCCCCTCCAAGACAAATTTCCATAGATATTTCAGTGGTCTCACTTCTATTTACCAAAAATGAAGTCCATGATAATATAATCATGGGGTTTTTTCTTGTGCCAAGACTTCATAATGGGGTTAAGATTGTTATTTTTCACCACATATCATAGAACCTAGGCAACAAGAAACAGAGAGAGGGGGGTACAACCATTACTAATCGCAGTCAAATCGAATTGGTCAGTTCCAAATTCCAATGACAAACATCCTATGCAACTGGCACATCCAACTGGCTGATTTAAGTAACAACAACATGAGCCAGAGAACATAGCTTCTCCCCCAAAACTAACTGGATAACTAATGTACTGTATATTACAACCACTTTGCCACAATTCAGTACTAATGATCCGGAAGTCCGATCTACATAGTCTGATACTCTGGTTCTGACATCTCCGTGTCCACCAGACAGACAAGTGGCTGGCCAATACGAGTCAGGCTTGCTAACATAAGCAGGAGGGAAAGCTGGTAGTACTCGCGAATTCGATGAATGCCTGATTGTGGTTCGTATACACCACATACCATAGTGACATGGTGCCACCCAACCTCAGAATCCCATATCCAGTTTTGTGAGGATCAAACAGCACACGCTCTTCTAATCGCCTTGTGATGATATAAAATAAATTTCTTACTGCACATTCGCGTTGCATCGAATCCTTATCGTTTTCTGTTTTTGTTTTGCCCATTTTTTCGCTGGCGATTTATGCCATCACATCTGGCGCTGCTGTCGTGCCTGCTGGTACTGCTCCTCTCTTTCGACAAGTTCCTCTTCCACTACCTGAAGCGCCGCTGGTTCTCCGGCGGCAGCGGCGCCACCGTCCCAAGGGCCCCCGCCAAGTGGAGCGAGACGGTCATGCTCGTTATTGACATGCAGGTCTGGTTTCTTCTCCCTCTTTCTCCACGTCTCGCGTGGGAGCTGTTTCGGTTTCTTGATTTTGAGTTGATTCTGGGCTGGCTCCTGACGGTTTTGTGTTTGCTGGAATTGATGGCTCCATCCAGAAGGACTTCGTGGACCCGGCGATGTGCAGCCCGATGCTGGTGGCCGGTGGCGAGGCCGTTGCCGGGGTCGTCGCCGTCGCAAGGGAGCGCGGCATTTTCGTCGTCCCTGCCGTTGCCGGTGGCGAGGCCGTCGCAAGGCTTCGACGAATTCGATGGTGTTGACGACCTTGCCGAAGGGGGTCCCCAGCTCGACCAGCTCCTCTAGAGTGCAGTCCCACGGCAGATTCCGCAGATGGAGCACCTTCGACGACGGCTGCGTGTACCGGAACTGCGGCTGCCCACCGGAAGCCATCTCTCCCGAATCTTATCCTCCAAACCTACTGCGGCGCGCGCGGGAGGTAGTTGCGCGGGCGTGCGAGGGTTTCGCTGGCGGGGCGTTGCGGGAGCGGGAGTTGCGGGAGCGGGGGCAGTCTACACTGCCCCCTTAATAGTTAGTAGAGAAGAGATTACTGTTATCAATAACACCGTGTGCTGCCACCTGCAGACCTGCCGCTAGGTAAAACTGAAATGGTTTGACGGGCGTGGCGGCCAACGGAGGGAGCGGATGGAATGGATAGATGAGCACGCTGACGTATAGATAGATGGGATGGATTAGCACGCTGACATGGCACTATGGCAGGTTGGTTCTAATCTAGTTCTAGGCTTCTAGCATAGCTGATATCTACAGCACAGCTTTTATCATCAATCTAGAGTTATCTCAGTGTCACATCAATTTCTCTTTTATATATTCGTGTTTAAAGCGGAACACAACGTGAACAAAAATATAGAGCACATAACTAAAGAAAAAAATCCATAATTCAGACAAAACATATAGAACTTATAAAAAATAAAACTCATAAAAACAGGAAAAAAAACAAAATAAATAAAATACGAAATAATTAAAGAATTAAATATTACATAATTCATAAAAATGAAATTACTCCTCAATGCCATCATCATCCTCTCCAACTTCTTTCTCATTTTTCTTCGTCTTCTATTTTTAATTGTTTGGTCATTTTTTAGGTCAACATGTGGATCTTTTTTCATACCTTTACTCATGTAGTTGAATGCTCTGATCCATTAGCTTTGTAAACTGCTCGTACATATTTTATCTTCTCGTTAGTCTTCCAGAGGTGCTTCACTATGGTCTCCTTATAGCCAAGGGACTAGTTGGTAGGCTTTTACACTTGCGTTGTGCTCTTGTTGTATCATGGTATTAGGGCGTGGTGGTTCGACATTATCAAACAATGTGGAGCTATAATTGCTCTCCACGTTATGAGATCATTTGCTCACATCGATGAGTCGGAGTCACCATGTCACGCACACTATTTTGGTTGATGATGAAAAACATGTCACATGTGTTCTAGCTTAAATTTAGTTTCGGTAGGCCTATTGTGGAAGCTTTGCTTTTCCATTTGGAGCAGCATAGTGTCATCTGATCTTCTTGGCACGGGCCACAGACAAGCACTTGCATATGTTGTCGAAGAGGGTGACCTTTTCAACTGCTCATGGACCATAGATCCTTGAGTGATTAGCGACACAGTAACGAAGAAGCTCATGGGCCACCTAGGATCCATATCAAACGTATGTTGGAAAGCAACTTAATCAAAATGGAGAGTGCAAACCTATGAATAGAAGAGGGGGTTTATGAATCAGAGATTAAAGTTTTTGAATGAATTCAACCACCCCCTGTGGGGGATAGATATCCCTCGGGTCCACTAAAAGAGTAAAAGACCTCACGAAAGGCCCAAGGGCCCAATAAATCGTAAGGTCATTCTTTCGTGGGCCTGGGGAGGGACAACCAGCAAAGCAGATCGACATGGGGCCGGATTGGTGCAAACCCGGACGGCCCGCAACGTCGAGCGAGCGACCACAACAGAGATCCGACTTTCCCACGCTGGAGCCCCCATGCAACGGAACCATGCGAGGATAGGTCGGCAGAACTACAAGGAGATAAACTCAAACAGTTCAATATCTTCTAGCTACACGTTGTTATCATATCCACGTGTATTGCCCCACGGTCGAGTATATAAGGCCTAGGGGGCACCCCTTCAGAACGATCGACCCTATTACTTAGTCACCCACTTCAACTCTCTGCATTCTCAATTCGGAGAACTCTCTTGTAACCTCATTCACCCAGCATACTCACCAGGACGTAGGGTGTTACGCATCTCAAAGTGGCCCGAACCTGTAAACATCGTCCACTGTCCCTCGTGCAACCGGCACGAACCATTTTGCTACAGTCGTCGACACCGTCCTACTCCTAAAAACACCTTGAGGGGCAACCCCGGGTGTGCGGTCGGACCCAAAACACCGACAGCTGGCGCGCCAGGTAGGGAGTGTGTCGACGATCCAAGCTAGCTCAATGGCCGTCACCTTCCACAGCAAGATCACCCTCCGTCCCGGATCCGTATTCTGCTTCGGAACAATCTCATCCGTAGCAGATGAAGAGGGAACTCTACACCGCATTGCGGATCCGCCGGAAAAGAAGTCTCCGCCAACAAACTCCGAAAATGTCGGAGAAGCGCAACCTCCAGCTCTCCGGAAAAAGATCGTCTCTGGAAAGTCGGGTGCCGAGGGCCCGCTGACCCGGAGAACTTCACTGTCTACTTCCCCGACAAAAGAATGGACACAGATCGCGAGGAAGAAGGAGACCAAGAGGAAGCAAGTTGTTCTTTCCGTTCCTCTGCCCTCAAAGGAGAACGGAAAGAAGGTCGCCACGACAGCAGCACCATTCTACCCCGACGTCCTCTTCATCGGGAGAGTGGAGTCGCCCACCGTCTCCGATGACGAGCCGACCGCACCCGGAGAAGAACCGCCTCAACGAGAATCCCGCCGACGGAGGAACCGGCGCAGAAACGTTCGACGACATCACGCGGCCGGAGAACGAGATCCGGAGCAACCTGTCTCGCGAGACGAGGTCTCGGAGATAGGAGAAACTCCGGAAGAACGCGTCTTCAGAGAACGAAGGAACTCCCGACGACGTGATCGCCGCTGGGCTCAGGAACAAGCCGAGCAAGATGCAAGGCAACGCCGGGAGAATCCATTCTTCGGGCGCAACCTGAACCCCGACTTCGCCCGAGCCATGAACACGCCGAGCGAAGTCGGAGGAGTACTAGCTCGGATAGCTGATGGACTCCCTCGGACTCCCGACGCCGAGGGCTACCAACGACTGTTCACCCAGGCAGCCAACCATCTTCTACCGCTTGCTCACCCGTCGAACGATCTACGACACACCATCAACAGTCGCCGAGACGCGCGAAGCTCCATCAATGCTTCGCGTGAACGGCGGCATGAGAACGAGATCCGCCGCCGGGAGGAGTACGACAGGGATCATGGCATCCCAGCTCGGAGCCAGGCCACCAGAACTGAGTCGGCAACGGCTTCAACTGGCGGTACTACCCGGGGACGGTCGAGGAACCACAACAACTACTCCCCTCCCCGGGACAGACATCATCCCCGACGACAGGAGGACACCTGCGGAGTGTCTGCTCTTACTCCGCGCCTTAGGGCCATCCAATGGCCTCCCAACTTCAAGGTATCCAATGTAGACAAATATGAACCTAAGCAGGATCCAGGGGGTTGGCTAGCCGTCTACACCACCGCTGCTCGAGCTGCTGGGGCATCCGAAGACGTGATGACCGCGTACTTACCCATCGTCCTTGGGCAAGACGCGCTGCAATGGCTGCGACATCTACCCCAACATTGCATCGACGACTGGGGCGACTTCAGTCGACGCTTCACCGCCAATTTCCAGTCCCTCTCCGACAAACCGGCGCAACCATGGGACCTCAAATCCATCAAGCGCCGGGGGGGACGAAACTCTCCGGTCGTACCTCAAAAGGTTCCAGACCATGAGAAATCGTATCCCCGAGGTCACGGAGGCGGCCGTGATCGAGGACTTCTACAGAGGATCCAACGACTCGGCTTTCGTCCGAGCCATATTACAGAAGGCGCCGACTACCTCCGAGGAGCTGTTCCGGGAAGCCGACCTCTACATCACCGCCGACGAGCGGGCCCAGGACCTCATCGGAGGAACAAAGCCCGCACCGGCAGCACCACGACGCGACGCGAACCAGCAACCCGACAAACGCTGGGAGAAGAGGCCTCGCGAAGAAGTACACGCCGCCGGACCACCTGCCTCTCGCGCCCGAGGAGGACCTCGCGGAGGCGAGCGCACGCTGGACGACATCCTCGACGCCCAGTGCCCGTACCACAAGGACATGCGCCACACTCTTCGTAACTGCCGGGACTTCAAGCACTCCGTCGGGCACGGCCGACCCTTCCAACCTCTACCTCCTCCTCCACCGAGGGGAGGACCAGATGAACCACGACAACCCCATCAGCAGGAGGAGGGAGGAGGAGGAGCTTTCCCGCGCATCGACAGGGAGGTCAACATCATCTTCGGCGGACATGGGTCGCAGGAGAACAAAAGACAACAAAAGCTCAACGACCGCCAGATACTGGTGGCGACCACCGGTCCTCCCGCCCCCTACCGGTGGTCGGAGCACCCGATCACTTTCACTCGGGAGGATCAATGGCTCAACTTCGACCATCCAGGCAAATACCCGCTCCTCGTCGATCCGGTGATCCGAGAGAGCTGGGTGAAGAAGGTGCTAGTGGACGGGGGGAGCAGCATCAACGTCACCTTCCCCCGGACACTCCAAGGCTTGGGAGTTCACCTCAAAGAGCTCCATGAGTCGGACACTCCTTTCTTCGGCATCGTGCCGACGGAAGGGGAATACCCGCTAGGCCACATCTACATGCCAGTAACCTTCGGAACTCCGGAGAACTACAGAACCGAGTTCCTGAGGTTCGAAGTGGCGAACTTCGACTGTGGGTACAACGCCATCATCGGGAGGCCGGGATTGGCCAAATTCATGGCCATTCCACATTACACGTACATGATACTGAAGATGCCAGGACCGCAAGGAATCATAACTGTGCGCGCCGACTTCCAAGGCGCCGCAGAGTGTTTCCGAGTGGCCATCCAAGCAGCCCTCACCACCAAGCCGTCGACGGTTCCTTCAGCACAGGCGAACTCTAAGCCTGAGGAGGACCTTGCAGTACCGGCAAACGAAGCTCAAGCCACGACCTCTATGCGGCCGACTGAAGAAACTAAGAGGATCAACCTGGGGTTCGCTGATGAACGCAAGACTGCCATCATCAGCTCCAGCTTGGACGACAAATAGGAAAGCGCGCTCGTCCAGTTTCTGCAAGATAACCGAGATGTATTCGCATGGCAACCTGCGGATATGCCGGGAGTCCCAAGAGAACTGGCCGAGCACAAACTGAAGGTCTATCCCCAGGCAAGGCCGATTCAGCAAAAGCTACGTCGTTTCACGCCCGACAAGAGAGAGGCCATTCGCGCCGAGTTAGCTCGCTTGGTCGCGGCTGGATTTATTAGAGAGGTGTTACACCCCGAGTGGTTAGCCAACCCTGTTCTTGTACTCAAAAAGAATAAAGTGGATTGGCGCATGTGCGTCGACTATACCGATCTCAACAAACACTGTCTGAAGGATCCCTTCGGGCTCCCAAGGATAGATCAGGTGGTGGACTCCACCGCTGGATGTTCTGTGCTGTCTTTCTTGGATTGCTATTCTGGATACCATCAGATTAGTTTGGCGAAGGAAGACGAGGAAAAAACAGCGTTCATCACTCCGTTCGGTGCTTTCTGTTATACCTCCATGTCGTTCGGCCTCAAAAACGCTGGAGCAACTTATCAGAGAGTCATTCAAACGTGCTTAGCCGATCACTGGGGCAAGCATGTGGAGGCCTACGTAGATGATGTGGTAATCAAAACAGAGAATTTGGAAAACTTCATCGAAGACTTACAGCTGGTTTTCAACAGTCTGAGACGGTATAGATGGAAGCTTAATCCCTAAAAATGTGTTTTCGGGGTACCAGCAAGAAAGTTACTCGGGTTTATTGTCAGCCACCGGGGAATTGAGGCTAATCCGGATAAGATTGAAGCTATCATGAAGATGGAAGCACCTCGATCGCAAAAGAAGGTTCAGCGACTTACTGGATGTATGGCATCTCTGAGCAGATTTATATCCAGGCTGGGGGAGAAAGGTTTACCATTTTACAAGCTACTCAAGAAGGTGGATAAGTTTCAGTGGACTTCAGAGGCACAGGAGGCTCTAGACGCACTGAAGAAATTCTTGACAACACCACCAGTACTGAAGCCACCCCGACGAGCTACGTCAACTCAACCAGCTGAAGATCTGCTACTGTATATCTCTTGCATGACTCACGTGGTAAGCACCGCGTTGGTAGTCGAGCGAGCAGAAGAAGGACATGCCTACCCAGTGCAACATCATGTTTACTTCATCAGTGAAGTTCTAGGCCCCTCAAAGAAAAAGTATCCTCAAGTTCAGAAGCTATTATATGCAGTACTTCTAACTGCCTACAAGCTACGTCACTACTTTGATGACCATAAAGTCATAGTAGTCACTGGCTTTCCGATAGGGGATATTCTTCACAACACGGAAGCCATTGGTCGAATAGCCAAGTGGGCTTGTGAGCTGGGATCTCATGACATCAAATTCCGACCTCGTACTGCCATCAAAACTCAAGCACTGGTTGATTTCGTATCAGAGTGGACTGAACAGCAAGTACCAGATAACCCAGAGATTGCAGAAGTGTGGCGAATGTATTTTGACGGCTCGCTGAAATTGCAGGGAGCAGGAGCAGGAATTCTCTTCACCGCACCTGGAGGCGAGCACCTCAAATATGCCCTCCAGTTGCTATTTCCGGCCTCCAACAATGCAGCCGAGTATGAAGCTCTGATCCATGGATTGAACATCGCCATATCATTGGGGATCAAGAGATTGATGGTGTACGGAGACTCTCTGGTAGTCATTAGCCAGATAAACAAAGAGTGGGATTGTTCAAGCAATTCAATGGGAAAATACTGCACTGCCGTCCGAAAGCTGGAAGATAAATTTGAGGGCCTGGAATTTCATCATGTAGAAAGAGATCGGAACACAGCAGCCGATGTGTTGTCCAAGCTAGGATCCGGTCGAACTCAGGTCCCACCTGGGGTCTTTGTGCAAGAAATACTACAGCCGAGCATCTCAATGGATCAAACAGAAGAGTGTAATATTATAGATCAACCCGAGTCAGACTCTGATGACTGGAGAAGGCCAATCATCAAGTATATAAAGAATGAAGAGGAACCAGACGACAAGAATTTGGCCGAGCGCATTGCCAGACAGTCGGCTCACTACACGCTCATTGGGGAGACATTATACAGAAGGGGTGCATCAGGCGTCCTCATGAGGTGCATTCTCCCATCTACTGGGAAGCGACTTCTGGAGGAGGTCCATGCTGGGCAATGCGGAATACATGCAGCGTCCAGAACACTAGTCGGGAAGGTCTTCATGTCAGAATTCTATTGGCCAACAGCGAAGAGTGATGCAGCCGAGTTAGTTCAGAGGTGCGAAGCTTGCCAATACTTGTCAAAACAACAACATCTACCAGCACAGCAACTGCAGACCATACCAGTAACTTGGCCTTTCGCATGCTGGGGACTGGATATGATTGGACCTTTCAAGAAAGCTCAAGGAGGATACACTCATGTATTGGTAGCAATCGACAAATTCACTAAATGGATAGAGTTCAAGCCCATTGCTTCTTTAACCTCAGCTAAGGCCGTGGAATTCATATAAGATATAATATTCAGATTCGGGATACCAAACAGCATCATAACTGACCTAGGATCCAACTTCACAAGTTCAGAGTTCTTCGACTTCTGCGAGCAAAAAAGCATTCAGATCAAGTATGCATCTGTAGCACATCCAAGAGCCAACAGGCAGGTTGAGCGAGCCAACGGGATGATACTGGAGGCACTCAGGAAAAAGGTCTTCGATAAGAATGAAAAATTCGCAGGAAAATGGATAAGGGAATTGCCCTATGTCGTTTGGAGCCTAAGAACCCAACCTAGCCGAGCTCTGCATGGAAACACTCCTTTCTTCATGGTCTATGGGTCGGAGGCAGTGCTACCCGCCGATCTCAAGTTCGGGGCGCCAAGGTTGATCTTCGAAAACATAGCAGAAGTCGAGGCCACCAGGCTGGAGGACATTGATATACTTGAAGAAGAACGGTTGAATGCGGTAATTCAATCAGCACGGTACCAGCAGACTCTAAGGCGCTATCACGACAAGGTTGTGCGACAACGATCCTTCTCAGTAGGAGATCTCGTCCTCCGCCGAATTCTAACGGGGGAGGGACGGCACAAGTTATCGCCCTTATGGGAAGGACCCTTCATAGTAGCAGAAGTCACTCGGCCAGGATCATATCGTCTCACTCAGATGGATGGCACAGAAGTCGGGAATTCCTGGAACATAGAACACCTCAGAAAATTTTATCCCTAGCTGTATTTCAAAAGCTACCGGGACGACGATGTACTCTGTAAAATGGAAATATGTCATCAATAAAAAAGGGGTTTCAAAGATACTCAGTTTGTTCACGATTGACTTGCATTCTTACTTAACTCGGGGTGACCACTATGCCCTGCTAACGGAGCAATCGGCTCAAGTCGGTAACGACTTAAGACGGTGCAACATGCTCACGCTTACTTAACTCGGGGTGACCACTATGCCCTGCTAACGGAGCAATCGGCTTAAGTCGGCAACGACTTAAGGCGGTGCAACATGCTCACGCTTACTTAACTCGGAGAGACCACTATGCCCTGCTAACGGAGCAATCAGCTTAAGTCGGCAACGACTTAAGGCGGTGCAACATGCTCACGCTTACTTAACTCGAGGTGACCACTATGCCCTGCTAACGGAGCAATCGGCTTAAGTCGGCAACGACTTAAGGCGGTGCAACATGCTCGCGCTTACTTAACTCAGGGTGACCACTATGCCCTGCTAACGGAGCAATCGGCTTAAGTCGGCAACGACTTAAGACGGTGCAACATGCTCACGCCTACGCAATTCAGGGTGACCACTACGCCCTATTAACAAAAGCAATCGACTTAAGTCAGCAGCGGCTTAAGGCGATCTGACGTGATTACAATTACTCATATAAGGATGACTTCTATATCCCGCAAACAAATTCAAAACCATCGCGCATCATTTTACTACTGCAAATTTACGAACTGATGAATTCGGAAACAATACGAGAATAACCATGTCGTTTAAGTACTGAAATGACGTCCTCTAACAAATGTCTGACCATGCTAACCGCGCGCTAAAAGCACGCAAAATGTTTCTCTATTTTGTGATATTCTTCTCAGGAGCAATCGATGAGGAAGGACGACTCGAAGAATCAGGGGCAGCACTCACATCAGCCCTTATATCTTCGGGAACAACCACGCCGGGTCAACTCATCAAGATTCACCCCGCCCGAATAGCCTTGTCCATGGCCCTATCGCGCTGGGCTCTGAGAGTAACAGAAGTTTCTTCGGCGACCTTGGCAGCCAGCCGAGCAATTTCTAACTCTTGGGCGATGGATTTCTTGGAAGCTCGGAGTTCTTTGATAGTAGCGTCCTTCGCTGATATCAACTGTTTGAGCCGGGTCACTTCATCCGTGGATTCCTGCAGCTTACAGCGTTGGTTGTCTAACTCTTCCATGGTGAAGCGATGACTCCTCTCCAGGATGGTCAGCGAGTTGCTAGAATCGCGATACAATCTGTCGAGACTGTCACGAGAAGCAGCAAGGATACGTTTTTCTTCCTGCAAACAAAAGTCAACTCCCTCAAAACACCAAGCAAGTAATAGGAGCACAACAAGGCAAAACACAGTTCCGTAAATCACCTTTTCAGAATTGAGCTGAGCGTGAAGAGAAGAACTCAGTGCATTGGCGTCATCTAAGGCAGCGGAGACCTGGCCCAGTTCAGTCTGGCTTTGAGAGTACTTTTCCTCAAAGTCAGTGCACCTCTGGACCAATTCAGCCTGATCTCGGGAATGTTTTTCCTCAAGAGTGGAAATCTACCGAGTCATTCCTAGCAGGAGACAATTAAACAAAAAGGGGTCAGAATGTAAAGCAGTTTACAGTGAAGACAAAAAGAAGCAAAAAAAACACTAACCAGCGTTGGTCGCCTCCAATTCAGAGACACGACGTTGAAGTGACACTGGATTCCAACATGCAAGAGATGAAGCTACTTCTGGGACAGAAGCACCCTGTAACCTCAGCTGGCTAGCCATCCCATCCACCAAAGCCTGATGAGGAGAACAGATGAGTGTAATGACAACAGTTCATGCAATGTAAAAACCAAGCTAAAATACATCACAGTACCTGGAGGTTGGAAAAGAACGAAGGGATCCCCAAATCAGGAGAGATCAATTGACAACCAGGCGTAAGGCCACCACCCGAAGCAGCTTGCAACAAACCAGCAGGAATCAGCTCGGTGCCATCAACAGAGCCCAACACTCGGTCAGCGGGGACGCTGCCCTCTAAAGCGACTCCCTGGTCCAAGGCTTGGGCTACCACCATACAGCCGGAGTGTGGAGGCGATCCCGCATGAACGTCCATGGAAGCACAGGAGGGAGACCCCGCTCGGACACCATCGGAGGCTGGGTCATAGTTTGCACTGCCCACTTGAGCCGGATCATCCCCGGCAGTACCCTCGGGGGCTGGGCAGTGGCTTACACTTCCCACCCGAACCAAGTCATCCCCGGCGACATCCTCGGGGGCTGGGCATGTGTCAACACCATCCTTGGGGTCCAAGTTCTCTGCGGTAGCCACTTCTAAGGCTGATGGGCCCTCAGTTACTTCCATGGGACCAGGACGATCCAAGCCAGACTCCCGACCCTCGAGATCGCGCTCCAAGGTCGACGAGGTACGGGATGACCTCAACCCAGCATCAAGCACATCAGCACAAACCTCCATCACACCATCATCCACTGGCTCCGATAACAAATCCTCTGGAACCATATCCTCAAGAGTCTGATCAAAGTTAGCCAGGGACAGTTCCTGCAGACCAATGAGAGCAGACAAAGCAGGAGAAAGAACTCCACTACTTTCACCGCTAGCGATGAACTGCCGACTATTTTTCCGAGTCAAAGGAACTTCATCTTCTTCCTCCTCGTCGTCCACATTAGCAACACAGGCAGCACCCCCATTGGGATCAGCAACAGATGGAGCACCCACATTGGGATCAGCAGCGGATTGGGTACACCCATTGGGGTCAGCATCGGTAAATTCAGTCACAAGCACTTCTTCAACAGCAGGAGCCGAGATACCAACGTCCCGATCCAAACTGGATACTCGCCGAAGGCGTCTCTTTTTCTTTTTCTGCTCATCAGCAGAAGGATCAGGTTGACTGGCTCGACAAGGGCGCCTCGGGCGAGTACTGGCAGGCTTCTGAGTATCCAAGGTTGTATCAGCCTCTAAGAGGGGCGCCACTACCAATGCCCCAGCAGGAGCAGCGTCAGAAGAGTCCTCAGCCAGCAAATCAAGCATAGCGCTTATCTCTGCATCACTAGGGTTCAAGGGCACCTCAAAATGGACCTGCCGTTCATCATCAGGAATTTCCCCGAGCGAGGCAACCAAGGCACTAACTTCTTCAGCAGAGGGTCGCACTCTAAGGCCCAAACTGCCATCAGTGACAGGTGGATTCGACACAAAAAGGGTGAAGGCTTTGGGAGGAGGCAGGTTCCAGGCCGAGTATGCCACTGGGGCACCAACATTTGACGCTTTGCCTCTAAGGATCATCTCAAGTCGGCTCACCAAGTCTGCAGAGGGAATTCTTCTGTTGGTAACCCGAGTTGAGTCGGCTAGGCCTCGATACAGATAAGCCGGGTATGCCCTGTCTTTCAACGGCTGAATATTCTTGAAGACAAAATCAGCAACCACAGCTTCAGCAGTCAGACCCCTCTCTTTCAGCAATCCAACTTCAGCCAGCAAAGCACCTGCCTCAGCTACCTCCTGATCTGTGGGAGACTCGGTCCAGCTTGGGGTGCGAACATCCGGCTGTCTTCCCGACCGGGGGGGAGAGAGTTTCCATAATTCTCAACTATGAACCACTCCAAGCGCCATCCCTTGATACTGTCTTTGAGAGGAATTTCGAGATATTCAGTCTTCCTCCCACGGCGCATCTCTAAGCTAGCACCCCCAACCAACTGATGTTGTCTCCCGGCCATCCCAGGGCGACAATTATACAAGTACTTCCACAACCCGAAATGTGGCAGCACGCCGAGAAAGGCTTCGCATAAATGAACGAAAATGGAGATTTGCAGGATAGAATTGGGATTCAGATGGGTCAAGTTAAGATGGTAGAAATCAAGGAGGCCGCGGAAAAAGGGAGAAATGGGAAGGCCAAGACCGCGGAGAAGGAAAGGAGCATAAACCACGGACTCATGGGTATCCTCAGTTGGGACAGTAACCCCATGGCAAATCCGCCAAGAACAGAGTTCCCGCGGAGGAAGAACCCCGATGGACACGAGGTGGAGAAGTTCAGGCTGAGAGATGACGGACATGTGGTTACCTGCGAAAGGCAACTGGCTGTTGGGGTCGATTGGAGGAGTCACCACGGCGGACGAACTCGAGGTTTTCCTCTTGGGCGCCATCTCGATTCTACCGGTGAGCAGAGTGGGAGGCGAGTTGCAGGGAGGATTCGGAAGCAAGAAAGCAAGAACTAGGGCACGGAAGCAGAGGCGGCTAAAAGCGCAGCACTTATGGGATATTCCTGAGCCAGATACCGTTTCAAAAAGTGCCCAGTCAGCACCCGGCGGTTATTTCCAAAACACCGGCGTGCCACGTGATCACCTGGCAGTTATTTCCAGAACACCGGTGCGCCACCTCATCACTCGGCTATTATCCTCAAAGTGGCCCACGCAGCCCGCTATCACTCGGCGTTACCTCTAAAACGCTGACGTCGTCCTCAAGTCGCTTGGCGTTACCTCTAAAACGCTGACATCGTCTTCAAGTCGCTCGGCGTTACCTCTAAAACGCTGATGTCGCCCTCCAGTCGCTCGGCGTTACCTCTAAAACGCTGACGTCGCCCCCAGTCGCTCGGCGTTACCTCTAAAACGCTGACATCGTCTTCCAGTCGCTCGGCGTTACCTCTAAAACGCTGACGTCGCCCTCCAGTCACTCGGCGTTACCTTTAAAACGCTGACACCGTCTTCAAGTCGCTCGGCGTTACCTCTAAAACGCTGACATCGCCCTCCAGTCGCTCGGCGTTACCTCTAAAACGCTGACATCGTCTTCAAGTCGCTCGGCGTTACCTCTAAAACGCTGACGTCGCCCTCAAGTCGCTCGACAGTTAACTCTAAAACTCCGACATCGTGTTCAGTCGCTCGGCAGTTACCTCTAAGGCGCCGACGTCGTCTTCAAGTTACTCGGCAGTTATCTCTAAAACTCTGACATCATCTACAAGTCGCTCGGCGGCTACTTCTAAAAGCATCAGTATGATGCCCGAGTTAATCACTTACTGTCTTAAAGGAATCAACTTCACGAAAAAGCCGGGAAGAGGAATGATTCAAGAACTTTGAGTTATGAATATCAAAGAGTAATCATCACGGAGAAACCAACATCATTTCATCATTAAAGGGAAGATAACATACTTACAAATCAACTCATTATGAGTTGATACTTCCCTATTACTACTACTACATTACGTTACATTACTGCTACTACTACTACACTACACTATACTACTCTACACTACTAAATACTACTACATTATTCTAACTATACTATACTAACATCTAAAAGACCAGTGGCATCTAGCCACTGGCCCTGTTGCTGCCGCCGCCGCTGCCGCCCCTGTTGCTGCCCCTGCTGCTGCCGCCACCGCCGCTGCCGCCCCTGCTGCCGCCGCCGTCACCGTCCTTGCTGCCGCTGCTGCCACCCCTGCCGCTGTCGTCACCGTCACCGCCGCCACCGCCTTCGTCGTCGTCGTCGTTGTCGTCGTCCTCGCCGCCACCGTCCGAGTCCTCCTCATCCGAGGAGTACTCCGACTCATCCGAGCCCTCGAGCCCGGAGCGCTCGATGGCCCGGATGTACGTCCAGACCTCCACCGCGAGCCCCTAGGAGTCGTCTGAGTCGTCAGACAACTCACGCAGGGGGATGGGAGCCGGATACCCCTCAGACTCAGAGGAGAACTCCTCCTCTGAGTACTCCGAGTCACCAAAATCCTCCGATGGAGGAGTTGGCTCACGCTTGCGCTTGTTGTTCTTGCCCATGGTGGAAACAAAAGGGAGAGAAGAAAGGCAAGCAACAGAGAACAGCAAGAGATGTGAAAAAGCCGGAGAGACAACGACATTATTTATAGAAGGAGAAGGCAACCGCTCACCTCCAACCGCGGTCACTAAACAGTCGCAAAGCATTCAATAAGCACTTCAACCCGTCTGAAGACACGTCAGGCGGCTGACGCCGTTTCACGCAACACAACACCCATTGGGACTCCAGTCAACAGCGCGGAGGATATGATTACACCCGCCGTCACATCACATTACTACTCAGAAGCAGCCGGCTAAAACACTCAGCGTACCAAGCCGTCCCTTGCCCACACCCATTGGGGGGACGCCCAGGAATTATCAGTATATTTTTCAAAACGGTCACATCTGTGCAGGGCACGCAGTGAATACCTCAAGACAAAAATGAGATATCAGTAAGGATCAGAGGAAAGCCAAATATAGCCAGTGAAGTACAAAATATGGCCGACAGAAGCGACGTGAAGACTAGACAGAGAACGTCCATCAAGTGTCCAATCAGTCGCAGAGCAAATAAATTACACTACCTAGCAAGATATGGATGGATTGCGAACTCGGCTGCAAAAGACAAAATACATGCTGACCTCTGAAGCATAATATTGATGACATAATGCTGACCTTCAAAGCATAATGCAGATGGCATCATGCCGATTTTTACAAGCAGAAAGGATAATCTTCAGCAAAAAGACACAAAAGGAAGACCTTCGAATGGATTATTCTCAAAAATCCACTCGAAGGTCGGGGGCTACACCCATTGGGTGCACCTTCGGTGCACCCATGGATCATCATTCCAAGCCAAGTGCCGACTTCTAAGGCATGGGGCAAGATTAAAGACAAGGCTGGCCCTCAACCAAAACGCAGGAGTAAAAATGGAAATAATTTCTGGTGAAGACCTTCGAGTAGATTATTTTCTGAAAATCTACTCGAAGCTCGGGGGCTACACTCCGGTGCACCCAATGAAGTTCAGGGTCCTACAAAACGAAATGCCGACCTCTAAGGCACAAACACGAAACAAAGCTTCGGTTTACGAGTGATCAAAGCAGGAGGAGACAGTAAGAAGTCGTTTTCTTCAAATCGCCTGCAAGCTGGACCTGGGATCTTTGGGCTGATTACCTCTAAATTAACCAAAAGATCGGGGGCTTGTGGGGGATAGATATCCCCCGGGTCCACTAAAAGAGTAAAAGACCTCACGAAAGGCCCAAGGGCCCAATAAATCGTAAGGTCATTCTTTTGTGGGCCTGGGGAGGGACAACCAGCAAAGCAGATCGACATGGGGCCGGATTGGTGCAAACCCGGACGGCCCGCAACGTCGAGCGAGCGACCACAACAGAGATCCGACTTTCCCGCGTTGGAGCCCCCATACAACGGAACCATGCGAGGATAGGTCGGCAGAACTACAGGGAGATAAACTCAAATAGTTCACTATCTTCTAGCTACATGTTGTTATCATATCCACGTGTATTGCCCCACGGTCGAGTATATAAGGCCTAGGGGGCACCCCTTCAGAACGATCGACCCTATTACTTAGTCACCCACTTCAACTCTCTGTATTCTCAATTCGGAGAACTCTCTTGTAACCTCATTCACCCAGCATACTCACCAGGACGTAGGGTGTTACGCATCTCAAAGCGGCCCGAACCTGTAAACATCGTCCACTGTCCCTCGTGCAACCGGCACGAACCATTTTGCTACAGTCGTCAACACCGTCCTACTCCTAAAAACACCTTGAGGGGCAACCCCGGGTGTGCGGTCGGACCCAAAACAACGACACCCCCTGCCCTCTATTTATAGGATGGATTTAGATTTTTTTAGAATTGTTTTTAACAAAATTAAATTCAAACGGACAAAATACCATCGACCAATCAAAATGTGACGCATCACCTACCATCTGTCGTTACTGACCACGCCCGATTGGTAACGACTCTCACTCTAAAGCCCACGACACCACCCGTCCCAACTAAACGACAACCAAAGCCGACTGATCGGGTCAATCGTCCGCTGTTGCAGCTGTCTAGTCAGTACTAACGACCACCAGAAGTGTCATCCTAGCGGTCGATACTGACCGCTGGTGCCACTAGCCTTAGGTTGGTAAATGATCATGCCCGGTAGTTTCAAATGAAGCGTGGGAATTCAATTTTTAGATACCCCAACTCTATTTGGCTCGAAAAGGTTTGGACATGTTTGAATCTCTTGATGAGTAACATATCATCTCACTCACTGAGCTATAATTCAAAACTAGCAACATGTTTAGTCTGTGTTCGGTTAGTCAGGATTAAAGGTAAGAACCGTTCTGGCCTATTAAAGTTACACAAATTAGTGAATCATTCCACTCGAGAATTATTCCGGCCACTGGTTTCAGATGAAACGAACGGGCCCTTAAATGTTTAGCTAACTATATCGGTTCCTGCATCAGTAAACTTTTTCTTTCTCGCTATTTCGAGAGAGCCAACTTAGCTATCCCACAAACATCTCGTTGCTCACACCGGCGAGACAAAGGAACCTATCTCGTGATCCATTCAATTCATCTTGCAGATCTACGATGCTGAGTCATATTTTTAGAAAACAAGTTTCTCTTGTTTTATCGATCATATGAAGTGTTTACAACGTTAAGGTTTCTCATGTTTTATTTATCATAAAGTGTTTACAATATTAAGTTCCAACTTCCAAGCGTAAAGGTGCGCCTGTCACAACTCACAAAACAAGGACCAATATGCCTAGTAATGACAGAAGACAAACTAGATGAAGAATCTACCGAATCACTGCGCTAGCAGACCAAGTCGAGAGCTGAGACATCGATATTTGTGATCTTCATTGAATTCAGCTGATTCCAAGCGGTCGAGTTCACTTCCAACTACACCAGATGGATGAGTAGCTCCATGCCTCCATCTTCCCTTCCATCTCGTCATTGTACAATGGTTTCCATCTTCTCAATGTCTTGGACCTAACATCCTTACCGTACAACTAGATCCTGAAATGAACTGTGGAGTATGCGTAGGAGTCCATAGATAGACTCAAGATTTGGCTAATCTATGGCTAAGCGTTGAGATACAGTCTGGGCATCAACCCGGATTGAGCTCGATCATGGACACTAAACATCAATTGAGAACTGACACACCAACTAACAGACATAAGAGCATATGCAGTAGTTCTCTAAACATGTTCCTAAATACAAATTTAGGAAGGTTTTATTAGAAAGGGTCCTCCAACAATTCTCTAGAAAAGGTTGCTAAATTTACAGAGTCTCTATCCAACTCCATATTGTTGCTAAATATGGCAACATCGTGTTCACTCCAAAAACCTAGATACGCGCCAAAATAATTGTGAAAATTATTTAAAAAATATTTCTTTAGTTTGTGTTATTATTTTTTAGTTTGGTTGGTTAGTCCTTCGTTTAAGCGCATCACAAACAATATATGATCAACCATTTGCTGCAACTATGTTTTTGCACATATAGATATCAACATAGTTATTAGATCAAGACAAAGTAGACCCATTAAATAAATTGAGCTGACATAATTTAAAATATTTGACAACTAAAAATAGAGAACTACTGGAGATGCTCTAAAAATAAGAGGACACAAGATTTTTTACTTCCTATTATCATTTAGTAACTTCCTACATCTGCTTTTAGGGAGTTCATTTTACAAAACTACTAGAGCTGCTCTAAGACTACTAGTATAATGCACGTGCGTTGCTACGGTTTGTATATATATCACCCATGTAGACCATGTTTAAATGGGATACTCATTTAAACATGTTCCAATCCGAGGTGTCTCTATCCAACATATCAATTGTCCATAAAAATAACTACAATGGCGATGTATAACTGCATCTCAAACCTTTATAATATAATAATATATTTAGGCCTCCTTTGGAACAAGGGAAAAGTGAAGGAATTTTAAAGGATTAAAACCCTATGGAAAGTTTTCCTATGTGGTCCTTTGGAACAAAGGATTG
Source organism: Zea mays (assembly GCF_902167145.1). NCBI lineage: Eukaryota > Viridiplantae > Streptophyta > Magnoliopsida > Poales > Poaceae > Zea > Zea mays. The sequence goes on along the minus strand of NC_050099.1, from coordinate 238,366,871 downwards.
AGTTGCAACAAATCCTATAAAATTCCTATGGAATTGAGCATTGTAGTGAGATTTTGGAGGTTTTTTAACATGAGGTCCAACCTCTTGAAAATTTTCCTGTGGAATTGAAGGTGACATGCAACTCTATTCCTACATTTTTTCCATCCCTATGTTTTACTAATTCTCCATTCCAAAGGAGGCCTTATATACAAATTTCAAAATTCATACACAAACTCACCATCTGGTGGAAACATAATTAATGTAAGGATGATTGGAAGATACTTCTCTTGCCAGGCCAGAACTCCGAGCAAAGCATAGAACCTGTGTAGAGTCTAGAGCACAAAAGGTCAAAAAGTGAAGATAAGTGGATAAAATATAGAGACCAATAAGATGCATAAATGCAACAAGACTTACAACATGCTATTTGGACGGTTGTGATAGTTCAAAGTTTGGGCAATATTGGGCCATTTAATGGTAGTACTAAAACATCAAATGACATGCTACATTATGCAAATCATCGTTAAAGGAAGAAAAATACAAATTCTACCATATTTCACATGAACAGCTAGGAGCATACTTTAAGACTATGAGTCGTAGATGCAGCGCAAATGAACTCCATCTTGCCTTATTGTCATCAAGAGGATAAAAAAAGAATTACAAGTCTCCACCAAATTAAATATATCCCACTTGATTTACAAAATACAGTTAAGAACGTGGACAAGTTATATAATAATAAACATGGGGAGTAAAACATTCATTACAACATAATTTGGGATCATGTGGCACACATGATGCCAATGAAGGTTAGACAGTTGTTCAAGCATCAATGTTTCTTGTTGCAATAGAAAGATAATATTACCAGCAAAAGACACCTAGTGCGTGGGGCTTGTTAGTACAGCATGCAGATCAGAGATCGATTAACAGTAGTAGCTTGATATCATGAGTTTGAGCAACTCTTAACGGATCATTTACACGGTCAACAGTTCATCCAAAATGCTACTATGTTGCACCACATGTTACCACAAATAATGATAACATAAATAACTCATTCAGTAGCCCCTTACTTTTAGATCAACCTCAAAGGTTGTCACAACGCCAAACACCAGAGATTTGGAATCTATGTTCAGCACCACTAACTTAAATTATTTAAACTGAAGCCAAAACTACAGTGATGATGCTAGAAGAGTCAAACAAACTATTCCATGCTACCAAATGGCTTTAATCTACATCATTACTGAAAGGGAAATAGGATCAAACCTTTTTCCTAAATAATTTTGGTGGTTGAATTGCCCAACACAAACAATTAGACTAACTAGTTTGCTCTAGATTATAAGTTCTACAGGTGCCAAAGGTTCAACACAAACCAATAAAAAGTCAAAGAAAGGGTTCAAAAAAAGGAGCAAAAGAAACCGAAGGCTGCCCTGGTCTGGCGCACCGGACTGTCCGGTGTGCCACCGGACTGTGTCCGGTGCACCAGGGAGATCAACTCCGAACTCGCCACCTTTGGGTTTCTGGAAATGCCACTCCGCTATAATTCACCAGACTGTCCAGTGTGCCATGTGGAGTAACGGCTACAGCGCTAACGATCGTCTACAAAAGTGAACAATGAAGCTACAGTGCGCGGACATCGCGCGTAGAGTCAGAGTAGGCGCCAGAAGGCGCACCGGACAGTGAACAGTACATGTCCGGTGCACCACCGGACTGTCCGGTGGCCCCACTTGTCAAAGCTCCAACGGTCGAACCCTAACAGTTGGGTGACGTGGCTGGCGCATCAAACAGTGTCCGGTGCGCCCTTCGACAGCAGCCCCTCCCAACGGCCACTTTGGTGGTTGGGGCTATAAATACCCCCCAACCACCACACTTCAAGGGATCCAAGTTTTCAGCCAACACATTCAATACAAGAGCTAGTGCATTCAATACAAGACATAATTAGATTGAATCAAAGCCTCTCCAAGTCCCAATTCCACTCAAAGCAATTAGTGACTGGAAGAGAGAGTTTTGCCCGTGTTCTTTGAGCTCTTGCGCTTGGATCGCTTTTCTTCTTCCCCATTTCTTGTTCTCAACATCTTTGTAATCAAAACAAGAGACACCAATTGTGTGGTGGTCCTTGTGGGGACTAAGTGTCCCAATTGATTGAGGAGAAAAGCTCACTCGGTCTAAGTGACCGTTTGAGAGAGGGAAAGGGTTGAAAGAGACCCGGTCCTTATGACCACCTCAACGGGGAGTAGGTTTGCAAGAACCAAACCTCGGTAAAACAAACCACTGTGTCACACTCTTCATTTGCTTGTGATTTGTTTTCGCCCTCTCTTTCGGACTCGACTTTATTTCTAACGCTAACCCCGGCTTGTAGTTATGCTTAAAGTTTATAAATTTCAGATTTGCCTATTCACCCCCCTCTAGGCAACTTCCAATTGGTATCGGAGCCGGTAATTCATTAGAGCCTAACCGCTCGAAGTGATGTCGGGAGCTCACGCCAAGAAGGAGATGGTGACCGGTGAGAAGCCCGCCACAAGCCACGGGAAAGCTCCATCGGGAGAGTCCGGTAACAAGAAGAGGGAGGAATCACCTCCCCGCGTCAAGTCGCACCGGAGTGGCGACAAGAAGAAGAAAATGAAGAAAGTGGTCTACTATGAGACCGATTCTTCGTCGCCTTCCACCTCCGGCTCCGACACGTCGTCCGTCACTTCTAAGCGCCATGAGAGCAAGAAGTTTAGTAAGATCCCCTTACGCTATCCTCGCATTTCCAAACGCACTCCTTTACTTTCCGTCCCACTAGGCAAACCACCGGTTTTTTACGGTGAAGATTATTGTATGTGGAGTGATAAAATGAGGCACCATCTAACCTCACTCCACGCTAGCATTTGGGACATTGTTGAATTTGGAGCGTAGGAACCATCCGTGGGGATGAAGGCTATGATTCGGACGAGGTAGCCCAAATCCGGCACTTCAACTCCCAAGCCACCACTATACTCCTCGCCTCTCTAAGTCAAGAGGAGTATAATAAGGTGCAAGGGTTGAAGAGTGCCAAAGAGATTTGGGACGTGCTTTTCGGCGTTTCGAACCCGGGGGGTCCCTGGACCGATGAGTAAATTGTCGCCGCGTGCCCCAGCCCAGATGGGTCGGCGCGAGACGGAGCGCGAAGGGGGGAAGAAGCCGGAGGGAGACAGGCGTGAGAGGTGAAACCCGCAGCCTTCGTGTTTGTCCCGCGCCCAGGTCGGGTGCGCTTGCAGTAGGGGGTTACAAGCGTCCACGCGGGAGGGAGCGAGCGGCCCTGCGCGAGTGCCGTCCCGTCCTTCTCCGCGCGGCCAACCCTTTGTAAGAGGGCCCTGGACCTTCCTTTTATAGGCGTAAGGGAAGGATCCAGGTGTACAATGGGGGGTGTAGCAGTGTGCTAACGTGTCTAGCGGAGGAGAGCTAGTGCCCTAAGTACATGCCATCGTGGCAGCCGGAGAGGTTTTGGCACCCAGTTCGTGTGGTGTCGTGGCCGTCGGAGGAGCGCTGGAGCCTGGCGGAAGGACAGCTGTCGGGGCTGTCGAGTCCTTGCTGACGTCCTCTTGCTTCCGTAAGGGGGCTGAGAGCCGCCGTCGTCATAGAGCGTGCGGGGCGCCATCATTACTTGTTTAGAGGAGCGAGCCAGATGGGACGCCGGTCTTGTTCCCCGTAGCCTGAGTCAGCTTGGAGTAGGGCAATGATGGCGCCTCCTGTGACGTGGTCGGTCCGAGCCCTGGGTTGGGCGAGGTGGAGGCTCCTCCGAGGTTGAGGTCGAGTCTGTCTTCCAAGGCCGAGGTCGAGTCCGAGCCCCTGGGTCGGGCGAGGCGGAGACCGTCGGCTGAGGCCAGGGCTGAGTCCGAGCCCTGGGGTCGGGCGAAGCGGAGTTCGTCATCTTCCGGGGCTAAGCCCGAGTCCGAGCCCTGGGGTCGGGTGAAGCGGAGTTCGTCGTCTTCCGGGGCTGAGCCCGAGTCCAAGCCCTGGGGTCGGGCGAAGCGGAGTTCGTCGTCTTCCGGGGCTGAGCCCGAGTCCGAGCCCTAGGGTCGGGCGGAGCGGAGTTCGTCGTCTTCCGGGGTTGAGCCCGAGTCCGAGCCCTAGGGTCGGGCGAAGCGGAGTTCGTCGTCTTCCAGGGCTGAGCCCGAGTCCGAGCCCTGGGGTCGGGCGAAGCGGAGTTCGTCGTCTTCTGGGGCTGAGCCCGAGTCCGAGCCCTGGGGTCGGGCGAAGTGGAGTTCGTCGTCTTCCGGGGCTGAGCTCGAGTCCGAGCCCTAGGGTCGGGCGATGCGGAGTTTCCTATGGTGCCTGAAGCCGGACTTGGCTGCTGTCAGCCTCACTCTGTCGAGTGGCATAGCAGTCGGAGCGGCGCAGGCGGCGCTGTCCTCTTGTCAGGCCGGTCAGTGGAGCGGCGAAGTGACTGCGGTCACTTCGGCTCTATCGACTGGAGGGCGCGCGTCAGGATAAAGGTGTCAGGCCACCTTTGCATTAAATTCCCCTGCGATTCGGTCGGTTGGCGTGGCGGTTTGGCCAAGGTTGCTTCTTGGTGAAGACTGGGCCTCGGGCGAGCCGAAGGTGTGTCCGTTGCTGGAGGGGGTCCTCGGGCGAGACGTAAATCCTCCGGGGTCGGCTGCCCTTGCCCGAGGCTGGGCTCGGGCGAGGCGTGATCGCGTCCCTCGAATGGACCGATCCTTGACTTAATCGCACCCATCAGGCCTTTGCAGCTTTGTGCTGATGGGGGTTACCAGCTGAGATTTAGGAGTCTTGAGGGTACCCCTAATTATGGTCCCCGACAGTAGCCCCCGAGCCTCGAAGGGAGTGTTAATACTCGCTTGGAGGCTTTTGTCGCACTTTTTTGCAAGGGGACCAGCCTTTCTCGGTTGCGTTTTGTTCCGGTGGGTGCGCGCGAGCGCACCCGCCGGGTGTAGCCCCCGAGGCCTCGGAGGAGTGGTTTGACTCCTTCGAGGTCTTAGTGCGTTTCGCAACGCTTCGGCTGGTCTGGTTGTTCCCTCATGCGAGCTGGCCGTAGCCCGGGTGCATGGTCGGGTCCCAAGTTCTCGGCTGGTATGTTTGACGCTGTCAACGGTTTGGCCGGAGCCGGGTTTGCAAGAGAAGCCCCCGAGCCTCCGCACAGGGCGAGAGGACGGTCAAGGACAGACTCGACTTTTTTACATACGCCCCTGCGTCGCCTTTCCGCAAGGAGGAGGGGGGAAAAGCACCATGTTGCCCTTGGAGGGCGCTGAACATGGTGTCTCCAGTGAGCTGCTGACGGGTAATCCGAGTGGACGCCCGTGCCCCATTTGTTAGGGGTCGGCTAGAGGCCCGGAGGCGCGCTCCAAAAGTACCTGCGGGTGATCTGCCGGACCCGGTCCCCTTTTGACGGGGTTCGAGGGCTCGATGCCTCCCTCTGATGGGATTCCGTTACAAGATCGTTCCCACTGGTCTCGGAAATGTCCTAGGGTACCTCGGGAGTGTAGTCTGAGCCTTGGTTATGTATCGAACGTACATAGGGTCATCCCTCGCTCTGTGTCTGAGGCGGCTGTGAACCCTTCGAGGGCCAGCCTACGAACCCCTGATCAGTAGTGGGCGCGGAGCCCGAGTGGCCTGAGGCGGCCGTTGAACCCTTCTGAGGGGCCGGCCTTCGAACCTCTGACCAGTAGTGGGCGCGGAGCCCGAGCGCTCTGAGGCGGCTGTTGAACCCCTCCGAGGGGCCAGCCTTTGAACCTCTGATCAGTAGGGGGCTCGGGGCCCGTTTCCTTCGCGGAGAAGGATCCCTTTCAGGGTATCCCCCTTTCCCGGTCCCTGTTGTAAGAGAGAGAAAGAGGAAAAGGATACAAAATCGAATGACGTGGCGTACCTTTTTTGACGCGGTCATTATGGCGAAGGCGAAGCGTCGCCCGCTTCTCCTGCCAAAGATGTCGCCTGTCCCGCCGCAGAGTTAATGCGACGGGACGAGTGGTTTGCGGGGCGGCCGTTGCGCGTGTGCGAGCCGTTCGAGGAACGGGCGTTTCGCTTTGAGTTTGAATCCCGCGGCGGGTTCGGGCGACGCGTTGAACGGGTCTCGCCTGGGTCTTTATATATTCGGGAGAGGGTCCGGTGACGGTCCTTTGCTCTGCTACTTGTCTTCTCCTTAGGTTTTCGCAACCCGAGGGATTAGCCAGAGAAAGGGAAACCGCCCACCCAATCCTTTCCGCCGCCACCTCCTCTGCTTGGTGATGGCCGACCGGGTGACCATTATCCCGCCGCGCGACCCATGGCCTTTCTCCACAGTCACGGCGGATGACCTGGAGGCCCTCGTCGCCGAGGGTTTACTTCGCCCTCTCTCCGATGAGAGGCAACCGGAGTAGATGCCCCCCCCAGCGGAGCCGCCCCGTCCCCGCCGCCAGGGTATGTCGTGAGCTTCGTCTCCTTCCACGAGCGGGGGTTCGGAGTGCCGGCAAGCCGCTTTATGCGGGCGATCCTGCATGTCTACGGGGTGGAGCTGCATAACCTCAGCCCTAACTCCATCTCGCAAGCCGCCATCTTCGCAGCGGTTTGTGAAGGGTACTTGGGGATTGACCCTCACTGGGACCTGTGGACTCATCTCTTCTCCGCGGAGCTTTTTGCTTCGCCGATGGGGGAGAGAAGGGTCCGCGCGGCAGTGCGGGCCGGTGGCTGCATCCTCCAGCTGAGGCAGGCGCGGGCGCCGCAGTACATTCCCACCATCCTTGCGTCCTCGAACAAAGGGTGGCAGCGCTGGTGGTTCTACCTCCGAAATGACGACGGGAGGCTCCCGTCGTTTACTCAGCGAGTGGTGACCGTCGCCGCTGATGCTTGGCGCTACGGGACCCCGCACGACAGACAGAAGAATCTCCAGCCCCTGCTGAAGGCCCTGGAGGTGTTGCAGAAAGGTGGGCTCACCGCTTCGGGGGTGATTGCCGCCATCCATCGCCGGAGGGTGCTTCCCTTGGCGAAGCGGAGGTTGCCGCTTTGGGAGATGACGACAGAGACCGACTTGGAGGGTTCGCGGATGTCCTCGGATCCCCTCCCCGTCGACGACCTCCACGGGCGGGTAGCCGTCGCGCTGGGAAAACCGGACGCTAGTGCCCTTTCCCAGTCCTTGATGCGTCCCGACCGCGGGTGTGTGTCCCTGGTGAGTGTCCGCTCCTTCTTTCTCCTTGCGTCGGATTGCCCTTGGTCCTCACGGCAGAGACTTTTCGTCTGTCTCCAGGAGGTAGGGTGTCACAAGCCTTCCCAGCCACCGGTCCCGGAGGACGCGGTGGACCGAGCTGCGCGGCGGGTTGCCACAGAGAAGAGGAAGGAGAAAAAGGACGCGAAGAAGGCTCGGGCCCGCGAGCGGACGCGGGCCCGAGACGCCTTGGAAAAGCTCTGTCGCCGGCAGGAGAGGGATGGACTCCCGAGGGAGCCGTCGCCGGAAATGCCTGACGACGACGACGACGATGAAGACGATGATGAAGATGACGATATGGCTGCTCGCCTTGGCCTCAGCCCGGGCTTGAGGCTAGGCCAGGAGTCGTCAAGCCAGCCCCCGAGCGGGCTGGCGCCGTCGGTTTCTGGGGCCGGGACGCCAGGGTCCCGGTCCGAAGAGCGGGGGCAGACCGAGGGGGTACTTGACCCCTCGGCTGGGGAAGTTGAGGTGACCCCGGGGAGTCAGGCCGAGCTGCCTGTTCCCCGAAAACCGTCGCCCATGCCGGCTGTGCAGGAGGGCGATCCTCAGGTCATCGTGGCAGCGTCTGGACAGTCCGCCTCCCGGGCGTCTGGGGCGCCCAAGGCGAGGATGGCACCGAAGCTGGCAGCGAGGCGGACCTCGGCGGTGCCTTCGGGGGTCGAGGTTCGAGATTCCTCCCCACAGGCACGGTTGATCATGGCCCGGAGTGGGTAAGTACCCTAGGATGTCTCCGTCTCAGCTCCTCCTTTGTATGTCCCGATCCTGACTTTCCTTTCCTCCTTAGCAAGCGGAGTCATGGCCTGACCGATCTGGCTCCCCGGAAGGTCCTCAAGATGGCATCGGCCTCCGCAGCCGGTGTCGGGCCTCGCCGACCAGCTGACCTTCTCGCAAGATGCCCCACAGCGGGGGGCTCAGGCGGCTCCAGTTGCCGTGGAGCGAGTTCCCGAGGCCGGCTCTTCTGTCGAGGCGGCCGTCGCATTGGGGGAGGCGGCTGGCGCGGCCGTGGCCTCGGGCCCACCAGACATGCCGCCGGCGCTGGCGCCGGCTGCTGCCGAAGCCGTTGCCGTCTCGGCCGTGGAGCGACCCGTCGCCGCCGACGCTGAGATGGCCGAGGCGTTGCTACTTGATGTCTCGGAGGAGGGGGCGTGGAACCGCGACCCGTCCCGCCGAGCGGCAGCCTTGTCCCTGCGCGGTGGAGCTCCGAGGGGCGGCGCCAAATGCTCCGGTTCCGGACCCGTGAGGCCTCGGATCCCTTCTTCGTTCTTGACGACGAGCGGGAGGAGCAGTCTTGGGACGAGCTCCGCGAGTGTGCCGAGGCAACGGTGGGGTCGCTTCGGTCATCCTTGGAGGTCTTTTGCAGGGACGTCCCCAAGATCCTCCAGGTAATGGTTTCTGGCATACCTTTTTCGTGATCAAGGCGTCCTTTGTGACGCCCCGCTTCCTTCCTGCAGGATCTGACGGATCTGAGCGCCGCCAAGTCGTCGTTCATCCGCCGTGAGGTAGATGTCTGGGGTTCGCTGTGATCCCTGAGGACCTCGCTTGCCAGGGCTACCGTGCGCCTCTCCCAGCAGGGCACCGAGGTGGCGGACCTTCGGTTGCTTCGTGCCGATCTGAGAGCAGAGGCAGCAGCGGCGCGCGCAGAGGTGCAGCGGCGGCAGTCGGAGCTTGACCAGGTCACCGATGAGCGGGACCAATCTCGGGGTCGGGCCGCCGAGGCCGAAAGCCGGGCCGGAGCCCTTGCTGCAGACCTAGCCGTAGCCCAAGCCGCATCCTCGGAGCAGCGTGCCCGAGCCGGAGGTATGTCCTGGCTGTTTTAAGTTTTTGTTTCAGCTTGGTTCCTCCGCTTGTGTTTGAGGTCTTGCGCTTTGGCTGTTCGCAGAGCTCGAGTCTGCCCTTGCTCAGGCGGCCGAGCAGAGGGAGGCCGACCACGCGGCCATGTCTGAGTCCATCTCGGCTTTCTACCGGGTCTTTGGCTTTGGTGACGTCCCCTCGGGGAGCTCCCCTTAGAGTCGCCTGCAGGCCTTGGGTGACCATGTCCGTGGCAGACTCCGCGAGGCGCTACATCACGGCGTCAGGCGGCCCTTCGCCGTGCTTGCTTCCCACTACGTCGTGGATGTGGAGCAGGTCAGCGAGGGGTATTGCCTCCCTGACGAAGATGAAGCCACCCTGACTGAAGTCTAGAGGCTCGACGCGGCCGCCGTGGGCCCGAGCGCGGTGTTGGCAACCACCTTCGAGGCAGAGATCCTCCCGCCTGCGCCGTCGTCCGAGGCCGGGGCGGACTTTGCCGAGGGTGGGGATGAAGCCGAGGGCGCGGCTCCTTCTCCGGACGACGTCTGACCTTGCCGGAGCAATTTTTCTTTGAATGCATATGTGTCTTTTGCGACCGTTGAGGCCCGAACACTTTATTATCGTAATATAAAGTTGTGCTCCTTTTCCTTCCATTTTGCGTATCCGGCGCCGTTCGTCAGTAGCAGGGTGGCTTGCCCAAGTAGGAGTCATTTTTCGTGGTAGGTGACGAGTGAGGTATCCGTATCCCAGAGGTGTAGGAGTCCCTCGGCTCAGTCGGCCTTGCCACTTACATGCGCCCTCGTTCGCTTCTTGGGGTCTTGCTACTGATATAGCCGGGGAATGCAGAGGGGGTTCCCCCCTTTTAGCCCCCGAGGGAGGGTCGGGCTTTGCCGAGGCAAGGCTGACCCTTCCTTGATGACTAAACTTTGTGTGTGAACGAGGTATACGAACAACTTGAAAGCATCTTAAGGGTAGAAGCGACGTAGCTGTCGGATGTTCCAAGCGTTGTTGTAGACCTCGCCTTGACTGTTGGCCAGCTTGTACGTCCCGGGCTTCAGAACTTTGGCGATGACGAACGACCCTTCCCAGGGAGGCGTGAGCTTGTGCCGCCCTTGGGCGTTTTGTCGCAGCCGAAGCACCAGGTCGCCCACCTGGTGGTCTCGGGACCGAACCCCTCGGGCGTGGTAGCGTCGCAGGGACTGCTGGTACCGCGACGAGTGTAGTAAGGCCATGTCCCGAGCCTCTTCCAGCTGGTCCAATGAGTCTTCTCGATTAGCTCGATTGCTTTGGTCGGCGTAGGCCCTCGTCCTCGGGGAACCGTATTCTAAGTCTGTGGGCAAGATGGCCTCGGCCCCATAGACTAGAAAGAACAGTGTGAAGCCCGTGGCTCGGCTCGGCGTTGTCCTCAGATTCCAGACCACCGAGGGGAGTTCCTTCATCCATCGCTTGCCGAACTTGTTGAGGTCGTTGTAGATCCGAGGCTTGAGTCCTTGCAGAATCATGTCGTTGGCACGCTCTACTTGCCCATTCGTCATGGGGTGAGCCACAGCGGCCCAGTCCACCCGGATGTGGTGATCCTCGCAGAAGTCCAGGAACTTTCTGCCGGTGAACTGGGTGCCGTTGTCGGTGATGATGGAGTTCGGAACCCCAAAGCGATGGATGATGTTGGTGAAGAACGCCACCGCCTGTTCGGACCTGATGCTGTTTAGGGGTCGGACCTCGATCCACTTGGATAATTTGTCGATGGCGACCAACAGGTGCGTGTAGCCCCCGGGTGCCTTCTGCAAGGGGCCGACTAGGTCCAGACCCCACACAGCAAACGGCCAGGTGATGGGTATGGTCTGCAGGGCCTGAGCGGGCAGGTGGGTCTGCCTTGCGTAGAGCTGACACCCTTCGCAGGTGCGGACAATTCTAGTGGCGTCGGCCACCTCCGTCGGCCAGTAGAAACCTTGTCGGAAGGCGTTCCCAACAAGGGCTCGGGGTGCTGCGTGATGGCCGCAAGCCCCCGAGTGTATCTCTTGTAGGAGCTCCTGGCCTTCGACGATGGAAATGCATTGCTGGAGGATGCCCGAGGGGCTGCGGTGGTAGAGCTCCTTCCCGTCTCCCAGCAAGACGAACGACTTGGCGCTCCGCACCAACCGTCGAGCTTCGGCTCGATCGAGGGGTAGCTGTCCTCGGTGGAGATATTGCAGGTACGGGGTCTGCCAGTCTCGATTAGGCGTGACCCCGCTCCGCTCCTCCTCGATGCGCAGTGCCCCACCCTCGGGGGCCGAGGGTACCTCGGGCCGAGCCGAGGGTGCCTCGGATTGAGCCGAGGGTGCCTCGGGCTGGGCCGAGGCCTTCTCGGGCTCGGGCGTGTCGTCGTTCTTGACGGAGGGTTGATGCAGGTCTCGGGAGAAGACGTCCGGGGGAACCGTTGTTCGCCCCGAGGCTATTTTAGCCAGCTCGTCCGCAGTCTCGTTGTAGCGTCGGGCGATGTGGTTGAGCTCGAGCCCGTAGAACTTGTCTTCCAGGCACCGAACCTCATCGCAGTAGGCTTCCATCTTCGGGTCGCGACAGTGGGAGTTCTTCATGACTTGGTCGATGATGAGGTGTGAGTCACCGCGAGCATCGAGGCGTCGGACCCCTAGCTCGATGGCGATGCGCAACCCGTTGACCAGAGCCTCGTACTCGGCCACATTGTTGGATGCCGAGAAATGGAGGCGTAGCACGTAGTGTAGGTGCTTCCCGAGGGGCGAGATGAAGAGCAGGCCTGCGCCTGCCCCTGTCTTCATCAGCGACCCGTCAAAGAACATGGTCCAGAGTTCCGGTTGGATCGGAGCTGTTGGGAGCTGGGTGTCGACCCATTCAGCCACAAAGTCCGCTAAGACCTGGGATTTGATGGCCTTCCGAGGGGCGAACGAGATCGTCTCGCCCATGATTTCCACCGCCCACTTTGCAATTCTACCCGAGGCCTCTCGGCACTGGATGATCTCCCCCAGGGGGAAGGATTACACCACAGTTACCGGATGAGACTCGAAGTAGTGTCGCAACTTCCGCCGCGTTAGGATCACCGCGTACAGCAGCTTCTGAATTTGTGGGTAGCGGATCTTGGTCTCGGACAGTACCTCACTGATGAAGTAGACTGGCCTCTGGACGGGCAATGCATGCCCCTCTTCTCGTCTCTCAATCACAATCGCGGCGCTAACCAGCTGAGTGGTCGCGGCGACGTAGATCAAGAGGGCTTCTCCGGCAGCGGGGGGCACCAAGATGGGCGCGTTCGTGAGGAGCGCCTTCAGGTTCCCGAGGGCATCCTCGGCCTCAGGGGTCCAAGTGAAGCACTCGGCCTTCCTTAAGAGGCGGTACAGAGGCAGGCCTCTTTCGCCGAGGCGCGAGATGAAACGGCTCAGAGCCGCAAGGCATCCCGTGACTCTCTGTACGCCTTTCAAGTCCTTGATGGGCCCCATGCTGGTGATGGCCGCGATCTTCTCCGGGTTGGCCTCGATGCCCCGCTCGGAGACGATGAACCCCAAGAGCATGCCTCGGGGAACCCCGAAGACACACTTCTCGGGATTGAGCTTCACGCCTTTCGCCTTGAGACATCGGAATGTCGCTTCAAGGTCGGAAAGGAGGTCGGAGGCTTTCCTCGTCTTGACTACGATGTCATCGACGTAGGCCTCGACCGTTCGGCCAATGTGTTCGCCGAACACGTGGTTCATGCACCGTTGGTACGTTGCACCCGCATTCCTCAAACCAAACGGCATGGTAACATAGCAGTACATGCCGAAGGGTATGATGAAAGAAGTCGCGAGCTGGTCGGACTCTTTCATCCTGATCTGGTGATACCCCGAGTAGGCATCGAGGAAAGATAGGGTTTCACACCCAGCAGTGGAATCCACGATTTGATCGATGCGAGGCAGAGGGTAGGGAACTTTCGGACATGCTTTGTTGAGACCAGTGTAGTCTACACACATCCGCCATTTCCCTCCTTTCTTTCTCACAAGCACAGGATTGGCAAGCCATTCGGGATGGAATACCTCTTTGATGAACCCTGCCGCCATTAGCTTGTGGATCTCCTCGCCTATGGCTCTGCGCTTTTCCTCGTCAAATCGGCGCAGAGGCTGCTTCACGGGTCGGGCTCCAGCTCGGATATCCAGCGAGTGCTCGGCGACATCCCTTGGTATGCCGGACATGTCCGAGGGACTCCACGCGAAAACGTCGGCGTTTGCGCGGAGAAAGTCGACGAGCACTGCTTCTTATTTGGGATCGAGCTCGGAGCCGATCCGGATCTGCTTGGAGGCGTCGTTGCTGGGGTCGAGAGGGACGGATTTAACCGTCTCCGCTGGCTCGAAGTTGCCGGCGTGGCGCTTCACGTCTGGCGCCTCCTTAGAGAGGCTCTCCAGGTCGGCGATGAGGGCCTCGGATTCGGCGAGGGCCTCGGCGTACTCCACACACTCCACGTCGCATTCGTACGCGTGTCGGTACGTGGGGCCGACGGTGATGACCCCGTTGGGGCCCGGCATCTTGAGCTTGAGGTAGGTGTAGTTGGGGACGACCATGAACTTGGTGTAGCATGGCCTCCTCAGCACTGCGTGGTAGGTTCCTCGGAACCCGACCACCTGAACGTGAGGGTCTCCCTTCGGAAGTTGGAGGGTGTCCCAAAGCAGACGGGTAGATCGAGTCGTCCGAGGGGCTGGACGCGCTTCCCGGGGATGATCCCGTGGAAAGGCGCAGCGCCTGCCCAGACCGAGGACAGATCGATCCGCAGGAGCCCGAGGGTCTCGGCGTAGATGATGTTGAGGCTGCTGCCTCCGTCCATGAGGACCTTGGTGAGCCTGACGTTGCCGATGACGGGGTCGACAACGAGCGGGTATTTCCCCGGGCTCGGCACGCGGTCGGGGTGGTCGTCTTGGTCGAAGGTGATGGGCTTGTCGGACCAGTCTAGGTAGACTGGCGCCGCCACCTTTACCGAGCAGACCTCCCGACGCTCTTGCTTGTGGTGCCGAGCCGAGGCGTTCGCCACTTGCCCACCGTAGATCATGAAGCAGTCGTGGACCTCGGGGAACTCTCCTGCCTTGTGATCCTCCTTCTTATCGTCGTCACGAGCCCTACCACCCTCCGCGGGTGGCCCGACCTTGTGGAAGTGGCGCCGAAGCATGGCGCACTCCTCAAGGGTGTGCTTGACGGGCCCCTGATGATAGGGGCACGACTCCTTGAGCATCTTGTCGAAGAGGTCGGCACCTCCGGGAGGTTTCCGAGGGTTCTTGTACTCGGCGGCGGCGACAAGGTCCGCGTCGGCGGCGTCGCGTTTCGCTTGCGACTTCTTCTTGCCTTTCTTCTTGGCGCCGCGCTGAGTTGATGCCTCGGGGACATCTTTCGGTGGGCGGCCCTGGGGCTGCTTGTCCTTCCGGAAGATGGCCTCAACCGCCTCCTAGCCAGAGGCGAACTTGGTGGCGATGCCCATCAGCTCGCTCGCCCTTGTGGGGGTCTTGCGACCCAGCTTGCTCACCAGATCGCGGCAGGTGGTGCCGGCGAGTAACGCGCCGATGACATCCGAGTCGGTGATGTTGGGCAGCTCGGTGCGCTGCTTCGAGAATCGTCGGATGTAGTCTCGGAGAGACTCTCCCGGCTGCTGGCGGCAGCTTCGAAGATCCCAGGAGTTCTCAGGGCGCACGTACGTGCCCTAGAAATTGCCGGCGAAGGCCTGGACCAGGTCGTCCCAGTTGGAGATCTGCCCCGGAGGCAGGTGCTCCAGCCAGGCCCGAGCGGTATCGGAGAGGAACAGGGGGAGGTTGCGGATGATGAGGTTATCATTGTCCGTTCCACCCAGGTGGCAGGCCAGCCGATAGTCCGTGAGCCACAGTTCCGGTCTCGTCTCCCCGGAGTACTTTGTGATAGTAGTCGAGGTTCGGAACCGAGTCGGGAACGGCGTCCGTCGTATGGCGCGGCTGAAAGCCTGCAGACCGGGTGGTTCGGGCGAGGGACTCCGATCCTCCCCGCTGTCGTAGCGTCCCCCACGCCTGGGGTGGTAGCCTCGGTGCACCCTCTCGTCGAGGTGGGCCCGATGGTTGCGGTGATGGTGCTCGTTGTCGAGGCGACCCGGGGCCGCAGGCGCTGTGTTGCGCGTGCGCCCGATGTGGACCGAGGCTTCCCGCATGAATCGGGAAGTCGCGGCGCGATGTTCCGAGGGGTACCCCTGCCTTCGGGAGGCGGAGCTTTCGGCCCGTCGGACCGCGTCATCCTCCAGGAGATTCTTGAGCTCTCCCTGGATACGCCGCCCCTCGGTGGTTGATGGCTCCGGCATCGCACGGAGAAGTATTGCCGCTGCAGCCAGGTTCTGGCCGACCCCACTGGAAACCGGTGGTGGCCTTACCCTGACATCGTCGGCGATGCGGTGCTGGAAGCCATAGGGGAGATGACGCGCTTCTCCGGTCGGAGGTTGGCCCACCCATTCCTGCCCGATGTCCTGGCGGACCGGCCCAAGTGTTCCTGCTCCCTCGTCGAGCCTGGCCTGCATCTCGCAGATTTGCTCGAGCTGTGGGTCATGACCCCCCGCCGGGACGGGGACCACAGCTAGCTCCCGAAGGATGTCAACGCGAGGCACAGGCCTAGGTGGATCGCCGTTCTCCGGCATACCAAGATGGTTGCCTTCGCTGGGACCCCCTAGATCGACATGGAAACATTCACGACTTGGGCCGCAGCCCTCGTCGCCGAAGCTGTGGCTACCGTCGGAACAGTCGGAAAGGCAATAGTCGCATGCGGTCATGAAGTCCCGCATGGCACTGAGGTTACCAAGTCCGGAGAAATCCCAACAGAAGTCGGGCTTGTCATCTTCCTCGGACCCCGAGGGCCCATAGGTCGAGACGGCCGTCAGCCGGTCCCAGGGTGACCGCATACGATACCCCAGAGGGTTTGGATTCGCCTCTATGAGAGCGTCCACCAAAGCGAAGTCGCTTGGTGGGTCGAGGCTGAATCCAAAAGGCGTGAGATGGGAATCGGTCGGTACCTCTTGGTCGACGGGCGGTGACGAAGTCACGTCAGGGGTAGACCACACCGCCGTCTCAGGTACGAGGGTGACGCCCAGCAAGTCCTTCGCGAGCGTGCTGGCGTCGTCCGTTTGCTTGGGGTTGGCGTGTTGCGGGGAGACGACGCTCGTCTTCGTCTCAGACGCGAGGTTGATGCCCGACGTGCCCCCCGTTGGGGCGCCGGCGCCGTCGACTCGCTCGACAGCCGACGAGGTGCCGCCTCATGCTTGGCCTTGGTTGCCCTGCCTCCTCCTCCGTCGGTGGGAGAGGGGACGGGACAAGCCCGAATGTTGTTCTTCCACCACGTGGGGAAGACATCGTTGATTCCGCCGCCGGCGAGCGGGTTGTCGGCCGCCATTGTCGCTGTCGCGCGGCGGGGGAAGGAGTATCATGTCGTAGCGGTCGTCGAGGGACATGAACTCAAGACTCCCGAAACGGAGCACCGTCCCGGGCTGGAAAGGTTGCTGGAGACTGTCCATCTGGAGCTTGACGGGAAGATGTTCGTCAACACGCAGCACGCCCCTACCTGGCGTGCCAACTGTCGGCGTTTCGAACCCGGGGGGTCCCTGGACCGACGAGTAAATTGTCGCCGCGTGCCCCAGCCCAGATGGGTCGGCGCGAGACGGAGCGCGAAGGGGGGAAGAAGCCGGAGGGAGACAGGCGTGAGAGGTGAAACCTGTGGCCTTCGTGTTTGTCCCACGCCCAGGTCGGGTGCGCTTGCAGTAGGGGGTTACAAGCGTCCACGCGGGAGGGAGCGAGCAGCCCTACGTGAGCGCCGTCCCGTCCTTCTCCGCGCGGCCAACCCTCTGTAAGAGGGCCCTGGACCTTCCTTTTATCGGCGTAAGGGAAGGATCCAGGTGTACAATGGGGGGTGTAGCAGTGTGCTAACGTGTCTAGCGGAGGAGAGCTAGTGCCCTAAGTACATGCCATCGTGGCAGTCGGAGAGGTTTTGGCACCCAGTTCATGTGGTGTCGTGGCCGTCGGAGGAGCGCTGGAGCCTGGCGGAAGGACAGCTGTCGGGGCTGTCGAGTCCTTGCTGACGTCCTCTTGCTTCCGTAAGGGGGCTGAGAGCCGCCGTCGTCATAGAGCGTGCAGGGCGCCATCATTACTTGTTTAGCGGAGCGAGCCAGATGGGACGTCGGTCTTGTTCCCCATAGCCTGAGTTAGCTTGGAGTAGGGCAATGATGGCGCCTCCTATGACATGGTCGGTCCGAGCCCTGGGTTGGGCGAGGTGGAGGCTCCTCCGAGGTTGAGGTCGAGTCTGTCTTCCAAGGCCGAGGTCAAGTCCGAGCCCCTGGGTCGGGTGAGGCGGAGACCGTCGGCTGAGGCCAGGGCTGAGTCCGAGCCCTGGGGTCGGGCGAAGCGGAGTTCGTCGTCTTCCAGGGCTGAGCCCGAGTCCGAGCCCTAGGGTCGGGCGAAGCGGAGTTCGTCGTCTTCCGGGGCTGAGCCCGAGTCCGAGCCCTGGGGTCGGGCGAAGCGGAGTTCGTCGTCTTCCGGGGCTGAGCCCGAGTCCGAGCCCTGGGGTCGGGCGGAGCGGAGTTCATCGTCTTCTGGGGCTGAGCCCGAGTCCGAGCCCTGTGGTCGGGCGAAGCGGAGTTCGTCGTCTTCCGGGGCTGAGCCCGAGTCCGAGCCCTGGGGTCGGGCGATGCGGAGTTTCCTATGGCGCCTGAAGCCGGACTTGGCTGTTGTCAGCCTCACTTGTCGAGTGGCACAGCGGTCGGAGCGGCGCAAGCGGCGCTGTCCTCTTGTCAGGCCGGTCAGTGGAGCGGCGAAGTGACTGCGGTCACTTCGGCTCTGTCGACTGGAGGGCGCGCGTCAGGATAAAGGTGTCAGGCCACCTTTGCATTAAATGCCTATGCGATTCAGTCGGTTGACGTGGCGATTTGGACAAGGTTGCTTCTTGGTGAAGACTGGGCCTCGGGCGAGCTGAAGGTGTGTCCGTTGCTGGAGGGGGTCCTCGGGCGAGACGTAAATCCTCCGGGGTCGGCTGCCCTTGCCCGAGGCTGGGCTCGGGCGAGGCGTGATCGCGTCCCTCGAATGGACCGATCCTTGACTTAATCGCACCCATCAGGCCTTTGCAGCTTTGTGCTGATGGGTGTTACCAGCTGAGATTTAGGAGTCTTGAGGGTACCCCTAATTATGGTCCCCGACAGTGCTCAAGACCGCGCACGAAGTAGACGAGGTGACCAAGATCACCAAGCGGGAAACGATCGAGGGGGAGCTCGGTCGATTTATGCTCAACCAAGGAGAGGAGCCACAAGCCATGTACAACCGACTCAGGACCTTGGTGCACCAAATGCGCAACCTCGGGAGCACAAAATGGGATGACCATGAAATGGTCAAGGTTATTCTAAGATCACTCGTTTTTCTTAATCCTACACAAGTTTAATTAATTCGTGGTGATCCTAGATATAAGCTAATGTCTCCCGAGGAGGTTATAGGGAAGTTTGTGAGCTTTGAGTTGATGATCAAAGGCTCCAAACAAATCATCGAGCGAGGTGCCACCTCCACACCCGAGGTGCAACCCGTCGCATTCAGAGCGACGGAGGAGAAGAAAGAAGAGTCTACGTCAAGTAGGCCCCCCATCGACACATCCAAGCTCGACAATGAGGAGATGGCTTTAATCATCAAAAGCTTTCGCCAAATCCTCAAGCAAAGGAAGGGGAGAGACTACAAGCCCCGTTCCAAGAAGGTTTGCTACAAGTGTGGTAAGTCCGGTCACTTTATTGCTAAATGTCCAATATCAAGTGATAGTGACAGGGGCGACAACAAGAGGGGAAAGAAGAAGGAGAAGAAGAGATACTACAAGAAGAAGGGCGGCGATGCCCATTGAAAGGATCACGATGCCCAAGAGGGGGGTGAATTGGGCTTTTCTAAAAATCAACACTAATTAAAACCTAAGCAAGAGCTAAGCAAGAGCCCAACTTCACCCCAACAACTAGCACTAAGATAATAATACTAGAAATGCAACAATGCTTAGACAATACTTCAAATACTTGCTAAACAAATACACAATGTAAGATGCTTGAATTAAGTGCGGAATGTAAAGCAAGGTTTAGAAGACTCCTCTAATTTTTCCCGATGTATCAAAGAGTCGGCACTCTCCACTAGTCCTCGTTGGAGCACCCGCACAAGGGTATCGCTCCCCCTTGGTCCTCGCAAGAACCAAGTGCTCACTACGAGATTATCCTTTGCCACTCCGGCGCGGTAGATCCCTCACGACCGCTTACAAACTTGAGCCGGGTCACCAACAAGATCTCCACGGTGATCACCGAGCTCCCAACGCCACCAAGACGTCTAGGTGATGCCGATCACCAAGAGTAACAAGCCGTAGACTTTCGCTTGACCAAGAGAAGCCTAATGCAAGTGGTGTGTGCTCTAGGTGGCTCTCGCTAGCGCTAATGAGGAACAAATGCGGGATTAAGATTCTCTAATCTCCTCACTAGGCTTTTGGTGCTTGCAATGCTCTACCAATGTGCTGGAATTAATGTGGGCAGCAAGACATTGAATATGGTGGGTGGAGGGGGTATAAATAGCCCTCACCCACCAACTAGCCGTTACCAGCAATGTTTTGCGCATGGGCGCACCGGACAGTCCGGTGCGCCACCGGTGCACCAACGGTCGACTCCAATGGCTAGTTCTGACAGCTAGCCATTGGGCAGATGGCACACCGGATAGTGAACAGACACTGTCCGGTGCACACCGGACAATCCGGTGCACTGTCCGGTGCGCTGTCCGGTGCGCCACTAAAATTCCACTCGGGAACCTTGCGCTCGCGGGTTTCTGCGTGGGGAAACCCTTCCCCTGGGCCAGCTTGGCCCCACCTAGCAGAGGGCACACCGGACAGTCCGGTGCCCCAGTGCCATAAACCCTATTTTCTGTTTTGTGTTGTTTTTCAAATCGGTTTTCGTTCTAACTTGAGTGTATGTTCTAGAGTATCACCTAGCATTATATGTGAGTGTGAATATGCACCAACACTACACTAGAACTCTCTTGGTCAAACTACTCATTAACAACCCCTCTTTATAGTACGACTAAAAGAGAATAAATGACCTAACTAAATCACGAGTGTCCACAACTCCTTGACACTCGGACTCCGTGGTCCTTCACTTTTTGTTTCGTCGTTTTAGCCGTCGCTTTGAGTTCTTATCTCCGGGATTGTTTTCATCGTTGTAGTACCTCTACCTGTAATGCGACCTAACTTACCATTTGTCTCTGCAAAACACACGTTAGTCACATATAACATTACGTTGTCATTAATCACTAAAACCAACCAGGGGCCTAGATGCTTTCAATCTCCCCCTTTTTGGTGATTGATGACAACCCTACAAGATTTGTGAGAGTAGTTTGTTTTGAAATTTCTGTCAATAGAGAAGATGGTTAGTTATACTCAGTAATCTTTGACAGAAAGAATGTGTACCATAATAATAAGAATGAGCGCATACACATCGTAAGTTTCTTGTTCATATAAAGAATGAAATCAAATCGATGAACAAGAACTAGAAGACTGGTGATAACATATAAGGTGAAAACATAATACGCACATAGTCAACATAAGCATCGAGAATATATATAGAGTTTGTGAGCCAAAAGCATCATACAAAAGTGAAGCTAGTACAGAGAGTAACAAGCACATATATTACATCAAAATGACTCTCTACTAACTCCCTAACTCCCCCTAGCTCTCACAACTCATATCTCTCCCCCTTTGGCGTCAAACACCAAAAGGGAACCCGAACCTACACATCAGAAGAGGGAGGAGGTGGCGGGGGCGCATTCGGTCGCGGTCGAGGCAATAGAGCGAACGCCAGCTGTGGATCAGAGCAGTCTCGGATCCAGGATCTGCTGTAGAAGCTGGAGCAGGTACTGACTCAGACGGAAGCTGCGCTGCAGGAGCTGCCGGAGCCGAAGAAGTCACAGACACCGCCACAGTGGCAGTGGTAACAGCAGAAGCTGGTGGCACTGGCGGCTGAGGGCTGACGGAGCTGATGACCGGCGACGTGAAAACCAGGGTGACCGGTCAGAGCGAAGAGGAAGAAGGACCAACTGTAGGAAGAGGAGGTCCTGCCTGAAGGGCTGGCACAACAGCAGCCTGAAGAGGTGGAGGCGGTGCTGACTGAACTGGGGGAATCGATACACCAGTATGCTGAAGCATGAGAGTCATAAAAGCCATGTTCTCAGCCCGGTCCTGAAGAAGCTACTGCTGTAGAGAATCCTGCCTGTCCTGAATCGTCTGGAACATCGAGAGCATTCTCTCGGACAACTGCTGCTGAACCGTTGCCTGACGGGCCTGCTCGGCTGCCAAGTGAGTCTGCTGCTGAGTAAGAGTCTGGAGAATCGCAGCAAGAGCAGGGTCAATGGCTGGAGGGGTAGCAGGGGCAGCACTAGAACTCCTAGCCTCATGATCATGTGTGCGTGGAGGCATAGGAGGCAGAGGAGGAATCCCAAAGTCATCATCATCATGGACTGCTGCGTCCTGAGTCTCAAACTGGTGAAAAGTGGTATCCTCGGCCTGAGTATCAATCATTGTGCTCTGTAGAAAGACTCCTGAATCCTGGTGCTGAATGGATCTGCCGCTGCTCGGTCTCTCTGTGCAGGTAACCAAGACTCCACGGGTACGTATCTGAACTGACGTACCCGTGTCGTTGTAGCACGCTGAAGATCAAACAGTCTGGGATCCGCAGCAAGTGGTCGCACCTCAGTCTCATCACGCTCCTGGAAGCGAGCAGGTGGGATAGGAGGAGCGGAAGCGGGAGCGGGAGTAGTGGAAGCTGGAGTAGTGGAGGTGGTGGGTATGGCTGAGGTGGTGGATGGCATAGGAGTAGTGGAGGTGGTGGGTATGGCTGAGGTGGTGGATGGCACAGGAGTGACGGGAGCAGGCGAAGTAGGTGGTGGAGTGGTAGCAGTGGTGGGAGTGGTAGGAGCGGAGGAGCGAGGACGAGAGGCGTGACGACGAACTCGGTAGGCAATCTGATCAGAAGGAATCTGCAACTGAGCTCCTTGCTCTGCCTGCTCAGCTGCTGCTGCTCTGTCCATACGTCGCTTCTTGTGACCTTCCTGCTGCTCCAAATACACGGTCTTTCCCTTGACCTGCCTAAAGGGGTGAGGAGGGTCCTCGTCATCTCCTCCCCCTGGCGCCGACACATTCTTCGTGTGTGGCATCCTGACCTGACGACTGCAAATGAGAGAGAGAAGCTAAGCGCAAGTCGATAATATATGATAGAATATCAAAAGAGTGGATGTCTACCTGAAATGCTCACACGAGAGGTGAAAATCCAGGCAGGACAGGAGACGGCTCACGGGCAGGCAAGGTCACTGAAATGACAGAAGAGGTGAGCACGTATTAGTCACATAGTCATAAGTAGGGATGAAAACTGTTTCGCAATTTTTCGGAATTCCGGAAACCGTTTTCGATTTTTTCCGATCGGAATCGTCGGTATCGGTTTTTCTCGGAATCGGAATCGGTCATCGGAATTTTACATCGGAATCGGTATCGAAATCGGTACAGCCCTTTACCGACCGCATTCTTTGGTTACCGTTTTGGATCGGAATTTACCGAATTCAAAATTCGAAATTTACCGAAACTCATGGCCCAGCCCAAATTCTAAAATGTAAAATCTATATTGAGAACTTATGGCTCATGGGCGGCCCATGGAGCAAGCAGCCCAGCAGGCGCCGTCGGTCTCTGCCTGTCTTCCACTTCCGTCGCCCTCGCAGTCTCGCAGAACAGAACCAGCAGGCGGCGGCACGCAGCAAGCAGTCAAGCACCAGCCGTCACCGCCCACCGCCAGTCGCCAGTGCCACTGCTCCATGGAGTGCCCCCAAATCCCGTGACGGACTAACGGCGTGACTCATCTTCCTCCTCTCCTCTCTGTAACAGTAAGTAATCTGTAATCCCTAATCCCTAATCTAGCTTTATGGCCATGGATGCACTCATGCACGCACGGCGCACCCACTGCCGGACCGTCCGGTTTAGATGTCGAGCCGCCATGGACGCACCGAGCCGTGGACGCACTGAGGTTTAGATGGAGCCTCTTGTGTGGACCTGCTTCATCTACAGCCTCGTGCCCGGGGGTCCTCGCGTTCTGGCGGTACACCATAGAGCCGACCTTGCTGATGAGTGACGTCTTAGCTATGCAAGCGTCAACAGTAGCTTCATAATCTGCTTTTAGTGCGGGTGGTCGTGTACTTGATCCATTTCGTACTCGCCTTGACCCTACCATGGTAGAAGCGCTTGTCTGCACCAAAGATTGGATAGCTAGAGCAAGAAAAGGTTGTATAACAGTAACTTATATTTATTTACAATTTATTTAGTCATTACCTTTTTACTAATGCACTAATTGATCTTTATATTTCTATGTTCCAAGGCTAAGAGTGTTGCTATTCCTAATATGGTTTGTGAAATGGAGGAACTTGAGGCTCTTGCTAGAAATCTTTCACTTGAGGTTAATTTACCTTCATGTTCTATTCTATTTTGCATAAAACATTAGCTATGATTTAACTATATATTCCTTTAATAAAATGTAGGATGAAGACCTAGATGATGATCTTGATGATGGACCAGAGGCATCGTTGTAAGCTTGTTGATGAAGACCTAGATGATGATAATGCAACATGAATGCTCTGAATGTTTTTATTGTACTTGTTGCGTAATGCTTTGTGATCTTGCGAACTTGGGACTTGTGGACTTGTGGTTGTGTACTTTGTGATCTGTGTGATGAACTTGTTATATTGTGAACTTGTGATCAACTTGTTATATTGTGAACTTGTGATCCACTTATTATATTGTGAACTTGTGATATTGTGAACTTGTGATATTGAAAATTGTGAACTTGTGTTTTTGTGATATTTGTAAACTTTGTTGTATTGTGATATTTTCATATTGATATGGTTACCGATTGTATTTTAGATTTCGACCGATGTCGATGTTTTTTTGTACCGAACTT
The DNA here is from genome assembly GCF_902167145.1 of Zea mays. NCBI lineage: Eukaryota > Viridiplantae > Streptophyta > Magnoliopsida > Poales > Poaceae > Zea > Zea mays. Next base: position 238,343,007 of record NC_050099.1, on the reverse strand, counting down.
CCGTTTCCGATGATTCCGAAATACCGATGTCGTTTCCGTTTCCGGAATTACCGTTTCTGATTTCGTTTCCGATAAAAAAATATGAAAACGGTAACGGTTTTACTGTTTTCCGATCGTTTCCGACCGTTTTCATCCCTAGTCATAAGTATATGAAATGTGAATAAATACATACACAGAGAAATATGGCACGGAAAACGAGAGATATGGCGATCGAGAGGCCAAACGACGTGAAAACGGCGTTTGAACGAGAAATAGTGCCATAGAAGGTTTGGAATTCGAATTGAGGTATGAAATGGTGTGTAATTGAGTCGATACTTCACGAATAGGTTTATATGGGTGAATACGAGTGAAGTGTGTGCTTGGTTTGAATTTAGGCAAAGAAAATGAAATTTAGGCACTCGGCTCGGAATTGATCGCTCAAAACAGAGAATTAAGTGAAATTGAAGCCTAGAATATCGGATTGACGTGAAATTTGGCGAAGATGTTTCTGGAGGTGTTGTGAAGGTGCCTGAAAAATTTGGGTTCAATCAGAGCATTTTTGGCTGGTTTGGATATTTCACCGAACACGTGGCGTGCGGGGGTTTAGGGTTTTGGAGAAAAGCCTATTTGAGGATTGAAACCCTCCCAAAGGGAGCTAGGAACCTGCAGAGATATTCAATGGAGCACTAGGGCACACATCCATGCACAGGATTCACAAGATTTGGAATGAATTTGAACTTGAGCAAACAAGGGGTGGTGAGAGGCTTGACTGAGCTGTGAAACAGAGAAAAAAGAGGGAAGATCTCGAGCTGCTCACCAGAGGGAAAGGGGGCCGAGCAGGAGCACCACCACAGGAGCACGGCCGCTGGCGAGGGAGATCACCGGAGGTGAGCAGAGGGGGGGTCGCCAGGAGAGCTGAGAAGAGGCAGAGAACAGAGAAGGAGTGGCCTCTGGCTCAGCTCGGGCTGGAGGCCGATTTTTTAAAACGCGATGTGGGCGCACCGGACAGTCTACAGTGCATGTACGGTGCACATCGGACAGCGCACAGTAGCTGTCCGGTGAACCACCGGATAGCGCACAGAAAAATGGAATTTGAGCGCGCGGCTGCCGGTGCACCGGACATTGCACAGTGCAGTGTCCGGTGCACACCGGACTGTCCGGTGAGCCCAGACAGAGGGAAATTTTGAATTTTTCCATCTAATTTTCAACCAAACCGAATCCTAACTTATAATCACACAAAATAACACTTGTTGGGACAGGTATTAGCACTCTCATATATTTTCTCATAATTTTCAAAATATTTTGTCATAGGCTAGATAATTTTTAGAGAAAATAGGCAAATGGTGAAATTTGCATTTTGGCCTTGCACTAGGGGTTTTCATGAGTGATTTGAGTTTTGAATACTCCCCCTAAGTGCAGTACCTCATGCATATTTCAAGAACCAACAATTGCATAAAAAGTAAGAATTTAAGTGCTAAAAGCTTAAAACTAGGACTTGTCAAGTTTGATCCGAGTTAAACTTTTTCACTCGCTTTGTTGGCGGTTATCTCAACTAGGTTAGACAAGCCCTAGATGCAATACAAGAAATTTAAATATGCAATGCAAGCTTGACAACACCATTTGACATCTTAAATAAAATTTCTGAGATCAAGTATATTTAATTCATTCCTTAACATGCAAAAGTGGGTCTTATCAAGTGGCTTAGTGAAAATATCCGCTAATTGATCTTCCGACCTCACTCCTTCCAAAAGGATGTCTCCTTTAGCAACATGATCTCTAAGGAAGTGATGACGGATATCAATGTGCTGGGTGCGAGAGTGTTGTATAGGATTATTAGCAATTTTAACAGCACTCTCATTGTCACACAACAAAGGTACCTTTTCTAGAACTACGCCATAGTCTAGAAGAGTTTGTTTCATATATAAAATTTGTGTGCAACAAGCACCCACGGCAATGTATTCCGCTTCAGCGGTTGACAAGGCAACACTATTTTGCTTTTTGGATGTCCATGAAACTAGTGATCTCCCAAGCAAATGGCACCCCCAGAAGTACTTTTTCTATCAATTTTGCAACCGGCATAATCCGAATCGGAATAGCCAATTAAGTCAAAAGTAGCTCCTTTGGGATACCACAGACCAACGCTTGGGGTGTGCCTGAGATACCTAAGAATTCTTTTAACAGCGTGAAGATGAGCTTTCTTAGGATTAGATTGAAATCTAGCACACATACAGACACTAAACATGATATCGGGCCTAGATGCGGTGAGGTACAATAAACTACCAATCATAGAACGGTAGAGAGTTTGATTAACCGGGTTACCTCCCTCATCTAGGTCGAGATGTCCATTAGTTGGCATAGGTGTCTTGATTGGTTTGCACTTCTCCATGTTGAACCTTTTCAACAAGTCTTTGGTATACTTCTCTTGTGAGAGAAAGTTACCATCTTTCATTTGCTTGACTTTAAAGCCGAGGAAGTACGTCAGCTCACCAATCATTGACATCTCGAACTCCTTCGACATCAACTCACCAAATTCCTTGCAATGATAGTCATTTGTCAAGCCAAAGATTATGTCATCAACATATACTTGACAAATGAAAATATCACTGTTATGTTTCTTTGTGAATAGAGTTATGTCGACGGTCCCGATCTTGAAGCCATTTTCGATGAGGAAGTCGCGAAGACGTTCATACCAAGCCCTTGGAGCTTGCTTTAGCCCATATAGCGCCTTGGACAACCTGTAAGCATGGTTAGGATATCTAGGGTCTTCAAATCTAGGTGGTTGCTCAACATATACAAGTTCATTTATGAAGCCATTTAAAAATGCACTTTTTACATCCATTTGATATAGCTTTATATCACAGCATGATGCATATGCGAGTAGGATACGGATGGCTTCCAGTCGAGCAACCGGTGCAAAGATCTATCCAAAATCTAAGCCTTCAACTTGAGAGAATCCTTTTGCAACAAGTCTTGCCTTATTCCTTACAATCACGCCTTGATCATCTTGTTTGTTTCTGAACACCCACTTTGTTCCAATGATTCTTGCATCTTGTGGGGGCTTCTTCAGGGTCCAAACTTGGTTACAGGTGAAGTTGTTAAGTTCTTCATGCATAGCGTTCACCCAGTCTGGATCCTGTAGCGCCTCATCTATACATGTAGGCTCAACACAAGAAACAAAGGAGTGATGTTCAATAAAAGAAGCATGTCTATGTGATCTAGTAATAACCCCTTGTGAAGGACTCCCAATGATTTGGTTTTGAGGATGAGCTTGAAGTAGTGATGAGTTTCTCCTGTCAACCACTTGGGAAGAAGATCCTGGAGCATCAACATCTTCGGCTTGTACCCTTGCTTGTTCATGAGAGACAAATGTATCTTCATTTGCATGCCTCTCATCTTTTTCATCATCTCGAGGTACATTTGATGAAGAAGGCCTGTCAATGTTTTGCACCTCTTCTTCATCTTCTTTTGGTTTGATAGCTCCAATTGGCATGTTCTTCATTGCTTCCCTAAGTGGCTCATCACCTACATCATCAAGATTTTCAAGTGCTCCTTGCGAGCCATTAGTCTCATCAAATTCCACATCATATGTTTCTTCTACCACGCTAGTGGCATGATTGAATACTCGATATGCTTTGGACTTTAATGAATAACCCAATAGAAAACCAATATCACAACGTCTTTGAAACTTCCCTAGGTGATGGCGTTTCTTGTAGATGTAGCATTTGCATCCAAACACCCGGAAGAAGGAGACGTCTGGCTTTTTCCCATTTAGAAGTTCATAGGGAGTCTTTGCAAGCAGCCGGCGAGGAAATAGTCTGTTTGATGCATAACATGCAGTGTTGACAGCTTTGGCCCAAAACCTCTCCAGTGTGTTATACTCATCAATCATTGTTCTTGCAAGTGTGATCAAGGTCCTGTTTTTCCTTTCAACAATTCCATTTTGTTGAGGTGTATATGTTGCAGAAACTTCATGCTTGATCCCAATTTCATCACAGTACTCATGAATGTTGGTGTTGTCAAATTCTTTACTATTATCACTTCTAATCTTCTTGATCTTGCAATCAAATACATTTTAAGCTTTCTTGGCAAACTTCTTGAATATAGATGCAACTTCAGATTTGTCATGGAGAAAGAACACCCAAGTGTATCTTGAGAAATCATCAACAATCACCAGACAGTAGAGGTTGCCACCAGCACTTACATAATTTGTAGGTCCAAATAAATCCATATGAAGTAGTTCCAGTGGCCTTGATGTTGACATGAAAGCTTTTGTAGGATGTGTGTTAGCAACTTGCTTCCCAGCTTGACATGCACTACAAGGCTTGTCCTTTTCAAATACAACATCCTTTAATCCTCTAACCATGTCCTTCTTTAATACCTTCTTGAGTGTGCTCATCCCGACATGTGCAAGCCTCCTATGCCAAAGCCATCCAAGTGAAGCTTTGGTGAAGAGGCAAGTTCTTAAGTCTGCATCTTCTGAAGTGAAATCCACTAAGTAGAGATTGTTGTATCTAAATCCTTTGAACACCATTGATTCATCATCCATTTTTGGCATCTTTTAGGGAGGTTGTGAGCTCATTTACAGTGGATGACATAGTTTTGTTCTCTTCTTTCATTTCATCACTAGCTTTCATAACTATGTCATATTTGGCATTTAAAGATTCATTTTCATTTTTCAACTTATCACATTTAGCTTTTGACTTCCTAATGATTTGAGTATATTCTTTAAGCAAGTTAGCTAGTTCATCATAGGAAGGTGAAGCAAATTCCTCATCACTATCACTATCACTATCACTATCATCAATAATATCAATATCATTGTGTACCTTTCGTTCACCTCTAGCCATGAGGCATAGGTGAGAAGTCGATGATGGCGATGGTGGTGGTGAAGAGAAGTCCCCGGTGATGGCGGCAACTTTTTCATCATTATCTTCTTCACTTGAAGAAGATCCACTTGATGACTCAATGTCAGTGAGCCAGTCACCAACAATATATGCCTTTCCATTATTCTTTTTGTGGAACCTCTTTTGCTTCCCATCCTTCTTCTTGAAGAATCTCTTTTCCTTTTTCTCATCATCGCTGTCATCTTGTTTCTTGCCCTTGAACTTGTTCTTCTTGGGCTTGTTACATTGATGAGCAAGATGACCAAGCTCTCCACAGTTGTAGCAATCCATCTCAGAAATGGGCTTTCTTTTGCTAGAAAAGAATTTCTTCTTTCTTGAATCAAATTTGATGCCTTCTTTGTTGAGCTTCTTTAACATCTTGGTGGTCTTCCTCACCATCAAGGCAATGTTATCATCAAGGTCATCATCACTTGAGGATTCTTCCTCAATTTGTATTTTAGATTTTCCTTTTCTTTTTTGATTTGCTTTGAGAGCCAAATCCTTTCTCTTGGAAGATGACTCTTCCTTGTCATTGATGTGCATGTACATCTCATGAGCATTGATCTTTCCCAATATCTGTGTAGGTGTGGTAACTGAAAGATCCATTTGATGTAGCACAGTGATAATGTGTCCATATTTGTCTATTGGGAGGACACTGAGAATCTTCCTCACAACATCCGGTTGTGAGATTTGAGTAAGCCCCAAGCCATTTACTTCCTCTACAAGAATATTGAGACGTGAGTACATAGCATTGGCATTTTCATTAGCAAGCATTTCAAAAGAATTTAACTTTCTCATAGCAATGTGATATCTCTCCTCACGCTCACTTCTAGTTCCTTCATGTAGAGCACAAATGTCCATCCACAAATCATGAGCATTTTTATGATTTCTAACTCTATTGAACACATCTTTGCAAAGGCCTCTAAAAAGGGTGTTTTTGGCCTTAGCATTCCATTTCTCATAATTAAACTCATCACCTACAAGATTTGTGCGATCTCTAGGTTCGGGGAATCCTTGTATGGCGGCTTTATAGACACCAATGTCTATAGCCTCTAAATATGCTTCCATACGAATTTTCCAATATGGAAAATCGTCACCATCAAAAACGGGAGGAGGTCCATCCCCACCGGACATCGTTACTCTAGCGGTTAAGCTAATCTAAGAGCAACAAGGCTTTGATACCAATTGAAAGGATCACGATGCCCAAGAGGGGGGTGAATTGGGCTTTTCTAAAAATCAACACTAATTAAAACCTAAGCAAGAGCTAAGCAAGAGCCCAACTTCACCCCAACAACTAGCACTAAGATAATAATACTAGAAATGCAACAATGCTTAGACAATACTTCAAATACTTGCTAAACAAATACACAATGTAAGATGCTTGAATTAAGTGCGGAATGTAAAGCAAGGTTTAGAAGACTCCTCCAATTTTTCCCAAGATATCGAAGAGTAGACACTCTCCACTAGTCCTCGTTGGAGCACCCGCGCAAGGGTATCGCTCCCCCTTGGTCCTCGCAAGAACCAAGTGCTCACTACGAGATGATCCTTTGCCACTCCGGCGCGGTGGATCCCTCACGACCGCTTACAAACTTGAGTCGGGTCACCAACAAGATCTCCACGGTGATCACCAAGCTCCCAACGCCACCAAGCCATCTAGCTGATGCCGATCACCAAGAGTAACAAGTCGTAGACTTTCACTTGACCAAGAGAAGCCTAATGCAAGTGGTGTGTGCTCTAGGTGGCTCTCGCTAGCGCTAATGAGGAACAAATGCGGGATTAGATTCTCTAATCTCCTCACTAGGTTTTTGGTGCTTGCAATGCTCTACCAATGTGCTGGAATTAATGTGGGCAGCAAGACATTGAATATGGTGGGTGGAGGGGGTATAAATAGCCCTCACCCACCAACTACCATTACCAGCAATGTTCTGCGCATGGGCGCACCGGACAGTCCGGTGCGCCACCGGTGCGCCAACGGTCGACTCCAGCGTCTAATTCTGACAGCTAGCCGTTGGGCAGATGGCACACCGGACAGTGAACAGACACTGTCCGGTGCACACCGGACAGTCCGGTGCGCTGTCCGGTGCGCCACTAAAATTCCACTCGGGAACCTTGCGCTCTCGGGTTTCTGCGTGGGGAAACCCTTCCCTTGGGCCAACTTGGCCCCACCTGGCAGAGGGCGCACCGGACAGTCCGGTGCCCCAGGGCCAGAAACCCTATTTTCTGTTTTGTGCTGTTTTCAAATCGGTTTTCGTTCTAACTTGAGTGTATGTTTTAGAGTGTCATCTAGCACTATATGTGATTGTGAATATGCACCAACACTACACTAGAACTCTCTTGGTCAAACTACTCATTGACAACCCCTCTTTATAGTACGGCTAAAATAGAATAAACGACCTAACTAAATCACGAGTGTCCACAACTCCTTGACACCCGAACTCCGTAGTCCTTCACTTTTTGTTTCGTCGTTTTAGCCGTCGCTTCGAGTTCTTATCTCCGGGATTGTTTTCACCATTGTAGTACCTCTACCTGTAATGCGACCTAACTTACCATTTGTCTCTGCAAAACACACGTTAGTCACATATAACATTACGTTGACATTAATCACTAAAACCAACCAGGGGCCTAGATGCTTTCACCCATGTTTGCCGGGAGTGGGACTCCGATGAGAGCTCCACCGACTCCTCCTCCGACGAGGACGCCGCAAACATCGCCGTCAACAAGGGTCTTCTCTTCCCCAACGTCGGCCACAAGTGCCTCATGGCAAAGGACGACAAAAAGAAGGTAAAATCTAGAGCCTCTACTAAATATGCAACATATAGTGATGAGGAAAACTCTAGTGATGATAAAGATAATTTGCTTGCCCTTTTTGCCAACCTAAACATGCAACAAAAAGAAAAATTAAATGAATTGATAGGTGATATTCATGAGAAGGATGAACTCTTGGATAGTCAAGAGGACTTCCTTATTAAGGAAAATAAGAAGCATGTTAAGGTTAAAAATGCTTATGCTCAGGAAGTAGAGAAATGTGAAAAATTGACTAGTGAGCTAAGCACTTGCCATGACATTATCTCAAACCTTAGGAATGAAAATGTAATTTACATGCTCCAATCTTAGAAATGAGAATGCTATTTTACATGCTAAGATTGATGAATTAAATGCTTGCAAACCCTCTACATCTACCATTGAGCATGTTAATATTTGCAATAGATGTAGAGATATTAATGTTGATGCTATACATGATCACCTAGCTTTAATTAAACAACAAAATGATCACATAGCTCAACTTAGTTCTAAGATTAATGAGCGTGACTTAGAAAATGGAAAATTTAAATTTGCTAGAAGCATTCTCTATAGCGGGAGACACCCAGGCATTAAGGATGGCATTGGCTTCCAACAGGGCGACAATGTCAAGCTTAACTCCCCTAAGAAATTGTCTAACTTTGTTAAGGGCAAAGCTCCCATGGTTCAGGATAACGAGGGCTATATTTTATATCCTGTTGGTTATCCCGAACACAAAATTAGGAGGATTCATTCTAGGAAGTCTCACTCTGGCTCTCATCATGTTTTATGTATAAGAGTGAGGCATCTAGTTCTAGGCAATCCGCTCATGCTAAATTGCCTAAAAAGAAATCTCCTATAGCATCAAATGAACCTAATATTTCATTTAAGACTTTTGATGCTTTTTATGTGCTCACTAACAAATCAGGCAAAGTAGTTGCCAAATATGTTGGGGGCAAACATAAGGGGTCAAAGACTTGTGTTTGGGTACCCAAGGTGCTTGTTTCCAATGTCAAAGGACCCAAGACCATTTGGGTACCTAAGAATAAGGCCTAAATTTCTTTTGTAGGTTTATGCATCCGGGGGCTCAAGTTGGATCATTGATAGCGGGTGCACAAACCACATGACAGGGGAGAAAAGGATGTTCTCCTCCTATGAGAAAAACCATGATCCCCAAAGAGCTATCACATTCGGGGATGGAAATCAAGGTTTGGTCAAAGGACTTGGTAAAATTGCTATATCACCTGACCATTCCATTTCCAATGTTTTTCTTGTAGATTCTTTAGATTACAACTTGTTTTCTGTTTCTCAATTATGCAAAATGGGTTACAACTGTCTTTTTACGGATATAGGTGTTACTGTCTTTAGAAGAAGTGATGATTCAGTAGCATTTAAGGGAGTATTAGAGGGTCAGCTATACTTAGTTGATTTCAATATAACTGAACTCGATACTTGCTTAATTGCTAAGACTAATATGGGTTGGCTCTGGCATCGCCGACTAGCCCACGTTGGAATGAAGAATCTTCATAAGCTTCTAAAGGAAGAACACATTTTGGGACTAACCAATATTCATTTTGAGAAAGACAGGGTTTGTAGCGTATGTCAAGCAGGGAAGCAAGTTGGTGTTCATCATCCACACAAGAACATCATGACGACCGACAGGCCGCTTGAGCTACTCCACATGGATCTATTCGGCCCGATCGCTTACATAAGCATCGGCGGGAGTAAGTATTGTCTTGTAATTGTGGATGATTATTCTCGCTTCACTTGGGTGTTCTTTTTGCAGGATAAATCTCAAACCCAAGAGACCTTAAAAGGATTCTTGAGACGGGCTCAAAATGAGTTCGGCTTAAGGATCAAAAATATTAGAAGCGACAATGGGACGGAGTTCAAGAACTCACAAATCGAAGGCTTTCTTGAGGAAGAGGGCATCAAGCATGAGTTCTCTTCTCCCTACACACCACAACAAAATGGTGTAGTAGAGAGGAAGAATAGAACTCTACTTGACATGGCAAGGACCATGCTTAATGAGTACAAGACTTCGGACCAGTTTTGGGCGGAAGCAATCAACACCACTTGCTACGCCATCAACCGTCTCTACCTTCACCGAATCCTCAAGAAGACATCTTATGAACTCCTCACCGGTAAAAGGCCCAATGTTTCATATTTTAGAGTCTTTGGTAGCAAATGCTTTATTCTTGTTAAAAGAGGTAGAAAATCTAAATTTGCTCCTAAGGTTGTAGAAGGCTTTTTACTTGGTTATGACTCAAACACAAGGTCATATAGAGTCTTTAACAAGTCCACTGGACTAGTTGAAGTTTCTTGTGACATTGTGTTTGATGAGACTAATGGCTCTCAAGTAGAGCAAGTTGATCTTGATGAGCTAGATGATGAAGAGGCTCTGTGCGTCGCGCTAAGGAACATGTCCATTGGGGATGTGTGTCCTAAGGAATCCGAAGAGCCTCCACAAGCACAAGATCAACCATCTTCCTCCATGCAAGCATCTCCACCAACTCAAGATGAGGATCAAGCTCAAGATGATGAAAATGAAGATCAAGATGAGCCACCTCAAGAAGAGGACAATGATCAAGGGGGAGATGTCAATGATCAAGACAAAGAAGATGATGAGGGTCCAAGACCGCCACACCCAAGAGTCCACCAAGCAATACAAGAGATCACCCCGTGAACACCATCCTCGACGATATTCATAAGGGGGTAACCACTCGATCTCGTGTTGCTCATTTTTATGAACATTACTTCTTTGTGTCTTCTATTGAGCCATACAGGGTGGAAGACGCATTAAGGGATTCGGATTGGGTGTTGGCAATGCAAGAGGAACTCAACAACTTCACGAGGAATGAGGTATGGCATTTAGTTCCACGTCCTAACCAAAATGTTGTAGGAACCAAGTGGGTCTTCCACAACAAGCAAGATAAGCATGGTGTGGTGACAAGGAACAAAGCCCGACTTGTGGCCAAGGGATATTCACAAGTTGAAGGTTTGGATTTCGGTGAAACCTATGCACCCGTAGCTAGGCTTGAGTCAATTCATATATTACTTGTCTATGCTACTTACCATGGCTTTAAGCTCTATCAAATGGACGTGAAAAGTGCCTTCCTCAATGGACCAATCAAGGAGGAGGTCTATGTTGAGCAACCTCCCGGCTTTGAAGATAGTGAGTACCCTAACCATATGTATAAACTCTCTAAGGCGCTTGATGGGCTCAAGCAAGCCCCAAGAGCATGGTATGAATGCCTAAGAGATTTTCTTATCACTAATGGCTTCAAAGTCGGCAAAGCCAATCCTACACTCTTTACTAAAACCATTACAAATGATTTGTTTGTATGCCAAATTTATGTTGATGATATTATATTTGGGTCTACTAACAAATCTACTTGTGAAGAGTTTAGTAGGATAATGGTACAAAAATTCGAGATGTCTATGATGGGGGAGTTGAAGTATTTCTTAGGATTTCAAGTGAAGCAACTCCAAGAGGGCACCTTCATCAGCCAAACGAAGTACATTCAAGACATACTTACCAAGTTTGGAATGAAGGATGCCAAGCCCATCAAGACACCCATGGGAACTAATGGGCATCTCAACCTCGACACGGGAGGTAAATCCGTAGATCAAAAGGTATACCGGTCGATGATAGGATCTCTACTCTATTTATGTGCATCTCGACCGGATATTATGCTTTCCGTATGCATGTGTGCAAGATTCCAAGCCGATCCTAAGGAAGTTCACCTTAGGGCCGTGAAAAGAATCTTGAGATATTTAGTTCATACACCTAAGTTTGGTCTTTGGTACCCCAAGGGATCCACTTTTGATTTAATAGGATATTCAGATGCTAATTGGGCAAGGTGTAAGATTGATAGGAAGAGCACATCAGGGACTTGTCAGTTCTTGGGAAGATCCCTGGTGTCTTGGGCTTCAAAGAAACAAAACTCAGTAGCTCTTTCTACCGTCGAAGCCGAGTATATTGCTGCAAGCCATTGTTGCGTGTAATTGCTTTGGATGAGGCAAACCCTTAAGGACTATGGTTACAAATTCACCAAAGTCCCTCTCCTATGTGATAATGAGAATGCAATCTGCATGGCGGATAATCCCGTTGAGCACAGACGCACTAAGCACATAGCCATTCGGTATCACTTTTTGAGGGATCACCAATAAAGGGGGGATATCGAGATTGCATATGTTAGCACCAAAGAACAATTAGCCGATATCTTTACCAAACCATTAGATGAGAAAACCTTTACCAAACTTAGGCATGAGTTAAACATTCTTGATTCTAGGAACTTTGATTGATACCTTGCACACATAGCTCATTTATATACCCTTGATCATCTCTCTTTTCATGTGCTATGACTAATGTGGTTTTCAAGTGCATTTCATGCTAAGTCATAGATTGAAAGGGAAATGGAGTCCTCGGCGAAGACAAGGCTTCCACTCCACTCCATCGTATTATTTATCCTTCGCTGTCACTCCGCATCGCTCTCCAACCTTGGTATAATCCTTCACTCCTATATTATTTACCAAAGGGGGGGAGAGTTTGAAGAGGGCTCTAAAGACTCTGTTTTGGCAATTAATGCCAAAGGGGGAGAAAATATTAGCCCAAAGCAAAAGGACCGCACCATCACACCAATTTCAAAAAAATTCGAAAAGTTGTTTTCAATTGGTATTTTTCAAAATTAGTATTCCTCAAAGAAATTCTATCTCAATTGGTATATTTTAAAGAAGAGGTTTTCAAAAAATTGGTATCTAAAATAGTCAATCTTCTTTCAATTTATAAAACCCTCTTGAACACTAAGAGGAGAATTTCATTTAGGGGGAGTTTTGTTTAGTCAAAGGAAAAGCATTTGAAACAGGGGGAGAAAATTTCAATTCTTAAAAATGCTTCTCGAAATCTTATTTATATACCTTTGACTATTTGCAAAAAGACTTTGAAAAAGAATTTCCAAAACATTTGCAAAAACAAAACAAGTGGTGCAAGCGTGGTCCAAAATGTTAAAATGAAGAAAGCAATCCATGCAAATCTTATGAAATGTAAATTGTTTTAATTCCAAAGCAACCTTTGCACTTACATTATGCAAACTAATTCAATTCTGCACTTATATACTTGCTTTGGTTTGTGTTGGCATCAATCACCAAAAAGGGGGAGATTGAAAGGAAAATAGGATCAAACCTTTTTCCTAAATAATTTTGGTGGTTGAATTGCCCAACACAAATAATTGGACTAACTAGTTTGCTCTAGATTATAAGTTCTACAGGTGTCAAAGGTTCAACACAAACCAATAAAAAGTCAAAGAAAGGGTTCAAAAAGAAAGGAGCAAAAGAAACCGAAGGCTGCCCTGGTCTGGCACACCGGACAGTGTCCGGTGCACCAGGGAGATCAACTTCGAACTCGCCACATTCGGGTTTCAGGAAATGTCACTCCGCTATAATTCACCAGACTGTCCGGTGTGCCATGCGGAGTAACGGCTACAGCGGCAACGGTCGTCTGCAAAAGTGAACAGTGAAGCTACAGTGCGCGGACAGCGCGCGCAGAGTCAGAGCAGGCACCAGAAGGCGCACCGGACAATGAACAGTACCTGTCCGGTGCACCACCGGACTGTCCGGTGGCCCCACTTGTCAGAGCTCCAACGGTTGAACCCTAACGGTTGGGTGACGTGGTTGGCGCACCGAACAGTGTCCGGTGCGCCCTTCGACAGCAGCCCCTCCCAACGGCCACTTTGGTGGTTGGGGCTATAAATACCCCCCAACCACCACACTTCAAGGGATCCAAGTTTTCAGCCAACAAATTCAATACAAGAGCTAGTGCATTCAATACAAGACACAAATAGATTGAATCAAAGCCTCTCCAAGTCCCAATTCCACTCAAAGCAATTAGTGACTAGAAGAGAAAGTTTTGCCCGTGTTCTTTGAGCTCTTGCGCTTGGATCGCTTTTCTTCTTCCCCATTTCTTGTTCTCAACATCTTTGTAATCAAAACAAGAGACACCAATTGTGTGGTGGTCCTTGTGGGGACTAAGTGTCCCAATTGATTGAGGAGAAAAGCTCACTCGGTCTAAGTGACCGTTTGAGAGAGGGAAAGGGTTGAAAGAGACCCGGTCTTTGTGACCACCTCAACGGGGAGTAGGTTTGCAAGAACCGAACCTCGGTAAAACAAATCACCATGTCACACTCTTCATTTGCTTGTGATTTGTTTTCGCCCTCTCTTTCGAACTCGACTTTATTTCTAACGCTAACCCCGGCTTGTAGTTGTGCTTAAAGTTTATAAATTTTAGATTTGCCTATTCACCCCCTCTAGGCGACTTTCAATTACCCCGAGCTATTGCACTATAGAAGAATACCATTGAAATTCAGGTACCCATCTCTTTAGCATTTTTAACAAAATTGTTTGTAGGTATGAAACTATACTATTAATATGTAAGCGCCACAAAAATGTAAAAATGGGAGGGGATCAAACACTTACTGATTTCTGCACTCTTCGGCTCTTTTGTTATTCCAGTAGATATCTACCCACACCACAAAAAATCACCTTTACATCACAAATCATCACCGAGCTACGCACATAATCAATCACATACACAAGGAACTCCATCAACTACATAACAAGATCCCCATTTTATCACCCAAAGGCAGGTTAGTATCAACTACATAACAATCATATACACATATAATCGATCTCTGCTTATTATTATATTGACGAAGAAGTGAAACAAAACTGGAAAGCTCTTCTGCTCTTCTACATGTAGCTCTTCAGCTTGAGCTTAGGAGATAAAAGCCAAATAAGTTAACAAATATGTAGTTGCATGAGTTAATTGGTTTAAGCAATTTGCATAATTTCAGCATCTTTCTGGAAGCACCTATTAAAACAGTGAGATTGGATTTCCACTTACCTGCTTTACTGCTCGTCATGCTTGAGGGGTGAACAATACTCTAGTCCTTGACTCCCTGTAGCTACCTAAAGTACAAAACTGAAAAACTATATGTCGAATCGATTGAAACATCTCCATGCTGGTATTCTGCATTTTGTTTTCTCTCTCTCTCTTTCTCACATCCAGTTCTCCTTTGATCATGTACAGATCAGGCCAGATTATTGGCATGTTCTACTGTATATAATGCTACAAAATTTTACAACTACCTTTTCTTGTGTTCCTGACGAGGTGGTGTGCGTGTAGTGGTGTGTATCTTTATCTCTTCTATCGTGAGTTCTTGGCAATAAACTAATGGGATGATTGTCTTCATTTCTTTTTGCGATTTTGCTATTCCATCATCTTAGAAAAATGAATCGAGCAGAAGGGATTTTTCAACTTGTAATTCGACGAAAATTCTCTAATCATTGACATTGACATATTGGGGCAATTTTTCAAACTGAAACACGGCGAAAATTCATTAGCCAAGACTACAAGGTGCCCTCCTGCATAAGCTCTCTGTAATCTAGATGCATTAAATACTAACAAATGTACCATTCCTAAACATAAACCACATATAAGTGTGGCACTGCACTGCTAAATATCAGAACAAATTAATAAAACATGTCCATGTCACACCCAATTTTAAGGACAAAACCAAATGAATAGCATATGTGTGTCAGGGTTTATTTCCACACATATGTTGATGTCACAAGTGTAATATATCAAAAGAACAATGCATAAAAGTGTAAATAAAGAGTATATTAACATATTACACTTCGAACAGACATAATGTCTTAACATTTATTCATCAAAGTACAGCAAAACATGGACATCCTTCCACAGGAAAATGACGGGGGCATCACTAGACTAGCATCCATCAAGTTCATCATCATAATCTTCACATACAAACTTCTGATCAAAAATTAAGTTAGGGGTGAGCTCAGTTATGGTGGGGGCTCAGCAAGTGGATGAAAATGCAAAGTAAACAAGGTAAGGCTAAAGTTTAATTCGGTTAACATTTTAAGTAGTCAACATTTTATTATCAACACCTGATTACAAAGTATAAGTACATATCAAACCCATATTAAACATAAGCAATATTCATCAGCATGTATATCATCAGCATAAAATAAAAATACTCAATTTTTTAAAGAATAAATAATTTTTCAGCAAAATATATTATTTAAATAGATTGGGCTTTAAAATAAAACAAATCAAATAAAATGAAATTTTCACAAGCACTTATGAACGAAAATTATTAACCTATCAAGATTCATATTTTAATAAATGATGTTTTTCTCAGAAAAGTAAATCCAAGAACTGGGTGCAAATCAAATCAAACAAAATTTATACCTTGGCATGAATGCATCAAACACTTGGTAAAATTTTATATATTCAAGAAATTGTTCAATTTATTTGTATCACCTCTTTATTTTTTTGAAAACATAAATATTTTCCTTTCTATTGGAAATTAATAAATTAAATGAGGTTACTTTTAATTGATGGATTTAGGGTGTTATAGTCCCCATCCCTGGTTTAGCATCTGAATGTGGGATCTAACTACCGGTATGGCACTGCACATTAGGCTAGGGAATTGTCACCTAATGCAACAATATGTAGTGATACCAATATCACTCTATTGACCATTCCCATCAACTCTCACGCCTGTGGTCGAATTACAGTAAACAAGAGGGTGGATGAGGATGCACGCTAAACTACGCGAGCGCCTAGTGCGCATCAGCATCGATAGTTGCGACCGTGGTGACACCCTTAAGCACGTCGGACCTTAAGCACGCAAGCAGCGACAACCTTCTTCCAGGTAGGTGTCAACTGCTTGTAGTGCCTGCACCACGAAGAACTCAACCAGCACCATGCCGCTCGAGTTCAGCACCTACACCAGTGCTCAGAGAGAACCTAAATGGAGGCACCGATCTGGTGGCTCAGGGGCAGTGGGAGTCAGGCGAGACCTTCAATTTGAAGATGTTGGGGTTGGGCTGGAGGACAGGGAGCCGACGGAGTAGGTGAGACCTTCGATTTGAAGTTGTTGGGTTGAGCTAGAGGACGGGGAGTCGACGGAGTAGAGTGCAGCGGTCGTGGAGGCGGCCGCTGCCCCAAGGAGGAGGGCAACGAGGACATCAAGACGCATGGCGAAACCGCGAAGCTTCTGGAAGCAAGGGAGCGTGAGGGATCAAATGGACTCAAGAGGCATGTTAAGAGGGATGGGGTACGCATCGTTGTCTCCGACGAGCAACAACTTAATAAGATGGTCGAGCAACAACTTAATAAGGTGGTTGTAGTCGCCCCAGGATCTTGACGGCGTCGCTGCCATGCTCCACCTCTGCCTCACACTTGCGGGTGGTGTCAGGTGCCCTCCCTCTCTCTCTCTCTCTCTCTCTCTCTCTCTCTCTCTCTCTCTCTCTCTCTCTCTCTCTCTCTCTCTCTCTCTCTCTCTCTCTCTCTCTGGCGTGGAAGACGACGTCCACAAGGCGCACCAGGTGGAGGGCAGCTTCTGCGAGGCGCTTGCAGAGATCGAGGGCTGTGCCGAAAGGATGAGGCATCGGGGTAGCTGAAGGTGAGGGCAATGGGGAAGCGTCGCGCACAGCAAGGTGAGGTAGACCATGGCAACACGGGAGTGGCTAGCCTACCTAGGGTTTTGCCGTTCGAGAAGACGGGCGAAATGGAGTGCTCCTAGTGCAAAAATGGATGGATTGCTCCTGGTGCAAAAATGGATGGAGTGCTCCTCGTGCAAAAATGGAGGTTGTGGGACAACGGGTTGATACAAAAAAGTAAAAGGACTTTTTTTTGCAAAAAAAATTAACCATCAAAACTAATGCTTTAATACAGTAGAGAAGATCTCCAGAAACCCTCTTCCAGCAATGTTTGTTCTCCATGTCTATTTCTGTCCATTCTTTATATTTAGAGTACCATTTAATGTCTATTTCTGCCCATTCTTTATATTTAGAGTACCATTTAGAGGCCTTGCTCGAGAGAGGAGAATATCTCCTAAACATGAAGTACAGGAGCATTTGGCGCTCGTTGTGTTGTTGGAGTCAACCTAAGGCTGTCTCCAGCAACGTCCCCTAAATTTCGTATACTTTGTACTTTACAGAACACTCTAAAAGATTTTGTCCTCTTTATCATCTCAGTCTCCAACAACGTTCCTTAAATTCGGTTCTCTAAAGCTATAGGGTTAAACAGACTTTATTTTGTCCATTTATTTGGTTTATATTTCATTTCTTTTCATTACACGCTAATTGAAATAAAACATGCAAGACAATAGTTTTTTAAAATTTATTAACAATTTTTATTATCTGAACTTAAACATGTGTAGCATAATTCCTTCTCATTGTTTATTATATTACGGGAGATGGTGCTCAAATGACGTGGGAGATGTCCTTTGCATGTTCGTCCCGAGGTCCTTTGAATGGAAAACGCGTTCAGACCTGCAGCAGCACGGGAACAGTATATAGCGCGCGCTCGTATGCCCGGCAAATGTAGCGGCTGAGAAAGAGTCGCTAAATTTTGGCGGACAGTATAGCGCACCTTGCTGGACGCTTACCAGACGTTTGTGTCTGCTATATTTGGCGGACAGGAGGCTTTACCGACCCTTGTTGGAGAGAGTCTAACAACAACATTTTCTATCATCCTCGTCATATCCTTTATATGGAAATCCGGGGCCAGGGGGTCATTCCCTTGACTCGTACTTATGAGAAGCTTTTTACTCCACGAGAAATTAAACAAAAAGCTGCCGAATTAGCCTATTTCTTGCGTGTTGTTCGGTACTTAAACAAAAAGCTGCAGCAATTAGCCTATTTCTTGTATGTTGTTCAGTTCTACCCCAATCTATATGGATTGAGGGGGTTTTAATCCCTAGCAAGTCAAAATCCCTCCTAAACCATATCAATCCCCTCCAATCCATATAGATTAAAAATAACCGAATAAGCCGTAAAGTATTTTGAGTACCAATTGCAATTTTTTGCAATTGTAAGGGGATTTTCGAGTATTTATCTAAAGTAAAGGAAGGAACAAACGAGGATAAGAGAAAATTGCTTCGAAAAGAAAAGCAAGAATAATATACTGATGATAAAAAGAGAATATAAGCAGTAATCGTTGAAGTTAGCAGAGTACAAATTCTCATGCACAAAACTGCAAATATGAATGCAGACATCTCAACACTCTAATATTTACGCCATAGCCCAGGTCGCATCCCTGAGTTCATTTCCATTTGTAGAATGTAAATCAAGTCATAAAATGTAACCAAATCCTCTAATGGGTCCCTAGTTGTAATCACCACATGTGGCAACAGTTAATCTTGCAATGGCAATGTTAGAGCACGGAATATAGTTCTACCGCACCAAATACTGTTCCTACCATAAAATGCTCGATCTCAGGGTTCTAAACTCTGCATATACCAAACTAAAGAATACAACACAGGTTTTATGTGTAGCTTGTACTGCAAACAAGGCAGGCAGGGAGGCTCAGCTGCAGCAATTACACAGTTCTCACGGTGACTTAATTAGACCCAACTACGTTCCAATGCCCACTGTTTAGATGGACATGCCATGAAATCTGAACTTCTAGGAGAAGAGGAACACCTGAGACCCAGAAAAATAGTTTAAACTCGTCGCTTATTTTCCGTATGGATGATACCTGCTAGAACCCCGAGCACCTGTGCTCCCACCACCAGTACTGCCTGCTCCGCCATAACTGCCGTATCCGCCAGTGCCATAACCACCTGGGGCGCCACCATAGGCAGCACCACCTCCATAGGCACCGCCTCCGTAGGCACCTCCTCCATAGGCGCCACCACCATAGGCACCATATGCACCATAGGCAGCACCTCCATACATGGATCCACCATAACCACCACCAAAACTAGACCCAAAGCCAGCATTGCCTCCATAGCCATACCCTCTACCATAGCCATATCCTGCTCCTGCGCCACCATCATATCCATAACCTGCTGCAGCAGATCGATAAGCACCACCATACCCATAACCACCGCCGCCTCCACTGCTGCCACTACCAGCTCCACCACCACTACGGTAAGAATTGCGGTAAGCTCCACCTCCGTGGTTTGATCTCCCATTACTGCTGTGGTCAGATCCATGTTTCTTTGGTTCAGCCTTCTTTATTTCAACCTGCAAACAGAAACCATAAAAAAGTTAACTGAAATAACACATCTGTAACCAACACGACAGGAAAACCACTTCAAATTAAACAACAGCAAACACTCTTCTCATTAGTCACCACAATCATCATAGATCAAATTTCAATTCTCTATTGACTCAAGAAAATGAGTAGTACCATACATTAAATGACCAAAAATAAGGAGGTTAACATCACAATGTGTGAGCAATACGAATAAAAAGAATGCCTTCTTAGGCTATCTCCAGCAAATCGTGCATATGGTCATGCAAAACATTGTTTTGCACCTTATACTGCACTATTCACAGAGTGAGGTTTGAAATAAAAGATGTGATAGGCGATAGGATGGGTAAGCTGCTGGAGACAGCCTTATAGAAGATCTAGAGTTCCATTCACAATCTCAAAGCACCTATTATAGCCAAAATAGTGGTCGCGTATCAGAACCTAAGTTGTATTCTAGAATTTCAAAACCCCTTCAATCCAGTAGCGCATGAATTATGAACATTTCCAAGTCTTTTAGTTTTTTGTTCAACTTCGCTTTTAAGTGAAACATAAGTCTACAACAAAACAAATTTAAAAATCTAACCTGCTTCCCACCAAGATCACGCATTCTCCCCTCTGATATGACCCTTTCAACAGAATCTTCACTTTCAAATGTGATAAAACCAAACCCTCTAGAACGCCCAGTGCTATGATCAAGCATTATCTGATGTTCAACCACATTACCATATGATGAAAAGTGATCCTTCAATTCATCTGAAATTTTGTACCCTCTCAGTATCATAAACAAATTGCATTCAAGATTTCTTTGTTGATATCAAACACCTACCTTCAGTAAGAGATGGCGGTAGCCCACCGATGAAGATCTTTCTTGTCTTAGGGCCGTCTTTGGTGATCATCTCTTCCCTCGGGACAGTCCTCTTAACTTCAACCTGCATAAACAAGAAGTTGAGAGGGTTCGAGAGAAACTAACTGTCAACTAAATTGCAGAGGTTTGCAGAGCTGGAAGCTAAGGTCCCATGTTACGGTCGATCTAAATTAGATATCCTACCGTTCTGCCATCTATAACGTGATCATCCTCCAAAACCTTGTCTATAACAGATGGATCAGAAAATGTAACAAATCCAAATCCACGAGGCATCTTAGTATGCTTGTCCTTCATAATTACAGAATCAGTTATTGCCCCATACTTCTCAAAATGCTTGGAGAATGATTCTACATACAAACAGATAAAACCATACAAATTTGTCAATTTGGAAAGAACAGAATCACAAAAGTAGCAAACCAAGGATTGGAGATGAACAGGAAAAAATATTTCACATAAGAGCATCCCTAGAAACATCATTCGAGAAACCAATCAACATATGCAAGTCTGAAGATAACCTACTTCACAAATGAATTCCCTTCTTTTAAGCAGAAACATATGAATTTTCGTGCATAACTCATATTGGTCTTTGTATACCAGCAAGAAAACAGATGAATTTGAAAGAAGTTCATGATTTTGTGCAATCTATCTCATTACTTGTCAGTACTTGTATCGTACATTAGTTAATCTGAGCAACATATCTAAGCATGATGCACTTAACTACACACAGAACAGAAATATTGATTTTACAATTTGCTATGCATTGTGGGACGATGACTCATTAACAAAACAAAACCAAGTTATCATCGTTGGAAAAGATGGAACAGCTTTCCTTGCTGGTGTATCCTTTACTCAAATACCAAGTGGATTTACAAATCAATACAAATTATAAATGCAGTACAATGAGTAAAAGCAAATCTGAGCATGATGCAGGAATTGGCCATTTCACTGTAACCCGCATATATATTGAAAAATGTTTAAAAGACTAAGCATCAGAATATATGCTCAGCAGCACAGAACATGCAAAGAAACGTGTATCTATCAAGTGCATTGTTAATCATTCACATATTTTTTTATGAGTAGTCATCCAGGTATATCATTCATATGTAGCCTGTTCCAATTAGTTATAAAAATTCACAAACTTGATTAAAAACATGGAAACGTAGTTGAATCCATGAAACATGAAACAATAATAGCAGCAAGTCAACCAACCAATTAACAAATAATGCCACAGGCAACAAAATATGGAAGAAAACACACCAATAACATTAAGCCAATGTGGCAAAAGAACAGAGACAAACAAGGAAAATGGCCTGTGGGACACTTAATGGAAGCATGCTAACAGAAACACTACTTTCCGCAATAACAGACGCCATATCAACCCTTTATGACAACCTGCTCGCCGATAGTTCATGTTTCCACATTTTTATTTCAGCATTCAAAACATCTAGAGAACCGATCTAGTTCTAGACAAAGAAAACTCCAGGAGTACCTTCAATTTAGCATTCAAAACATCTAAAGAACCGAAATAGAAAAATCAAACTCCAGGCGCAAGCAGTCCAGTAAATAACACATAAATTTTACCTTCAGTAGTCTCCCAAGCAACGCCTCCGACAAAAATCTTTCTGCAAAAGAAAAAGTATTAGCTCTCTTGCTAAACTATATCCTTGAAATTCAGAACAAATACAAACCCTAAAGCCCAAATCGCTCACCCCAACGAGTCGCCACCCGCCCCCCTCCCATCCTCTCCGACAGCAACAGCGTACCCAGAGCCCCCATCCCGGCCTACCCGCCTCCCGGGGTGTCCCTCCTCTTCGTCGACCTCCTCGTCGTACCCGTTCAACTCGTGCTGGTTGTCCTCCGGGTACCCCGCCATACTGCAAACTTCGGGAAACAGCCGCCTGAGATCGAACCAACAAAATCTGAACAAACAGGCAGAAACCCTAGGTCGGGGCTTGAAAGAAGGCCGGGCTGATTACCACGGAATCAGAGCAATCCAAGGGTGGGGTTCGGGGCCTGAGCAAACCCTAGCGGCGCTGCTGCGGGTGCGGGTTTAGAGGGAAGGAGACAGGGACTAGATGAGAGAGAGAGACGGAAGAGGAGTCGGCGGCGGCGAGGTTCGGTTCGAGTCCAACGCGCAGGCGGCTCCGTTATTTATATGAGCCGTGCGCGACGGTAGTGGATTAGACGTACCGACGAGCCATTTACCATCTCTACTACTTATCTCTACTACTTCTTAAGATAGTAACGTAGGCGTTCACAGGTGCGTTCTGCCTTCCACCCGACATCCTTGTCTACAACGCGCCGCTAATCTCGTAGTCGCGCCCCGGCGATCCGCGCCTGCCTGCCGCCGCCCGTGATTGTAGCCCACCCCGACACCGCGCCCCCTCTCCCCTGACGTGATGCCCGCCTCCCACCCCGTCCCCTCGGTGTCCCTCGCTTCCACCCGCCCTGACACAGATCTCACCCTTGGGGGACATGGGGAGCAGCGTCTAGATGATGGGGTCGGAGCGCACCAGCGGAGTAGAGCAGCTCCACCTTGTCCACCTCCTCCGAGACGAAGAGGGAGTAGACGAGGTCGCAGGTGGCCTGCGAGTCCTTCACGGTGGGCACGTCATTCACCTCCAGACCCCGCTCCAGCGGGATGTAGGGGCGGCGCTGGAAGTAGGCGTTGCCCTTCTTCCCCACGCTGATGACGGTGTACTGGAGGCCCAGCTGCTCGAGCTCCTCCATGCGGGTCTCCACCTTCTTGAGCACGTTGTTGTTGAAGCTCCCGCAGAGGTCGCGCTCGCCGGTCAGGACCACGAGCGCCACCTTCATGACGGGGCTGCTGCGGGTGAGGGGCAGGTCGATGTCCTCCGTCTGGATATCGCCCCTCATGTTGTAGAGCACCTCGACCAGGGCCTCCGAGAAGGGGCGGGAGGAGACGATCCAGTGACCAGGGCCACCAAACCGCGACCCCGACCCCTACCCAGCCGCGGAGGAAAGGGCGGGGTGCTGACTCCGGTGGTTGGAAGGAGGCGACGCGACCTCAACCTCACCAACTTCGTCGGGTCCTCTTCTCTGCAGCCGCGTGTGCACCCCGACATACTTCATCTCTTGATTTCTTCGTAAACAACAGATGAGGGATTCACGATGGCTAAGTCGAAGGACCACATGGCACATAACCAGTCGTACAAGGCGCATAAGAACAACATCAAGAAACCCACGCGCGGCTGCCAGACCTCCACCAAGGGGGTACGTGCTTCCTTTTCCTTGCTTCTCAAATCTCAACTATGCTAGATCTGAATGTGCTTCCTTTTCCTTGCTTGTCAACTACGCCACTCCATACTTGGCAGTCTGCTATCCCACATCACAGGTGTTTAACCTTGTGCAACCCTTTCCAAAATTGAGACGCACCTCTATCAGATGACAGGAAAAAAATTCCCTTGGTCATGTATTTCCCTTTGATAAATTTGAACCAAGTATCATCAGACCCCTGAGAAATTTTCTATATCCATTTTACTAGCAGACATTCATTCATCATTCTGCTGTCTAGAATGCCTAGACCACCTTGGTCTTTTGGCCTAGCTACCATCTCCCATTTGGCCATGTGATAGCACTTTTTTCTTTTTAGCTCCTTGCCAAAAAATTAGATCTAATCGAATTCATTTTATAATGAAACTCTTTAGGGAGGAGATAAAAACCCATGCAATAAGTCAGAGGAATCATAGGACTATAAAAGTGTGGCAACCCACATAAGCACACACGCTGTACACAGGCACTATGACATGTTCAGACTTCACACTGAGCAGAAAACAACCTACAAAAACATAAGTCAGATGAATCATGTTATGAAAAAAAGGAAAAAAACACCTGCCTGATATTGTCGAACACATCCATCATCAGTGAGAGACCTCGAGTCCAAATAAAACATGGGAAAAAGGCAATTTGGAGCAGATCAGAGAAACTAAGAATAGAACACACACTGGGAAGTTATCCCTGTGGTTGCATTAGCAGCAGGTACCATATTAACGTATGTGTTTCCTCTGTCAAATGTGGCAAAACAAAAAACTAATTTGGCTCGGGCCAACTATTGAATCAGATAACAATCTAAATAAGTACTGTAGAGTGCACACAAGTGGCAACATAAGAACAATAATCACGCTAAATAAGTGGGCCCCACATCACAGTCCTGCACATGATTTTACCATCTTATTCTTAAACTATTAAAATGATGGACAGAGGCGAG
This sequence comes from Zea mays, assembly GCF_902167145.1. Classification (NCBI taxonomy): domain Eukaryota; kingdom Viridiplantae; phylum Streptophyta; class Magnoliopsida; order Poales; family Poaceae; genus Zea; species Zea mays. The sequence goes on along the minus strand of NC_050099.1, from coordinate 238,318,204 downwards.
GCCTCCAACCCATCCCCACTCCTCGGATTCACCGATTCATCGTCGTTTTGTTCACCGATTTGCCGCAGTTCTGTTCACCGATTCGCCGCAGTTCTGCTCATCTCATAAATAAGGTGCGTCCTACTATATATTCAAAGGTGTTGTAGCGACTAGCGAGTTCTGCTTATGTTACTTTTTGTTAGTAAAGGTGTCAGATCGAACACTTCAGAGACAGTTAGAAAAGGTGTTAGATCGAACATTAGTTGAGAGTTTGGTAGCTTGTATAGTTTCGGATTTGATACTTCATCTCTGAAACTATAAAAATGCTATTTTAGTTTTCTTGAATTTATTCTTTCATGACTTAGCATTCATATTTTTTTATTTCCAAGTTTTGACCATGTGAGGAAATCTGAATGAATATTCAGGTTCTTTCTTTCTTTAAGAAATTCCCTTTAGATACTTAATGGTGAGATGATGATCTTGTATTCCATTCATGTATACATTACCAGAATGGATCTTGTTCCACCAGAGAAGTAATTTTGGTTGTATTGGTTTGCATTTCAAGCTGACCACCCTAGATTAAACTTCAAAGACCGGTACCCTGAGCCATACAGAGATTCTCATCCACAACTGAAAATGGTACCAATTTGTCTTGTTGTATTGTTGTGGGGAATGAAATTTGTTAACTATTAACTAAAATATATGAGTGAAGAAAAGGATTCACACATGCACTAGATGCTTTGATATATCTACCAATCACAACCATTTAGCCACCTGTGAAATCTCTCAGGTTGGTGGTTGATACTCATGCTTACACTTTTTGCTAGGACCATTTTGATTCTATAAAGCTAAACTATGATTTCCTATTTTTTCAAACTCGCCGGAGCTGCACGGTTATCTGGACCAAGCTAATCTCTATGCCTTCCAACACGCTGGAGGTACCACACTGAAACTTCCATTACTTTTGGATAGTTATTATACATCCCTGATATTTGCACAAAATCCAGTTGCCTTTCATTTTTTGGTTCGTAGCTTCCTATGTATAGGTTGGTGTCTGAATGGATTATCCAATGTTGTAATTTGTAGCAGAAAATCACTGAACCGAATATATCACATTGTTGTGTGTTATGTTGTGTCTTGTCTAATGCATGTGAATACTCATATGAAGCTTTTGCAATACCAGATGGGGAGGGCTGCAATGATTACATCTACATTTGGTGGAACTTTACCTCATGGATGATATGCCAGATGGGGAGGGCACACAAGGATAGCCCCGACGTACATGCCCCTCAATTATCCCTCTGCCCTCTTGGTTTCGCTCTGCTCTCACCTTGCCAGGCGACTGAGGTGTCTGATTTGTTCTGCTAATGTGGTGTTGACGCAGGGTTTTGTCACGAAGCCAGAGACGCTGACCGATGGGATAGTGAAGCTGATGATTTGGCACCGCACCATCCCCAGCATGCAGGGGTAAGCGACCCAAGGGTTCTTATCTGTCCACTATTTTATCAAATCCCCATGGCTTTTTCGATTCCTTTTTGTGTGCTCAGTTTTTTCTTTGTGTGTCATGAGTTTCAGAACTTGATTGGGATGGTTTTTGTGCCATGAGAATTAGGGTTTGATAGGGATGATTTGGGTATCAGTTCTTACGGTCACTGGAATTTGCATATTGTCATAGTCTAATGCCATTAAATTTTGAGGGTAGAGATATTGTTTTCACCCTATTGAATAGGGTATATGATGATGTTGGCAAGCGCTAGAGCAGGTAATATTTTGTTAAAGATTTCATGTCGTTCCTCCACTGCCATGGCTTGATCTGTGAGGATCCATACATGCGTATGGTTTATGCTTGTAAGTTTTCTCCTTCCCTTGCTTCACACATCTGCCATATCATGCTTTACACATCTGCCATATCATGCTTGACAAACACATCAGTTTTGGCCCTAATGTTCCAGTGTGTTTTTGTGTAACTTTGTCCCTTTCTTTGTACCAAGATTTTGTTCATTGGGCTGCGTGGGCTACCAGGGATTAAGGTTAATGATTCAATTATGCTCTTTGTATTGTGCTTATGGTTGAGTATGGCGTTTAACACTAACTACGAGATAGGTCAGAACAGAATTGGAAGACCAGCTTCTCTACACATATAGATGCCATTTTCTCGATGGGGAGTTCAATGATTTCAAGGCGGTGCCTAGAGCAAGTGGAGAATTGAGTGATTTTCAAGAGCTCCTACACTATCTGTATGAACTAACGTAAGTTCCACGAGTAACAAGTAAATATTAAAAAATCACAATGATTATATGCTGAACTGATGTTCCTTTTTCTCATGCAAGCAAAATTGTAACTCTTCATTTTCCCTTTCGTTCCAGTCTTTCTGATCATAAGTGGGATGATGCGAACTATCTGGAGCCCCGATGGCCCAAACAAAATTCACCCGGACGTTGACCTCACCGCGCCCGACGCCGGTCGCCCCGACGACGACCCTGCATGGTTCTGCCTACGAGTCGGTAAGTGGTCAATAAACTCCCTCCCGAAGTTGAACCCCCTTCATAGTTCTTCCCCGTGTCGCGCGTTTTGCGCAAGCTAGCGAAGGGTCATGATCCGTGTCGTGGTATGCAGGTTGCGACCAGAGCCATGAGCGGGTCGACCCTGAGGCCCTGGACAGGAGCTTCTTTATGCGGGTTTGTCCCCTTCTCTCGCATGTGTTCATTAGTATCATCAGCCTGCGATGAAATACAACGCAAATGTCATCGATTGATGAATGGTGTGATGCTAATTGGCAGGTCATGGCGGCGAGAAGCCCCAACGTGAGGCTACAAAGGCTATCGACAGGAAGAACCAGAGGTACCGACAACTTCCACTTGAGCTGGATGTTTCATCTTCGGTTTAGATTTATAGTCCGGATTCTGATTTTGACGCAGCTCGATGCTGAAATGCCTGCACTCTGCGCCGCCGAAGCGTCCGAGACAAGCCGACGACCTGCGGCAAGAAACAGGTGGGCGACAATGCTGCCAAATGCTTCCTACTCAAATTCAAGTATGACCGCTCATGCTGACCTGTGCTTTCACCATCTATGTTCAGAAGAAACAAAGCGCCCAGATTGATGTAACGGCTCAGCAGCTCGGTGAGCCAAGGCCGGCCTTCAACAACGGCATCCAGCGCAAAGCTGTGGAACCGGAGAGAGTTTCTAGGGCTGCATCATCAACACGAGCAACCAAACCAGCAAGGTTTGCAAGACTTCTTTGTTGAACTCCTCACACTGGCGGCTAACACTCCGTTGTACCGCTGGCAGACCTGACACACACATTTCTCTTCACTTTCCGTTTGCGCAGAGGCCTTCCGGCACCACCACCTTCCCGGACTGGGAAAGAGAGGAAGGTTGTCGTGAAGCTGTCGAGGTTCCAAACAGCAACCGCTTGAGCTCGTGCAGAATCAGGGAGGAAACTGTTGTTTTGTCGTCTGTCTGCTCCAACGATGAGTTCTGGATTTCGTTGACTTGTGTACACTGATTCTTTCTGTGAATCGTGTGGTGGAATTCTTCTACTTTGTTACTCGTACTACCACCAGCAGGATTCTTTCTGTAATATGTTTTGGAATTTGATCCTTTCTGTAACTTAAACTGGGAAAGGAGGCCCAGCCGCCCACCCAGCCCATGAGACATTTTTATCTCAGTATCTCTGTACCCCTTGACTCCTTTGTTCTGGGCTGCATGCGAATTCGTCCCACAAAATCCAGACCGTCACGAGGCAAATTCAGGAAAATTTCCAATGAAGGGTGTCACGAGGGGAGGGGAGCGTCATTGGCGCGCTGCCGCCCAACCAATCCGAAAAAATGCTACTACCAACTTTGCTCGACACAGAGGACAGTGTCACCAAGCGCCAAAGCCCCCCCTCAAAGCAATGGACCACTGCATGTACATCGCACGTAAGTGATACGGCAGCTCCGCCATGAAGCCATCCATGGCGGGCCCTAGCCCCGACACCTCTGATCCATGCAGCCGTGGGCACGGTCGGTCGAGATGCGTAGCCGGTGATCCGGTGAACAGTGCCACAGGTCTCGGATTGATTGCGGGTAGTAATCGATTCTTCGATCGAGCGCGCTGCGTTTCGCGAGGCTCCTCGCCCTCGCCGCTCAGCTGATCTGATCAGCCGCGACGCCGCGGCAACATGCATCCCTGGTGGCTTGCGCGCACGTGACTCGAGGCCGGGGTGCCCTACACGGTATCGACACGCCATTACTCGGTGTCAGGTTTCCTGACCGTGATCGGTGATGAGGGTAAGTGTGTTGTGTATCAGGTTGATACAATAATAAGTTGGTGGCACACCTGTTTGCTTGTAGGCGTATCCTTGCAAAGATTTCTGTTTGCCTCGTTCTTTTTGGTCGGTGCTACTCTCTCCAACTCCAACTGTCGTTTTAATTTCCTTAGTCCAACCAGATCTATATCTCTACTACTAATTATGTGCCTACTAGGTAGGTGCCCGTGCGTTGCGATGGCATACAAAATATTGAATAAAATGGTAATGCACAACTAAATCAGTTCAAAAAGATATGTAATGCTCAAAGGATAGTGTTTGCGGATGTTATAGAGCGAGCGAACGCTCCTGGATAGCGAAGCGTGGAGAACGAGCGAGCGGGTGGGGGCGCGACGCACAAAAACCACGACTGGAACTATTAAAAGTAGTGCATTATAGTAGTAAAGATAGTAGATAAAATACCCTCACCCAGTTGTTAACATGTCGATCTAATAATTCAAAATACCACTTTTAAAGATGAGATAAATATATTAGTCCAGATTTCCAGATAACAAAACCATATTAAATTAGCCAAAGAGACTATATGGTTCTACACTTCTACATAAAATAAAATAAAATAAGAAAGAAAATTCTCGTTGAAAGAGAAGTGATAACGATAATAGGAAATGAGAAGAGAAAGAAATACTCTACAATATGGTCTATCGTAGTGATGTTTGTCGTTCCGTATCAATGTTTCATACAAATCTTTTACTTCCATCGCAACGCACAAACACATTTCTATAACAATATAATACACATATGTACATAAGTTATCGTGTCATTATACGGTTCCGTTGCAACGCACGGGCATTCACCTAGTTGTGTCATTAATCGTTAGTTTATTATGGGATCCACAAATCATAAATACACTAGGTATATGCTCGTGCGTTGCAATTGAGGACACTTATACATAGATATGTCATTGTTTAGTGATGCTATCAAAAATCAACTCAACAATCATAACAAGTGAGTTGATCTAGATAATGAGTGACAAAAATCGGCCATGCACCAAATATTAAAGGATCTAACTATGTAGTGATGAAGATATAGACAGTGAAGATAAGATGCTAGGATTGAACCATCATAGTTGAGATAGAAAGCACCAACCTCACTTGTTATTTGGTGCATAGCTGATTTTTGTCACTAGTTACCTAGATCAACTCACTCACTTGTTATGATTTTTGAGTTGATTCTTAATAGCATCACTAAACAATGACATATCCGTGTACAGCTATCCCCCGTTGTAACGTACGTGCATGTACCTAGTTACATAACAAGGAAGAAAGAATCACTCAAGCTAAAGAGTTAGAGGGCACCTAGAGGGGGTGAATAGGTGATCTTGTGAATTTCAACACTAAATAGCCAACACTTGGTTATGAAATGTTAGTGCAATTAAAACCAAGTTGTTAAAGTGTGAATTATATAAGAAAGACAATCACAAAAGATGGACACAAGACGCATTGATTTATCTCGTGGTTCGGCCAATGCCTACTTCCACGTTGTGGTGACCTCCTTCGGTCAAGGATTGCACTCAATCCCTATCAAGTGATCCAATGATCAACTTTGAGTACCACGACTATCTTCCTTAGCAATCTTTCTCCCGTTTGCGAGGAATCTCCACATATTGGAGCATCTCGCCCTTACAAGTTTATCACAAGAGAAGCACAGTAGTAAGTGAGGGAGAGTAACACACGCAAGACTCAAATTCGTAGCACACACACGCACACAAGCCAAGACTTGAGCTCGAAACACAGCAGAAAGGGTTCACAACTTAAACGAAGCTCAAATCACTAACACAACCGATCAAATGCATGGTGGCGAAGTCTGGGAGTCTTAGGATGCTTAGTGAATGCTTAGTCTTCTGCTCCATGCGCCTAGGGGTCCCTTTTATAGCCCCAAGGCAGCTAGGAGCCGTTGGAGATCAACTTGGAAGGCAATTCTTGCCTTCTGTCGAGTGGTGCACTGGACAGTCCGGTGCACCACCGGACAGCTACTGTAGCAGTTAGGTGCGCGATATCTTTCCTTTTATGGCGAAGCCGAACGTTGGATCTTCGGATCTGTTGGCACACCGGACATTCTGGTGCGACCATCCGACCGTTGGCTAAGCAACGTGTCGCCCGTTGATCGCGCAGGCGACCGTTGGCGCCTTTGACTCACCGGACAGTCCGGTGATTTTTAGCCGCGACGTCTTTTTCTTTCCCGAGAGCGACGAGTTTGTCGCCGAAGACTTGGGCGCGAACGCTGATGACTCACCAGACAGTCCGGTGATTTATAGCCACGTCGTCGCGCCGATTCCCGAGAGCGGCCAGTTCACCGTCGGGCCAGCCTTGCCTGGGCACCGGACACTGTCCGGTGCACCACCGAACAGTCTGGTGTGCCAGGCTGGTTCTGTTTTGGCTGAACCGAGCCAGTCCTTCTCCATTTCTTTTCCTCTTTTCTTGGCTATGTTTCTAGCACTTAGAGAAACATGTTAGTACCCAAAAACAATTTACTAAGTCTAGAAACATACCTTGTTCTTTGATGTGCACTTTTCACCTACTTAGCTCATATGAGTTTCAAAACAAGTTGTTGGGCATCCAATCACCAAAACAATTATAGAAATGGCCCAAGGGCACATTTACCTTTCAATCTACCCCTTTTTGGTGATTCATGCCAACACATTAAAAAGCAACTGAAAAGTGCAAATTGAAGACCAAATTTACTCACATAGGATTTTGGCATATTTGGATCACTTTTGCCACCACTTGGTTTGTTTTTGCAAATCAAATTATTTTTCCTATCTCTAAGTCAAACATGCTTGATTGGGCAATTAGAGAGGTATTCCAAGAGAAAAAATGATCAAGTGCCAAAAACTCCCCCTTTTCCCGTAATCAAAATTCTCCCCCATAAGAGACCAAATTTTGCAATAAGAGGATTTTGGACGAAATACAAATTCTAACTCTACTATTTTCAAAATTCACAAGTGGTTGGCTGATCCATTTGCTTTGGCTCTTAATTTCTCCCCCTTTGACATTAAGCACCAAAACGGGAGAACTTTTGGCCCTTTAACCTCATTGCCTCACCAAAATGTCAAATAAGAGCAAAAAAAGGCAATGAGAGCATTAGGATGAACTTAGAATTCAATACACGTATACCGGAGTGCAGTGGAAGTCTTTTCGTCGTCCAAGTTCATTTTCCCTTTCAATGGTCCTTCAAGACTACTTCAAGTGTACTCAAACAAACACGTTAGTCTCAAAGGAGTCAAGTTGTAGCTCATTTCCCCCTAGACATGTGCATTATTTGCATACAGACTTGTGAGGTCCGGGGATGACTTGTACAACTTTAGCACCACAAATAAATGAAGTAAAAGCTCAAAGTAACATGGTCAAAGGCATGAAACACATGTATGTTGTAGATCAACCAAGTTATGTGAATCTAAGACATTTAGCTCATTACACAACCTGCAAAACCTTTTCTCATCTAAAGGCTTGGTGAATATATCGGCTAGCTGGTTCTCGGTGCTAATGTGGTAAACATCGATATCTCCCTTTTGTTGGTGGTCTCTCAGGAAGTGACGCCGGATGTCTATGTGCTTAGTGCGGCTGTGTTCAACAGGATTATCCGCCAAACGGATTGCACTCTCATTGTCACATAGGAGTGGGACTTTGCTCATATTGTAGCCAAAGTCCCGGAGGGTTTGCCTCATCCAAAGCAGTTGCGCGCAACACTGTCTTGCGGCAACGTACTCGCCCTCAGCGGTGGATAGGGCAACGGATGTTTGTTTCTTGGAACTCCAGGACACCAGGGACCTTCCTAGAAACTGGCACGTCCCTGATGTACTCTTCCTATCAACCTTGCACCCGGCATAGTCGGAGTCTGAGTATCCGATTAGGTCAAAGGTAGACCTCTTTGGATACCAGATCCCGAAGCAAGGCGTAGAAACTAAATACCTAAGAATTCGCTTAACGGCCACAAGGTGACACTCCTTGGGGTCGGATTGAAATCTCGCACACATGCATACACTAAGCATAATGTCCGGTCTACTAGCACAAAGGTACAGTAATGAACCTATCATTGACCAGTATGCCTTTTGATCAGCGGACTTACCTCCTTTGTTGAGGTCGAGATGTCCGTCAGTCCCCATCGTTGTCTTTGTGGGCTTAGCATCCTTCATTCCAAACCTCTTGAGAAGATCTTGAGTGTACTTCGTTTGGGAGATGAAGGTGCCGTCCTTGAGTTGCTTCACTTGGAATCCAAGAAAGTAAGTCAACTCGCCCATCATTGGCATCTTGATTTTTTGCATCATTACCCTGCTAAACTCCTCACAAGGCTGTTGGTTAGTAGAACCAAATATTATGTCATCGACATAAATTTGGCAAACAAAAAGATCACCATCACAAGTCTTTGTAAAAAGGGTGGGATCAGCTTTCCCAACCTTGAAAGCATTAACAATTAAAAAATATCTAAGGCATTCATACCATGCTCTTGGGGCTTGCTTAAGTCCATAGAGCGCCTTAGAGAGTTTATATACATGGTCGGGATACCTGTCATCCTCAAAGCCAAGGGTTGTTCCACGTATACCTCCTCCTTGATTGGCCCATTGAGAAAAGCGCTTTTCACGTCCATTTGGAACAACCTAAAGGAATGGTGAGCAGCATAGGCTAATAATATTCGAATTGACTCTAACCTAGCCACAGGAGCAAAAGTCTCCTCAAAATCCAAACCTGCGACTTGGGCATAACCTTTTGCCATAAGTCGAGCCTTATTTCTTGTCACCACTCCGTGCTCATCTTGCTTGTTGCGGGTTCCCACAACGTTTTGCTTTGGACGTGGCACTAGGCTCCAGACTTCATTCCTTTTGAAGTTGTTGAGCTCTTCCTGCATGGCCAGCACCCAGTCTGGATCCTGCAAGGCCTCTTCTACCCTAAAAGGCTCAATAGAAGGGACAAACGAGTAATGCTCACAAAAAGTAGCTAATCGTGAGCGAGTAGTTACTCCCTTGCTGATGTCACCTAGAATCTGATCGATGGGGTGATGTCTTTGGATCGTCGCTCGGACTTGGGTTGGAGGGGCCCATGGTGCTTCTTCCTCCATAACATGTTCTTCCTGTGCTTCCCCTTAATCATGCTCCTCTTCTTGAGGTACCTGTACATCATCTTGAGTTGGGGGATGTACCAGTGTCGAGGAAGAATGTTGATCTTGTTCCTGCAGTTCCTGTGGTCTCACATCTCCTATCGCCATAGTTCGCATTGCGGTCGTCGGAACCTCATCCTCATCTATATCATCAAGATCAACTTGCTCTCTTGGAGAGCCGTTAGTATCATCAAATACAACGTCGCTAGAGACTTCAACTATTCCCAATGATTTGTTGAAGACCCTATACGTCTTTGTATTTGAGTCATATCCTAGTAGGAAACCTTCTACTGCCTTGGGAGCAAATTTTGAATGTCTACCTTTCTTCACCAGAATGTAACTTCTGCTCCCAAAAACACGAAAAATAAGAAACATTTGGTTTGTTACCAGTTAGGAGTTCGTAAGAAGTCTTCTTGAGGAGACGGTGCAGATAGAGTCGGTTTATGGCGTGGCAAGCTGTGTTCATAGCTTCCGACCAAAACCGCTCAGGCGTCTTGAACTCTCCAAGCATCGTTCTTGCCATGTCGATTAGCGTCCTGTTCTTCCTCTCTACCACACCATTTTGTTGTGGTGTGTAGGGAGCGGAGAACTTGTGCTTGATGCCTTCCTCCTCAAGAAACTCTTCAACTTGTAGATTCTTGAACTCGAACCCACTGTCGCTTCTTATCTTCTTCACCTTAAGCTCAAACTCATTTTGAGCTCTCCTTAAGAAGCATTTTAGGGTCCCTTGGGTTTCGGATTTGTCCCGCAAAAAGAAAACCCAAGTGAAGCAAGAAAAGTCATCAACTATAACAAGACCATACTTACTTCCCCTGATGCTGAGATAGGCAACGGGACCGAAGAGATCCATGTGAAGAAGTTCCAGTGGTCTTGATGTTGTCATCACATTCTTGCTGTGATGAGTGCTTCCCACATGTTTCCCTGCTTGACATGCTGCACAAGGTCTGTCTTTCTCAAAACAGACATCGGTTAGTCCTAACACATGATCTCCCTTTAGAAGCTTATGAAGGTTCTTCATCCCAACATGTGCTAGACGGCGATGCCAAAGCCAGCCCATATTAGTCTTAGCTATTAAGCATGCATCTAGATCGGCATTCTCCTTTGAAAAGTCAACTAAATAGAGCTTGTCGTCTAATACACCCTTAAAAGCTAATGAACCATCACTCCTTCTAAAGACAGATACATCAATATTTGTAAATAAACAATTGTAGCCCATGTGACACAATTGACTTACAGACAGTAGATTATACCCGAGCGACTCTACTAGAAATACATTTGAAATCGAGTGCTCGTTCGTAATAGCAATCTTGCCTAATCCTTTAACCTTGGCTTGGTTCCCATCTCCAAAGATAATTGTGTCTTGGGAATCTCTGTCCTTGACGTAGGAGGTGAACATCTTCTTCTCCCCCGTCATGGGGTTTGTGCATCCGCTGTCGATAATCCAGCTTGAGCCCCCGGATGCATAAACCTGCAAGGAATTTAAGCTTGGGTCTTAGATACCCAACTCTTGTTGGGTCCTACAAGGTTAGTCACAACAACTTTTGGAACCCATATGCAAGTTTTGTCTCCCTTGCATTTGGATCCCAACTTCCTAGCAACCACTTTTGCATTTTTGCATAAAAGCACAAACGAAGTATTGCAAGCATGATAAACATTAGTAGGTCCATTGCAGACTTTCCTAGGTGCATGAGAAGTAGCATAATTTTTCCTAGGCCTACTTCTACCATGATCAAAAGTGGAACTAGAAGCGAACATAGCATGAGAATTAAATGTAGCATCATGAGAAACAACGTGATCATAGCACCTATCATTATAAGCATGACTAGTGAATTTCCTATCATAAATATAAGCATGGTTGTTTTGAGAGCTACTAGCCATCGGGGCCTTCCCTTTCTCCTTGTTGAGAACGGAAGTCTTTTGGCTTGTTAAGTTCTTGGTTTCCTTTCGAAACCAAGTCCATCCTTAATTTAGGGTTGTCTACCAACAGTGTAGGCATCCCTAGCAAATTTTAGTTTATCATAATCATCTTTGCAAGTCTTAAGTTGAGCATTAAGACTTGCAACCTCATTGTTTAATTTAGCAATAGAAGTAACATGTTCATCACACGCATTAACATCAAACTCTTTACATCTATTGCAAATTACTACATGCTCTACACATGGATTAGTTGCATTTGCTTTACTCAAATCATTATTTAAATTCTTCAAGCTAGAAATAGATTCATGACAGGAAGACAGCTCAGATGACATTATTTCATTTTTCTTAATTTCTAAAGCAAGAGATTTTTGAACACTAATAAACTTGTCATGTTCCTCATATAAAATATCCTCTTGCTTTTCTAGCAGTCTGTCCTTTTCATTAAGAGCATCAATTAATTCATTAATTTTGTCTACTTTAGCTCCATCTAACCCGTTAAACAAATCAGTGTAATCTACCTCATCATCGGAAGATTCCTCATCGCTAGAAGAGGAGTACTTAAGAGTATCTCGAATACGTACCTTTTTCTCCTCAGCCATAAGGCATGTATGGTGTTCGTTTGGGAAGAGCGAAGGCTTGTTGAAGGCCGAGGCAACTAGTTCTTCATCCTCAGAGTCAGAGGAGGAGCAGTCGGAGTCCCATTCCTTCCCGATGTGTGCCTCGCCCTTGGCCTTCCTGTAGTTCTTCTTTTTTCTCCCTCTTCCCATGCTTGTCTTGTGCCTGGTCATTATCGTTATTGGGGCATTGAGCTATAAAATGACCAGTCTTACCGCATTTGAAGCAGGAGTGTTTCCCCCTTGACTTGTTTTTGTTGGGGTACTACTTGCGTCCTTTTAGTGCGCTCTTGAAGCACTTGATGATGAGCGTCATTTCGTCCCCGTTGAGCCCGACGGCCTCCACTTGTGCTATCTTGCTGGATAGCGCCTCCCTGCTGCTGGTTGCTTTGAGAGTAACAGGATGTGGCTCGTAGACGGGTAGTGGACCGTTTAGTGCATCGTCCACATATCGTGCCTCCTTCACCATCATGCGCCCGCTCACGAATTTTCCGAGTATTTCCTCATGCGTCATCTTGGTGCACCTGGGGTTTTCACGAATAAGGTTGACAAGATGGGGTCAATAACTGTAAATGACCTGAGCATGAGTCGGACGACATCATGATCCGTCCATCTTGTGCTTCTGTAGCTTCGGATTTTGTTGACTAATATGTTTCCATAAGTATCTCATGTATTAAGTCTTAGATTGAAAGAGAAATGGAGTATTCGGCAAAGACATCGCTTCCACTCTACACCATCGGTATTATCTATCATTTGCCGGTATTCCGCCATCTCTCAAAATTGGTATAATCTTTAACTCATATTTACTTGTACCAATGGGGGAGAAAGTAAATGTGGCTCACAAAGTCTCTGTTTTTTGGCGATTAATGCCAAAGGGGAAGAAATGTTAAGCCTAAAGCAAAAGGACCGCACCACCCAACTTCCATTTTTTTCGAAATGATGATTTATGTTTGTCCTTTCAATTGGTATCTTATGATGAAAATTCTTAGTTGATATATTTCAAATTGGTATGTTGATTTTCAATTGATACATTTTCAAAAGCATCCCAAGTATAAGTTCCAATTGACATCTATTAAAACCCTCTTGAAAACTAAGAGGAGAATTTCATCCAGGGGGAGTTTTGTTGTAGTCAAAGGAAAAGTATTTGAAACAGGGGGAGAAAATTTCAAATCTTGAAAATGCTTCTCGCAATCTTATTCATATACCTTTGACAATTTGCAAAAAGACTTTGCAAAAGGATTTATCAAAAGTTTGCAAAAACAAAACATGTGGTGCAAAAGTGGTCCAAAGCTACAATCATATCAATATCACTCATATGTACTTAGAATCACTTTCATTTCAATAGCTTATGAACACTTGACCAATTGCAAACTAGTTACAATTTTATACCTCATATTTGCTTTGGTTTGTGTTGGCATCAATCACCAAAAAGGAGGAGATTGAAAGGGAAATGGCCTTAAACCATTTCTTGTATTTTTGTGCTTGATGACCATCACAACCATTCAGACTAACTAGTTTGCCTAGTCTTTGATTCACAGGTTCATAAGATACAAAAGTTCAGTTTCTTAGTCAGAATCAGCTCAGACTCAACCAAATAGGGGTAAAACATGAGATAGATGAACTACCAATAGTTCTACTCTTTGGATAAGCTCAAAAGACCCCAAGGAACGTATTCAACCCTTCTAGAAAGGTTGGGAAGCTCAAAATCAACATATCGCTATATTGGAGCTGGTTTGAGCAAAAGAAGAAATATGAGTGAAAGAATCAAAATGTTCATGATCCATGACTTAGACTAGATGGAAAACCACTTGAGATATTTTTCTAAGTCATAGGATCTCTCTCAAGTTTAGCCAAAGCAACTTGGAGAAGATTGTTCAACGATGAACAAGAAGTCAGAAACTCAAGTTCTGAAATCGCCAAGTGTGGACCGTCCGACCCCTATTTACGGACCGTCCGCGACACCGCTTTGACTTCGACCAAGAACTATAAATCATGGATAGTCCGAATAAACCGCGGACCATCCAGCTACAAAGCGCGGACCGTCCGACTATAATTCACGGACAGTCCGCATGTGAAGACCTGGTTTAGCCCGAAGGTGACAAGTTGAGCAAAAAGAATTTTAGAGCTGGTGCGGACCGTCCGAGACCAAGGGCGGACCGTCCGTGTGGTGTCATCGAGGCAGATAGCCGTTGATCTGTCAGATGTATCCGTTGAAGATGTCAGAATCGACCCTTGGAGGGTCGCGGACCGTCCGGGCCCTAGCCGCGGACCGTTCGCCAGTGCAATTTCTGGCAGATGCGCCCCAACAGCTATATGGGTGGTTGAGGGCTATAAAAGCCACCCCAACTAGCCCATTCACTAGATTTGATTGATCCATTTCATACACAAGAGTTGGGTATCCACTCCTATCTACTAGAGCAACACTTCTATACACATCAAAGCCTCACAAGTGCCACAAAATAGAGATCAAGCAAGAAAGAGCTACTCGTGTGCGTTTAGTGATAGTTCCTTGTGAGAATTATTGAGAGAAAGTGTGTGCTTCCTCTTGTGATCATTTGAGCGTGGAGTTTTGACTCCCGTTCATTGTAAAGCTAGCAAGAGCCCCTTATCTTTGTGGTTGGCCTTGCGGAGACTTTGGTCTCTTGTTGACAAAGAAGAAGAAGAGCTCGCCGGTCTTGGTGATCGGTGGAGAGAGGGAAAGGGTTGAAAAAGACCCGTCCTTAGTGGAATCCTCAATGGGGATTAGGTTCTCGAGAACCGAACCTCGGTAAAACAAATCACCCGTGTCTCTTGTGCTTATCGCTTTTGATTTGTTTGTTTTCTCCCTCTCTAAGTTCTCTTGCACTATTCTTTGCTAATATTATTTTGTATTGCCTCAAGTTAAATTCTCATTTAGAGAAGCAACACCTTGCAAGAAAGAACTTGTGTTATTCCTCTTCTCATCTAATCCCTCTTGCTTCATACTTCATAAACTTATTAGTTGTATTGATTTGTTAATTCCACATTCTTTGAAAACAACACTCTTTACAAGCAAGGGACTTAGTTTTACACTCCGATATTCGTGCATCTTGTTCTAACCACTAATCAAGGGATCTAGTTTGGATTTAGAATTATAATTTTCAGGTTTCGCCTATTCACCCCCCTCTAGGCGACTTTCACTAATTGGCTATTCTACTACCTGATACTACTCATACCAATAGATATTAATTCTTCCCATGAAACTATTTAATAAGTAATTGTGCAGTCATGGTGCTTGCTGCATGGATAAAGACATTGTCCACAGATAAGTTTATCGTTGTTTTTCTAATGCTAGAAACCGAATACATTTATAGAACTACTAACTCTAGCAGTTTAATCATCAATAATCAATTGATTGCAAAACTGGACCTGGAACCTTTTGGTTCAAATAGGAAGAGAGCACCACAAACTGAAATAGAAATACAAACGGACGGGGACATCATGGTAGAATAGGAATTAGGAACCCCACTTGTGCCGCTCGTCGGCAAAAACATAGAAAATAAAGATTACAATATATCAATGAACTATTTATCCGCTACTAACTAATATCAAGCAAACTGATTTTTTTCTTTTTTTTACTTTCTGAAATGAGCATCAAAGAGTTTAATTCCATGATAAATTAAAATGCATGATAGGATCACTGAATAATCAAACATTGTAGGTTATCTAAATGATCATATGGCAAGTTATACGTTCTATTAGTAAGAAGCATAGTGAGCTGACTACAAGTGCTGAAATATATTATTTTAATTTAAGTTGATTACTTATGCTTGTTAACTAAAGAAAAAAATATGTTTCGACCAGGATATTTCTAACGTTTGTGTTAAACTGATTACACAGATTCCAGAGTATTCAGGTTCCAAATGAGATTGGGAGTTATTTATTTATTATTATTTTTTGTTATAGGATGTGAGTACCCCTAGCAACCTGCAAATAATGAAGCCATATCACCCATAACAATAAAATGTTGCCAAGTAATGAGAAACGAAGTTGAAACTCTTACTTGAAGTGTTCTTATGGGAACCATATCCAGAGCATGGCTAGGATACGTAACACCTACACAAGTAGTTCAAATAGTATATGCATAGTCGCTAACTCGCTATATTAACTATGAAGATTAAAACGAAATACTAGTATTATCACAATAAAACTTGGTACCGTAGCACCGTCAAGCATCCATATCGATCTGCTTAGACAAAGGAAATTCATGAAAAGTGTTATATAATTTTAGAGGCCACATGGTGGTGACCGGTGAGGAAACCAACAACTAGAAGAATTTGAAGCAAATTGTTAAAAGATCCATGCCTTTCTTAGTTTGTTTTACTAAATTCAAGCAAGCAGAAAAACATAACTACATACCATATACTGAATGAATAATTTTAAAAATATAAAAGACAGTTACTTAAGTGAGAAGAGCCTTCAATCATGAAGCTCTTAAATTTAGCTGACACGTGAATCAAAAGTATGGTATGATTGCAGTAAGCAGTTTTGTGATCAATTAAAAATACAAGTAGCAGCTCACAGCACAAAAGAAGTCATAGTTCAAAAATCCATAATGAATCAAAAGAAAGGGGAAATAAGAAAACTGACCAACACAACAACTAATCCATGGATGCAGGACACCAGGTCCACAAATGAAGCATTAAGAAGAGATGCCACCCAAAAAACATATACTCAGGAGTATTAGTCGACAATTCGGGTTCCTGGTCAGTAGTTACATCTGAGAACAGTTCATTATACGCTTTACTGTAGAACCTGACATTTCGTGGGAACTTGACATTATATGAAAGTATGAACCAATAGATAAACGAAACTGTTACGGATTACATATTACTATATCAGTAGTTGTAATTAGTAACACACCAATAGAAATTATGAACATCGCATATCCACAAGACAAAATTACCAACAATTTTTCTATTACTAAACTGAGCGGAAGGTACCTGCTTCAGTAGATTTACCAAACTCTCCAATTGCGTATGCTAGATTCACAAGTCTAGGTACCAATGCAGTAACAAAAACAAGTCATTTCTTCACTAACCATCCATCTCTACAAAGCAAACCAACAAACAAAGACCAACTATAGTGGCAGATCCTATAACATTTGCAGCAAAACCGAATTTGTTAAGCATGACACATGTACACTCTTGTAATCAGGTCAGATCCGAGTACACATGTACACGCTTGTAATTAGATCAGATTCGTTGTTGGAAATGAAGCGCTGTCGGTGGGAATGAGCTCGTGATCTAGGAGGGGAATGGAGGAATGAGACTGAACCTTCCATCGACGAAAGCGGAGCCGAGTGGAGGATGTCTGGGGTGGGTGGGGTTGGGGCAGAACCATCGGTGGAAGGGGATCTGGGTTGAGCGCCGGTCGATGGAAGGTTCTACCCGTCGATGGAAGGTTCGTCCCGTTGAAGGTAAGTGAGCGCCATCCTGGGAGGGGAGCGGGGGCGGCCGCGACGTTGATGGTAGGTGAGCGCCATCCTGGGAGGGGATCAGGGGTGGCCGCGGACGTGGAAGGGGATCTGGGTTGATGGAGGAATGAGATCATTGATGGCGGCGACAAAAGCGCGAGCACCATCCGGGAGAGCGGAGCAGAGTGGAGTGGGTGGGGTTGGGCAGAACCATGCACCACAACATGTGGACGCCTACACTGTATTCTTAAGAGTAGTAGAGATATATTCTCACAAGTCATAGACGTATAGTAACATAATGATAAGATTTAAAACTAAGTGACAAAATAGCAGTTCTTCGGTGCTAGGAGGGTTTGGGTTTTGGAGAAATTTGACTGGAAGTCTAGAAAGAGGGCAAGTTTCTCTACAAAATCACTTAAGCCCTATTTAAGCCCCATTCCATTGGTCCTAGGACTAAAGTTTAGTCCAGTCCCTACCATATTTGGTTGTAGAGCCTAAACATGTTTTAAATACATTAAATGCAACACATAAAGACCAAAATACCTTTTTTCTTGTTTCACGCCAATTTTCTAGGCAAGGGCAATTGGAGTAAATGTTGACCTTTAGTCCCTTTTAGCACTCATGTGAGGGACTAGAGACTAAAGCCAATTAGTCCATATTTTAGTCATTTCGTTTAGAAAAATAGAGACTAAACGAGACTAAAGGTTAGTCCCTCTAACCAAACGGGGACTTAAATCATGTGGATTCAAAAAACGTTAGTTTAAAAAGCAAAAGATACATAAAACTATGGTTCATAAAAGGTTTAGATTAATTAGGAACTTTTGTTAGAAGGAGATTGGTGGGATGCAGGCTCCATTCCCTCCAATCCTCGAAGTCTAGAACTAGGACAAATTTATGCTGACACACACACACGGTATGTGTTCGTGTGTTACTACGAGGCAGGGAAGCATGGGGAACGACGTCTAGGCTACAAATATATTTTTTGTTGTTTTTGTTTATTTATAAACACTAAGGTATGTGTGGTCTGATGGTTAGCCCTAAATTTCTAGACCAGAGGGGTGTGGGTTCGAGTGCTCATTCTGCACTATTTTTTGTGGGCGCTGGGTGTGGGAAGGATGAAATCGTGGTAGCTTCAGGTGCCCACATTAGATTCTTAATAAAGTAGTATATATCTCTATCTATCTCTATTATCTATTAATTCACTAGTGTACACTACAACACTATCATAACTCCACCCTCCCCACGGTCCCACCCCCTCTCGCGACACGCCGCCGCCTACCCACCCAGCCATCAGGACATGCCCCCTCCCCATCCGTGCTCGAGCACCTCTCACATCCCTAAAAATGTCCTCCGTCTGCCGCACGACGAGCCCGAACCGTGCCAAGCTCCCACCTCTCACGCCACCGAACACAAATATCTTGGCTTCCTCTTAAAAATTGACTCCTCGTTTCTCACCCGCTCAAGCGTGCGCACGCATCCCACGCCTGCCAGACCCAGTCGCTCTCTAGATGGAGGCGAGAAGGTGACCACGGGCATGAGCACGAACTCCTTGGTCTTCACGTGTACGAGTCACAGGTCGTCTCCTCGATGTGCGCCTCGTCGACACGCTAAAAGTTGCCCATCGTTGCGCAATTCCACAGCGGAAGCTTCGTCGCATGGATAAAGCAACATCCCTCACCCGTCTCACCGCACAAATCTCACACACGGGCTCGAGGGCGCCGGCTTGATCTGCGGTCGAAACCCTAAGTACGGGTGAGACAAACCCTCTCCTCCAACGCCACCACCACCTCCTTCTTCTCTGCCTTGCTCGAACCACACCTCCCCCATTCGCTGAGGAAGGACAGGTGCTTACTGACGTAGGACCGGCGGGAGAAGCTGTGGATTGCGGTGCAGAACACGGAGACGCACTCGCCCCTGGCGGGCACCACCTCTGCATTGCTGCAGCTGTAGGAGCAATATATGCTGGAGCACAAGTGTAACACCCTGAATTTGGGGTATAAAACTTCTTTTCTAATATTCACCAAATTCAGGTGTTACTCTCCTTTTCTCTTCCAGTTTCGCTCCTTCCTCCTATTTTCAAAGCAATAGAGAGACTAGTGTTCGCATCACGTGTAACCAAAATCTAAGTTGAAATTGTTGTTGCATCATGTTGGAATGCACTTACTCCTATTTGGTGTATTGTCTTGGTATGCATCTACTTTTCTTTTGGTACCTCTTCCTCGCATATAAAGCTGATTTGGAAATAATAGAAAAGAGCAAGAAAAAGAAGAAAATGGAAAAGAAAGGAAGGAGCCCAAACCCTCTAGCCAGCCCACCCTCCCCTCTTCCCCTTCCTGGGCCCGCGCTCGCGTGGCCCAGCCGTGGTGGCCTCTCTTCCCCCATCCCGCGACCCGACTCGGCCCAGGTGGCACATCCCTCCCCACAGGCCTAGCGCGCCCTCCCCCCTTGGCTGGTGAAGCGTCCCGGTCCTCTGGGACTCAAATGTGATACAATTACTAGTCCCAGGAGGCTAGTAAACACATTTATACATCATATAGTTCTAGATCTGCTCAAACGAGACAAACCTATAAAGGTGGCGAACTACTTTAAGAGTTGGTCCACAACTCAGGACATATCATCAGAGTGGGGCTGAAGCAGCTCGATATACGCAGCGAAGCAAATCAGTGGTCCAACAGCCACAAGCAATGTTGGGAACAGTCGTAACTCTTACCCGATCTCCTTTTTCTGAAAAACAACAAATATGCAAGGGTGAGTACAAACGTACTCAGTAGCCCACCTTCACCCGCGGAATGGGGAAATCAGATATAATGCATGGAATATGTGGAGTTTAGGATATTTTGTAGAAACAACAATATTTTATGCAGAGTTGTTTTGTAAAACATTTTGTAATTTTCAAAGCGCATCCTCTCCCAAAGGAGCAAGCAAACATACAAACCAGCAAGTATACAAACAAATATTTAGTATAGTGGTCAGAATAGCGATATATGGATGGGTAGAGTCTTGAGCAGAATCTGTGTCATGTGGTGTTGTGATATTACTGGTGGTGGAGCGGAGGTGCTTACCAGGAGGGTGAACTGGAGGCGAAGCGACACTATGCGTGTAGCCGGCAGAGCGAAGTAACTGAGTGGGTGGGGTGTTTGCCTTGGCTGAGGGTGTTGAGTGTGTGCAGAGAGGGAGAGGGTAGCTGGGTGTATTTATAGCTAGGTGTATGTGGTGTAGCACAGCGAAGTTCACTGTTGGTGATAATAGTGACGAATGAATCGACTGACTTAGTCTGAACAGGGAAATTATAGGCAGAATATGGAACAAGAGTATTTTGGGAGTTTTCTGGAATATGAACCATGCTTAAGGGATGACATGGTTGTATAGGGAATAATTCGATAAGAATTTAGAAACAAGAATTATTGGAATCCGAGTTTGGAAGCCTGGTTCAAAGGAATCTCAAAGTTAAGCGTGCTCAACTTGGAGAAACCTGGGATGGGTGACCATATGGGAAGTTCCCTACTGGAAGGAAAATCACAGTCGCCGGAGTTCGTATGACAGGAATATGGGTCTGGCTGGTCTTAGGTGGACTGGACAACATGATGGATGAGTAGTTGAAATTCGGGGTGATCGGATGATCGATGAATACTAACGATGAATAGTAATGGCGAATAGTGACGACGAAAAAGCTATTATAGATATCATCGATGAATAGTGTCGGTGAATAGTACGATGATGAATAGTGTCGTTGAATAGTAACGATAGTGAATAGTAACGATGAATAGTAATGTTGAATGGTGATGGTGAATAGTTGTATGAACGAACGATGAATAGTGATGATAAACGAACGATGAATAGGAACTATGAGCAAACGGACGAACGATCGAATGATCGGACGAATGAACGATCGAAATTTTGGCAGCATAAAGGCAGGACAAATATTATCTGGAAGAACGATGAATAGGGACTATGAACGAACGATGAACGATGGATAGGAACTATGGACGAACGATGAACGATCGAACGAACGAACGATCGGAATTTCGGCAGCATAACGGCAGGAAAAAGATTATTTGGACGAACGAACGGACGAACGATCGAACGATCGGACGAACAAACCATGAACGATCGAACAAACGATTGAACGATCGGACGAACGAACGAACAAACTAAGAACAAGTGGACGAACGATCGAAGAACGACCAAACGATCCTTGTGCTAGTGTGTGCTTGTGTGGAGCATGGAGTGGGCGTGTGTGGGGGGGGGAGGAGAGAGTTGCCATGAAATGGCTTGGGGTGGGATGAGAGGAGGCCCTTGCCCCTCTATTTATAGCCATGGTGGGGGGATTAGGGGGAGGGATGAGAGGATTAGTGGGAGGATGAGAGGATTAGTGGGAGATTAGAATGGATTTGTCTTATATGAGTGTAATTAGCTTGTAGAGCTCAACGTATGACACCGGAGGCATACGTATACGTGTGAGCATGAGGAAAGTTATGAAGAAAATATTTGTGGGGACTTGAAAAATGATTCTGAAGGTATTTCTCAAGAGGAAAATATCTGGAGATATATCGGTGGAATATTTGGGCAGTATTTCTGGAAAGAACTTGAAGGGGATCACTAGGGAAATATCTGGGCAGTATTTCTGGAAACAATTTGAGGGGGATCACTGGGGAAATATTTGTAGGATATTTTGAGGAGGATTTTAGAGAGAATATAGACCATTATACTTTATTTGTTGATATCAACTCACAAACAAACATTTTGAAATGAAATTTGAAATTCATTTTGAATTTAGAGCGAGTTTGAGAAAATTCCAAGATTTGGATTTTTGGGATGCTACAAATCTACCCCACTTAAAAGGAATCTCGTCCTCGAGATTCGGCTTAGAAGGGTTATGGGCATAGCTTTACTTCAGCTACATATCTTCACTTTGCAACTCTTCGAGGAGATGGAGGTTCAACAAAATCTGGCCTTTGAGGAGCATCTGGTTGCCAATTGCAAACGCTGATTCTGGCTACTCAAAGATCATCTTCAGGCTTCTAGGTTTTGCTTGGCAGCTAGCTTATTGGAGAAGCATCGATGCCAACACACAAACCTTCCTCTTGCGAACTCCCATATGGATTACTTCCTTGATTGGTCTTCTGGTGCTTCATCAACAAAACTTGGGTGACCACTTCTCATCCTGAAACTTATATGCTTTGATGATCTGGTCCTCCACAAGCTTGCTACAGGCCTTCTTCTTTTTCTCCATAGTAGGAACCTTACTGGAACACTACCCCACTTAAAAAGAATGAGGGTAGAACTCTTGAATCTTGGGGTTTTGAACTCCTTGAAGTACCTCATAACAAGGGTGTTACGGGGCCTTCTTCTGTTGTTGCTACTTGAACAGGCTACGGAGAGATGACTCACACAAGGTTGATTCTAGGACAACCTTCTTCTTATCTTCACTATCTTCTTTTCACTGACCCTTTCTTTCTCTTTGCTCTTCCCACTGGAGGATTCTATCAAAGAGTATTACCATTATACAGAGGAGGAAACCGAAGACTATGAACCATGTACAACGGTCTTCAACTCAAGAATCACCAAGCATTGTGATTTTAGGGGCGAGGGAGTGGAAAATGGAGTTGCTTGCGATTCAGCAAAGGGGATTTTATCAGGTGTGTTTTTGCTTTGAGCGACGTGGGGATTGAGGGAGCTGGTTGGGGGATTTTATAGGCGAGCGGTATGGAAGGGTGTGGAGGGGTGGTGAGGGAGCAGGTGACACGCGACAACAAACACTACAAGGGGAGGGGAGGCTGGTGTTGCCTGCGATGATGGCGGCGGTGGGTGCGCTGCAAAGGGGGTGTGGGCGGCGATGGTTGGAGGCGAGGCATGCGTGTGGGGGCACGAGTGAGTGGTGGGGTCGATGACCCTGATGTTTGTGGTCTCTGGTTCCAAGAATCTTTGCCTCTCTGTATGGTAATAACTCCTTTTGTCCTCTTTTCCTGTTTACTTTGACTCACGGGTAGTGCTTTGATTCTCACGGTCGGTCCTTTTGTAGCTTATTTCATGCTTCAAGTGTAAGCTTCCCGGTATCTTCTTGGGAAAGGTGCTTTTCTCTTGAGATGGGTTAAGATGAGAATGGAAGCATAAGGTGAGGATTAGCTCTAATTTGTGATCTATGTTTTTAGAAAAAACCTTTCTTAAAAAGAAAGAAAACACATAAGCTCAGCAATGATAAGCACAAACAAATCAAATGTTTTGAATAAGGGAAGAATAGAGTTTTTCCAAGGCACGAACTACTTAGATTTGGGGGCTAAGCATAACTACTATTGCTCGGCTCCTGAACTGAGAACTATGCTAAATGCGACTTATGAGCACTAACGTTAAAGCATCACATATGCACTCAAAAGAGGAGAAAACATCAAGCGAAATTCATTTTGAAATGCCCTAGCGGGCCACACAATTAGAGTTTTTCAAAACACGAGTCTACACGATTACCTCTCATACATGCAGGGCTCTAGCCAAAGTGAAGAAAAACTTCACTACCCAATGCATGCAGAGGACTGGGCATAACTAATTTCAGACCAGGCAGCTTCTCTTCTGGCGAGGCTAGCACACAACTTCAATCTGAGACATCTCCTGGATGGGTTAAGAGGGAGCTGATGTTGATGACTTCTTCTGGCGTCGACTGCGATGGCAAGACAGGGTCGAACTCTTCTTCAAGCGGGACTGGCTCTTGTAGCTCCTCAGAGGCGGCAGTGCTGGTGGGGTGCTTGTAGCTTCTTCGTTGATCTCACGGGACGGTGCTGGAATCTTCTTCATGGTGAGGGGCTCAAACAACTCTGGCGGGGGATCTTGGGAGGACTCGGGGTGCTCTTGCTTATCCATAGCCTGAGGGGAGACTGGAATTCCTTCCAAGACTATGGCTCCTTCTGGGAGTTCCCAAGCCTTCTTCTCTCCTCTGATAGAGACCGGGTGACCTTCAAGAATCTGGGGATCTTCAGCTCTCACAGATTGAACTGGGTTGGATGAAGCGGGCTCTTGGATCCGTAGGGCTCTACGTTGGTTATGAGTTACCAAGTAGGCCTCCATCAACATCTGGACATGCTTATCCTTGGCTTGCTTCAGTGCTTCAACAACAATGACTTCACGACTTTCCAAGGCAGCTACACGGACTTGAGCTGTGGTGAGATCCACATGGAGCTGACGGTTGCGCTTCTCTGCATCTTCTGCTCGGGCAATCATCTGACGGTGGTGCCGAGCCAAGAAATCATATTGCGCATCTAGGGTGAGCAGGTATGTAGTGAGGTACACGACTGTGGGGTCGTCCTCAAGCAGCTGCTTCCCTTCCAATGCATGCATCCTGGACATCCAAACGGGACGGTTTCTCTGAAAGGGTGGTGTTGGGGACTTGTTCTCAAATACTATAAATTAAGAACAAGGCAACACAAGATATTAAATGTTAATGCCCTTCGTCCTTCGAAGCATTATTCCCCTCAGGATATAATGATCTTCAGACGAAGGTCATGAACGACGTACCTTCATCATTGCAGTATAAGTTAATAAAAGAAGAAGCATATGAAATTTAAAAGACAACATAAACAATCATATAACATTATTAACTCATTATTATTCATTATATCATCATGTAAAAGCAGGAACAACATTGAATTACAAGGGTACCTTCGGCTTGTCAGAAGACAAAAAAGCACAAGTGTGACGCAAAAGCAGGTACAAGTCAGCGTGAACAGTACGAGGGTTGAAAGGGAATTAGGCTTACACCTATTTCCTAGTTGATTTTGGTGGTTGACTTGCCCAACACAAATAATTGGACTAACTAGTTTGCTCTAGTCTATAAGTTATACAGGTGCCAAAGGTTCACAAAAGGCCAATAAAAAGACCAAGTAAAGGGTTCAACAAAGGGAGCAAAGGGATAACCGAAGTGTGCCCTGGTCTGGCGCACTGGACTGTCCGGTGTGCCACCGGACAGTGTCCGGTGCACCAGGGGATGTCAAGCTGAACTCCTCACCTTCGGGAATTTCTAGAGGCGCTCCGCTATAATTCACCGGACTGTCCGGTGCACCACCGGACAGTGTCCGGTGCCCCAGGGGAGAGCGACTCTGAACTCGCCATCTTCGGGAATCCGCTCCGCTATAATTCACCGGACATGTCCGGTGCACACTGGACTGTCCGGTGAGCCAGCGGAGCAACGACTACTTCGTGCGCAACGGTCGACTGCAACACATTAAATGCGCGCCTGCGCGCACAGAGGACAGAGCATGCGCGGGTGGCACACCGGACAGCCTACAGGGCCTGTCCGGTGCACCACCGGACAGCCAGGCGGGCCCACAAGTCAGAGCTCCAACGGTCGGAACCTAACGGCCTGGTGACGTGGCTGGCGCACCGGACAGTGTCCGGTGGCGCACCGGACTGTCCGGTGCGCCATGCGACAGCAGCCTCCACCAAACAGCTAGTTTGGTGGTTGGGGCTATAAATACCCCAACCACCTCCACATTCAAGTCATCCAAGTTTTCCATCTTCCAACTACATACAAGAGCTCTAGCATTCAATTCTAGACACACCCAAGTGATCAAATCCTCTCCCAACTCCACACAAAGCTTTAGTGATTAGTGAGAGAGATTTGCTTGTGTTCTTTCGAGCTCTTGCGCTTGGATTGCTTCTTTCTTTCGTTCTTTCTTGCGAACAACTCAATTGTAACCGAGGCAAGAGACACCAATTGTGTGGTGGTCCTTGCGGGGAAGTTTTGTTCCCGTTTGATTGAGAAGAAGAAGCTCACTCGGTCCGAGGGACCGTTTGAGAGAGGGAAAGGGTTGAAAGAGACCCGGTCTTTGTGACCACCTCAACGGGGAGTAGGTTTGCGAGAACCGAACCTCGATAAAACAAATCCGCGTGTCACTCTCTTTATTCGCTTGCGATTTGTTTTGCACCCTCTCTCTCGGACTCGTTTATATTTCTAACGCTAACTCGGCTTGTAGTTGTGATTAAGTTTGTAAATTTCAGATTCGCCCTATTCACCCCCCCTCTAGGCGACTTTCAATTGGTATCAGAGCCTGGTGCTTCATTAGAGCCTAACCGCTCGAAGTGATGTCGGGAGATCACGCCAAGAAGGATATGGTGACCGGCGAGAAGCCCACTACAAGCCATGGGAAGGCTCCATCGGGAGAGTCCTACAACAAAGGGAAGGGGAAGGAAAAGGAATCCCCTTCACACAAGTCACGTCGGAGCGGTGACAAGAAGAAGAAAATGAGGAAGGTGGTCTACTACGAGACCGACACCTCATCACCATCTACCTCCGGCTCCGACGCGCCGTCCGTCACTTCTAAGCGCCATGAGCGCAAGAAGTTCAGTAAGATCCCCCTACGCTACCCTCACATTTCTAAACATACACCTTTACTTTCTGTCCCATTAGGCAAACCACCAACATTTGATGGTGAAGATTATGCTAGGCGGAGTGATTTGATGCGATTTCATCTAACCTCACTCCACAAAAGTATATGGGATGTTGTTGAGTTTGGTGCACAGGTACCATCCGTAGGGGATGAAGACTATGATGAGGACGAAGTGGCCCAAATACAACACTTCAACTCCCAAGCCTCAACTATACTTCTCACCTCTCTAAGTCGAGAGGAGTATAATAAGGTACAAGGGTTAAAAAATGCTAAGGAAATTTGGGACACGCTAAAGACCGCGCACGAAGGAGACGAGGTGACCAAGATCACCAAGCGGGAAACGATCAAGGGGGAGCTCGGTCGCTTTCGACTTCGCCAAGGGGAGGAGCCACAAGACATGTACAACCGGCTCAAAACCTTGGTGAACCAAGTGCGCAACCTCGGGAGCAAGAAATGGGATGACCATGAACTGGTCAAGGTTATTCTAAGATCCCTCGTTTTTCTCAACCCTACGCAAGTTCAATTAATTCGAGGAAATCCTAGATATACACTAATGTCTCCCGAGGAAGTAATAGGACATTTTGTGAGCTTTCAATTAATGATCAAAGGCTCAAAGAAGATCAACGAGCTTGATGGACCCTCCACGTCCGAAGCACAACTGGTCGCATTCAAGGCGACGGAGGAGAAGAAGGAGGAGTCTACACCGAGTAGAACACCCATCGACGCCTCCAAGCTCGACAACGAGGAAATGGCGCTCGTCATCAAGAGCTTCCGCCAAATCCTCAAACAAAGGAGGGGGAAAGATTACAAGCCCCGCTCCAAGAAAGTGTGTTACAAATGTGGTAAGCCCGGTCATTTTATTGCAAAATGTCCACTATCTAGTGACAGTGACAGGGGCGACGACAAGAAGGGGAGAAGAAAGGAGAAGAAGAGATACTACAAGAAGAAGGGCGGCGATGCCCATGTTTGCCGGGAGTGGGACTCCGATGAGAGCTCCACCGACTCCTCCTCCGACGAGGACGCCGCAAACATCGCCGTCACCAAGGGACTTCTCTTCCCCAACGTCGGCCACAAGTGCCTCATGGCAAAGGACGACAAAAGAAAGAAGGTAAAATCAAGATCCTCCACTAAATATGAAACATCTAGTGATGAGGACAATGCTAGTCATGAGGAGGATAACTTACGCATTCTTTTTGCCAACCTAAACATGCAACAAAAAGAAAAATTGAATGAATTAATTAGTGCTATCCATGAGAAGGATGATCTCTTGGACACCCAAGAGGACTTCCTTATTAAAGAAAATAAGAAGCATGTTAAGGTTAAAAATGCTTACGCTCTAGAAATAGAAAAATGTGAAAAACTCTCTAGTGAGCTAAGCACTTGCCATGAGACTATTGACAACCTTAGAAATGAAAATGCTAATTTGTTAACTAAGGTTGATTCAAATGTTTGTGATGTTTCAATTCCAAATGATAATGTTGATTTGCTTGCTAAGATAGAAGAATTGAACATGTCTCTTGCTAGCCTTAGGAATGAAAATGAAAAATTGCTTGCTAAGGCTAAAGAATTAGATGTTTGCAATGCTTCCATTTCTGACCTTAGAAGTAAAAATGATATATTGCATGCTAAGGTTGTAGAATTAAAATCTTGCAAACCCTCTACATCTACCGTTGAACACACTTCCATTTGTACTAGATGTAGAGACATTAATGTTGATGCTATCCATGACCACCTAGCTTTAATTAAGAAACAAAATGATCACATAGCTCAACTTAATGCTAAGATTAGTGAGCATGACTTAGAAAATGAAAAATTTAAATTTGCTAGAAGCATGCTCTATAATGGGAGACGCCCTGACATTAAGGATGCATTGGCTTCCAACAGGGAGGCAATGTCAAACTTAATGCCCCTCCTAAGAAATTGTCCAACTTTGTTAAGGGTAAGGCTCCCATGCCTCAGGATAACGAGGGTTACATTTTGTACCCTGTCGGTTATCCCGAGGACAAGATTAGGAGAATTCACTCTAGGAAGTCTCACTCTGGCCCTAATCATGCTTTCATGTATAAGGGTGAGACATCTAGCTCTAGGCAACCAACCCGTGCTAAGTTGCCTAAGAAGAAAACTCCTAGTACATCAAATGATTCTAACATGTCATTTATAACTTTTGATGCATCATATGTTTTAACTAACAAATCCGGCAAAGTAGTTGCCAAATATGTTGGGGGCAAACACAAGGGGTCAAAGACTTGTGTTTGGGTACCCAAAGTTCTTGTATCTAATGTCAAAGGACCCAAAACCATTTGGGTACCTAAAGTCAAGAACTAAAATTGTTTTGTAGGTTTATGCATCCGGGGGCTCAAGTTGGATCATCGATAGCGGGTGCACGAACCACATGACAGGGGAGAAGAAGATGTTCTCCTCCTATGAGAAAAACCAAGATCCCCAACGAGCTATCACATTCGGGGATGGAAATCAAGGTCTGGTCAAAGGATTGGGTAAAATTGCTATATCTCCTGACCATTCTATTTCCAATGTTTTTCTTGTAGATTCTTTAGATTACAATTTGCTTTCCGTTTCTCAATTATGCAAAATGGGCTACAACTGTCTATTTATTGATGTAGGTGTCACTGTCGTTAGAAGAAGTGATGATTCAGTAGCATTTAAGGGAGTGTTAGAGGGTCAACTATACTTGGTAGATTTTGATAGAGCTGGACTCGACACTTGCTTAATTGCTAAGACTAACATGGGTTGGCTCTGGCACCGCCGACTAGCCCATGTTGGAATGAAGAATCTTCATAAGCTTCTAAAGGGAGAGCACATTTTAGGATTAACAAATGTTCATTTTGAGAAAGACATGATTTGTAGCGCATGCCAAGCAAGGAAGCAAGTTGGGACTCA